>NC_083457.1:25880429-27130429 GCF_023558535.2 Drosophila nasuta | reverse complement strand
TCAAATTGTGAAACAGTTTACATAGGGAAGGCAAGAAAAAAGCTCTTTTACAAGTCAATGCGGAATATACATGATGTTAACACCTGACGCCAATTAGCGAAATGCTGCTAAGCAAGTAGAAACTAATTCAAATTAGAAATTGAATCATTTGATTTCGATGGAAAGCGGCAATCTTTCAATTTACAAAATAAACAAGTTCTACACGTTGCTCGCACACATGCACACATAACTGACAGGTGAGAGACACTGTGTGTGAGTGCTGGGAATTTCGGGGTGCTTTAAAAATGTACATGCATACACTAATGTGTGTGTGTGTGCGGATGATGCGGCCAACGGAGCGAACAGCAAGCGATGAGATCGTTGGATCATGTGGCCAAGTGTATCGAAAACACAGGCACAGATGAACGGATGTATAACTGCATGTGTGTGTGTGTGTACAATAGATAATGACATGCAGTCATAGTCATAGTCATACACCGCCCCCAAATCGCAATACTCCTCTGAGACGTTCACATGAACGTCAAAAATGTTGTTGATTTTTTCGCAGCAATTAAAAGTGACTCAAGAGATGCAGTCGCTTGTGTTAGATATTTTCGTTGTTGTATCCAAATTTTTGCTGATGTATTTTCCTGTTGAAAATTCATTTAAAATTATAGAATTCACTCAGTCGGAACATTTCATAGGAAGATTAACGAAAATAATACATAATAATAATATAATATTAATCTATAATAATATAATTAGTGATTTCTATAATTTTTAAAAAAATCTTCAAAAGGAAAATGAAAATAATATCTTTAATAATATAATAATAATATCTTGAAGCAGTTCAATTACCAGCTTAGAGATTTAACAACTAATAGTTTAAACCTCAATAAAAAATTGCAGTTTAATAAAACTTGCCAACCTCGCTACAAAATGTATCGATAAGATATTGCAAAGTTTCTCAGCTTAGCCAGTCAAAGATCAAATCTAGCAAATGTTTTTTTAATTGTTAGCAACTGGGATTATGTATATGAATTTTCAAGTACGAAGTTTATTTCTCATGCAATATACAAGTGTATTTGTATTATTAGCCAACTTTGCACTTGAGCAAAAGCAAAAAAAAGAGAGGGAGAACAAGTTGCCATGAAATCACGTACATTTTGTTCAACTACTATTTCAGTAGACTTCAGTCATGTATAATTAATAGACATTGCAATACGTATGTATGTATAAGTGTTTTGCATTCAAACTTGGAGTTTGCAACAAAAAACAAAAAATCATACAAAGCTGTGAGATTACGAGCCTGGGATCGAGGCTTTGGGGCTTGGGGCTGGGTCTCAGAGACTGGGGCTGGGGCTGGGGCTGCGACTACAGCGAAGTTGCTCAAACGCATGCAGCTGACCTTGAAGCGCAGCAACTTTAGTTAGACGACAGCTTGTGAACAAAATACAAACAGACGGACAGAGAGACAAATGAGCAAACAGACAGTTGGACTAACGGACAGATCGGCGTCTATATAAGCAACAATATATATGTGTATATATGTGGACGTGTTTATGTGGCGAGCGACTCGCTTGTTACTCATTAGCAAGCCGCGCTTGCGACTGACTCCAAGCGTACATTCATTCTACAGATGACGCCATTTTTGTATCTTTTGACGGCTCTTTAGCGCTAGATATGTAAATATATCGCCAATCGTGAAACGTGTTCCAATGACGACAACTCCAATGAACCATGACACATGTGAAGCAGTGCTCCCCCTCCCTCTTTCTTGCTGCTCGCCGCCCACACACATACACATAATAAAGCAAGTCCAACTCTTGAAGGCCCTCTAGCTAGCGAGTCTAGAGTCGAAGTGGAAGAGTCTTCAAGTTCCTCAGCGAGAAGTTTTTGGTTTCTCTCTTGCATAAGCAGTATTTGTATACCCGGTACTTAGGGGGTAAAAGTGTATTATGAGGCGAAGAGAATTGTCAATAGCTTAAGCAGGCATATTGAATTCCATAAAGAATCTGATATCTTGTTCTTTTATTATTTTTTAGCATATTTGTCTTGCTTTATCATTATAAATTCTTCTAATATAATAAGGACAAATTTAGCATATTATTTTATTTTACTTTTTGACCAGATAATCTAATCTTACTGCACAAAGTAAAAAAAGTTTTTAAAAAGATCCCTCTTTCTATTCTAGAATGTTCGTATAGTATTTATATACTAACAGATAATTTCCTTATTTATTTTATGTTTATATTATATATTATATTTTGTGTGCGAATTATATTAGAGAGAGTTATATAATATTTAATAACATTGAATATAAACTGTTAGTAATAAATTTATAATTAGTGTAACTCAAAATGCAGACTAGTTCCAAATTTAATAAATTTGTATCTATTAGGAATATTAAATTTAAAGAATATTGTATTATCGAAATTTGTTTTCACAGGTATTTGGCAGTCGAATACATTCGAAAATGAATTTGAATATTTGTTTTTGAGTTGTGGGCTTCCTAATAAACTCAAGGCTCGCATTTGATCTTTGAACGTGGGCCTCGGATAACACGACGCTGTAATTATAATCCTGCTTTTTGTGCTCTCTGCTTTCTTAACCCAAAACGTAGTTTTCGCAGTGTATCTCGTATCTGTAGCTGTAGCTTTGACTGTAGCTGTAGCTTAGGCCTGTAGCTTTATCTTGTAGTTTCTATTCTCTGTGCAAACGCTCACATTTTGGCATTTAATAAGAAGTTGGCCTTGAAGCAACGAGTTGTGTGTGTGTGTGTGTGTGTGTGTGTGTGTGTGTGTGTTTTGTGTTCGCTTGATTTCATGAGGCAAAAGCTTGTTGCTTTGTTGCTTGGCTGGGGGATCGTATACTTGAACGAATATCTACACACATAAGTAGAATAAACATAGCGTCTAGACTATGATAAATGGGATTAGAACTGTAGACGCTAGCAACCAGTTAGATTCAACTAACGGACTGTATCTCGTTCTTTTTTGATACAAAAAAAAATTTCAACTGAATAAGCATTGCCTTAATTGATTACTAACATAAATTGTCAATTTCAATTCAAAAGCTGTCTACTTATTCCAATCGATTATTCAACTCGAAACTTGATTTGATTTCAATCGCTTTTCAAAATGATCGACTTATTAATTTTCACATCAACTCTAGTCGCCTAGTTTGCTGTAGCTTTTTCTGATTTGTTAATCATCACTTCGCATCTATAGTAGATAATTAAAAAGTTCAAAATTTTAATCTCTGGCAAAGATCATTTTATTCTGCTTTATGGTATACTTTTAGGCATGCTAGACACATTGGAATCTTCGCATTTTCTTTATCGTCCCCAGATTTCAACAACATCCTTGATACCGTAGCCGCGCTTCGAGGTGAATTGAATGGTGGCGCCCTTAGAGCCTGGACCGCCTGCAACCAGCACAGCAGTAGCTCCATTGCTCGACTTCTTATCGGTAACCTTAATAGCCGTAATTGTCAAAGCATTCAGGTCATTCTGCAAAGGCAAAAGAATGTAATTAAATAAACTAAAAAAAAAACGAATTCATAAATATACGCAAACAAGAATGTCTAACAAATGAAGTTGAAGTTTTTAGAAATAGAATTTATAGTAAAAGCAAATACCTGATAAACGTAAGTAAAGCAAGAAAGATAGATTAGACTATGATCGACTGTGAGATACTGTGAATCACTGTTATTAATTATACCGAAAAAATACTGAATTACACCGAAGTGTGAATTTGGTATTTTAATATACTGTGAAAATACATTTACTGTGATGGACTATGATATACTGTGCCATCAATTATTGAAAAATACTGAAATATACCGAATTGTATATTTGATATTTTAATATACTGTACAAAATTATATTTCTTATAGTATTTGATATCAAAGTGTTCAATCGGACCCACGGACAATACTATATCGTTTCGAATGCAGACACTGATTAAGAATATATATAATTTAGGAGTGTAAGATTTCTTCTTATTTCTGTAATTTATCCTTTAGGGAGGGGATAAACACTTTAAACGAGTAAGAAACTCTTCAGCACCAAAAGATCTACTCACGCTTTGCTTGAAGACGTATTTCTTGGTCTGCACCAAGCCAACGAAGAAGGCCTTGGAGACGGTGTCCTTAGCCAGCTTGTAATCGTTGTCACCAATCTCGCCCCACAGATAATCGTTGCCGGCATAGACCGTGCTTAGCAAGGCACAGCACAGGACAAGGCCCAGCAAGGTAGCAGCGCTGATTGATTTAGCCATTTCTTGAAATATTTTGATGGACAACAGAACTCTTGGAGAACTATAGCTCATCACAGTTTGCGGTTGCCCTTTTATTGCGAAAAGACACCGACTGATAAACCGAAGCACTCGAGTAAGCCTTCAAATGCCACACGTGTTGTTGTTACTTGTTATTTTTGTGATATCAATACTTTTCCTTACACTTTTATTAATTATTTGAACCAACGTGTTGTGCAATACATTGCCACTTTATCGAAATCACAATATCTGCCTTAATTCCAAAAGGCACCCCCGCAGTATTGATAAAAAAAAACAAGTAAGACTGCTACAGTCGAGTGTGCTCGACTGTTAAATACCCGCTACCCATTTTGAACAGTGCAGTATTATTTTTAAAATATTCCAAATGAATATATCGCAAAAATACTAAAATTCATCGAAAGCTATATTTAGTATATTGATATAGTACTTCATTTAAAATATACCATCAAGTACTAAGCATACCGAATTGTCATCCAAAGCAGCTGAGACCCTTTTGCAGCAGGCGTTGTTTGCCACAAATAAAACTGGTACATATATTTCCTGAATTCACAAATTTATAATACTCTTCTACACTATTGGTAGAAGGTATATTGATAAACATTCCTCTTTCCTATAAATAGTCCACTCAACAATAGTTGTTAAACTTAATTGAGCAAAGAAATGTTATAGCCCAATATCTTGAAGTTGCTAAAATTAGTTATCACACAGATTACATTTGTTATGATTTAAACACATTAATAGATCTTTGAAGACGTCAATAAAGTGAGTGCAACATTTTACAATGTCATAATCTTAAAATATCCAGAGAAAAGCAGTATATACCAGAAATTTAAAAATCTAGGAGAAAATGAAAAGAAAGAAATACAATAATTAAAATATTTTTAAATAACTAAATAAAGTATGAAATAAGAAACAGCGTTATATTTTTTAAATATTCAATGAAGAGGATAATTTACCTGAAATTATAAAGATTTTAAGAAAAGGAAAGGAATAGATCAAACTGCAAATACATTATACATTTAAATCAATAAAAGTAAAATGGGAAGTAAAATAAAAATTTTTATTTTTATTTATTTGAAATTATGTTAGCTATTATTTCTAATTTAAAGTTTCTATTTATTTTGCCATTTAAATATAATATAAAAACGAACAACCATTCATCGATTTAATTAACATAAATATGAAAGTTTTCCGATGATTAAAAGCTGTTGATAATAATTTTATCTAAAGTAAATAAGATCTTATCTTAAATGCGTCAATAGCCGACCAAATGTTTTTATTTCCATCAGCAAGTGAAAATCAAGTAAGCATGAGGGAACTGGGTGAAAAGTAACCGTTTCTGGACATTTTTCAATTCCTATTAAATTAATTAAAATGGCAAAAGGAATAGTTTTGCTTTCAAGGCAACTGCAGTTCTCGCAGTTATGAGGAAACTCCAAGTGTTTATCGGCTGGTTTCAAGCATTAAATGGAATTACCGAATATTATCCCGATGCCCAAACAGGAAGTTTGAAGAGATCGAAGTATATGAAGTTTTACATTATTTTTCACAACCTGCTGACGTTGTCTGGAACATCTTTGCTTTTCAATGATCTACTTGCAAAGAGATCATCTGCAGTATACGCAGTACATTCACATTGGATAACATATGCAGCAATGTTCTATACAATTGTTAAGATCTTAGTTATATTTCTAACACTTCACAGTGTCTTGGTTTAGCAAAAACACATTCGGCGTATCGTAAACAGGCTGCAGAAATTGGATTCGACAAATTTTTCCAGATCAGATCGAATAAAACGTGGAGTCTTGCAGTACATAAAACTGTCAGCGCACTTCTATAACATTATGCTGTACATCAATAAATTTTATTTGCAATGGGATCATTTAACGGTAATCACAGTACTCTTCTATTGCTATGGCATTTGGTGCCACACAAAGGTCTGTGCAATGACATTGCTGTTGTTTGAAATTCTTTGGAAGATTCATCATGTTGGCATCGGATTGCAATCACAACTTGAGACGTTACTAGCTCAAAGAGTTCACATCCTTAAGCTGCGACGCGTCTTCATGCAACATCAGCAATTCATCAATGATTGCAACGAATACTGTGCAAATTTTCCACATTTCTTGGTTTGGTATCCGCTGAAAAGCATCTCCATCGCAATCCTTGGTGCTTATTATCTACTTCGTGAAAAGTTTGCTAATGAAAGTGCACTCTATGTAACAACAATCATATTTATATCTGCATTCACAATGCATTTGATTGCCGAGATCTACGTTATTAACAGTTTGTCTGAAGCTATCGCTGATTTCATCCCGGATACTATAAGTTTGTTGTGGCAATCAAAGCACCAAGATCATCGAATGGAACTTGCAGTGAGCTCATGCCTATCGTCATTTAATGTGCATCTCTTGATAAGTTTCATTATCACGCATTACAGATTACTCAGATGACTTTTCAACTAAGCTGCCACCACACAAAAATTCAGCCGTATGGCATGGTTACATTGAACCAACGTCTATCGTGCTCGATCATGACGGGGATCTTGATCTACACGATTTGTTTAATCCAGAGTGATTATTTTTATTTCTAACTGCAGTGGCAAACCTGGAAGTTCTACTTTTAGTATTTAAATTTTAAGGAAATGAGGCAAATTTTTGTAAGCAAATCGAATCGACAATTTCTTATTTTAACATTGTTTTTCAAGCCAAATAATCTTTGAAAAAATTACTTATTTAAGCTTTGACTAAATAATAAAGTGTTTTATTGTTTTTAACAAAAAAACAATTTGAATTTCAGGAAGCCCAAAGCTACAATCGAGTGTGCTGAATATGGTATATTTTGCACTAAACGGTATATTTTGAATGTAGTACTGTATATTAATTTGGTATACTTTAAATTTGATACCGTACTCTTTGGCTTTCATTCACAATGGGTAGCGGGTAGTTTTCTATTTGTTGTCTTATTCTATGGTATACTTTGAGTGAAGTAGTATACCAATATAATAAATGTAGTTTTTCGTATATATATTCGTATATTTCAATTACAATACCAACTTTGCCTTATAGATATCTTACTTGTTTTAAATCTCAATTAAACGCTGCGAATGTTATAGGTAAGTATAATTAATAGGGCGGGTCAATTTGTTCCTGTCCAAAAAATCGTGAAAATCGTCCCCCATAATCGGAATCTACGAAGAATTCTAAGAAAATTTCACCATGAAACCATGTGTCTAAAATGAATTCCTATTCCGCGCCGTGAAGCTTAAAGATTGCACTATGAGGTACATAAGGTATTTCGAGGTATTTAAGACATTTTAATGTATTTAAAAAAAAAATACGCATTTTCCAATTATGTTGGAGTCAATTCTGATTCATTTTTTTACAACAAATTTTATAATTTTTTTTTTAAATTTATTTAACTTATAATTTTTTTTTTAATTCAACAAAAAAACCAACTAGCCATGTACTGAGCCTCATATAAGAAAGTAGGAGCAATGCGTCTGTAACTTTTTAACGAAGTAAGATATCGGTCTGAAAATTGAAATATATATTCAAAGGCATTTTAAGCAACTAAATAAAAGTGGGCGTGGCATGATAAAAGGCGGAATTTTATTTAATTTTTTATTATAAAGTTTATTTGCTTTCCAACAAGTAGGTAATTTTTGCATTTTTTTGACTTGGAATATAATGTCATCTTATTAGAATCTCAAGTCTTTCTTTGACTCGATTTGAGGAACTTTGGAACGACTTTCTAAAGTCAATGACATAACAGCATCTCGATTCTGTCGTGAGACATGTGTTAACAACTGCACACATCGTTCGGTGCCCTGAATGTGCGATGGAATTGCTGGATCTGGCAGTGGTATTTCATCAGAATTTATGTATTCCAGCAAGTGATCGTGTGGGATGTTTGCAGTAAATGGAGGTTCAAATAAGATGTCGTCATTATCCAAGTCAACTAAATGCATATAATCGGTGCAATCGAAATTAATGCGATTCTTTTTATAAGATCTAAGTTTACTTGGGTCATATAATTTCTCGCGATAATACAAAATTTTATAAATTGCACTTTCGCGAACTGTTTTTCTTTCATCGAAAAGCATTGTTAACAAAATATTTTCTGTATGGGCGAAGAATGCATTGTTTTGGATTGCTTTGTTTACAATTTCTCTTAGATTTTGTGGTAAAAAATTGCGTTGATTGAATAAAATTAAATAAAAGTTTACTGCCATATACCACCGAATTAAAATATTTGACATTAAAATAGATCGGTATATAAACTTTCATAATGACATGTTTTACCGCAAAATTAATTATCATTTAAATAAACTGTTATAAGAGAAACGCAAAAAAAGCTTCGCGAAAGCTTTAATATTATTATATTTCTAAAGCTTATCTTTAGAAAGCTTTTTAATGTAATAATATATTTCTTTGCAAGCAAATAAAATAAAATTCCGCCTTTTATCACGCCACGCCCACTTTTATTTAGTTGCTTAAAATGCCTTTGAATATATATTTCAATTTTCAGACCGATATCTTACTTCGTTAAAAAGTTGCAGACGCATTGCTCCTACTTTCTTATATGAGGCTCAGTACATGGCTAGTTGGTTTTTTTTGTTGAATTAAAAAAAAAATTATAAGTTAAATAAATTTAAAAAAAAAATTATAAAATTTGTTGTAAAAAAATGAATCAGAATTGACTCCAACATAATTGGAAAATGCGTATTTTTTTTTTAAATACATTAAAATGTCTTAAATACCTCGAAATACCTTATGTACCTCATAGTGCAATCTTTAAGCTTCACGGCGCGGAATAGGAATTCATTTTAGACACATGGTTTCATGGTGAAATTTTCTTAGAATTCTTCGTAGATTCCGATTATGGGGGACGATTTTTGCGAAAAAAAATTGACCCGCCCTAATAATTAATGAAACAATTTTCACGGTAGAGAAGTAAGAGAGATCTTGATAACGTGCTTGGCTGTCGCCAAGTTCTTAACTGCAAAGATCTTTCCGCATGTTGAAATTTAAAGTTAAGGGGAGAGTGCTGCCAATGAATGACAGTTGTCGTAACATTAAACTAATTGAAATGGTTAACGAAGGGCTTTTGAGAAGGAAATTCCTTCAGTTGCCGTTGTTATGAATAAGCTCAAAGTGATAATTGCTTACTATCAAGCGATAAATGGGATAATCCAATATTATCCCAATCCGCGAACGGGTCACCTACAGAGATCCAAGTTTCTGAAGATTTATGGAAAAGTTCATAGCCTTATTTCGGTCCTTGGTCTTTCTACGCTATATCTAGATTTCATGTCGGATAATCCAATATTGTTCCCTCAAGTACCTTCAAACTGGATTAGAGCCGGAATCTGGCTATATATTGTTCTATTTTCAATAATTGTACTCTCAATCATTTACTTGGTGGAATTTCAACAATCTTCTATTCGGCGCATCTACAATAAATTAAAGAGTTTGGATTTAATTGAACCAGCAGCAAGTGATCAGCGATATCTATATACTATTCAGTATATAAGGCTACTTCTATTCCTTACACATTTCATATTTCAACTCTATTTTTATTTTTTGCGTTTAAGTGAATCAATTAAGAGGCCGACGCATTTGCTCTATGTATTCTATTACCTTTGGATTGATAATTTACTTTCTGCAATGTCGCTGTTTATGCATGAAATTCTCTGGAAAATCTGTCACTGTAGTGTCGGAATGCATCTTCAACTAAAGCAGTTGCTGGCTACCCACGTTCAGCTTAATAAATTGCGACATCACTTCAAACGACAACAGGATCTTATCAGAGTGTGTTACGAATTTAAAAACACTTTTCGAAACATCCTGCTATGGTATTGTCTGCGAATACTTTGCACCTGTGCTTTAGCGGCATACCTTTTGATTCGTTTACATGCGGAAAATTCACAATCTCCGACATTGTTTATCTGGGAATATTCATTGTTTTGTTTTGCAGAATTCTACTTCATTAACAGCTTGGCTGGATTCGTCGCTGATCTAATTCCGGGTATACTTGCGGTCTTATATCAGTCAAAACCTCAAGATCTTCGAACGGAACGCGCTGTAAGCTTATTATTTCTGTTACTTTTGTTTTTACTTTTGTCTAAATCTTTACTCATTGCAGATTATTTGGATGAAGCTCCAACTCTGTTGTCAAAGCACAGATATTCAACTCTTTGGTGTAGTTATCCTCAACAAACGTTTCTCGTTCATTGTTGCGACAGAGATTGTCCTAAATACGATTTGCATGATACAAAGTGATTATTACTTTTTTAAATAAATTTGTTATCTCTACAAATAATTTGTTAATATTATAGATATATATATGTTTTTTTTATATTCAAATGTAAGTTTCAGAAGTAATATATATTTCGTTCAACAGCAATAAGCAATAAACATATCCTTATCTGTATAAAGTTTACAGTTCCTGTCAACTCTTGACAGTATATGATATGTACCCATTAATAAAATTAATTTGCAAGAAAAACCGACATACCAGTCGATATATTTATTCAGTTGTCGAAGAAGTTGAAAGTGTTTCTCGGTTTGTTTGTGGCAATAAATGGGATTATTAACTATTATCCCGATTCTACCAATGGACGATTAAGGAAATCTCAGCATCTTAGATTTACAGCATAATTTACAGCCTGCTGATAGCATGTGGTACGCCTCTTTTGCTTGTGGGTCTTTTATCGGAGACACCAGCAATTTTAAATAACTTAAATTCGAATTGGCTAAAATACGGTCTCTTCATTAGTATAATCATCCATGCGATGGTTACACTCGCGATCATCTGTAAGCTAATTCATGATTTTATTTTTAATTTATTATCTAACATATTATTTTCCATTTATAGATGAATTTAATCTGCTTGCAACTTAGTTGTCAGAGCACGGAGATTCACGTTTTTGGTGTGACATCATTATCATGACAGAGGTTCTTTTGAACACAATTTATCCAAAACGATTACCACCTTTTCATGTCAACCTAGTATAAGAAAATGCTTACATTGAATTGTGAAATTGAATTGTTTTATATAAATAAGCAAAAATTCACAATTATTATTCATAAATAAAACGACTTGTTCTCAATAAATGCAAAACAAATTGATATTACTATTTAAATATATCAAATTGATATATCAACAAATAAGAAAGTTACAGTCGAGTGTACTCGACTGTGAGATACCCGCTACCCATTTTGAATAAAATAAATATATTTTTCGGTATATTTCCAAAAAATATATACTGCAAAAATACTAAAAATATACCAAATGGTATACTTGTTATATCGATATAGTACCGCATTGAAAATATACCATAGACGGCATAATATACCAGATTGTCAGCCAAAGCAACTAAGACCCCCAGTAAGTAGGCGTTTTTGCCCATACAAAAGTATTTCTTTTATAACTTCGACAATTTTTATCTGATAACAACCAAATTTTCAGGAATCATAACTACTATAGAAGTTATTGTATATACAAAAATTCGCAATGTTATATTTGACATAAAAGCCAGCGTGTGGAACGTTCTGTAAGCTAATTCAAGACTTTATCTCAAATGTAATATCTAACACACGGTTTACCATTTATAGATCAATTTCAATTGCTGGCAACTTAGTTGTCAGAGCACAGATATTTACGTTTTTGGAGTCAACAAACGCTTATGGTCACGATGGAGGTCCATAATTTATATGGTTCAGAGCGACTATCAATTTTTCATGAGAAAATAAAAAAAAAAATGTAATGAGCCACGCGTTTAACTTATAAACATAAATGTGCAATAAGTGAATAGAAAAGTATAAATTGAGTTGTAAATCAATAAATAACATATACTCAGTGCTAAAAGCTAAGAGATTCTTGCTATGGCGCTTTAAGAAGGAAAGCTACAGTCGAGTATGACGTCGTCGTGTTCTTATCATACAGTAGTTTACAGTAACTGTCAACTTTTAACATTAATTGAAGTCATTAAAAAAATAATTTGCTTAAAAGGTGCAACTTGGTAGTCGATATGCCTTCAGTTACCGAAGTTATGAAGAAGTTGAAAGTGTTCATCGGTTTGTTTGAAGCAATGAATGGGATTGTGCAATATTATCCCGATCCTAACACTGGACGATTAAGGAGATCTCAGTGTGTTAGGATTTACAGCATAATTTATTGTCTACTCATAGCATGTGGAATACCTCTTTTGTTTCTGGAATTTTTATCGGGTGATCCAAATATTTTAAAACCTTTAACTTCGAATTGGCTAAGATACGGTCGATTGGTTACGTTAATCATCCATTCAATGGTTACACTCGCCATCATCTATTGCGTGCAATTCCAACAATCTTCAATTCAGGGAATTTATCTAAAACTAGAACTGATGGATCAGTTCGAACCAGGAGCAAAAGATCGGAAACATCTATATACCTTGCTATATATTAAACTGTTATTTGGAATAAGCTCTTTAATAATGCACATCTTCTTCGATATTTTGAGACTTTGTAACTCATATTCTTCATTACAATCGCTTGAGATTGTATACTATTTCTTGACCTGCTCCTTGGTAACTGCAGGTTCCCTGCTAATATACGAAGTTTTATGGTCTATTTGCTACTTGGGTCTTGGAATACAGATGCAACTTAAACAGTTAGTAGCTAAACGAGTTCAGCTACAAGAACTTCAACAACTCTTTAAGCGGCAACTGGATCATATTAATTTGTGTAGCGAATTTTGCCGAATATTCCGAGAAGTCATGGTGTTCTATCTGATCCAAAAGCTCACCACCGGCATCTTGTCTGGTTATTATCTTATTCGTCTTAAACTTACTAAAGAAATCCCCAAATGGCAGCCCTTTAGCATCTTGGGAACCGTCATCATTTCCTTAGCAGATTTTTATATTTTTGGAAACGTGGCCAGAATTGTGGCGGCTTTCATTCCGGATGCTATATTTGTGTTGCGGCAATTAGGACATAAAAGCCAGCGAGTGGAACGTGCTGTAAGCTAATCTATGACTTAGTATCAATTACATTGTCTAACAAATTCTTTATCATTTATAGATCAATTTAATCTGCTTGCAACTTAGTTGCCAGAGCACAGAGATTCACGTTTATGGTGTGTTTACTCTCAACAAACGCCTATGGTTCGTTATCGTGACAGAGGTCTTTTTGAACACACTTAATTTTATCCAAAACGATTACCACCTTTTCATGTGAATCTAATATAAGAAAATGATTACAATGAATTTTCAAACTCGTTTTATATAAATATGCAAAAATCCACAATAATATTCAAAAATAAAACAATTAAGAATGCTCACCTATCTACAATTTCTTCTCAATAAATGCAAAATAATTTGATATTACTATTTAAATATATCAAATTAATATATCAAAAATACTGAAATATAACAAAATATATATTTATATCTGTGTTTTCCATACATTTATACATGCAGATATAACCCTAAAGTTATAATACCCATCTAATATATGGGAAGTGGGTATTAAAAGGAAAGAACTAACTGCAAAAGGCTGAATTGGCAACACCAAATACCATTAAAATATTCTTATCTGTTTTAAGTTTTCAGGAACTGTCAATTCTTGACAGTAGGTGGATCCATTAAAAAAATTAATTTGCTAACAGGAACACATTACAAGTCGATGTATATATTCAGTTGTAGAAGTTATGAAGAAGATTAAAGTGTTCCTCGGGTTTTTCCAAGCATTAAACGGGATTGTTCATTATTATCCCGATCCTGAAACAGGTCGTTTAAAGAGATCTCAGTATCTTAAGCTTTACAGCATAGTTCACAGCCTGCTGATGGCATGTGGTATACCGCTTCTGTTTCTGTCTCTTTTATCAGAGACACCAATTATTATGATTCACTTAACTTCGAATTGGCTCATTTACGGTCGCTGGATTTGTATGATTATCCAAGTTATGGTTATACTTGCAGTTATTTATTGTGCGCAATTCCAACAATCTTCAGTTCAGCGCCTTTATTTAAAACTACAAGTGATGGACGAGATTGAACCAACAGCTAAAAATCGAAATCATCTATATACTTTACTGTATATTAAACTATTTGTCGTTGTTAGCCATTTAATCATACACGCCATATATAATATTTGGATATTGCGACGCTCAAATTCTTCATTACACTCGCTTGCCATTGTATATGGTTTCTTAACCTACTGCTTGTCAGCTGCAAAATCATTTCTTTTATATGGATTTCTATGGAGTATTTGTTACTGTGGATTCGGAATACAGTTTCAGCTTGAACAGTTACTAGCCGGACGAGTCCAGCTCCGAGAACTTAAGGAGATCTTTAAGCGACAACAGGATCTTATTAATTTGTGCAGTGAATTTTGCCGAATATTCCGACACGTGATGTGTCTGGCCCAAAAACTTAGTGTTGGCATCTTTTGTGGCTATTTTCTTTTCCGACTTGAATTAACAGATGGAGTCCCTAGGCGGAAGTCTTTCGGCCTCTTTGGAACAAGCATAAATTCCTTCGCTGAGTTTTATATTATTAACAACCTCGCCAGAACTGTAGCTACTTTCATTCCGGATGCTATATTTGTGTTACGGCAATCAGGACATAAAAGCCAGCGAGTGGAACGTGCTGTAAGCTAATCTATGACTTAGTATCAATTACATTGTCTAACAAATTCTTTATCATTTATAGATCAATTTAATTTGCTTGCAACTAAGTTGCCAGAGCACAGAGATTCACGTTTTTGGCGTGTTTACTCTCAACAAACGCTTATGGTTCGTTGTCATAACAGAGGTTCTCTTGAACATAATTTACATGGTCCAAAACGATTATCATTTTTTCATGTAAACCCAAAAAAGAAAAAATGGATTAAACCCAAAGCGCCACGCATTAAATTCTTTAATACACATTACATAAACAATTATGTTCAATAAGAAAATTAATATTAATAAGCTCATTTGGCTGAGCACAAAGATTCACGTTTTTGGTGTATTTACTATCAACAAACGCTTATTCATTGTCATGATTTATTTAGTTCAAGACCAATTTTTAATGTGAACCCAAAATACATTCAGTGAATATGCAACTTCTTGTGTAGAAATAAAAATAGCACATAAACAGAACTCGAATTACTTTATTTAAAATATTGCTGGAGCTTTTTTAATGAGATGGAAGATTACCTGAAATGTTATGCTTTACTGCAAAAATCCCGATTTGAAACAAAATTAACAAAATAAAAAATTATTAATAAAAAACATTATACTATCAACAAATAATAAATATTATAATAAAATATTAATAATTTAATATAAGAGAAAAGAGTACTTGTCAGACTTTCTTAAGAAAGTGTCTCAAAGTATAAGAGGTTTTACTATTTTAATACTGAGGGCAGACTTCTTGATTGTAGCCACGATAGGTAATTATCCAATTTAGTTAATGATAAAATTACGAAAGTTCAAATAAAAAGTTTATTATCAAGTTCCACATTGGTTGGGGTTTCTGCATGAAGAAGCAAGAATTTAAAATTTGCGAGTGACAGTTACTTGATAATATTCGACGCCATTAAATTAATTGCAACATTATTGCTTAAACGGTTTTAGTTCTCATCATCATGAAGAAGTTCGAAGTTTATATCGGTTGGTTTCAAGCGTTAAATGGAATAACTCACTATTATCCGGAATTACAAACGGGTCGCTTAAAGAGATCAAAAATATTGAAGGTGTACAGTATTTTTTATCATTTCGTAATGATATGTGGAACTCCCTTTGTATTCCTGGATTTGACGACACAAGGTCCAGAAACTGAATTTCTACAATTTTCAAATTGGCTTAATTATGGAGCTTTGTGCCAATGTTTCCTTGATACGATTGTTATAATCTCGACTGTGTACTGTGCGCAATATCTGCAAAATTCAATTCAACGCATAATGGAAAAACTAGAAAAGATGAAACACATTTACCCACCTGTGAAAGATCAGAGATATCTTTATACTATGCTGTATGTAAGAGTTTTTATTACATGCTTTAATGCTGTACTTCAGAGCTATTGGAATTATAAACGATGGCCCAAATCGTGTTCGGTCCACATGTTCTACATTCTGTATTCATTCTGTTCGCATAATATTGTTTTTGGCATATCTCTATTTAAATATGAAATTCTTTGGAAACTATGTTTTTGTGGCAAGGGATTAAGGACTCATCTGGAACAGTTGTTGGCGAAACCAGTCGATCTTCATGATTTACAAGAGTTCTTCAAACGACAACAGGAGCTCATTAATGTCTGTCGTGAATATTGTGGCACTTTTCGACATTTAATGTTGTGGACTACTGCTCGCATCATTTTTGCCTGTGTTCTATGTGGATACTTTTTCATTCGGATAGAAGTTATAGAGTCATTTTATTCTGAGGCCTCGATTTTGTCCGTTTTATTTGTCACTTTTACATTCGCCGATTTTTATGCTTTTAACAACTTGGCCCGGAAAGTTTCTGATCTCATCCCAGATACCATAGCTATCTTAGGGCGATTGAATCTTCAAGATCCTCACTTGGAACGCACTGTAAGTTGAAGTTTAATAAATGTAATTTTGGTTTCAATAGATCTCTCTAATACAGATTAACTGGATGACTTTGCAACTTAGTTGTCAGAACACGAAAATTAAAATTTATAATATTGCTACTGTCAACAATCGACTCTCATTTATTGCTGTCTCAGAGGTGATCTTAAACATCTTGTATATGATCCAAAATGATTATTATTTCTTTGGGAAATTTAATAGTCAACACGATGAATAGAATTTAAGATTTTCAATTGTAAAATGAAATCAATTTAATAAAAATATAATAATGTTTATTTATACAAAACGTAAAGTCATTAAGTACTCCATTATATTCCTAACTTAACTATTGTGACATAACATAATGAAAAAAAAAATACATAACTAAAAGATGTACTTCTATAATTTTGTCTATAACATTATTAGTATATTTAAATTTAGATGTAATGTTTAATTCTATCAAATTGTTTGTAATTATCGAATAATTAAAAAAACTTTAATGGAATTCAATATTATAAAAACAGGAACCAATTAATGCTCTCTTAAATATTTAGTATTATAGCTTTCATCAAGATATCATAGGCAGTCACAGTTGGGTTCTTTCTGATAGATCATTTTATTATATGATACTGCTTAATTCGACTTTAGGTTCATCGGAAAGTTCTTATCTCTGAACTATAGCTATAGCTTTTAGCTATTGCCACCAAGTTCTAGTTCCCATTAAACTAATTGATTTTCTGTAAGCGTTCTGTATTTGTTCTATACGATTTTAGTTGTCGCAACTATGAAGAGAGTAGAAGTGTTAATCGGTTACTTTGAGGCTATCCATGGCATAATCCAATATTTTCCCAATCTAAAAACGGGTCGTTTACAGAGATCAAAGTATCTGAGAGTATATAGCTTCATTCACAATCTGCTACTGGCTTTTGGAATTCCTCTCCTTATATTTGATGCTCTAACTGAAAACCCGGAAATTATCACTCACATGTCCTCAAACTGGATGACCATTGGCAATTGGTTTTTTGTCAGTATTCATATGATTGTAATAATTTCGACTCTATACTGTGCTCGATTCCAACAACGTTCAATTCAACGCATAATGAAAACGCTAGAAACGTTAAATCGGAATATGCCAACAGCCACTGGCCATAAATATCTTTATTTACTGCTGTATAAAAAACTGTTTATCATCTGCATAAATATCGGCATTCAAATACAATGGGATTATATGCGTCGACCTAAAGAAGTTTCTGTTAAGATGATCTATATTTTGTACTCATGCTGGACATATAATATTACTTTTGCAATATCCCTATTATCTTATGAAATTCTCTGGAAAATATCTTATTGTGGCATCGGATTAAAATCGCAGCTTAAAGAATTGCTGGCTGGAAAAGTTCAACTTGATGAATTGCAGGAGTTCTTTAATCGACAACAGAATCTAATCAATGTTTGCGGAAAATTTTGTGACACTTTTCGACATTTAATACTGTGGTATCCTACACAAACGCTTTGCACCTGTATATTGGGAGGATATATGTACATTCGACTTCAAGTGCGAGAAACATGGTCTCCAATGGTTGACTATAACCTATTGGCATATATTTTCTTCGAATTCGCAGAATTCTACGTATTCAACAACTTGGCTGGGACTGTTTCTGATCTTATCCCAGAGACTATATCAATTTTAGGACACTCGAAGTCTCAAGATGTTTACGTGGATCGCGTTGTGAGTACAATAATGCATGTATTTTTCTTTGATTTTTCGATAATTTTTATTTCAATTTTGCAGATCAGTCAAATGACACTTCAACTAAGTTGTCAGAGCACAAAGATTGAAATATTTGGCACAGCTACTCTCAACAAACGCCTCTCGTTTTTAATAATGTCGGAGATTGTTTTGAATACATTTACCGTGATTCAAACTGATTATTCATTTTTCAATTAAATAAGAAACTAAACATTTCTCATACAAAATCATTTAAATGTGAATTTCATAAAAATAAATACATGTTGTCTGTAAAACTTCAAATTTAGCATCTGTGAATTTGTGAACGGAGACAAAGCCAAATTTCTGGTCAACTTGGTAACGATTTGAAAATAGTTTCATGTACTAACTTTTTGTCAGCTAATGGCTTTTGGTAGTTCGGGTTTTCTGTCAGTCGTACGTGACAACGGCAACAAGTCAAAACAGAACAATTGAGGGGTTAGATTCAAGATTTTACACAAATTAAAATGCTTCCATTGTGGGACACGCGAATGTATAAAGTTTTTTATGCGAGTGTTGCGCCAGTTTTGAAGCCATTTGTCCAATTGCCAAGCGACATGCGACTTGTGAGTGCCACAAACTGCAGATTTATGGCGCCACAAAGGCAACAACAAAATGGGAGTCTAGTTCCTTTTGGCGAGAGTGAAATGTCTCGAGAACAACATAAAGATGTGGCGTGACTTGTCCTCGGTCTGGTTTGCGTGTTGGCAATGGAATTACATGACTATATACTACATACATATGTATATTTGTTTATATGTATTAAGATATGTATATTAGAAAAGCTGCCGAATTCTTGGAACGCTTTATTACACTCTCTGCGTGGGTGTGTGTGTGTGTGTGTCTGTGTGTGTGTGGGGGGGCATAGGGCGGGCCATGAGATAGATCTATATAGACTAGCGGCTCACTAATTGTCATTAATCAGTTGGAGCTGACGTCAGTTGACAGCCTCATTCAATCAGCAATTATGTCGTGCACTATTGACCACAACAACAAAGGCAACAACAGTAAAAGCAACAGCAGCCCCAGCAACAGATGTCGTTATTAGACGCTTTAGGTTAGGCTTTCCACGTTGCCTTTGAAGATCTTGGCAGAGCTAGTTATGGGCAAACCCCAAGCACATGACAGCTGCTCGATAACGCAACAACTTCAATTATTGTAGGTTTCATTATACATAATTATGCCTGGTGTAAGACAAAGCGATCGACTAAAAAGTACTTTTTTTTAAGGGTAATTTGAAGGTCAGATCAGTATTATTCTATTTAATTAGTATATAATAGTATATTGTTACAATCTCTTTTTACATTGTTTATGATTGTTGTTTTAATTTTAATTTTATTGGATAATCCTTTTTTCAATTCTGTTTTATTATAAATTTTTATTTTTTCATTTTCCAAAAAACTATATACATATGTATGTAATATGTTCCCAATATAATTCCAATATGAGGACTTGTTTATATCTCTAAAACACCTAACAATATTTCTCTGATATTTTATGTTCGGTATAATTTCTTTATTAAAAGTTTACTAAAGTTTTTACATTTTTACAACTTTTATACATATTCTTTTTAACCTTATTACCCCTTTCCTATTTTATACAGGGTATAGCTGGCAATAATAGTGACTCTCAATGCTGAATGCAGTCATTTGAAAAGCGATTCGACAAAAATTTAAAACAATTTAGCTTATGTCACGTCACGTCAGTCGATGCGAGACGACACGAGACGAGCCACACTCTATGGCCACAGAGAGCGTTGGGAGGCAATGAGCGGGGGAGGGAATCACAAAGAGCCGCAGTGCACAAATTGTATTGTGTCATGCTTGATCTATGTACAACTATTGTACAACAAAGACTACAAGCTATCTACATCGCTGAGTGAATAATATGTGGCATGTCTCGCTGCCGTTCGCCTATTTATTTATGCACACATTTGTTTAGCTCAATAGTTTTAATTATAATTAACGCCTTACTGCAAATTAAAACAATGAGTCGACTTCGACTTTTCCCGCATTGCAATGCGAATTGAACTGAAAATGGAGCCAAGCCAAGGACGGACCAACTTAAAAGGTTAATAAATTGTAGAACTGATATTAAATGACAAACATTAATGAGCTTTACTTATAGTATTGCAAATTCTATTGTATTTGTGAATCATAACTTAAATGTAAATATAGTAAGGGAATATAACTTGCGGGAAGTACCCTATGAATACAAGGAATTACTAATTTAATGATGTGGGGATTTGTCATTAATTTTTTAAAGATAATCACGCATTTAATGACTAAATGATAAATGCAATATTGTGTGGAAATTACTAAAATACTGCAAATGTATTTAGTTTGAAATATGCTAAAATACTGCGAGTAATATTTAATCTAAAAAATGATTAGGTATTTAAAAAATAAATTTTACATTTTTATACCCGCTACCCATGCCGACAGGAAATGTATGTAACAGGTAGAAGGAGGCATCTCCGACCCTATAATATATATATTCTTGATCAGCGTCAACAGCCGGGACGATCTAGCCATGTCCGTTTGTCTGTCTGTCCGTCCGTCCGTATGAACACCTAGATCTCAGAGACTATAAGAGATAGAGCTATAATTTTTTGGTGTATACAATAATAACTATAGTATTTATGAGTCCTGAAAATTTGATTGCGATCAGATAAAATTCTGGAAGGTATTAAAGAAATACTTTTGTATGGGCAAAAACGCCTACTTACTAGGGGTCTTAGTTGCTTTGGCCGACAATCTGGTACATTGTATGGTATATTTTGAATGTGGTACTATATCGATATACCAAATATACCATTTGGTATATTTTTAGTATTTTCGGTATATTTTGAAAATAATACCGCAATATTTTGCTTTTATTCAAAATGGGTAGCGGGTATCTCACAGTCGTGCACACTCGACTGTAGCTTTCTAACTTGTTTAATACTTATCTCAATCTAGAAGCATCCTTACTAATGATGTGGGGATTATTATTTTTCTACAGTTAATTACGCATTTAATGACTAAATAATAAATACAGTTTAATTTCAAGATTGCTTAGGTTTTGCAAATTATATTTTGAGACTTTAATATTCATTTCTAACAAGAAATACGCTTAGTACAGCAATAGTGAGACCTTTCATTATAATTATCATTCAACCAATGCAAATTACTAAAATACTGCTATTATATTTAATATATTTTCAAATGAAATTGTATATTTTTTAATACTTATTTCCAGCGGGAAATACCCTCAATACTTAAGCTGCTGAACTCTTCTTGATGATACGGGGCACGTAGTTGTCAGCTGTCATCGTTGACGCTTATCGTAATGGACATTAACATGAGGCCTGTCAGCATTAGTTTCAAACCTCCCCCGCACCATGACACTGCAGCAATGCAAAGCCCCCTCGTCACACCCTCTAAACATGTGTAGTACAGACAAATGTAGAGCATACTTAGTGCTAAAGCGTTGGTGGCAAACTGGCGATAAAGATAAAGAGATTTCGTAGAGACAGAGAGAAAGAGAGAGAGAGAGAGACAGCGAGAGAGTGAAAGAACTGAAATGGAAAAGTCAGAGGGCATCCCAAGCGGATTTATGACACTTGAGTGGTGCCGCCCAAGCAATATATATCATTTATGCAGCAAATATGTGCGCTCAGCCAAGCTAAAATCCCCACCAAAAAGAGCTAAAAACCAAAAAATTCTCGTATAATGTGTGGAAATACAAGAGTTGTTGGGCTAACTGAGTGAGTTTTAATAATTGATCAAGCGAGGAGAAGGAGTAGGAAAAGCGGAGCGAGAGCAAGAGGAGAACAGCCAGCGGAACAGGGGCCAGTAAGTGGGCCATGTCAACGTTGCGCTGCTGGCGTGTGGAACTCGCATCAGGCTTGACTGCAATGCGAGCGGGCCAAGGAAGCGTGTGAAATCCCATTTGGCTAATGGCCAACGGCGACGCAAAGAGATGAGACGAGACGAGAGTCGGGGCCAACAACAACGACGACGACGACAACAGGAAAATCAACCTGTTTCCACAAAATCCAAGCGAATCGGTCGTGACTCAACCTCAACTGGTGCAGCGGTCGGAAAAACTCGATTCGCGTTTTCCAGCACAACACACCCCGACCTCACGTCCCCCTTTTACAGCCAGGGGCCGCGGCCAATGTAGGGCACAAGTACAAGCACATTTTACGAATGTCTCTGCGAAATACAAACAGCGCCAAAGGCAAAACGAAAGAGAGAGAGAATGAGAAAAAAAACGAAAAAGAAAAAACTGGTTTATTTTCTGGTTGTTGCCGACTGGGTTTTCCTCATGACACCATGGCCTGATTTCAGATTTTTCCGCGACTCGTTTACAGTGGCACACCTTTTCCACTTGCCACTTGCCACTTGCTACTTGCTGCTTACTGCTTGCTGCCACTGCTGTTGCAGGATCATCATCGGCAACAGCAACAACAACAACAAAAACAACGCCAAAGTTATACAACGAACATTTTCCAGGGTCTATTTCCAGCTGCTGCGGGGGTGGATTTTTGGGTGTGTGTGTGAGTGTGTATGTATGTGTGTGTGGGTCAAACAGGGTGTGGCGCAAAGCCCCCCCGCACACGCCCCCTCGCATTCCATTCGCATGTGAAAGCATTCAAAAACATTCACGGGGTTGGCGCTGAGCTCTTCTCTCCACTCGGTGGTTGCGTGTGCGTGAGTTAGTTTCCTTTATTTGTTTGTTGTCATAAAAGTCAAACAGTAGCACCACAACGACGACGACTGAATGGGTGGGTCGGTGGGTGTCTAAGGGTAGAGCTGCCTTCAGTTCATTTCTTGCCTCAGTTACTTTGGCTGTAACTTACTTACATTTCACTGCGATGATGATATCAGCGAAAGGAGTCGATGTCAATATTGGTGATATCGGTGTCGACACGCTGCCACGCTCTGCATATGCATGCATATTGGCCATAAACGTTGGCAGTTACCACAACTCACTCTCTCGGTGTCTGTGTGTGTGTGTGTGTGGCGCTAAAACGATGGCCAGCATTGTCACAGCTGGCTGCCAAATAATGATGAGGTTTCCTTTGGCCAAAATCAATATGCGCTCAAATTTGATTGCGTATACGCAATGAATGACAAATAGTCCGAAGCTGTGAGATTGCAACTTAATTAAAAGCGATTTACATGTCAGCACGTGATAATACTTATTACACAGACTAACGACAGCCACTGTCCAGCTGTCAGTATTGCAATTTTCTTTTTCGATCTTTTGCTTAATAAGGTAAACTAACGCAATTTTATGACGTAAGTTGAATTTATTCAATTAGGATTTTTAAATTTAGTACAATTTGTATTTATATTTTTTCATTCTTGCTCTTATTTTCAAAATATACTTGAATTTTATGTCATTTCTATTTTAATTAGTCCAATTAAAATTTTACACTTATTAATCTACAACAAATCAAATCTAATAGTTAGAATTCGTAAATAAACCCAATTTAAAGTTCCAACTTGGGCTGTCATTATTGTTTAATTTAATTTTAATTACTGTATTCCAATTCAATACAAAAACAAGTAAGAAACTTACAGTCGAGTGTGCTCGACTGTGAGATACCCGCTACCCATTTTTAATAAGGGCAAAATATTGCGGTATTATTTTCAAAATATACCGAAAATACTAAAAATACTAAAAATATACCAAATGGTACGTTTGGTATACCGATACAGCACACCATTCAAAATATACCATAGACGGCACAATGTACCAGATTGTCGGCCAAAGCAATTAAGACCCCTTGTAAGTAGGCGTTTTTGCCCATACAAAAGTATTTCTTTAATAACTTCCACAATTTTTATCTGATCGCAACCAAATTTTCAGGAATCATAACTACTATAGTAATTATAGTATATACCAAATTCGCAACTCTAGCTTCAAAATTACGATTTTTTTGATTTGCGGGGGCGCAAGTGGGCAAATTTGAAACAAACTTGATCTGCGTGCAAACATAACAAATGCTGTCGAAAAAAATTTATAGCTCTATCTTTTATAGTCTCTGAGATCTAGGTGTTCATACGGACAGACGGACAGACACACAGACGGACAGAGACACAGACGGACAGACGGACATGGCTATATCGTCTCGGCTATTGACGCTGATCAAGAATATATATACTTTATATGGTCGGAGATGCCTCCTTCTACCTGTTACATACATTTCCTGCCGGCACAAAGTTATAATTTCCTTCTACCCTATGGGTAGCGGGTATAATGATTTGTCTTCTTATAATTTATTTGAATTTATTTGCGCCCTGCAAAATTGTAAACTCTTTATTTCAGAGCAATGTTTGCTGATGCTAATTGAATAACTTGAAAGGGATTGAACCCAGTTTTTGAGGTTTGTCGTGAGCTGCATGCATAAATGGGGAATCACAAACAGATGTCGAAGATATCTACATAAAAGGTAAGGGAGAAATATATGTATGCAAGAAGAACTCTCTGCTCAAAAGAGGCAACAAAACATAGTGACCTATATATGTATATCGGGACATTATTGGATTGCTCGCAAGGCAGATTCATTTAAATTTATAATTGAGTGACAACGAGGCAGCAGCAGCAGCCACAGAGATGCTTTGCTTTATTCCAACGCTACATACAATATATATACTATATAAATAAATATGTATGCATTCTTATTGTTAAACTTTTATTTTGGACTGTGAGTTCAAGAACCCAGAAAGTTATGCCATGACTTGCGCTTCAATTAGCATTGCGCATACAATAGGAAAGAAAAGTTAATTTCACATTTTAAAAGCGGATTCTAAATAAAAACGCGTGTTTAGATGAATTTCAAACGACCTTTGGGGGTCAATTCAATTAAGCCAAGGGTGTTCAATCCTTTCGCCCGTCGTAATTAAGCCATTTGATATGCCAAACATGTATCAAAACACGGGACCAATTAGTTAACCTCATCATGTTATTAACCACACAAACCAAAAGCTGCGTGTTACCAGATTCTGTTTTTGGTTACCATAATTACGAAATTACGCAATCCAATTATAATTTCAAAATGTGTTTAATTGTGGTCAATTCGGCATTCACACACATCTGTATAAATACAGTGGTCAGCAATCCTTGCAATTAGTTGGTCACCATGTATCCACGATTTCTGAGCCGCAACTATCCGCTGCACAAGGATCTCTTCTTCTCCACGAGATACTCGTTCAGTCTCCTCGGTCTGCGCTTCGAGAAGAAGCCCACCATCTGGTCGACTGCTTGGCTCATCTTTAACTTTATGAATCTGGCGCATTGTTGCCAGGCTGAGTTCAGTTTTGGCTGGTTTTACATACGCATCAGTCCCGTCGATGCCATGGATGCCTTCTGCCCACTGGCCTGCAGCCTGACGACGCTCTACAAGATGGCCTGCATGTGGTACAGTCGCTCCGAGGTGGCCCTGCTCATGGGTCGCATTCGTCAGCTGACCGAACAGCAGAGTGGCGAGCAGCGGGATGAGTTGAAGCGTCGCTACTACCGCATGGCCACGCTGTTGAGTATGCTTATGTTCACGCTGGGCTCCATTAACACGGCGGCATTTGTGCTGCGCTCCTTGTGGGAGATGTGGTCACTGCGCCACGAGCCCTTCAAATACGACATGCCCTTCAGAATGCAGTAGGCACTAGAGTAAATTCTCCTCTCACTCTTTATGTAGTTCCATATTTCTGTTTAGCTTTCCTGCCATCGCTCACCGTTTGCCTTTGTATCCGCTGGCTTATCTCTATTCCACTTGGTACGGTCAAGTCACAGTCTATGCCTTTGTGGCCACCGATGGCTTCTTCTTCAGCTTTACGCTCTACGTCACTTTTCTGCTGAAAGCACTGCAAATGGACATTCAACGTGTGCTTAAATCCATGCGTTATGGTAAGTTGCTGACGCATTAATGAATTAACTAACAATTATTTCACTGGCAGATCTCAGCGAAGGCGAGTCGAAAAAGTGCTGTCAGCAGCTGCACAATATCATCGATCGCCACAACGATATCGTTGGCATTGTGGAGCGTTTCTCAGCGATTATGGCAGCGCCCACTTTTGCTCAGTTCCTATCAGCCAGCTTGGTGATAGCCACCAGTGTTATCGATATACTTATGGTGAGCATGACAGTAGTATAAATTGATTTGACAGATAAAGAGATTTACATTCAAGTGTTTGAAAGTAAGTGCTATTTATTAATATCGTTATGTGTATGAAGTTAGCAAAGCTTACTTTAAAAAAGTAATGATGATAGACAGAAATAAAATGTAGAGTTTTGTATTCAGGCAGTATTTGTGTGAAGATAGGAGAGCTTAAAGAGTTACAACAATTTGGTAGTCGTGATGACAAAAAGGTAAAAAAAGATTACATTTTGAGTTTTGTATCGAATAATATACTATAATTTTAAATGAATAAGATAGGAGAGCATAACAAACTTCATGACTTTGAAAAAGAAATAATAATAGTAATAATAGTATAGTAAACTTTCAAGTAAAGTCCTGTTACATTAATATCGATATTTCAATGAAGACAGCAGAGCTTACAAAAGTAATGATAGAACTAAAATGTTCTTTTGTATAAGGTGCAATATATTAATATCGATAGTTGTACATCAACTTGTTGAATTATTATTGATCAAAAAAATGAAAAGATACAATTTTAAGTATTGTATCAAAAAAGATAGTACAACTTTCAATGAATTGCATAGATAGAAGGTATGAGAGCTTATCAAACTACAAGATTTTAGAAAAGTAATGATGAGAAACAGAAATCAAATTTGGAGGCCTCTTGTCATGAAGATAATAAAGTCTTGAGTGAATGTTCTATTATATGAATATAGATATTTATATGGAAAATATCAGAGCTTAAAAAATTACTACACTTGGCAAATGTAACGATGAAAAACCGATACAAAAACTTGCCACTCGAATGAATAATGAATACCTTCAATACATAAACGGTTTTAAAGTCAGTTAAGTAGTTAACTTTAGCTGCTTCAATCACCTTGCCATATCTACTCGAAAATTGGAAAAACCGAAATTTGTATATAGAAATATCATGCAGCTGAAGAGTAGTACTTTAATAATTGGATTTGACATCACATTTAATTTCGCTACGGCTTAAAGCAATTACGGCATACGTACTGTAGATGATATCATATGAGTGCTATCGAGACGTGCTCAGCTTATCACTGTGCAAAAAAACAAACAAAAAAAACAAACTTTGATTTGCGAATTTCTTAGTATTCTGGGTACAATATCATTCGCTACGTGGTCTACGCCAGCACGGTGAGCTCGTGTCTCTTTCTCTACTGTTACGGAGGCACCGAAATGTCCATGGCGGTGAGTTGAGCACAACGAAAGCAAAAAGAAGGGTCCCAAGTACCACACAATGCATGTAACTGTGTTTGGTTTTGCAGAGCCTGGAACTGGGTGAATCGGCATACAATAGCTACTGGTATCAGTGGGATCGCAAGGTGCGACAGCGTGTCTATCTGCTCATCATGCGCGCCCAGCGACCCATCATGGTGCAAGTGCCCTTCTTTGCGCCCTCGTTGCCGGTCTTCACAGCGGTGCGTTGAATGCAACTTTGACAATTGTTAACTCTCATACACATTTTCTTTCCCTATTTTGTTTTTTTTGTTCGTTTTCCCCCTGCAGGTCATCAAGTTTACGGGCTCCATTGTGGCGCTGGCCAAAACCATTCTCTAGTCTCGGTAAGAGACAAAATAAGAAGAAAAATAAATTGCATCAAGTTGCTGGCGCCAAGAGATTCGCTTGCATGCGAATACTTTTTCAAGTGTCTGTCACTTCGCACTTACCCTAAAAGTATGCAGCACTTTTTATGCACCCGAGAGACGATTTTCATCAGTAGAAAAAACATCATTCCTTTGCTCCCCCCTTTACGGCATTACTCAAATATTTGCAGTGTATGTACGTAAATAATTTGTTGAATTTATGAAAATATTGCAGGAATTTGTGTTGACACAGTTCAATGATTTGCCAAGGAATTTTCAGTTTTACAGCAGCTTTGTTTCTCACACAATTCCTCAGCCAGTTTACTTATAGTATTTGCAATTTGAATTTCGGAAGAGTTCGTATAAGAAATTTTCGTATTTTTGACTTTACTCATTTCAATTTACTTTGTGGCGCAACAACGACAACGACAACAACAGCCAGTTACCAACTGGCATTGACGTCAAAAGGCTTCAGTAACGAGGACACAACAACAACACAAAGGACTCTTCTGTTCACATACATACATACATAAATATATACATATATATGAACCCGGTTGATTAAAAGCGCCTGCAGGCTTCTGACATAAGAAAATGCCAGCCAGTTTGCCAGTTTTCAGTTTTCAGTTTTCACCCCGTTGCCGGACTTTGCCCATTGGCCATCAGGCATACGCCTCGTATACGTAACGAGCTCAAAATTGACTGAGGCTACTTTATTGTTGCTGTTGTTATGATTTTTGTTGTTTTTGTTGTTGGTTTTTTGCATGCTGCAACAATAAGCCGACCCGAGCTTGCTTACATCAAAGTTAAGCTCCTTGTCCGCATCTTGAACACGTGAATCCATCTTTTTTACGTGCTTAACAGTTAATACCTCAATTTGCTGACCATAAATCCATTTGGGCGATTTGATTTTGGCATTTTGATTACCAAGAATTGCTGATTAGATTTTCTGTTCCCATCGACTCGATTAGTTAGTTGGCCCACAATGAAACCCAAACTGCCCACACGCTACTTTTAGTGCACTTTCGAAGGCTGATCTCGCCACAAGTCCGAAGAGTGAGATTCGAAAATGGGATTCATATTCAATCTGCGGCTGCTTGCCACCGTTCTACTCATCGTTTTGTCCAGCGCACATCGAGGTGGGTAAAGCTAACAAAGGGGCATAATTCTTTTTTTTATTTTGTGGCTTAAAATTTGGATAAAGATTACAAAAATAATTCGGATAATAAGTTGAATGTAGAATGAGCTAAATACTTATATTTAAAGCCGGTATTCCTTTTGCTTTTCAATAGTCATTTATTCACTTAGCCCAATTAGTTTCAATTGAGCAAAAATATTTCATGTGAGCTAACACATTTGTTTATTCGACTTCGATTAACGGATTATAAACTTTATCTATAAATGAAGCGAATGAATGAAAAAAAAAACTATACTTAAATTTTGCACATTATTCGCACTTAAGAATAGCACAAAAGTTTAGTTTATTGATTTATGAACGAAACGTGTTCAACATTGTGTAACGATTGAAATTTGATAAATATTATCAGCTTCTTAATTAGTCAAAGAATTTCCCACAATTGCGTGAACACTATTTTCATAAAGCTCAAAAGTTAAGGAAATGTTAATTAGTTTCTTATATTATTATGTTTTGTTGGAAATAAAATAATGAATAGAAGTAAATCTTTGTTTTATGACAAGCAATTCAATATATTTTCCATGAATGAATAATAAATATAAGACTTTTTTGGATCTTTTATAAAATGAAGTACCTAAAATTCTTTCCTTGCAATTATTTTTTAAGAGCTGAGCAAAGTCGCCCAGCAATTTGAGAAACACGCAAAAGAATGTTTGTTCAGGTTGTTTGTTATTAGCAGATGAACGCTTATCTTGATCGTAAAACAAACTCGCCAAGGTGATACGGAAGGCGATACGCACATGACCACTGGCGATTAGTAATTTAGTACTTTAAGTAACTTTACTATAATTGGTTATTTACGCTCTCCACTGTCTACAGTAAATAATCGCAATAAACCCTCAATTGCAGACCATCAACATGCACGCCATGCCCGCGCCTCCCTTGGCCTAAAGAACGAGGCGGAAGCGGAGAGCGCCTACTGGCGAGAGAAAGCACAGCAGACGCTGGCCGCCAAGCTGGAATCTCTGCAGGCGGTGAACACAAATCGTGCCAAGAATGTGATCATGTTCCTGGGCGATGGTATGTCCATTCACACAATTACAGCGACACGCAATCTGCTGGGCGACAGCTCCGAGAAGGTGTACTTTGAGCAGTTCCCCTACACGGGTCTATCGAAGACGTACTGCGTCAACCGTCAGGTGGCTGACTCGGCATGCACAGCTACCGCGTATTTGGGTGGCGTGAAGGGCAACTACGGCACGATTGGAGTGAATGCGAATGTGCCACGCTACGACTGCACTGCAGCCAACGGTGAAGAAGATCATGTCGATAGCATTGCCAAGTGGGCACAAGATGCTGGCAAGGATGCGGGTTTCGTTACGACCGCTCGTGTCACGCACGCTTCGCCCGCCGGCGTTTATGCACACACTGCGGATCGCAACTGGGAGAATGATATGGAGGTCGTGGAGGCTGGCTGCAATCCAGAGGAGACCATTGACATTGCTCGCCAACTGGTCGAATGGGAGGTGGGCAAGAACCTTAAGGTTATCTTGGGTGGCGGCAAGAAGAACTTCCTTAACAACACAGTGCGTGATGAGGCCGGTCAGCGAGGCTACCGACTCGACGGACGCAATCTCATCAACGAGTGGCTGGCCGAGAAGCAGTCGAGGAACGTCTCTGCCAACTATGTGTGGAGTCGCAAGGGTCTGCAGCAGCTCGATCTCGATAAGACTGATTATCTGCTCGGTCTGTTTGCCAACGATCATCTGCCCTACGATGGCGATCGTGAACGCAATCACGACCTCAGCCACTTGGCTGATCCCTCACTCACCGAACTGACCGAGACGGCTCTGAAGGTGCTGCAGCGCAATGAGAATGGTTACTTCCTGTTCGTCGAGGGCGCACGCATTGACATGGCCCATCACGACAACTATGCACGTCGCTCGCTCGAGGACACTGCCGAGTTTGCCAGGGCTATCCAGAAGGCTCGTGAACTGACTTCCGAGGAGGACACACTCATCGTGGTCACATCCGATCACTCGCACGTGTTCAGCATTAATGGCTATCCGGTAAGCTTACTTTATCTATACGAAACTCTTCTTGTGCTGAACTGTTGACGTACAGAATAACCGATAAATGGGTTATATTTGAGCGAAACAACCTTAACTGTAAGAGCTAGAAGGCTGCCAAGGCTTCCTAGTTGTTAAACCTTGACATTTCGCATAATTCCCTCAGCAAAAGTGTTAAATCTGGGTAAAGAAGCTTTAACCTAAATAGTAAGAACTAGAAGGCTTCACATTTTGCACAACTGGGTTAAATCGGAATGGATATTTTTAAATTGTCTGACAACATTTTCTTTGCAGGAACGCACTCAGGACATTACTGGTCTGTCGGGCACTCTGGGCGACGACAATATTCCCTATAACATTCTCTCCTATGCTAACGGACCTGGTTACTATGCCAGCTTCGGTCAAGCCGAGGGTCGTAAGGTCATCACGGAGAAGGACACCAAGAATCCGCTCTACGTGAGTCCAGCCATGGTGCCTCTCAGTGCCGACACGCATGGAGGCGACGATGTGGCTGTCTTTGCTTCGGGCCCCTATGCTCAGTATTTCAGTGGCACTTACGAACAGGCCAATATTCCAGCTTTAATGGCCAGAGCTGCCGGCATTGGACCTTATGCCAATGTTTAGTCAGTCTCAAAAAAACAAAAATAAAAAAAAAGGAGGAATTCCATTTCTGTTTGTTGCAGCATGTAAAATGCAATTAAAAGACGAATACAGCAAAAATGCACTTCTCAGTCTATTGACGTTTATTTTATGTTTTAGTCGCTCTGCAGTGGCCATTGGCAAATCGAATGGCTTTTAATTGAATGCCAATTGGCAGCGACAGAAGCGCAGAGAAGCAATTTCCTGGCAATTCCCTTATAACAGCAGCTAACAGCTGTACCTCAATCGCAATTCACTCGTAATCTGTTTGCAGCTCAAATTCGATTTCAATTAACAATCAACAGGCAACTGCAGTGCTTAGTGTTTAGTTCGACCTGAATCAATCAATTGGTCAATAAAAGTGATTGATAACTTGTGAACGCGTTTGCGAAAGAAGAGTGTTAAATAGATATAAATGCTAAAATGCAAGTTTAATGTGGGTCAAATGCTCATAAATCGGTACATTAACGATTTTAGTATTTTACCTCTGAGCAAAGTATGGTTACACTTTTCAGTTCTCGCTAGGTTACGCTAAAATTCCGTTAAACACACTCGAAATTAAAGCGCCACCTGTGCATAGACTGCACACACTTCAATTGTCCAAATGTGTGCGTGTGTGTGTGCGCTCTACTTACGTCAGCTGCTGTGCAACGAAATTGCATTTAAATCCCATTTGGATTGACAACGTCAGCTTCTAGTTTATGGTAGCAGGCAACTGCTGCAGCACAATTTGATCACTGGTCCACGACCAGACCAAAGCCGCAGGCAGCCAGCATGTTACCACCAACCGCAGCTCGTAGGTTTGCTCTTGTAATTGCGCAAATCTGTCGGCCGCACAGGTGTGCGAGCAACGACGACCTGTTGGCCAAGAGACTGTGGGGCAATTGGATGCAATGCCTGTTATTCCAATTAGATGACTACGACCAGCATATATAGCATATAGTTTTGGCTATTGTCAAGCACGTTATGGGTGCGATTAAGTCATGGATGACAGGGTACAAATATGTTGCAAAATTTAATTAAGAGATACGTTCGTAAATTGCACTCACCTTTGTTTTATTTTGCAGCAAACAAAGTATTCACGCTTATCACTAGTTAGCAATGCACATTGGACAAAACAAAATAGAAAAATTGAAAAACAGCACACAATTATAAAAAATGTCGAGAATGCGCGCACTTTTGCAATTTAATTTAATAAATGCCATTTTAATTACATTCGGCTCAACACTAGACTTTTTACGTTTATCGATAATTGTGACGATCCTTCGATACACCATTTTAGTGACGTGCTGTGCAACACTAACCTCAAGCTGTCTCCGATAACAGTTGGCGCTCTGATATTGATGTTTATCGGTATACATCAAGTTTGAAAGGCTTTTCAATAATTAAAAATTGATTATTATCTCATTTTGTGTGGCAAATTGACGTAGCACTTAATTAAACTGCGGCGGCACTTTAAATGTTGCTTTTACTGACAGCTCTCGAATTCCGAACTTTAAATTATCGAAAACTGCGAACGTTTAATGGAAATTTAATTATGCTTTTGGTTTCTGCGATAAGTTAATGTGACCAACATCATGTCAGCCTTTATCAGTTGAATTCTAGCACATACAAAAAATTGCATTTCATTTGAGAAATCATCTGATAGGCCAAGGAAAAGCAATTAAGTTAATTAAAATGCGGCTATTGCCGGATTAGCCAACGTTATTTCCTTTAGTTCTAGTTGTAGCTACGAATTGGATTAACGTTTGTATTGCATACTTTCTGGCGCATAATGTCCTGCCATAAGGCTTGGTGTGACACACATTGTGTGCAGGGATCGCGATATTTGCAAGTTTACAGTAATTGACAAAATTTGCTGATGCTGCTGAGATTACCAAAACGATCCCAAGGTTGGACGAAGTCATGCACATTTAAGCTCGAAGACCGATTATGACTAGGATTGCTTTAGACAACTTTTAAAATTTAACCTCTATTTAACCTCTATTTGCATCTTCGGCTTTGGCTTTTCTAATCACTCTCTGCTTTTCAATGTTACGAGTTTTGGCACACATGCTCTATATAATGCATCGCTCTATAATAAGACATATTATACGACTTTATTCAAAACCCAAAAAGGAGTCTTCTTAAAAATCTTTAATTGAAATCATTCTTAACTCTAATTTATTGATTGAATTAAAAATTAAAGTGATTACAATTTTTAAATTTATTTTTAAATTATTTCTAAATTACCATTTGTTATTATTTAAACAAACACGTTTACCAATTGCCTAGGTGTTCTTTTTATAGTTTTTGTAAAGTTTTTCATGCTAAAAATATAAATAATACTAGCATTTAAAAGCTCGACAAACTTTCAACTCTAAATATTATATTCTTCGAATCATAAAGGTATGAACATACTGATATTATATTATACATACATAAATCACTAGATATGTATGTACATACATATGTGTCTTTGGAAGCATGTGCTCCTCCTATATTTTTTTTGAGGAGGACACGTTTCAGCTTCGTGCAATCGGAAGCATGTAATTTATTTTCGATTCTACGTGTCTTTCGAGCTTTGTATAATTTCCGTTAGCATTTCAATTTAACAAGATTACATTTTAATTTGTAAACTGAGCAAAGGGACATTTTATTGGGAGGCTGTGGGCAAAGTGGAAACCCAAAAGTGGACTTTGGTTCTACTTTTTTGTGTGTTTCGGAAGAAAGGGGAGTGGCAAGGGCAAAAGGGTGCGGTGCGAACAAGAAAGTTGTGCGTTGTAAGCAAGCGAGCGTTGTGAAAGCCAAGCCAAAAACCGAACCAAACCAAGTCAAACCCAAAGCTAAAGCTAAAGCCAAAGCCACTTGGCCAGTCAGTGCAAGGCAAGCCTAAGAAACTGGGTCAGCAGCGACATGAGCGCAGAGTGAGCTAGAGCGCGAAAGTGTGGCCAGCCAGCAAGAGATAGAAAAACAGTCATACACTCACATACACAGACACACACACATGAGTACAGGTAGAGAAAGAAATAGAAAGAAATCCAGTTGTGGTTTTTGTGTGGTTTCGTGGGACCGTCCACAGCAATGTTTAAAGGTCCATTGCTGGCAATGCAAAATGCATGTTTATATGTGCATATGTATGTGTATGTCAGCTCTTGCAACGCTGCATAAACATTTGAAAGGCGATAACAAGAAAAAATATATGAAAAGCAAAAGCAAAAACAACTACAACAATTATGCGCAATGCGCACACACAACAACAACAGTGCTTCGCTGTACTTGAGAGATGAGAAGAGAAAAAACGCGCTGGAAAAAAGCGAAACAGCAGCAGAAAAAACAGTGTAGCCCCAAAGGCAGCAGGCAAACAAACGTACATACATACAAGCATACAGAAAATGTGTTCAAACTAATGGCACTGCTGAGTCAGCCAGCAGCTCGCGTAGCCAGCGCGCGAGCTTAACGTGCGCCACAAAAAGCTCTGCGCTGCGCTACATCAACCACAGCTGCGCGGCATATACACACACACGCACACAACTACGGTGTACATACACATGTCCAACACGAACACGTGACGGCATGTGTAAGTGTATTGAAGCTGGCGCTGTAGCGGCTGCCGCAGTTGGAGCTTTTTAACGAAACTCATTCTCTCTCTCTCTCACGTTCGCTCTGGGGCGCTCTCGCAATCGCGCGCGCGCACTTCTAAGCACATTCAAATTGGACGCGCTTTTTTGTATCTTTCGGATACACATTATGTACACGATGTGTTGTTGTATGTAGGGAGCAGCTACACGGGACAGAGTGAGCAGGGGAATTTTGCGCAGCGACTGCGACGTCGACGCAGCAGTTAAGTGTGCCACATTTTTTATGTTGTTGCTGCTGCTGCTGTTGTTGTTGCCCGGTTGCCAAGCGCACACACAGTTATAGGCCCCCGACACCGATACACGATAAAAACACACACTCAGACACACATGTACAAATGTATGTATGTACATACAACTAGCATTTTTCAGCCTTCTGTCAAATTTCATGTGAATTAACAGCCAGCGATAGCGATGACTGCAGCATTTCAATTAATGCTGAAATCGTGTCAATGTATTTACAATAGAAACACATAACTACACATGTATGTATTATATGTATGTACATATGTATGTTTGTTTTTTGTTATGTACTGTAAAACTCTTTTCCTCCATCCGTTTATCGACATTTCGTTGTTTTCTTCTGTTTACTTAACCTAAATGTGAACCCCCCGTCCCCAGGGCCCGTCCGCCCACTCATGTGCCTTTCGTTGGGGGTCTTATGTAAGTCTGGGTGCGGAAATGGGACAACGCATACATACACACAGCTATATACATACATACATACAGTTATATATATTCGAAAGGTAGTTAGGCAGAGAGGAGGCGGGGTTACTCTAAAAAAGCCCTTTGCTCCAATAAATAGAGCTTTTTTAAGTGTTCCACACACTGGCACATGCAAGTATGAGCCCACTGGCCAACATATTAAAACTCGGGATTTGTAAAATTTTGCCATTTATACATATATTTAATATTATTTCCACTTAATGCATAATGTTACTTATTTCGATTGTATTGGATTATCGTATATATATATATATATATATATATATATATATATATATATATATTTATTATATATTTCACTTTTTGTTTTCATCTTGCTTTTGCTGTTATTCTTGTTGAACGCATTTACATAAGAATCGGAAATCGTTAGCACTTCACCGTATAGTAGTATTATCATAGATATTTTTTTGTTGAATGCTAATACCCTTTCTTTAACTGCAATTATTGAAATCAGATGTTCTGCTTTTTGTTGTTGCTGTTGTTCTTGCTGCGTCTGCATAATTGAATTAGTCTATAAATGAGTTGATATTGGTATTGTGTATGTGTGCGCTTTGTGTGTATGTATGTATGTATGTATGTATGTATGTATGTATACGTGTGTGTGTGAGCGAGGCATGCCCCGCCTTGGGGCATCTTGTTACTGTACACATTTGGCTTTGCCTTCGCCTGCCCCCAGTCGATATGCTCTTCAATGCCGGGCAATTCAATTCCCTTCAATTTCAATTACAATTTGCTGACGTACATAAATACAGTTAATGTGCCTGTGTGTGAAGTGTGTGTGTGTGTTTGTGTGTCTGTATAAACTAATGTTGGGCATGTCTATTGTTGCAGTGAGGCGGCTTAGTTGATTGCTAGTAACATTTAATTAACATTAAAATAAACTAAACATAGGAATTTTAGATATAAAATAAACTTTTATCTCAATCTTCATCTGCAACTCTTCTCGTCCATATAATCGCTTTACATTTACGAATTTAATATATATCTCTTTCTATTTACCTTTAAATATATTTATATATATATATATATATCTTCTCTATACATCTGACTCCGATCACTTTGTTTCCGTTTACGATTCCGATTTTTACAATATAAATACGCAATTTAAAAAATTGAAGTTTCAATGCAATGTTTGTTTCGTTTTTCATTTTGTTGTTGTTGTTAATAATAGTACAAAATTAGGGGCATATACATAAGTATTTATCTTGAAGAGAAGATCGATCATTCCTCCCCGAGCATGTTTGAAACAGTTTAAAAATTAATTGAGGAGTATACGAAAATCTAATTAGAAGCATAAAAAGTTGTCTGTAACAGCTTTTTCTTTTCTTGAATTGCATTGAAATTGGCTTTACACAATAATTTCTGCTCCGTATTTATAAATACACATATCTGATGAGAATATTTAAGTATGTTATTTAGTTACATGTGATATATATACATACATAATAATAAATATATATGTATACTATTATATGTGCTTGTTGTTGCTGCTATGTCTTTTCGTTTATAATAATGTTACCGCTGTTATTATTATTATCATCATGGTTATTGTTGTTGTTGTTCCATATCAATAGCAACAACAACTACATATTTACATCGCATTTGTTAGTTTTTTGTGTTTTCGAGTACATTTTACCATTTTTTTCTTTAACATTTTTTATATTTTTAAAGATTTTTTTTGCATTTTGTTTTTTTTTTTTTCTTTGTTGTGTTTTTATTTTTATAAGTAGATAGTTTTTTGTGTTTTTCATTTGATTTACTATTCCATCTAGCATTATATTTAGGGCGTTTGAACCGGACAGCTAATTGCTACCTGAGCCCAGGTATAAAACCACAGGTAAATACAGGAATTTCATTTATAATTATAATACAACTCAATTAAAATTTGTTTAACATTTGCGGGCATTTAAAATGTTCTCATCTCGGTTATCTCAAAACAATTACTACTAAATACAGTTCGATTTTTTTCGTATTTAACAGTTCTGTTTTTTCTTCGGTGGCCAGTTTTTCTTTTTGTTTGATTTTTGTTTGTTATTTTTGAACTGGCGAATTTTTGTTTTTCTCAGCGTATTTTCATTGTTTCAATATTTTCTTAAAACGATTTACTAAAAACTAAACACATTTTGTTAGTATATATATATATAATTGATTTTATGGGGGTTGCCTTTCTTTGCTGCTAATGTTGCTGCTGCTGCTGTTCCTGCTGCTCCTGTTTGTTACTGATAACGATGATGCAATATCGATTGATCTCTGCGTTGAAGGGCACAAACTTCCATGCCAAATCTTTCGACGGTAGCGTTTCCTCAGTTAATATTGACGACCTCCTGGTTCTCGCCATCGACGGCCATGTTTAGCTGTTGTGTTACATTGGACTTGGCCAAGCAAGAGCGCGCCACAGACTCGAACAACCTGCAAATAAAACACATTAAAGAAGGTTACATTAGCGATTAAATTGACAATCGTCTGCACTTACAATGTATTAAAAAATATTTCTTATATGCGAAATTGAATTACAAATAAATCAATAGGTAATACAAAAAATGAGTTGCGGGTATGATGCATGCATGAAATGATATGATGTTCATTATTATTGTAACAATATTATGAAACTCTTCGCTCTCTAGGCTGCACACTGAATGCCATTCAATGACTCGAATCGAGTAAACACATTCAGACATTCACCAAAATATCTGAAAACGAAATGAACGACGAAATCATAAGTAATCAAGCATCTGCTTGGCTCCAGTGTGAGTGCATTATGGAGACGGTGCATTTGTGTGTGATACAAACTACGCTAACTAACTGAAGGCGGCTTAAGGATAACACGGACATCAATTATTTGAGTGCCAAACTTACTTGGTAATCTCGGGTGCACAGTGCACGAAATCATGATCCCAGAACTTGTAAATCGGGTTCTTGATTAGCTCAATGAATGTAATGAGCAGTCCCCATGGATGCGGGCGATTTACAATCAAACGCTCGAGCAGAACACGTGTAATCTGCTCTTGAATTGCCTCAGAGTTGGCCTCGGCGAACAAATGCAACACGGCACAACTAAAGTAGTGCGTGTGACTGTTGGGATAGCGCAACTGATTGGCAATGGCGTTCAGGAATAGATAGCGACCCTCGGTGTCCAGATCAACGGCCAGATTCTGGAAGATGTCCATGTGTGCGCTGTGCGCAATGTTCGATGTGTTGGGCACAAAGTTCTTGTTCCTGTCGAAGGCGAAAAGTGAATAAGTGGAGCAATGTATGTAAGCTGGGTGAGACTTACCTGATTAGGGCAATTGCTTGGGTGCCCACATACATGACCAAGGCATTCATCAGCGTCATGTTGTAGCGTGTGCCTGGCTCACTGGTCACCTGCAGATGACCCCGCAGCTCCGAGAGGAATGTGACGGGAGCGCGTGCCTTCAAGTACGAGTCCAGATCCTTTTTGAAGTTTGGCGGCTGAATGTTCATGATGTAGCTGCTGCACACCTTGGGCGCATTGCTGCTGTCCGAAAGCATATCAACTTTCAGATTGGGTGTGAAGGGATCGGGCAGACGCATGTTGCGTGGAAAGGCCGAGAGAATGATGTTACGCATCTGGACACAGTTGGGCGGTATGGTGTCGCAGAAGCCAAAGTGATAATCGCAGAGGAACTCTGGGAAATCGTGCAGCAACACGAGCAGGACGCGCAGCGTGCCCTTGTAGAGCAACTGGACGGGTTTGCCCAGTTCGGTGTTGCGCAAGAATGGTGCGAGATATTTGAAGAGATCCTGCAACAGTTGGGCATACAGAGGCCAACCCTTCTGGCCAGGTATCTGCACCAGAATGCGGCCAAGGAAGACGCGGTGAGAGATGAGCTCCAGCCAGGCAAAGCAGAAGCCTGGCGCAACGCTCGGATTGAGCAGATGATATGTGTAGGCAAAGGCCGACACGATGCTGTGCATCAGCGACTCCAAGTTCACATCGGCGCTGCACAGTTCCATGAAGAGCATCATGAAGAAGCGATGGTAGCCAACCTGCTGGAAGCCGACGCCACGCATCTCGTGATCCTTCAACAGTGTACCGAGTACAATGCCCAGCACTTTGTTCAACAGATTGATCTTGGTCGTTGGATTGCCCGCCTCGCCGGAATGACGCACGAGCATCGCAATCAAATGCACGAAAGCATCGATCCATTGGAATATCTTGTTCTTGGCCTGGTTGATAGGCAGACTGGGTTCCGCGAACATGCGGTACACCACATCTGTGCAAATGTGTGTTGCCTGACGGAAGAAACGTGTGATCAGATCATCCGTCTTCAAAATGCCATACGTGTTCATCTTCTGGACGAAGGCACCGAAATGGCGCGCATCGCGAGTTGTCTGCTGATTCTGCTGTGTGTAGAGGGCAACCCAATCCTTGAGCAGAAACTCGGTCTTCTCCTGTAGACCTGGCGGATCATCTGTGTCGCATGACTGTAAAATTAAAATGTTGTTAGCAATCTATATTTAACGAATTTCTTCAAACTTACCCTAACATGATGCATGCCGGAGTGAATGTAATGCGATGTGCCAGCGAGATAACGCTCACCAGGATTGAATGGTCCATAGTCGCTGGTGTTGAGATTGCCAGACCAGAGTGTCTCAATGGCATTCACAATGCACTCGGGATAGCGATGACGATGTTGTGTCAGACGTCCAAGCAGTTCAACTGTGGCCATGAATTCATTGTCCGACACAATGTTGATGGCACGATCCTCCATAATCAAACGCTCGATCAGCGCAATGCCAAACGAGAAGGCAACATAGTTGTTGCCATTGTCCATGCAATCGCGCAGCATACCATCAAACTGATTGAGGTTGACAAAGTGGGATGTAATCAGGGCGCGAGCCGCCTCCACATTGTAGCGCACATCCTCGCGAATGTCAAAGAAGCACTTGGTCACCGCACGCTCAGTGTTCGGGGCGCCAAAGCTGTTGTGCAACAGACTGAGAATGCGCAAGTGGATATCGCGGTACAGCTTCATTTGTTCCATGTGATCCTGAACATTAATCAGACCCTCAGTCAAGCCCTCAACGGCACGGGTCAAGAGATTAAAAGCAGATTCCTGATCGCGCAAGCGACGTGTGTTCATCAGTGCATTCAAAAGCATCGCAATCTTGCTGGCCTGCAGCTGCAGTGTGGGCACATTCATAGCAGCATTCATGAACGCTTCCATTTTGGAAGCGACCTCGGCATAGACCATGCTGCTTTCATCGTTGGCAAACACATTCGGTGGCTGCAGATCCTGTGGCTTCGGTACAAACAGTGCAATGTCACGATCGCTCATCTGTTGGAATCCGGGAATGCTGCGTGCAAACTCTGAGTAGACAGCATACAGAGTAGGCGGTGCAGGGCCCACCTTGAGACGCACTGGCTCCGGCAGACGCTCCTGCTGGTAGCTCAAGATCTGAGCGTCGACAAAGCGACTGCCCTCTTCGCGTGCAATTTTCCTCGTCTCAAAGTCGGTCGACAGTCGTCGATCGATCTCTAGCGCCGATTTCTCTGCCGATGTCTTCTGTATGAAGGCGCACACCAGTTCCACATTCTCGTTGGCCAGCTGCACGGATGCAGCCTGAATATCGGACATGCTGGACACACCAGTGAGTGCACTAATAAACGCCTTGTGCAGATTCTGACTGATGGCGCGTGCGATTTCGTCTTTGCCCGTGATCATGGCCATGCCAGCGGCCAGATTGCGTACCATTTGATGGGCAGCGGTGCGCATGCGATTCTCGTCCGCATCCAGAGCGAAATCTTTACGTATAATCTGTTCTGTGGTAGCGCAGGCAATGCGTATGCTGCGATCAACGACGGGCTGCAACCAATCGGTAATTGTGCGTTCGATGGCATTAACCACGATGTGCTTGATGCCGGGATTGGCGTGAAGGAACGGAATGTTCGCTGGCAACACCAATTGCTGGGCAATCAGCTGGAAATTGGACACGTTCACCTCGACGTAAGAGTAGCGTGGCTCTGGTGGTGGCAACACCACTTGGCTGGGATCTGTGGGCAGATTGGGTGACGACACAGATCCTGGTGCGTTCGAGTTGTTCATCATCATAGTCTGTGGATCCACCTCAGCTGATGGTGGCGGCGGTGGTGGTTGCTGCTGTTGCTGTTGCGGCGGCGGTTGTTGCTGCTGTTGTTGTTGTTGTGGCGGCGCCTCGACAGCCTTTGGCTTCGGTTGCGACATCTGTTGTTCGATGAGCAGCGCACGCGTTGGATCCTTCAGATAGATGACTGGCTTCAATTTGTCCAGCTCCAGATTGAGCGTTTTGCACAGCACTTCGATTTCGAACTTAAGGTTCAGTTTGAGATCCGGCTCCTGATGCAGTTCCCCCAGCACATACATAATACCCATAGTCCAGGGATTGGGCGATTTAAAAATGCGTGACTTGGCCGACGACTCAAGTATCTTGGCCACAAATGGCACCACAAACAACAGCTCCTGCTGTCCCTTGTGATAAGCCTCGGCGAGCAGGGACTTGAGATCCAAATCTATCTGCAGGATCGGACGATTGCGTCCGAGGGTCATCATGCCCAGCCAATGGCCAAGATTCTTGAGCAGACTGCGATCCGAGAAATTGATGACACCCTTGTCGGAACGCAACAACACCTTGATGTTACGCAGTGTTTCCTTGGTCACAAATCTGTTGATTTCGCTATTCTTTAGTGCATCAAGGAAATTGTAGTAGAGCGTGTGAAAGTTAAACTCCATGGAGGCTCGCTTCAGCACCAAATACTGCGCCAACCAGGGCCAATACTCTTTGGTCATGATCTCCTTGATCTCCTCGCACTTTTGCGGTATATTCAGTTGGCTGAGGTTGTTGAATATAAACGCAGTTTTGTCCTGCACCGGCTCTGGTGGCACAGTCACCTTTTCCTCCTGGTTGGCAACCAGCAGCGTATCAATATTGGTGGCATTCGCAATGGACTTCATGCGTGTTGCATGAGAGACCACAACTGGTGGCTTTAGCACATTCGAAGCAGCTGGCATATTGCCTGAAATCAGAAATAATTTAGTTGCAATCGAATATAGCTGAAATTGAATTGTTGAATCTTACCGGGCATTGAATTAGCACGATACAATGGATCAGCTGCTCCCTGGCCAAGGGCAGATGGTATGGTATTGCTGAGGCCAATCAGTTTCTGCTGCGGCGGCTCCTGGCCATGCATGCCGTACTCCACATACTGAATGAGATGTTGCGGGAAGTCAGTAAAGTGCGGTATGGAGCGTATGTGCTCGCAGTACTTGTTGTAGGTGTGCAGTCGGGTCTTGAAGCGATCGAGTGCCGTCACACCAAAGTAATAGAGCTTGGAACCTTCGGGTTTGCGCAGAGCGTCGAGCACACAGCGCAACGAGAGTCCCAACGCCACGAATGTGGGCACCAAATTCCGATCGATGATGCCGCCAAAGAGCTGCGCTGTTATTTGCAACTCCTTCTCGGGATAGTGGGCAAAGAAGCGATACTCCTCAAAGAGATTGCGCAGCATGCAAAGGAAGACCTCCTGTTCGCGACGATTGCTCGACTCTTTGAAGCGCTGGAGAATGTCCAGCACCTCATCGATTGAGAGCGTGGGATTCGGCTGATGGTTGTAGATGCGTTGAAAGTATGAGTTCGCCTCATCCTCCACCTCCTTGGATACGGGCATCTGCAGATCAGCCATGCCTGAGCTGGGATTTGGCGTCGTTGGTGTTGGCTGTGGCCCCGTTGGCAACATACGTCCCAGATTACCCACATTTGGTGGCGGTGGTGCTGGGATCTGTATGGGAATGGGCGGATAGGGGTTGGCGCCGGGATTCATGAGTCGTGACGGAGATGCTGGAGTAGAAACCAAGTTGTCTGTAGCCGTATAATAAATGTAAATCCAAAGCATTAAAAACATGCACACACATACAACAAAAACAAAAGCAAAAGGCAACAATAGAAGAGAAACATGAGCAGATAATAAACGTGAAACATTCTTTAGATATTAATATGTAAGCGGCTTCTTTAAAGAAAATCGATTTAGTGAGCTATTTGAATGAAATTCATTCGCCATTAAAGTTGTTTAACTAAAATGAATTAGAATTTCTCTAATTTAGTAACAATTGTTACGAATTATGTGTTTTCAATCGGTTTTTAATTACGTAAAAGTGAATATTATAAATTTAATATTTGAAGAGAGCCAATTGAATCATTCCAAGGTCGGGTTTGAAGCCACCATAAAGTTTTCGTAGCTTGCAGTCGTAGTTTGTGTTACTTTTTTTTACTAATTCTTAAATTATTTAAATTCACTGCCTAATTCCCAAGCTCATGTGGAAACCACCGACAACATTAAAACATTACTTTGTTTATACTTACTCAGCATGCCGCCAAAATTGAATGCTCCATTTGGACCTCCAAGATTGAGGCCAGCCAGATTGTTGGACATGTTGGTCAACGGATCCATGCCGCCGGGTCCAAACATTTGTTGTGCATTCAGGTTGCCAGAGAACGGCTGCTGTGGCTGCGGCTGTGGTGGCACAGCACCAGGCACAATGCCTCCACCCGGCAAATCCATGCCACGATGTCCCCGCATAATGTTTGGCGGAGGTGGCACTAACCCTTGTGGTCCACCAGCCTGTTGCTGTTGTTGCTGCTGCTGCTGTTGTTGCTGTTGTGCAGCACGCGCTTTGTTCGCCATGATAGCAACATTTGCCACCATCTGCATGATAATTTCAACCATTTCGGATTGCATGCAAGTGTTGATACACGCTTGCAGACAGCTGATCATTGTGGTTACGGTTTCGGGCAACAGTTGAGCTTGCTTGGGGGGAAGCTGATCTTCGGGTAGCTTGGCATTGGTCACCTGGGGACAGCGACGTTGCAACACCTTGATCATGGCTTGAATGAAGGGCTCGCCATGCTCACGTATCTTGTCGCTCAACCACTTCTCCAACTTCAAGTATTCGCGACGTGAGGCCAAACAGGCCAAATCAATGATGAACAGAAATGAGCGTGCATTAAGCAGTGACGACAGCGCCTTCAAATCCTGGGCCAGATCCAAGATGCGCGACAGTTTCACCTGATCGTATTCACTGCCACGCAAATACCACTCTGACATGGCGTTCATGATGCTGTTGCGCAGCTGAAAGTTTGTCGAGCTCCATGCACTGCCCAAGATCACATTCGAATTAGGATGATTGCCCAGGAAAGTGGGTATCAATTGATTGAATAGATCCTGTCGCAATGGGGTGATTGGCGGATTAATGTGCAACAATGCGAGGAATAGCACATCGGGACAATTTTGCGCCGGAAATTTGAACAGTTCGTGCACTTGACTAAAGTATCCCTTGTCCGCTATGGAGAGCAGCACTTCAACCAAATGCAGTGATTTCCATGCGGCAATTTCCTTGTTATCCGCATCGGGTGGCGTCTTTAGCACATCCAACGTAGGCTGACTGAAGACGTAGTCGGCAAAGGAGAACAGATCGGGATTCTTTAGCATTGTCGTAATCAGCGACAGCTGACCCTCTGTGTTCGCCCAGTGGCGATAAATGCATTCCGGTTGAGGAAACAGATTCGATTGTGTGGCCAGCCTCAAGATGGTTAGCAGCAGGTCTAGACCAATGCGATCCTTTAAAATAAATTCGGGATGATCGAACTCTGCAATAAGCATTTGGAAAGACAGAAGGTTATTAATGGATATGAGAAGACTACATAAAATAAAACTGTCGTATTACTAAAAAAAAACTTGTACCACACTTGATACTATAACGATTGCGTCTTGTATAGGTATAAAAAACAAAACATTTATAATTTGAAGAAACAAACAACAAAACTTAAAACATTATAGATTGACAGTAATACAAACAAAATAGTGACATTGAGATCAAACTGATAACACCACGATTACTAGACACTTATCGTCAGTAACTTACCCATGCACACATCCTTCCAGTTGAGTTGTGGCACCAGCTCCTTGAGCGCTTGCACAAAGACATCCGGCTTCCATGTTTGTGTTGCATCTGTCGTCTCCTTCTTGTCCTTTTTGTCACTGGCCGAGCTGCCAGATTCGCTTCCGCCATCATTGTTGTTATTGTTGGAGTTCTGTTGGGTGGACTGGGAACCAGAGCCAGAGCCGCCGCCTCCTCCACCTTGCTGTTGTCCCTGTCCAGGCCAAAAGTTGGCTGGTGTCGGTAGATTTACATTGCAGTCGAGCAACGACGAGTGACGTCGGCACATGAGACCCACAATTTTGGCAACATCTTTGGGCTGCAACTCGCGAGAGGCACCGCCGCAACACAAATGATTTTTGCACTCTTCAACGCTCGATGTAAATTCATAACCGATTTCAAGGATTAAATTAATCCAAGATGTGTCCATAATATTATTTTTGCCCTGTGAAAACGCAAGTTATAAACTAAGACCTAAATGAAGAGATGGTGATCTGCAGCTCACCTGTTTTGAAAATATTATCTCGGATAAGTGGTCATAGATATCCTCAATGCCAACTTCATTCAGATTATCTGCATTGGAGCTGCTCCAACTGCTGCCGGTGTTCGCCGTATTCGTGTTCGGCGTCTCCTCCTCAGCATCAGTTTCGTTGGGCTTGGAGCTCGACGAGGCCGTCGTCGACGTTGCTGTGCTGGTTGTGTGCGACGTTGTTGCACTGCGATACAAAAGCGGAGCTAAAACCAATGGCACCGCCTCACGTGGAAACTCCTCGCGCAGTTTGTCCAGAAACTGCGATTCCAACTGCGGTGAAACGTATTCGTTCAAACAGCACAGCAAATACTGCAGCAGGTCAAACGAGATCTCGTGCAATCCACTCGCTGCAGCCGCGTTGTGACCCAAATACGAATCGAGCAACTCGGGCAGCAGATGCCGTAGACTGTCCCGAGCACACTGACGAAGTTCCGGATGTGTGCTATGGGTGACCGCTAGCGCAAAGATACACTCGCAGAGTTTGTTGATGCCAGTGAGCTTGGCAACCTGTCCAATGAGCTCGGCAAGAGCAAGCGGCTTCAGACTCTTTAAAGGGAATAGTAAGTAAATAGTAATTTATAGATATGTCTTGGGACAGCAGGGGTACCAACCTTTTGTTTGGCAAAGTGATGATCGAAGGCTATGCAAATGTTGGTCACAAACGATGAACTCTGCAGTTGACGCTGCAAGTGGGCTCCAAGCAGCTTCGCCTGCAGCTGGGCAGCGACGTTTGGAGCCGAATCGTTCAAGTTGAGTACCGTGAACAGATAGCGGAGACAGCTGCGATCCGCTTCGAGGCCGTAATCTTGGATGAACTGCACAAAGAGAATGTGTGGGGAAGAGAAGGGGAGAAGTAGAGAGACGATTAATAGCGATTTCGATTACCTGAGCATTTTGTCGTGCCCGAGCAACAGAAGTGAGAGATCGATAACACATGAGCGATTACAGCAGGCGCGCACACAATTAACAGAATTAATTGATGCAATTATTTAATATCTTCTTTTTCTTCGATTTTCATTGCACACTTTGAAATTTTGACAAGACATAAAGAGAAATGTGTGGCGTTGCTAACTTAACAAAAACTCAGTAATTCTCTCTGTTTTCTGAACTAAATAAGTTTCTTCTTTTTTTTTTAATACTTACAACAACACAAAACACCTAACACGCAATTTGTGTGTGTGTGTGCCAAGTGTGAAGGTTCCAGCAAAAGGCGAAAACTATAACTCAACACAACCAAGTGTACGCAGAAGCGAGACAACAACAGCTGTGGTCGCGCAGCTGCTGCTCCACAACAAAAATGCAAAGTGAAGAAAAAAAAAAACCAAAAGACATACAAAGTACTTCTTCATCGTTCGACTTGCGACATTTTCGAGGGGTGAAAGGAAGTCAATGAGAGGGATATATGCATAGACGCATATAGTATATAGCGAAATTACAATTGCAAATTTCGCAATAAGAAAAATGTAATATCCATGTCCTTACCGAACTCCAATTGTCTGCGAGGATGGATTTTGCAAACTTATTGCGCACCCAGAATATAAAGTAATGTAGACAAGTCCAGTCTCAATCAGTACACTGAACTTGATGAAGGGCTGGCGGCGGCAGCGCAGCGCAGCTGGCAGAAAAGTTTGTACTCTGGGTTTTTTTTTGCACACAATTTCACTACACTTTTTACATTAGGGCGCACGCATCGGCGACACGCATTGTTTGTAGTTACAAATAAAACTAGTTTTCTATATTATAATTAACTTGCAACTTAACAAAAAAGGCAAATTTTTGTACAAGAAACTCGCGCAACGCAGAGAAATTTTCTGCTTTTACACAAACTGTAATGGCGTCGGCAAAAATGCATGTGCGAGCGAAATGGCGCTATAGTCGAAGTCGCCGCTTTGCGATTAAGTTGGCAGCACTGGTCTGTTCAGGAACCTAACCGATATATGTGCGAAATTTGCCAACACTCGTAAAACAGTTTCATTGTCGCAGCGCTGCCATTGTGTTTTTGTTGTTGTTATTATTATTACTATTTGGTTATGTATTTTTTTAGTTGGTTGAAAACAAGGTTAAATGTGAAGAAACATACCTGCTTTATTTGTTCGCTGCTCTCATTAAAATTTCGTTTGTTCACGTGTTTGACCAAATTACGAATCTGCGTTAGCGGTGTCTTCAATTGGTTCTCTACGTTCATAATTCTACGTATCAAATTTGTTAGTTGTTGGTGTTCGTTGAGCTTTTCTTCTTTTTCTTTTTGTCTTGTCTGTTTGTTGTCGTTGTGTTTGGCTCTTTTAGACGACTGAGCGTTTAATTGTGCTATTGGGTGGGTGGTGGTGTTGATAACGGCAAAATTCGTCGAAAATACTTTTCACACATATGCACATACATATATGTATATATGTGGCTCTGTGTGTATGTATTTACCAATACGACGAAATTCCAATTCGTCTTTGTATTGGTATTTTGACGTATTTATTGTTGCTTCTTCTTCAAAACGTTAAACGTACGATGGCTGCTTTCCTTTTTAATTTGCGGCGCAAATATTATTATATTTAGTATAAATGTTTTTGTTTTCGTCGCTTGCATATAATTCCTATTTCATGGCACTTGGCTGAGGCCCCATCAAAGGGGCCAACAGCAGCTCTACATTGCAAGCATCTATTTTGACAATGTGAACAACAACAACGAGCAGCGAATTGTACAAGTCATGGGCTGGCTAGCTAGCTGTTGCTGCTTCTGCTTTATTTATTTGGTTAACTTTTACCCAGTCCGAATCTTGCCAGCAGCACACACGTAATGGGAATGAATGAATCGCACGTACGCACACAGTCAGCAGCAACACACACGACGCACACACTGACACATGCACTGATGGCATAAAGAAATTTCTTGATTTGTTCACGCTGCACGCCTTTCCCACTGATTTCAATTAACGAAGTCACTGGGAATTTGGGATCTTCAGCACTAGGCTTACAATTTCGTTCGAAATTCGTTGTATTTAAACACTTAATTTTGATTAATTTAATCGCTATTCGATCGCTTTAATTTTATTCGTCTCGCAGTACGAGATCAGCGTGACCGCAAATTCAATTTCAAAATAAACTATTTTTTGCTGCGTTAAAGATACGAAATATACCACTTCCGCAAGTACTAGCTTGAAAACATATGAGCAGCGAGGATGGCAAGAGGGTAGAAAACGTATTAATTTTTTTATTTTCCTTAACATTTTTTAAAATATGAAAATATATGAAAATTAGAATAAGCGGTTGCACTGTTTAAAATTCAGAATTCTTGGTATCGTTCCTATTGGACTGATTGAATTGCTACGATAGGGTCAGTGTTGCGTAGTGTGACACCTGCTCGATCAGCTGTTTTAAAATTCTTAATTATTAACGACTTTTAATTATTTAAAGAAAAATAAGAGTAGCTGTGTTCAACAGATGTAATGGGATATTAAATTTAACCATATTCTTTGGGATACATGCGCAATAGTGAGCATAACATGTGTCCAATAAGCCATCATGCAGTCTGAACGTGTTTTCTTATTGGCGTGCGCAACACGCCAGTGTACATAACGAGCAAGTCTCTAAGCGAAGCAACGCAACATCAGCAGCAAGCAGTTAAAATCAATTAAAACAAGTTAAATGTGTACAGTGCGTAGATCAATTGCTAGTGCATTACAATTTAAACAAAATGTACTGCTATCCAATGGCAACAACACATTCGCAACCCGCAATGCGGGCAGCAGGCTGAAGAATCGATTAAACCTATCACGTTATTTGAGCAGCATCAATAATATCGATACTGGTGGAGAAGAAGCCGTTACAGGCCACGCTCTTATCACGAGCCCAAAAACAGTGAGTGATTTCCAAGAGCTCTACGAAGCAACCAAAAAGAAATTTCAATGTAAGCCTTAATAGTTCAATTTAGGCACAGTAAAATGCACCACTATCCCTCTTTACATTTTCCTCTCTCTCTCTCTATTATTAGTTTAGGGTTAAATTGTTTGAACTTAGAAACTAAATGTTGCTCTTCTATTATTTGCAGCCAAGAAGCTGCCAGTCGATGTGCATCCAGATGCTGTCTTTGCGTGCAATGAACTCGACTTGAGCGAGGTGCAGGTCTATGGCTTCGACTATGATTACACGCTGGCCTGCTACAAGCCCATATTGGAGGATTTGCTCTACAATTTGGCACGTGAAATGCTCGTGAAACGCTTTCGCTATCCCGATGACATCTTGGAACTGGAATATGAGCCGAATTTTGCAGTGCGAGGTCTGCACTATGATGTGGAGAAGGGGCTGCTGGTCAAGCTCGACTCGTTTCTGCAGCTGCAGCTGGGGTCCGTTTATCGTGGACGCACCAAAGTTGATGCGGACGAGGTGCTGAAGCTCTATCACAATCGCCTGCTGCCCATAGCGTATGTGGAGGGACCCAATAGCACTTATCGAGTGAGTTCTTCAACTCATCTAATTACTCCCACTTGTTTAGTGTTTCCTTCTCTTTCTGCTTACAGCACAATACAAACTCTAAAATGGTGCAGCTAGCGGATCTGTTTTCGGTGCCCGAGATGTGTTTGCTGTGTAATGTCATCGAATATTTCGAACGCAATCGCATCGATTATAATCCCGAAATAGTATTCCATGATACGAGAACCGCCATGGGCTCCTGTCATCCCATTATGCATGCCACCGTCATGAAGAATACCGAAAAATACATTGAACGCAATGCGAAGCTGGTGCAATACTTCCAAAAGCTGCAGGATGCAGGCAAGAATCTCTTTCTGGTGACCAACAGTCCCTTCTCATTTGTGTAAGTCTAGAGAAAATTGGTGCATCTTAACTATATTAATGCCATATTTTACTTTTGTTAATTAGCAATTGCGGAATGTCTTATTTGGTGGGTGCCAATTGGCGCGACTTCTTCGATGTAGTCATCGTGCAGGCGAGGAAGCCCAAGTTCTTTACTGACGAATCTCGGCCTATTCGGTTGTTCGACGAAAAGACCAAGTCACATCTCTGGGATCGCGTTTTCAAGTTGGAGAAGGGCAAAATCTATTACGAGGTGAGCTGCATGCAATGACAGCTGCTTTAACAACGGCAGTAAACAACTGTTTAGCAACTGTTTAAATCTACATAATAGTCTTTTAATATTTTTTTAAATAGTTAAAGTTTATTTACGAGACTGTTCACAGCCATTAACACTAAGTGGTTAAGTATATATTGATTCGTTGCTAGTTTGTAAATGACAAACAAGTACTTAAAAATGTAAGAACTGTAAAAAAATGTAAGTTACAACATTTTCCAGTTCAAATGAAGATCCCGGATTTTTAGGAATATTATAGAAGACAGGCTTCCCATCACTGTAATAGTAATTCCTAAGCCATACGCTAATAGAAGAATTTCAATAAAGATCCAAAGTATAAACTGTAATATAGGCGATTCAAGGAAAATTATGATAAGAGTAAAAACAGTGGTCGACATGTTTTTTACGCTGTTTATATTGCTTTAATTGATTCACTTGTTTATGCAAATGTTTTACAGGGTTCAGTGCGTCAGCTGCAGGAACTGAAAGGTTGGCGTGGCCACTCCGTGCTTTACTTTGGCGATCATCCCTACAGCGATCTGGCGGATGTAACACTTAAGCACAGCTGGCGAACAGGCGCCATCATCAGTGAGCTGGCAGTGAGTAAAATCCATTTACTACATAAATTAAGTGTACATAAATTAGCATATAAATATTTTTAGCACGAGATAGAGACGCTGAATCGCGTGGACTTTAAGACGAGCGCCAATTGGCTGCAGATGCTCACTCAGCTCATCGAGGACACGCAGGACGACGATAGCGAGGCGGCTCAAGTGTGTCTGCGTCAATGGATGGATGAGCGTGATCAATTGCGGTAAATTCAAAAGCAATTGCTACATAATCAAACTGAACAATAGCATGTTAAACAACTTAATTTGCATTTGCAGCAACAAAACGAAGAACGTGTTCAACGAGCAATTCGGCAGCGTATTTCGCACGTATCACAATCCCACGTATTTCTCTCGTCGTCTATTCCGGTTTGCTGACATTTACACGAGTGACATAACGAATTTGCACAAGTTCTCGACATCGCACACCTTTTATCCCCGCCGTGGCGTGATGCCCCACGAGTATGCATCGCATTTTATATAGATGGAGAGGTTGAGCATTGGAAGATAGCTCTCTGCTTTAGCATCTTGCCGGTTTTCAAGAAATAATATGTAGTTATTAGGTGAACAAAAGTGCCAGTGTTGTTTGTTGTGTTTTTGTTTTTTAGTTAGATTTGATGCTAGCGAATTTATAATATTGTTAGATCAAAATCATTGACAAATACCTAGCGAATTTATATATATACTGTTAATTACTGCTCAATAAAATCGTTGTAATAGTTGACAAAGATCTCACGCGTTTCCTTGGCCAAGAAAGCGAAGCTGCTTCTCATTGCCTGCAGCTGCTTAGCGTTTGCTTTGTGTTTTCCCCACGCAATCATGTCCAGCAAGTAGGTCGCATTGCTGATGTACTGCAAAGAGTTGCTGCCTCTTTGTGCTGCAATGCCAGCGAGCTCGAACTCAATTATCTTGCACAACTCGGCATAATCGTAGTCTGCGAAAGTTGCACCTGCTAAAAGTAAAAACTAGCTTAGTTTTAGAATGATATTATAATAATATTCAGTTACCATCCTTGGCTGCAAAGCATCCTCCAATTAGTTCCTTGGCTAGACTGAGTTTGAGGCTGTTGAAATCCAGCAGCCAAGTGTTGAGTGCAGCAAATGCTTCGAAGAGCTTGCGACGGTCGCGTGGCTCATCACAGCGTTCCAACAGCTGTAGGAATTGATCATACCAGGTAAGCTGCTGTGTCTCTTCACAAGCTGTGCAACAGATGCTTAACATTTCGTCTGATTGCTGCCACCAATTGAGATTTACTTTGGGCACAAAGCTCTGTTTGCACTGCTCACAGCGATAGCGATGGAAATTAAACTGTAAGGACAGAGTTTGCTATTAGTGGGAATAACTAAATCAAAGCATTGCCTACTTACATAATCCGCATCAGCTTCTGGACGCACACACTTGGAGCAGTCACAGCGAAACTTATAGATCTCCAGCAGCTGCTGCTGACGCTGCTCACTCAGCGAATGCTTATAATCCAAGCTATAGCAATTGAAGATCTCCTCGCCAGCCGCAATATCAAAGGCAGCGTAATTGTTCACCATGCAACCATCGAAAGTGGTGCGCAGCGAAGGATTGCAGGCATGATTGCAAAGACTCAAAAGCGGCAAATTGATGGCAGTGATGAGCTCACGAGAAGAAAATTTGTGCAGATAACCCCGTTTCAAGTGATAAGGACGCTGCCACATGTCAGGCTGCAGCAGTGGAAATTCATTGGAGGGCAGCGCGTGAATTACCAAAGCATTGCCCACATGACCATTCACGAGCAGCTGGCCAGCATTACGTAGAATGAGTGCTGCAATCACCAGATGCCAATCAGTCTGGTTAGCCATCTTTAAGTCCTCATAGAAGCTTGTACAGCTGAAGAGATAGACTTGCAGCAGATTGGCGCAGAGCGCATGATAGACCAACTCCTCTTGGGGTGCTTTATGAAGCTGCGTGATCATGCGTAGACTCTGCAGCGATGGGGAATCCTCTGTCGTAGTTGGGTAGACCAATGCTTGCCACAGTTCCTTAGCATTGCGAGAGTTCTCAGTTGGCAGTTGCTTCATCCACTCAGGAAGATGTTTCACCAGCAATCGCAATGCCAAATGGGATACACCGAGCATGCTGAGCAGATTTCTGCGATACGCACCACACTCATAGCTATGTATTTTGGCATGCAGTTGGCGACAGTTCCTCGAGCAGTAGACAACGCGCTGATGACACGCTGGACATGGAATAGGAGCGCACAGCAAGCTGGCGGCACATTGCTGGCAAATTAAACGCTGCTCGATAGGCACAAAGCATTGTGCTTGTTCTGTGAATATTAGCTCGTCCTTCATAAGCGCTGTGGTAGCTATCATGTGGCGACCTTTGGCAGGAGTGGACAAGCTACAGGCAAGGAGAGAATTGTAAGTTGAAGTCATAGAAAGTGAACTTAGAACTACATTTTGTGGTTTACTCGGTGGACTGCTGGGATCGCAGGCAACTGCTCGTTGTTTGGATTTGCTTCCAGAATTTCCAGCTGCTGCTTCAGTTGCTCCAATTGCTTTGCATAGCCGTCGTTTAGCGGCAATTTCTTCAGGATTGAGAGGTGCTCCGCCAGCTGTTGCACATTGCCCAGCTGCCAAGCACAGTGTGCTTGTCGCATCACCAGCTTGTGCTGCAATCGATGCGGATAGCCAAACTCTAAGGCACAAGCGCAGTCGTCATATGCCTGCTGAAAGTAGCCGAAATCTTGGAGCGCCATTCCCCGATTGGCGAAACCCAAAGCCAGCTCATCCAAAGCATCTTCCGCTTCTAGAATGGCTTGTGTGTAAATGCGGCAGGCAGCCAACAAACATTCCTTAGCTTCCGCAGCGTTTTTGTCACATTTTGATTTATACACGCGGTTTCCTTCTTCCCTCAGGGAACGTGAAGTTTGCGCGCAACTTTCTTTATTCGCCGGCTGCTCCAAGTTGTCCAGCAATTGTATTGTCAGCGCATTGAAATGTCTCTGCTTGTCTTTGGGCAGCGTATGTAGTGATTTAATTGTCTCGAATTCATTTTCATAGGTTGTTAGTTGAATTAAGTCACTCTGTCGCGAAAAGGCTTCAGCTAAGTCAAACATTGTTTTGGCTGTTGTTCAATGAACAAGTAATCGATTAATCAGCCGGCTGTTGTGAGTACCGGCTGAGTCAGCTGTTGTGAACAGTGCTGCCCATCGTAACACTATGATGACAGTACATCTCAAACTGTACAGTTTTCGAAAAGTAAGCATTATTCGTTGTGGGATTTGTATTGGCAGGTACTTGAGCAAACAAAATTATTAAATTTTTGCGCCTGCATTTGGATAATAAAAAATAATCTCTTATTATCGTGGAAAGAGTTGAGCAACAAACAGTTTCAAAAGCGGCGGGCTCTGCCCTTTACAACAAACTGGAAAACTTATCTTGGTATAATTGTAAATGGAATTTGTGGTCACACTGCCTGCAATCTCTTCGTAAACGAATTAATCACAATAGCATTCGCAAATATTAAAAAGCGCAAATTTAAATAATGGATTTGCAGCAGTTGGAGGAGGAGGCGCGCCAAGCAGCGCTCAAGGACATACAGAACATGCTGCAGCGTCCCGGCCAGTTGGAGAAGGTCGAGCAGTATCGTCATCGCATTGCCCGCAAAAAAGCCTCAGTGGAGGCGTTGCTAAAGACGGGAATGCAGAATCAGCTGGAGGGCGTGCGTGTGGGACTGAAACAGCTGGAGACGTGCATGCAGGATGTGCGCGAGGTGCGTCGTCGCATGGACGCTGTGGAGCGGCTGTTGGAGGGTGTTCCCGAGGTCTATGATGCTTTGGAAGTGGTGCGCGAGGAGAACACAAAACATTCACAGTATGCGACGGCCATGGAGAATCTGAAGCACATCTTCAATGTGGATGCCAGCGTGCAAAAGACCATGGCACTCATCGATGAGGATAAGCTACTCAATGCCCATCAGTGTTTGTCGGATTTAGAAAACTCTCGCGACGATCTGTTGTACGAGCTGCACAAGCAGCCCAAGCAACATGCCTCCGATAAGATTACGCTAAAGCGGCACTTTGAAAAGGTCGACACCGTGTCGCAGGCGCTGGAGAAGAAGATCCGCCTCATAATCAGTCGCACACTGAACACGGTGCGCAAGAAGCCCACCGTTATTGTGACCGCCCTTCGCATCGTTGAGCGCGAGGAGAAGAACGATCAGTTTGCGGTTCAGCAACAGAAAGTTACGGGCTTCCTCCCTCCGGGACGTCCCAAGGCCTGGCGCAAAATGATTATGGATGTGCTGCAGGCGGCGGTCATCACACGCATCGAGGGCTCCAAGCTAGAGGAACGAGCGGATAACAAAATGTGGCTGGTGCGTGATCTGGAAATACTGCGTCAGATCATCCTCGAGGATCTGCGAGTGGTAAAGTCATTGTGCGTGCCCTGCTTTCCACCACACTACGACATCTTCAACGAGTACGTCAAGTTCTATCACGAGGGACTTTCCAGCTATGTGAGTAACTGCATCTTCTTCTCTCTTTCCACACTTACTCATTTTCTCTTTATAGCTCGATAACATCGTGCGCTCGGGTTTGGAGGGCAATGAGTATGTTTCTATGCTAGCCTGGGTCACACACACTTATCCGGGCGTGGAGCTCATGTCGCATCCCGATCTCAGCGTAGATGTGCACAAACTGGCGGGTCCATTGTTGCGACAGGAGCATCTCAAGGCGCTAGAGAACGAGTATCTGCAGAACATGCAGCGCAATTATCAGGAATGGATGACGAAGGCTGCGCAGACCGAGAAGCAGGAATGGTTCTCCGAAATGGTGCCCGATCAGGATGAGCATTATTATCACACCTCGGCGCCTGTGATCATCTTCCAGATGATCGATCAGCATCTGCAGGTGACCAACACCATACACCAGGAGCTGACGTTTAAGGCGCTGGTCATGAGCATTCAACAGGTTGAGATCTTTGGCCAGACGTATCTAAAGAATGTCATCGAGCTGAAGGAGCATCATTTTCGCAATCGCGACCAGATCAAATACTTTACGCACTATATCATTACCATTGTGAACAACAGTCAACAGATGGTGGAGTTGGCACAGCAGATGAAACAATTGTATTGGCCCAAATCACGCACAGATCACTACGAGGATTTCGAGAAGTTGTTGGCCACCTTTCAACGCATACGCGCTCATGCCGCCAACTATCTGCTGGAGGAGGCCTTCTTGGACATGGAGTGTCATTTCAATGATCTGTTTACCGTCAAGTGGCTGGGCAGTAGCATTGCCGTGGACACCATTTGTGTGACCCTCGACGATTACTTCCAGGACTACAATCATCTGCGTCCGGCCAACTTTGAGATGGTCATCAACGAGGCGCAAAAGCTGCTGGCCAAGCGCTACATCCGTGCCCTGCTCTCCAAGCGTTTATCGAAGCCGCGTGTGGAATGCGATGCGATTACGAGGAAGATCAATCAGGAGGCAAAGCGATTTAAGCTCTTCTTCGAGAAGATTGCACCCAAGATATCGCTAAGTGATTCCCCCTTGGATCTAATTGCCACATTATCGGCACTACTTATTTCGGATATTGAGCTGTTGATCTTGGATTTGCACACGTTGCTGGGCAGTTATCCGTCGTTGAGTGAGGATCATTTGGTGCGTTTGTTTTACATACGTAACGATGTGAAGGCGGCGGAGGTGCGGGAGAAGGTGCAGGATGCCATGAAGTCCAAGAAGTCAATGGTCAGCATTGCAAAGCAGGATTGCATATTCAAAGAGATTGTGTTTAGTGACAAGCTGTGGTAGACGCAATACAGCGCAGCGAATGTGCTTAGCATAACAAACCACAACAACAACAACGATGAGTAAACATTACACTACTACTTCGACAACAACTATCCTCCTCCCCCGCACACACTCATTCCATTGGCCAGTCAGCTGCTCTCGCATTCTTTGGCGCGCTTTCGCTGCGAGCTTTCATGCGGCGAAAGCTTTTTTGAACATCGCGCGCAGTGGCGTAGCCCGGAAGTTACCACTCACCCTGGGCATTCCCCTTTGTGGGTGACAGGGTGACAGGTGCGCCTCTGGGCGTAGCATAAGCATTGTGGAGCAGCACGTTTCCATATGATTCTCAGTTTTGTTTGTGTCTGTAACGACAACGGCAGCAGCGTGCAGCGCAGCGAGAGCAACAGCCGTCGTCAATTTTCCCATATTTATTTATGTTTCTCTAGTGCAATAAATATTAAGTTGTCAGCAATTTATTACAAAATTTAAAAAACTCTAATAAATATTAATAATCATTAATACTTAAAAAATTATCGACATCAATTTTTAACGGTGAGTTAAACTGTGACCGGAAAACATTATGAGGGAGAAAAAGAATAGAGCAGGGTACATAGAAACATACATACATATTGTATAGTGTATTTATGTATTTATTTAGTTGCCATTTGTTATAATTTCAATGCATGCGGCTTGTTGTCGCAGAACCTTGAAAAACTTTTTTGGTTATTTTGTTTGTCGTCGAATATAAAATCAATGCTACGTTCTCTTTCACTCTGCCGCAAAGCCTAAATGTGTGTGTTAGTGTGTGTGAGGTGTGAGCATGAATTGTATAAGCTATGTGCTGTGGTGGTGTTAGTGTTGCTGTGTGTTTCCCGCTGGGGTTGCTAACGACAAACTGTGTCGAAGAGGCATAAAGCGGACTGGTCCAGCAAGATGCAAGCAGTCAGATACAAAGAAGAACAAGAATTTCCAATGTCCGTTCACCCACAGAAAACCTAGCTATTAATAAATTCATGTTGAACTCTCTCTGAGTACGCGTATGCCTGTGTGTGTGTGTGTGTTTGAGTTCATTAGTTCACTGCTCTCTCTCTCTCTCTCCCTCTCTTGCGCTCCCATCAGCACTCTCACTCTCACTTCAGACGAACTCTTCTTATCAGCGTTTGTCGCGCGCGCCTTTTCTTATCAGTATTCAAACGATTGCCCGTTACTCTTGCTTCATTGCAATCAATTTAAAGTGAATAACGCTTAACAGCTGTTTTCAAATGCTGCTTTCTCTGTTTAACTAACTGTAATTGCAACTGAATAATTCAATGAACGGAATTTGCCGGTGTTTTGTGAGCTTGTGCTGCAGCTGTCTGTGATAAAAGAAAATGCAATAAGCAGAAACATATGCAAATATACAATTACGGTTTGCTTTACCGGCTTTTTGCTATAATTCTGCGCAGTCGTCACTCAGGACAGTTAGAAAGCTGTCTTACAATCGGTAGAAAAAAACTCAGAATTATTCGTTAACGGGTTTCTTCAAATAATGTACTTGGTTTTAATGACGGATAATTGAAACTATCGCAAATTTAATATTATATAGTAAAGTAAAGTAATTTCTATATAATTAATTTTCTTTTTATTTTGCAATAACTTAAATTTATTATAAACATTTTTTTTTAAATATTGGTATTAAAAATGTAATGGTTGTTCTCAAATATATCCTAATCATATTTTCTAGACTCATATTTTCGGGATGGAATATAATGATTCAGATGTCTTTTAAGATAAACAGACAACTTATTAACAACACTAATACAATCAAAAACTAAAATAAATCTTAATTGCTAGTTAAAAGATAATGTTTTTCCTAATAAGCACCTTTCATCCTATCACTCACACTCCCAGAGTTTGTATATTGACTAAATCTCTTCAAATCGTCTGCCTTTAATCTCCACAGTTGTTAGCAGACACATTGGGTTTGAGAGAACGATATGAGCAGATCGCATCGGGACCACAAGATTGTTATTATCGGCGCTGGAGCATCGGGTATTGCCTGTGCCACCAAACTCCTGGAGTATGGCTTTCAGAACGTGCTCGTCCTTGAGGCCGAGGATCGTCTAGGCGGACGCATACACACGATACCCTTTGGGGCAAATGTGATCGATATGGGCGCCCAATGGTGTCACGGCGAGCAGGATAACATTGTGCATGAACTGGCCAGCAAACATGATTTGCTGGAGTCGACGGGACCGGTCTATGAGAACTATCAGTGTGTGCGCAGCAATCGGGAGGTGTTGCCCGATAATGTGGCCAACCGGTTGAAGGCGATTGTGGGGGATTCGCTTGTGACGCGACAGCTGGAACTGCGACATTGCAGTGGCTCGCTGGGCAGCTACCTGTCGAACAAGTTCTACGAGATGCTGCGGCTGCCTGAGAATGCTGACATCGATCAGGTTATCGCAGACGAGTTCTTCGATAATTACAAGAAATTCGAGAACTCGGTGGAAGCATCCGATACGCTGGAGGAGGTGTCGGGTCGTGGCTATCTGAACTACTGGGAATGCGAGGGCGACATACTGCTCAACTGGAAGGACAAGGGCTATGTGGAACTGCTGCGTCTGTTGATGCACAGTCGAGAGCTGAAATCCGACTCGGATCTGGGTGTTCTCGAGCAGCGTGTGCTCTTTAACAGAAGCGTTAAATGTATAAATTGGAATCGCAACGATTCTCGCGTCGAACTGCAGCTGAGCAATGGTGAAAGTTGTCTGGCGGATCATGTGATTGTCACTGTCTCCCTGGGTGTGCTCAAGGAGCAGCATTTGCAGCTGTTTGAGCCAAAGCTGCCGGTGGCCAAGCAACGTGCCGTCGAGGGTTTGGCCTTTGGCACGGTGAACAAACTGTTTGTGGAGTTTCCGCAGGCCTTTTGGCCTGAGGATTGGACGGGATTCACGCTGTTGTGGCGAGAGGAGGACCTCAGTGATATACGTAATACCTCGCGTGCCTGGCTGGAGGATGTCTTTGGCTTCTATCGGGTCAGTTATCAACCCAATGTGCTTGCCGGCTGGATAATCAATGCCAATGGCAGGCACATGGAGACACTGCCCGAGGATGAGGTGATTGCCGGCTGCATGTATCTCTTCCGGCGCTTCCTACACTGGTCAATACCTGAACCCGTGGGCTTCCGCACTTCTGCCTGGTACACTAACGAACATTTTCGCGGTTCCTACTCCTTTCGCTCCATGGACACCGAGCGTCTGGGCACCGGAGCCGGCGACTTGGCTCAGCCCTTGACTGTGGTCACCATGACACCGCAATCGCCGAGCCGCGACAAATCGCTGCATCAGCAGAGTCGCTGTGACAAACCCATTGTTTTGTTTGGCGGCGAAGCAACCAGCGAACATTACTATTCCACAGTCCATGGCGCTGTCGAGGCGGGATGGAGGGAGGCCAAGCGTCTTGCTGACTTCTATGGCCTGAGCGAAGCTGTGAATGTGACCAAGTCACAGCTATAGCATCAGGCTATGGATGCAAACCATGTGAAAGTATCGTCTTCATTGGTCCTGGACCAAACTGGACTGGGACCACACACTACGCAATCAATCAATAATACTGGATAGACTTCATATACTATATGCATAAGGTATATAAGGCTCTTACTTTAAGTCGACGACTAATACTAGACATGATATGATATACGATCTTTGATATATGATCGAGCTACGAATATATATACAAATATGCTGAATTCTTATTATATTCGCATCTGGCAGCTGCCCAATAAAGTTGTTTAAATCTTACAGTAAAGTCTTGTGCCTCAGGGAGGAGCTAAGAAAATTTATTGCAATCAAATGAACATTAATATGGTTTAAGTGGCTAGGAAAGTTTATAGTCTAGTTTATAGCTATCTAGGATATTAATAGACCAGCTAATCTATTTATTACTTGCCCACGAATTTCTAATTAATTTAGGTATGCAAATTGTAGATCCTGGAGTTCAGTCTAGTCAAGAATAGCTGCAACTATTTTAGGGTTCAGTTAGTGTGGTCTACCCTAGAGTAGTTAATAATACTAGAATAGCCTAAAGTAGTTAGGATGAGGAAATTCAACATGGAGGGAATACGTTCGAATTAAAAGAAAGGTGATGCTTTTTTAGGGAGTATTTAAAAAAAAACCAACCTCATAAGAAAAGTTTTTTGATATAACATATATGAACTGTATATATAATTTGATTAGGTTGATTTTAATTTCGTGTTATCTATTCAGGAGGTAGGCTGGTTGTGCTTCAAACACAAAATTGTCAGTTATAAATGTTTGTAAAAATTACGGTCTATGGGAAGTGTAAGTGTGTTTAGCCGTTACCTATTAACTCGTCTGACTCCCTAATCCTCGCTGCCTGCAGTGCTATTCGAAGAAAACACATAGACAGCTCCACAATCGTTACCATGCGTCCAAGGCTAAGACACCCAAGAAGCTCAGCCAGTCCTTTCATTCGGAGCCGAATATTGTCATCCTTGGCGCAGGTGCCGCTGGCTTGGCTTGCGCCATGGAGCTGAAGAAGCAGGGCTTCCAACATGTACGCATTTTGGAGATGTCAGATCGAATTGGTGGTCGCATTCGAACAATGAAGTTTGCGGACAACTACATTGATGTCGGTGCACAGTGGGTAAATGGCAAGCATGGCAATGTGGTGTATCAGATGGTCAAGGGACTCAATCTGCTGGATACATCAAGCTGGGATGCATATATCAATGTGGAGTGGATACGCTCCAATGGCCAGATGATGCCACGCTCTATGCTGGTCAAGCTTGTTAAGGTGATGAGGAGCATAGTGCGGAATCAGCATGAGGATCTCATTGATTGCGACGGCACCTATGGTGAGTATCTGGTGGAGAAGTTTGCCGAGGCGCTATCGAAGCCAGATATGAAGCACATTGATCGCGAATGGGCTGTCGATTTTCTGCGCACATTCAAGAAAATGGAGGGCTCAGCTGTGGACACGGACATGAATGCGGCTGACTACGGTTCCTTTCGACCGTGTCAAGGGGATGGCACGCTCAATTGGCGTGACAAGGGGTAAGGATCGAATATACTTTATTTCAAAACAACATACATATGTAGCTCTTGCCTTTCCTTGACAGCTACAAGCAGTTCCTGCGCGTCCTGGTCGATGGTAATGAGATGAATGAGCATGGTTTGCTTCAAGGCTGCATTGACTTGAACTCGCGTGTGCTCAAGATCGATTGGGATCGCATCGATGGCACCATACAGATCACGTGCGAGAACAAGAATCAGTATTTAGCCGATCATGTGGTAATTACCGCTTCGTTGGGTGTGCTCAAGAAGAATCCGCGACTCTTCTTTCCAAATCTGCCGCTGGCAAAACGCAAGGCCATCAATTTTATGGGCTTCGGGCATGTGTGTAAAATATTTGCAGAGTTCGAGGAACCGTTCTGGAAGGACGATTGGACGGGCTTCAATGCAATGTGGTGTGCAGATGATTTGAATCAGCCGCAGCTGGAATGGCTCTCGGACATCTACAGTATTCAACCCTATGCGCATCAACCGCGGGTCCTGCTCGGCTGGGCAGCAGGCCCCAATACGGAGATCATTGAATCGATTGACTCTAAACTGTTGACCCTCGGAATTATGCTTATGCTACGCAAGTTTTTGCCCAAAATGAAAGTCACACAACCGAAGTGCGTGGTAACCAGTCACTGGAGCATTGATCCCGCTCATATGGGTTCCTATTCGTATCCCTCGATGCTGACAAAGAGTTACAACACGGGTCCCGATCAACTAGCTCAACCGGTCAATGTGCTTGCCTATGAGCCGACGACTCCATCGTATGTCTCCCTGCTGGACATCAGACCGATTACGGTGCGACCCCTAATCCTGTTTGCTGGCGAGGCGACAAGCTCCGACCACTATTCAACGGTGCATGGAGCTGTGGAGACGGGTATACGGGAGGCGCGTCGTCTCGCCGGATACTATCAGAAGGATTTGTAAAAGTTTATATACTACATATAGGTAGTAGTAAATGAGCACAAAGTATTCACATTTAGCTACATTGTTATATTTTAAATAATAAAAATGCTTAAGGTCTCTTTAAACCTTTACTGCTCCCGAATGATTTGTGGCTTGAAGTCCAGCTCCGATGCTTTCTTCAGCGACTCCGCATAGAGTGGCAAACGTTGCGTTTGCCGGAAGCCCCAGAAGTCCTTGACCTGACGGCACAGGTTCAAGTCCAGCTCCGTGACCAGCAAGCCATCCTGGCAACGCGACAAGCTCTGCAAGCAAAGGGCAATTAATACTTGTTAGGGATGCTTTACATTTAAACCTACTGGAGTGCGGGTGCCATCGGGAGCAGCCACATAGGTGGAGCCGTAGAAGGGTCCGAATTGCTTGTGCGCCGGCTGCCCATCGCCAGAGGTGTACTCATTGGGGAACTCCTCGGTGCCCACGCGATTGATGGGCACGGTAAAATAGCTGTTGGCAATCGCAGCATTGCGTGCCTCGATGCTCCACAATGGCTCCGAGAGTCGCCCAATGGTGGCCGAGGGATTGAAGACAATTTCGGCGCCATTCAAACCGAACATCATCCAGTTCTGCGGATGATGGCGACCATAGCAGATGTTGACGGCAATCTTACCGAACTCGGTCTCAAACACCGGATGTCCTGTGTTGCCCTCCATGTAGTAGGTGGACTCGTTAAAGTCTCCCACACGTGGGATGTGATTCTTGCGATGCTTTCCGAGGTAGCGACCGCTGTTGGAGATAACGACAGCAGTGTTCCAAATGGTCTCACCATGCTCGACATCGCGTTCGAGAATGGAGTGTATGATGACCATGTTGTAGGCCTTGGCTAGCTCGGCCAGCATTTTGGTGGTGGGACCTTTCTCCGCTTCCTCGGCGAACTCGCACCATGGGAACTTTTCGCGTGTGCAGAAAGCAAATGGCATAGCTGAGAAGAGAGGAATGTTTAGAGGGAGGTAATGAAAGAGAGCGGAAGAAAATACTGACTCCATGCCTCTTGCGTGCATACAATGTTGCAGCCCGCTTCCGCTGCTGCCTTGATCATGGCCTTGACCTTCTTCCAGATGCCCTCACGCTGCTCGGCAATTGGCGCCGTTGTTGGCAGTGCAATGGAATTCTGAATGGCGCCCACACGCACTAGACGGGGCTTCCTTAGCTCTTCGGGGCGAGCGGTGAAGCGATAACCTTTGATTTCGAAGCCATTCTCCTTGGCGGTGGTCAAGGAGCTTGCAGGCAGCTCCAGGGTTTGTCTAAGTGGTAACACAAACGACAAGAAGGGGTGTGAGAAAAAGAGAGAGAGAGTAAAAGGCAGAAAGTGAGAGCGAGTGATACAAAGAAAGAGAGCACATTCTTCTCTGCTCATCTGTTCGCTTTTTCTTTTGCCACTTCGTAAACATTTATTTTTATTATTATTATGTATCTGCGTTTGTTTTGATCATCATTTTTTGCCACCAGCTTGCGATATATGTATTTCGACGGACGCCGCTACGTATACGTAATATGTATTTTCTAATTATAAATTTAATGGGTGTTTCTCTACGTATTCTACATATTGATATAGGGAATGGCTGTCCAATGGATTCCATCGTGTTCTCTACAAAGTATTTGATTTTCTTCTAGACTTATCTCTGCAGTGCGCTGCCTCCACATTGTATTTCAATTGCCTATCAAATCAGCGCTAATCTAAATGCTTAATTGCATTAGCATACTTACTTAATTATATACATAGCTAGATTGTTGCATGCTATATAGTGAACTTACTCCTTCTCCACACCATAAAGTATGCGCTTGACCTCTTTCAACTCCTCGGCTGGCAAATGCTTCTCCAAGCATTCATCAAGACTCTTTAGTTCAAATGCAGACATGATTATTCCAGTTGTGGTATGACAAAAGTGCAATTAAATTTGAATGAAATTGCGAGTATTATTCAGGAACGACGGGAGCAACCACTCGCGATAAGCGCACAATCCGGAATGTGAATGCCATGCGATCGCTGCCATCGCCGCAGTTAATTTCTGCCTCTTTTTCTATGCCGCTCTTGTCTCTCTCGCTGCTGCTGCTGCTGTCTCTGCCTCTGCCTCTGTCTCTGCTGGTGTTCCTCGCTCTGCGTCGCAGTTTCCCTGCCTGCTGGCTTTAATTGACCTTATCGCGGTCAGTAATGACGCAGCTGTTGTATTGAGAGCATGCGGTCTACCTTAAACAGCTGAGCAGTCGCAGTCTTAACCCTTATGTGCACTTTTGTACTGCACTTGCATAGCGAATTTAATTTCTAAGTTACTCACAATGGAAATCTTATGCGCTTTAGTTGATTTATATGGCGTGGTATAAAGTTTTGCTTGTGGTTTCTTTTGTTGGTTTAGTGATAACGAATAATACAATGTTGAGCTTATCTAAAATCAGCTGAGGTGTTATCCGACTTCGCACTAAACATATGTAAATAGCGAGCTAGTGCGTACTTTAACACTTATGTGGTTGCTTCAGGTAATTTGCATATTATATCCGATGATTAAATATCCTCATGAAAACCATGCTAGCAAACAATTTGTTAAAATATCTCTGAAGAAGCTTTCCTCTGGTTTTTTGTATGAAATATGAAATAATATCCCAATTGTATTAGTTATTTTGTTCTTTAAATATATTATTTTACTATGCCATAGTAATGCATTAAATAATAACGCCCTCTGCTATCAGATCACAAAAGTCAGTTTTGCTGGAATTTGTAACACATTTATAATTTTCTCTGGTTTGTCTATAAAATTTAAACATTTTATATCTTTAATATATATAGATGGATTTCGGACATCATTATTCGAATAAAATAATTGTTGTACAACATATTTTCATTTTGTAATAATAATTTCGCTTAAATGTTTTGGTTAAATGGTTTCTTGAATTAGTTTACATATTATAATTTGCTTTTTATTTTTGGTTTTCGCTTGGTTTTCTTTTTATAATTTTTACTTCAGTTTATTGTATTCTTTTCATTGTTTTCACTGTTACGCAAAAAGGTACATGTCGTGAAAAGGACTAACGCTGGACAGGATCGTCCCCAAGGATTGCCTAAGGGTAAATAGTATTTTTCTCTATAAACGTCTCTTATGTCGTTTCCGTCCAGTTCAGTTTAGTCAAATTGAGTCGGTCTCTTTGTCTGTCTGTCCGTCTGTCGCTATCTAAATGCCGTTCAACATTGGCAACTAACTGTACATTTAGCTTTATCGGTTTCTCACGTTGTTTCACTTTTTTAGGGCAGTAAGAACAACAACAAGAACCAAAACAAGGGCTAAATTCGTATGGCAAATACTTTGGTGTTTACTTTTTCTTTGTTTTGTTTTTTCTTTGTTCAACAAATTTGCATGGCATGCTGTGATCCTTGATCCCTTAATTTACTGCACCCAAATCGAGGGCGCCCACAGAGGTTCATTCTCGAGTCGTTGCACATTCTGGACAAGTTGCTCGAAAGCATTCACCAGCTCCCCATTGACGATCTCCACATCGAAGAAGTGGCCATATAGGAAGTCAATGCGATCCGCCGATTTCAACATATCCTCGAACTCTTCATCGGTGAAGCTGCGCGCATTCGCCTCATCGAACGTGGACTTGGCCCTCGCCTCGGTTCGCGTCGACTTGAGCACACCCAACTCTGGAGGCTTAATGTGCACAAGGAATGGTTTCAGCTGTGCCGTGCGCAGCGTTTTGATGGCCTGATAATGCGGACTGATCACACAGACGCAGCCGGCGTTCACAATCGACTTGACACTCTCTGCCGAGGTGCCATAGAGGTGTCCCTTGTACTCGCCGTGTTCTACAAATTTGCCCGCCTCGATGTCTGCATCCATTTTGTCGCGTGCCACAAAGATGTACTCCCTGCCAGGAACTTCACCAATGCGCATGGGTCGAGTGGTATCTAAAATATCAAATAAATACTGTAATTAATTTGTAAGGGACAAATTGAAATCTAAAAACATTCATTTTAGGAAATTTTGATTTTAGCATTAAGTATTTTGAATATTTTATGAAATTCGAACTTCAAGAATTTCTATTTTAAACTAGCATTTTGATCTTGAAATGAAAATATTTGAAAAGTTCTTCCTTCTCTTGAAATGACAAAAAAAAAATATTACAAATATTCTACAATAATTCTATTCTCATAATAAGAAAGTTCTTATTGCAAAAATGTTAACATTTTTTTTATTATTTTTATATAATTCAGAAAATGCGATATTAAGATTTCCAATATTAAACTAGAATTTTTAATCTTGAAAGGAACTTCATTTATGAATTTTCTTATTTAAAGATTTGAATTAAAAAACTTTTCTTACTTATGAACCTAGATTTCTTATTCTTTCATCCCATAATTTGAAACTTACATGGCACTGGACTGCGGAATTTTTCCGGATCTCGAGCTATAAGACGTCGCCTCAATTCATTACGACCAACTCCAGGGGCACCGATGAGCACGACTGGACGAAAGATGCCAGGGCGAGGATACAGCTTGGCCACCTCCTCATATGTGGCAATCAGTTCGCGATCAAAGTCATCGTTTTCTGTCAAATCGTACATGATCTTTTTAGTCTTTGGCTGACGACAGGACGAGCTGCTGCTGCTCGTCTGCAGGCGCGGTGAGCCCGGCGGGGTGGTGCAGAGTGAGGCGCATGAACCCGCTGTGCCCCGCCGCGTTGATGAGGTTGCAGATGACGTTAGGAGGTTGAGGTACAGGTGGAGCGATGGTTTTTGTTGTTGTTGTTTTTGTTATGCATGAGCGTGCCACATGGTTAGAATGAAACGAATGTAACACATGATGGGAGAAAGACCAATTGAGGAGGTAATATGTTATGTAGTATATGAGTATATCGGTTATAAGGATAATGCAGAGAGTTATGAAAGTTGAAAGTTATAGTGGCTAAAAGCTGGGGCTTAAAGTTTCTTAAAGTCAAGACTTATTTTTATAGCAATGTATTATATTAGGTTAATAAATTATTTTTACTTTTTTTCCTTTTTTCCTTTACACTATTTTTGGCAATTTTCCAATAGTTTCAAAGACTAATTGCATTATAAAAATGTAACAATAAAAATTGATCAGCCTTGCCTAACTTAAAGACATATTTTAGTCATTCAAAAATAGTTATCAGTCTTTAACATTAAAGTTAGAGGTAATGAAAAGCACATAACTATCTTTGGTTATCTGTATTAATGTAGAATGGCATTAAGCCATTTAGGAACATTTAATGGAGCGATTGTTAGAGAAATTTAAGATACTTATGATCAGAGCAACATTATTAAAATGTCTTATAAATAACTATAACCGACATACACTATACCTCGAATGTTGATTATGGCAGATGATGCTGATTGACACTTACGCTTCGAGTCCAAGTCATTTGACTCCCGTTGGGTGCGTTCGTGCAGAATGCGTCGCTCCTGCAGCGCTCTGCTAGGTATGAGACCAGCGCGTGCCGAGCGTTCGTGATCCTTGCGCGCCTGCCACCAGTAGGCATCGTCCTGCGCCACAATGTGCAGGACATCGCCACGCTGGAAAGCGAGGCCCGCCTCCTTGCAGGGTATATATGGATCCACATCCGGATTGTAGTCAAAGTGAGCGCGCACACGCACCTTGGACTCGCGTTGTGCGCCCTTGGTATCCGCTGGCACCAGCTTGAAGGTAATTGTGCCCTCAGAGTTTTGCTGTAAATTCAAAAATGCACAATTAATAAATGAATAAAGTAAATTGATGTAGAGTGCTTGAATTGCCTACCAAAATGGTGAGCACGTCGCCCGGCGTCTTGCCCTCCACGTTGATGCTGTTGACCTCGATGACCTCGTCGCCCACGTGTATCAGACCCGAACGATCCGCAGCTCCGCCGTGCATAATGCGAGCAATGATTATCTTGCCCGTCTCCTCGTCGGTTTTTATAGTTGCGCCCTAAAAGTAGGCAACGCTTTTTTTATTATCAAAGTTTTTGCTCTCTGTGTATGTGCATGTGTGTATTTTGCTCGTGTGAGTGTGTGAGTGAGCGTGTATGTGTGTGTGTATGTGAGTGTGAGTGTGAGTGTGTGAGAGTCTGGTTGTTTATTTTGGGTGCTTCCGATACATATTGAAATTACAACAGTCAATTGTTACAAAAGGAACAACAAATTGTGCTTGTTTTTATACAAAATTGTTTTGCTTGTTGTTTTTGTTGTGTGGCAAGTTTAGTTGTTGTAGTTGTTTTTGTTGTTGTGGTGGTGGCAGTGGCAAGTTAAACAACAGTCTTAGTTTTATGGTTTTTGGAACTTTACAGTTAAGGACATTGTTTACTTACAACAATCGGTTCCGCACTTTGTGCTCCTGTCTGTGTTTATTTATTGTATTTATTTTATTTATGTTATTTTTATGGGCGAGTTTTGGATAATCAATTCGATTTTATTCGATTTTCGAAATGTTTTGGTTTTTTTGTTTTCATTTTTGTTGGTAAACAAAGCAAAATTTACAAAATATTTGTTAGCGTAAATAATTTGTTAGAGATGCGGTTTGTTAGGAAATGAATGAAAGCGCAGAGAGGAGCAGTTGGAGCAGTTTTTCTTTTTTTTTTTTGTTTAGACATAGGCATAAGCTGAGACAGAACAGTTGAAGGACTTACTCAACATGATATGAGGATGAGGACGAGGACGAGAGTGTGAAATGACATTACACAAATTACGAGACTGGCATTAGCTTTATACAGATTGAGCCGACAATGGAAATGACGATGAAACTGAAGATGGGCAATGAGTTGCGATATCAGCATGGATTAACTTACCAATGGCTCGTTGCTCTTGACGAGCTGCACTATTTTAATGGTCTCCTCATCTTCGTCCATTTCGATGGGCACCTCCGGCAGATGCGGATAAAAGTCCTTCTGGGCAATGGCATCGTGGGCAAACAGAAGATGCTGGTGAAGAGATTACAGATAAGTACACTCGAGTTAAATAACAATTAGAGCTTTACTTACCTGCACATGGGAGTCTTGTAGCAGATGGAAAGCCTCCTTGCACTCATCGTTCAGATGACAGCGCTGTGAGAGCTGTTCGAGCACCTCGTAAAGCACCTGGGCGGAGGAGGATAAAACAGGAGCTAGTCGATCATCGCGACCCACCTTGGCCACCTTTGTGTGTACGTTGACCAAGGCATTAAGTTCCTTGGACTCCAGCAGAGCTTTGAGAAAGTCAATCTCCTGGTCATTGGACAGATTGTCCGATTCCTTTAACGTTGTTATCAATCTCGAAAGCGCTGCAAAGGCATCAAGTTAATAAAGATTGTCAAGTGTTGCCAAAGTGAAGAGTCTAACCTGGATCCCAATTGATATCTGATGCCATGACTGCGGCTAGCATGCTACACACTCCCTCAGAGTTCCTTATGCTTCGTCAAGTGGTTCACCTAGATACAATGGAAAAGAAACATCAATTAAAAGTGGCTGTCGAGCTCAAGTTTAAATTGTTGAGGCAAACGCTTTGCTTGTTTGCCATCTGCTTTCCCCATCCACTTGAGGCGTTTTGAAAGAAGAAACCCAATATAGAACTGAATACACGTACGTGAATAAAAATCGATAACTGAATTTAACTCAATTTGCGCTGACTCTTGGCCCCAAAGGGAGACAACACCAAACACAAGTCGCAGCACATCCTGCGATGTGACGAAGGCGAAAGTGAATACAAAATGAAAATTTGATGCGTGCTGAAAGTCAATTTACAAACATCTTATAGATAAGTTGCTGAAGAAAAGCTGAAAAAAAGGCATTACCGTCCGCCTTTATGTCAGTTTTTGCCAAAAAAAAAAACGAAGAAGAAGAAGCGAAAAGAAATTGGTTTGACAACGCGTCATATACGTAATGGGGACATTGCTTATGCGTACAATGGCCATTTTCGCTTCATTAGACTTTCGACATTGGCGTCAGACTGGCGTCGACACTTTCTCGCAAGTCGAAGCTTTCTGCTGGCGTGGCGCAAAATGCAATTAGTTGGCTTTAGGCACAACTTACATGGGGTTTAACTCAGGCTGCTCCACTTGCCACACAACGCTGCTGATTTATGTGCAGCGGCAGTGGCAGCTGGCCAAAGAGGCAACTCGATTAGAAATAACACAATTTATGCTCACTTTCAGGTGAACAATACTGCGCTGTGCTGCTGCTGTTGGCTGTGCTTTGTCTCTCGCCTCACTGGTCACATGGTCGACGGTGTTCCCTTTTCAGTGACAGTCATAAATTGCAAACGTTTGCTGCACTAGGCCAAGCAACTATGGACGACAACTGCATACATTAAATGTTCAATGGCTGCGCTTCCTGTTGCATGGCTGCGCTCTCGAAGGTGGAAAATAGGCATGGCCCCCAGTCTCATTCACTGGCCAGCTGCCAAGCGGCAGTTCACTGGCACTTGCTGGCGCTTATAATGGGCCTGAACTCGTTCGCTTTTGTTGGCAAGCCAGCAGCTGGCCAGGCCAGGCCAGGCACTCATTAGCGCCTTCCCTTTGTACTGACGCTAAAAATAGCTGCGAGTTGATGAACCTTAAATGACATTCGCATGCCTCGAGCTTTGTTTTCGTTCTCGAATATTCACAAGAGACACGCACAAAACTAATCAGGCACAACTGACGAGTCCTTGACCATGCTGTTGTGATGCTGTCGAGAGGACGCTTGCTGATTGGGTTTTTATCAGTGCTCTACTTTGCGCTCCTTCACAGCCTCAAACTTTCGATGACCTTGAACTACATACACGCACACACACACACCGACACGCATGTGGTCACGTAAGAGTGTTTGTGTGTGTGTGAGTGGTGCCCCAAAACCGAACGCTTTCGCCTTTTGCCAGGGTGAAATGCAACGACGTCAGCAGCGTGGGCGTACTTAAGGGGAATGTCAGAGGGGGGAGAGTGAGGTTTAATATCATTGGAATTGACTGCGACAAGGATACGTACTTCATAACACATGCAAATAACAGCAGGTCCGCCTTTTGAATGTGAAAATAATAAAATACTTATTCAAATCAATACACCGAGAAGCATAAATCGATTGAGTAAAGTTGGTGAATAACCTATTGTATAATGTGTATAAGTTATTTGCTTTATTTATTACTTATTTATACTACAAGCGCAATTTAAGCAGCTTCGAATGTTGACTAGACATGAGACTTAATTAAGGATTTTTTTAATTAATAAGTTAAATGAATCGTTTAGAATTAAAGCAGTGCTGAATATCTAAATAAATAACTGAATATTTTTATATTCTAATTTAAGCGCTAGAAATAAATGAATGACATCTAACTGAAATTACTGATGCGATAAATTAATAAATTTCTAAAAAATATACGGCTGAATGAATGGCATCTAACTGAATAAATAATAATAAATATATTCCGAGTTGTATTTTAATTTAGATTGATAATTTCTCAAAATTGTATGTAGTCATAAATGTTCTAAACGAAATGAATACACATTAATGCTTGCAAACAAATTTGAATAGTTTTATGAATGGCTGAAATTTTTAATTGATTGTGTGTTTTAAATTTATTAATATAATTTATACTCATTATTGTCAACACGAATATTATTAAATACAGTTTAGGTATATTAGATTCATATTAATACGAAATTTTTAAAAACTCTATTGAAAAAAAAAACAAGTTTCTCTTGTTAATTCTAGAAACTTCCCTTAAATGTTCATTCTGCCTTTTAGTTATTATAATATTATATTACTATTAGAAACTATTTATTAGACAGTTCTTGTTGTTTAATTAGATATTTGGAAGTATAAACAATAAGTTTGTTATTAGTAAAGTTAATCAATTTAACTATACTTAACTGTCAGAATTTGGTTTGCTGCCTTGAACTTTAACATGATGTGGGAATACCGCAAATGTCTTGCAAGTCAAAAGCGTGATGAGCCTGTCTATCAACTTGCCAAATGATATGCCACATATCATGTGTCAGTGTATGATATATGTGTGTGTGTGACTGTGTGCGTGTGGTTTAGCTGCAATTACGCTAATTGCAAGTGCGGTTGCACAGGACTTCAGAGCTTGCCAAGTGCTTGGCCTAACGCGTGTTTCTTCTTTAATATCAGAAGACTGTCTGGAAAGCACACTTGTTGTTGTTGCTTGCAATATTTTTTGTTATTGTTGTTGTTGTTGTTGTGCATAATGATACGTGTCAATGGGCAGACAAAGGAAGCCACTGTGCCCATAAGATAAGACAGGTAACACAATATGAAAGCATTGTTGTGTTCGGGGAGAGCCGCCAAAGAGAGTGTGTACGCGAGAGTGCGAGGGAGAGAGAGCGCGACAGGGAGAGAGTGTGTGTCAGGGGTTGTTAAATCAGAGACAATTGCCAAACAAAAATGTTCGATAATTGTTGTAAACAGCAAGACTACAAAAAAATAACAACATTTGTTTATGGCAATGAAATCAAACGAATTTCAACGCGACAGCTGGTCACACTGCACAACAGAAGAGCGCGAGAGAGCGACTGTAGCATAAGAGAGCGAAGAGAGGAAGCGAGAGTCGAAGAGCGTAGCGTTAAATGAAAATTTTCGTTTTGGTTTTTAATTAAAAAAATGTAAAGACAATCCAGGCGAAAGTGGAGTGCAGGCGGGAATGCAGCTTACCTGAGATCAAATGAAATTCCAGAATTTGATGCTCTCGGTGGTTGTTGTCGCTGGAGATTGTGCTAACTGTCTCTGCTGCTATTCTTTGTTGTTGTTGTTGTTTGTTTTTTTTTAATTTTTGCATATGCTAATCTGCACTTGGGCAGTTTCTGAGGCTTTCACTTGACGTTATGTTTTATTTTTAACAAGTTTTCCACTTGGCGCAGACAACACACAGCATAACACACACAACTAAATATATATATATATATATATATATATGGATATATATATCTACTTAATATAGCTCAGATTCGAGGCTATTTTTAGTGAGGTCCACGAGCATTCCTCGAGCAAAACAATTGTCTATGATTTTGTTGTCAAATTGTCAAAAGAAATTGCAGACAACGTTGAGCAAAGTCACGGGTCGCGTTGCGGATGCGGTTGCAGGTCACTGCAAACAACAACAATAACAACAACAATGTCACGGAACTGAATGGAGCGCGGAAGAACGGCGCCTCTTTTGGCCAGAGATTGATAATGAAAAGCGACAGATGAGACTGCGAAACGAGACGACGAGAGCAGTCTCTGTGTGCGTCTCGACGAGCGACTGCAGCGAGCGACTGACTCGAACTGAGGCCAAATCTCTGGCTGCCTCGATGGCTGGCTGCCCCATTCAGAAACACAACACAGACACCGCCGCCATGCGTCGCACCACCCGGGCAGAACAGAACAGAGAACAGTAGAGCATGAGGGTTGAATTTGCGCATGTCAGCAAATTTTGTGTGAGCATAACAAAAATAATAATATCAGCAGCGAGTACAAGTCTGTCAGTGTCTGTGTCTTACATACAGGGTGTCTCATTCCTTTGGCTTTATTTCTATAATTTAATATTACGTTTTTCTATCCTTTTGTTAAGGTAATTCTTAACCAAGCAATCCAGCGCCGCCAGCTCCGAGCACACCACCACCAGCTGCTCCACCGATGCCAGCAAAGCCACCGCTTACTTTTTTATCATAGCGAGCCCGGAAGCGACCGCCGCCAAATCCGCCAGCTCCAAAGCCGCCAACGCCGCTGAGGCCACCGAAGCCGCCTTTAAAGCCGCCGCCGCCAAAGGCGCGTCCTCGCACGCGATAACTCTCACGATAGCTGCCAAAGCCACCACCGAAGCCACCAAAGCCTCCCACACCGCCGCCAGCAGCTGCGCCACCCAACAGTCCAGCACCTCCCAGTCCCAGGCTCTGTGGCTGCTGCTGAATGACGGGCACCTGCTGCACAATGGGCACCTGTTGCACCACCGGCACCTGCTGTATCGCGTTGATGCCGCCTAAACCACCGAATTCGATTGCTTCCACTGCGAATGCAACGCCGATGATCAGCAGCAGTTGTATATGTAGTGGGCACCACTTCATCTTATGCGTATAGTTAATCACGTTGTGTCACGCCTGCGCAGAGCCGACAACGTTTTTATTGCCCCGCCATGGCTTGCAGTGTGGTGCTGTGGTGCGTCATGAGCACCACTGTAAAATCCCAAAACCTATGCTGCGTTTGTTTGCTTCCACATTAGCCACGTTAAGAGTTGCTAGTTACGCGCTAGCTGACCTTCAATTGGAGGTGATTAGGTGCGAACTACACTGAAAGAAATGGGTGTTAAGCAAACTTATCAAAATGTAGTTAATGAATTTTTAGAAATATTAAGAATCAATTACAATTTGAAATAATAAATGATTAAGATCTAAAAAATTAAAGATTTGAAATGAACTTAAGGTATTTGAACTCCATAAAATATTGAATTCTTCTAAAGTCCTCTAAACATTTTATATTTTAATTTTGCATAACTTTTAGTTATAGAATTATGGCGAATATTTTTAGTTAATGAACCATTTTTTATATCAAATTCTTAAAGTATTTTATAATTTAGCTTAAGGAATTGCTTTTAAAAATAATATGTGATTTAAAAATAATATTTTAATATTTTGATTTTTAAAATCTTTTATTTTTTGATATGTAGTGGATATTTTATAGTTACTAAACTTTATTATAGGCTGATTTTTTAAAGGAATATTTTTATTCACAGAATTTTGCGAAAAATAGTTAATATTTTTCAAATGAAAATTGTTCCCATTGCTAACTGCAAGTTTCTCTGAGTGCATGCATTAGCTGAGCATTTCATGATGTAGCATCAACATTGCTAGAATATGAGTACATTGGCTTTGACACTGAGCTCTCGGGGAATTTTGGCATCACATTTGTGAATTAATAATGCAAATAGGCCAACAACTTAACGAGAAGGCACCAACAGACGTGGGCCACTAATTAATTTGCATAAATAAGCCAGCTTGGGTTGGGGCAATCTTCAGTAGTTGATTCAAAGATGATCCGGCAAACGGTTTACTTGCTCATCTCGTTGCTGGTCTTCAGCCAGCTGGAAGCCACACCCATTGTGAGCGAAGGCAACGAACTGGTGCGAAAAGCGCGACACTTGGGAGGCGGCATTGTTGGCGGTGGCATCGTTGGAGGCGGCATTGTGGGCGGCGGTGGCATTGGCGGTGGATACGTTGCAGCTCCGGCCATACAAACTGTGCCCGTGGTCTCCACGGTGCCCGTCATCACCACAGTGCCCGTGGTGTCCACCATTTCAACAGTGCAAACGATCCCCAGCTATGGCTATGGTGGCTATGGAGGAGGCTATGGTGGAGGCTATGGAGGCGGCTACGGCGGTGGCTATGGAGGAGGCTATGGCAGAGGCTTCGGCGGTGGCATCGGCGGTGGTAGCTTTGTTGGCGGTGGTGTTGGCTTTGCGAAGATAAAAGGTTTTGGCATCGGCGGCTTTCTGGGTTGAATAAAGTCTTAAGTGTAAATAAATCAATAAACAAAAGTGGTTCGAGATTGATTGTGTGTGTATTTATACCAATTACTTATAAACAGATGGGTGTTATGATTATTGAGAAAAGAAAAAAGTAAGATTGAAGATGGATGTATCGCCGAATTTATCAAATGTATATCTTATCTTGTTCTTATCATTCCAAAAAAAATGGGTAAGAAGTATTAGAAAATTGTAATACTTTTAGTAGTTAAATTTAGATGAATTAACTAAATATTGTAGTATATTGATGATATAGTGTCTTCAGACGAATATAATATTTAGTATATTGATGGTATATTTTTTACAATTATTGAAATGTGTAGCGGGTATCTTATAGACGAGCAAACTCGGGAGATGTTTTCATACTTATCTTGTATTTGTGTTTGTACTCGTATGTTGATGATATTGCAGTTTTGCTGTGAAGATTAAAGTTGTGACTCTTGTTTATGTTGAGTTTCATTTTACGTTTTCGGCTGTTTGTTTGCCTATTATTTAGCCATAACTCACAATACTATAAATAAAATAAGCAACATTCAGTGGCTTAGCTCGACGTTCAAATACGCTTTATGTTTGTAGCACTCCACTTAATTTATTCTGCATACAAAATATGATTTATTTGGAGCTAAGAAAGTAATTCGACCTTATACAATTTAAAGTGTAGGGTAATTATGAAAAAATCTCCACTTGTGTGTGCAGTCAAAAGTATTTTGTGTAAGCATTTAAGCGGCGTATAATAAGATCAGCCTCTGTATGCTGTGAGATCTAAGACATGACGTTACTGTGGGTGTCGGCATCCGATTTCGATGTAGAATGTTCTGGAAGAATAATTTCAGAGAAGCCCTTGAGATTTGTACAGTTGTTCGATACAAATGCACTTGAATTGTAGACATTATTATAAAGGAAATACTAAATAAACGTATTGGACTCATTTTTAAAGTGAGTCTGCATAATAAACTCTGAACATTATTATTATACATTTTTTGAAAATGTAATTTTAATTTATTTCTTTATCCTCAACTCATTTTAACATACTAATATACTTTACTGGATAATGTATTTTTATTTTATATTAAGAGGTTATTGTTTGTCTAAAGTATTATGCTAAAATATAATAAATTAAATTTTCTAAAACTTTTAAAAAGAATAAATCTAGAAGAAAAAACCAATGTAGAAACTTCTGTAGCTGTATTTCACATTCTAGATTTCTTTTGTTTCGAAATTTCAAAAATTTAAGTTTATAGTATTATATATTATTATATTTTTTGTTTAACCCTTTTATGCGTTACACATTTGAGTCTACAATTCTATGAGTTTTACTCGTATGTAATTGACTTGTTGTAACTCGTAGCCTAATTCGTGATACGTTTCCGCATAACCGAGTCATATATCAAAAACGAACGAAGTTCTTCATCAATTCGGTCGGCAACTGTGATAGGCATCTGTTGTCCAGCTCACCACAGTTCAGATAACTTGAGCATAGACTGGTTCCACTGTGGAACAAGCAGCCGACACTTCCGCGTCTATCGCCATCAGTTGTGGGTCAATTTCAGGTAAACAACTTCAAATGCTTTGGGTTTTTTCGATATCTAATTAGTTTTTTGGCGTTTTGTGTGGTGCCTTGTGGTGTGGCTGCCTTCAATGACAATCGAAAAATGCCAATGAACTTCAGTTCTATAGTTCTTCTTCTTCGACCCCCCCTCCATCAGATATTTGACTATAAATTAAAGCGCAATTGCGAGCTCAGTTTTAGTTCTGACTACGGCAATGGAATACGCAAAACTAACATTCTGTTTGGTGCTCTGCGCCTTTGTGCTGCTCTGTGGAGCGGAGGAGCAACAACCAGTGGCAGCTGAATCGATTGCATCACTTGCGGATCTAGCGATTGCGGGCGAGACTTCACAGGCCGATGGTGTCGAGGGAGCACGTAAAGCTCGCCAATTCTTTGGACCACCACCACCACCGCCCTTCTTTGGTCCACCACCTCCACCACCACCATTCTATGGCGGAGGTTTCGGTGGCTTCGGTGGAGGCTATGGCGGCTTTCAGCGCACTCGTGTCGTGACACGCACTCGTTATCGCGGAGGTTACGGCGGATTTGGCGGCGGTTTTTATGGCTAAATGAAAAGCATTTTGTCTGTCGTTTTGCAACACTCTTGTGATATTTGTCTCTGTTTTGCGGCTCTTATGTGATGATGCCCGCCTGAATAAATGTGTGTTTATGTTTATGTGTAACTCGAACTTGCTTAAGGGGGAGTGCCCCACTTTTATGATGCGAAAGCATCACAGCCACAATGAGCTCTGCTTATAAGTAGCTATCAGTTGAAGGCTTCCCCTCTCATTTGGGAACTCAGAGCGATGGGTTCCGTTTGTTTCTTGCTGCTGCTGCTTAGCGGTATTTTCATCTTCACAGCTGCCTTAGATGAGCTGGAGATTGATCCGCAGGTGGCACCACCGCCAGTGGGTAAATTCGTTGTAGATTCTTTATACAATATTGTGGTTGATTTTGCTCACTTGTATGTAGCAGGTCCGAGACACACTTTGTGGCGCAACCTTATGGGGCAAGTGCGTCAGGCATTGAAACGCTGGCAACCCACAGTCAGGACAAGCACCACCATGCATCCTCGCATACATTTGCGGAGCACCACAGAGCCGGAGCTGGAATATTATGGCGCCCTAAATCCCATTTATCAAATGAACAACTTTTGATTTACACTTAACTAAATTAGTTTATTATTGGCACTAGAAAAATTAAAAATACAAAAAATTGGTCTTAATCTAGCTTAACGGAAATGCTTGTTAAAGAGTCCCTTGAAGCCGCCCAGTCCACCGAGTCCACCGAAGCCGTGACCACCAAAGCCATGTCCCAGACCACCGCCAAAGCCATGGCCAAGTCCGCCGAATCCACCCAGACCACCGAAGCCGCCAAATTTGCCGCCCAGGCCGCCGAGGCCACCAAAGCCGCCAAGTCCCAGGCCGCGTGCCACACGTTCGTTCTCCGCTTCTGAATCCAGTGGCAGCTGCTCGAGATCGGCATCCACATCGAGCAGCGTGAGCGGCACAACTTCCACTTCAACAGGCGCTGCCCAGCTACAGCTAAGGGCACAGACGATGACAACGAGGAGCAGCAGGCACTTCATATTGATAGTAATGATTATTGAGCTTGAGATAGTTTTGAGAGTTGATGTGGATGACACTGCTGATGCTTTGTGCTTGATAACAAATGGCAGAGATTCATGCGTTTTTATACGAGTACGCACTGGCCATTTCTTCTTCGTCAGCAGCTGGCTTCTGGCCGGGCTCGTGCGTATAGTTGCTAATTGAGAGTGTCCACATTGCGACTCGACATCGATTTGTGGCTTGTTATCTGCCTCAACGTGTACTTTCATTCATTCATTGATTGCTGCGTGGCTTCTGGCGCCGCGACGTTGGGCCTTGGTTACATCATGTTTGCCATTGTATTTGCCGTTAATGTTTGACTTCGTTGCTGGGCTGGTCTTGAAACGTTATCTAATTGACCTTAACACACACACACACACTCTGCGGAGTTTGTGTATTTGTCTCGTTATCATTTACATTTGGCAATCGATGTGAAGAACCAGTTAACAAGCGTGCTTCAAGAACAAGTTTTGCATTCTCTGACTGAGCTTTCATCACATTCATCACATTCATTCACTTCTTACCTACAATTTCGGCGAGTGTATCGCTAATTGAAGCGTGTCAGTAAATTCAACGAGTTTGTCGAACGTTTTGCATTTGTTTAGAGTTTAAACTAACGCAATATTGATTTATGCTAATTTTAGGTAATTTTAGTTATGGTTTTTTAATTCAATTTGCTTTAGCATCTTGTTTGCAGCAGCAACAATTTGCGACGTCTGTGCAGATACTTGCGGTAGTTACTGTTGCTTTTTTGTTTTATACTTCAGCTGATTGCGTTGCCGGCTCGTTGAGTGTTGACTTCGCCGTTTCTTGCCCAGCTCAGGGCAGGGATGTGCTGGAACGTGTCGATGCTTATACGGATTTGGAAGCGTTGCAATGCGATGTCTGCGCACTTTGTCCTGCACAAAGGGACGTGACCAGACCAAAGGATCCAGGCTGGCATCGTAGCTGGCTTCGTTGTGTCCCATTGGCCTTGCGTCACCTGCTTGCAACATTAGCAGCAGCACAACTCCCACTCCTAGTCCCAGCCTCAGTCCCAGTTGTGTGTTAATCTTCTTGAGTGCAGAGCTCATCGTTTGTCCTACTTGCAGCGCGGGTAATTAGAAACTGTTGCACTCTGAGTGCTGCACATGGGCTCTTATATGCCTCGGTTGCCTAGGGCCTCAGGGCAAACAAAACCTTATGGCATGGCTCACCTGCCATTTGCAGGCTACCTAGATTGCATTGCATTGCTTTGCTTTGGTTTACCTGCGACAAACTTGTCAATGACTTTGTTCAGCGCTAGGTACAACAAAAAAAAAAAAGATTGAGCAGTTCAGCGAAATGGAATTCCTCAGCAGGCTGATGCAATTACATAGATAAGATCTACATATAATATGTACAAAATATATATTACATACAATATTTGTGTTTAACCTTTTCAGAGCATTTTCTTTTGGGTATTTCCCGGCCCATCATTCATAACCCTTCAACAGGAGCAGGTAGCAATGTAGTTTTCCCTTTAAAACAGCATGTGTCATGTGGCGACAGTCGGTAGATTTCACTTTCTAAGTACGGTAAAGTGAAAGAGCCAATCGGCTAAAGTGACTAACAAATTGGCATTTGGCAGACTGTTTTGCAGACAATTCACAGTACTTTTGCCTCAAAGTGTCGTGTCAACACTCTTCGACACTCCACACACGATGCATCGCTTAGCCTTGCACTTGACACCGACTCTAGCTTTAATTTTGTTGCCGCGTCTGGCATTCGTGACTCTGTCTGTGACTCCTACTGCGACTGCGACTGCGGCTCCGACTTGGCAATTAGCGAGCATGTGCAGAGACAGACAGCGGCTGCGGTGAATTATGCGCTGGCTGGCTGGAAACCGGTTTCCAGCAGATTGAAACTCCGTAAGTTGAGGGCAGCCTGCGAAGTAATCCAAAGTCCCAGTTAGCCCACTTTCGACCGAGACCGAGTAACTGCAATTGACACATATGGGGAAGAAATACAGGCCTAACTCTGCTGCAAGTAGCAAGTTGTTGCAGTTGTTGCACAAAACTGGCACAGCATCACAGCCAAGTTGCATAAAAGCGGCAGCATCTGTTCGACATGGCCACAGTACACAGTGTCCCAAGTTCTCGCCAAGATGTGCAACAAACTGCAGCTGTTGCTCTTGCTGCTCTGCCTCCTGTTGGCTAATGTCGAGGCACAAAAACAGCCGCAGCAGCAACAGCAACAACAACGTCTGCGTCTGCCACAGGGCTACAACATGCGATTGGGTTCGGTTCCCACGCGATTTGTGGGCAAAGGCGCCTACACATTGGCTGGCAAGCGAGCATCGCCGCTAACCAAATGGCAGCAACAAGCACAGTTGCCACAACAACAACAACAACAGCAGCAACAACGAAGACAGCTATTCCAATGGGCCACAATGGGTGGCAAGAAGTACAATCTTTGATGTTGATATGTACGTGAAATATATGTATTTAGCTAAATAAATAAAATAAATAAATTGTAATTAAGTATTGAATCAGCTTCTGATTGAAATCGTTTAGAAAGTGGGAGTATAGTGATGCATGCGCTCCAAGATGCTGCTGCTAGCAGCATCATTGATGCCGCCCAGGAAACCAGGAAGACCACCAAGTCCAGCAACGCCACCAAGACCGGCAACTCCAGCTTGTGGGTAAAGTCCTGTAGGAGGCACAGCAGCGCCTAATCCCTGCATGTTGGCCACGTTGATGATGTTGTTCAAGGCGGCAAAGTGATCCACTCCGGGTTGGGCTCCAAAGCCAACGTTGCCAGCACCGAATTGCGCATTCGGATACATGGCATTGCCGTACATGAAACCAGCTGCCTGTGGATTACCAGGATAGACGCCGCCCAAGCCATAGCCGAGACCAAGACTGGGATCGCTGGGATAGTTATTGGCGATGCCAGCGACGCCTAGGAAAGGCGAAGCTGGTGCCGAGCCGCCGCCAAAGATGAGTCCCGGATAGCTGGCATAACGTCCCATTTGTATGGACATCTGATTGATGGGCAGTCCAGCTATTGGCATTTGCATGGCTGTTGTGGCCGGTGTCATGGTTGCTGCTGCTGCGCTGGCTGCCAGCATCTTGACATCCGCCTCCGCTGCAGCAGTTGCGCTCTTCAGCTGACGTTGTTGACGTGAATGTTGCTCCTGCACTGGTTGTGCTTGGCAACTGCCCACGAGCATCAGGGAGATGAGCAGGAACGATTTCTTGACGGCGTACTTCATTTTGGTTACGATATCGATTGGCAACTGTTTGCTTCCGGCTTGTCGAAGGCGCTTTTTATGCCAGCTGCTGGGGTGGAAACTTTCTTTTGCCACTATTGCAGAGATTACGCGCTTGGTTTTCTTTTTGGCTCGTAAAAACGGTTTTGGGTTAAAGTGATTTTTTACCCATTTTTATGGTAGCCCAAAAAAAAACGGCGAACCTAAAATAAGCCGAACAGAGCTGCTTGTCTGCGTTTTGTAATCTCTTTATAAACAATTCGCACTTTTTGCCTAATGCCAACCGCAAATAAGGTGCTAAGTGTTGTCTAAGACATTCATCGCTGCGTCGCATCAGCGGCGGCAGATCTCGAACAGAAAATCGTGGCTGTTTCTTGTTGCTGTTGTTGTGACTTGGAAACAGAGAAGTGAAATGCTCTTCATACGCCTTCTATTGATGGCTTTGTAAAACGAAAGACTTAGGCAACGAACTCAATTTCAATTCCCGCCTAAAAGAATGCTGCAAATTTTTTTATTTATTTTTATTGCTCTCATGATTCACGACTGAAACTTAGTCAGCTGAGGTGCGATTCCATCTAAGCATGGGTAATAAAATCATTTAAATTGTACATATAAAGTTTATAATGCGATCTGAATTTCGAGATTGTACCGCAGATGGCAACAGCACCAATCAATCATCAATTCGAAGTGACCTTTGTTAGCAACATCTGAATTACTTTGACTTTAATGATTTTATTTGCGCAGCCAATGCTAAATTATATCTGACCATAATAAAATGCAATTTAATTTTGTTTTTTAAAATTTGTTTAATAAATATGTTCAACAAATAAATATTTCAAGTCTTTGTTTCATATACAGCTAGACTTAAGCTTATGTTCTTATAATAAGTACTGTAAAATCCGAGCTCAACTATTTGCCAAAGCTGTCCTTGTAGGCGGCGCGTTCTCTGTCGGCGCGATCTATCGCAGCTTGATAGGAATCGAAGGGGGGCAGCAGGGCGACTAAAGTCATCCGACCGACGATGCGTTTCCAAAGCATTTGCCTTGTTGTTGTAATATCCAAAGACAACGCTGCTGGGATAACAGATGAAGTAGTCGTTGGGTGAGCGCTTCTCCCGCACAGGCTGTCCACTGATATCGATGGGTGAGCTGATGGCCTGGTAAGGATTGCTGCCGTCGATTGGAGCCGATTCACTGAGTTGCGAACTCAGGAAGATGGTGAGCAGGATCACGTTGATGATGAGTGTGCAGTTCATGTTGTGGCTTATCACTTGTTTAAGATTCAGTTGAAGATTCACTTTCAGTTTCACTTTTTCAGTGCGGGTGCTGATGATGTGCTGTTGTCGGAGTTCCTTATGGTTCTGTGCCTTAGCCACTAGCTGATCGATTGTTTTATACATGAATTCGCGATTCAAATATTTCACACTATGCGTTAATTATTATGACAGACGAGAGTTTCCAGCCAGCCAACCAGCCAGCCTGAACACTAATTTAATTTGTTGTACATCTTCCAATCCGATTAGCACCCAGTGTTACTGCGGCAAAACATTTCCGTCAATGCCCGATTTTGGTGGGCATTTCGGGGGCGTTTCGGGGGTGCTGCTGTGACGTCTACACGTTGCTTTTTAATTTGTGGTTTTTTGTTGCGGTAGGATCTGCATCGACCCATGATGATTCACGAAACTCCTCACCCTGGTGACAGTCAATTTGCAATATATTTTAGCAATTTGCGTCATTATTTTAGTTCCATAAATGGCAATATTTTTAAAGTTTACTATTTTCGCTTAAAATAGCTTAATTGTTGTTAATTGCATTATATATAAACATCAGTTGATCTCCGTGTGATTCTCGCAATTTCTCATGTAACACGAATGGTGTTAATTGATCAAGTCACAGTACTAGGGATCAACATGAATCACATTCCCAAAACATCAACATTCTCTAAGGTTTCCGTGTAATTTTCCGATTAACTGCACTGCAAAATATTTGTTTTTGATAAATGAACTTATATAAATAACATCTGTATTTTCATTCAAACGGGAGCAAAGTTTCGAGACACACGCCCACAAATTAGATTTGCGGTTCAGACGGTGCTAGGTGCCAACAGGTACACTTTTTTTTTTGTATATTTAGAATGTTCAAAAATCAACGGAATTCTACCTCAAATAATTATTTTAAATTTATTATACCCGAAGAAGAAGGGTATTATAATTTTGTGCCGAAAGGAAATGTATGTAACAGGCAGAAGGAGTCATTTGCGAACTCCTAAAGTATATATATTCTTGATCAGCATCAACAGCCGAGACGATATAGTCCGCCAGTCTGTCTGTCCGTTTGTCACGCCCACTTCAGCTCTCGCAAATCGAGAGAAATCGAATAACAACCTACACTGGCGGTTTTTGGTACATAGAATAATAAGTATAGTAGTTAAGATTATATATTTTATTTAAATGAAGTTATTTTTTTATATTATATTATTTTGAATGAAGTACTATATGAATATACCAAATATAACCATCAACGTATTTTAGTGGTATATTTTTAGTATATTTGTATAATCTATATTATATTATTAAAAATGGGTTGCGGGTAGCTCACAGTCGAGTTCACTCGACAGTAGCTTTCTTACTTGTATTATTATTTATATTATAATTATCAACTTAAGCTGAACTTACAATTTCTAGTTCCAATGGGCGCACACCGGAACATCTAATTAAGAATCAAGCTATCTATAGGTAGCTTTCTGAGACGTTTATCTTGAGTTGATGATGATGAAAGTCGAGTCTTTTGATAAATTATTAAAATGAAATTACTTTTATTTATTTATTTATTTATTTTACAAAGTCCTTTCAAAAAAAACCAATTATCGTGAGAAGCGGCAGAAGCAAGTCATTTGCCCGTCTAATTGATGAGTCTGGTTATCCCCGAAAACATTGTGACTAATCGCCAGACGATTAATCAATGTTTTTTGCTGAAATGTTTTCAATGTCTATGGCTATTAATAGCTGTTCTTGTCGTTTTGAATAACAAGCCCATAAATATCTTATGTTGTTTTCATATTCAGACTATCACAATTCTGTGTCTTTTATGGCACAGGCCCCTCTCAACATTTTTGCATAGCATATGTTATGCCATGTTTCGTTTGACGAACTGCGGTTGTAAATTTCATAAATTTAATGGAATTTTTTTTTTTTTTTTGTTGAATACATTAGCTCTTATTGGATATGCCATGAATTTTGTTGGGTAGCATCAAATTGTTTGTAGGTGATAAAAATAAGACTGTTTCATTGTTGTGGCTGTGAGTGAAAACCTGTTGGCAGAGGTGTCAACAGCACAAAAAGAAAGAAAGAAAAAAAAAACAGAAGAAATATAACGTATACGTTATGCCAATCGGTCAACGAATGCGTAGAAACTTTGCGGTACCTGCCCCCAAAGCATGTTTACCTTTGTTTATTTTTGGTTTCACGTTTATGAATTTATTTTAGTTTCTTTTCGTCTAATTGCATCTATTTTTAAATCAAAGCGTTGTGGTTATTTGCCGTAACCAAAGCCACCGCCGAAGCTGGAACTGGCCGATGCCGAAGCCGAGGCTGATGCACTGCCGCCAAAGCCGCCGCCGCCGCCGCCACCACGTCCTCCATAGCCACCGCCACGACCGAAGCCACCGCGACGACCTCCTCCACCGCAGCAGTAGCCACCGCGTCCACCGCCAAAGAAGCGAGCTACTCGCTTGCCAGCTCCATCATCGATTGGCTGCGCATCCACATCCTCCAGAGTCAGCTGCTGTTGAGTCTGCTCGGGCTCCAAGGGATGGGCACAGACATAGGCCAAGAGGAGACTGCTGATCAGCGCTAACACCACAAATTGTTTCATCTTTAACTAGTCAATTGATTCTATGTGCAGTTAATCAAATGCTCACATCTTTTATAGTTGGTGCCCATCGATGCGACGCATCGCATCGCATTGGGGATCCCCTTTCGAGACCAGAACTTGTAATTTCTTCCTTTGAATCAACTCATTAATAGTGCCTAGCTATCATTAGTTCTTTTTGATGATTTCATCAGAACTTGTAAGTAGCATCCATTGGAAATCCCCGACCCCTTAGGCACTCAACCAGATAATTTGGTAAGACCTCTCGCTCTCTTACGTTTGCCGCCCTCTGAGAATACGTCTAGTACTTCCAGCTTCAACACGCTCACTTTTAGCACACATTTGTCAAAATGGACTCGAGTCGAAGACCTACAAAAGATGATTGTTGTTCACCTATTGAAAGACTCAGTGAAAAAAAACAAAACAAAATGATGCAAATTAAAAACTTCTCACATGTATTGCAAACAAGCCCCTTTGGCTCCCAATTGGGGGACTCACTTTTAGATACTCTGTTCTGATAGTACTTATGAAAGGGGTGATTATAAGAAGCTTAAATTGCTGAAAATGATACTCCTTATAAGTCGAAGCTGTAAAACATACATTTATAAATTAGAGAAATGATTTTACTTGATGAAATAAATAATTTTTAAGGAATGAAAAGCGTTTTTCATACTGTCATAATAATAATAAGTTTTCAAAAGAATTTTTAATCATATTTTTGTTTCAATTCATAATCACATTTATAAGTTTTATAGGGTATTTCGGAGGAGTGTATTTTAGAGTTGCATTTTTTATTATTGCTTTCGCGCGTCAGCAATTTGAACATTGCTTTTTTTTTGCACATTAAGAGGCAATCGAAAATTATTGGAACTTGTTAAGGTGTTGTGATCACTGACCTCTCCGATGTGCGCGAAATATTGCGCAGTTTCCATATTGTTTTCATCGTGATAAACAGCAACGGGTTCTGGCACATATCACCTATAAAACCATCAATATTTAAACTAATTTAAATGTTTTGCATTCTAAAATAAGTGTTATATATGTCTTCATATTGCGAAATTTAATGAAACGAAACCACTTTGGCTATGTCATTAATGGAAATGAGTTTACTTTTATATTGAATGGAAATGAGATTACTTTAAGCACTCTATATGCAGCAAAGAGTCGATTGATTTGTTTTGATTTAAAACGCTTGAAATGTGAAGATTTCATTGGAATTAACTAGAATTTATTTTAGTCGCGTATCATTCTTAAATAGTCAACGTAACTTTATCATTTATAAGTTTTGTTTGCAGAGCACTAAAACAATTTGCATACTTTTTGGCTGTGTAAAAGATGAATTAAAAATAGGGCATTGCATAGTCGACCTTCAGTTTGTTTTATAAAAGTACTTTAGCCAAGTAAACACATTTATTTTGATCTCATTTAAGAGTGCTTTCATTACACAAATGTGATAAATTTTGTCAATCGACTTACAAAAGCCGGTTAGAATATTCAAAAATATAAATTAAATCGATCCATTTTCTTATCTTGATCATTGTCTGTTTGAAATGTTTTTTTTTCTGAGTGTAGGATCATTTTTCAATTATCTACTTAAAGTGACGTTTTTATTGACGCAACAGAATGTTGGTTGTAAACAAATCGTAAGGTAAATGAATGGGGAAAACCGGTTGAAAACTATTGAATGATCCCAAGTGAATTACACTAAGTGTTGAATAATATAAATAATTGGAGAATCACATGATTACGAAAATATGCAAATACTAATTCAAATTTATTCTCACAGTCTCACGAATATATTTGTAATATAACTACAGTATATTAGAGGTTTAAGTCGGTTGACAACAAGTCCAATTTGGGAGTCGATATGCAGACGTCTCGCCAAACCTAATTGAATTAAGAAGAAAGATTTCCACATCTGCAAAAGTGTTTTCAATTAGGATCAACTTTATAATTGCTTTTATTGATTCCCAAATCGAATATAGGCGTGGCAACTGAACAGATGTTGTACTCGACACGTGCCAATCGAGCCCAAAAGTATCGAAACTTAATTGCGATATTGAAACGATGGAACAAAGCCATAATTATTTGTTTATTAACATTTAATTATACTCTGAATTTGTAATTGGTTGAATGCAAACTCGTAATTAATTTCAGTATTGAATTTTTATTGTTGCCAACTAAAAGCTGAATTGCCCGTAAAGTAAACAATTTCCATAAAAAAAATCACCAAAACTAGAAACTGAGATGAAGAAGAAAAAAACCCGCGGAAGTAAACAAAAGCGTTAACGGTGTGAAACCGATTTTCGCCCATTTGGTCAATATTAGCCGAAACGTTGAGCAAGGTCAATGTCGTTCAACAACGGTTAACGGAGGCGTCTGCAAAACGTTTTTTTTTTTTGTTTTTTGGTGATCTGTGAAAGCATGGAACCAGAACCAGTCCATGACGATTTCGCGCGATTTCAACGCGTTTTCAAAGCGACTTTTGCGCGTTTCAACGCGTTTCTAGCGTGTTTCCGTTCGCTGAAGACGAAATGATGCGACAACATTGAAGGTCTGCAAGTTTCCGAAACATGCAAAATACATATTTGGAAATTTGCCGAAGAACAAATGCTTTGGGCTGGTCACGGTGTGGCTGGCTGCTCTTGAGTTTGCTTATAAAACTGTTTTTAACTGCGAGCTGCAACTTTAGTTACGATTTGTCAGTTGCCAGTTGTGAGTTTAGTTTCTGTATCTCAGTATCTGTATCTTTCGGAATGTATTTGTCGGCACGCTTAAGTCTGCTCTGTGTGTTATTCGCACTCGTCGCCGGTCAGCGAAGCAAAGCAAAGCAGTCAGATCGTCCACAGGGACGCACTTTGGGATTACTCTCGCCACTTCTCTTCGGCACAGCTGGCCCCTTATTCGATGTACCCATCGCACCCGTTGGAGGAGGCAGCGTTGCTGGCAGTGGAACTGGAGGTGGCAGTGGCACACAGTCGGATCAGTTTTATGGTGGCGGCGGAGCAGGCGGCTATCCGAACAATGGTTATGGCAATGGATATGGCAACGTCTACGGTTATAGGCCCGGCTATAGTTATGGATACCCAGCACTGGGATTAGGCTATCCGGGTCTTGCTCAAGGCTTCTTTGGCTATCCTGGCTATGGGTATTACAGGCCCGATTATAACTATTACAACTACCAGCGACCAGTGCAATATCCACAAAACTATTATGGATCAAGGCCCAACTATGGCAACTACAATAACTTGGCGAGTGCAGTGCCCGCAGCCAGTGCCTCACAGACTGCTGCTGTTGCACCTGCCGCAGCTGCCGGAGCAGGCTCACAACTCAGCACCGCTCAGGCAGCTCAGTTAGCTGGACTTTTGGGACAGGCACTTGGCAGCAGCCTGCGTCCTTTGGTGGCCAACGGTGGCGCAGGAGCCGCTGCGACTGGAGCTGGAGCTGGCGTCAATCCACAAGCCTTGAGTAGTTTATTGGGTTTGCTTGGCTAGTATTATAAAATAATGACAAATCTTATGCCAAAACTTCGCTTAATGCTGCCGAGACGAGTGTTATTAGTTAGTCATAGGAATAACAAAGTATTTATAGTTTAAGCATTGTTAAACTAATTTTAAACAATCTAAATATAATATTTCCCTCGCAAAAGGGTATGATTTTTACTTCTTTTAACTTAGCTCCCTTTTGTATTAAAACGTAGTATATTCATAGTTAAATAGTGTATTTGGTCAGCCTAAAAGTATGTCGCCCCATTCATTTATAGCTCGACGAACTGAACGATGAACGAAAACACTTAACGCGAGATAAAAACTTTATAGGAATTTAGATTGATTACAGAATTTTGTAAGCTTAATTAAGAATTGAACATTATTCAGACTTATGTTCTTATTTTTAAATTGTTCTTAAAGTGGTCTTATTTTAAAAACACAATTTTAAAGACGAATGTTCTTGATTTTAGAAACTGAACTTTTTTTAATGTATTTTGTCATGTTGCATAGTGCCTTTCATCTTTTAAAATGGGAGTTTTAATAACAAAAAGTATATTATGTAAATTTCAAGTTACTTCTCAGCATAATCAATTTGCACTAAAGTCAACTTATTTTAAATATCATCTTTAGTGTTTATATATTAGCGTTCATAAAATATGAGAAAACTCTTAAATATAATATATAAAACTCATAAAATGTAACCACTTTTTAGAAAACAACAATAATTTCATTGACGGCATCAATTCGTTAGCGTCTTTGTATAATTATCAGTTAGAAATATTTTTGGAACCCACACTGCTCGGGAATTTTTAATTAGCATTTATTTTACTTATATAAATCGTTTATCTAAAAAGCAGGGGCAGATAGCAATTTGAAATATGTCGATTGGCAATATTTGATGCGCAAACTCTTCATGTGACCCTCGTGATTGTCTGCCACTCCTGCAAATAGCTAATGACAATGGAAAAAATTTTTTGAAATTATGTATCAATTAATTAATTCAAATTTCGTCACTCTATTATAGAGATTCCTTGTTTGTCGTCAGCTTAAAAAAATTATGTTATATAACAAGAATAAAATTTTAGGTGAAAAAATCTAGTTAAATTTAATCGCAACTTTTTTAAATGCAAAACATATCATTTTTTCAAATTTTCTCTATGTGATTTTAATAAGCTGCTTATAAACCATCGAAATCGCGATAATTAAGTCTTTGGAATATTTTTATGCTTCTGTATTCCAAATAAGCGCAACAATGCTATTGTGCAAACTGGTTGAGATATTAATGAATGCAAATTTTTAATTCACAAGCGGCAAAGTTTTCTAATCATTAATTTACTGGAGCTCGAGGGTAGCGAAAAAAGTATTTTATAAAATTTGTTGTTAGAGAAGTTAAATTTTTCTTGTTTAAATGCATCAATTGTAATTGTAATTGATATTGGTAATATGATTTTATAGCAACTGCCACTGCTTGTTGTTGTAGGCTGCTCTACGTCGCCGTTCTCTGCTCTCCTCAATTTGATAAAGCTGTGCCTGCTTTGTGTTGATGAGCAGCTCTCTGGTCTCCATGTGACGATGTTCCTCTGAGCACTCACTGCAAGATAGACAAATCATTTAAATATCTGAAATAATTAGAGATTATATAAACTCACATCTCGCGTTGCTCTTTTTTCTGTTTGATCAATAGCTGATCAGCTTCTTCGTTCTTCATGAGAGCAATTTGTATCCATTCAATTCGTTCGTTCTTCGCCGCATCTTCCTGCGCTTGTAGCAGCTCCGACAACTCCACGTCCAGCATTTGTTCCTCACACTGCAATTGAAGTGCAAGTTGACGTCGTCGATTCTGCAAGTCGTGTCGACATTCTCCAAGCTTCTGCTGCACCTTGCAATCAATTTGAGAATTTCGATTGCGGCGGTCGGTGCGCCTTAAAAACTCAACCACATGCATTCTTATAGATTTGTTTGGTCGTTATTTGGGCTACTTTATATTCCATATCCCTAGCAACAGTTAACGTTAACAGCATTTTAGTGTGACCAAATTTAGGAATGGCTCCAAATTATTTTAAGGATTTCAATGCCATCAGTTCAAATAATATAAATATCTAACGAAGAAAATATTAATAGTAATAATTACAATCATAATAATTAATAACACTTTGTTAGAATAATATAAAATAAATATAACATATTCATTTTGGAGGAACTAATAACAATTTTCCGATTTTTTCAATTGAATTTTTTTCAAAATTTAGTATTTATACAGCCTAAAAGTATGACTTTGTTTTCTTTAAAAAATTTAACACGTTTGTGTTAATTAAACAGTTTATAGGATATAATTACAAATTATTTACTTTTAAGTGATTTTTTTTGTTTTATAGTAAATCGCCTCTACAATTCATATAGCTAGGCAACCAGTTACTATTGTGCACTTCACTGTGGCAAATATATTCACAAAGGCAAATATACTGACTTAGACCAAGTCATACAATGCCATTTAAGTGAGGTGTCAATACATCTTTAATTAGAGTCCCAAAGTGCAAGATCTAAAGCTCGGTAAGAACACATAAAAGTAGCAGTTGGTAGCCAAATGGTAGACAGTTAAAATCTGAATCGTTGTCAGCATGAAGATTGCTATCTTACTCTCCTTAGCAATACTTAGCTTGGTCTACGGATTGCCAGTTGGTATGGATCAACACTTACTGCCACAGCAGCAAGGAGTTCAAGAGGCGGTGGCCAATACTGATGCCATGACAAGTATAACAGAGTTGTCGGATTTGGGTAGCCAACATTATGGAGAGGGAGCACGAAGGGCACGATTTCTGTGGGGTGGCATCTGGGCAGGACCTTATTGGCCCCGTTATTACTATAGCTACTATCGTCCATGGGGCTATCGCTATTGGTGGTAGTTGTACAACAATAAAAATGATGTATGAAATAATAAATAAACAATAAAATGTGTTGATCTATAAACGTCAGGTCAAGGGCTTTAATGAGTATATAGTACTTGTGAAGTGCATAGTGAGAAGTTCACAAGTCATTAGACTGCGATTTCACAAGTTCATTTAACAATTAGTGACTAGGCCAATATTTCGATTGTTTCTCGACTTTACTCATCTTTGTTATTGTTAATTAGCTACGCTAGAAGAGGGAATCACACTCTTGATGTGATTCAGTTACAAGCAATGTAATTCTCAATTGTTTTATACTATATTTCAAATATTTTTGAAATTCTTTATAACTGCTAAATTTTTAAAAGATTTTGACTACGCGTGTTATTTAACAGCATCATACACGTTTTTTTCCGATACGACGTTCAATATTAACATATTCATAAAATTAGGCTATAAAACTCTTGCATATCAAAAAACGAAAATTGATATTAACGAATTTAGCTTTTTGCTCAGCCACTCGACTTGAAAATATCAACACTTCATATAATGCAAAAATATGCGTTGTTGACTTCGTTTTTTCGAATTAACATCTACCCATTTGGCATACCCGCTTCATCAAACAGTTTCCGGGTATAATTAACAGGATTTTTTTAATTTGTACCTATTCCGAATAAATAGTTAAAAAATCAAGATGTGATATAGCGGTATGAACGTGAAATTTCAATTAAAATGCAGTTCGAGGGTGGATTTATAAGTTAAGTTTAATTGCCACTTAAACTTTTTATTAAAATCAAATTTCTGATGAATGCAATCTTAGCAATTTGTATATTGATTGTATTGCAGTAAAAAATATTCTCATCTATAGCTTTCTTTAAGTATTCATTTCCATAATGAACTATAATTATTAGAAGACGATAAGTTGTCAGTCTTGTTAAGAACAAAGTGAATATGATTTTACTCAGTTCTATTCAATTTTTGTGCTAGCAACTTTTTTTGATACAACCCTCTAGATTTTTTTAGAGTCTAAAATGTTAGGCGCTTGCTAATAAAATTTCAAAAAAATATTTCTAAAGAATTTTGAAAACAAAATATGTCTAGATTTTGGAATAAAAGACGCGTGTGTTCTATGGAGGAGCATCAGTTGCAAAAGAAAACATTTGAAAGATGCGTCTGTTTATCTCAACCTTCATTGGCCTGCTCTGCTTTGCCTTCAGCTATGGTGCACTTACTACTTATGGAAAAACAAATCCAAATCCTGGTGTTGGAATCGGAGCAAATATTGGTGCTGGAATCGGTGCAGGCGATGGAGGATATGGTGGTCAAGGCGCTGGATTAGGTGCTGGTATCGGTCTTGGTCTTGGTGGAGTCGGTGCAAATATTGGTGCAGGAATCGGAGGCGGTGAGGGAAGAGGATATGGCAGCCAAGGTGCTGGATTAGGCGCAGGTGTTGGTCTTAACGTTGGTGGACTTGGCGCAAATATTGGCGCTGGTGTCGGAGGCCAAGGAGGCTATGGCAACCCAGGCTATGGCAATCAAGGTGCTGGACTTGGCGCTGGTATCGGTGCTGGATTTGGAGGTCTTGGACTTGGATTGAATGCTGGAGTTGGAGCCTATGGCCGCTAAATGTTCAGAATGTGTTTGCTGCAGTAAAATATAATTATAATCGAGAACCGTTATTTCTCATTTGAATGAATTTGTTTTCTATATTAAAAGTCAAACTTAATAGACGTGTATTTTGATGCTGTTGCCTTTAACATTCCATCCAGAATAACAATTCAGTGAAGTTAGTGAAATTACACATACATATGTATTTAAGTGTCTCCATATTATGATATAGAATAGGTTTTGTTCATTCATGCCTTATTTGCATTATAGAGGAACAATGTCGGTAGCCTTATAGAAGATTTATCGGCCTGTCATTATTCGGAGGGGACTTTAAAGATTTAGATGCATCGTCCCACGATTAATTAGCTAATCGTTGCCGTCATTGAATGAGTAGTTTTTCAATTAATTTCCCTGAATTTTTAATAAAAGGCGACTGCATTACAATGCTTAGTCTCAGTAGTTCGGTCACGTTTGGCTTTAAAGCAAACTAAATTGAAAGTAAAGGAATTTACAACCGGAAATTTCGGAAGCTGTTAGAAGATGCGTTTATCACTTCTATTACTTATCGTCGCGCTCAGTGTGGTATACAGTTATTCACATCCTGTGAATGAAGAAAATGTCCAGGAGGATAAAGTGAACACGTTGCTAAATCTTGCCGATCAGGGTGAAGCTCATGCTAACGCGGGCACTCGAGAGGCACGCGGCTTTGGCGGTGGCGGCGGTTATTGTTGTGGTGGTGGATACGGTCGAGGTGGCTACGGAGGATACGGTGGATACGGACGAGGAGGATATGGTGGATACGGTCGAGGAGGCTATGGGCGTGGTGGATATGGTGGATATGGCCGTGGTGGATACGGAAAATATGGCCGATAAACCGTGCGCACGCTAAACGTTTGTTCAACGTTTAACAAACAAGCTAAAACAATGTGTTACTGAAAAAAAATCAGAAAAGTGGTTAAATTGATATACATAAATGTTTTCTAAAAAGTGAATAATTAGTACCGATTTTTATTTTTATTGTTTTTTGTTACATAAGTAATGTGTCTCTAAATGAAAATTCCAAACACTTATTTTTTAAATACAGATAAATAAATTTAATGTAATAAAAGTTAAATTTTAGTGTTATGTCAAACCTATTTATTTTGTGAAATTTTATTTAGCAAAAGAATTTTTAAAACTAGTTTTGCAGCTTAATGTTTCCAAATGAGTGAATAACAAGTAAGAAAGCTACAGTCGAGTGTACTCGACTGTGAGATACCCACTACCCATTTTAAATAAAAGCTATATATTTTGCGGTATTATTCTCAAAATATACGAAATATACTGCAAAAATACTAAAAATATACCAAATGGTATATTGAGTATATCGGTATAGTACCGTATTCAAATATACCATAAACGGCACAATATACCAGATTGTCAGTCAAAGCAACTAAGACCCCTAGTAAGTAGGCGTTTTTGCCCATACAAAAGTATTTCTTTAATAATTTTTATCTGATCGCAACCAAATTTTCAGGATTCATAACTACTATAGTAGTTATTGTATATACCAAACTCGCAACTCTAGCTTTAAAATTACGCTTGTTATTCGATTTTTTTGATTTGCGGGGGCGGAAGTGAGCGTGGCAAAAATTTGAAACAAACTTGATCTGCGTGCAAACATAACAAATACAGTCGAAAAAAATCAAAATTATAGCTCTATCTTTTATAGTCTCTGAGATCCAGTGTTTCATACGGACAGACGGACATGACTAGATCGTCTCGGCTGTTGACGCTGATCAAGAATATATATACTTTATAGATATATATATACTTTATGTCGGAGATGCCTCGTTCTACCTGTTTCATACATTTCCTGCCGGCACAAAGTTATAATACCCTTCTACCCTATGGGTAGCGGGTATAAAATGAATTATAGAAAACCTTCTTTTGTGATTTCAATTATATTGATACTAATAATAATATAAACAAGCAGGTTATTTAGAAGTGTTAAAACACGCCTGTTATTAACAGAACTCATAACATTAATAGCGCACTTTAATTGTCAGACTCTGCAGCAAACAAAAACGTAAACTGTCAAACAACAGAGCTGTTAAATGTAGCTTTTAGCAGAGCTACTGCTAAGCAATTGCATCCAAAATTTGAGAGTTTTAAATTAAAACTTTAATTCACTTTTGTTTTCAAATTCGTAAGTATATCAAAGTATTATGCCATTTAAATCCAAAAATCCCGCATATGAAAATTATAGAATTAAAGTTAATACAAATTAAAATAATAAGAATACAAATAATGCAAGAATTTAATCCGATAGCAATGGAAACAATGAAAATAATGCACACTCATGTCAAGTCGCACAACAGAGGCTTGCTAATTGGTAAGCAAAATATGTGCTCTACATCGGTTGGATCTTCGAGTCCAGCAACAACAATGTGTGTAATAACAAACGAAAACAAACAGAGATCGCCAAATTAGCAATACTTGACTTTAAAAAAGTACCTTCTAATTTATATGCGGCTTACACACACGTAGGCATACAAAATATATCTATTGTACGTACAAATATACGATAAGTACTTGAAATTAGGTGATACAACGAGAACAGGAATGACAGCTCATGCAGCTTGTTTAGAGAATTTGATGACATATAAAAGGCGGTTGCATTGCCACTGAAAGCAGCAGTTACACCGAAAATCTCAAGCCTAACGCACATCCATTGCAATCGAAGAACAAGTTCAAAATGCGTCTCTTGATTGTGGCGCTAATCGGCGTGCTTTGCATTGCCTACTCGTATGCCGCAGCTGCTGGAAGTGCCGCTGAAGTCGAGAATAATGCACCGATCACGCTGCTGGATGTTGCCGAAGGAGAACAATACGACGCCAACGATGCCAGCAGACAGGCCCGCAGTTGGGGCTGGGGAGGACGCGGCTGGGGCGGTGGATGGGGCGGTGGATGGGGAGGCGGCTGGGGAGGACGAGGATGGGGCGGCGGCGGCTGGGGAGGACGAGGATGGGGAGGCGGCTGGGGTGGTGGCTGGGGCGGACGTGGCTGGGGAGGCGGCGGCTGGGGTGGTCGTCGTTGGGGTGGCGGCTGGGGTGGCTGGTAGAGCTATGCACTCTGGACATAGCAAAGCTAACCAAACTGCCTTGCCTTGCCTACCTGCCAACGTCCTGGAGCGTTTATGTTAAACTTGTATGTAAAGTGTTTGTCAGTTTTGTGTGTGTAAATAAAGAACATTCCGAAAAAAATAAATTTTTTAAATTTTACTTTTGAACCCTTTTCAGATATTTTAGCTATGGTGAAATTCTTCCAGCTAACCAGTAATAATTTAGAATCTACCTTTAATGGCTGCAAAAGAGTCAATTCAATTGAATTACCCGCTCATTATTTGCGGCACTTATTTTAAGTATATTAATCGATTGAATGGAATACACTCAAAGCAAACAACTTGAAGAATACAAATAAAATTCCCATTTTTCAATCAGACCAAGCCTCTTATTATTTGCTCTCAACTTTCAACTAGCAGCTGGTGTTTATTTTGACTCACATTAAAATACGTCACTTGTCTGAGAGATATCAAAGCTGATGACACATTCACAGTGGATTCAGTTTATTGTTCTGCTAATGCCATAAATTCAAAACACTCAAACATAAACTAAAATGTGAGTTATTTTTATGCTGATAATCATCACAGATAATTAGTCTACATTTTGCATAAGTCATTGTATGACGTGAACCATCTGAGAATGGGCGTGTCATGCTCTCTTTTTGTATATGAGCTGAAGAATATTCTACAATCTTTTTTTTTTTTGTGTCCGACTGTAATTGTTTTGATTTTCAGTTCGGCATTGTAAAATTCCATTTGATTTTTGTGGTTTCTGACTTAGGTGATTTTTTACTGTCAACACAATTCCACATCCACTACGTACATATGTGTATCTGTAGTATTGTTATAAACAAAGATGCATTGCGAGAGACCCGTTTGTCACAATGAGTCGTGATATTGAATGTTTGTTTACTCGTGACTCGGTTGAACCCGAAGTCAAGTTTGAGTAATTGGAATGCTTAGGATATCTGTGCCGAATACTAAACAGGGTACTCAATTAAGTTAAGATGATCAGCTGATTTAGGATTTTCAAAACCATTTGGGATTTCTATGATGACAAGTTCTTATTTGTAGTGTGTACAGATTTGTTTTGGTAATTAGAACATTTTAACGCTTTGAATAAATTAAATTTTAATTATATTATGTATTAATTAATTAAACTGCGCTTCAACGGTGTCCCAGTTGTTTGATGGACATTCGAGTTATCGCATTTAACAACCGCAAATGACAACAACAGGTGTAATAATCTTTGCACCAAAACACAAATAAATAATCTCTGTGAAAGTAACAATGTCTGGCCTCGGATAAAAAAAAGCCCCCGCCAATATACGAATATTCGAATGTATGTACTTATGTACATACATATGTATAATAGGTTGAGGTATACTCAAAAGACAAGCACTTGGAATTAGGTGATGCGTTTTAGAACAGGAACGTTAGCTCATCCGGTTATTTGGCGTCTCGGATGCCAAATAAAAGGCCGTTGTAGGGCTCACAGAGGCATCAGTTAACCAACAAGCATCAAATCAAACGATTCAACACTTCAAGATGCGTCTTGCACTTTTTGCCCTCATCGGCGTGCTCTGCCTCGCCTACTGCTATGCTGTCGACGCGGAATACGAGCAGATCGGACTACTGGATGTGGACGCCTCAGGAGTTAACCACGAGAATGTCGGCGAGCGAGAGGCTCGCCAATGGGGCGGCTATGGTCGCGGCGGAGGCTGGGGAGGACGTGGCGGCTGGGGAGGCGGTGGTTGGGGCGGACGTGGCGGCTATGGAGGCGGTGGCTGGGGCGGACGCGGAGGTTATGGAGGCGGCGGCTGGGGTGGTCGTGGTTATGGCTGGGGAGGTTAAGTCTTAGCTTCAGCCACAACTTCTGCTTTCCTGCCAACGCACTCCGGCGTCCAGACACAGCGATATCCTTCGTATCCTGTCTGTGCAAATAAAGAACATTTCGCAAAAAAAAAAAACGTTCTTGTGATTCTAAATATATTTTTCAGGTTAAATCCGCTTTAAAGGGTTTGCAATGTGAGGATATTCCTTTAAAGATTTTTCAAATTTCTTTAACGAATAGTAAAATTCTCATTTCATTTCTGCGCCATTTAATTATAGCAATTAAATCGATTAAATGAAGTTTAACATATGCAAATGTCGAGCCTAATTATATGCTCATTAACCCACGGTGCACAGTGGTGTAAGTAAAGTAAAGTCAACTATTTATTTAAAACACACTTAAAATTTCATCAGTTGTCAAAAATATAATTGGATGGGTTCACCTGATGAGGAGAAGAAAAAGTATTTTGAAAACTTGAAATAGTATATATAAATTGAAAAAAGGCAGCAAATAAATCACAATAATAGAATCATTAGATACTAATTAACTGGAATCACTGTGCACTTAGTTTCCATATAAAGAACAACACTCAGATGCGGAACTTAATTTGATTCTGATATACCAACAGGATGCAAACATTGTCCGGTAATTTTCTTAAGCTGCAAGTGAAGTACTTTCGTGTTATAGGCTTTGATATAATCGGAAGCAAACGCAACTGGCTGCAACCTTGGAAGACCATTTTCCTGATGGTTGGCGTATCCATAACTCAGTTTATGGTCGTTTCCTTTAGCATTGTCAATTTTGAGGACATTGAAAAGCTAACCGATGCACTGACCGCAATGATAATGAATCATTTGTCATTGTTGAAGTACGGTTTGATTATTTGGTTGCGAAACGACTTCAGACGAATTATCCATGAATTTCATAAGATTCTCGCAAAAGGTATTTAAATGTGATTTAAGTAAGAAAATGTCTTAAACTTTCGAATTTAAAGAGTACAAAAGTGAAATTGCCGCCAGTATTATAGACCAAGAGAATCGGCGTGATCAACGCATAAGCAGCGTCTACGCAAATTGTTTTCTACTTGCCGCAGTCTTAAGCGCTTCGAAGCCTATAATGCGAATATTGCTGCTCATTGTGACCTCAGCGGAAGTACAACTAGAGATGAATATACCCTGCTAGTAAATTGAACAGCAAAAATAATTTTAATAAGCAATAAAATTGTTTATTACTTTCAGTTATCTGTGGGACAATCGAAAGCTGCACAATTTTCTCATTTCCTGTGGATTATTGAGCATTGCCAGCATTGGCGTTGTTTTATCCACAATCGCTCTAGATACATTTTACGTCTCTTTAACTCACAATTTGGTTGCTCTCTTCAAGACAGCGCAGTACAAAATGCAGTTCTTCGCGGTGACAACGCCACAAGAGACAAACGATCGACTGCGTGACATTATATATCTCTATAAGGTCAGCTTGGACATGAGTAATCGATTAAAGCACTTCTTTCGCCTGCTAATCTGCATTCAAATGGTGCTCACCTCGGTGCATTTATGTGTGCTCAACTTTACACTTTCCTACAACTTTGGGCAACCCCAGATGTTCTTCTATATCGTATTTATTATCGCTGTTCTAATCCAACTTCTCATTTATTGTCATTGCGGTGAGTATCTTAAAACCACTAGCCAAGGGTTTGCTGTGGCCATCTACGATAGTCCTTGGTATGAGACAATCGCAGTGAATCCTGCAATTGGACGGTATCTGCAAATCTCAATGATGCGATCTCAGCGTGCCATTCAAATTGATGGCTACTTCTTCGCAGCAAATATGGAAGTTTTTCTATCGGTGAATATTATAACTTCCAGCAATTTTATATTAATACATATACTTTTTTAATCTACAGATTGTAATGACAGCCATGTCATATCTAACGCTGCTACGCTCGGTTTCTTAAAGGAATTTTAAGAATTTTAAAAATTTATTAAATAGAAAAGTAAAAAAAGCCTTAATGCTACTACGATTCGTTTTTCAAAAAAAAAATTTAAGGACATTTATTTCGTTAAGTAGAAAATGAAATAGAAAACGCTTAACGATACTATGCTCAATTTCTTAATAAAATGTAAAGACATTTTGCAAGCATATTGTTGAATAAAAAATTAAATTGAAAACGCTTTAAGTAGCTGACCTCTAATTACAACAGACACGGGCGGTCTACAATATTTATAACTAAATTGATCTATGATTACTTGATATGTATGTAGTATAGAATGCACCCAAAATGTAGACAATTTAAAAGCCTTATCGATTAACTAGCCCGCAATAATTATTTCGCAAGGCATTAGTACAGTGTGTATTGGCAATGAATAATATTAAAATTGTAAACCAAACTTAAATTAAATATTTGCTTGCAAAAAGTGAAAAATTAATAATGTGTTTTTTATAAATAATTAGTTGCAAATAATTCTAAATTTTATAAATAAAACTAGAAAAGAAACAATAAATCTAAATAAATTGAAACGAGAGAAGTAAATACTAATTATATGCAAGCGCATAAAAGTATGCTTTGATTTTTTGAATGCAGTCGAAACTATTTGTTCTACGTCATGGAGTCAACTCGTATATTAATTAAATGGGTGGCGTTAAATTCATTAAATATTCACGAATTTTTGTAATAAAACCGGTTAGCTGCAAGCACTTTGTGCACTTCTGCCAATAAGCTTGCCGAATTTACAGAATGCACACGTTGACCGAGGACTTTTTAAAGGTGCAGGGCACATCTTTTCGAATTTTGGGATTTGACATAGTCGATGGCAGAAATGGTTGGCTGCATCCGTGTAGAACTACTGTGATGATGACTGCATTGATTGTAGTACAGCCCATGATTGTTGTTTTCGTTCTACAAAATGTGGAGAACTTGGATAATTTAACCGATGGCATTGGATCAATGCTTGTCGATCTCTTGGCGCTGTTAAAGTTCAGTATAATTATGTGGCTACGTAAAGATTTGAAGCGATTAGTTGCGAAATGTCGCAATATGTTGGAAAAAGGTAAGCTTTTATCATTATTGAGGAGTATTTTATGTTTGCTTTTTTACAGAGTGCTTGGATGAGGTGTCGGCCTCCATCATCAGCCAGGAGAATCAAAGCGAGCAACGTGTGAGTGGCATTTACAAGAACAGTTTTATGCTAACCGCGATACTTTCTTCTCTGATGCCCATTGTGAACACGTTTATTTTCTATTGGCAGACTGGCTATGTGGAGCTGCAGCTTACCTTTCCCTGCGCGTAAGTTGTGTCTATCAATAAATGAGATATTTCGAAGTGATGGGAGTAACTTTTTCAGCTATCCCTGGGATGACAACAACATGTCCTTTGCTCTGCTCTCTTACGTTTTATTAGTTTGTGCCAGCTTTAGCGCTATTCTACCCACCATCTGTATAGACACATACTTTACAGCATTGACACACAATCTAGTTGCATTGTACAAATCGGCACAGTTTAAAATGCAATTGTTTGGTGTCAAGACACTTGAGGAGACACAAGAACGTCTCCGTGAAATTCTGCAGCTCTACAAGAATATCTTGGACATGAGTGATGCGCTGAATCGTTTCTTTCGTCTAACCATCTGCATGCAATTGATTGTCGCCTCATTGTTGCTCTGCTTTATTGGCTATACGCTATCCGAAAACTTTGCCCAACCAAAGACGCCATTCTATGCGACTTTCATGTTCAGCGTGTTGACACAACTCTACATTTATTGCTATTGTGGGGAGTATCTAAAGACCGAGAGTAGAAGATTCGCCAATGCCATCTACAACAGTCTGTGGTATGAGGCAACTGCAGTCAATCCGACGGTTGGACGTTCTCTCCAAATCTCAATGATGCGCGCTCAACGTGGAAGTCGCATTGATGGCTACTTCTTCGAGGCCAACATGAGGGTGTTCCTATCGGTGAGCAGTAAAGATAATGGCAATTACCTACAGATTATTTAATAATTCTTATGCTTTTAGATTGTAAAAACTGCGTTGTCATATCTAGCACTTTTACGTTCGATTTCTTAGGTTCCCATGGCGTATACTGAATGTGCTGCAAATTGGAAATATAAAAGGAAAATCTCATTTACTTTCGAGCAATATTTGTTTTATTGCATAGCTTGCGTTTTATCGTACGACATTTAACAATCAAACTTACATTATGTACAAAACATATTTTACACAATTCGTTAAAGTCTAGGTGGGATGTGAGCAGGATTGGGAATTGGAAATTGGGAGAACTTTGAGAATGCATAAATATACACATTAAATGCTGTGAGAGTCGAAACATGAAGAATAAAGATGCGTATCTCTGCGTGTATGTGTTTTTTGAGTGGAGAATGAAGAAGCTAGAAGTGGTCTGTGAATAATATGTGGCTGATCACCAGCTGAGCTTGTTGCCCTGAAGCTCCATCGGGATGCGCTATCATACAAGTTAATCCAATTAAACATAATCATTCCACGGTCACATCAATTACTTGAAGAATCTGCCCGGGCCGCCAGCTGGACGAACTGGAGGCGGTGTTGGAATATGAGCACCTTCGGCACGGAATCCGTTCTCATCGGCGATATAGGTAATGGTGTAAACGATGCCATCGGGTCCAGTGTACGAGTACGAGCCTTGCATTACCTGTCGCGACAAAAATAAAGATCAATCGAAGCACCTCAAAGTATACAACAGGAAAAATGAAAGTATTTAAGGCAGCACTCAAAATGCGGCAACGAGATGGAAAGACAAACCTGAGCTTCGATCTGGGAACCGGGATTCTTCAGGTAACCCGCCTCATCGGCGCGAATGCCGTTGCTCGTTTCGTAACTGGCAAAGTGAATAATGCATTAATATTAATCATATTACGTATACGTAGCGTTAACTTACTTGTACTGATAGGAGCCATCCGGGTTCAGGTCAAAGTTTTGCTTCAATATCGCTGCGTTGGCATCGAACGAGTTGCCCCGTGGCTGAGGCAGACCACGCTGAGGCTGTGCGGCAACGGAGCTGAGGCAGCAGATCGCAAGGGCAGCGACAGCGTAGGAGTAGGTGAGCATCTGCATGACCTTTTGGTTGGTTCGTTCGTTTGTTCGTTGGTTAAATCGGCGCCGGCGCCAGAGCATCGTGCGAGAGTTGTAAGTGGAAGACAAGCGAAATAGATGATTGGTAGATTGAGACATAAGTTTGATTCGACTGCGTCAATTTTGTTGACCTTTATAAAGCCAAGCTTAGATTGGCGTAATTATTATATGATCGTTATAATAATTTGCCTTAATCTTTTGACGTTTTCGAAAGTAAATCTAAATGGCAATGAGATGGTTTAAGCTTGGGAAAATATGCATGTGCTTGCAAAAGATTTCCCAACTTGTCAATAAGTGTTAAGGGTGTTTAGGATATTTTAATTATTTATCTAATATATACTGATCTTGAAACAACACGATTCAATTATCCTTTTTATAATTTTTTGGATTGTGAAAAAGTCCTTTCTATATTTTAATTTCTGTTTTTTTATGTTAATCCTTTTGTTTGGTGATTTAGATCCTTGCACACAGAACACCACAACAACAGGAGCACAATTAAAACTCACTTCGAACTTCGCGACTTGTTTCGTGTTGGGAAGAATGTTTTTTGGTAGAGCGATCTACTGCGCTTGGAAGGCTCGTCAAAACTGTTTTGACTTGACTGCAGTCAGCACAAACGTTTTTATACCAAAATTGCATTCACTGCAGTTCCAGTCTCAGATGCAGCAGCAGTAAGAGCAACAGCAACAGCGGCAGCAGCAGCAGCGACAGCATCCGTAACAAGAGCAGCGCAGCGCAGCGAAGCTATCAAATGGCTGGCAGCAGAAGCGGCTGAGGAGGGCGAAGAATGAGAATAAGAAGAAGAGATGGCAACATGCCAAACTGACAGCAGTGGCAGCAGCAACAAAATCGGAAGAGGCTGCCGCTGCTGCTGATGCTGATGCTGTACCATGCGGCGTATGCGCAACGAGTTTGAAATGCAAATGGGCGTTGCGCATACGCCGTGTGCTGCAGTACGAATACAAACAGCAGCATGCAAGTGTGAGTGGCAGTAATATTATCAGCTACTAGACTCATTCTGTGGGTGCGTCAATGTGTGTGTGTGTCTGTATGTGTGTGTGGCACGCCAAGTTGTCTGGGTATTAATTTATGTGAATTAGCAATACGAAGTTCATTTGATTAGCCCACGCTGGCGTTTGTCCGAGTGTGTCACTGTGTGTGTGCGAATGTACAAGTGTATGCGATTCAATTTGCGATGCGCCGCAACATGCAATAATTTGTTAATTCAAATATTAATTAAAAGATTAATACTCGACAGCTGAATAGATGTTGCAATTGCTTAGCTTGATGAATCGCCCATTTGGTTTTGTAGCATTTCGAATCAGATTCAAGTGGCTTCAACTATCCGTAAGTATAATTCATGTCGTTGCTGTTGTTGTTGTTGTTGTCGTAGACTCCTTCGCGTTTTTGTCGTTTTTATTGACATTTGCAATGCAATTGCAACAAACAGCGACTCAGCCGCGGGGCGGGGATTGCCACAATGAAATGTTTGCCCACTTGTTTGTGGTCTATAAAAATTGTGCATTGAATGCGCCGTTAAAATGCTTAATGTACCTCATTGTTGGTTTGCCATTGTTTGCCGATGATGCATCATCATCATCATTATCATTATCGTCATCGGCGAGCAGCATCTGCAGCCGATGATCGTTCACCATTCAGCTGTTGCTGCTGCTGCTGCTGTGCAGCAAATCCATACACACAATTTAGACATTTTAGTTGGCCAACTGCTGACCGAACAAATTGCCACTCCCAATTGCACCAGTTCCCACTAAAGGTGAACCAAATGACATGCAAGGGACCAGAGCAAAAGGCGGGGGCTGTTGTTGGTTAGTTATGCCGGCCGGCGCAAACAAATTGCAATTTTCGGCTTAAACTTTAAACTTTTGCCGTCTCTTCTTGCCTTCGCTGCAGTCGAAGCATTAGCCGGGACAGCAACAGCAACAGCAGCAGCGACAGCGTGTAGGAAATGTCAGTTGCAATTCATAAAAAATTGCAGCAATAACTGCGGCCACAGCAACAACAGCAGTAAAGAGTGCGCGATGATCACGAACATGCCATGATGAACATCGCGCGAGATTAACGCGCCTCCAACAACAACAACAACAGCAACAGCAGCAACTAAGACGACGACGCCTTCTCTGGCAGCACCTCCCACTTCACTCCACTCCAATCCACTTCACTCCTCTCTACTCCGCCCGACTCCACTTCACTTTACTGTGTTGCCACCCTTTTCTAGTTGCTTTCGGTGGATTTTACCTTTGGATTAGTTGGCCGCCTTTTTATGTTTTTTTTTTTTGTTGTTGCTGGCCTTCGTCGTTAACATAGTCCGCATCTTTCGCTCAGACTAAGTGTATTTTTCACATTTGACATACGAGCTGGTCTCACACTCATATTACACAGTTGCCTCTGCTCTCCGAGAAGTTTCCCGTGTGCCCAACGTTCAGTCTCAGCTTCAGTCTCAGCGCTCAGTCTCAGCTTCAGATTCAAATTCAAACTCATTCAAAGTGATGAATGAATCGCATGTGGTCGCGTTGTTTTAGTTGCTGCTGTTATTCATTTCTCTGATTCAATCAGCGCATCTTAAGTGCGCTTAATATCTAGCTTAATTTATGTAGCTTTGTTTAGTTTGTTTTTTTATTCTTTCTGTGCTGTGCTATGCTGTGTTGTGTTGTTAGCCAAGTTACTTGTAGCTGCAAACAATGCGCCAACTTTATGCTAATTGCAGTGCAGTTTCCTAAACATTTTCCAACGATTTCCATTTGATGCATGCACCGACTACTCTTGCAAGAATGACAAATTGTTGTAATGAAGTCGGAATTATTTAGGACGAATTGAATAAATATTTCTACTATTGATCACAATTTCGATAGTAGAACGAGTCTTTAATAATTTGTCACTCTTTTCTAGGTTAGTAACTCCTAACACAGGCGAGGAAATTACCCAATCTAAGCCATAAATTATTATTATATTGTAAATTAAAGTATTATAACCAAGACCAATAAAAATGGAGCTAAAGATCTAACTAGTTAATAGTTGTCAATATACACAGTTCCCTTCTATTTATTAATTCATATTATCTTAAAGATTGTAAAATAAAATTGTGACTGTGAGATACTCATACTTCTCATTCAACAAAATGACTCAAATATATACACATGGCTATATTTGGTAGGTATTAGATTCCAAATATACCACGGAGTACGCCAAATCAAGTCAATCAAAGAAATTAAGACTAAATAGGCTTTTTTACCCATACAAAAGTATTTCTTAAATAACTTATACAATTTTTATATGAGTTATAATATCTCTATACCCTATCTGTAGCGGGTATAAATATATATATAATATAATATATACTTTATTTTGTTTTGGGAAACATAAATATTTCATGCATATAAAAATATTTGTTATTTTTCAATTTTATCAAGCGATTTAATTACTTTCATAACTTAAAAACATCATTTATAATTAAACAAATAAATAAAGTTAAATATATGCTGCATTTAAATATTTTAATTAAAAATAAAAAATTACAATTTATTTGACAATTTTGTTGTTAGTTCTTTAAAAAATTTTTTAAAGTGTAGGTGGGATTTTGGATGTTGTGTTTTGTTAGCGATGCAAACGAGTTTGTGACGTCGATTAATTAAAAATTCAAACATTTTGCGGATTCCGCAGACCCAAAAGACATCATCAGTCATACCGTAGAGGTGACCCAAGTGTGTGAGATGAGAATTTTTGTGTGGTGTGCCATGATTGATGGGACAAATCAATTAGTCAATTCGGTATCAGCATCAAGTGGATCGATCGTCATATTATTGCCAGGCTACTTGGCAAGACGACGGTAGATGGAGGATGGCAGATGGTGGATGGTAGATGGTAGATGGCAGATCGTTGTTGATATTTCGCCACTCGTTGAATCATAAACACTCGCAGTTATGCAAATGTTGTGAGCTGTGAGTGTTTTATTAAAGCACATTAGGTTCGTTTCTAAAGAATTTCTTTTATTTTTCGTTGGTTTCTTTTCTTAGTCTTTGTGGTTTTTTCCTTTTTTCTTTGGACAGATAACGTAATGGATGCTAATTTTTTGTTGGTGGTCGCTATAAAAGCCGAGGTCTTTGGGCTTCTTGAGTCAAGTTAAGTAGCAAACATTGTCAGGAACGCACCACGCAAAATGTTGAAAACTATTGTCTGTCTATTTCTGGTGGCCAGCGGTGTTAGCTGCGCCTCCGTTGGAAGCACTGTTAACGTTGCCGGCAACATCGGCACCGTTGGACGTCAGGCCAGCGACATCGAGAAGCCAGTTGTGAAACTGTTGAGCTACGAATCGGATAAGAATCCAGATGGTTCCTATAGCTTCGCCTACGAGGGTGACGACAACTCCTACCGCCACGAGCAAGCCAGAGTTACTGATGCTGGCACCGAAGACGAAGCTCTGGAGGTGCAGGGTTCCTATCGCTATGTCGATGCCGATGGACAAACTATCGAGGTGCATTACACCGCTGGTAAGAATGGTTTTGTGCCCTTTGGCACCAACATTCCCAGCGAGATTTCTCTGAATGCCAAGGCTGCTGCTGATTTGCCCAATGTGAACACCTATGAGGAGGAGCAGGAACTGAAACTGAAGCAACGTCGTTCTCGTGCTCAAACCGATGTGAATCAGCACACTGAAGCCAGGCCACAGCTGAAGGCAGCCACATCCCAAATTGTGCCCGTCAAGGTGCTCGTCGAGGAGAAGCCCGTCGCCAAAGTTGAGCAGCCAGAGAAGAGCAAGAAAGTCGCTGTCTAAGTAATCTTTAGTTTTTAACTATTTTTAGTATTACGTATACGCAGAGATGTCCGTTCTAATTTAACTGCTAAGCAATAAAATACCTGTGTCTTTAGGCAAAATCATAGCTGTTAATTTATTGATGATTGGCACATCAAAGATGCCTATAGAGATAATAGACTGACTGACCTATGAAAAATCAAACACGCAATCTGTGTGTATTGCAGTTTTTTTAGACAACAACTTTATGCTAATTGACGGAATGATGATGTCATAAACTTCATGGTGAAGGCAGAGATGTGTGTGTTTGTTTTTTTGCTGATGAAACACTGTGTAAATGGCTGAGCCAAATTTCGTTGTAGTTTTTATTGATAATAACAATGGTAAATATATTTTTATAAAAAATACAAATAACATTGTGGCGGCAACTTAGTTTAGCTGGCAAATTAAGCAAATTTTAAATCTCTTCACTAATCACTAATATTCTTTTATATCGCATTAATTTGGCTGCAAAGTCTGATGATCTTTCTCTAACAATATTTGCATAATTACCAACTTAATTAATCATGTGAATTTTAGTTTATTGATAATAAAGCCCCCATAATGAAGACCCCAACTAGTGATAGATGAAAGCAATACGTCATCTTAAGTCTGGTGTGTGAATTAATCAACACTTTATAATATACATATATTTGTATATATATAACACCTTTGGGATCATTGCGTTTTGCGTCTGTGCCAAATTGATTTTCAAGGTCTTTTGCGTCGGGAATTTCTAATTTATCCGCTGGCACTATTTGAGATTCACAGTTAGATTGAGAGATGCAAAAGCAAAGTCGCAAAACACGAGCCACAAATTATTGAGCAGCTCTTTCGTGATAATAATAATAGACGATATTTAATTTATGTATATGAGCTAGTAGTTTATTTTTATTTTACATTTACATTTTAATCTCACTGGCATTTCAGAGTTACACAATTATCTACATTTTGCTTCTAGCTTATTCCTCAATAGGAGCCTCACGCTCTGGCTTGGGCAAGTACTGAGCATCGGAAGCCACCTGGGAGATTTCTGGGTTAACAATTGTTCCCACGGGAACATATCCATTACGGCCAGCGGTGTAGTTGACAACAACCTTTTCGTCGTTCTCGTTGTAGTAGCTGTAGGCGCCAGTCAGCTCGAGGTAACCGTAACCATCTTCATCGATGACGTTCTTGGCGGTCTCCTCGCGGAATGTGCCATCGGAGTTCTCAAAGATGGAGTGGTAACCACCATCGACATCCTTGGTGATTTCCGATCGGACAATCGTCACGATGGGTTTCTCCTCTCCCCTATCGGTAGCAGGTGCGGCCAAAGCGCAGGCGACGCATCCCAGGACGAACAGTGGCAGCTGCAAATCATTTGAGTTGTGGTCACATCAATTAATAAATCACACACAATCACTATCCAATCGCGATGATTACTTACGAACTTGTACATCTTTATATAGTTTTTGTTAGTTTTTTTGGTTGGAGCTGGAGCAGCTGAAGGGAACTGGAGCACTGAAAGCGAGAGTTTGAGTGAATAGCATTTTGTGTGTTGGCTTTTATAAGCGCTGCGCTTCGAAAGCGACGCAACACGCAATGCGATCGAAATATCTTAACGCCTCTTTCGCTTAAACATGCCAAACATGTTTGCATCCCGGTTTATGGCATCTGCGCTACGGGCCAAAACTTTAAACGATGCTCGAAATTGCTTCACTCTAAATGTCAGGGTCAACTTCGACTCGTTCGCACTGGTCTCTCACTCTCTCTATCTCTTTCTCTCTCTGTCTCATCCACTTCCAGTTCCCCGCATTGCATTGAGAAATGTGTCAACCACCTGGCCGGCTTAGCGTTGTCTGTCCCAGTCGATAAAGACAAGACGACAACAACGTGCCAACCATTCCAGTTATTCCAGAGACATTGCACAGCCACTTCCGTACCGCATTGACTCATGGCAATTGAATCTTTATTTTTTTATTGATGGCATCCATCAATCGATCAATGCAGCCATTAGCGCAGACTTTTTGCAGTGCCGCGCAGTTGCCATTAACTTTCGATGCTTTTTTGATGCCGCTTCACCCACTCTGAAAGTCTTGAAGGTGTCGCGATTAATTTCCACTTGACAGTGGCATAAATGTATGTGTGTGTGTGTGTGTTGCTGTGTGGCATCGGCATTGGCATCCACCAAGCCCACAAATGTGTTTTCATTTAGCATGTAAAATGTCAGCGCTTTGTGTAATGCTTCTCGTAATTTATTAACAACTACTCACTCTTGTATCTGCATCGTGTAATGTGCAAATTTCAGCCAATGACAATTGCAGAGGAGGAGGCGAGGGAGGAGGAGCCAGAGTTCAGCAGTGAAGCATTGACACAATGCCCGGAGCCAAAAACACCCACAATCCCATGATTCATTCCAATTTGTAAGGTGTATTCTTGTACCTGACTTCGCGAATTATGTTTCACATAGGAATTTTTGATAATTCCCAGAACAAGTTGAACTGGAATTCTAACGGCAAACTAAATTGAAAACATAAACGAAAAATAGCAATATTCTAGATTGAAATATTCATAGATTATTCAACATAAATTAGCTAATTTCTAGCATCGTTGTTTATAATTAATTACATTGTACTTAAGCTAGAGTTTAACAATCAAACCTTAACTACTATTCAACTACGAACTTAAATTGACAAATGACGCAAATTAAAATTCAAATGAGCTGCATAAATAAATGCCAATGCATTTTATCGCCTGCACCGTTATTATTCGCAGCATTAATTCAATTAACAAGAAATATTCAAAACTATAAATAAATTAATACCGTTTCTTCTAAGAAAATGGAAAGCACGCTCACTGAGCTTCGAGTTTATTTTGAATCGAATTTCGATTTCATTATTCGCGCGTCAACTGTGGCGAATAACAGACGACATTTGGCAAAGGGCAAACTCTATACTATACTATGGAAGAGTCATCATCAAAAGCTTAGCTGTAGACATTGCCCTGGGTTACTGGGCCTCTCTTGGTTCAAGACTGACTGAAAATTACCATGTTGTGTATAGTGTCAGAAGAGGGCCAATAAAAATTGCAACAATTTATATTTCTGACAGCCAAACGAATTCACATTAAAACCAACAACAACAGCAGAGCAGCAGCAGCAGCAAAAGGCAAAAAATATGTTGCATCGTCAACACGATGAACATTTTAAAGTGCTCAGCCTCCAAGCTGATGATGAAGATGCACATGGAGACGACGAGGTGCTCGAGGAGGTGTCTGCCGGCCACTTGGCCAGGCCACTTGGCAACCACTTGGCCATATGGCGCTCCTCATTGGCATAGTTTAACGCTGAGCTGGCGCAGCTTTTGATTTGAATTTATTGGCCAAAGCCTGTGGAGCTAGCCTCGGTATTGTTTATGAGTCGCTTATTTTCGATAATTGTTTAAATAACATTTGCCGAAGTGATCGCAATCAATGCATACGTAACACGATGCACCATAAGAATTCATGTTTAACAAATCATTAACTATTTTCTACTACTTTAATAATACTCAACGTGTAGTTTCTTACAGTGTAGCTCAACTCTCCGCAGACTGCCTCGCCGCCTCGCTAATCTCCTTGAGTATATTTGTGCCCACGGGCACAAAGCCATTCTTGTCGGCCACATAACTGACCTCCACACGCTGCCCATTGCTGTCAATGTAGCGATAGACACCCGAGATCTCCAGTTCCGTCTCATCATCATCATCGTCGTTGTGATCATCAGTTGGTGGCGTGTTAATGTTGTTGTTGCTCGATCGCTTCACAATTCCCACCTCTTCCCGGTAGCTGCCATCGGCACCTTCATAGGCAAAGAAATAGGAGCCATCGTTCTTCTGCTCTGCGACTGACTTAATGATCGGCACCAGCTCCGTCTGCGCCCCTTCAACGCGGCTGCCGCTCAGCATTAAAGTCAAGATCAAACACTACACAGATTAGACATTAGTAGCCAACTGGAGTTTAGTTTGTATCTGCAATGCTTCTGTTTACCAATGCGAACATATTTTATGGACGGCTCTTGTGAATTTATGCTAATACTAAACCGCAGACAAAAGAGTTCTTAGCTTTATATACAAAGACGTTGGAGTCAAATCATTTCTCTGCTTATGCTGGGTCAATAGAAAGTTGCGGCACAAGTCGAGAAATGGCCAGCGGCAGTTTGTTGAACTGTTTCTATTTGTTTCTCGTCCGATTTGCAATTTAAATGGCAACGGAGTGTGTTTGTTTGTTATGTAACTAATTGGCCATTGTCTGCACTATGTTACAGCGTCAACAAGAACTTGGTGCGTACTCTAATATGCGTGTGGGAGTGTGAGATATTTGTATATTACGTATACGAGTAGTATGTTATTTAACATATGTGGTGTGGGTGCAGTTTGCTAATCAAATTTGTCAAATTGCTTGTACAAACATGTCGCCTAGTGGGCGGGGCGTGCCCCGAAAGCGAAAGGTGCAGAAAAGGTAACGGCTGAGTGGCTCAAAAAATAGCTTGCAACGTGCTGCAGTTGCAGTTACAGTTGCAGTTACGGTTTTATTTGCAGACTTGTAAACGTTTTCCACTTGACTTCCATGCAAATTCCGATCCATTGCCATTCTGTGTTTCACTTTCCGCTTGCTCTGCATTCAGTTTTGTGGCCACATTTGAATTTACAGCCAGTTGTCTAGTTGCCAGTTTGCATCGAGTCGCGTCTTGTGGCGTCGCGTCGCGTCGCCTCAACTGTTACAGTGGGTGGGCACTGAGAAGCGACTAACATTTATGCCACAAGAATTTAATAATAATTTTAGCAATTTCGCAACCTTACGACACTGTAACTGCAGCAGTGGCAATTCATAGACCAACACCCTGTATCCATGTCTTAAGTGGGGAGTAGCTTGAATGCCAATTTGTAATTCTAGTTTATGTTGTTTACAGAGTATCTTTCAGTCATTGCCATTTCCCAATTCCCAATTCAGTGCTGGCATTTGCCTTGGCGCACAAAAGGCGTTGATGGCGACACGCCCAGTCGCGAGAGGCCCAGGCCCAAATCCGAGCTGCACAAAAAACATATTAATAAATTGATTCTAATAATACGATTGCTTTGCAGATGTTTGCAAAACTTGTCCATTGAAGTTGTAATAGAAACTCATTAACGATCCGATTGCAATGCCAACGAGTGTATAACTTAGATGCGACACATTAACCTTTAGAAGATGCAAACTGAGCACCAGCAACTTGATCTGAAACCGGAACAGCAAGCGGGATACGCACAGATCTTGAACTGAATTAATTTTTACAGCATTTCGTTGGCGGTTTCGATACAAATCATAAAACTTGGCCTAATGGAACCACATTTGCAACTGAGTCAAACCAAAATGTCAAATGCCTTCATTTCAACTGTGAAGCCCACAGCGATTAATAATACTCACAGCCGTGGGAGGTGTGTCCAGCTCCGGTTCCAATGCAATTTGTTGCTTGAAATCCCCATCTTTTCTCATTGTTGGGATCATTTGCATTAATGCATTAATTTCAACAGCATCTTCATCTGCACCTACTTTATCTAATACAACGCGATTACTGCTTGTCTCCCAATTTGATGTAACAACTGAATCGACTTATGCAATACATTAAGAGAGCGACAAAAAAAAGTCAAAACTGAAATAAAGTCTTAAATTGAGAGCAATTCAAGTAACAAAATGGAATCAATTGTTAATGCATTCTCTGTTTAATTATTAATTATTTGCTTAAGCGATAACTGATCATCGATTAATTGTACATCTATCTCTCTAAGGGCTTTCATAATCAGTCGATGACAGTTACTAATTGCAAGTACGAGTATAAACCAATACACAGTATTAATAAAATCAATTACAACATGAAACGAACATCTTTGTTTTCTCATCCACTTACTGATCTCATCTCATTGTAAACATTTGCATAAATATCGCAAATAACGAAATGAACAAATTTCTGTGCGTATTTGCCTTTTTGCAATATTCGCAGATTGTTAACTAATCTCTGTGTAATGTAGATGTCTTCGACATTTTAAAAAAGAGAAATTGGTTGAAATTTGGAATTTGATTAATTATCGTTCAGTTTGAGTTTCAATGTCATCAATTGATGCAATGCGTGTTCAAATTGTCTAATAAAAGAAAAATTGGAATGAATATGAAATATATATATATATATATATATATATATATATATATATATATAATATATATATAATATAAAAAAAATTATAATTATTCCTAAAAATTAGTTCTTTACATCAATAAGTCTATTTCTTCACCTTCTAAATATGTATGCATATATTAAAATTATTTTAATCTGTAAAAATAAGTAATCTTCAACTATATTACAGAATATTCACATATATTGCTTGTAGAGGATTCAGCAGTTGTTAATGCCTAAAAATATTTTCAAATTAATTTAAGTTTTTATTGCATGCTTTTAGGTGCTGGTATGAAAATTCTAAAAATATGTGGTATTAGTTAGGGCGAAAATTCAAATATTAATTTAAGTTAACACGTCAAAAAAATACAACTAAACGCGCATCAATAAGTTTATGTTGCCAAAATATACTTTTAAATGGTTCTAAATATTTAATAACAATATTTAAACTTGAAACTAAGATGTGCTATAATTTATTTTCTTTTTATTCCATATGCATTTGAAGTTTTAAGAAATAACAGCATAATTAAAAAACAACTTATTTTTATAGTTAAAAACGTACATACTCTCAAATAGTCTTTAAAAGTAAAGAAACTGCTCTTAAATAGATTTTAAAAATGTAACTACTCTCAAATAGTAATTAAAAACTACACAACATATAATCTCCACTGAAAATACTTGCCGTAACCATGTGAAATGCAATTTTTGGACATGGTCATGAGCAACAGAAGCCATGACCTTGCCTTTGCCGCCGTGAAGTAGAATTAAAAATCCCATAAAAATTAACACATTCAATTAGGCAGTCGAGAATATGAACATAAAAATAGGTATGTTCAGGTTAGCTGTGTAAATTGCAAGCCAGAACGCATGACAAATGTGAAAATCGCATTAACGTCGAGTGAGTAAAGGCAAGGCAGTGTTGTTACAAAAATGACTTATTGCAATCATAACAGGTGAAGCCAACAACTGGCAACGCCTCGAAGTATGACGAATGACAAATGATGAACTCCATCCAACTGACAATGGACAACAATGGATTATGCTAAATCTTTGGGGGTGTCTGAAGTCTGCCTCCTTGATAGATAGACAGTAATAAATGATTCGGGAACATGCAATCTTTTATATTCAAAACTAATCAAGTCTTTTTAGTATGGGATTAACCTTGAGTATTGGAAACAAAAAATTGCGTATACGGCCCAGTAGCCCAAAAATCAACTGATGCCATAACTCACATAAACACCTTAAGAACAAAAGACAAGAGCTAGAGCAAAAAGTGCTGCATTTGCATACGGCAATGTATCTAGTGGCTTCTATCTGATGCATGCAACATCATAAATACTGACTCGCTGTGCGGTTCGGGAGAGCGACGGAAAAACTTGACTCAAGCATGGCAATGCCAGCTATGAAGTTCGCTAACAAATTTATTTGTCCTTCTGTCAATGGCCAATAAAAAGCCAATAAAGCTGCCAACCAACTACCGGCAACCGCCAAGCTGGCTGTTGGCTGTTAACACGATTCGTATTCGCGGGCCGTAGATAAATTACAACCCATCTTGTATCGTCCATCGGCCAGTAGCAACAACAAGATCAAAATCAAGATCGCCAACAGTTGCGGTGCAGATGCTCAGATTCTTGATACCACCTGGGGGCAAGGGGCAAGTGGCATGTGGCAAGTGCATATGCACACAGGAAGCGGCCGCTGGGCGCCGGCGATTCTTATGATCGAGCTGCGCTTTAGGGCTTGAGCTTGGGCTGCGGCTTGGGCTGCGACTGTTGAGCTTGACTGCCTGCCTCGGATAGCTGTATAAATAGAGCTAGCTAGATGTGATGCAGTTGCAGTCGTTGCACGTCAATCGGCAAGTTCTAGTGGCACTAGCAGCAGCAGCATCATCCATTCCTTCCCATCACAACTCAGCGCGAAAGTGAAACGTCAGATTTATCGAGCGTGTAATTTGCTAAACGTTTTGTGAGATTTATGACAACGTTGACAGCTTAAATGCCTTCCAAGTGCAGTGTTCGGCCGATGCGGGTAAACATGATCTCGTCTAGCTGCAGTTCCCTCCCGCATCATCAATTAAATATGTCTCATCTACAGTGCTTAGTGTTTTCCGTTTTATGGCTGGCGCTAATGAGCGCTGGCCAGGCCCAGATTCCCCAAGCGCCCTTTCAACAGACGCCGTTCCAGCAGCGACAGCAAGGATTACAGCTGCAACAGCAGTCCGCCTTTCAGCGCCAGCGACAACAGGCACCCGGACAAGGCATCTTTCCAGCTCAAGGCACTGCGCTGAATCCACTTAACCCACTTAACCCGCTCACCTCACCCATAACACCACTTGGCGCTGGCGTACAGAATCCATATCGATACAATCAGTACAATCAGGGCAACTACGTTCCCATCACTGCGTATCAAAATGAACTGAATCTCGATGGAAGTTTCTCTTATGGCTATGCAGCAGCAGATGGCACCACGGCCCAGGCTCAGGGCTACGTCAAGAATTTGGGCTACGGCGAGGGTGTCGAGGCGCAGGTGATTACGACTGACGACTGGTCACTCTAATGCTAGACTACTGTAGAAATAGTGGCATACTTTTAGACCCACTTCGTTAATATTCTTTTCAACAGGTTATACAGGGATCGTATTCGTACACTTCTCCCGAGGGCACGCCTATAACTGTGCGTTATATTGCTGATGAGAATGGCTTCCGAGCCGAGGGAACTGGCATCCCAGCGACGCCGCAGTACTTTGTGGGCGCTCAGCCATATCAACAGGGCGCTCTCAATCCGAATTTAAATCCCTATCAAACCCCGTATAGACAGCTGCCGCCATCGTCTGCCGCATTTCGTCCAGCACCTGGACAACAACTGACGCCTCTGCAACAGCAGCAGCAATTGCAGCAACAACGAAACTTTCAAAACTCCGGACAATATCAACCTGAGCAACAGTTTAATACGCTGCATTCGGGCAATTTGCCAGCCCAGTATGCCGGACAGTTTGGTCAACAGCTTGGCAACAATTTAACGCCACAGCAGCAGCAACAGGCACAACAGAATCTAAATCAGCAGCAGCAGCAACAACAGCAGCAACAACAACAACAGCAGCAACAACAGCAGCAGCAAAAGGATCAGCGCAACGAGCAACAGCAACAGGCATTAATCACACAGCAATTGCGAGGCAGACCAAACCAGCTGGTTGATCCCTTTGGCTATAACCAATACAACAGACGCTTCAAGAAGTCTTCAAAATCTGAAAAGCAATAAAATTCATATCTGAGTTGTTTATTTCCAGTTAATCGACACTCACTTAATCGTTAATTATGTACATTTAGTCGCATTCAAATGCATGAAATACATGCCCATGAAAAACTAAAACGACTTTTAATTTTTGTCAAATTTCAGATACTGCAACTGTAATTGCAAAGTTTATGATTATTAGTTTGCTATAGATCAAGTATCAATGGAAATGCTAATGTAAACAATTTAAGTCTGAAATAAATTAGAATCACGGTTGCCATTCCAAAAAAATTGTTTGTACCAAACTTTTGAAAAACAGTTTCAATTTTAACAAAAATGTACCACAAATTTTTTCACGAAAGTTTTTTTGTATTTCACAAATTGTGATTCACAATATATAACTGTTTACGTAGTGATAGACCGTGATCAGATGTGTTTAATAGAGCCTTGGATTCCTCTGACCCACTGCTTTCAACTATAAATCTAAAGGGACGCATTTGTGGCAACACTTTTGCTCTCTTCATTGGGCATTTAAAAATAGTTAAATAAAATCCTTCATGGATAATTGAATTTAAAAAAAAAAAGTAATATGCTACAAGCAATCATTATTATTATTAAAATTTAACATGTTTAATTTTCAAACTTACCGATATCTCTGCATTTGATTTTGTGCTTAGCTATTTCACTTTTAAACATCCCGCATCGTCGACTTCGATGTCGTTCTCATCTTTTATATCGCCTCGGCAGTTGTCGCTGATCAAGAATATTTGTATACACTTTATAGCGACATCTACACTATATAGTTGATGGTCGATGCATCAATGGCTGCATTCTATTCCCTTTTAATTCGCTGCCTACCGTTGCTAATTTTTTTAGGAACACGTTATGTTGGTTACAATTTTAAATGTTAATTGACGCACTGTGTACTATGTATATATGCGTGATTGGTTGGTACTTACTTGATAAAATAAATTAATAAATGTAAAAGCGCGTTATAATTGTAAAAAATTGTAATGTTAAAATTATTCTAGCGATGTAATCGGCACGAAATATTGTTTTCGGATGAATGTGGAAAGTTAGCTTCAGCTTACTGAAAGGAGTCTCATGTTTGACACTAAATTCAAAGGTAAAATGATTGCAAGTTGAAGCTGAAATTTGTGATAAAGTAAACTGAAATTAGACTCAAGTCAATCTGATACTCTTTCATCTCTTGCTCGTTGCATATTTCTCTCATGTTCGATAATATAACGGCGCCTGAAGCCGATATGATTTAAAAGCGTCCTAAAAGTATCCCATTTATATTGGTAGCTAAAATTCTTCTGTAGCAGATAACGTAGCCATCTATTGTAAGAAAATTAAACTATTTATTGTTAAGGACAAGCCTAAAAGTATGCAATGCAAAAGTATTCAGCACAGCGCAAACATACAAATAATTGGTGTCAGCTTAGAGTCACTAGAAATTTTACTTAATGGCAATAATAAGTAAGTAATGACACAGCAAATACTTCAATGAAGTAATGTGTAATGTTTAAAGTTTCAATACCATTTTCAATTAATAACATTACTCAAAAATAAACTTAATGGTCTTCAATCAAAACTAATTTCCGTATATAAGCCCACTTTGCATAATAACAATCCCATTAAAAACTTATTAAAACAAATTATTTAGATGCCACTAGAAACATTTATTGTAAATTCGAAAACCTGAAATCTCATCTTAAACATACATTCGAGAAGATCATAATTTTGCAAGTCGCCCTCAAACTGTCTCTTAACATCCGGGAAGCTTATTTACATAAATATTTAAAATTATACATCGAAAATCTGGGGTATCTCTTAAAAACTACTTCATCTAAGAGTATTATCCGGCAGAATGCGTCCTATTGAGATGTTATCTATCCAACCTAAGATGTCTAGTAGATGTAACCAGACTGTGGATCAAACTCGCCGTTGCCTCGTCCTCCGCCGGCCGCAGGGGGGATGTATTGTGAGCCAGGTCCGCCAGCGCCTCCACGTCCTGCGCCACCACCAAAGCCACCTGCTCCACCGGCGCCTCCGGCTCCGCCAGCACCACCTCCAGCACCTCCTCTACCGGCACCGCCTGCCCCACCACCGAAGCCTCCTGCACCGCCAGCGCCGCCACCGAATCCGCCTGCACCACCTCCAGCACCTCCCCTACCGGCTCCGCCTCCAAAACCTCCAGCTCCACCGGCGCCACCAGCTCCACCAGCACCGCCTCCCGCGCCTGCTCTACCGGCACCGCCTGCGCCACCACCGAATCCTCCAGCACCACCAGCGCCGCCTCCAAATCCACCTGCTCCGCCACCAGCACCTCCGGCGCCTCCACGTCCTGCTCCGCCACCGAAGCCACCAGCACCTCCTGCGCCTCCGGCTCCTCCAGCTCCAGCACCACCTCCATATCCTCCTGCGCCGCCTCCTGCACCTCCGGCTCCGCCTCGGCCAGCGCCGCCGCCAAAACCTCCAGCTCCTGCACCACCGGCACCGCCTCCATATCCACCTGCTCCTCCTGCGCCGCCGCCGCCTGCGCCGCCACCTCGGCCAGCACCTCCGGCTCCTCCAGCGGCGCCACCAAAGCCACCAGCACCTCCTGCTCCGCCGCCAGCTCCCGCGCCACCACCTCGTCCGGCACCACCACCAAATCCGCCAGCACCGCCAGCTCCACCAGCTCCGCCTCCATATCCTCCAGCGCCTGCTCCACCGCCAGCTCCTGCGCCACCGCCTCGTCCGGCACCACCACCGAAACCTCCAGCACCACCAGCGCCGCCACCGAATCCTCCAGCACCACCAGCGCCGCCGCCTGCTCCTGCGCCACCACCTCGTCCGGCACCTCCTCCGAAACCTCCTGCTCCCGCACCACCGGCGCGGCCTCCATATCCACCAGCACCTCCTGCGCCACCTGCGCCTGCGCCGCCACCTCGTCCTGCACCACCTCCGAAACCTCCTGCGCCGCCAGCACCACCGGCACCGCCTCCATATCCTCCAGCGCCTGCGCCGCCACCTGCTCCTGCGCCACCACCTCGTCCGGCACCACCACCGAAACCTCCAGCACCGCCGGCACCGCCACCGAAACCTCCAGCACCACCAGCGCCGCCTCCTCCTGCGCCACCTCGACCAGCTCCGCCGCCTGCACCACCTCCATATCCTCCAGCGCCAGCACCTCCTCCTCCACCTGCACCGCCTCCATATCCACCTGCACCTCCGCCGGGAGCTCCACCACGGCCGGCACCGCCACCACCGCCATATCCTCCACCACCTCCAGCACCGCCGCCAGCTCCTGGAAAATAAAATTAGAACCACTTTCTCTAGAGTAAGTGCGCAATAAACTCACCAGCTCCGCCAGCACCTCCGCTATAACCGCCTCCTGGAAGCGGGGAAATTCCTTGAGCAGCCAGAGCCTTAGCAATTGCTTCCGGAATAGGTGGCGGAGTGGGTAAAGCAGCGCCAGATGGCACAAATCCATTCTCATCAGCTGTGTATGAAATCTCGACAAGTTCACCCTCCGGATTGGTGTAAGTGTATGAACCCATCACGGATGGAATCTCGTTCTCCGAACCCTTGTTTTTCACGGTGCCCTCCTCCTGGGCCTTGATGCCGTTGCCCGTCTCGTAGCTGAAGCGATAATTGCCATCGCCGTCGTTTTCATTCACAAACGACAGAATTGGGATCTGTGGTCCAGGTGCAGCTGCTGGACCGGAGGGTAGACGTGGAGCCGAAGGAGCTTGTCCACCAGGTGCAATAGGTTTGCCACCCGAAAATCCACCTAATCCATTATTAGCGCCGCCTAATCCATTGTTGCTGCCTCCAAAGCCGCCGCCACCGCCACCTGGACCGCCTGGTCCCTGGAGACCAGCGCCGCCTCCCGCGGTTGCTGCATTTGCCGGCGGGGGCAAGTATTTGTTATCCAGTCGCGCCCCTTGCGTTTGCGACAGCGACAAGAGAAGCGCCAACAGAGCCTACAACAAAAAAATACAACGCCATGTGGCATTACTAATTTATGCAAGGCATTCGGCATTCTGCATTCGGCTGACTCAGCGATGCGGGCAGACAATGTGGTGCCGTTGTCAGTGGGTCAGCAGTGCATGGCAAAGACTCAGTGGGATCTCTGCACAGCGGCTGCACAGCTGAACACCGCAGAGCAGAGCACTCCCCAATGCTAAGACTCGTCTTTGTATGTCATCATGATGCACGTTTTGCCAAGGGGGCGTTGCTTTGCCGGCTTACAAGCCATCAACCTGACTGAACTTTCAACCTCCCAAAATACGAACATGGATTATGATAATGAATTACTATAAAGCTTATTAGCTAAAAGTATTATTAGTTATTAGTCATTCCATTGCTTGAATTATGATATTGCTTTACTATTAGCTAAATACTATAAGTTATATCCTTGTGAATTAATGCTCCAACAAGATTTTTTATATATTAATACCTTTGACAGTAATACAAACATCTTTATTAGTGATCACATCCGATCAGCTTTGGTGTTAACAAGTCAGCTAACATCTTAAAATCTTAAGTTTTTGTATACCTCAGTTGGTTACTCCTTTACTAGTTGTAATTATTAGACTCTTTCAGATTTTCATTAATGCCTTTAATACTTCACTTTAGAGCAGTCAAATAATATACCCCAGTCTATACTTTGTAATCATTAGGAATCGTAAAGCTAACAGTTAGTTTGTTTGATAACCTCAGGTTCACAATTAGCTTCAACTATAATGACATTTTCATTTAAAACTGTGCAGCAAAGCATTTGTTAACCGGCATTAAGGCGGAGATACAATTGCATTTTGTTCACCTCACTTCTGTCTGAGGTCTACAATCTTTTTTTTCGCTAAATATCAGAAGATAATAGAGACCTGTTCTTTTTTTGGCAATAATAATGAATCATTGAATCAGTTGCTGACAGCAGGTGAGCCGCATGTAAACAATGTCAGATGACTCGACTGTCGTCTTATGAATGAATGAATATATTCAATTTAGCAACGAATCGGTAATTCATAGTTTTGTTTGAAAAACTTTTGGTATTTTTTCAATGCGATCACGTTTTTCATTTGGGTCTATTAGCGCTCTTTTTGTGATTATTGTTGTTAAATGCGAGCTAAAGACAACTATTAGACTATCATCAGCATCACCATCATCATCATCATCATTGTCTTCTTCGGCTGTGTCGAAGTTTGCGTTGCTGTCATTGCGGCAATATCAGAGCTTTTCAGCCTGCAACGAACTCTGGTATTTGTAGTTGGGACTGGGAGTTGCAGCTTGCCAGTTGCAAGTGGCAGTTGCAGCAACAGGCGACAGCCCAACAGCGTGTGAACCACAAAGAAGACATTGGCAGATGCTGCCACAACTTGCTGCTAGAAGGTTAAGTAAGCGTTTGCCAACGGCAAGTGGCAACTGCGAGTGGCACCAGCCAAGCTACTGCGGCAGACCGAGTGTCAAGTTGAAGTTTAAAGCATTTAGTTAATTGGCCACAGACACCGCACAGCTTTATGGACAGCTTCAATCATCTTCGAAGCCAGATACTCGTATTTCTCGCAGCAGCATCGGTCTGTCTGCCAATAATGAAATATTTGACATTTAAAGGCCCAAAATCGTTGTGGGCTTGAATCATCCCAGCACCACAATTGCGATTGCATGTGTGCTGCATGCAACGCCTAGGCCCCGAGGCCCGAGACCCGAGACCCGTTGTGGCCTGGTCGACAGTTCGTGACCAAATTGCGGGGGGATGTTGTATGTAGTAGCATCCAACGAGGTAATCCGACTCGAGTCCGATGTTTATTTTCCAATCTTGGTCTGTTTATTGCTGCTGCTGTTGATTGCTGATTGTTAATTTTGCTTGCCACAAATATAATTGATGCAATTTCAAATGGGCTGACAATTGGGTCGACGCTGCATTCATTTTCAGCCAACACAACAAAAAAAAACTCGATCTTCTTGGGGGCGGAGGCGTTCACGATGCCCCGCGATGGGGCAACTTTGCGTGCTGCTGCTCAGCTGCTTAGATGCTTAGCTGCCTTGGTAATTTTCGGCTTTTCACATTTTCCATCATCAATGAAGCAGCTGAGCTGAAGCAGCAGAAGACGCTTTGGCTTTTCATCTGATTTTGCTGATGTTTTTTTTAATGGCCTTTTAATTTATGCGTTTCGGTTAAATCTTTTTGCCCCATCGCTTGCTGCAGCTGCTTGCAACATGTTGCAGCAACACGGGGTCTTTTTGCATTAGCATTGCGTGCGGCAAATAGCGCAAAGAACGGAAACAATACATTGGCTGGCATTTGATCTCAATTGGGAAACATTAGAAGACGATTTCAAAATCACAATGCACGATGTGAGAAACATAAATGAATTGCAAATTAAACTCAATTCACTCAATTTTAATTGATTGTTTGGTGTGAAACAATCATTAAATTAGAATGCAATTTGAATTATTGTAAGAAGCGGATCACACAAGTCTCTGAATTTAGTTACACATTAATATGCTATACTAATCAAGCATATAATAAAATTTCAGAATTGTGATGAGACTCGTTACACAGGTGCTGATGTTAACAAAAGGTATAAAATTGAGATATCAATTTGGTTGCTATTAAATATCAATAAAATGTAAATGTTATGGGGTTAATTATCCGAAATACGCAGAGCGTTTCTTTGAAAATGATTTAAATTTTCAATAAAACTGTTTTAGCACCTTGAACTGATTTCCATAATTTTTTCAAATGTGTCTTCAAATCAAATAAAAATGTTAATTCCCAAGTGTTGGGCTATAAATTCCTTTCAGAAGCTGTAATTTGTTATGGTTTTTTTTACTAGTATATTAAAAATGTATTCAGCCAATTAATAATATAACTTTTAGTGGACACTTAAAAATGGGAAAATATTTATCATGCCCATAAATATAATTGAATGATCCAAAGTGCATGTTTAATCCGAGTGTTTTCGCCAGGCTATAAACTCACCAATTTCAGCTCCATGTTTGTTGATTTTATTCCTTACTCAAAGGACAATGTCTTAAGTATATGTTAAGTGTACAAGAGACACACACACTCACACTGTGTCTAACACAAACACACGCACACACAATCAGTTCACAAATCACAGTTGATGCTCCTGTGTCATCTAAGGAATCCTTGGAGCAAAGTTAAAGTATTTTATGATTGAGTTCTTTGCTCGGGAGTGGAGTTGTGGCCTCGTCTATTGTCACGGAACTTGTGCGCCGATTGCAACTGAAGCTCTCCAGCTTTATATAGCAAATGCACTTTATGCCGAGATCGGTTGGGCACCAAATGCAATCGAATGGAATGGAATGAACGAAAACGCTGCCCAAGCTGCGACACAGCTAAAGATGCAGACGGAGAGGGAGGCAGCAGCAACAGCAACAGCAGCAGCAGCAGAGACACAGACAGAGGCTGGAGCGGAGCTTAGATTTGGATACTTTATGGCATTTATTGCAATCGTGTGCAGCTTTGTCTGTATGTGTGTGTGTGTGTGCTGCAGCTGGCAAAAACAATTGCATGGCGCTTGGTAGGGAGGCAGACACGACAGCAACAACAACAACAATGGCAGCGGCAGAGGCAGCAACATCTCTTGGCTATGTCCATTGTGTTGGCGTTTGCTCAATGTGACTTTGCTAGATCAACTAACACTCTCAACACTCATCACTCAGTAGTACTCAGAGTACTCAATACTCAGTACTCGGCACTCTCGTAGCACATCTTCAATTTACTAACAAGTTGCCAGTTGCCAGTTGTTAGATTTTTGCGCTCATAAATTGAAAGCCAATCGAAGCTGAACGCTTGAGCGATGCTCGGCCGCATCTCATCACATTCGATTGCACGTTTGCCCAACCAATTTGAATGCGCTTCCAATGCAACACCAACAGCAGCAGCAGCAGCAACTATTTACAACTGCAATTGCAATTGCAATTGGCAAGCAGATTCTTACAGCTTCATTGTGAAACGGATGTCAATAAATCTGTGGCTGACCCTTTGAAGCGTGCAATCGAATGTAATTCTTACCAGAGCTTTGCTGACCAGTCCCTCTTTGACCTTTTCTCTTAGTCTTGCTCTCTTTCACTGCCGGTCATAAATACTATTAATATCGACAACGACACCCAAATGGCTCCAGGGCAACAACAAATTGCGAAAACCAGTAAATTGCCCCCTTTAAGCCTGGCAAAGGGCAGTTGTAATCGAATTTTACTACGTTTTTGGCGACGACTGTGTCATTTAACTATTTCTTTTTTTTGTGTAACTTGTTGTTTATTTATTTTTGGTGTTTTGGGTTGTCTATGGCCAAGTGCAGAATGTTTAAACAACAGTAACAATAATAGCAAAAGCCACATACATCATTTGGGCTGTGCACATTGACATTTTGAGGAATTGCTAGTTTTTTTTTTTTGTTGTCGTTGTTTTTATTGTGATTTAGAAAGGCAGCTGACGGCAGCAAACAATTGAAGACGAGCATTTTCAGTATGTTGTCAAGTCTTTTTTGTTTTCAGTTTGCTTTTTTGTCTTTGTGGTCTTTGTGGCATGCATTTTTGTCATTTTGCATCTGGTGTGCCAATTGCGGGGCGGGTATATCGCTGGATCACTGGATACTGTAGGTGTTGTTTAGTGTAGCATATCTGGCCGTTGAGCATTATGTACACAGACTGCGAATGCAACTGGTTGTGTGCTCATTCACGCCCAAGCAAACAGCCAAACAACCAAAAGCAACATTGACCATTTTGACGAGTGTTTCTTTTGTTCTTGCCCCATTCAATTATTGAGGCAACAAGCCGTGAGCTACTTGCAAGCGAAGGAGAGTTGAGAGTGGCAGAGAGTGGTGGAAAAGACCCAGAAGGTTAGCCAAGTGGCAAAGGAATTTCAAACGCACGTAACGCAACATGGTGCGTATACGTGTTATGATGGCTTGTACTGCATCATGCTGAAGCGATGTTTATCATACGCCGCATTGGCCTTGCCAAATTTACACAAATTAGCACATAAATGCAATGGCTGCTTAAAGTACAATGCATGCGAATGTTTAGATTCTCAATCTGAGACGATAATTGATGCTTACGGACATCAATTAACCCGTGAGTCACATCAGCAACAGCCACAGCCAAATGATGCAATGAATGAGGCAAGTGTTTGCCGCCTTCTCTATGTCACTCCGTGTGTGTGTGTGTGTGTGTTTGTGCTTAGCTATTGGATTTTCCTCAACAACTCAATCAGTTCCTGTTGCCAATTGTTTATTGTTATTAACAATAGATTGCTTTTAATACAAACAACCAGCGGTTGGTTAGGCAATTTCTCTTGACACAATCGCAATTAGAATCGGCAATAAATGGATCAACATTCTTTTTGATATTATGAGATGGGTGATTGTACTCGTATTTTATTTAGCCATTTAGAGTGTGGGGGAAGGGAGGGAACTCTTACGATATAAACATGATTGAAAAAATAAATATTTGTATATTGAATTTTCTTTGATAGCTTCAATTAGTGTTTGTTTATTCGCCTGTCATCATTTCCATGAATTCTGTAAGTAAAAGAGAGAGAGATACGAAATTAGTGAGTCGCAATGGATCGATCACACGCAGATATCATGGTCGAGCATTTAGTTACAGCTCTATGCTGTAGATATAGATACTCTCAGACATGGATACATATAAAACAAAAGATACCTATAAATAGATAGCAGATGGCAGACTAAGCATTGTTCTGTAGAGGCAGACACCAATAATTTTTTGTGGGCGATCAGCCCGATTAATGGAGAAGAAGGAGAGCGTTATGTCGCCATGGCCGCTTTTAATATTGGCTTTGGGCCAAAGTGCCGGATACTACTCGCCACTGATTTGACAGATGCGGCATTTACTAATTGGTCTCAATTGTGCCAGCGTATATCATATAGCATACTATATATTGTAGTGTACTCACCATCGAAATCAACGGTGCCGGAGCCGTCAGAATCGATTTCCTCAATCATGATGTCCAATTCCGGGTCGGTCAGCTGATCGTCCAATTCGCGCAGGATTTCACGCAGACAGGAGGTGGGAATGTAACCATTGCCCTGCTTGTCGTACAGGCGGAAAGCTTCACGCAGCTCCTTCTGCATGGCCTCGTCATCTTCCTCCACAATGAATTTGGCGGCTAGCTGAACGAATTCCTCGAACTCCAGGCGACCAGACTCTGCACAAACACAAGCACACATTTTTTAGAGGGAGTTCATTACAAAATGTAGTAGGTGGAAACTTACTGTCCTCATCGACCTCATCGATCAGCTCCTCGAGAATCTTCTTGTCGAAGGGCTGACCCATCAGACGCAGAATATCGGCCACCATTTCGGTGGGAATGCTGCCAGTCTTTTGGTGATCGAAGCTGTTGAATGCCTTCTGCAGCACAGCAATCTGCTCGGGGGTCAGATCCTCATCCTGTAATTGTGCATTAGCATTGCATTTAGTATTTCATTTTCATTCCAAGTTTCAGCATTCCAAAGATATGTAAGTGCTTGGCGTGTTCTACTTACAATGTTGTCCATGTTTTGAGATTTGTGCTTTGTGCGTTCTTCACCAGAAAGATCACTGCTAACGACTGTTGCCACTGCGTGCGCCGCCCAACTGAATTAGTTCCTTAATTCTTGATATGTTCGAAGCACACCCGCACCACACACACACACTCACATATACACAAACTCACACACACAAGCACTTTCTCACTCACACTCACGTCAGTGAACGCTGCATTCCAAAAGTAACAAGCTAATTTATGGTTTTCAACAGCATTTCGAAAATAAAAGCAGGCAAAACAAACAACTCGCACACACACACACACACACACTTGTATACGTACAAGCACTCTCTTCTACACACACACACACACTCACATGCTCGAATATTATGAAAATTTGTATTTATTTTCGAAAAAAGACTGTAAAACCATTGAGCATTTGGAGGTCTTTACTGTGCTGTGGCTGGCCAACAACACTTCACCAGCAAGAGCAAATAATATATTCTTGATTTTTGTAGTGGTTTGCTAAGCTTAACGTGGAGAACAATGATTATATTTATACTATCCACTGCGAGAAAATATCACCAAATAGTTTGTGTAATCTAATTTATAGTTGTTTGATATAAAATATATTCAGAGAGTTCTTAATAAAAAGTAATTTGATATATATTTATTTTCAGAGATTTTTCAAGTATCTTAGACTTAATTTATGGAGAGCTTACTTAGTAAGGAATACATTAAAATTATTTCTAAAATAATTTATTATTTATTTATTTCAATCATTATCATTATCATTAACTTAACATGTAAGACTCTTATTAAATATTTATTTAATTTTAATTTAATCAATCCGAAATTTCTTTCAGTGCATAATTTTATGCCCGCTAAATATGTTAATTCAATTACAATCTCAATTGCAATTTCACACTCTAATTTATGGAGCCAATCAATCAAAGGCGCCTAAACACATCGTGCATGTGTAAAAATGATCAAATTATCAGATGATCAAACCAAATTAATTAATTGGTTGAAAGCATATTGCCCGCCCGCCCACACATGCGTTCATCAGAAAATTTCCCAGCGTCCCACACACTTTTTGTGGGCCAAATGAAATCGCAGACATTTTTATAAACGATTCGAAAATTGTGGCATTTCGTGTCTCATTTCCTTATTTAAATTTTAATCGGCAGTATTATTAGCACTTGTTTTGCTTTATGACAAAAGCAATATATGCACACACATTTAGAACAGTATTAATTGATTTATATATGACATTTAAATAGCATCTATATCAACATCTCTATCTCTATCTCCAGCTGCATCTGTATCTGTGTTTTGCTCGGCGCTTGTATTCTAATGAGATACTTGGTTTCTTTCAGAAATTTAGAAAAAAACGCGACAACTTTTTTATGAATTATGAAAGCAGCACAGCGGAGAGAGATGACAATAATTTTTGACGTCATTTTGACATATTGGCCATTTGTTTTATATACTTTTAATTTGCTGCTCGGTAAAATATTGGGCTAATAACTTAGCCTGTTTCGCATCGCACTTTACTTATGGCCAACAGCTGCCCGGCAGTCAAAACAAACTCAAGACACATTTGTAGTAACAAACATGATCTATAACTGCACGATTCGATTGCACTGTCCGCGCCAAAAAGAAAGTGAATGTCGTTGAATGTGTTGCTTGTTTGATTTGCGACCCGATTGTGCTTGAAGCACACTCGAGAACAATTCGTTTGCAGATTTCCGAATACGTTTATGCTCAAATTCACTTCAAGTATTTTCATGCTGCATGAAAGAGCACTCATGATGGACATCGTCGACATCTGGACTGACATGTTGACGTCTCGGCAGCTCAGTAACTCGACATTGGCATCGCCAACATCGGCAACTTGGCAACTTGGCATCTCAACAACTGGGCATAATGATGAAAATTTGTTTTCGCTTACACTCTGTCAATATTCTCATGTTGAGCTTCTGATGCGATTAGCTGCTATGTGTTTTGGAAAACCAGAACAAGCAGTCTGATCAACGCTTTCAATGCTGTTGTTTTGACATTTGGCGACGACGATAGCCAACCTCTGGCAGTTTACAAGAAGATGTTACCTTGATCGTCGCCTAAGATCACTTTTACAGACAGCGCAGACGAGTCTCTATTTTTATGGGTAATTGATGATGGCAACCGTTACGGCATTCACTTTACGAGCATAGTATACAATAGTATCTAAAGCTCACACCAATTTGCCAGTCGTTAAGTTTGCCGCTGTGCTGGCTGTGTGGTGGCAAATGCTAAACGATCTCTACACTGATCGATTGCCATTGTTGGGCTCAAGGGCTATCAGAGTGTCAATCGGCATTATGAAAAGAGGCAGCTAGGATTACGCTTTATTGTTGTACATGGGAAAAGACTTTCAGACCTTGGGATATTAAATATGATCATTTCAACAATTTTAAAGGTTTAAATTAATTCTTAAACGTTGTTGAAATGCAAGAGTTCAAAATGATTAGTGCTGACAATATTACATCATCTACAGGATCAGTTTACTGTTCAAATATAAATTTAATGCTAAACAAGTAAAGTGTGCTGTGAGATTCTATATTTAGTTTATATGCTATTTCAAATATATTATATATTCTCTATGGGTAGCGGGTATAAAAATGAAATAAATAAAATTAATTGGCTAAAGCCCTGTTTTAATAGTTAACGAGTAATCAATTCTGAGACAATAGCGTAGTGCCATTTAAAAAAGAATAATGTCCAAGTTCAAGGGTAGTAAAAACTGAATACCAAATGAAAATGAAATCAAAAGTGTGATGTTGACGTTTTTGTGAGCCGACCCAAAATACATGTCTGCTGTTTAAATTTACATATGCATCCATACATATTTATAATAATGCGTGATTAAATTGCCCCTCATTTGCATAACGATTCGTTAATTTGCGCATAACTTGTTTTCATACCCTGTGACCATTGAAAGTGAATAAAATGGGTATTCTAACACATCTTAACTACATCTTTGACCCAATGAAGAACGTCTATACTTAACTTATGTCTGTCTGTGTGTCCTCGTAAATACATAGATCATAGAGATCTTTAGAAGCTGGGAGTTCCAAATTTTGGTTTGTAGCTTCATAACGCTGATCAATTTTGAATGTCACGTCAGTTACTTTCTACTCACATTTTTTATGCAAATTGCTTATAACTAATGATGTGTAATTTGGAAGACAATCAATAATTTTGCATGAGTAGAACAAAAGAAACTTGTTTAACAATATTTCATATTTATTTATATATTTCTACATTTTATGTTTGTTTACTGCACTAATGGGATAAGTGTTTTATGATTACAAACGTGATCCACTGGGTATCTCGAAGCGTAGCACTCATATCTAAATCTTTCCTACATGTTTTGATACACGTATTGCGAATTTATCCATCACAACGGAAACGCATGCAGAATTCAAAAATATGCCAAATAGTTAAATCTATTGATTAGAATCTAACTAATTAAAGTAAGTAAAAATAACTATGCACGGCATTAGGTAGTAAGCTGAGTTAACAAACAAGTAGTGGATTTTAAATATAAAATCAACTATGTTTATAAATATATATGAATACAGCTGGTATGGTACCATGTTTTTGTTTATCAGATTACTTTTGTCAATTGCATTTTTGGTTAACTTTAAGACTTAAACAAAAAAAAAAAAATATATATATATATGACTTTCTTACTGTAATAAAAGTTATATTGAAATTAACAATTTATTCATTTTCATTAGTGCTGGTAATAACAAAAAATTCAACACTTGGGTATTCCTAACATATAAAAATATTTTCAACTAAAACAACTGCAGTTGCTTCCGATTGTTTTCAAGTTCTTGTAATATGTATGTAAATTAATTTAAGTTTGTGTTCGTCGAAAAACTAAAACAAACTCAGTCTCTTTAAATCGTAGGACTATATTTTATGAGCTCCATGGGCAAACAGAAGTTTTAATGAATATTTGTCGACCTATATGGGTAAATAAAATTAAAATTCTGCAAATTCAATCTAAATTAAAGTGATAGATAAAAACTACATATTTTCATTTAGAAATGCTTTTTTTACTTTTATTTTTTTCATAAACTTGACTTATTCTTGAGAGGGGTGGGCTTCGATGTAAGCAATTGCCTTCAGAATGGCTTCTGGGATTGGAGGAGGTGTGGGCAGAGGAGGATTGGCACTAATAACTTGGTAACCATTAGCATCAGCCACATATGAGATTGAGATTGGCTCTCCTTCAGGGGAAGTGTAGCTAGAATCGCCTTTCACAACCCATTCCTCACCGTCCTTCAGATCTCCTTGTTGTTCAGCCTTAATACTATTGCTAAACTCATAAGCATATTTAAAACCTTCGGGATTGACTTCTGATTCCGACCTGAGGACATCGGCATCTTCATTGGCGAAGGCCACGGCCAAAAGGCATGCGAAGAGAACCTACAATTGATTAAATGGATGAAAGGAATTAATTAATCTTTGCATCTTTGGCATTAGGATGAAATACTCACAAAGAATTTCATGTTGATTGCTTGAAGACTTAGTAAGACTCACTGATGGCTACAATGTGCAACAGCAAAGCTTTTATACCCAGACTCAGAGTTTGAAGCATTTGATTAGCATGTATTATGTTAATATATTAATATTTTGGATACAAATGAATGAATACTTTTTTCTTGGTCAGCTGCTAAAAAAACGCATATCGCATATCACTTCATCTTACCTCCGAAGATACTCGTTTCACATTCAAATATAACAGGTTTACGGCATTTGAATCAAGCGGAAATTGATGTGCAAGACTTACACTATTTTTTAACTAGAAAATATCCACGGACGTCATAATTATGCTCTTTTCTTGAAGTATTTTGATTTTGTCAAAATGCGTAGATTTCAAGATTTTCAAGATTAGTATTATTATTGTTCCACAATCTATTTAATTTATTTTAATTTGACTAAGCAGTTCCCTGTTTAAATCATAATTTAATCGGAACGTAATCAAACTTGTTCAACTACAATTTAACATTATCAACTTTTTTCCTAAGATTTGGTCTCTTCGGGCGTTTTTTACTAAAAATAACCGAAATAATTATTATACATTTTGTACCGGAAATATACATAATGCAATAAAGAAATTCTAATAATTGTCTTAGATTTATTTTTACCACTTTACATATGCAAATTTTTAACGTCATATCAAAGGTTAAAAAAATTTCAAATAACAAGGGATACAATTTTGACAAATTTATTAAATTATAAAAGTAATTCATTTCAATTGATGCTGCAAACAATTTATTGAAAAGTATTTAAAAATTTTCAGTTTTTTCGATGTTGTGGGACAAGCTCAAAATATTGTTTTTTTTTGTCACTTAAAGTAGGTAACGTAATATCACTTTAAGTCCATCCAATTTCACCCAATTTTTAATTAAGTAAAAGATAGAACAATATATTTTAAATATAAATAAAAAATACAAATTAAGCAACTGCGAGTAATGTTAATAGTACTGATTTGTATTTATTTTGAGTAATTACTATGTACTACTTAAATTAAGCACTTCCGTTCATCAATTTTTGCACAGCTCGATCAAATTTCCTGCAAAATATAAATAAATAATCAATTACAAAACATAGTATCAATTGCTGTTATAAAAAGGATAGCACATACTTGGAGACCAATTGCTCGCCCGGAATATAAAACGGATTACAAACAGCATCTGTATAGAGCATATGCAAATTGCGAAATATCTGGAAGGAGAGACAAATACATACTGTTGCAAGTTAAAAGTCTATACAAATTCTATGAATACATACCGCACGAACTTCGTTCTCCCTCAGAGCAACATTGCTGGAATCGATGACGACTATGAACTTAACTCGGGAGTTTGTGACAAATCCATAGCTGAAAGTGCATTCACATATTTAATTATAGAATTGAATTACACTAATTCAATGCTCTTACATTTTGTGAATCTCGGTGGAATAGAGCAATCCCAAGTACAGCTCCTTAGAATCTGGAGCACCCTTGCCAATTAAGCACTTTTCCTCGACCACGTCAAGAGCTGCATGAACATGGTATTGTAAATCCAATTCCCGCTCCAAATCCGATGTGGCCAAGTATAACGGGGCATTCTAGAAGATAGATATATCATTTAATGCACGTTGCAAACGCAATAATTTACTGAATACATACATCCTTGCCAATTACAGCTATACAAAATGCCATTGTCGTGTTTTAAATATTTGCTTGTATTTTGTAAAAACATAAACAGCAGTCAGCTGATAGAAAAGCGCTGCTAACTTAGCGCATTGCAAGCGATGTGAATGGCAAAGACGCATCCACCGAATGTGAACGGTGGAAAAAGAAGAAGATCCGTATACACACTTGTACGCTTTGAAAGTTTTTAGACACTTCGGTGCAACAATCAAAATAAAGAAATTAAGCATTTCTTGTTATTACCATATTACATTCCCAGCTGGAAATGTATCTACAAATTGCGCCCCACCAAAACCGCAACCTGCGGGAATTGGCTCAACAAGGACCGCCACAAGATGAAGTCTTGGTGTACGTGCTGTTTGTCAACACAACGAATCGCACTGTCGATTTGTATTGGGTGCGTGAGCGCGAAACCGAAAATATTCAATACACCTTAAAGCCGTTTGAAGAGGTACGCGTAAATACATTTAATACGCATACCTGGTTTTTCCGTGACTACTATACAGGCGAGCGGATGCATGTTCGCTCCCAGCGTATCTTTTGCCCTGTGCGCATACGCATGCCAAGAGATCCACAGCGTCCCGAGGAACTATGCGATGTTCGCAGTCAGGTGTTGATACATTTCCCTTTGCGAACCCTTAAGGAAAACTGCTTGTGGTTGATCGTTAAATGGCTAAAGCGTACGTGCAACGCACCGCGAGACTACATCAACAATTACATGATACCGGCAACGTTGAAGCAACAGTTGCTCACAATTCTGGCCACCATCGAGGTTTACTGCAGCCAGGCGCAAGCAGCCCGAATTCGAAGGTGAAGAAGAACATCTAGACAAAGGCCAGTTGAACATTTCCGCTACTGATGCTGATCGAATCGGCTTGAATCCTAAATGTATATTATGTATTAATCCGTAGTTCTTAAGACAGAAAGCAGCGACTATTACGATTGAAGAGTGATAAGATAAGTGCTATATTGTATTGTATTGTACACTATATTGCGGAAAGAAAAGCCAAGCTTGATTTCCAAATAATTTAATAAGATTTTGATTCGATTTTTATATTCATTTTGTTTTTACTTATGTACAAATTGGCTGCATATATGCGTTTATGTTTCTTTTTTTTACTACAATTGCATTGTTTTGTGTAATTTATCATATAACAGAATACTTAGAATTATGTTTATATGTATATGAATCTAATTAAACAACTCGGATGACGCCGAAGCGCTTATTATATACCTTTGTATGCAACGCGCGTCCGTCGTCGTCCATTTGATGCTTTTTGTCAAAACTTTTCAAAGACGATGTTGTTGTTGTTACTGTTCTTGTTACTGCTGCTGATGTTTAAGTTTTAAATGTATGTATTTATATAAATGGTATGTATATAAGTGTGAATACAGAGTTAAATTCAATATTCAATTTGTTATGTACTGTTGCAAACCTCATTATTTAATTCTCAAATATGAACTCGCTATATCCTACCAAAAAAATATATGTATAAAACAAACCATTCTATTACTTGTATTCTAAACATAGGTGTTTGAGCAAATAAAATGAAAGAACTTGATAGTTAGTTCAAAGGACAAACAAATACAAATACATATCTTGCGAAACATACATACAATAAACACAAATGGTTGATCAATGTGTATAGCTCATATAATAACGAAAGATCACATGCGTCTTGGGGGAGAAAGCAACGCCATAGGTAAAGCACAATACTCTGGTAGCTGGTGATAGCGCGATTAATATTTGCGAGTAACGCGCTCCAAACTATCACCGATTGAACCTATTGGGTGGATAAATACAACTAACAATTAGGCTAGAAATTAGCAATATTCATAAATCTCTGTGAATGTGTGTTCGTGTGTGTATGGAGTATTATGTTGATCGTGTAATATTGTTTCGTGTATGTGTGGATGATGTGCTTCCATTTCATATTATTTACCATCGAAATTAAAGTTTTGCTTTGTTTTATATTGAAATGTTAAATCAGTCGATTGCTTCCATATAAAATGGCGAACTGTACGAAGATCCATGTTGGGATCAACAACCTAAACAAAGAGAAAATAGAACGGGTATAATATGATTTCGTTCGAAAGCATAGAAATGCAGTTAACTGACCACATCGTTGCACCACAACTCAATGCGCTCCTCCGCTGGCAGCTGAGATCCCTCCGAATTGGCATCGCTTTGACTATTTTGTAATGAATTATTTGCATTGCCGCCGCTGGGAGTTGTCTCTGCGTTAAGCACTTTTTCAAGGACATGCTCACAAACCTTACGGCACTGAATAAACTCATTGGCCACCAGACGATCCTATAAATAACAACATTTAGTTTACATTTCAACGAAAAACTTTACTTTGTTACCTTTTTAGTACGCTCCGGCTTGGTCATCTGTGGATGTGGCTGCAGGAAGAAAGGTATTTTAAGGAATTTGGGTATATTCCTCTCGATCACAACGTCCGTCACCCATTGCGGTGCTGTCTCGTGAAGCAAAGTACTTTCACTGTCGCCGGCAGCATCGCGTACCAACAGTCGACACACAGTACGACCGCCGACCTCACTAAAAATACAATTGAAAAATCAGCGATCAAACTGCAAATTTAAAATTTTCAATTCACCCACCTAAATATGACTGGAGTGTGCTTTGGCACTTGAAAGTAGCCGTTGCCACGCACGTCAGGCTCCATTTCATTCGGTGGTATACTGTGCGGTGGCGTCCAATACTCGAGTAATGCCTCAAGCAGCAATTTTCCATAGTTAATCTGGAATATGACAATAGTAAATTCACTAAGCAAATGTCCCAATCCTTGCGATCAACATACCTTCATCTCAGTTGTCGGTTCATCACACTCTGGAAGGCCGGCCTCTATGGATACCCAGGCCGAGAAACAATCAACTTCCTCTTGACCCAAAACTATCGTTGGCATCTATACAAAGAAAACAATACTTATATGTAATCTATAAAATACGATAAAAAACCGCACGTACGCCTGTTTTTAGATCGACTGTAAACCAATTTGGAATGTAGACTTGTTTGTTGCGCTTCTTAATCTCCTCCTCATAGTCGACTGGGCCCAGATCTTCTTTCTTGACCACGCGCAGCACATCATATACCACCACCTGATCCTGTGAGTCCTTTGTGATAATATATCGCTTATCGTTCAGTACAGTGCACTCTTTAATGGCAGCTCCACCTTTAATGCAAGCCAATTCCGTGCCACCCTGCGTCCATTGGGCATCCATGCCGCCAGAGCTGAGCGTACATCTGTCATACATGGGCAGCTTCCAGCAGCGAATATCTGAATTCCATGTGGTTGCCCAGACACCGGTTTTGTCAATGTTGTAGCCCAAACTGAGCACTGGCGCCTTCTCCTCGCACACAAGCATCTTGTTGCTGGGATTGCGCATTTCCGTTACGATAATGTTGCGATCCCTACTGCCTGATATTATATACTGAAAGTTCTCACTCATCAGCAGCGACCACACGCCCTCCTTGTGTACATGTATAGTCTGTATGCAACGCTGTTGGCCCAGATTCCACACCTTAATCGTGCCATCCGAGCTACCGGAGACCACTTGATTGCCGTCGGGCGAAACAACCAGGCAGCGTACGTTTTCCGTATGACCGCGAAGTTTCATGCTACGCATGCAGGTGCGGGGATCCCATATACGCAATATGTTCTCTGTCGAGCCACTCACAATAACAGTACCGGAGGGATTCATGGCCAGGCTATAGATGGAGTCCTTCGAGCCTGTTAGACTAGAGGTCGTCACGGTGTTGTTGCTGGCAGTCAACGCAGTGAGCGTATTCACGTCCCACAGAAATATTGCTTTGTCTAGACCGGCACTAGCCACCTGTTCGCGATCCTTGGCGTAGGCCAGCGCCTGTACATAATCTCGGTGAGTACGTAGTGTGGACATACAGAATCCCTTGTGGGCATTCCACACCTTGACGGTAGTATCGCAGCTGGCGCTGATCACTGCAAAAAAAAACTAGTAATACATTTTCCCAAAAATGAATTGGTTGTTCTTACAATTTCGACCGTTGCAGCAGAGCACAATGTCATTGACCCAATCGTTGTGATGCTCCATGGACTGAATATATTTCTCATTGGACTCTGTCCGTGTGTTCCATACGCGAATGATGGCATCTCGACCCGCTGAATACAACTTGCCATTGTTGGCATCCAGCTGTAGAGCATTGACACCATTCCTATGCTGTTTCTCCTCTGCGTCTCGTATCACAAAGGAGACCTGTAATCGCGAATAGTATAAATAATAAATTGCCTCATTAAAGACCACACAATGCTAGCGTTAATTCGTCCATTTTGAATGCCAATTAGCAAAAGCAGGCAACCTCCTTTTTTTGCAATCCATACCCGGTGTTTCGGTATCGTATCGGTATCATCGGCTTTTACTCACCTGCATTTTTTTCCGTGCCTGGCAAGTTTTGTGCGTCAACATCTCGTAGACGGGCCAAGCCTCTGAAGCAGTTGTAGTAGCGGGAAATTTGTGGTGACTTCACGTTGACGTTGTCTCCTTCTGCACATTAAATACGTGCATTAATTAATTTCTTATCCTAGTTGCAAAAAAAATTTAGCACTTTATACGATTTAGTTCAGCGTGACCGCAAGTTCAATTGCAAAATATACTAATTTAGCGTTGCCAAAAATACTATAATGTACCGTAGCTTGACTGAACTTCATATTTTTATTTTTACGTCTATGACAACGCTAAATATCTTGGCATAATAAATTATCAATAAAGACCTCATGCATGCTCCGATATTATAATAATAAACACAACATGAATTCATTAAAAGCTTTGAAATTATTACCTGTGTGCAGCTCTTATTGGAATTTTTAAAACATAGCATTGCCACTATGTTTTTTTTCGTTGCCGGTTCATTGTGGCGGATGTACCAAACTCTTCATTCATTATTTCAACATACATTGCATATTTAATCAAAATCAATGAAAAAATAAAATACAAATTACGTACACATACTGATTTTAAAGCTTTTGTGTATTAATTGTTGGTAAACAGATTCAAACAAGAAAACCGGCATTATTATTTTATAATTGAACCATTTGACAACACTGACATTTACATAACTTAAGAGAGCAGCACTTTTTTGCATTTACTGCATCCAAAAATTACAAACAATGGCCAGCACACAGAATAAAGGTTGCACCATTTGTGAAAAAAGTGGGTTTGAAACCCTTCACCAAGGAGAATGTTTTCAACTATTACATACCGCTGCACGGTGTCGTCAGCTATGGAGCACTCAGTGTCAACGTCATGAATCCCCAAATCGTTCCACAGTTGCTGCCCAAGAAAGATCTGACAAATGTATTTCTCATTTCGGCAATTGTTGGCAGTGCTTTTTACATTTACGGTCGTCCACACTTAAAGCACGTTAAGAATGGAAAACGTGGCGTATACGCAATACTTGGAGCTACTCTCTTCAGCATGGGATCCGTGCTTGCCTGGGCCCTGATTAAGTCAGCGCTGCCCAAAGATAACGCACTTCTGGCCACAGTGGCTGGATTGGGAACAGGCGCTGCTATTGTGAAGATTGGCACGGATTACATTCAAGAGGTGGACCAACTGAAGAAATAGGATGGCACGCACATTCGTTTTGTAGAGTTACTGACATGCCCCACATACATAACTTGCTCATAATAAACTGATAAAATAAAGTGTTGCAAACTATGTACGTACAATTTGAATAAAATGAAATTATTTAGTGAAAACAAACCATTTTCTAGACTTTGATATGTGTACCCATATACTATATGTATAGAGAAAAGTTTGAAGACTAGTTCAGAATATTAAAATTTGTTTTATTTAAAATTAAATGTACCTTTAATTGCCTTCTCTTAACTGCTAGTAATGCTTAACAATTGAATTGTTTTGTTTTCCTTCTTTTATTTATGTGTGATTAATTAATATACGTGTGTGTGTATGGTGAAATCAAAGTCATTGATATATATATTTATATATATATAGTATGTATACTATGTTTTCAATTTGAATAAAGAATGATTCTTAAGCGCCAATACTTATTTACAAATTTCTTGCTTGGTTAAAACATCCTACAAACTGTCTTAGTGACATTGAATTGACGACTACTTTTTATTTGTTAATAATTGTTTTGTATTGCAAAAACATACAAATTACTCTCGTTAACTTAATCTTAAATATGCATACATATTTTACAAACATACAGTGGTCATCAGTGGCTTAAATATGTTCTAATCAATCGATATATATATATATATGAAAAAACATTATCTTTATAATCATCTAAACACATCACTGTTAATATTTTCGATATTTGATATTATTGGTAACGTGAAATGGTTTTCGCGTCAGAAATTCGAAACAACTAAATTATATTGCATTTACACAAAAAAATAAAATAATAACTCAAGGGTGATGCCTAGAAACAAAAATTGAAAGCATGATTGGAAGATGCGAAGCGATTTTCGACTATTGCATTGCTGTCACAACTCGAACAACAACATTAAACCATTTTCACAGGTGATGAAACAAATTAAATTAGTTGGGTGGCAATCCAATTACGCAGAACTGTTGGCGAACTGTTGCCACGACATCTGTTAATTTTTATAGCTGCTACTTCACTCTACTCCCTTCCGCTCTTGAGTGCATCTACTGCACTCGCAATTGCACTCCAAGTACCTCACGTAATTCGTGCAGCTCCTGTGGTCCTTGCATTAGTCGCTTCACCCCTCGCGGTAATCCACGACACGACGCTAGATTAATTGAGCTCATGTGGACACAATTCGTGAGTATTTCCTTTACTGCCTCCTCAGAAACGGATGATCCACACAGATTCAAATGACTGCCAGTAAATGGAAAAAGAAATAGTCAAAGATTTGTCTGACATGCCGACATTCATTTACTTACGCCAACGGAGACTCACTGCCCTTCTCCGCAAGTGCACGAAGTGCATTGTCTATGGGTTGCTGGACATTTGCCCAGGCCAGATCCAGCTCAATAAGACTATGTGCCCACTTTGATGCAATTAATTCTAGTCCAGAACTGCACAAACGCAAATGAATGTTATTAATTAAAACTAATTCTAATAATTTGTATGACAACGTACCCCACATCACGGGTAACCGAGCAGCCCGAGAGAAATAAATGTTTGATATCCCATGCCGGTAGACGAATTAGACTTTCGTGTGTGAGGCGAGTGCAATTGCGTACATCAAGTAGCTTCAACTTTGAGCTGCTCTTCAATATGCGCTGTAAATGATCATCGCTAATGATGCGTGCTTCATCAGTCAGTGCAGCCACGGACAGCTCTTCGAGATCGGGAAACCCAGGTGAGTCCATCTGTGAAAGACGAAATTAATAATCTCTAATAATTAAATTATTTTGTCTGCTACTTACAATCTCCTGCATGTTAGCTGTGCTTGGTGTTATGTGTGAATTGGTGACACGGAGCACCTTTAATTTCTGGCATCCATGCTGTAGTTTCTCGATATTTAGCACGCCGTGTGAAGTTGCCTGTGTGGTGACATTTGAGAGATCCAGGAGTGTCAAGTTTGGACAATGCGCCTGTAATTTGGAAATGGAAGTAGGCATTCAGTTAATATGCTTTCCTTAACACTTGAATCTATTATTACTGTACCGCAAGTATGCTGACAATATTGGGTATGCCCGCAAGACGATTGTGTGCTAAATAGAGGTGGGTCAATCTACTGCCCATTACTTGTAATGCACTGCAAAGTGAATTAATTCCCACAGCGCTCTTGCTGGCATTCATTTCCACCTATAATATGGAAACAATTAATAACAAACGATTTAGACTTAGATGAACTGCATCTGATTAACATACATTGATAGAGCTCAAGTCTATTCGCTGTAGCTTTTGCATGTTATCGACCAGAAATGACAACTGATCTGTTGTCAAACTTTTCCAACCAGCTAATGTGATGCCCGTAAGATTCGGACAACCATTGGACAGTTTAAGAAGGAAGCAATTAATGTCTGTTACCTTCCAATTGGCTGCGAATTACAAAATGACAATTGGGTTACAATAAATATTGTAGTTAAAGATTACAAGCTACTTACAAACATTCAATTCAGTACAAGCGCTGCAGCGATTATCCACAAACCATTTAAGCTTGAGTTCCGTTCGATACTTTTCTTTAATCCAGGTGGTCAAATCCATGGTGCGCCACAGTGTTGGCCTTAGTGAAACCTGTCGCCACAGCGAACACACTCGACCCAGGCGAAATAGTGTCGGCAAACAGCCCTCCTTATCGACAACAAGTTGAAATATCTGTAAATTAAAAGGAATTTGTAAAATAGACTTCTAAAGTTCTTTGTCCGACTTCGTTGTCTTACACGAAAGAGCACTTCTTCAGGTAACTTTAGGCCCCACGCACTCTGCTCGACTGGCTCCTTGTCCGTACTGCTGCTTGTTGATATTTTCTTCTGTCGCTCCCCATTGTTGCTGCTGCCTCCGCTGCCGCCTCCTCCACCTTTTTTCTTGCGTGGTTCAGACTCGCCGTCATCACTATCTTGTGGCTTTGGTTTGCGAACGCGTTTCCGTGCTGGTTTCGATGGAGCTGCCGGTTTGTGGGCCACCGTTGGAGAAGTTACTGCAGCCGTCGCACCCATGGACAATTCTGTTGCCGTGGCAACGGCATCTGACTTTTTGATGCACAACTTGATGCCCACTTTGTTGTCACTGATTTCGCTCTCGTACATGGGCAAAGCCTTCGGTTTGCGCGTTCGTGATGCACGAGGCGATGTTGATGCTGACTTATTCAGTTTCTTGTTGAGTGCCGTGACCAGCGGTTTGCCTCCCGACTTTGGAATGGTGCCATTGACCGTCGTTGCCGTTGCAGTTGCCTGATCCAACAGCTCTTGTTTTGCAGTTGTTGGCTCCTTTGCTTGTGGCATCTGTGTTTCCGTTTCACCGACTGGCGATCGCTGACCCTCGGATGCTGGGGAGCATGATGTCGACGTGGCTGTATTTGTTTCATCCGTTTGGGTCTCTGACTTGGGTGGCGATAGAATATTCTCTGGTATGGCTGATGTTGTTGCTGTCGCTGCTGCTGCTGCAGTTGCGGATGCTTCAGCCGCCAGCAGCTGGGGTGGCGTCTGTGAAGGTGTTGACGGAGTCAGCGTATTGATGTCCACTATGGCGTTGCTCACTGTGGCATTCAACTGTTTGACACTTAAGCTGTGATCGCTGTGTGCCTGCACATTATCCGTGTCCATTGGTTTTGCTTCTTCTGCTGACTCGACGATATCTTTGGATGATGATTCTTTAACACTGGTGGCCACTGATGGAGCAGCTGCGTCCACTTCTTGATTTTGCTGCACTTCACTCTTCACTGCATCGTGGGGGGGTGGTCGATTTCTCGATGCTTTGCGTTTCACTCATTTCTTTCGTGCTGCAATTTTTGAAAATGCAAAAATGGGAGGATTAATAATTATTAGGCGGCCGGAAAATCGATGCAAAACAAACTCAACCCATTTTGGCGGTTTTTCCAAGTTCTCTATACGTTCTCATTCTTGAATTTCACTCACTTTGCATTCTCTCCTATCAACAGAGCAACTCAACATGCAGTCGTAAATCTCACCTTCTATAACAAATTACATATGTGTATGTATGTGTGCATGTATTTTTTTGTTTTTATTTTTATTCGTTTGTTCGCCTTTAATAAACAAGTTGCGGTAGGATCACACCGACCGAATTATAACCTCTTCGAACCTCTAATTCTCTACTCGAACACTGTTTGGGATTTGAACTGGGCTCTGGCACATAATCTTTATCTTTTGCTGATAAGAATTTTCAGAGAGTTGAGGCACAAATCGTTGATACATGTTGATTTTCACTTCTTGTTAGCCCCACAATTGCTGCACTTATATGCCGCGCGCCACAATTGCGTGCAGGGTGCAATAATCGGCATTCAACTCACCACTTGAAGAGAGGTAGGTACACAAATGTATGTTATCTCCGTACAGTACTGCTTAACTCGCTCACACTCACTGCGGTACGTATATTAGGTCGACGGTAAAAACAGTGCGGCACTATGTGTGTGTTTGAATTGTTCGATTCGGAAGAGATTTTTTTCTTTTGGCGTTCATGGAATTTTTTACGCGTTTTGTTGTCCAAACTGCAGCGTTTACATTTTTGCCAAGCACTTGAGGCACTAAACAATAATTGATCACGGCATTGACATCGATCCGAATAATTTGAACACCTCAATTCGATGAAAACTTATTTTACTTAACCACTAGTGCAACGACGTAGAAGCTATTGCTAGCTAAAGAGAGGATGTGTTGTTTGTGTGTCAACACACCACTATGGTGGTGAGTTCGGCGCTTAAATTAACATTTCTAAATACTGCAATTAACAGTATCTATAAATTATCGGTAAACAAAGTTGAATTATAATGTAGAAATTATTTTAAATTATCTTTTGTAGAATGGTTTAAATTAATACTTAAATTAACTTAATGGAAACAATTAACAGCATTGGCAAATGAGCTGCAACAGTTGAGCCTTTACGCAATGTTGCTTCAATGAATGTATCGATACACGTTATCGTTTTATGGCGTATTATTTAAAAAACATAATCGGCGGGCGGTGTTTATTGTGTACATTTTATTTTGTAAAGCGAAACCTAATATTCATAATCTAAATTGGCAATTTCAGGCAAAACAACAAGATCCTTATGGATTTCCAACCACCGTTTCGCATGATACGTTGTCTTACCGTATGTGCGACCAAATTTGTATAAATGTCCCGGCACATGACCGGCATAGCTGGGATTCATGCCATGATCGTTGTGATAGAGCACAAAGTGACCAACTGGCGGACATTGGATGGCGGGTGTGGTCAAGTCCTGGCCACAACACCACTTGTCACGTTTCTTCTTATACATGTAGTTGGAGAAGCTGCAGAGAGCATGATGGGTCAGCACCTTGCTTGGCTCTCCGAACCGCGTCACAGCCATTGGAATATGGGCAGCATAGCCATTAATGATGAACTTGTCCTTATCGTCATCGTCCAGGAAATGTGGCGTTGTGAACTTGCTGTACTTCAGCTTCTCTGTCGTTGGCGGACACTTTTCCTGCTTTATGCCCTTGGAACGTCCAGTCACCGGTATTAATGGGGCACGATAAGTGGTTCCCGGTAGCTGTTTAGAGGTGTACATGTAGCAGGAACTCCTTCAACCCTCTAAATGTACTCACCAATCGCTCATTCAGTTGGTGCTCGAAGAGACCGTTGCCACTCTCGAGTAGATCACGATGACGCAGTGTGCGTCTATCACAGCGATAACGTTGCATGAGGTCCTCATGTTGAGCTACGCCTGCAGTGGCGGCTGCCACATACCGTTTGCCGGTTTGTGTAAACATGTTGGGCACAAAACCTGCATAACCGGGTATTATGGGATGCCTGTAAACGGAGTCAACGAATTCCTCGCGATCACGCAGCGTCTTCAATTCACTCTGGGTGGGATAATCCTTGAGATCGGGCTTAGCGTCGATGGGCGTTACAATTAGTTCTGGCGCATGGTTAATGCATGGATCGATAAGCAACTTGTGCGTCTGGATGCCATAAGATTTGCCAACACGATCGCGATTCTGGGCACAATGGCCAGTATAGCTAACAATGGGAGGTGATTTCTACAAATGCACAGAACATTCTATATCTAGGGTCTTACCCTGGTACCAGATGAGGTTCAGGCGTTATAGTTTGCTCCATTTTGCAATTAAATAAAAACACTGGGAATTTGGAAAACTAGCTTTTATCTTAGCACAATTAAAATACAATATGAAAAGGCCTATTTACAACATTTCTACGTCAACATTCTATAAAAACATCATGAGTAACATGATTCCTGATTCTTAGCACACATATTAAACACCTGCAATACGCAGCATCTCTGGAATACTGACTATCTTCTCCCGTGGCTTGCCCTTCGCTTTTCCCGCTTCAGTTTCATGTTTGTCAATGCGCTGCCATCCTTGCCAAGTCACAATAGGTTTGTTGCTCGGATCAAAACCTGGCTTGAGGGATGTTGTGTCGAAGGCATTCGCTGCAAAGTCATCGCAAATGGTTTTGGCCACGGCAAAGGCGCCGTTCATGGTGGTCAAGATGACACCTGTTGGTCCAGTACCCAGCCAGCCAGCCACATAGAGACCAGGTGCCGTTTTCTTTGTTTCTTTGTCTTGCAAGACGCGACCTTGCTCATTGCACACTTGACCTCGTCGTGCATCGAAATTAATGCCTGCATCCGCACAACTCGATTTGTAGCCAATGCTGCGTAGTATCAGATCTGCGGGCAGTTTTTCTGTTGCACTGGTCGCCACCGCCGAGTTCTCCTGCAGTTTAGTAATTGTAAACTCCATTCCACGCTCGGCAATCGCTTTGGGAGCTCTAAGAAAGATGGGCAGAAACTGCTTGCTGACTTCTCCAGACTGGCGGCTACTCTGCTCCCCCAGACTCTTGAGCATCAGTTCAGTAAGTCGCTTGCGTGGACGCTGCAGTTTGTCCAGCTGTGAATCCACACCTTAAAAGTGGTCAAGAGTCAATAAATGGCTTAAAATGTCTTGTGACTTGTAATTTTACCCGTGAAATCCTCAGGACGCCAGCGAGTCTCTACTTGCGGTAACTTGAGCATCTCGCGCAGCTCTTTGATGGTGAATGCAGCTTGCAAAGGACCTCGGCGTCCCACCAAATGCACTCGCTCCACCTTGCTGTTGGCCAGCGCCTCCAGTGCGTACTCTGTTGTGTCTGTCACCTATTTAAATATAAGAATTAGTAAAGCTTTTAACCTGAATTGCTATTCTGGGACACCTTTAAGTTATCAATTGGACTGAGCAGCATGCGAGCCACATCAACGGCAACGTTTCCTTGGCCAACAATCGTCACATCGCGGCCACTTAAGTCCGGCTGCAGCTGCTCGGCACCCGGCAATCCATTGTACCAAGCCACAAACTTTCTCGCCGATACGACATGCGCCTGTTGCTCGTTGTGTAGTTCCAGCTCGCGATCCTGATCCGCTCCATAGGTGAGCAGCACGGCATGGTAACGTTCTCGTAGTTCCTGCAGAGTTACATCTGTGCCGAGGGTGACGTTACCGAAAAAGCGTAGTCGTGGATTCTCTGCTGTTTTCGTAAACGTATTGATGACGTTTTTTACTTCTGGATGATCAGGTGCAACACCAAAGCTGGAATGTCAATAATTTGCATAATGACCGAACTCATTAGTTGATAAGTCGCAAAGAGATTCAATATAAACACCTAGAGTTAAGTGGCCAGTTGCATTTCTCGCTGGGCTCAAGATGTGGACGGTTTTATTAATGATCGTCTGCTTGTGGACCTTAGCAGCTTCTGCTCCCCTATGGAGTCCCGAACAAGTGGGTGGTAAGTACAATAAGACTTCTCTTTGTTCACTATTCAATCACTTCATTTTGTAGATTATTTTAATGGCATCTTTCGCTCTGTTGTTGGGCCGCTTTTTGGCCTAGACGATGGCAATAATAATACTACACCACCCAGTAACTAATTAAACTCGAGCTTACCGCACCAATCCAAAAGGCACCGGCAACTTCTCGACGATGTCCACAGAACAATCACTCAGCTGTTTAAGTAAATATTGCGCCGCATAGAATCCTGCTGGACCAGCGCCCACAATACAAATTCGTTTGGGATGCGCCACTTGTTGCACATTTTGTGATTTAATTGCACTTGTACTAAAGCTGTTGTTATAAACATTAATAAATTGGCGTCTGCAATATCGCAAATTTCTTGTGTAATTCATGATTATTAGTTTCTTTACTGCCGTCCAATAAAGAAAGCTGTGCAACGGTGACTATTTGTTTCTCAACACCTGCGTCGCAGTGTGACCACAATCAAACTTTCTTAAATATACCAAATACACAGTACATTATTGAATAATTGCCACTTGGTTACATTTTCAATGTAACGACGATATAAAATAGCGCGTGAATTTAAACATATTACTTATTTTGGTTTCTAATCTAACTGATCAGATGTTCGATAAAAATAACATACTTCGGAATAAAGAAAGAGATCCACTCTTGTTTTTCGAGTACTTTTACATATTTAATAGCTTGTGCCCTTTAAGGTAGTTTGTAGATTGATGCTTTATTTATTTAGATGATAAACAAACTCGAAAAATGGTACGTGCGATTAGATGCAATAACAATTTTTATTAGGTGCTAAACTTGAGGTGTACAATAACAATTTGGAAATGGTGATTTTCTGTGATTCAGATTTAATCGCGGTGCAAAGCCAGCCAGCGTTTGGCATCCACTGTAGAGCTGCCAAAAGAGTGGCCCACATTAAAGATTTCACCGGGTACATGTCCTCCATAGCGTGGCAACATGCCGCAGACACGTGGGTAAATAACACCGTTGGTAATTGCAGACGATCTACCTACGCCAGCACTCCGGATGGGAACCCATTCGACACTGCGACGAAAGTACATGTCGTCCTTGGGATTGCACCAGCCGCCATCCGGTAAATGAAAATCAAAACCATAACCTGGTCATAACAGGATTAGCTCACATTATGGAAATGCGAGTGCAACACTTACGATTGGAGTAGGACATAACAATTATATTGTGTTAAAAAGCAGACGAATCCCATGAGCGGAACAGTTCCGAAAAACAACTACGACTGCCCTCAACTGACGGAAGTCGCTTCGACAAAACGATTTATTTATTTTCCATGGCAACGGGCCTATGAGTTGATTGGGTGCTGACAGGCCATAAATGAATCTAAAGGCCAAAATCAGGATGAAATAGCAACAAGTTCTGTTAAAGCCGTTAAAACACGGTCACGACACGACATGTTCATGATGTTTGCCTTAATGGCATTTTATAATGTCAATAAACAAATAAAGTCACCAATGAATTAAACACGCACTCAAATTTCAATCTATATAACTTGTATATTAAGTATTATGCATATTTTCTACACGTACACACGGGAGGGGGGAGATATACAATTTTATCATTTACAGGAATTTATTTAGATTTGCAATTCTCTCAATTTAATATAAATTTAATGAATCTACGCTCGGTTGCTTTTGCCTTTATTGCCAGTATCCAGAAGTATTAAAAACTATAGCCATGTGCTGGCTTCAATTCACCATCGTCATCATCATCGTCGCCGTCTAGTCAAATAATCAATTCGACTTCTTAGCCTTCTTCTGTTGTTTGCTCTTGAGTTTCTCCTGCTTCTTCAGCTCCTTCTCCGTCAGCGATTTGTACAGCTTGTAGCCAAAGAGAGCTGCAATTGCATAAATTGTGGAATGTTAATGAATATTGTTTTAACAATACTATTAGGGGCACGTGTAATTAACCGAATACTGAGACGATAAGAAATATCACAGCTACCAATATGGAGGTGGAATAGGTTTGAGCAAAATTCGTATGTGTCACCAATCGACGCTCAATGCGAGCGATGGCCTCCTGAAAGGAGCCTTTCATCTCGCTGATGAATGCGTGTCGATCACTCTCAGTCAGCGATTCCATTTTGGTCTGAAGTCTGTTAATCTTTTGCATCAGATCTTCGGCAAACTTGCTGTTGGGTCCAGTTTTGGCCACAATCGCTGCCACCGAGTTCTTCAGCTGCTGCACGATGGACTCATCGCCAACACCGACACTAGAACTCATTGTTGCAATGGGTATTTGGATAATTTGGTGTAAATTATTACTGCCAATAGGTTGATCGGCATAGCACTCCACTAGAAATGAGTGGGTAAAGCTTTTATCGTGACGATTTGCCGCGTTTAACATGAAATTTTGTGGTGGATTTCTCCTATCTTATCGAAAATCGAACACCTCTCCAATATAAACCAACATTCTCAGTAAATGTTTGCATGTGAGTATTTTAACAGCGCACACTTTACGAGTAGAGTAAAACCAACGTGTAGTTGATGGACACATACACAATTTCAACATAATTGTAGGTGTCACATTTGGCGAGGGTGGTCTTAATAATTTTGATTGTCATTTTTGGGTATGGAAGTTTCCTTGTGGTTGTCGCTGCTTACCAAAGACGAGCAATATGAGCGTTATCATCACAAAGAACACAATATACTCTCGAGAACTGTGGCCAGGATGTCCATACTGCCTCATGAAATCCTCCGGCGATGGCGGCTTTGGATTGAATATACTTTCGCGCAGCTCGGCACGCTCTTCATCCGAAATGCCCTCCATGGACTCAACCATTTTCCATATCTCATCGGCGCTGGGCATTTTAAAGTCTGGACTGCCGGGACCGGCGCCAGGTGGCGCTACGAAGCCCTGATCTCCGCCAGCTGCAGCCGCGGCAGCCACATCATCGGCGAATGCTTGTTGATTTATTGGATCTTCTGCCATTATTTATTAAATTCCCTCTCTCTCTCTTCTAATCACGATGCTGCTCTTAGCTTAAGCGGTTACGAGTAGTTTTGCTTAACGGTTTATTGTGTCTGCATTTGTGGGGTGGAAGGTATAAATTCGTATAGTTGAGTCGCAAGCGCCACGAAAACATATTAAATGATTCACAAAAAGTCTTCTAATGTTGTTAAGAGATAATCAATTTACAGCATGCAAATAGTAATATTGCTGACAATTATAATTTAAATGTAACATACAATAAGAAATTGCATTCAACGTACAGTGTAAATAAAATACACTGCTATGAAACTACGTGGCAACAGCTGATAGCAAACGAACATTTCACCCCTAGAGACAAACTCGCGCACTCAAATAGCATTTTAGACGACTGCCATCAACAGCAGTCGTGGCCGAGTGGTTAAGGCGTCTGACTCGAAATCAGATTCCCTCTGGGAGCGTAGGTTCGAATCCTACCGGCTGCGATACGAGTAACTTTTTTTTTAATTTTTAATGAAATAAAACACTATTTTATGCTCTTTTAAATACAACAACATTTAACAACTGACTTTAGAAGCACAAAATAGAAATTCGCGCTTTTCATTGAATTATTGTTTGGGAGCTACTAACGTGTTCTATAGACCGCTGCCTTGGCAAACTGACTGAACGCTAATTTCAAATCTAAAATACAATTTGCCACTTATTTGTAATCTCAGTCCGCCTTTATTTTTTGTTCTCTTCACTTATTTGTGAGAGATATGTGCCTTTAGTTTCGCTGCGCTTTGTATTTTGTTGTCCAGCGTCAGCATATTTTTAAAGGTAGTCCGCAAGAAGTCAGTAAATAAAAATAAATAGAAACAACTACAACTACATACGATATGCGATAAGATTCCTCAATACTGCTTATCAATCTAAGCAATACACAAGACTGTACAGTAATGAATGAAGTTTGTAAATGAAACATGCAGCTGAAGCTTTAGCTAATACATTGTAAAAAATGCAAATTGATTTGTGGGCATCAACTCTCAACATTCAGCTGTCAACACGTGTACTACAACCAACAAAAACAAAAAAAACAATATACAATATATATAGTCAACAAACATGTGCAGTTGCCCCACAGTTCGAACTTGTGTTTGCTGCCTTCGCTTATCACTACATACTTATCATTTAACAATATTGGAGCGCCAATATTTTTCGACAAGAAAACTTGAATACGTGGGCAGAAAATAAAAACGAAATTGACCAGATAAGTAGAGTAGGATGTCTTCTCAACGTACACGTATTCACTACGTTTGAGCACTAGCGAGCTTTTAGTTTAATGCTCTTCAAATCAAAACATTGCGATAATGCACTCTTAGAAAAGAAGGCAGATAATGATGGCTGTCGAAACAGTAGCATATGAGAGTCAATGGCAGAGACAGAGACAGAGACATAGGCAGATACATTAAGAGGGGGACACTGAACCTGGAGTTGGAAGCGAACCAATTCTCGTTTTGATTGTGTGGTGAAAGTTTCGTTTTGTTTTTTTTGCGACCCAATTGCCATTCTTTTTGGCTCTGTGATGTTGATTAGATTTTAGTAGGGACTTGGGAACGAGTAAATTGGGGTTTAATTCATGCGTGACGCAATAGGAAGGAAATGCATCTAATAGAATGCATCTATCGCAGACTCAGACTCACCTGCTAATCCGAAAACAACAACAGCCGGCACATAAAATGCAAGATTGGGAATCGACTGTTGGAATGGTGAACCGGCATCAGTTAAATCGACCATGGTGTATAAATTGTAAAAAATGAATAGAACTTTAAGTCAGGCACGTTTGGATGCAGCAGAGTAGGCAGCTCTGTTGTCGTCACACTTTCAAGTTTATCTCAAAAATAGCCGAAACCACGACTCAAGATGAAAATATTTTGCAGTCCTTGCCACCCGGTTTGTTCGCTAACAAGGTTGCCACGCTTTTCAAGTGTTCGACTACGTAGGTTTATATTTTACTACAGTTTTGTCTTGAGCCTATGAAACAGATCCGACTACATATACATCATTTTTAATATTAAAATGTACTTTTTTTTTTAAATATCTAAATTTGTAATAATATAACGACATACAAATCGATACCCAAAATATATCGAAACGTAGACATAATAGTGAGACCGCAATCAGTTCAGAACATATTTATCGGCGTTAAAGCGTGTATCTTAAAAATATTTCTTCTGGTCACATTCTGACAAGTAAAGTTGTTTGTTTCAGCTGTTTCGTGTTCGAGTTTTGGAAAAAATAAAATTTTTGCAAAATGAAGGTCATCTACAACACTTTGTTCAAGCGCACATCCACCTACGCAGTGGCCATCATCGCTTCGGCCTTCTTCTTTGAGCGCGCCATCGATGTCAGCTCCAACGCGATCTTCGATTCCATCAACAAAGGCGTAAGTACAATTTGCTGCTTATGTAAGACTTTAGAAGGCCCATTAATATTATCTCGCTTTTTGTTTTCAGAAACAATGGAAGGACATCAAGAGCAAATATGAATAGACATGCTAAAGAACGCTAGTTATAAATAAAACAGTTATGATGTTTCATTGTAATTAACATAAAAATGCGACGTTTATTGTAAACGTAACGAAATCCAAATAAGGCTGTTTTTATTTTTGTTTATTTTGCGTAACAGAAGTTACTGATTGCTCCGACACCTCCCAGGGCTTCTCATGTCGATAAGCATCCCAGGGCTGGGTGTTTGGCAGTCTGGCGGGTTCCTGGAAACTGATGCCACTGGCCTGCACAGCTTGTAGCAGCTTCTCCAATTTACTGCCGGCCACAGCCTCGACGTTACAAGTCATCTCGGTGATGCCGGCGTGAAGGCATCTTTGAGCTAGAACGTGTCCCAGATTCACAAATGCCGCAGTGTCGTTGGTCTTGAACAATTGCTGTTTAATCGCCCACTCTGAGGTGCTAGCACTCAAGATGGTACCGTTTTCGAAGTGTTTCACATCCGCACTCACATAGCGACCGCTGGTATTGATCTCGAGGGTATGCCAATAGGAACGACCAGGCTTTTCCAGATGATAACCGCTGGGCTTGTATGCAATGCGTAACCTCTCCAAATTGCGGGGATTGCGGTTTGTTACGTATGTTGTGTCGCTTGCCGGTGCCGTTAGCTCCTTGATCTTGTGCAGCACGCGGGCTGATGTCAGGGGACGTGCACTACGAGACATTGTTTATTCAGAAACGACAGCGAAAAAAATAATTTGTGTTTAACCACGTTAAAATAATAACAGCAATAACTTAACCTGAAGCGTTGTCGATATATATTGGTATCGATATTTTTACTGTAATCAGCTGACATCAGTGGCTTATGTAACTGTGGCCCTGTGAATGGCTAAACTGATCAGCTGTTTCGGCTTGTTTACATTGAAAATTTATAAATTATTTCAGATTTCCATTTGGCCTAGCGTATTTTTATTGCTCGATTTGCATTAATCATAAAAATTTAGACATGCGCGCTTCGGCCAAAGTGCGCCGAAGGCACAAATTCATATTTTACGGGCCGGAATGCGCGAACATTTGCCAACCGCACGCTCAACCTTACAAGACAATCGTCGTCGGCGACGGCTGAAGCGCAAGTCCAAATTGTACAAGTGTAGCGCGTTAAAGATAAATTACGCTTATGTAAAGTGCGGGTGCAATAGTCAAAATTTGCTAACTACCATTATATTATATATATAAACATATCAAGCAAATTGAGTGTTCATCATGTTGATGGCAATATTTACTACAAGCGCCAGGCGGATACGTCCTGATCACCTGAATCATCTGGCCACGCGGTGCTTGTGGCATTGGGATCTGGGGCACCTGCAGCGGACTATTTATGGACAGCGAATTTACTCCTTGGGGTCACGGGTAAGATTGTATATTTAAAGCAATGTGGTCAAGGCCTCTGCCATTGCCATCGATTTTTGATTCTATATAGTAGATGAGGTTAATAAAATTCATATATTTTATGCATTTAATATATATGGGGGCAAAAGAAGCCACGCGTTAAGGCCCCAACGACATAGGTTCTTTCTCACCAATCTGTAATTCACCACAGTGCGACCAGGGCTGCATTTGTGTCAGCATTTTATTTTGGCGGGCTATTCAAAATGCACATTGCCTGTTAGGTGCAGCATTCATCTCTGTTGCTGTTTCGGTTGCTTATCTCCATCTCTATCTCAATGCAAATAGTATGCAAGGTTAAACAAAGCGAAAATATCTGTGAAAACGTGCTTTCACTGCAACACTTTATTTGAACTGATAAAATGTTTACTGACTGATAGCATTGCGAGCACTTGACTGTTGCTCAAGCTCTCTTTCGGTCGAATTCTCTTTGTGATCAGCATGTGCGCGCCCTTCTACGCACCTAGACTAAACCTAACACTGCATTTGCACTTGACAAAATTCTCAAGTCTAAAATCAGTTACACTTTCAAGTTCCCAACGCGCGGTCGTGTCTGCAATCTCTTCCGCTAATATTGTAATAGACGACGACGACGACGACAACAACAACAAAGAACGGCAATCAAAAGAGAACTACGAAATCTAATTGAAAAAACGTATATTTTTATTTTAAATTAATTGAAGGCGAGTCAATTAAATATTTGAAAGAATCTTTTTGATTGAACTTTGAGTGCCTAAAAAAAATCACTAGAAACGCAGAAATTGTCGCGCTTTTTGCACTGCGTATTTTTCATTTTCATTCTACGCGTTCTTTGTGCTTTTGTTTGCTTTCCACATAAAAACAAACAACAAAAAGTGAAGAATAACATGCAGTTTCATGCTGAGGAAACATTTCTCTGCTTATCTCTTGGAATAAGCCTTTCCGTATATCTCATGCTGAGGTTCAAAAGTCCTTTTGAATAATGTGTGTTGTGAGTGTGATTACTTTTGTATGTGAAATAAGGGCAATTAGAATAATTAGCAAAACAAAGTAGTCGTTGACCCTCCGTAAGTTGGTCATGACTGACTTGAATTTAGCTTGTTTTGTTTGTGATGTTAAACTCCACTTCCATTGACTCGCAGCATTACGTCCAGGCCCCAGAGGCTCACCCCTTGCCAGATGGTAAATCCTCATCCGGACTGCAGCATCAGCAGCCGCAGCAGCAAAAGGGAGAGCAGCGCCAGCAGCAGCAGGATAATCTTTCGCAGCATCCATCTTCGCATAGCATTCGGCCGCCAACGGATAATCCTGTGAAAAAGCAGGACTCTCAGACGCAGGGACGACAACCTTCATCCTCGAGCATGGCATCAAGTGTGGATATTCCCTACGACATCAGTTGGATATTTCCCCGACTGCGAAATCCCTCCAAGCTGTGGTATGTCGTCAGTCAAATTGTAGTCACTCTCGTAGGCCTCCTCAGCAAGGTTATCCTCGGTAAGTTATATTCCCCGTTGTCAAAACATAAATTATTATTTATGTTTGCATTTTGTTCCGATTGAAATCGAGAAACAACACGCAAGAGCATCTGTTTTCGTTTATTTTTGGCGTAGTACTTTTTGTCGGATTTTATTTTTGGTTGCGTTTTATACTTTTCGCACTTCGGATTTCCCATTTCGCATTTCTCGCCCATGTAAATTGTCCATGGTCATGATTCTTGGCTATAAGCAAATCTGGCTGATAAACGACATCTCTTCCTGCATTCGCTTGTGTATTTGCACTATGCCTATCTTATATATAGAATCTAATAAGTACGCCATAAAGTTGCATATAATATATGCAAATCCACATATACTTTTCATTAAATTAGATTAACATTGTGAATCGCTGGGTCACATGTTTTTAATGCAATGTAATGTAGAGAAATCTTGTTGAAGATCTTTAGAAGATGTGGAAGATTATAATACAAGTCAACACAAACTATTCGCTTTATATATTTTTAAATTGAAATGTTAAAAAGAACAGAGTATTCTGACCTTAAAATAGCAACTTAGGCAAGTGTGAAATTGAAAATTAGTTTTGACAATTTTTTGTTGTTTTAAGTGAAACATCCGTGACAAAAGAAAAAAGAGCCCTGACATCAAAGTTTAAACTTCTTAGTAAGGAACTTTGCATATTAAGGAACTTAACCCCATTGCTTATTAATTGAATATTGAAAATGTAATTGGCTTTTAATATTGTGGGGCGCCCCAAAGTATTCTATACATTTTTAGGTAATTGCAATTTGAAAAATATATTAATGAGTTTCCCATTATTATTGCAGTCGTGTTGAATCATACGAAAGTCTACAATAAGGACCGACTTATCGCTGCGGTGGGCAAACGTCCCAAGGGCGTGCCGCTCGTAACCGTATCCAATCATTACTCCTGCTTCGATGATCCCGGAATATGGGGCACTTTGCCAATAAGCTTGGTGTGCAATACTATGCGCATACGATGGTCGATGGCAGCTCATGATATTTGTTTCACGACAAAGCTGCATGCCACCTTCTTTATGTATGGTAAGTTTCTTTTATCCTTCTAAATTTTACTTAAAATTAATGTATATTCAATTTACAATAGGAAAATGCATACCTGTTGTGCGTGGAATTGGCGTATATCAAGATGCCATTAATCTGTGCATTGAGAAGTGCGCGTTAGGAGATTGGGTGCATGTGTTCCCCGAGGGCAAGGTTAACATGGAAAAGGAGGAAATGCGTCTGAAGTGGGGCGTCGGTCGGATTATTTACGAATCGCCCAGAATGCCAATTGTGCTTCCCATGTGGCACGAGGGCATGGACTCTGTGCTGCCCAATGTGGAACCGTATGTGTTTAAATTCCGCAAGAATGTCACCATCAATGTGGGTCAACCGTTGGATCTGAACGATTTCGTTCAAGATCTGAAAAATAAACAAGTGCCCGAACCTGTGGCGCGAAAACTCATCACAGACAAAATACAAGAAGCCTTTGCTGTAAGTTTAAATATTGATCCCCCTATTCATTGATTGTATACTTATGGTATTTCTTTTCTTTATTTGTAGACTCTGCGGTTAGAAACCGAAAAATTACATGAGCAGCGCACTCAGTGACCGCGTGGAAGAATAGCTTATTTATTTCGATAGTATTAAGCCTAAAATGATGCCTCGATAAAATGTTATCACTATATAAATATTATATTTAGCATTTTCCTACTTCCTTCCAACATGCTGCAATAGCATTAGTGAGGCCAAAAGCTGCCCTGTCGTCTGTTATTGAACAAATTATTGCTTTAAGTAAAAAGAGTGTGAATTGAGATTAAGTGTAAATATATGAAATCAAGTCAAGAAGTAAATTAGAAATTTTTCCGATATTCTTAATATTTACAATTATAAGATTGAGCAACTTATGTGGGATTAAGAGAGTACACTGTATTACTAAAACATAAAAAAGAAAGGTACATTAAAAAGTCCGTTTTAAAGAATAGCTTGGACTTTTATTTTAACAAGGTGGCAGCTTTGCTCAACGCGTTGCCAGACTCGCCGTTCAAATGTAAACAAAGGGCAAGCACCGTTAAATGGCACAAGTGTAAAAATGTAAGCAGAAATTTTGAAAATATTACCTTTAAAGAAAAAAACTAAATTGGAATAATCTAGGTCGTATATTACAGTTATTAATAAGGAGAATGCCATAGTGTTGACCACACCCAAGCGCAATGAGCTGCTCCGAGACGGTCCAACGGAGTCCATGTCCCACAGGTGCCACGTTTTGGGTCGCGGCGCTTACGGCACCGTGTTCAAGGCAGTTTATCGAGGTGAACTTTAATGAATATTTATTAAATTAAATTCAAATTATTTTGTTTGCTCTAGATCACTCTGTGGCACTGAAAGTAATCAAAAACAGCGCCATATCCACTTTGCACAACGAGTCCCACGTTCTCAACTGGAATCATAAGAATATAGTTCGTCTGATGAGAGTCGAATCGAATGCAGAGTTTGGCTTGCTCATCATGGAGAGGCCCAATGGATTGTGTCTACAAAGAGTGACCGACACGCTTGTTTTGCCTTTGGTACACAGAGTGGTGTAAGTAAATTAATTTCACTTAATTCCATAATTAATAATCACTGTTTTTCTAGTATTACGCTTGATGTGCTGGCTGCCCTAAGTTACTGCCATGGTCAGGGTGTATTGCATCTGGATGTAAAGCCTCCGAATATATTGATTGCATTGGGTGGCAAGCCAAATTCGATGGGAAAACAATCAGTGTATTATCGCAGCTATATATGCAAACTATGTGATTTTGGCTCCTCCGTCAAGCTGGATGAGCTGTGCAGCAGTCAAATGAATACAAAGGGCACGCTGCGATACATGTCTCCAGAAGCATTGCGATCGGCGCCTTTAACATGTGCCTCTGATATTTATTCCTTGGGGATCACCATGTGGCAACTGCAGGCACGTCACCTGCCCTTCTATCAACTCAACTGCAATGATACCATTGCCTATCAAGTTGTGAAATACGATCTACGACCAGATAACTCCGCACTGCTCGAGGAACTACAGCTCGGTTCCGATCACACCGAAATTGTGCCCTTAATCAGCTGCGATTGTGAGGAGCGTGGCCAAGGTATAAAGAATAATAACGCCGTCGATCGCATGTGTAGATACATGAACCGAAATAATCCACAGTTGGATGTAGTACTATCAACGGAGTTGTACAAAAAAGCTCGTCGCAATCTCAACTTTGATAGCTCACATGGTCGTGTGAGCAAGCGAACACTTAAACAGCGCAGCAAGCAACCCAGATTGGCAAATTATTTCGATAATCTGTCAACGATTTCAGTCACATATCTGGAAAGTGCATATAGCGAACTATATAAGAGCTGCTGGCTCAGCCAACCTCAGTTGCGTTTAAGCTCAATTGAGCTACAAAAACATCTCGAGTTGATTTTGGCTAAATGCTTTGCCAACTAGTTGTAAGTTAATTGTTTTTTTTTTTTATATTTGAAATTGTCTAGTAATTATTATTTTTATTGCAACGCTTAAGTTTTAACTGTATGTAAATTGATTTTATACCGCTTCATGTATTTTTTTGTTTGTTAGAGTAATAATTTAAGAGGCCACTTTGTTTTGGTTTAATAATTTATTTTTCGTAACTCTTTTTTTATTTTGTTTTGTTTATTTGTACTTGCTACGCTAAGAAAATACATTTATAATGTTTATACGAGCTTAAATTTATAATTTCTCATTTTTGTCGAGCGTAGTGCGTTTGCTATGGGTGTATATATCTGTATATATACTATAATATATGTTTTTATGTATGTAACTTGTATTTAGGATGTGATGCAAACACGAAGGAACAAATAACTAACTTGTTCACTTTGCTTTAGGCTGATTTTTAGTCTCACATCGTGGCTACTTTAAGAGGGACTAACTAGAGTTTGAAGAAGAGGTTCTCACCCTTATATACGCGATACGCTCGTCCATTGACTTTATTTACAAATTATTATTGTTGTCATTTGTTTTATGTTCGCTTCGAAACCTTCTATATGCATGTATGTACCTTTATTAGTATTTGACTTGATTCGTTATTGTTATTATTGTTATTGTAAAGATGTCTAAATATTTTCACCCATTTTCGCTACACTTTCGTATCCAACTGCGCTTTGACTGTGTGTTTGGTGTGTGACTTTAGGTGTTGAGTAATGCACTCTACAAAACTGTTTGGTGTTATCTAACATATCGTTGCTGATAATCAGAGATAACCTACATCTGATGAATACATACATGCTCTTTATTTTTTATGCTGTTGTGCGGAAGACTACAGTTTTATAATATTACTTTTACATCTTCTAATAGTTTGAAAAAGTTTTAGTTGCACTCTGCTCAGATACTGAACAAAGCTTTGGCTATTCCAAAATTAATTATCATTATATTGTATACAGATTACATATATATTTTTTTAAGAGAAATCTATTCAGTTGGAAATGCAATTTTCGAACACATGTCTTTGGGAACACTTCGTACGTCGTTCTACAAAATCATATAGAGCGCGTCGAGTGCGTTTGCTTTTTGTTTTCTTTTGTTGAATACTTGGAACAATTGGCAATTACAAAACGCTAAATCGGGGAAAACATTCTCAAAAAAACTTACAATATTCAATATAAATATGATTCGTATTTCGAAGATACGCAATTTACTTTTGCCTTCTTCACTCTACTTCTGCCTCTGTCTCCTCAGTTTTAGTTTGAATATATCACAATTTAGTCTTTTTAAATCTTTAAATATATATATATGTGTATGTTGTGGAGTGTATTCCCCAGAACTATGCGCGTACTCTCGATTTGGGAATAGTAACTCCACTCCGTTTACGCTTAACTTATACTTATAGGGTTTCTCGTATCTTTTGTCGTTTTATTCTTTTTGAGATTGTTTTTGTTTTTTTGTTATGTTTTGGGGGGAAGAAGGGTTCATCGCATGGGGGCGTCTCTTTAACTGGCGTAGGAACGACGCACAGGAACCGGCGGTGGAATTTTGGATTTACGTTGCGGCTGCTGCGTTGTCAGTTTTTTGCGGTGTCTGCGGCGACGGTGACGATGGCGACGATGACGTTGATGATGTTGACGTCGATGTCGATGATGAGGAGGATGTGTGAATGCATGTTGGAATTCTTGTTGGCGGCGCTTTGTGGCAGCTCTTTGACAGCTCCGTTGCCGTTGTCTTTGTTTCCTGCAAAATGGAATTTTGTGTGAATTGTGCAACAAACAAATTTGTTATCTCCCTTCTTACCTTCTTTGGTGAAACAAGCGCTGCCGCTTGCACGGGCGACGTCACACGCTTCCAACCGTTGCTGCGGCGCCACGAATTCGCTGGCGGCGCATGCCTCTGCAACAGACGCTCCTTCAGCTTGGTGACCACGGCGGGAGCTGGCGGTGGCTCCTTGGCCATTTTGGCCATCAGCGAACAACTGATGCTATCGCTGCGGACCACGCTGGACTCGAGTTCGCGTCGCTGATTGTGGCGCAGTATGCAGCTGGGCTCCTGATCCTCCAGCACCGACTTGGACTTGACCAGCACGTGGGGCGGACGACGCAGTTCGGTCTTGATGATCTGTGCTATGCACTGCTGTTCGTTGAGCAGCGGTGCGGTGACCACAGCATTGATTAGCGGCACATCCTCGATCTCAATGTCACTCACACGTCGTCGGCACTCCTCAATCACTGCATAGTCGTGCTCCTCCTCCTCCTCCTCTTCATGCTCCGGCTGCGGCTGTTGCAGTGATGGTGGCGGATGTGTGACTGAATGCTCATCGGTTTCGCTGGAGGAGCAGCTCGTCAGTTGCGCCCGTCCCGCCTCACTGGGCGTGGGACTGTCACGAGCCTTGGCCTGGCTCTCCGACATGCTCGAGTCCTGCTCGTCATCCTCGTCCTCATCATCGGTCTCGCCCTCGAGGTAGGAGAACAAACTGCGCGACGAATTGGAGCGTATGTTGACCAGCTTGTAAAAGTCGTTGGTAAAATCAGTGCAGGCCACCTCCTCATCCTCTGAGTAGACAATCTGTGCAACGCATTGGAAATAGTAAATGGGAGCAAATTGATTTTAGGGAGAGTTTTCTTTACCTTCTGCTGCAGCAGCTGCGCGATGCCATCGGTCAGCGAGTCAGTCTCAACGGTTGTCGAATTGATAAAGTCACTCGAGGGCCAGAGCCAGTCGTGCTCTCGCTTCCTTCGCTGCAGCTGCAGTTGCAACTGTTGCTGCTGTTGATGCTGCTGATGATCGCGCTCATCGTCGAAGGTTATCACAGCCAGCTCCTCCTGCGACATGCTCCAGTCTTCCATTTCAGTCGAGCACGGCTCCGCTGGCAGCAGCCACTGTTCCGGCTCCTCGGGCAAATCCTCCAGATGACCATTCGATGGCTGCGGCTGTCCGCTGCTCATTGTGCAGTAGCCCTCGTCCCTCCCCTTAACCGGACTCGCCGATAGCGCCGCATTCTGGGCCTCCAGATCACGCACTCGACTCTTCAGCATGCTGACTTCCTCGCGCAGATTATCCTCGGCCACAATGGCGTCCACCACCTTGCGCATCACATCATCCAGACAGTGTTCGTATTGTCGGATGCGCGTCAGCAGTGCTCGATTCTCTTGCTGCATCGAGTGCAGCAAACTCTCCTGGCGCGCAAAGCGAGTCTGTAAAAGAGAGAAGGGAAGGGGTTATTAGACACTTTTGTTTGGGGGAAAACCTTGAGGTGTACAGCTGCATTGACGAGGGTCGCGCCCCCACCCAGAGTCATTTATCACACACACAATTTGTGGCACTTGCAATTGAAGCAAAGTGTTAAGTGAACAGTTGTTACATGCAGCCAACCCCCTGCCAAATGTTCAGCAATCCATCTAGTAGTTGAAAAACCCATGAATTGATCGAGCAAACACACAGCTTACAGCCAACTTGTTAACTTGGCCCGAAGGTCAATGCAACTATCGAGACATGTTAAACCTTGGGATTGGTTTCATTAGACCCGCTTTACGAAAATTCAGTTAGCTTTGGCTTCAACACATACACGCCATTCAATTGGGAAATCTTTGTTGTTGCTTAAAACACGTATTCCTTCTGCGGTGGGTAATGAAAAGATGCCCCCTTTCCCCTTCCCAAAACACTCTCGCTGCTCAGCGAAGCGCGTCTAATGCGAACGCTCAATCAATTTCAGGACTTACCCAAAACAAAACAAAAAAAAAAAAAGAGCAGCATTAACACAACAAAAAAGCAGCAAAGAAACTACAACAAGAAAGAAGCAAAGAACAATTTAAAGTCGCGTCTCGAGAACAACAACGGCCCAGATAAGCGACAATTTGTATGCGCCGAATATGCGAGCGAGGGGAAACATTGTTCTTAAAAATGAATTTATGCGTTTATTTATGACTTCGCTGAGACTTCTCTACGTCTTCGTCTTCGCTTTCGACTCCAGCTCCACCTCCAGCTCCATTTCCATTTCCATCGCCATCTCCATCTCCATCTTTGGCTGCTACTGTCGTCATCGACAGCAACTGCGACTCCAACTTCCAACTTTTCATTTCCAAGTCGCAGACTAAGCGCGCGGAAAACTCCAACTGAAAACTCTTTGCCGCAACGCGGCGCAACAGTGCAAATTGTTTTTTCACATGCTGTGCACTGCGAGGGCGGTTTAACGAGTTTCTGGCATATAGAATGTGGAAATAACCGTTGATTTGGAAGAAGTTAAGTTGAATAATAACTCAAATATCTCGCGAATTACTTTATCAGTTCTAAGGCGAATTCTATAAAATAGTTTCATCCTTTTGTTATGTAAAGCTCCTGTTGCACTTGTTAGTTGTCATAAATGATCACTACTAAAATAAAAGCTAAATAGAAGTAGTAATAATAATAACTCGACGAATATCTTGCGAATCACTTTATCAATTCTTAGGCGATTTCTATAAAATAGTTCCCTATTTTCGCTATATAAAGCTCCTGTATGTCTTGGTAGAAGGAGTCATTGAATAGGACTACGAAAATCTCATAAAATAGGAAAAGATGAGTTGAAGTCGCAGATATAATAACTCGTTTAATAATTTCCAAGTTACTTTGTCAATTTTATACTGTTCATATTCATCTTTTCCTTATATAAAGAACTAATTGAAGTAGTAGTAAATATAAGTAATTCTATATCACATATGAAGCAGCCTTAGGCAAAACTGTTTAGAAGTGTTTAACGAATATTCTCCCCTAATATTTCTACAAGAAAGGTGTTCATAATCGATAAGATAGATTTGAAAGAAATGTATATATAAAATAAATTATATTAAGTATACTCTTTACACAAGTATTTGAAATAGGAAAGAAATTAATAAGGGGAGCCACAAAAATCGCTTCAGCTTAAAAACTCCTCAATTTCATTCCGAGTTTTCAGTTATTCATATAACTTTTATTGCAATAAAGGCAGGTGCAATTTAGTTTCGTACAAGAATCTTTGAAGGGTTTTCTCAATATTTTTCTATATACTCCAATTTAAATGCTTCACTTGATGGCAACTTGTGATGCTGCCCTCGCTGTCTTGCTGTCAGCGTGACCCCCCCAAGCACAGCACATTAGCAAGAGGAATAGCAAATTGAACAGCATCACAGCGCCACCGCCAAAGCCACCGCATCCACCACCATCACCGACATTAAAAAAGGAGCAGCAACATCCGCTGCATGTAGAGACAGAGAGTGAGTGAAAGAGAGAGAGAGATATATACATACCTGGAGTGCCTTGTGATCCCGACATGTCTGCAGTTGTTTGCGTTCTTTGGATTTCATAATGCGATTCATGCTGAAAGCGGACGAGGACGAGCAGCACATGGAGAGAAGAAACACACACAGAAAATAATAATAAAATAAATGTTGAAATGAAAACAAGTTGCAAAAACGATGCAATTATTTTGTTGTGTGTGTGTGTGAGTGAGTGTGTGTGTGGTGTAGTGAAAAGTGCGTGTGGCTAACAAAGTTTTCGGGCCAACAAAAAACTATGCGCGAATTTGAATTGCCCCGTAATTACATTTTGGCATATAGCGAGAGAGAGAGAGGTGAACTCGCATTTTTCGCTGGGCTGCGGTCAGTTTCAGTTCAGTTTGGTGCGGCACTGATTGATGGCTTTCCGCGGAGCATGTTTCTAATGGATAATGCCTGGCCCTGACTGCGAAATAAATGCTTCCTGCTGTTGGCTTTGATTTCAGTTGCTGCTGCTGCTTTCCAGACCATTCGCTCTGGTTGTAGGCAATTCTTTTGGCGCTGCTCAGTAATTTGGAAAATTGCATTCAGTGCCGTTAACTTGCCGTTTCTTCAGACCACTCTCTCTCTCTCTCTCTTTCGCTCTCTCTCGCTGTGATGCGTAATGGCCTGGCGTTGACTGAGGAAGTTAAAGGCGTTCTCAGTCACGAGTTTCTATGAAATATTTACGTACGTATTTTGTGCCCAAAAGCAGCGCGAAAAACTGTTTTACAATTGCATAATTATGTGGGATACAACCACGGAACAACAAAATATAGAATGGAAAGAAGAATACAGCTCAACAAGAAAACAATTCATTTTCATGCTGTGCCAAATTTAATGCCGAGCACAATTTTCTTTACATTGCAGTTCAGTTTTTCTAATGGAATGCATAAAACATAAGGCGATTCCAGAGCTCGTAAATATTTAAAGCTTGCCACCATATCATTTGCATAATTCTGCTTTTGTTGTGTATGTGTGTATGTGTGTGTGTGTGTGGCTATAAATACTTGTGTTTTGTAATCATAAATAAGCATAAGTAAAATATACTTATGCATGGAGATTGTGTATCTCTCAGATACTGCGTATCTTTATGCAGTTGCTTCATTTTGGCATTGTCTTTTCTACTTTTATTAAATTTATGCCAGCTGCAGCTAAATTTATTTCTTTAGTCGAATTAATTGTTTAACTTTAATGCTAATCTAGCTGTAGATGTAGCTAATCTAAGTCTTTGAGATAAGATAACTAATACAATACAATATAATATCAAGAATGATTTCCTTTAATATAATACCCTGATAATCTGTAACTATTTGTAAATAAGAATTGTGTAACAAATTAGCCACGTTTTGTGTTGTCAATAAATGAAAATAAATGGTGTATTACATGCTCACATTACACACATTACACACTCACACACTCTTGTGTAGTTTTTAAAAAATACATTTGATTTGTTGTCACTTACTTCTCAATTTGTTCGCGTAGCTCCTTCTCGAAAGTCGGTGACCCGCATTGGCTCTGAAAAAAGTGCATTGAAAAAGCGTCCAAAGCAAGAGTGAGGGGGAAAAATGGAACATAATAAAAACAGATTAAATGAAATGCGAAAGAAATTAAACACAATAAATTAATACATTTTTTTTTACAATGAATTAAGAACGACAATTTAATTGCCAGCGACTCTCGCTACCAGAGTGCGGCAATCATTTGCACTTACAACCAGCAACCAGCAACTAGCAACCATCAACCATCAACGGACAGCTGATGGAATAGTGACTAAAGTGAGAGCGGGTGGTGGAGACTTAAATGAAATTGATTAGAGCGGCGAGGTCGAGGTGTGCAGACCAATGAGACACAGTCTAGATATACACAGACGAAGCTCGAATGTGGAATTAAAGTTGAGCGAGAGAATGCGGAACTCTGGTGGCAGCAACAGCCAGAGCAACGGCAGCTGACAGAGACGGCGCTGTCTGTTGCATGCAACACAATAAATCACCAGAGTCAACAACCGACACGGAATAGCAGCATCAACTCCCCATTCCCCACTCCTCCCTCCCCGCAGTTGAATCCTGACTGCTGTTTTTGGCGTGAAATGTAATCGATAAAAAGTTACATCACGGCGATTTCATCTGTGTGACGTGACGACAACTCAGACAACGAGACTGAGACACACTTAAAGATACAGATACTATACAGCTAGCTGCAGATACATCCACAGCATCTTTGTACGCTTGTAATAAATCGTTTAGTTTAGTGCAAATATAATGAATGACAACAGCATCAAGTGTAAATGAAACTGGGCAGCTGATTGAAGTGCGATGCGAAGTGAGATTACAAACTGTTTGTCTTACATAATGCTGGCAATCACGACTAAATCAAGTAATAAGCAGATAAACAGCTAGACAGATGAGCAGACAATTGAGTTGCCTGTAAATTACTTCTATTGTCTTTAATATAATTCATAGAATTAAATAAAAATGCAAACCTTATTGCTTCCCTCTGCTTTTTCTATTATTAAGAGGCCAAGTGCTTTGAGTGCCAATATTGAAATATTTGTAAAACGCTTTCAACTGCAGACATTGCATAAACCCAAGTCTCAAGTTGGTCTCTAATGAATTTCGTAAACAAAACTGCTTCTCTAGTTCATACACAGCACTCTCAAATCTCATCTCGTGTGCTTCTCGCTCAGCTTTCCCCGAATGTGTTGTAGGCAGATAAAACGATAATAAAAGCTTGTGGCACGCGCTATCAAAATGCCTGCAACAGACTGTGGACTGAGAAGAACTCAAGTGGAGGCGCAAGTTGTTTTCGTTGTTGCTGCTGTTGCTGTTGTGTGTGTGTTTTTTTTGGGAGTTTGGGGATGACTGAAAAGTGCCGTCTGCTTTACCCTCCTCCTCTACCCATAGCACTCATTCAGCATAACAAATATATGCAATAATTTTTATTAATTCGCCCGCCGGCAGCTACATGCTACAATATTAAAATGCCGCCGCCAAAAAGTATGGCAACAGCCGTTGTCATCGTCATCAGAAATCAGGCGGCAAATGACTAACCGAGTCTCTTGCTGCTGGCAGACTGATTGCCGTCCACATCTCGTTGGGTAGGCTGGGGGGAGGCGCCACTTGTGCCCCACCAACTGTGCCATAGAATGATGAACGTGTTAATAAAATTAAAGCCAACTCAACAGTCCCCCAGTTCCCCATTTCTCTTTTCTCTCTCCTCTTTCCTCTTGGCAAATGCTATTTTGGGCAACTGGTGCGGCTGTCGACAGCTGTTGACTGTTTGGCTACTGAATGCCGTCTTGGGCCGCATTCTCATTCACATGCAACACAGTGAGCCGCATAAATATTCATTGTGAATTTTTGGCCATAAAACGAGCCTAGACTGGAGGAGCTGGTCTCATTGATTATGTTATAAAATCGAACGAGTGCTTTTTGGCCTTAATTAATACAGGCCAAGAGCTGCAGAGAATGTTGGACTCTGGCTTAAAGAAACCCAAAACTGGACCCCACAAATTTCCATAAGTTTCAATTAGCACATGACATACGACGCCCCTGTCGTTGGCAGTTGTTGGTTGTCGGTTGTCCAGTTGTTGTGTGCCAGGGTTGCCAGGCCACTTGCCAAATATGATTTAAGGGTGCAGCAAGAAATTAACAAAACAAATCCCGGCAACATGTTGCACAACACCATCACAGGGGAGCGCATAAAAAACAACATCGAAGGGTGGCGGGTTGCACGCGCAGATCGCAGCACAATTTGCACCCGCAAACCAACTGTAATCCCCCGGATAAGAAGCCAACCCCGTCGCAGTCGAAACCTGCACATTTTTTGGGGGAAGTTTATTAAACGGGGGAACGAGTGCTCAACGCCTTCTTGGCTGATTGACGATCTGACCTGGCTGAAGTAGAAGTAGATGTAGAGTATATGGGGAGATTCCATTGAAAATATGAACATGCTTATTATTAATTAACATGCGGATTGAGCAGCGGGTGGCAAATACAAAATATTCATAGTTGGCAATAAATGGGGAGAACCTTTGAGCAGTTGCCCTGTTAACTGTCATTTTGGACTCACTTATAAATAAGTTATAAAATAGTATACTACATAAGCGAGTTATTTCTGGATGAGAACATCAAGCAATTATTTTTACGACTTACAAGAGAGAGAATAACTGACTTTAAGGTGAGCTAGACAGCTTGAGGTCAAAGCCACCCGATGTTATTTTCCATTCCGTAATTATATTTATCGCTCTAAGTCAGCATGAAGATAAAGAATAACTGACTTTGGGGAGCTGTAGCTCGTAGATTAAACGCCTTTTTAGGAAACATTCTATGGCAGCTTTGGGGTCAAAGTTTTCTGCTAAAGGAACTATTTATGCTCTTCTATGGAACGAGATACACCTTCAATGCGATACCAATAGCCTGCAGATAGGGTAACAAGATGTGAATAGCCATGGGCAGCCTTTTAACTGTCGTAGTCACAAAGTACGAGTACTTTGCCGTCGGGGATATTGTCGTAAATCGCGTTTGGGGGCATGAAAACTTATCCAATTTATATCGAAATCTTACCATTTCAATATCAATGACTGTTTTTTATTGTTGTTTATCTTGCTGGTTTCTGTGTGTTGGTGTGTAATTTGTGCAAAGTTCTCGTTGGCTTGTAAACCACAAAACCGAACCGTAAAAATAACAAGCGGTCAAAAGGCCACAACAGCAACCGGTAGCAAAAAGATTTCTATGTACATTTGTTGCACAAGTATGCGTGTACTATATATGTGTGTGTGTGAGCCAAGCCAAGCCGATACAAACAACGCGACACAAAGGCGACCACGACGAACCGTAGACTGAGGCGGGGCGATGAGGAGACAAACAAACAACCCGGCGTGCCGCAGCCCGGAGCTGCCTGACTGGCTAGCCTCGAGGTCTGTCCCCAAGCGTCATAATGTTTTGGCGTACGGCGGCACTAAAAAACCCCCAAAAGCGTAACTTAAATTAGAGGTAAAGTTATAATTTCCATAGCACAAAAAATAATGTGGAAGAAAAATGGGAAAAAATAACACACACACACACGCGTAGCACAGACGGCGACAACGCGACCGATAGAAACTGTTTGGGGCAGCACAGCCGGCGGAACACTGAAAACGGGCGAACGAGAAAACAACCCTCGCTGTAAGCGGAGAGCAACAGCTTACGAATTCGCCGCAGGCAGCAAACGAAAGAGAGAGCGAGCAGCAAGCAGCTGCCCGGCAAATTCACGAGTCTCCCTCTCCCACTCTCTGCACCCGTTGACAGGCTGGCAACCGGATCAGCATCAGCTGAGCCTTGTTCCACATTACCATTCCATTCCACAAGCGATACGCTTTTTGATGTATTACTTTGGCAACGAATTGGCTGTTTTTAATTTAATGAACCGCGACGGGCGAAACATCAAAACGGAATTGTAGAAGCAACCAAGAGATGGACAGAAGGATGGAATGAGAGACAGGAAGAGACACAGCCCCTGACCGAATGCTTTTGTGTGTTTGGTAAACAAAAAAGCAAACATTTTGCAGATGTGCCACAGGGTTGACGTCGTTGTCCTGGCACTCGCTGCTCCTAGGGGTGATCTATTGCTGACTGTCCTCTGACTGCTTCAAAAGTTCTCTGCACACATTAAACGTCACTTCAAACCGTGCACGGTTGTCCATCCCCCCACTTGAATTTCGCGAAATTTCCATCACATAAGCGCAAAATTAATTGCATTGCACTTTTTTGCTAAGGGGTTTTTTATATTTAGGACTGTGCAAACACACAAGTCCTATGCGAGTATAGAGGAGTATATAGTCGATAGACTATATATGTTTATATATAAGAGACTTTAGATGCATATATAGTGGTGGTAGTTTTCGCATTCATAATTCGGATGGTTTGAGTGGGCGTATGAATCATCGGAACAGCAGTTAAAAAACCGAAAAGGTCTTGAGGGTCAGATGGAAGAGGTACGAGTAAGAACACATTTATAATGCGGATATGGGGTTGCTTTTTCCCCAAATGCTACAAGGACTTTAAATGAATGTGCAACAATCAAACTTTAAAGGCGACCTACCCTAAACAAGCATGAAAACAGTTCCTATACGAAAAAACATTTTTCACATTTCATTTTAAGGAATCTTTCAGAAGCAATTTAAAATATTTGTAATATACAAAATCTTACATACTTATTTCTGACGACCCCTAAACCTGAACGCCTTGTAAAGTTCTAGTAAGTTTTCTACATTATTCAAAGAAATCTCTGTATTAAGAATATTACATTTTTTAAATTCTCTCTGCCTCTCCTTAATTCCTAGTTCTTTAACACAGTTCTAGGAATCTTTATGAAAAACGAATTATACTCATTAATTTCTTGCAGCTTAATTTAATTCTCTTTTTGAGTTGCAGCAGTGTAGCTCTGTCAACTTAGTTGATATAGCTAATGGAACAGTTTAGTTGAAATTGAATTATACGATACATTTAGCCTTTAACTAATTGCCTTTTAAGTGCATTTTGTAAGACTTCGTTTGCCGTTCTCCGCGAGGGAGTGAAAAAATGTTTAATTGGGCAAGGGACACAACGACGATGCCGGCTTGCTCTTGCAAGTATTCAATCAAGTGGCGCACTCCATGGGGCGTCTGCCCTTGAGCACACACTGAGATAGAGACAGCAACAGAGTGGAAGATACTGGATGTGGATGTGGTCGCTGACGGCGCCTTCATTTCCGAGTGAGTGAACTATCAAACGTTTGTGACAAAAATTATTAGCAATTCAACGTTGGACGATGGACGCTGTGTGTGCTATACATACATACTATAGATGTATGTACATACATCTTCAGCTACAGGCAATAATGATAATGACATGGAGGATGATGTTGAGGAAGAGAGGTCGTTGGGGTAAGATGTTGATAATAAAAAGTGCTCATGTTGCGACTTCCACACTGGCCGCTAGCTACGAGACGACACAGTCAAAGCTAAAGCTCTCGTAAGCGACCAAGTGCCACTCGACGTAGTCGTCGTCGTCGTCTTCGTCAGCGAAAGCGCCACAGCGAAGGCACATAGACAACGCCGGAGAGCTGCCGCCAAGTGCCAAGTGTAGTTGCCCAGCGCCCAATGGGGCACGTCGCCTTGACAGTGACAGTTTGATATTCTTTTCAATTTCTCGCTCTCTGCTACATTTTTTTTTTGTTTCTTTTCTTTTCAGTCTGCATGCAGCTAAGCTTATTAGGGCGCAGATTTTCAATGGAGTTGGGATTTGCATAGGAGGGAGAGGGAGGCGGAATAAGGGGCGGAGCTCGCGACGACGACGACTCGCCATTTAAATTAAAAATTGAGCACGTGCTGGTGTCGAAACTTGGCTATTGTTGCGCTCTGACACTGAGCAAAAGCTGCTTGCGTGTGGCTCGTGTCACGCGATCATCTCTAGCACGACGCGGACGCGGACGCGTGCTGTCGCATGAGTTTGAGTCCTCACTCAAATGCAACGTCAGGCAGAGCAGAGCGGAGCTGAGCTGAGCTGTCTGCCAGTTTTGTGCCTAATAAATTGGCTCGCCACATTTATGAACGCACTTCGAACGCCTTTAACTTCTTCCTCTTTTTTTTCGTTTTTAGCCTTTTTGGACTTCATTAGCAAATGGGCAACCCGTCCACAGAGAGAAAGAGAAAGAGAGAGGGGCAAGGGAATTTGCGCAGTTTGCATTTTCCGGCTGCTCGGCCTGTTGATTTATCACTGATGAAAAGCACACACAAAAACAAAAAGCAAAAATACAAACAAACAAATACAAACACAAACACAGCGACAAAAACAAATCCCAGTTGTTTTTTTGACACTCGTCCGACTGTTTCGCTCTTTCTCTCTCTCTCTCTCTCTCTCTGTCTCTCTCATTCGGTGTCTTTCTGAGCTTTGTGTTGTCCAAGCATTTCTAATTTCATGGCTAAATATTTGATTTCCATATCAACAAGAGCGAGAGCGAGAACGAGATAGCAAGCGAGTGCCCACAATTCTCATGCCCATTGTGATTCTCCCTGCAAAAGGGATTAAATGTCACATGAACCACTTCAGCTTCAGCAGCATTTCTAGCTTCATCTTCAGCTCCAGCTTTGAGCTGGTGTCCCCTCGACACCCAGAAGGAGAACTTGCCGGGCTCAAGTCCCGTCTCAGCTGTTGTAACAAAATAGCCAAATACAACAACAGCTGTCAGCAATTTGAGTAGGGTTAAGAGCTTGCCACATCAAGTGGCATTCAGACCTCCAAGAAGAATGGAGTTGCAAACTTCAAGTTGTGTCTATGGTAAGCGAAACGCTGTCTCTGAGCGAAACAAAGCCGGAGATCACAATGTACAAATCACTTGAATCTGCTGCGATTTCGCTAACAAATCTTACAAATTTGCAATCAATACAAATAATTGTATGCCAGCAATATTCAATATACAAAAGAAGTTATTTTTTGCTTACTGTTGAATTTTTTTTAAATAACAATCGTGCAAAATTGTGGAATTATAAAAAACCAAAAGCAACCTCCCATATACGAGTATAACATACTTGATTATTTTTCAAAATTTAATGACATAGATGGATTTTAAAAGCAATCAAAACGAATTAACCTTTGTTATATTCAGTATTTCTTATAGTCATAAATAAAGTTATAAAATCAATCACTTTGCACTAAGAATTTTACCATGAATTTGTATCTAAAAAGTGTACTGAGAATACGAAAATCTTAAAAGTTTGAAAAGGCAACTTGATATCGAGAACATATTCCTATTAATAAAAGACACAAATCAGATCACAAATATTATTTGAGATTACAAAATATAACTTTTTTTATGAATAAATATACTTAGGAGACAACTTCTAAAGAACACAGTTTTTAAATCAAATTCAAACTTGCATTTTTTTCAAATTGAAAACTGTTGCATACCTAAACGTCTATTCAAATTTTGTTCTTGAAGAAAAACTTTCCTTGCTTTTTTCGCTCCCAACAAACCAATTCCACAAATTGTGGCGTATTCATAAAAGGGGCGGAAGAAAACACAGCATAATGCAGCATTCCATTTTCCGCCTCTGCTGTCTCGAATACGATGCTGCTGCAAATCAATAAATCATCTTTTGTATTGGAAAAACATTGACATTGCGGTCTCCGTCTGGAGACTGTTCAGCCAGACAATTGATAAAATGCATTAGACAATGGAGTACGAAGCAACTTGCAACTTGGTTACGACTGTTGTACGACCCGTAATCAGATGCGAATCAATTACGTTTAGACTACGAATCGAGCCGTAATCCGAGCACTTGCTTTGCTCTCCTTCTCCTTCTCTTGGGTCTAGTTGATGTGTTCTCTACTACTCAGCAAGTTGCCCAAATTAGAAACAGATGATGATGATGATGTGAATGCGAATGTGAATGTGGATGAGGATGATGATAAGAGCATGGCGAATCATAAGATGGATATTCATTGAATCGTGCCATTTATTGCATGCCACATGGCCGGCAAGCTGTCTTGGTTTTCCCTCCGCTCTCCCTTTTTTTTGCTCATTGCCCTTGCCACAACATTTTGCAACATTCACACTTTTGGGCTGACTTGTCATTGCCTGGTGTCGGTCTCGCTTTCTCTCCTGTCTGTTTCTCTGTTTCCCTCCTCTCTGATCCATGCTGTGCATAAACTCGACGAGCCACTGATATGCCAATAACAATAAAGCACACACCCAGCGGGCGTGCCACACACAGCGCACACAGGCAGCAAGTACAAGAGCAGCAGTAGTGGGAGGTGGCAGACTTCGACTCCAATGCCAAGTTTGTCTAAGTGAAACCAAAGGACAGTGGCAACACACAGCAACGAGAGTTGGGCTGGCAGCAGCAACATAGTTAATCGTTATTTACAGACAGATAAAGTGCAGAAATATTGTCGAGCAGCAGACGTCGAGGAAACGGTAGCTCATGTATCTCATGCGACGACCACCAAATGTCGAAGTAAAAGAAGCAAAAGCAGCACAGCAAAGCAGCAAAAAAAAAATAAAGTAGCAAAAGTGGCAGGAAAAATGCGCATACGGCCAAAGTAATCGGATTCCCATGCATGAGCCCGAGTCGAGAGAACACGAAGGCGAAGGCGTGGTGTAGTGATAACGAGGCTGAAGCTGGCAGTTGGATGCTGCAAGCTGAAGCTGGAGAGGAAGGAAGCCAACTGGCGGGTGGGCTATTGCCATTGCCAGGCTCGTAAATTTGCGCTTTTGCCAGGCCAAGAAATAGAATAGAAAATCAGGCTTGGCACAACAACAACGACGACGACGACGAAAAAAAAACACTCGCCGAAAATGTATTTCTGGGAGGCTCTACACTTATTTCTGGGCCATGTTTTTGTCTCCGTCGCTTCCTGTGGCCGGGCGTCAGCAATTTCGTTGCGGAAATCATTGGCTAGAAAGAAGCAAAGCCCATTTTCTTTGGGGCCCGACGCACGCTGCGCCTTTTCACACCATAAACTCTGTGCGTTTAACTCGTTGCCCATTTATATTTGCTGGGTGGGCGTAAGGGCGTTTGGGGGGAAAATTGGGCCAACGCGCACTAACTCAGTATTTTCGGTCTGTTATCAAATTCAATTACCTAAAGCCGGAAATGCGTATGCGAGCATTGCGCCGTGTCTCCGGCCATAAAACTTGGGTTAACTGCAAACTTTTATTCCTGCCTGCCTTCCAAGATGGGCAGTTTAGATTGAGATTTTTGCCGAGATGATGCGTCGTCGTCTCTCAAGGTGTTAAGCAAGTCGTTGACAACCCGAAAACCCTTCAAAAAGGGACATGAAGCAACTGAAACACTTGAAAACCAAGTGTCGTCGTTGTTGTTGTGTATTTTGATAATTTCATTTTGGATTCGTGTAATTAAAGCGTGTAACTTTTAATTACTGACCTTCTGTATGCAAAGAGCTGATCCCCAGACTGGTCAGAGGTTCTGTGTAGTTGACCACATAAACCACAGAGCGCAAACGACTGTAAGCAAAATGCCAACAGTACAATTAATGACCCGACGACCGACGACCGAGTCTCAGGCAACGCCTCTACAGCCTAAGCCTGCTCACAAAAGGAGGGGGAAACTGACCATTTCCATTGGCATGTGAACCAAGTTTGAACATAATACAGCAGAGTCGTCACCACCCGTGACCACATACAGGAAATTAAAATCGTTTCGGGTATTTTGGACATTGGTTAAGCGAAATAGAGAGAGAGATGCTTGTAGCTCGTTGTAATATCCGGATGGAGTTGTAGCTGCTGGAATACTCACTTTGTGGAACTGCTCCTGCAAACGCAGCAGCGCGCCTTCAACTTCAATCATGCGCTTTTCCAACACATCCTGCAAAACAGCAAAAAAGAAAGAAAGAAACGCAAACTGAAGAACGAGAATGCCAATGCTCTATATCGGACAGTTTCCCAATTAGCTATGAGTACTATATAGTCTAGCGGTGCGGCATGTTTGAGTGTGTGTGTGGGGATTATGTGTGTGTAAGTGAGTGTATCGAATGAACCCAAGCGGCGTATGCGTGATATTTATTATGAGTTTGAGTTGTGTGTTTCTGTGTGTGTTTGTGCAAGATAAGCAAATGTTAACAACAACCAAAGGCGAGAGTAGTTTACATACGTGAGTATAAGTACAAATATATAATTCAACAATTTACTAGGAATTTCGTTTGTTTTATCAGATGGAACCCAACAACAAAAAATAATAAAATAAACTAGATTGCAAAACTGCGATTTGGAATTACAAATGTAAAGGAATAATTTTGAAAAAGTCTCGCGTAGTATTTGAAATAATGTCTTGTATCCAGACTTCAATCTGCAGTCAGCATTATTATTATTTGCCCCACTTTGTGGCAGGTCAATAGAAGCAAAATTTCAAGAGATTTTTATTTTAAATAAATTTACGAGCTTGTCATTCGGTTTCACTCGAATCGCTTTAAGCTAAATCGTAGTCGGACTGCTTGTTTGTGCCACACAATGGGGCAAGCAACTGCGGCGACGGCAGCGGCGGCATTACAAATAAAATTTACTTAATCCGCACGCGATTTGGGTAAAGGTCTGGGCTGGCAATGGCGACGACGACGACTGCAACTTCAACTAGATTGCAGGTGTGCACGTCCAATAATTCACCAAGTGTGGCAGCATGCAACAAACTGTGGCACGAACACGCCACAGCCAAATCACTTGCCGTATTGTGCCATGCAACAGCCCCCAAGTAAAGAGCGATCTTTTGTAGAGTTGTGCACAGTGAGAAAACAAACGATCGTAGATACATAGTTGATGAAAAATTTTGATTATTTTCATCCAAATTGACTTTTTATAGAATGCTCGTAAGAAAACATTTAAATATGTATTCTTTATACACTATATGTTTGTATAACTAAATTCTATAACTTGAATTTATCGTTGTTTATTACTTTCTTTTGAATACTGTTACAGATTTTGAAGATCTAATTCGATTTTCTTATATTATTTGTAATCATGATTTTCTCTGAGTTCGTTTTGATTTGAGATATATTAACTCTAACTTCTCCATAATTGAAGAGTTTTATTCAATTTGCAATTTAAAGTAAAGAAAAGTTCAATTGACTTAAATGCTTTGTTTTTTATTAAAACAAATTTAGATAAATTATACAAACTAATTCTTAATTCAAGAATTCTTTTTGAGTTCTTTAATCGCAAACTTGAATACATAAAGGTAAAATGAAAATTCAGATATTTCACTTTGATGTAAGACAATTAATACTTAATAATTAAATTCTTAACTTGCAGTTAAACGTACATGAAAGTGCAATTTGATATCATATTGTTAATCCTGTTATTGAGAGATTTGAATAGGTTATAAAAACTTGTCATTAAGTCGAGAATTCTATTCGAGTTCTTTTCTTGCAAATTTTAATAATGATGTAATAAAGCAATCTAGTTTTTATCTTGATTTCAGATGGATGTAAAAGATAAATAAAAAATATACCCTAAATTAAGAATTCTATTCAAATTTATTACTTTCTATTGAGAGTACACAAAAGTGAAATCAAAGTTAATTTTCTCTTCCAGATTTAAGATGGTTATTTCTCTCTGTGTTTGCATACCTGATGTGATGCGAGTATCTATAGTGTGCTACGAGTATGGATTGACTCCACAATGGATCCCCCATATGGTGTGTGCATTGTGTTTGGCGTGGGCGTAATGCGGTAAGCAGGAAGTGGGAATGACAGTTTCATAATTGGAGTTGCAGCTATTTTACGGGCAGTTGTCGCCAGCCTGGAGACGTTCGACGGCTTATTAGCCCCAGAGTTTGAGGCGTTGCCCAGGCGCTTGACAAAGTTGCGGCCACAACACAACACACACAAAAAAAGGCCAAAAACAAAACCAAAAAAATACATATTTAAGTGGCATCGTAAAAACAAATGCCAAAAGCAACAACAGCGAGCTGAGAACTGTGAGACAACGACGACGAATGAGGCTCGTAAAACATTTTTCTAAAACACTAAAAATTAGTTGGGGAAGTTGTAAAAATCATTATTATTACTTGAAGTTACAAAAACCAAATGCAATAACAATATTGAAATTGTAAATTGTAAATATTTTGCAATAGACAAATTTGTTTTAGCGTTGCCACATTTGGTGTTCTATTAAATTGTGGCACAATAAAATGCGATTATGGTACGTGCATCGAGACGTCGACTCCATTCACCATGAAGGAGTGCGCCCACAATAAACACGAGCCTGAACCTGGCTGCGAATATATAACCGAGTACTCATACTATATAGTAAGTATGTCTGCGAATGCCCATGATTTGTGGCAGGAAATTACGCAGACGCCGAGTGGGTAAAGTGCAGTTTGCTTTTTTGTTGTGTTTGTTGTTGTCGTTGTTGTTTTTTATGGATTCACAGAGATTACATACATACATCACATGCATCACAAAACATGCACTCGCCATACATCAGAGCCACATAAACAATGAGATCGTTTTGTTACAAATGCGACTGGCGATAAATACTAATGCTGGCCTAACCTATTTGCTGCTCCACTGGCTGCGTAATCTCGACTATAAAACACCCGGACGAGACATTTATTTATACATGGCAGAGTATCTTTCGATTGGAATCGCAAAAGTGCACATTTAACACAAAGCAGACTTGTTTGAGAACTTAGTTGAGTATATTCGACTTGATAATAGAATACTCTAATAATAATTAGCTAAATATTTATTTTAAATTCTACGAGAACTGTGTTCAGGCTTTAATAGAGTATGCTCGACTTGAATAGGTTCTAGTACAACTAAATATAAAGAAAGAACTTTGTGTTTATTTTACTGAGTAACATCGACTTAAAAATACTGCAAACATACTTATTATGTTGTCAATAAAATACTCGAATAATAATTAACTAGTAAGCCTATGCTTAGAAATGAATAGAACATATTTCACTTGAAGATGTCAGAATATGAGAAAACGAATTTCGCAGTTATTTTACTGAGTATATTCGACTTAAAAATACTGCTTATGTCGACTGTAAAATAAAATATATTAGCAAATCTTATGTTGTCACTCTAAAAGTGATTTGAAGAGATTCTTACGCATCAGTTTTTTTTTCAGAGTAAGAAAAGGTTTCTCTTAAGTTTAAATTTAAGATCATCTCCAACCCTCCAACCCTTAGTAACACTTCCCCTTGATTTGTAATTATTTAACAGTCGAGTTCAGTCTCTAGCTAAAATACCCTTCTAAAGCACCAGCTGCAGGGTATACAAAGTGCTAAGTTCCACATAGACACACACTCACATATGTTGGCAGCTTTAAAGCCATTCACAGATATGCACGCAGTCGTTGACTTCTGTGTGTGGCAACTGTGTGCGCATGTGCAACTGCAACGGCAGCAGCAACAGCTGAGCGCATGTGAACCCAAAGTTGAAACTGAAACCGAGCTGATACTCAACAGGCTGAGAAATAAATAAAAACACACAACAATAACAACGACAACAACAACAGGGAGCGAGGAACAAACGTTGCACATAAATTGCACAACGTTCAATGAACTTTTTCAATCACACGTCGCACAACAGCAACAGCAACAGCAACTGCAACAGAGGCAACTGCAACTGCAACTGTGGCGGCATCCACGCAATGTGGATGTGGACACGAACGTGACTGGGTTCTGGATGCCAGTTCTGGCGATGATGATGATGCAGGGGATGCAACAACAGCAACAGCAGCGGCAGCGGCAGCAGCAGGTCTATTGTATGCGACGTCTGTCAGACGTGGAGACTGAGCGACGGCATGTTTCAACAATAATCAAGATGCCATTTAGCGAATTTGCAGGCTGACGAGACGGCAAACTGCAACGGCAGCGATTGCAACTGCAAAACTGCCGAGAGTGGGTGTCTCTTTGTTGCAGCATGTGTGTGGTGCACGTTGTCCCATCTCCCCCCACTCCCCACTCTCTTTCCACGCTGGGAACATTCTGATGCGATTATTATGCTTTAGTAATCGATACACGCAGCGCGTCAAAGTCGTGGCCAACAGCTGCGCACTTGGCTTAGAGCAGCTTCAATTAGGCATCGCTGCAGCTGTCCCCAGTCTCAGTCTCAGTCTCAATCTCAATCTGAGATCCAGTCTTGAATCTCACAGGAGAGAAAGAGTTCTGGGAAGTATTACAGCATTTACATAGAAGACGTTTCGCCAAGCTCACCTCGACTCGAGAGTTTAGTTCATTTGCAGCTGCTTATGGGCCATGGCCATGGACAGAGTGAACGTTGTGTTTGTTGTGTGCTGTGGCTAACCATAAATCAAGTGCTCCATCCACAGTTCGGGCATGCGCCATACTTAGCGCTATTAAAGCGTCACGGAAGTCCGAACGTGATCAGTGAACGGCAGCAACAACAACAACAACAACAAAGCGGCCTTAATGTTGGCTTTGTTGTAGTATGTAACATAGTAAATGCAAACACTTAACTACTAAAACTCTTAGCCATGGGAACAGCGACTAAACGAGATCTAATTCTTCACAGCTGTTGTTGAGCCTCAATTCAACTTAAAAAGGGTTTAACATATAGTATCATCCATGTAACTTTATTCACAGAAAATAAAAAAAAAAAGCAGAAACAACTCAAGTGAATGGCAAATGTCAACTTTGGAATGCAAATTCATTCTCGCTTCTTGAGTGGATGGAGATGATTTCAATTTAATTACAGTTCACGTACAGACAACGGTTTGTTCACAAAGTGTTAGCGACACACACTATAAGGCTATTATTTACCATAATAGATGGACAGCTTCTTGCTGCACAAAGCTGGCAACATTCATTTTAATTATATAGCTCAGCCTAAGACTTTGTAGTTGCCGGTTATTAAAGTAGATTGATTGGGTATTAGCGACATTTGTAATTACATATTATTATAGACAAAGAGGCTTGTTTTTAACTTGAAGATTGTGAACATTCTAATGCTTTGCGATTGCAAGTTAAATATCATTGCTTATCTCTCAAAGTGCATCGGCTTTAAGTAGTGGAAGAATATTATGAATGATGGCTCCTTCTTCTCGATTGTGAGATAGCTGCTATCCATTGTGAAACACTGCGGTATTCGTACCACAAAAATGGTAAATATATACCAAAGACTACATTTGGTATATTGATTTAGTACTACATTTAAAATATACCATCGAGTGGAAAATATACTAGATTAGAAAATATACTGTATAGTATATATATACTATAAATATATACTCCTTCAGCCTGTTACATACTTGAAGGCACTAAGATATAATTCCTTCTACCTTATAGGTAGACGGTACTCTCAGTGATTGCAGAGATTCAAATTATATTTTAACTCTTTGCCTATAACCATTACTTCAAGTTATTCTATAACAAATCAACTTTAAAATTCATTCTAAGTGCAGCAAGCCATTCCAAGTAAAATAATTTCTTTGTTTGTTACTGAATCATATACTCAGTCGCTTTACCTACTTAGACAAACAATTCAAAGAGTGTCTCAAAGCGATTCACAAATGCAACAATGACATTTTCGGGTAATTATTGAGCAGCACAACACATGAAGCATACGTGCAGCTAAGATCTGAGGATGCGAAACACGCTTTCAAAGGAGACAAAAGAGGCAGCTGCATGTTAAGTTCACATTGCTCATTGCAGTTGCAGGCGGAGTTAGGAGAGGGCGGAGAGAGTTCATCAATCTCTGTGCCGCTGGCGTGATGTGTCTTAAATGGCACGTTAACGAGTTCAAGTGGCTCTCCTGTACCCCTCTACCTCTCTCTCCGCCTCGCCTACTCGGGTTCAAAGGTGTTTGTTTCACAGGCTTTGTTTGCATGCCAAGTTTTCTCGCACGCCACACGAAAACTCGCCTGAAATTTGTATGCACAGCGCGTCGATGCGCTTTTCCATTTTGCATTTCCACTTCAAAGCACACTCCGGTGCAATCAAAGGAGAAGACGCTGGAAAAAGTGGGCCACAAAGCTGGATGCACATAAGGATGCGAAGAAGAGATGAAGTTAGTCTGCAGCGGCAGGGTTATCACAATGACAATAATGATGAGCAGGAATTTGAGTTTCTGTTTTGAGTTTCGATATTGTACAGAATGTTGAATGGGATATTGGGAAGCAACTACATCAACCAGTTACCCAAAAGCAACCATTACCAAGGCAGGTGTTAGGGGCAGGTGGTAGATGGTAGATGTTGTCAACTACTACTATGATGGATTATGACTCACCTTATCGCCTCGCTCCAAGGTCAGTGTGGCGGGACTGCGACTGCCGGTCATCTCGTGGTCCAGGGAACGCGGTTGATGCACCAACTGGATTTTTCCCTGCGAGATTTGTATGTAGTTGGGTGGCGGCATTATGTCATGCACATCGTCCTTGTCATCCTCATCGCAATCCTTTTCGTTCTGCCTGCAAATACATTGCAAATAGAGCGCTCGATTAATACAAACTGGCAGCCTTCAAAATGCATGCTCCACTCTTCACAACTCGACTAAATTATTTCCACACACACACACTCAAAGTGCAGCCGCCAAGTCTGTGGCAAAAACTTGCTCGACCAGCTCCACTTCACATACTAGAGTGGGCGTCCGGTCTGCTGCTGCTGCTGTTGCTGCTGTTGGTCTGGCTAAGACTCTGAAGAGTGGAAGTGGAGATCGTATCGCTTGGTATCGCACATTGCTGCATAGCTCAAATGTTTCCCAATCGAGCCCATAATCGGCCTGGCACCCCCAAGAAGTGTCAAAATTATTGTGTTGTGTGGTGTGGTGTTGTTGGCCCAAGCAGGCAGCTGGCCGATAATCTGGAACTCGAATGTTGCAACACACACACTCACACAAATCTCCAAGTGCTTCAATGAGCACACTCAGACTCACACTCATACTACACTCGCTTACACACAATAATGCAATCAAAATCCGCTGCACACTGATTCGACATGGCCGCAATAAGCTATACAAAATTTATATGACAATTATCAAAGGAATATTGTCATAAAGAAATGTGCAACATATTCTGCATAAATAATTTTGAAAATAGTGGACGACAATGGGGAGACAAATTGAAAAATTATGATGTGTTAATCAACGCTCCACGCATGTTTGAAGAGAATTTTTATATATGTAGCTAGGAATTAATCATAAAACGTTCCTTCATCACATATTTGAGGCTTTATGCTCTTCTATGGAAAATGGGAGAAAATTAATAAACTATATTTTAAAATTAATAGTTAAATATGAACAAAGTGTAGCAAAATTCAATGATCGGTTGTTTTACAGTTTCACATGAGTCAAAAATACACAAGGATTTGCACTCATATTTGCAATATGTGCAGATATTCATAGTGTTTTGTTATTACTATTATGATAAATAAAATATTGAAATAACGAATACAATTCCTTATTGCAATGAGATGAGCCAGACCAATTAAGGTCTTTAGGCCTCAAAGAATGATTTCTAGGCATAAACACATTCTCGAGTGGAGCAAAAAAAGTCCATTAAAAAATATGTCTTGAAAAGTAGTAAAGAATATTTGGTTATAAGGTGTATTGAAAGAAATACTGATGGAGAAGTTTGTTAAAACTTTGATAATTTTGAATTGATTCGATATAAATTCAAATAAAAACTTAAGTTCTACTTGAAATAGCGTAAATTATTTTATTTAACCATTCATCATGTTCTTGACAGCATACTATATGTATTACGAAATGAAACTGAAAATTCTTAATAAATATGTAGTTTAACAATAGATCTAGTTCTGAAAATAAGTTAATGGTGCCTCATACTAAGAATGAGAGAGTAATTTAATAGTTCTATTAATTCCTAAATACCTGTCAATATTTTACAAATAAATTCTTCCACATAATTTGAAATTAATGAAACTTTAAGCTAAACAATTGACAATCAGATTTACTTTTCATAAATCGAAAGGAGTTATTATTGATTCGCAACCACTGTTGCTGGGTCGACCCAGTAAGATATGTATTTTAGGTTCTGCTGAGACAATTGCTGATTTGCTGCGTGGTCTGCGGAGTATCGACGTGACCCAATACGGCTGGGAACCATATCGATTATTGCACCTGCGAAATTGCAACGGAGCAGAGGCACATTGAATGGCATGGAAAGGCATGGGACATTGGACATGGGATGGGAATCGTTGGACTGACTCTCTACTAGTTTGCATGTCATATTGAATGTGAGCGGTTAGCGTGCACACATGTCGACCATAACCCGATTGCTAACAACAAACACAACAACAACAACAACGAAAACAACAACAACAATTTGCTCGTTATTTCAAATTGAATTTGCGAGTTAAGTGCAAATAATTTGATAAAATTGGCACTTGGAGGCATTCGAGTGGGCAAAAGCCAAGACACCAGCTTCAAGCTACAACTGTGGCCAAAATGCCACTCGACTCCACTTCATTCGAAGCCAAGTAAGTTGCAATCCAGTTTGGTCAACGTCGAGCTCTCCTCTCTAACTAGAGTCAAATAAATGGACGTACAAAGCAGCCAAACAATCTTACAAGCTAATCGCACAAAATGTTTCGTTTCGTGTTTGATGTTGTCGTTTCAGTCTCGCGCCTCTTTCTCTCTCTCCCCCCTTTGGAGTTGCGAGTTGGGGAGTTGTAAGTTGGAGTTGACGTTGACACCGCTGCAAAGTGGGCAGTTGACTCTGCTGCTACTCGGATTTCAAAGAAGTGTGTGTTTTTGTATCGGCGGCCATCTGTGGCAAGTTTTTCACTTTGCTTTTCAAATGCTGTGGCGCCCACGTGCTGAGCTCTACTCTGATCTGCTCTGCTGGTCAGAATTTCTATGCGCCTTTGATTTATGGTCATCAAATAAAGCAATCAAAATCAATTTAACTGTTATCAAGCTCGCCAAATGGCAACTGGTTGCGCCCCGCTTCCCCCTCTCTCTCTGTCTCTCTGTTGCGTGTTGCACGTGAGTCATGCCTCCATTCGATTAGATGCAAACTTAATTAGTGAGGCATCGCTGCTTTGCTGCTATCGATGGCAAGTCAAAAGGCCAACTAATGGCATTACAGCGCCTTAATTAACAGTCAACGATGAGCGACATTCCGCTCTCTCTTCTCTTCTCTCCTCTCTTCATCACACTCTCGGCAATCAATTGACAGTGAAATAGTGCATGCAGCAAATAGGTGCAAAGTGCAGACATTGCACTTTGGGAATCTAATTTAGCAACGCGAGTGACTCATTCCCCAAGGCGTCCCTTTTAAATGGTGTCCACCACGCCCAGCTGAAACAACAGAACTCAGGCATCAGTTCCTCAGTCAGTCAGTTCGTCAGTCCGTCAGTCAGGCAACAAGCCACAACATTTGCATGCCTTCCAGGCAACTGCTGGCTTCCGTTGGCACATAAACCATAAAGAATGCAAATATGCATTGACTGTGTGCACAGCATAAGCATACGCGAAACAAACTGACAGCAGGATGCCCAACTAGCATATACCCTTACTTGGACATTGTATTTGATATTTATCGGATGTGGATATGGGAATTAGCTGCAATTGTAGTTTAAAGTTTACATTTTAAGCATTGCATACAATTTGTTGGCTTAAATTGTTTTTGACAGTGCATAACTATTTATTTCTTGTACGTGAGCTTGAATTGATTCAGCAGTTCAGATTAGAATTAAATAATTGTGTGCGCAGGGGGAAATTGACAATAAATTGTTTGCAAGCTACAAAAATAATGACAGATTCCGATACCATAGTATATACTACTAGCTCAATATTATACTTTGGTAGATAGTACTAACACAATATTATACCATTGTATATACTACTAACTCAATATTATACCGTAGTATGTACTACTAGCTGAATATTATACCATAGCATATACTACTAGCTGAATATTATACTATAGTATTTACTCCTATCTGAGTATTATACCATAGTATATACTACTAGCTCAATATAATGCCATAGTATATACTATTAACTCAATATTATAAAATACATAATAAATGCCAGAATTTATTGTTTAAAGGGTTACTAGATTCCTTTATAATTATGTTCTAAAACCTCAATATTATAAAATTCTTGACAAATGCCCAGAGTTTATTGATCCAATAGTTGTGTATAAGTCAGACAATGTTTAAGGATAACTACTTCATACCGCTTTGAAAATTAACTTCGATTTAAGTATCATAAGCTGAGATTTTCTGTACTATATTCTTATTTTTTGCAAATTTAAAAAAAATCAGTATATTTTTAGAAATATGCTAAATATATTTGATTTACTTGTGTTATTTAATAAAATATAATTGTACACATATCGAAACAATACGTAATTCACTTATATCTCTTTAATGAAATTATGTAGTAAATGCATTTTATAACTGTCATTTATATTAATTGTACATTTAAAAGACTTAAACTTTTTAATATACACGATTTATACTCGCACTTCGCAGTGACCTGTTAACTTTTATTTATTTATATTAAATGATCTATATATTTATACATATTTGCAATTTAATTTTGAGTACAATTTAAAATGCTTATCCCGTTTTCTTTTATTTGTGGACTGTCAATTGTTGACGTTAAATAAATATAACATGCTCGCACACAAACATTAGCATGTCACGAGCATAAATGCTGTGTTGTCGAAGGTGCCACATGGGGCACAAGCACTCACACACACTGACAAGTATGTGTGTCCCTGATAAGGCGGACAACGTGGATGTTGCACATTCGTCAAGCGAACACAAACATTTCCACAGCGGAAGGAGAGAGAACAAGGAGGTGGAACAGGCGGAGTTGTTCATCCGTCTGTCTGTCCGGCTGTCCGTCCGTTTGGTCATTCGGTTAATCCGGCACTCTGTGCCGCATTCGTTTACTGATTATGCGTTTTATGTGACGACCATAAATTTCCGCTGTCGTTGTCCGCCCCCCATTCACATCTTCCTTCTCCTTCTGTTGTTGCTGTTGCTGCTGGACACTCGTCCAGCGCTTATCAATGGGCATTGCAGTTGGCATATAAAAATAAATATTGCACGAAACGAAGCAAAAATAAGAAGTCGCAGGCAGCCAACACTTTGGCTTGCATTTAATGGCAATTTCTTTTTGCCTTTATATTTTTAATGCTAGCTACAAATAAGCCACAACAGAAGTCCCCAACATGGAGCCGACCCCATTAAGCTTCATCCCAAATTTCTGAGACCCTTAAGAGCGATTTATGGAAAGTAATTATGTTGTGCTCAACTTTTTGGCGCTTCTTCCACAATAATTGAGGGTTGCCCACTGTGGAAGCAGATAAGCTGAGCCTTCGAATCATTCGTTCACTTTAGTATAATTACAGCCTCTTCTTTTGCAAAAAGATGTGAAGATAAATAAAAATACTAAGAGGCTTTTAAATGTGTCATTCAACGGTTCGTTACTTTAACCAAAAAAAATGTTGAACAATTGTCGACCGAAAATTCTTGGCTAATTAACATTTGCAACATTTACATCTTGATTGCAGTTGAATTTTAATTAAAAGCTGACTCTTGACTGGTTTAAGTTAAGTACCATCAAACACACACACACATGTATAATTACTGGCTATTATAGAGCGTTTACACCTACTGCGCCAATATAAAATGCGAGTTTTGCATAAAACGCGTTGAATTAATTCGACTGACACGAAAAACCCAAAAAAAGCAACAAAAAACAAAAAAAAAAAACGCCCAAGTACGAATCAATTGCTGTGTAGAGTGTGTGTGTGTGTAGAGTTTGTGTGCGTATGTGTAGAGTTAGTGTCTCCGTGTGCAGTTAAGTTTTAAACCGCTGACAATGAGGTCGACAGTGCAAATAATTTACAGTTCTGCAATAATTTTTGACTGCAATTCGAAAGCTGCCTTCGTCTCCACCTCCGCCTCCGCCACCGCCTCCATCTTCATCTCTGTTGTCGCCCTCGCTCCATTCCCCCGCTCCGCCCTCGTTGCATGTCGTCGTGTCAAGCGTATTGAAAATCGAAGCTGCAACGCCCAACTGTCCAACTGTCAGGCTGCTCTGTGTTTGCTCAGATCTCCGCTCTGTGGTTCTGTCGTCTAGCTGCTGTCTCTCTAGTGGCTGCTGCTTGTGGGTGCCCAAGCTTTATTTGGGGCGTGGGCGCCGCCCAAATGGCCACTGACCACACGCAAATGCAGTTGAAGTTGGAGTTGGAGTCCGACTTCAACATGGCACATGCGAGATTTAAAGCCAGCATCCTCAGGCCACAAACGTTTTCCAAGAAAAGACAGCTAATGGAAAGAGGGGGAAGGGAAGGGGGGGAGATAGTCACGCGGCGAGTGGAGCTACTGTCTGCGAGAGCAATTTTGATTTGTAAATTGCATAATTTATGCGACTAAAGATCGATTAATGGTGGCAGCGTATTGGCCTTTTATGGTAATTGATTAAGAGCTGCACACAGAGAGAGAGAGAGAGAGAGAGAGAGAGAGAGAGAGTTGGGGATTGGCAAAAAGAGAGGGACAACGAGAGGGAGTCTGATTGTATTTAGTATAAAGTGCTTGCAAATCGGAGGCAATTGTTAATTTATTCATGAGCGAACTGAAGCGGGCTAAGCTTCCGTTATTCACTCGTATTCGTATTCGTATTTGTTATTCGCATTCGTGCTCGTATTCATATTCGTTTATTCGCAGCCGTTCTCGTAAATCGCCGTGTTGCACGCTTCGTTGCACATTCTAAAGGGCCGTTCGCTCAGTTGTAACCCATTTTTGCAGCGAAATGAAACAAAATCCGAATACACTTAGATGCACATGTACTATACATACTCATGTGACGGGTACTCATCCATGCAGCAGCAGCAGCAGCAGCATAACCCAAATAGGCGTGTCCACCAAGTCTGTTTACAATGCAAATGGGGTCTTCACTCTTTTCTTTTCTTTCCAAGTGCAAAGCGTGCAAAAGTGTGAAGCAAAGTCAAACAAGCGCACCAAGTGGCAAAACACATCGTGTCAACCAGCCTCCCCTCCCAAAAATACAAAAAAAAAGGATCCAACACTCGCTCTTTCTCTACACATATTTAGCAGCTGCTTAGAAGACGCATCATTCCTCTTTCCACTGACTGTGGGTGTGATTAATGTAATGTGTAATTTGAGTTGTTGTTTTTGAGATGTTTGTGCTGCATGGTGCATGCATCTCATTTCAACACTCCTTTGCACGATGACAATGTGCTGACTGTTGACAATCTTGTCGAAGACTCTACTCATATTAAGAGTATACATGTATGTATATCGATGACCCAAATCTCCCTCTCTGTTGTCTTTTTTTTGGGCATCTTCCGCTTGTGAGTATAACTGATTTTAAGCCCACACTTGAAATTTGCATAATTTGACGACATGATACGAAAGCAAGCACATTGAAAATATCTGTGTAAGATTTATTATGGGCACGCTCACTCTTATGTGCTCTCGCCCCATACTCGAATACGGGTAAAACTGATCCGATAACCATCATATAATTGTGCTGCGGTTTGTGGCGATTGACTCTGCAAAACAGGAAACCATCTATATACTCTCTTTGCAGCCACGACATAATTGAGTGCGACGTCGGCGTCGGCGTCTGATCGCATCAACGTAATGAGATCCACAATTGTAATTGTAATAACAAAAAAGGAAAAGTAAAGCAACCACAAGCAAGAAAAAAAAATGCATGAAGTTGGCTGCATTGCGCTTTGATTACTGTTATCGATATCGCTATGTTGATTGGGTGGCAGCCCCGACCAGTGAATTGCAAGCGAACATGTAATCGTTATCGATGTCGATATGCCATAAGCCATTGTGAATGACATTTGAAGTTTATTGGGTGGCAAAACAAACAGAGTCTGGCAGCCCGACCCAGTCAATTGACACTCAAATGGGGCGCCAAAGCGAAATGGAACGATTGCCGCGCACATTTGTAAATATTTATGCAAATATCAACAATGAACAACAAGGGAAACCGACAGACCGACGACCGACACATGTATGGTAAATACCACCACAAAATATGGGGAATGCCTATGCAAATGCAGCGAATTAAACCGCAGAAATAGAAAAATAAAACAAGCAACATACTACTATTTTAGCCGGCACAACAACATTGTCGACGTCAGCACATGTCACGATTGGTGTTTGGTGTTTTCTGTTCGTTGTTCGTTGTTCACTGCTGCGATTCCGGGAATCGTGGCAAGCTCACGAAGCAATCACAAAACGGAAGTCAAGTGGACACTTTGTGTTTACCTGGTCAAACACTTCAAAAGTCAACTGATTGACGTATACGCCTGCAAACGAAGCCAAGCCTAAGCAAAAAGTGTAGAGTGTAGAGCGGAGAGTGGAGATTGGAGAGTGTGTACACATTTGCATCTTGAGCTTGTGCGCGTCTCCACACATAAAGGAAGCCGTCAAGGTGCAGCCATCAGTTTAGAAAGTTATTTGCATGCAGCAAGTCCGCCACATTCAATGCACATTTCAAATAGATAGCGACAGTTGGCAACACTGCTGAGTATTAGCTATCAGTTATCGTTTGCTTGGGCCTCAAGGACAATGGCATGCTAATTATTTGGAGAGCGCGAGCAGGGTCGCAATTTAACCTGAAATGTTTGTGGCTGGCAAACTTGGCCAGCACCCTAATGACCTATAAACACAAGCTCAATATGCCATTTCCGTCCGTTACCGCGATAGATAACGCACTCTCCCCATTGTTGTCGCTTCTCCCCACCTGCAACACCCAGTCATAAACATATACATACGTCTATGTGTGTGTCTATCAGTGTGTACCTTTTATTTATCAGCAAACAAACGCAACAACAATAGTTGGGGCTGGCGCTCAGCGGCTGTAAAACGCGTCGACGCCCCAAAAAGTTGAGGAGGGTAAGTGGGAGAGAGTCGGAGGGAAATTGGGCGTGTTTTTGTTGCCTCTGGTCACACTCCCAGCGCCTAAAACTAAACCTAAAACCTATTCACAAAACAAGTTTGCGTTTAAAGCAAACGTTAAGGGCAAACTTTTAATTAGAAAACAAGTACAAACTGCTGGTAAAAAAAATAACAGCAAATGGGGAAAATTCTATTCCATACATACTATATAACTATTTATATATGATATATACTGTGCACAATGCTATATATACGAACATGTGTATATTACTTAGGAAGGAAAAAAACGCACTTTGCATGTTCAGCTGCAATAAACATAACAAAAGTGAGCAACTATTTGGGTAGGTTAGGGTCATTCCACGCATTAAAGGTTGGAAATTTATGATTGAAGCTTGCGGCTAGATGGATGTCTGCAAGAGACCCGCCTTCAGCTGCTCAACTCTCTGGCTTTGTGAAGCGAATAATAATAAATCGCTTGGCTGACATTCCCCTTCCCCATTCCTCATTCCCCACTCCATACATACATGCATATTCATATGTCAGCTGCTCATTAAAAAAGTATTCATCATTATGGTGACTGCGAGACGCGTCTCTTGCTGCAATTGTCACACCCAAATTGAATGTGTATCGGTGTCCGTTGTATCTGCATCTCTCGAATGGCTGAAGCCAAAGCTGAATCTGATGGTGATGCTGACGTTGATGCTGAAGTATTGCTTCGTCTCCGTGTGCAGTGTGTTTGCTGTCAAAATGCTGCAAAGACAGCCGACTATTTGACGCTTTCATTGTCCTCAATTGGCATACACTACTTTTGGGGCATTTCGATTACAGTTATCGATAACTCCATTTCGCTAATTACCAATGGTAATGGTAATTTACCATTCACATTTTAAATGTGATAACCGATCACAGTTATCGATAACTGCTTGGCGCTAATTGGCAACGACATTAACCAACACTTAGGAAAGTAAAACAGTTGTTCATTAATTTGGAGCAAATTAAATTGTGTTGAAGTTGTTTAACTTCACTATGCAATTGCAGTAAGTGCATTTGCTATTCGTTGCGTTGTTGTCTGTGCCTGATTTGTTGTCGCTTCGTTTTCTTTTTGAGAAATTGTTCAATAATTTTCTTTTGATTTGGCCTGTCTCTGTGTCGCCCCTGTCGCCTGCCTTCGCCTTCGCCCTCGCCTCTGTTCCCTTTTTGTGTCGTTATGCGATATGTGCGCCACTTTGGCTTATGATGGAATTGACACTTCAGTTGCTCTGACAGCAGCTACAGCTACGGATACATTCACAACTAAATATACAAATACAAATACACATTTGGCTAGATGTGCGATAGTGCACAGACTGAGACGGAGACGGAGTTGGGAGATGGAGACGGAGACGGCGACGCACTTGAAATGCATAAAATGGCATTTCTTTTGTGTGTGCAATGAATGCCACATGGAGTAAGGGCAGAGTTGCGAGGAGGGGAGTGCAGAGCGTAGAATGGTGGGTGGTTTGAATGTGGGTGCGTTGGCTAAGTGAAGTTGAAAATGCGTTGTTAGCTCTAATGGCGCATTTATGACAGCCAGACGCTGAAGAGACTCGTCTCCTAACTAACAAAAGCAGAAGCAAATGCAAAAGCAAAAGCAAAGCCAAAGGCACAGGCATTGTGCGATGATATATAGAGAGTGTGCTCTATCTGCATACATATCTATCGATCAAGTGGCAAGGCACACGCCTCCAAAAAAAAAAAGAAGAAAATAAGGGAATCGAGGCAAACAAACGATGTTCTTGTCAAACCTAAAAGAGACTCAACTGCGAATATGACACAATAATGGGCCAAGCTTATCGTATGTCTTATGCTTCGTTGACAGTCGACAAAATGTCACAGCAATTAGGCAAAACAAGCGAACAAATTTGATATGTCGAATCGCAAGTTGATCAAGAACTCAACCGCGGCGCATATCCGCCCAAAAAAAATGCGCAGCCCCAGTTCATTTCAGTTCAGTTTAGAGTTGCCTAGGGCATACATAAGTATATTGTAATCTAAGCTGGAAATTAGCGCGAGGCTATCAACATACTGCAGATACAAGCAACAAGAGTCAGATACATGCCTATTACACACGCCTAAGTAGTACACACAGAGTGTCGTGTAACTGTTGACTGCCACTGTGACTGCTACTGCTACTGAGACTGAGACTGAGACTCGCAGTTCCCACCGCCTCACGCTTTGTTGCATCACATTTCCTTTTAACCCAACACACACACATACACACACATATGAGTACAAATACAAGTGAGAAGTATGTAAGTGGCACATGCGCAGCGTCAGAAGTTGTCAGTTGTTACAAAAAGCAAAAAAAAACTGAAAGAAAGATACATTTGATAAGTCCACAACGAGCCAAGAACAATGAGACCAAGGCGAAATGAGCACAAAATGGAAAACGCCGCTGGGGCTCGACTAAAAAGCAAAAAGCAACAACACTGACAATCTCTTTGTTGTTGTTGTTGTTGTTGTTGTTGTTGTTGTTGTTGTTTTAGTTGCTGCTGTATCCGATTGTGGCAAGCTCATTGCAACAGGAAGCAGTTTCTAAAACTAAAAACTAAATCTAAATCCAAAACTTATCTCAGCCGCTCCCACATTACGAGGGTTGCTATTTAAGTTTCTGGCCTAGGTCACTTTTAGCCATATTAGGACCAATTGGCTATTTCCCAAAAAAAATTTGGACTTTTACCGATAAAAGCTCCATACAACTTTTTCATGTGCGACCACGTTTGATATCGATAAACGATTAATCAAAAACTTACCTCGGCAGAAAAATCGAATTAACTCGTGAACACTTTCGAGCAATAATTTTTCACAACTTTCGACTTGGATTATTACGACAAGAGTGCACCGATGAACTTAAATCTTTATAAGGCGATGAAGTGCCATCCTATAGCCCTGTGAAATACTGGTTTAATGGATTCTATCGTGGCCGATGCTCGCTAGAAGACGAAGGTTGTGAAGGTCGTCCAAAAACGGACGTTGGGCCAGAAAACATTGATGCCGTGCGTGAACTGATAATGCTAGATCGACATGTGACATATCGTGAGATAGAGGCATCCTTTGACATTTCTTCCACCAGAATACATTCGATATTGCATAAACACCTGGTCGTAAAAAAGGATTGTTCTCATTGGATCCCGCACAATTTAACGATTGCTCAAAAAAAGGCTTGTGTGGATTGGTTCAAAGAAATTTTGAAAAATACATTCCCTGTGCTTCAAAAGACATTTATAAGATGGTCACAGGTGACGAATCATGGATCTATGGTTATGAGCCCAAAACAAAACAGCAATCGACCGTGTGGGTCTTTGAAGACGAGCCAAATCCAACGAACCTTGTTCGTGGAGGAAGCACTATTCAGCAAATGGTCGCCTGTTTCTTCGGTAAAACTGGTCATGTGGCGACTGTTTCGCTTCAGCAATGTAGGACGGTCAATTCTGAGTGGTACACCATAATTTGTAAGCCTGAACTCCTTGTAGAAATTCGAAAAACGAACAAGAAAAGATGGATCATTCCGCACCATGACAACGCGAACTCCCACACACCAGCTCAAACCCGCGCCTTTTTTTGCGGTCAAAACGTGGAATTCATGGGTCATCCGCCGTACAGCCCTGACTTGACTTCTTTTTATACCCGCACATCATCGAAAAAAGGCGTGGTCATTGATTTTCGATGTCAGAAGATGCTGTTAAAGTGTTCAAAAACCATGTTTTGGAGGTGCCTCAATCAGAGTGGAAAAAGTGCTTCGACAATTGATTTGAGGGCATTCAAAAGTATATAAATCTTGCTGGAGAATACTGTGACAAACAATAAATCCATTTTTTTTATAAATATTCGCATTTTCATTATTAGGCCAGAAATATAAATAGCAACCCTCGTAATAGCTATTGGGTCAGGCAGTGTATATATATTTTGGAGTCGTTTACAACATTAGCTGCTGCTTCCCGTATCAATCATAATTAGACATGCAATAAATGCAACTTCTTGAGATACTTGGATGCGTGTAATTATATCTTACAGATGCACAGAGAGAAAACCGCTATAAGACAGAGTATGTTATTTGAATTGAATACTGAAAATAACAATTGCCTCTGAAAATAGTAGAGCTTAAATTTCATATTTTCTTTTAAAACATATGTAAAATATAAATAGTACATATTTTGTATAATAATTATTTTATTTTTATTTATTTAATATAATAATAAGAGTTTCAAGATCAAATTATTATTATTTGGTTTAGTATTTATTTAGTCTGTTTCTATTTTCATATTTGTTGTTAAGTTTTTCTTGCTTGAAAGGCAAATCTCTACTTTTATTTTTAAACAAACATAAAGAATAAATAAAGAAAGTATTTTTAAACATTTTATGGTGTACATTTTAATATGTTTTCATTTCCATTTTGCATTTTCTTGAAATATTTAATTGTGTAGATTTTTAGTTCAAACTACTTGCAAAAATAAATAGATATAAAAGATATACATATTTCTTTTAGTTATATTTTTGACTTCAACTCAAATTGCTTTAAAGTGATAATATTTTGTATTGACTAGAAATTATACTTTTTTTTTAGTTTTAAGTAATTTGCAAATGGAATTAGTTAAATAATCTTTTGTCTCGATTGTTTATATAATTACATATATTTTTTCTATTTTAATGACTTCTATTATTTTGATCTTGAATCTATACTTTAATTTTGAAAACAAACAATTTTTAAACTGAATATTAATAGAATGTATTTTTCCCAGTGTACACTCTCTCATCAGCATCAATTGCCATACGAGTTGAGCGAAAGTTTTTCCAGTCGTTTGCGTTGTTTGCTTTCCCGCGTCATCTTAAATGATCTGACTAAGCACTAGTCTTTATATGCGTGAGAATCCATCATATTTTGGCTCTGTTATTTCGGGAAGTTGTTGGAAGTTTATGGTTCTTGGGGTCTGCGATGGACTGTGGCTTGTGCTTGGGGTTTTTCTAAGTTGGGGTTTGGGTTCGGGTTTCGGGGAGTTTTAATGTTTGTGCCCACATAAAATGTTTAATGTTTAATAAAGTGTGTTATGTCTTTCGTGTAATTATTTTTAACTTTAGTCGCGCTTGATTGCCACATTTGCCGTGCCCCAAAAGCTGAAAACTCCAAAGAGATGGGAGGGAGGCAGCAACAGCAATAGCAACAGCAAAAGCAACCGCATCGGCAACAGCATCGCCAGCATCGCAGGCGTTTTCTAAGCGTTTAATTCCAACGAAATGTTGTGTGTGGGCCTTTAAGATGTTAAGCCACAGCATGCCGCAGCAGCATGTGCATCACGTCGAGTAATACAAGCGTTCAACATGCTGATGAGAATGCCACCTACTACTAGCAGCAAGTTAGGCCTTTTGAATTTTCAATTTGGGTTCGGTTTTTGGGTTTTTCGTTTGTCGTTTGTCGGCTGCTCGCTTTTCTATTTGCACAGGTGTTTTTTTTAGCACCTGGGCCCCAGAGTGTGTTGTGTTGTGTTGTGTTGTTGTGTTCACTTTGAGCGCCCCCTCGGGGACGTCCACAGTGGACGTTAAGTGCTAAAAGGCATTTGCCTGCACTTTTCTGTAATAATTAGCACATCATGACTTGTAAACAACTAACAACACACACTCTCTACTCTCCACTCCCTACCTTTTGGCCATTCATCTGGCTGAGTGGGTGTGAATTATGTAGGAGACTCGACGACAATATTGGAGCAAGAAAACCGAGACAGAATAGACTCAGAACCAACTCTCCAGCTCTCTCCTCCATAATGATCTACAATTAGAGGCCTATTCTCTAGTCGAACTTTCCACGAGTTTCCCACGAATAGCAGTAAGTGTAATTACCGGGTATTTGGCAGATGATGTTTTGATTGCAACTCCAAAAGTTAATGTTGCCTCTATTCGTTTTGGGCTTGAGGCTAAAACACGCGTCCGCGAGGCAGTTAAGAGTCAATTTGTGGTATAATTCAATTTTGTTTATGGATAAATGAAACCGGTTTTGTGGTCAGCAAATCGGCTAATAATAAAGATTTTAAACTAATTGGCTCATTTACCAATTTGAAGAAAAAACCAAAAACAGAAAACTGAGTAAAGTGAAAAAGTAATATTCATAAAAAACTAAGCAAAAATCATTATGAAGCAGATGAATGATGATTATGCTGATGGGGCTGTCGAAACGTGCAACATTTTAACAAATCAGCAAATTCATGAGCTCCAATGTCAAATGATGCGAAGCTCTGATGATGCTGACTGGCAATTAAATGGATAGACAAGACGAACCGAGACGAAGGCGAAAACGAAAACGTAGCTGAAGGTGTCCCCTTAGATACAAATGAGCTGATTCTTACAGTCTGCCACAACTTCAGAGCTCAAGCTGTGCTACAAAATTAATTAGACAAATAGAAATAGAAGCAAACACAGAATGTGTTCGTTCGTTCGTTGGTTCTTTTTTTTTTTGGGACATTGTCCGCGATTTGGGGCGTTTTGCAAATTGAAAAGCGCCCCGGCATGTTTGGCTCCCCACTGACCTTTATCGCGAGGGTCATTAACAGCGGAATTGGGCCATGAAAACGAAGGGACAACATTGATACAAGAACAGGAAGCTAACAGTTTGATAACGCACCTAGAATACACTCTCTCTCTTTCTGTCAGGCAAACGAAATTAAGTATGCGCCATGTGCAACTAAAGGAGACAATTTTCTTATAGGCATCATTGAGAAGAAAAGGAAAAGGGAAAAGAAAAATATTGTGCACTTTACTCACTTGCGTGCCAAACGTTTCCTGATGCCCGCGAACATTTTGGCAGCTTCTCCTCAGCGGATTCCTTTTTTTGTGTCGTGCTTAATTTCTGGATCGGGATCTGTTTCTTTTTATGTGTTGTTTTTCCACACTTTTTGTTTTCGTTTTCGTTTGTGTTTTGTTTTTTTGGGTCGGCCCTTTAAATCGTCTTATTGTAAATTAAATTGCTGATTTCCGGCTGGACACACACACACACGCATTTACACACGCACACTCGCGAGGGAGCAGCAACGGCAACAGAAACGCTTCAAATTAATTAAAAAACGCGCGTAGCAAAAAAACGCGCCCGAAACGCGCACGCAATTGTCGCCGAATTGTTGTTGTTTTTGTTTCTGGGTATTGGTAAATTGTTGTTACTGCTGCTGTTATTGTTATGGTCGCTGAAACGCCTCATTGCATTGGCATTGGCCCAAGACAACAGTCAAAGACAAAGCCAAGGGAAAAGCAACAGCAAAAGCAACTGAAATCAATTAACCAAAGTAACACAACAAACGACACGGAGGCAGTTGCAAGTTGAGCTTGAGAGTTTGTTATTTGTTATTTGTTTTTGTTTGTAAATTGTGCAATCACGAGATTATTTTCTTTTATAGATGTTTAGCTGTTTATTCAGTTGACGAAATCAATAATCTGCCTTAAGCTCCACATTCCCATCCTCAGTGTTGCGCTTTTCTTTACATTCACTTTGCGCGCGCTTTGACAATTTGTCTTCTCTCCTTTCCAGTTGGTCGCTGACACTGAAACGAGCCAAAGAGAAATTCACACATTATTTACAAATTTATTTGGTGTGCATTTTATCCGAAAAACGAGACAACGAATGAATGCACACAAGACGCAGAGTTAACTTCAAATATGCTGTGCGTATAATAAATAACATTCGAGTGCTCTAACTTAGCGATAGAGCGTGCTCGAATGAAGATGATCTTTGTGCGTAAGAAGGAAAGTTGGGATAAATAGCTGATGAATAAGTTTTCTTAACGATTATTATGGAATAAAACGTTCTAAAGTATTATTAATTCCCAATTTATCTGGATTGTATTAATAATATTAATTTAATATTCATATTAGTTATATTTATATTTAATTCAACTGAGTTCAGATTGCAATAATCTATAACATTTTTTTCACTTTCTCTTCACAATTGCTTTTAATCAATTTATGTTCTACTAATCAATGTGCTACATATATGAAGCATCATAAATAATAATTTTCAAGCCTTCACTAAGACTTGATGAACAAATTCTTGCTTAAAATATGATATACACATACATTTTGAAAAAAATGTGATTGATTTGTAAGTATAACTTATGAAAAAATCCAATTTACCAATTTTGTTCTTGCTAGTATACATAAAAATAATATAATAATGTGCTATTAGTCTTAATATTAGCAACATAAATTGTAAATTTAGTTAAATTATTTATTGGAATTACGATTTAAACGAAAATGTAATTTTATTCTTGAATATAAATTATAAAAAACCTATGTACACATAAATTGTCTAAGTTGTTTTAATTTCTATAAAGTGAATTCACTTCTAATTAATTTGTGTTATATTAATAAAAGTGAAATTTATATGCAACATTTTTAATTAAAAAAATTGCAGCATTTAAAAATATGAGCAAGTTAAGAACCTATCTCAAATATAAATAATGTAAAACAACAGGCCAATTTGTTGTTGTTGTTCTATTTATTATTATGTTTTCCAGATTAATAGCTTTCATATAAATAAGTATTAACCATTTAAATTGATTTATATTATACCAAAACGAATTTGAATCGAAGTGTTTTATTATCATCCCTCCAAAATACATTTATTCCCTTTACACTTTTACCCAAATACATTTTCATTGCCTCTCTCTCTTTTCTTTGTAAATGCAACATCATCAACTAATTTCTTCAGCATTTATATTCCTCATAGTTAGAGCATTTCACTGTCGGCTTGCCCATAAGCAGCTTCGCTTTTTCTTTGGTTCTTACGTGTCATGCAGCACATAAGCGATTTATATAATTGACGTGTCGAGTGACAAATTAAAATGTGTCGGCAATCCGCTGCATGCTTGTGGCAAGTGGTTGTTCGAGAGACTTCATATGTGTATGTGAGAATGTGTGTGTGTGTGTGTGTGTGTGAACTGCAGCAAGATTTATGAGCTTTAAATTTGATGTAAGTAAAGTAAAATGAAGTAAAGTAATGTGAGGCAAGCGCGAATTTTTGTGAATGCAGCTGTTGGTGGAGTGGACACAAGAATCGAATCGATTGCGAAAGCAAGAGAGCAATAGGATGCCCCCCTTAGCCACATGCCGCATGCCACATTGCCGCATGCCGCAACGGAATTGGGCAACTCGCAAAGAGCCAGAGAACAACATCAATCAAAGCGCGTGTAATTAGAGTCCAAAGTAGCCAAAAAAACAAAAAAAGAAAGGGGGGGCAGCAACTCTAGATACATTAACAGAACCAGTCACAGATACAGATACAAATGCAGCGCATCGATGTAATTATGCACGGTGCGCCCTAATGACGCATTTCGTTAGCTGAAATGGGCCAAAGGGCAGCCCCATGCACTTGGCTCAGATACACAACAACACAACGAGCTGCAGATACCCATTGAGAGATACAGATACAAAATGTGGCATGCCAAGCAAGCATGACAAAGAACATGTTTTTACATGAGAGAATCAGTTTGCCGTGAAAGAAGCAGCAAACGCACAAAACTCACGCACACACACCGAACAAGAGAGTGTGTGTTAGTGTGTGTGTACTACCATTTGTATCTGTTGTTTGCTGGCTGGTGAGTGTAAGTATCTAGAATTGTAGATTGCAACACGTACAATTCGTGCATACAACAAAAAGCTGTCGCTGGCAATATTGACGAGCTACTCTTAGTGTAGTCCAGCTCTCCCCCTTCCCCCTACTTCTTCCCTTCCTGTTGATTTACCCCTTACTGCTGCTGCTGCATGTTCCGCATTTGGTTGTGCCGCTATTTTAGGTCGTTTCTCCCGGTTTTCCAACGGAAACCTGCAACATATGATATGCTTCAGCGCGCGTGCAATTACCACCGCAAAACATCGCATCGAAATGTGAGAGCGGCAGAGTGAGAGAGAGAGAGAGACAGAGAAGGGGCAAATACATAAAGTAGCGACTGTGAGTATGACAAAGTGAAATTCAAGTGGCAACACAGCCCAAAAATAGTGGCATACTATTATCATCAAGTAGAACTCTCAGCTGAAGTGTAGACAATAAGTTTGGCCAAGCGCAAGATACAAATGCTTTCTAGCTGTTCGTTTTTGGGCAGCTTACAAGTGCCACAATTGAATAACAAATAACTGAATAACAATAGCGCTCTGCTGCTGCTGATGCTGGCGTCAATTGTGCAACGTGCTTGTGTCCGAGTTTGAGTCTGAGTCGCAAGATTAGAGCACAATTCACTTAAAATGGCATGGAATTTGAATCAACTGGATTTGCTGATGATACTCGGCATTTATGACAGACTGACAGAGACAGATACGGATACAAACTGTGCACAATAGCAGCGGGAATTTCGCCCAGCTTCTACTACTCAGATTACCCATTATCCATTAGCACACCCACATTTCTCAACTCCAGCCATCTAGCTAATCTTATTCTTATTCTAGAGAAAAATACTTTAAATTAATTGCAATTTCAGTTTATTTTGTTAGCTTAAGTCAAAGCTGAAGACGGATAATTAAAATTCCCGTTAGACAAAAGTTAGAGGAGCATGATGATTTTGTAGCAAACGTAAATGAATGAAGTTATTTTAGTATACATTTTATACTAGTCAGTATATGGTATAAATTTTCAAATAAGTTATTTCGTATAAGTTATTGTATTAATTATCGGTATAAAATGATGTATAAATTGGAAATTCAGTATAAATTTAATACTATGTCAGTGTAATATTTCAAGAAAAGAATTTGGTATACATTTTAAATTAGAGTATAAGTTTTATACTAACATAGTATTAATTATAATATAAATTTATACTCTCATGCAAAACTTATACTATATTTTCATCTTGAAATCATAATTTCATTATATAAATTTTACACTGACACAGTATAAAATTTATACTATAATTCAGTCATTCATTTAAGTTTGATACATTCATTTACGCTGTTCATTTCATAGTATAAATTTAAGCGTAAATACGTCAGCTTGTCCATTTGCAGATAGTTAACAAATTTGCAAACATCAGAAACATCATTTAGCCTACGCAATTTTCAAATTTAGCACTCATTAAAAAATTAACATAAATACTCATTTTTGAAAACAAACTTATAAGGCTAACAAATGATTAATACAATACGAATACCACTTAAGTGGTCAGCACTGTAATTTATGAATATTAATATTTGCAGTTTCTTTTTTAAATAATTATTAAAAAGAGAATTTCAAGTTCCTTAACCTGCTAGACAACTTAATGATTTTGATCATTACATTTGTTGTGCGTCACATTTCCATATACTCATATTTGGTTACCACGTATGTCACAGTTGAGCGGACTCCACAGCAACATGCTAACTGCTTTGCTTAAGCTGCTGCTCAAGTTCATGCCGGGGTTAATGCAACAAACAAATCGGATTTAAATCGTCGACTAGTCTGCAACTGATTTAATTACAATTAATACAGTGCGCAGACAAGTCAAAGTAAGAATATGAGAGAGAGAAAATGAAAGGGGAAAATGCTTGGATGAAAAACGAGCCAAGAAAATGCGACGCGCAAATGTGCGAAATACAAAATTTCATAACGTGAAATTAGCGCAAATACCTCGTATGCAAATGCAATTTAGGCACGTCGAAGCAGCAGTCAGATAAATACGCATATATATATACGTATATATACTACACAGATCTGATGAATAGGGAAAAGAGAGAGAGAAAGAGAGAGAGACTGAATTTGGCCATAAATGAAGCAGCTGCTCGTTGCTTTGGTTTCGGCAGTTTGAACTCAGACAACTCAGACTCTGGGGGCAACATTGCCATCGAGCTGAGGGCGCCTTTGGGGCTATATGTGGCAAGTATGATATAGTAGTACTCTATATATCTGAGGGCATCTCGGCGAGCTAATGGAGCGCCCGCTTGTCTCTGACGTCTTGTTTTGCATTGCGTTGCGTTGCTCGTCTGAGTCTCGGCATGAGTTTATAATTAAACATAAACGCACTCACGCACTCATTTATGAATTTGCCAATATAACAAGACGAGCTACACTCACACACTCACACTCATCCACTCATACATATCCATATGCATTCACTGCACTCGCTGCAGTTATTAAAAGCAACTCGCGTCCTCGTTCCAGCTGCCAATGCAGTTGCGCTGCTGCTGACAGCGCATTTCAAATGCTCAGTGAATGTATTCACATACACTCACTTCGCAGCTGCGAATGTGTCACCAAGTAAACAAACTTAGAAAGCTGCGGTCAGCTAGCTGAACTTGAGCATACCCGGCTAACCGAAAATTCAAGACGATAAATAGCATAGAAGATGAAGAAATTCTATTCAAATACTCAACTAATCATCATCATTAATATACCCTCTACTTTTCACTGCTGCCGGGTATCACAGCAGCATGCAGCGAATATTGAAAACGAGAACGCAAAATAAACAAATCATAAATCTGGAAAATATGCGCGATCTTCTCGACCACCCAAAAGATCTCCTCTCAGTCCGATTGCATCATTTGTCGCAGACTTGACTCTGTGTGTGCGTGTTTGTGTACGGGTGTGTGTGTGTGTGTGATCCCTGTGATCATTTTGCTTGCTTTGCTTTGCTGCCCGTTTGTCGGGCCATCAAAATGCCGCAAAAGTTGTCAGCGCTTTATTTGAAGTGCCATTTGGGTTAATTTTTCGTTCGTCGTCGTTGAGAGAGATTCTCGTAAGATTTTGATGTACATGTTTATGATGTGTCCAATTAGAAGAAGGCAAGGCACACTTTGCCTTTGGGGCACAGGTGTGTTCCTCACACACACACACACACGCACACCCTAATAAATTTTGTGAGTTGTGTGTTTGCTTTTCAATTTTTTGGGTCTCTCTCTTAATCGAGTGTTCAACTTGCAAGTTGCAATATTTGCATATGGCAGAAGGTAAAACTTTTGCTGGCACAACTGCAATCAAATTTCCATTCAGCTAGCAAAATAACAAGCAAAGTTTGGCAGGCAGGATGTAGGATGTAGAAGGAGGCAGAGGGCAATAAAATGGCGTGTTAAACTCGTAACTAAAACTCAATTTCCAAACTTGATGATGTCAAGTTTCAATCGAACCGGGAGCCAGTGTAATCCACTCCAGAGGAACGACAGGTGGCAGTTGCCACTTGGCAGGTGGCATGCTTCCAGCTTCTGGCATCCGAAAAATGATAGAAGCACATTCGCCCGCTGGGACTTTAATTGTTTGCCCTTAATCCTAGCGTTGAATGTTGTTTGCCCAGGCAAATTTGTGAACTGTAACTGCGACGGTGTCTGCGATTGTGACTGTAACTGTAACTGTGGCACACCCAGTTTGTTGTGCCATGCCACACACACAGACACACTTCGCAACGAAATAAAAAGCACACATAGAGAGCATTCCCATTGTTATAAATCAGTCTGGCCTTATCTAGAGTAAATGGTTTTTTACTTTTGCCCATAAAATGCGCCACTCAGCGAAACTATGCCAAGGCAAAGACTGAGATGGAGACCGAAACCGAGACGGAGATGGAGCCACCGTGTTGTGTTTGCCACAATCTATCCACGAAATGCTGCGCATGAAGATTGCCGGATAACGAGAGCCAAAGCGAACCCGGGAGCCAAAAACGTTGCTCTCGGCCATTGGATTAGCATTGAAAATCTCCGCATTCGTATTTAACTTTATTTGCCAGACATAAAACTGCGATGATGCTGCTTCTGCTTCTGCTGCTTCTGCTCTTGTTGCTGAGCTCTATTTTGGCCCGCAGTTTGTTTAAGTAATTAGCGTAAATACGAGACCATAAACTGGCTTAGACTGTGCGACTGAGACTGACGGCTGTAAATTTGCTTTGGCTCTAAGCTTCAGTTCTATTTAAATAGCATAGATATAAAGCGCTTGATGGCACATCAAATTATTGACTTGGCTCCTCTACTTTATTTACTTGAAATTGCCAATGACTTATTTTACTTTTTGCAACTTTAAGTGAGTCTGCTAATAAGAGGGAAATAGATACAGCATTAGCATCTGAGAGATACTTTTTGTGATCCGCATCTAATAAGATTACTGCCTAATGGACAACGTGATATTTGAGGGAGTGTTAATTGAATTATTAAAGTGTGAGACATATCAAATTATTACGCTTGCATAAAAGAAGAGGTGCTCCATAAATATGAATGAAGTACGGCATTTATGCAAGATAAAAATATATTAGAAAAATATTAAAGAAAACATTTTATGTAATCTTCAAATTAAATTTCAAATACAAATACAATGAAAGTATTTTAGAATCGTAGAAGCGTATAATTTTTGGAGTAAATGGTACACTTACTCCAAAAATTATACGCTTCGCATTAAAAATATAAACGAAATATTCTATCATACAGTTGACATGTTTAAGAAAACATTCCATTTGCTCTAAGAATAAATATTTTGTTATAAAATTAAATTGTGGATGCAATATAAGTACATAAAAATGTATATCATTTTGAAATTTCTTTTTCAAGAGTACAGAAAAGGATGCAGCGCAGGCAAAAGTATCTTTAAGATACACCAAGCGACAGCCGAACCATATTAGAATGCTTGAATTAAAGAACATATTCATTGAAGATATCAATGAAATCAGCCACTTAGGCAGGTCATAAGAGCAGCATAAATAGTGAAGACAACGTTTCATTTATTTAATTAAAGCATTAAAGAATTGACTTTTCTATTTTCATATACGAAATACAGATACAATTGATAATATTATAAGCATATGTGATGCATTACCAATACAGAAAAACAACTGAAATAAAAGTATCTTTAAGATACACCAAGCGAGCTGCTTTAATGTGATTGCCACAAAAGTTGTGCGGATAATTGCGAGTGTGCTAATTAAATGGCTGAAGTGACAAGACAACAGCAGTTGGACAGATATGCGTATACACGTTGTCAGCCTTCAATTATGGCCAAGTCTTGTGTATAGGCCATATTGATCCCCTCAACAAATCGCAGGCGGAAGTGTCTGTCCATAAAGAGGCAAGACTGATCCGTTTTGCCGAAACGGCACAGAACACACACACACACTTATACAGACGCATGTATAGTTAGATAGACAGTCTGTCTGTCAGGCAAAAAAAAGTCTTAACACACATATCAATGGCTAAATCAGTTAGACAACCAGTTGGACGGCTTTTGGGCCACTTTGAACACAAATTCAAACTCGCAACTGAAGGCGACAAATGTTCTTGGCAAAAATGATTTTTATGCACAACGAAAATAAACTTGCTGAATTATCATCATCAAAAACTACAACGTCATCATCATCATCATCACGATGACGCTGTGGATGCTGTGGATGATAATAATGATGTTTGTGTTTTCTGTATTTATGGTATTTTGGTGTTTTGTGAAACCAGTTCGGCAACTTGTTTGTTGTTGTTTATTTATTTGCTTAAATTACGCACAACAACACCTACAGCTAGATTAAGTATATATTGAGATAGAGATACATATATGAATATAGTAGATACATGTATAGTTGGGAGTGCAAACAAAGCGGTGTTGATTTCAATTGTGAAGTTAAAGCGTAAAATAGGCGGCAAATTGCGGACACAGTTCCGATCTCTCTCTCTCTCTCTCTCTGAGTTGAGTATAAAAGAGGTGTCAAAGTAACCTTGCGACTGTGGCGCTATGCTTAAATTTAAATGAATAAAATGTAAAGAAATTACCATAAAATGCGAAACGTGCCCGTTGACAAACAGTCGACAGTAGAAACTTTGTTGGCCAACTAACCAAAAACTCGCACACTTGACTCCATGGCTTTGAATATCAAAATTAGTGCGTGCCTCGAAATGGGTTTTGCTGGGCCCAAAAAACACCGACAGACAGACAGACAGTCAGACAAAAGGCATATCAAAAAGTTGCCAAAGAGACGACAGAGAAAAGAGAGAGAGAGAGAGAGAGACAGCGAGGAGACCTCTCTGAAGGCACTTTATGGGGTTGGGGAGGTCTACAAAATTTACGAGCAGCCCTATGAGATATGGTTATGGCTGATGTGTTTATATTGTCAACTGAAACCGAAACTGAAACAGAAACACACACACACTCTGGCAGCCAGGCAAGCAGTTAGATATTCATAAGACTGGGATAATCATAGGAGGAGCCTCGTGCTATGTTTGGGGCCTATGCAAATACAAATACAAACACAAACACAGATACGAGTATGAATGTGAGTACTCACGGGTATGAATACGAATAGTAGCTGCACACATGAAGCTAAAGCAAAAGCTGGAGCTGGAGCTGTGACTTTATTTATTTGCCAGCCACACGAAAAGTTCTGTTCTGTTCTGTTTTTTTTGTTTCTTTGCCCTGATTACAATTTCTCCTGCTCCCTCAATTCTCATTCGCATTTGAGAGTTGAGAATAGTTCGTCAGCTTGCTGTGTGAGTCAACGCTGTCGTTGCCTCGATCTGGCCACAGATTAGCCCGATTGTGTTGAGCCAAAACTTTTCGAGAGAGACAGACTCCAGAGTTCTTTCGTCTACCAGTTACGTTAATTGGCTCAAAAAGTTCCCACAATGTCCGGCGTTTAATTTGATTTTGGGCCCGTTTTAATTACGTTTTGTATCTGCAGCAAATGTCTTTATTTATTATGCAAATTTCATACAAATTTCATATGTAGCAACATTTTAATGTTCACTTTGTCTCGCACGCACGCAGTCAACGCTGCTGTTGACGTCGACTGCGACGCCAACAGCGACTGCGACAGCGACAGAGGCGCACCTTTCTTCCGGTGCCGCTCGAGGGGTCACTCTTCGTTTTGTCAATTGCCTCAACGCTTTGTTGTTTCTAATACCCTAGCCTAGGCCAATTAAATGGGTATACCTTTTTTTTAATGTTTCATGAAAATATTAAAATGTTCATATTCATTTTGTAAATTGTATTTAACGAGGTTAAAACGCTTGTTTTAACTTTGAAACTTTTTAAAAATGGTTTTGCTAACAAGATAATTTCCAAATTGAAGTAATATAATATATAAAATATTGGTTTTCTGCAATCTATCTATAATAACAGAGTTTTTGGACTAATAGAATAATATTTTACAATACTTCTTTCTTAATATATTAACTATCTGCAAATTTAAAGCTGTACATTTAAAATTGAACTTCTTTTCAATAAAATACAATTTTTTGTTTGAAAAATATGTTTTTTAGTAATAGGTTTCAGCAATCTCAAAACTATAAGCCAAAATTTTAGATTAAGATTCAATTTTTTATAATATAATATATAAATAAATAAGAGCATAAAAAACCAACTAACTATGGTTTGTAATTAATAAATAAATTAAATTACTAGGTATTTGCAAGTCAAGCAATTCGCGACATTTTTCTGCTTTCCCATTTGTTTACATTCGTATTCTAAACGCATTTGGCATTTTCACTGCTAATGTTCATATTTTCCAGCCGGGTCGCAGCACGTGCGTGAAAATCTGCCCCGCTATTCCCTCTACCCCTCTATCGTCTACATCCGACGCTAGGTGTGTGGCTGGGGCAGACCATTATGATTGTTGTGGCAACCATAATTAAACGCCAAAATGCTGGAAATTACAGTCGACGGTGTTCTATGACGTAGCCTATTATTGTTCGTTGTTCGTTGTTGTTGTTGTCGGTGTTCGTTGTTGTTGTTGTCGGTGTTCGTTGTAGCACGTTGCGTTGGCGTTTGCTGTTGAGTTTTTTATTTCACTTGTAGAAATCGAGGCGAAGATTGCATAATTACGTATACGACAGCGACACCAGCGACAGCCGTGACATTTTTGCCATGCCTTTTAATGATGGAAAGTGTAAGTGCGAAAGGCACCAAACGAAACGAGAGAAAGAAAGACTCGTAAAGCAAAACAAAAAGCAGAATCAGTTCTTGACAGCTAAGAATTTGCTTACTTCCCCGGAAATTTGACGAACTTTTAGACGCAACTTGATATGTGTGTGTGTGTGTGTGTGTGTGTGTGTGTTAGAGCCGTGGTAAGTCATACATAAAAGACGTAGGAGCATTCCTCACGATTGCGCAGAATTCATTAATAATTTCCACTGAATCTAATGGCCGCTTAATCTTATCAGAATGCGTTCGGACTATGAGCATTACAATTACCATTACTCATGACGCTGGAATTGCGAAATTCCAAATGGGAAATCGAAAAGGGAGAAGAGGAAATGGAAGTGGAAGCAGAATGAAAGCATTGGCCACTGCACTGCGTGTGTGTGTGTGTTATTAATTGAATCAATGACAAAATAAAAATACACACAAGAAACGTATTCGAAAAGCGAGTTATCAGCTCGGCGCCATGTGGCGTATGCGCAATATTATTAACCATACGACAGCGGCGACCCCGAAGAGAAATTGTGCAAGCGGCGAGTGAAAAGCAAACAAATTGAAGCATTTTCGCAACCCAAAACAATTAACAATAGCGCAACGACCATAAAACATAATGGAGGGGCAATATTAAAAAAGAAGTCGTTGTGGGGAGCGAAACTATAAATGGGAAAGTAATAAATATTTAACTAACCAATCGAATGCATAATAAATGTCACTATTTAAAGCAATTGAATTGAATTGATTATTTAAAAAGTTTTTCAAGTGCCACAGTACTTCAAATCATTTAATATCAGTTTCAATTTCCGTTATCTTTGGCATGTTCTCTCTTCTTTCTTTAGGTAATGACAAGTATTTATTCAGTGAGTTTACCCATTTTTATGTGCAACAAAAGCATTTGCCCGGTTGCGACATATTGGGGCAACGGTTGCCATTGCCTGGACACTATCAGCGCTTGATATCGGAAGCGACTACGTCGACGCCGTTGTCGTTGTCGATGTTGCTGATAAGGCGCCCTGATAACGATGACGACGACGACGACGACGCCGCAGTCCAAGTCAAAGTGGAATTCGTCGCCAAGCACTCATTCAACTCGCATTCACTCAACACTGGCGCCGCAGGGCGTCCAATAATAACAAGCGAAGAAACTAGCAAAGGTTGATCGACTAAATGATTGCGCTGTAAATTCGATGCCAAGCAATCGATTAGTCGATAACGATAAGATGAAAATCAATGCTGCTTGTAAATTAAATAGCAATTAAACTAACGTGTATTTTAGTAATTAAGATACCCCTTTGCTGTGTTGGTTTTACAGGGTAGACGGGCAAGCAATAACAACATCATCAGCAAAGACACGACAACAATCATTGAGCAATTGACAAGTTCATTTGGGAACTGCGACACTCGCTTTATAAGGCTGTCCAAGCGGACACCCTGCAGCCAAATTTGAATTTGTCTACATATGGAGAGATAAAGTGAGAGCGGGAAGGGGAGATAGAATAGGTTGTGGGGTGAGAGCGGGACACGGTTTATGATGTGGCAGCTGCTGCTGTTGCCTGATAATGTTGTCAAATTAACATATTAGAAGTCAAAGCGACCAGATAATTATATGTAAATGGGCGCTTTTGTCGCCTGGCTGTCTCTTATCAGGTGGTTATAACCCATTATGTAGCATAGACAGTCATTGAACTTGGACTAAGCACAGCAATCGTAGATAATCCCCAAATTGTAGAGTTTGACCTCTGCACTTACGTTTAGTGTGTTGTCTCCACTCCAGTCCACTCCACTCTGAGATCGTTGTAGAGTTTTTTTTGCTGATGAAGTTTCACACTTTTTCGACAGCTCGCGAAACCGGCAAACGTAAGAAGAAGCAGGCGAAAACCAACAACAACAAAAAGAAAACCATGCAAGAATGGGAGCACACAACAGACAGGCAGCAGGTGTGTTTGCTGTGTTTGTCTTTGTCTTTGTTTATGTTATTTATTTGTCGTTGTCTTTTTTTTTTTTTTTTGTTTTGTGCAACGTTCGGCAGCCAAGAAACCCAAAAGGCAACGGGGCAAAGCCAAAGCCAAAGACGATGGTGAAGGCAAAACGACGAAGAAGCAGAAAAAGACGTAGACGATGCTTCAGCGGCGTGCGGCAGCTGTCAACACAACGCGAGCGGCAACTACGACGACGACGACGACGTCAACGATGGAGTTGGCTGCAGTTTTTGAGCGTAACGCAGCAAAATTATCGCATAATTGTAATGCAGCAGCAGCAACTGCAAATTTTGTGGTGCATAGAGACGCACACACACACGCGCACGCACTTTTTCACACACACACTCAGACACTCGTTCGTCAACTCGCGATACGAAGCAGACCGTCAAAACAGACGACGACAACAGCATGCAGCGTGCACTACTAAACGAACTGCTCGCGGCGAACTCTCCAGAGAAACTAAATGCTGCGTATAATCGAAACTGTTAACGATTATGCTTGCGCGCTGTTAATGTTAAATGTTAAATCTACCCAGCTGCTCTTATACGCGCGCGCACTCTTCTACACGAAGTTAACAGCAGCGCAGCGAATTCGCCGCACTCGAACAGCTGAGCTGGTGCTGTTGTTGCCGGCTTTTTGCTGCTGCATGCATTTTGCTGGTGGTGGCTGGTATAAGAGTCATTGACGCGCGTATAAGACGATGACAGTCACGTTTACTGGCTGTATAAGTTTGCGTGTGTTTGCTAAAGTTAATTGTGATTAAATCAGATCAATACACTAAGTGTAAGCGAAATCAAAACACTCACATTTTCAATGCCATAAGCAATCCATTAGCCCAGCCATTGAATAAACATGTCTCGGTATTCACTATGCAGTCGACTTCCCTTTCATTCGACCATAATCAAATCATTTAGCCAAAAACTTATTCAAAATTCATAAAAATACAAAAGCCAAAAAAGAAAGTAGAGAAAAGGATACGCTCAACTGCACAGGAGCTGACGGTAGTAGCGACAGCAGCAGCCTGGGCCAAGTTGTTGCTCTGCCTGCAAAGGACCTTTTGCATTGTTGTAAACAATCCATCATTATCGCATAGACTTCCGGCGCAGGAAACGCAACAACAGCAACGGCAACGGCAACAGCAGCGCCACAAGGAAGCAAAGCGAGGGAGTGCCAACATTGCATTACAATTTGTGGCTGCTCTCCACTCCGCTCGCCTCTCTCTCTCCCCTGCTAACCCCTCGTGTCTGCACTGGCGCACACAAGGACACACAAATTGCTACGTGGCGCACGTGTCTGACAGCGCTTGCTGCGGATTACGGACAGGCGAGGCCCAGGCCCAAAGAACTTTCGGCCAGCCAAACAGCCGGGCAACAGCCACGAAGCGACGCGACGCGACGCGACGCCACGCTGCGAAACCGAAAGTGAGTCGCGTAGCAGAAGTGTAAGGATATACGGGCGAGCAGACTGCTGGACTGAGAGTCTGGCAGACGGGGAGCGAGTGACAGACGGACGGATGGGCAGAGTAACTGCCAGCTTGACTGGCAGCAGGGCTAGCTCTGAGACTGTGAGACTGTGGCAGCCAGCAAGGCACTCAGTCAGTTGGTCGTGGTTTTTTTACTACCTCGCCTAGAGGCAAATAAATGAGGAATGCTCAGTATAGAACCACAATAAAATAATGAAGATATATTATTAAAAACATAATAATCAGAATAATTTGCTTAAGTGTATTAAGTAATATACTTTGTACCGTGTTAATCGAAGTGTAGCTAACACAATTTTAATGATATCTTTAAATAACTACCAACAAAAGTGTATATTAAGTACACTTATCGGAGTATCTAAATAGATAAGTTATTAATTACAGTCTTTAATTTATAATTATGTACAATAAAGTCTTTTATTTTTTAGTTTTAATTTAACTCGAGTGTCTTCTAACCTTTTTTATATTTTTTAAAATAATAATAATACATTAAAAAAATATTTTACAAAATATATTATTTAAAATATTATTCTAGAACGCACTTTAATAATATTTCTTTAGGAAAGTAAACTTTATTTATTAAATGCACATATAAGAAATATATTTGTTAAAGCGAAAAAGTTCGATTTTTAAAGAACAATTTTAGAAAATAATATCCTTATTGGTAATTCTAGAAAAATTATACCTTTTAAAATTATTTAACTTTCCAATTTTAGTATTCTATTATTATTTTTATTTAACGAATCATACTCAGTATATTATACTGATGTCTAGAGTCATAATAATAGTAAAGTATAGCTAGTATTTATATTAATACCATTATCATTGTTTTCACACTGTATTATTGTGAGTACTATGATGTTATGTTGTAAATTTGGAAAATGTTCTTTCTCTTGTACCGGGTATTTTGCTAGTCAACCCCATAAGTTTTACAACACGCTGCCTGCCTATGCCTCATCACATTTGAAAGTTGCATTTACCAGCAATTTTCCAACGCTTTTTTTTTGTTGTCTGGGGGTGGTTGTCTCATGGGTTGGGGGCGCTTAACTTTCAGCCACGGCGGTTGTTGCGGTTTATGCAAATTAGCAAAGTTAACATTTACCAAATTGTTGGCGCTGCTGAAATTTCATTGGCCAACATACTCCACCACATTTGGCTGTCTCTCAGTCTGCAATTGCAACTCGTATTTGTTTGTGCGAAAACAAAAAGAAATCTTGTCTCCAGCAGTGCGACAGGAAGCGTGGCAACATGCCCCAAAAAACACGGAAGTGCACTAGCTTAGCAGACAACGAAATGTGGCCAAATCAAAGCGTTTGCACGTCTCCTTTTGATCAGTGAATGTGTTAAAAGATAAACCGACGCCCCCGATGGAGTTGCAACTTGCAATGCAGCGCTTATGCTGTGGCTATTTTCGACTGCTTTATTAAGCTGATTCTCGAGTTGACACTCGGCCAAGTGACGGAATGCACCTGCAGCATGCCACATGCCACATGTCGCATGGCTTGCCACACGACTATCTATCATAATTAGAATTCAGTTTTTTTTTCGGGGCCGAACAAATGTGCTGACGAGTCGACGCCAAACTTGCCACGCTGTGGCACAGCAAAATGCGTGCACATAAATTACTTCGTGTGGCGACGTAGACAGAGACTGTGCAGCAAATAGAGCGTCTAATAGGATTTCGTTTAATTTCCTGCCACAGCCGCTGCGGGAGGAGCGAGCCTAATGAGTTTTTTAACCTGCAAAGCGAATCTTCGCCCACTCTAAACGTGGCTTATGCGGCGTATGAGCAATGTCCGAAATGCCAATGTGGATGCCAAGGCATCCACGTCGTCGTCGTCGTCGTCGAGGAGTTGCACTAATTGCGCCCAAGTGTGCCGTTTAAATTCAGGCAAACTTCAGATGGAATAACTGAATAGACTTAAGGTCCATAATAAAATGTCAAATGGCTGACAACAGCAACAAATATGCTTCGCAGGACTTGCTTACCTTTGACAGCATAACTCAGCAGAGTGAGAAAGAGATAGAGGAAGAGAGAAAGCTTATGATAAACAGATGAAAGGATGCACAAGCTTGGTCTCTTTATCCTGCAGCGTGGGCGCTTTGTCTGCACTGTTGTTCATGTTGTTGTTGTTGTTTGTTTGCCAACAACTTGGTTTAGTTTTTGGAGTTTAGCGAACCCGAACTCCAGTCGCTGTCGCTGTTGCTGTTGCTTTTGCTGTCGGAGTCGAAGACCCAGACACTTGGCTTGACTTGGCTTTGGCTTTCTTTGTGTCTGCCACAGACAATGGGAACAGCATTTTGAATCCATTTCGAGTCCACGTTGTCCGCAGCTCTTGAAGAACGCATCAGCAACAACAGCAGCAGCAGCAGCGACAGCAAACGCAACGCAGGCAATGAACTTGCGATACAATTTATGCTGCTAATGTGCACAGTGCACATAAAATAGACAACATCAAGCATAAACCGAAGCATTTTCATAAAATTTATGAATGTGCCGCACACAGCGTGTGTAGCAATTAGTTGGTTGCACGTCGAGATTCCAAAACGCAGTAACAACTACCTGAAAATTTGCATAAATTGCACATAAATAAATTAACATACAATGTGCGGCAGTTTGAATTAACTATAATTAGGCATCTACTTGTAATCGCTCTCTCTCTCTCTCTTTATTGTATTCTCCATCTCTTTTGCTGTCCTTCTCCCTTCGGCTGTCTTATAATTAAATGCTGATGAGCTGCATATATGAGAAGAGCGCACCTGAAGCAGCTGCCAAAACTAAACTCCCATGCACCGACTTGTAAATAAAGTACAAACACATTAATTACACACAATCACACACTCTATCATACTCACATACAAGCACACTCTATCGCATACTTTCACACAATTGAGGTCTACATGCTTTGAGGATGTTGTTGGGTGTTGTTGGGTCGTCAGAGTTATGCCTGAAAGCTGCGAACTGGGAAACATAGCACGAAATGAAGCATCAAATGGCAATTAGTTGATTTATACCCTCACCTCTAGCTGAAGTAATGGTTATATTTTACTTTTCTCATCTACGTCTTGACTTTAATATATATGTATGTTTAACTGAAAGAATTCCTAGTTAAGTTCAACCATCTCATAATTGAGCAATTCGGAATAATCAACACACTTCGAGGTATAAATTATATGCTGCTCATTTTTAGAGCACGACGGATTTTTTTTCCTATACAATTATTTCTTGAATAACTTAAAACAATATAACTGTTTGGTCTAGTTTCTTCTTAAAACTAAATCAGGTTTTACAAAATTTCGAAACAAAGTTATATTCACAGCTATATTTATGATTATTTGAACTAAGTCTTTATTTGCACAATTTCAAGTTAGAAAAATTGTATTTTAGTATTTAGCATTATTTTTAGTTACTATTTTAAAATACAAAACTAATTGTATCTATGCATTTAATAAATGCATTGTTAACACAAATCTTAGTTCTAGCTTTTATGGTCTTCGAAATCGAACAGTTTATAACAAAAGATAGACAAATATTAAATATACGATATAGTATAGTATATATATGGTATATATACTAAATATACCATATAGTATAGTTTATGTATTGTATTTATCTATACTCGGATTCCCTAATTTGTTACTCTATGGGTAAGCAAGTCTTTCATATCAGGTGAAGGTATACTTTAGTCAACTTGCAGACTTTTCCTCAAGTTTTTCTCACCAGTTGTGTTGCAATTGGGGAATGTAAATGTTGCAAGCTGCTGGGAGAAAGTCTTGTAGCTGTGGATTGCAGCTCGTGTTTTGGGTGAGAGAACAATGCAATCGCTGGGAGACGCCAACTGCGCACTTGCAGCTCCCCCTCACACATCCGAAACACAACTCCAAAATATTATTGGGGTGACCGCAGCTGAAGACACAAATCCCTTTCGAGGGGGGACGGACGGGCAGGCAAGGGGAGCACTTAAGTAAATTAAATCCTTTGCACGGCTCTGATTTGAATATTTGTCGTTGTTGGAGAACAATGTTTAGATTATGAATTCATTTATAATCATTTAGTTTGAGTTATGCACTCGAACATTGAAACACACTCAGAAATCTCGAGGCGAGGCGGGAATTTGGCTTGCATAATGAGCATATTCTATTAGGTAAAGTTACCCTTAAAAACATGGCCAAGTTACAATTTACCCTTAGAGCAGCTCTTATTTCGGGGGTTGGCATTGCGCCGTGGAAATTAACAAAGCAAATCCTGGACACATGTTGCATTCAAAACAGTCAGACAGTCGACTATGATGTTGAAGTCGGTGTTGTAGTTGGGAGTTGGGGTAATGTCATGTTTTGACAAACCCCAAATAAGCAAAACTGATGATGATGATGCTGATGGGATGACGATGAGGAATACTTTTAAAGATGACAACCATTTGCACCCGCTAACCACCCACCGAAACCATTCCATCAGCATTCGTTGCTTTTTTTTGGAGGAGTTGACAACCACTCCCGGACTGCATTCACCTAAACAAAACCGCCACAAAGGGTTAGCAAGGATGTAAACAGGACAACCCCAAATCCAAACACAACTCAGCACGGAGTGGAGTTCCTTTTTTTGGGGGGATTGATAAATGATACGGAGAAGCGAGAAAGACGTATTTATTTTGCATAATGGAGAGTTGATGCATTTAGAGCTGTGGTCTCACTTCGTTGAAAATCGAATCAAATCGCGTGAAATTTAATCAACTTAACAACACATCGTCTCGCTGTTGGAGTCACCAACTTCTAGCTGCAATTCCCCAGGCGAGAGAGAGGAATGTGAAATCAGGAAATGGAAAATTAGCACAAATCCATGTAATAAAGTTGCTGCTATTTGCGTTGAATTGAGTTACTAATGGGAATGCTATAGGGATCGATGGGATGGCCGAAAACAGGAAGACAAAAGCAAACACAGCACTAAGCCCAAAAAACATCCAACACGAGGGGGCAATGGCTCCTTACTTTCCTCTTTCCACACTGGTCAAATGCCAACACACATGAGATACTAGAGCCAAGAGACCAACGACGACGACGACGACCATAGCCATTAAATAAGACCCAAAGCCGACGCGACTTGCTGGCGGATGTGTAATGTCCGTTTGGCCAAATAGACACGCTGTCCATGCTTCATGTCCGAGCCAGGAAATTAAGCCCTCTAAGCGGATTTGCTACTTAGAAACGTTGACTTCGTTCGCTGCGAGTTACACATTCGCATTCACTTTCATTGATGGCCATTTATTTGATATCATTCAAACACACACGCTAAGCTGATTTACATGTCCACTACTACTTGCTGGGACGTCGTCGATTGCTGCCAAAGATGCGCAACTGTTTGCTCCGTGACAACTCCCTCGCCTCACGCTGGCTGAGCTCATAAAGCTCCGCTTCCAGCTCTTCCAAGTAGATGGCCAAAGCAGGCGGCGGCAGACGACTTAACTCTATAGATGGAGTAGAAGGCACAAGAATTCAGCTGAGATTTAAGATTCGGAACAGACTACGAATTCACTTACCCTGCGCCTTTTGCTCATCCTCTTTTTGGGTTTTGGCCTTGTTGATGTTGTTGGCCTTGGACGCTTCTTGTTCGGTTTTTATGGCCATCTCGATGATGGAGCTAACACTTTTGCGTCCACGGGGACTTTCCTCAATGTCCGCATCGGCATCTTCTTCGCTGTCATCGTTGGACGATGAAGATGCTGCCTCTACATCATTGTCTGCCTTATCCATTTTTCTATTGAAATTACAAGTTGCAATGCCAATACTGCACTTAGATAACTGCTAAGCTTTCGTTCGTTTAATTTGACACTTCATCAGTGTTGCTCTATTGCAGCAAAGCACTCGATAAATGCAAAGCGCAATTTCGATCAATTTATATCCGTTATAGCAAGCCATAAATGCATTAGTTGGATAATGAACATACTGCCTCCACATCATTCTCGGCCTTATTTTTCGACTCAAATCGCACGTTGTAATGTGTATATTACACTCCGATAACTGAAAAGCTTGAGTTCGATTAATTTGGCAGTTGATCAGTGTTGCTCTATCGCAGCAAAGCGCTTGATAACTGCAGAGCGTTAACTCGATAAATTAACAGCAGCAAACCATCGCTTCCATAACTAGACGATGAAGATGCTGCCTCCATATCATTATCTGCCTTATTCATTGTACGACTTAAATCGTTGTTGCTGTAATACGTTTGTACAAGAAAATTGTGCAGAATAAAAAATAAACCGACTGTTCCCTGAAAATGTTTTGATATATCTTTTTTAAGTGTTTTTGAACACTGTATAAAATAAAATAGAGTGGAAATGGATTCGATTCAAATGTACTATATATATATATATATAATATAATATATCAAATATCCGACCGATCGTCGGCTTTTCTGACATTTGTCGAATTTTGAATTAACAAGCTTACATAAATATGGATTAATGACATAATATAATACATATAAGCTTAAAAAATGTCTAAATGGACATATCCAATATATCTATAAATATTAGAAATATATAACAATTTAAGCTCCAAACATTTTCTATTAAACCACGTTTCGATCTACAATATTTAAAAAATTCTTTAAGCCGTAGAGTTTTAGAGTTTGAATGACTATCAATTCTCTTATAGAGATTTAAGTATCAATTCTCTTATACATCACTCAAGACTCTAAAATTGACGATAACCGGATTGCCATCGGGATCATAAAGTACGACTTCAACTATTTCATCGGGGCCATTTTCAGCTTCCCGCTTCTCTGGGATATTGGGATGGAAGTCTTCATCAGCAATATCTATAAAATCGACACTCTTTTCTGAAGTATTTTCTGGAATCTTGAAAATATCAGAGTCAATCAAGCAATTACCACTAAGTGACGACTTCGAATCGTTAGACGAATCGTTGTAGCGTGAAGCTCTAAATATTTGCGAACTGGTCGAAGATAAGTTATCATTAATAGCCAAATCGATGTCAAATGTACCATCAGATTGCGACGATTTGATAATCTTGCGAGCATTGTTTTCTTGTGCATCTCCTGCAAGCGTTAATATTGTTTCATTCCCATCTAATTTATAGGGGCTTAGTAACTTATCCGATGAAAAATCTTCTTTTGGGCTAAACACCGATTGTCCATAGTTTGATTGGTTAGATATTTTCATTACCATTTCTGGATCTGATTCTGAATTCTGAATCAAGGATTTATTCACGAACAATTCGACACTCTTTTCTGGAATCTTGAAAATATCAGAGTCAATCAAGCAATTATCACTATGTGACGACTTCGAATCGTTAGACGAATCGTTGTAGCGTGAAGCTCTAAATATTTGCGAACTGGTCGAAGATAAGTTATCATTTATCGCCAAATCGATGTCAAATGTACCATCAGATTGCGACGATTTGAGAATCTTGCGAGCATTGTTTTCTTGTGAATCTCCTGCAAGGGTTAGTATTGTTTTATTCCCATCTAATTTATTGGGGCTTACCAACTTACCCGATGACCAATCTTTCGCTGGTCTAAACACCGATTGTCCATAGTGTGATTGGTTAGATATTTTCATTACGATTTCTGGATCTGATTCTGAATTCTGAATTAAGGATTTATTCACGAATAATTCGTTTACTTGCAAGGTATTTTTATTTTCAGTTAAGGATTTAGCACAACTTTTTATCTGTTGCGCAACCAACTTATTTATGTCTTTATAATTCATTAATCCGTCAGTAATTTTGAGAGCCTTTGTATTATCTGTGTTAGAGAATATGTTGTTAATAATGATTAGATTTGGCTGGATCGAGATCGAGTTGTCTTTATTTTGGTCTTCACGCTCTGCACTGAGATATGTTATATCTTCTTCCTGTATATTTGAAACGTCATCTTTTTTAGCATAAATATCATTATCAATGGGCAATACCTCATTAATTAAATTATTTGTGTTTGAATCATCAGAAACTGAATTATCGGCTATATTTAGGCATCTCATCAAGTTATTGAGGTTTTCAGTATCAATCAGTAATTGCTCATCTGTAGTGATGGCCTTAGATTGCGGAATCTTTTTTTGTAAGGCGTCTATATATAGATTGCCTTTTAGATCGACTTCTGGATCGGCATTTTGATTGACTTCTTTAACGACTTCTTGATCGATTTTATTTCTTGGACCCATACAATAAAGTACATCACCGTATTCATTATTTCTTCTATTGCTACGCCCTTGGACTTGCCAATTCTTCCACATTAGTTTCTTCCACATCATTGAGGCATTTATTGCAAAGAAAAAACTTGCGACAAATAACATTAGCATGATGATTGTCAATATCGGCCATAGAAACAACAATTCGCATCGCGTATCCCATTTATATTCTGTATAGCTTTCTAAGGGATTCAGTCCAAATTGTTGTTCCTCATAATCTTGTCCTGAAATCATCCCAAGCGATATATTATATTTGAATAAATCTCGATTTTGGATGAAAACACACACACCATTGGGCTTTTTAACTTTTTAGTTTAAATATTTTGATTTGAACTGACTCTGAGCTCTGGGATTATATAGTCTAGGTAACTTTTCTAAGATTATGTTTGCAATGGTATCTGAGATATTTTAGAATATTATTTCAACTTCATTTTGACTTGTCATCAGACTTGATAGATCTAGGTGTGATTTTTTTATGAACAAACGGAACGATGAACATTTCATTGACATTTATATTTAAGAATTAATAACATTATTATCTCGTTTGTTTTTGGTATATACTAGTATATGTCGTAGCTTCGCTTACCTAATGGTCTTACATTCCTATCTGAGATTGCTCATCTAAAACTGTAAAAACTTCGATTAGAAGTTCTAATGTATCTACTATGTAAGTATTATATGGTTAGTGGTACTACTTCAGTACATTTACAGTGAAACTCCATTTTAGGGGCACTGTTGTAAACCGTCGCAACTCTGTTATCGCTGCCATCAAAGCACACATTATTATCCTAGGCAAGTAGCAAACTTACTCACACCTATTCAAACTATTCGAGTGCCATAATTTATTGAACTTCGAGCTGCCCTTGGGCACTTTCTCCACTCGGTATCGTGGGTTGCCATCTTGTTGTGTCGGGCTCTCAAAGCATAGTTTAATTTATAGTTGCAATCGACTCACCTGCTTATGCTCCGACATATTTTGAGTTCATTGTAAACATCATTTCCTGGCATTGTCTGGCAATGGCTGCGTAGTAAAATGGCAACTCAACTGGCCTAAAGCGTTAACCCAAACTCACAAATCGTGCGCATATTAGCTATCTGGCGGCGTCATTAACTTTTATAAAGGGCAACTGGGGCCATTGAATATCGCCCGCCCCATCCCAAGCCATTAACTTCAATTTGTTGCCACATAAAGGCAAAATGGAGATTTTTTGAGTGTATTGCGTAGCAGACGAATCCTTTAAAGCCAGACCGGAGCAGCCCCTTTTGCCATTTTGGAAAATATGTTTAATGAGCTGCACAAAATTAATTGTCGCAATGAAATCACGTGCCCAACAAAAAAAAAGGACCGCAAGCAGCGAGGCAACAATTCTGGTTAAATGGCGGAAATGGCCATATTCAAAGTTCGAACTGAAGGTGAAACTGAATGGGGCAAAAATAATCGAATACGAATACACGAGTACTCGACTACTTGCTTATGCAAATTTGCAGATGTAAAGGGTGTCGCCACCAAAAGAAGCCCTGCAACCTGGTTGTGGAGGGAGTTAAGGGAGCAGAGGACAAGGGGCATTCAGCAGCTATTAGAAACCGTTTCCAAAGGACTCAAATTCTTGTAAACAATCCATCATTAACACATGCAAACACTTCTCCACTGTCTCTCTTTCTCTCTCTCTCCCCCTTAAACGTTCGATGCTGCCCCCCTCTAGCGGGTGTGGGGAGGGGGTGTTGCACGTGTCCGTGTCTGTTTGCGTTGTTGTCAGCTTAGACGACAGTCAGACAACGACGACAACACAACGACAGGGACATCGAGAGAATGGTAACATTTTGCCCGAATATGTGTCGTGGCCAGGACACAAAGGACGCGTGCTTATTATTCCTTTATTCGTATTGTTGTTGGCGCTCTTCTTCTTCGAGTTGTGAGCGTTGTTGCCACCGCTTGTGGCATGTGTTTTGTCTGCGCCCGTTTTACTTGTTTGTTGTTGCTGCTGCTTTATGACCAAAGTTCGGTGTTTAGAGGCAAAAGTATCGTTTTTACTTTTACTTGCGGCTCATGCAAATTGTACAAGTTAAAATTTCAAAATGTTACTCTGCCCCCATTCCCCCTTCTGACTGCCACAGCTGCCCCTCATCGCAAGTTTAACCACACTGCTCGCCTCTTACTACTTTCACAGTGTCTAAATGATGGCTCATGTTATGTTATGGGCCTTGCTGCTGTCCGAAATCGCTCCCCAGGGAACTGAGACACTCTACTTTGTACTTTACGAGTATGTACGTACACTGGCAGAAATTTATGAGCACCATATTGCAATTCAAATAAATATTTCATGAATAAGGCATATTTATGTTAGGTCAGTTAATTTGTAGAAAATTCGTCACACAATAATTGTTTTATGTGTCGTATACTTCATTTTGCCTTTTTTTTTTATGTTAATGATATAAGATTGGCAAAATACATAAGAATTGAAACCTTACATCTTAAAGGAAATTGCTTTAGAATTATTAATATAATATTTCTATAGCTGCTCTATTAGTTTGTAATATTATCTTAAATCAATTTTTTTTATCTAAAATAAAAATAACAAATAAATGAGTCTAATTAACCAACCATTTTCTATAAAAGCAAATCCATTTTCTATAAATGCTAGAAATAAAGCGAATTAATATACTGATAAACTCCTAAAGTATTCCAAAGACTATCGATATACTATTAGGTTCAAAATATACCAGATTGTCAACCAAAGCAAATAAGATAAGGTGAAAGCATAAATGAAGCACCATCTTGACTTCTCTCAGTGCAGCTTGAGTATGTAGAATGGGCACATTACACTGCACTTTATTTTGCAAGGATTTCCATGTTATCATCGTGCGGCACGTGGCGCCGCTGGAGTTGCTGTTGCCGTTGGCTTTGATTTGTTCCGTTCTCGCTGGAGAGGAACGACTTTGAATGCCTTTTTAAATGGCTGCTGGCGTGTGACCCGGACTTGGAAGGAAAGAAAGCAGAAGGACGAAGGACGGCGAGAAGACTTGTTGTGTGCCACATACAGAGGAGTATAATAGTATGTACGTAGGCAGCAGCTGCTGTTGCTGCTGTGGCACAAGAAATACGGCCAGCGGGTTGAACAACCTAAACAACAGACCAAACAACACAACACAACAAAACAAACATGCAGCGAAGCAGCCAAAACAAACTCGCTGACAGGGCAGGACATTGCCCCAAATTGTCGAGACTCGAGCCTCGAGTGCTGTGCTAAGCGAATGCGTGTGGCATGTGGCATGTGGCACGATGCACTTGCAGCAGCAGCTGCATAATGGCTGCTCCCAATTGGCAATTACCAAAAGCATTTCCAAGTCCAATGCCTGCCTCTATTTGTTGTATTAAATTAATGTTAATTGCACTCAGCGCTTCCAATTTTAATTAATAACGTTTCGAGGTTGCCTCTCATTGTTGCTGTTGTTGCACATGCAAATTGCGCATTTAATTGGATTAACGCACATTTCCGACGTCGACTACGAGCGATGTCTCCTCGCTGCCCAGCTGGCCAATTCATCATCGCTTGAGTTTATTTATGTTGCGTTTTAATTATGTCGCAACCGAGTCACCGTTGGAAGTGTGCCATGTCTGACTATGGAAAACGTAATGGAAATGGGAAGGGGAACGGTAAGCGGGGGGATGCGGATGTGCGGCTCGTTGCATATCTGGCGCATAATTCATATAACTTTGACTTGCATTGCGTCTTGATTAGCCACATTTCACTTTTTGCACCAAACGAACACACAAGTGAATAAAAGAAATCCGTCCAGCTGAGCGACTGTCGATGGCAATTGATACCCTTTAACAATTTGTTATGATTGCCTTGTATCTGATTGCATTTGCAATCGCCATGGAGTACTCGTATTAACTCTCTTTACGGCTCACTAATTTTTATGCTGGCAGTTGCAGAAACCCAATTGCCCGACTCCCGATTGTTGTTCACCGATAACAATGAAGTTGCTGCTGCTGCTGTTGTTATGGTGAAAGTAAATATCTTTTTTCTCTCTTTCATGCTCTGAGCTCAGCTGCCAATCTGACAGTCAGTCCACCAAAAGATGTGTAGGCAACACAGAACTCCGATAAGTCCCTGAGAAATGCAAAACGCAAACCGCAAAAAAACAACAACAAAAAACAAAATGACAGCGTCATAATGCATAATCCTCAACCGCTGACATCAATACGCCAGTCAAAAGAGCACTCGTATTTGGATTGTGATCTCTTTGGTACTCCCCTTCTTGTTGTTGTTGTTCTTGGGTATCCAATATTTGCGCAGATTTGCATTGTTGAACATTAAGTGTGCCAAAATGTTTTTGTTTATGCGAAAATCCCATGAAAACTTCACGAGCATTGGCAAATTTTGCTGATGATGGGAAATTCTACGTTGTGATTGCGGCAATCGCCTGAGGAATTGGGTTACTCTGTGTGTGTGTGAGTGTGTGCTTGCATATTCATTCGCCGTAGCTCATTCACATTCAAAGCTCATCAAAATATTCCTTTTAATGTGCACAATACTCATCGTAAAATGGCCCTTCACACAGCACACAGCACTATATCCACTTCAGTTTGCAGAGCTTTGACATTATGAAAAAGGCCATGTCAGAACAGGACTCGAGGCCATCAGACATCAGCCATCAGCCGCCTGTTGCTGTTAATCTTGTAGTTGTAATTGCTGCATTTTTATAAAAATGAAAGTTGATTTACGTTAAAGTGAATCCTTCAGCGCATAAAACTGGTCGCCAACTTGTCTCATGTCTGGCGACATTTATATATTTTTTTCTTTTCCCTTTTTTTTTTAGTTTGTGCTCGCCGTTGACAATTCATAATACATGCTTAGTCCTATAATTATCCTGCACCCTTTGCAGTCTACGACGTGGCTTGGCTTGGCCATTTTGCACCACCAGCTAAGTTAATGTCAACTCGGAAAATTTACGGTCACCTTTTCGTTTTATTAATTGCCGTGGCGCACGAAACTAGCAATGGAGTCCTGGGCCATGTCCTTGGTCGCTTTAGCTGCTTGTCGTCGCCAAATGCAAATCATAACAGCAGCGTTAAAGCTGCGCTCTCAACTAAGTTATACCTGCACCTTTAAGAAAATATATATTTAAATATTAATGCTAAGAGTATTATAAGCGAGTGAATCTTCCCTGGTTCTGAATATCTACAACTTAATTGAGATACAAAACTGTAAGGGAACTTTAAGCAACCCCTAAAGTTAGCCTAACTTTTCATATTCATAACTTGAGCATACCGTTTGAATGCGTTTCTAGGGCGCCCATCAAAAGCATAAATATTAAAAGCCTAATTAATTTAACCCGGCATTCCAGTTTATTGTATTTATTACATTTCGTTGCCAATAATTGTAGCGCAGGCGCAGCGCAGCAGGTGTGAAATATTCACTCGATTTTCAGCTCCTTTTTCAGGTCCTTTTCAGCTGCCACACGACGACGGCACGCAAGTCGCGTTTTGTCATTTTCCATGTAATAAACATTGTTAAATAATTAAAGTAAATTTTACAAGGATTACAAGACGAGTTGTCAGCCAAGTCTACCAGCCAGCTGTCTAAAGTTGGCTAAATGCGTCGGGACATGTCTGAAAGCTTCTCTGCAGCTGCAGAGCAATTAGCACGATTTGATAACGATGCCGACTACTCAAAGTTCTCTTTCTACTGCTTAACTACGCTCTGTCTAGTCCATGACATGTCTGTTCTCCAGCTGCAATTGCCACGTTTCAGCCAGAGCAAATGATTGATGACGCAGGCAACATCTGAAAGATACTTCTGCATCTCGTAGATACTTTAACTTTAAATAGAATTTATATCCATAAGGCATCTCTCTAGATTATGCACACTTAATTTCAAGCCACTTTTACTCTTCGTTCAACATCTTTTGTTCAGTAGTTGGCAAGTAGGTAAAAGTAGTTCGTCTAGTTTGCTCACAATTGAATGGCAAGCGCCAGGAGCAATCAATGAAATGGCTGTATCCATATCCAAATCGATATCGCCGCTGGCCAGTTGTACTTTTAGTTTCATGAGTAGTCTGCAGCAGGTGCTCCACGCGAAAGGCTTAAGCTCACTTACCCATTCACTATGCGCCATACTCTAACTTCAAGTCTACGCAACACATTGATTAAGATTGTAGTTAGTGCCATATAATGTTAAAATCTTCTTGAATCATACAGATCACATAGAGTAGAATTTGCGAGAGAAAGGTGAAGCATAGCCGACGATTAATGGTCACCTGTCCATAGAGACGAACATCTGTCCTCTCCAAGCTGAGATGCAAGCCCAGCAAAGAGTTCTGTAAGACATAGTTTTAATCTAAGGATATCTTATACTTCATTACAATTACTTACACTTCGTTCCAGCAATTCATGTTGAGTACATGAGCGACGCAAAATATCCTTAGTTTCCTTTGAAAATTTCTCCATTCGTCCTGTGGCGCTTCCCAGTGTAAATAGCAATATCATGCCGTTGATGCACAACAATGGCGTTAGTAACTGATATTTGAGACCCACATGCATTCGGGGATTTGAATAATAGATGCGTATGGTAAAATATAAAGATATCATACAAAAATACGAAGTACGCATCAGAAAGAAGAATATAATATGGCTATAAATCGATGAAAATGTCTTGGTTGCATTAATCAATTGCTGATGAATTCGTTGCAGACGTCGTAACTCTTTGTACTCTAAGCAGCGATGCTCCAAATCCTCCAGCCAACTTAGCACATAGCAAAAGCATCGCCTAATGTTCCAGAGCATACATATTCCAAAAATATAGGCGGCATTTCCAATCACTGAGTACCAAAGCTTATGCACTCTGAAAAATTTAAAGTGCACGGTGCCATCCCAAATGACCATAGTTATGGCATTCAATATGGCGATTGACACATCTCGCCAAAGATACAGTTTTTCTAGTTTTTTATAATTGCAATTGGCAAAATATTTCAGAATTTTCTGCACTTCGCGATATAATTTAACAATTTCAATTTGATGAAACTGAACCAAGTCTACGTATATGAAAAACAATCCGAGAAATTGATAACTATTGATAAAACTGAAAAGAGGTATAAAGTTACTGGGAATATCATGTATATGATTATATTCATAAGTTGAATATATAGAAAAAAAATGTATACACAGTCCTAGGAAGTTTACAAAAACCGAATAATAGCACAGAAATCGCGACCTTCTTAATTGCCCGATGTCCATGTCATAGTAGAACTTGCTAGAACCAGTGAAAGCGAAAAAGTATGATAACCAGGCTAACAGTTTATTCCTTGGCCAGCTCATCGTAAAGACTATTAACAATTTGCAACGTGGCAACTTGAGAACATAGTTAAGTTGCTTATAATAAATGCATGGATGTCAGCCAAGTGACATTCCGATTATCTGTTGATAACGAATCAGCAATTTGTGTAAATTAAAGTCATCTTTGTTTACTTAGCAGCAATAATAATAAAGAGCAAATATTTTAAAATTAGATTAGAGATTTGATAATAAAAATGTGATATAAATGCAATGGGGTATTCCTTTTTTTTTGTGGTCAACCTATTGTATATTGAAAATAATTCGGAAATTAATGGATGATTGAAAAAGATTTTTTTTAATTAAAATTTTAAAAAGTAAATTGTAAAATAATAAAATAAAGAACATACACCAGTCGATGCAACTCATTTCTTTTTCTTTTTTTTTTTTGATGTGATGCGATGCTGCTTCTGCTGCTGTTTCTGAGGCGGTTGCAACTTGCAGCGTTCATGTTCATATGGTTAACGATATTGATGGTTAACAAGTTTGCCGCTTAGCACTTGGAAAGTAGGTGAGTTGGCCAGGCCAGTGCACGATTGGGTGCACTTGAAAAGCTGTGCGGTGTTGTGTTGTGTTGTGTTGGGTATTGTGAATGCCATGAGTCATGAATAGTAATGAGGAAATTGCTTTGCGCTTAAGTTAATTGTTAAACGTGCATTCATTAACCATTGTGCCGCATGAGTGAAAACATTGATTGAAAATTCTTCTTTTTTTTCTTCTTCAATCGAAGCATTTCACTTTGCATCAAAACGTTTTACAATTAATCAAAGCTTCATATTTACATTAATTATGTTTAGAAAGCTCTTCAAAATATTTAGCTTGCTGTGTATCACATTTGTATATCGATAACTTTTGGCAATTAATCGTTTTTCTGAGCTTGCTGTAAATGTGTGGCAACACTGTTGAATTGCAAATACAAATTAATCATGTCATTAAATACGATTTACGTATGTAATGAGTATGTATGTAAATGAGATGTTAGTTTTTATTAGTACCTTAAAATGAAAAATGATTAATTTGATAATAATTTCAAATTCTAAATACAAAATAATCATGTGATTAATTACGGTTTGAATAAGATGTTCCTTTTTAAAGGTAAAATTCAAAAGTTGTTTAATTTAATAGCAATTTAAAAATGATCATGTCATTAATTAAGATCCAAATAAGAAGTGAATGAAATTGTCTTAAAAATGTTTAGTTTGGTATCAACTTAAAGCATTGCAAATTCGAAAGCAAATTAGACTAGCTTCCCCAATTGAAAATCCTGAACTTCTTAAGAAGTCTTTGATCAGCAGCAGCGTAACTGATCGCAATTGCAAACTGTCAGACTGGGAGATCCTTTAAATCTGTTGTCGACTGCATCCGCTCAGCCGTTTGGCCAAAAGCCATGCCATGCCATGCCATACACCGCCATCTCATCGCCCTTTTGTTGCCAATCCCATTAAGCGAGCGGGCTGACGACTCGTCGTCACTTTGAAGTGCCACAAATGAAGTCGTTTGCTGATGATGAGGAGCACAACAGCCAGAGCATAAACAAGTTCGAGTTCCATAATTTCCTTGGTTTCTAATTTTAGCACAAGAAAATGCTGGTTGTTATGCATTTAGTTGTTGTTGTGTGTGCAAAAGTAGCCGCCAGATCATTAGTGCACACAGGATGCGGATGCAGATGCGGATGTAAATGCTGCAGACACCGCAGCATATTTTTGCCCTATAGCACGTTAATGCGCATTTCGTTGCAGCAGCAAAAAATAAGCGAAAAGGTTGTTAAAATTAATGTGACAAATTGTTTTTTGGCTGGAGAGCGAGCGCGCGCTCGACATTTGACCCACATGGCGACTTCCTTGGCGTCGACTCCAGTCTGTGTTACAGACTCCAGTTGTTTACCTCAGCAATCAGCGCTCAACACTCTTGAAGAACTCATCGATAGCATGCGAATTGTGAATGCGATTGCGAATGTGGCTGACTTGGGGAATGACTTTGCGACCACCACGACGACAACAACAACAACTCCGATGGCGACGGCATCTTGGCTGCTCGGTTGTCTGACGTCGCCGTTCAGTCTGACCCAGTTTCTCGGTCTTATGGCAGACAAATTGTCTGCGCGATATGTTTTCAGCCCCACACAGATTGTTTATGATGCTTTTGAACTTTGCTTTAAAAGCGCCCAGCACAGCAAAAGAAGAGAAGTCGCAAAAACATACAACAACAATCAAAAACGACGTCATCGAATGTGGCACTTTTGGTAGTCAGCAGCTCATCATGTCTTGTGCCACCAAGGTGACCTGTCTGTTTGTGGCACATTTAAGTGGTGGAAAGTGGCATGTGATATACGGTAAATTCAATTATCGTGGATTGTGGGTGAAAAGTCATCTAACCCTTGCTTGCAGCAAACTAAGAGGGAAACAGAGTCAACGTCAAACAACACTTTGTTATCTGCAAATTAGTTTTCCAGCTATTTGGCCACATTTTACATGCATCAATGGCTTTTATTTGCACTTACTTGCAGTTCTTAAAGCCAAAAGCCAACTCTCTTTTTTTTTTCTCCACGTTTGCTGAGGAATTCACGAGTCAGCAAAGGTCTGAAACCGCAAAAACACATGCATAACTTGTTAGTCGCCTCACCCAATATCGTAATAGTGACAGAATTAAGCTTTATATGCGTATGTGTCAAGGGACGAGAGCTCCCCCTCATCATCATCATTCGCAATGCAGACAACTGTCGAAAAAGTGCAACTGGACAGCAGCCGCATTGCCACAACGTAGCTGATGTCAACAGCCAGGGGAGCCGAAGACATAGTTGGAGCTGTGAGCTGAGAGCTGGGAGTTGTGAATGTTGATCCCCCACAGACACAACCGCAAGAAACGCAACAGCGGCACATAAAACTGTCAAACTCGTGTGTGAATGCACAGTGCCAGCAAACTGCAATGCTACAGTCCAAACTAAAAGAAATTTAGTTTTTAAAAAGTCATTGAAACTTTTACAAAAAGTGCAGCTTAAAGAGTAAGTTTTAAGATAAAGCAAAAACTGAACTTTGTTATGTAAAAAACAATGTAAAGAGAATAAAATATATTTAACTTATTTCGAAGCTTGAAAGATTCATCTAATTCAAATAAAGTCCTGTCTGACCAGAGCATGATTGCTTATATATTTACTTATTTACCACTCCTCAAATTGGAATGTGATATATTGTATTATAGTTTCATTAACAGACATTTAATGCGAATACTGTTAGTCGGCACTGTGAAGCCACACACACTGAATTCATATCCCTAGTGGCTCCATTCGCAGATTTTGGAAGCTGCAACTGCCGCCCACATGTCAACAGCAACTTGCAACGAGCAAGTTGCGCAAATCAAGTCAACAATAGAGGAATCCATTGCATTTATTAGATTTAGATGCAGCTGCAGTCGCTCTTGGAGTTTGAATTGCAGCACTAGGAGTTATTTGCAAGTATGAATATGTGCATATATATCCGCATGTTGTTGGTGTTGGCCACATTGTGCCATTGACTTTGCAACTTTACGATGTGGCGACTGACGAGAGGCGAGCTGCTGCTGTTGCTAGCAGTCTGTCATTTAAAGGGGCAAACAAAGAAGTTTGTCATCGGCCAAACACACACACGCACACACACACACACACGTCCAAACGGGTATTTACACTGCAGCATAAGTTGGGAGACAGTCTGTAAATTGTACTTCCACTTGTATTGGCATCACAGCATCGCCAACCGGAAGTGCAACTCAAACAGCAGCCCAACAACAGACCAACAGCGTCAGCAGCACGCATCCCAAAACTGGCTACTGAAGTGCACACACAAAAGCAAGAAAAGTTTTGAGTTTCATTCGAAACTGACTGAGTTGATGCCACTCTCAGTTCTATAGAGATTCTGACGTTGCTGCTGCTATCAGTGTTAGTTTCATACTTCATGCTTTGACAGTATTTGCATTCGGCAAATCATATTTTCTTTTGTCTAGAAAGTTTTTCACTTTTACGCAAACCCTTGCCAGAAGAGAGAAGCACATACAAAAGTTGCATATTTAAAACTATTTAAAAACGATAATTGCAGCATAAATCGATTTTGTTAGTGTGGTAGCTGAAAGCAACATAGTTATCGATTTATTGTCGGCACCTTAAAGTGTTAGTTAAGTATTAAAGCTTTAGGCTTGCGTTGAATATGCAGCTTCCGTTGTCTGTTTCTTTCTCTCTCATTATTTCCTTTTATGTACATTGCACGCTCACTTATAGAATTATTCAGTTTATTTTTTTGGACGTAAACGTGGTCGCCAGCTGATGGCAAGGCATAGATAAAATGGCGCAGACGCTATAATTATGGCTGGCGTTTTATTTCATTTTCACTCAATGAAGCGCAATAATTGCTGCGATTAATGCAAATTCTTCTAACGCTTCAAAGGCATAAAATTTGACTGCACAAAAGGCGGCGGCACATGGCTAACGCCATAGTCAGAGCACAGAGCACGCCCAACACAGTTATACACCCGCTGGCAAGCATATACATACATATGGAAGTTGGGTCGCGTCGAGACAACTGTCAACCCCTTACAACAACGACCTCTTTGGTCTCCTTGCCTTGGCGTCGGTTAATACTGGCAATGTGTATGCAAATGAGTTTCCAATGACTTGGTCCGAAAACAAAACATCGCACAAAACCAACAACAGCAAGGATGATGTCTGTTGCACTTGAACTTGGCTTCTGCCACCACTCCTTGCAGTGCTGCCGGCTGCCTGCTGCTTTCCTCTGCCACTTCGCCATTAACCATGCGTGTGTGTTGCAAAGAAAGCGAGCAAGACTAGCATTTTGTGCATAGCTGGCACTTTTACTGCCAGCCGTCTGTGTGGCATGCCCCTTGTGGCTTGTCGCACTTTAAGCGCTCCACGCTCAGTCAGATAAGAGTTTAGTGCACGCTCTTTATTTCCACCGGCTTATCGCAAAATTTAAAAGCCACTTCGCATTGACACTGGCAACCGCAATGGTCGATCAACCTTTTAAGTCCATTGATTCGGCTGGATGTCACTAAAATTTTACGACACAACTTGTCCAAGCGGCTGTTCGCCCTTCCAGCTACTAATTTATTTAATACGAACTTTACCGCGCAGCTTTTGAATTTCTGAAGCAGTGTTGAAAAGCTCTACAGTATTTGGGAAGCGTTACCAGACAAATAGAAACTTGTTGCTTTGGCGCAAGTTGGCAGCACGAGCATTTTCGTAAACAAGAGGAAGACGGAGAACTTATAAAACAACAAGAGTTTGGATAACATAACAAAATAGTAGCTGCTGCTAAATGTCTAAGCACACTCTAATAGGTACGTTTTAACTAAGCCCGCAGTATGGAATAATTGAATAATAATAATATTAGTGGTCCTCCTTGATAGGTGGCGGCACTGGTTTTATTGGTAGTCATCTGGCCAAACATTTGACCCAAAGAGGCTATGAAGTAACCGTCGTTTCCCGCATGCCCGGCGTGAAACGCATCACCTGGCACGAAATCGAAAAGAATGGTCTACCAAGCACAGTCAACTCGGTGGTCAATGCCACTGGCCAGAATGTGCTGGACCCGAGCCGCCGTTGGACGCCTGGCTTCAAGCAGAATGTTTGGAACTCGCGTGTGAACTCGGCAAAAACGTTGTGCAATGCCGCCAATGCATCTCCACAGGTGACATCGTTTGTCAACCTCTGTGGCGTTAGTTTGTATCGACCATCGGATACTAAGGTGTACACTGAGGATGACAAAGGCGAGGATTACGACTACATGTCCCGCTTGTGTCTGGCATGGGAGGAAGCAGCTCGCACTGGCGACAGCACGGAGCCATCAAGTAAATCAGTGAGTACATCAATACTTGCCTATAGTTGTGTTTAACGTTATTCAATTTTTCTCAGGCCATAGTACGCACTGGTGCTGTTGTGGGGCGAGACGGAGGACTGATCAAAGGAATTTGGCTACCATTTAAGCTAGGATTAGGTGGCCCCATGGGCACTGGACAGCAGATAATGCCTTGGATACACATGCACGATCTGTGTGCTCTCATCCAGTACATAATTGAGAATTGCAAAACGGGCATATTTAATGGCGTGGCACCTGAGATAGTTAGCAACAAAGGATTCTCCCAGGTACGTTAGCGTTTTTAGAACTTTCGTTTTGGGGAAAAGTATGACTCCTTAATACTATAAGTTTGTCGAAATCTAAATTGAAAAATTCATTTAGCCATATCCATTTGTCTGCCCAATTGGCCTTCTTAATATTCTAACACTCAGCTAAAGTGTGGCGAAATTCTTTACCTTTGAATCTATAAGAAAATGTTAAGAAATGAAATTATACAAAACTTATAATTACATAGTAAAAAATATGTTATAGTAATGATTTCCCTTAGATTTCTTACATGCTAATGGCTTTAATCTGTATACATTATTTTTTAGGCCTTTGCATCAGCAATCAATCGCCCCTGCCTCTTCAACGTGCCTGAGTTTGTGGTGAAAACCATCTTTGGTGAGGAGCGCGCTGCCTTGGTGTTGGAAGGAGCCAAGATCGAACCGAAGAGAACTCTCTCCTCGGGATTCCAATTCAAATATCCCAATGTGAAATCAGCTGTGGCTGAAGTGATCGGCAAATAAGTTAAAAATACCTCTACAAATGCTTAACATTGGCTTTCCTGTGTTATTTGTTATTTAGTTGATATTCATTTGTTATTTTTAGTATAACCAAATTAAACTAGAGCATGCACGAGTCGCAAATTTAATGAATTTATACACACAACTCTCTTTATTATTTTGGGGGCAGTAATTTGATAAATGATCGAATCTAATATGTTCATCCATTAGTCATGCACTCTTTGCCCCTCTTCGCATCTATTATGACTTGGTTAACTAATTACGACCGTGCTATGACAGACGAGTAAAATCTAATTGAAATAGGAACTCGAAGCTATCTTTAGCACGATGAAGTTTAAAACAAAAAAAGAAAGTATCAATATTTAGAAACACGTTTCTAAGCAAAGGTGTAATAATTCAGTTATAATATACGCTGATATTATGAAATAGAAAACAATTAAATCACATTGTCAACAACAATAATGATTTGGAAAAAAAAAAAATAAAAAGATGAACTGTGATTCACACTATGAATTGCTTTATTTTTTGTATTAAAATTGTCATGTTCATGGGAATGAACTTAATTATATTTAATTATGCAAATAGATTAAAATAAAATTACAAGACTCGATATCATTTTCGTGTATTCCAAGAAAAAATTAAATTTTTTGCACTGCGGCCTGAAATTTTCGATTATCTAGAAACAAAAATCTGAATGTCAATTGAATTAATTTTTGCAATCTACGGCAATAATGACATACCATATAATAGATTGTTTCAAAGTTGGCAAAACAAAAAAAACCTTCATTTGTTTGTGCCGATGAGCACCACGAGGCGTCGGGTTAATATAGATGATTAAGTATATATTCATAATTACACCCGCAACAGAATGTTGAGCTTCAGCTCATAGTATAAAATAGGCACACATCTGAAAGCGAACCTCAGTCAGAGTTTGAAACGCAAAACACAAAATGCTATCGAAATCTCAACAACTATTGCTCGTGCTCGGTTTCTGTTTGGTAAATAAATGATAAATAGTTGTCAAGTTAATTACTATATAGAATGCGAATCACGAACTAGGGCGTGGCTAGCGCGGATGTAGACTGCAGCAAGAGGCCCACTTTTGTGGATCCCCACACCTGTTGTCCGCTCCCAGAATTTATCTCAGACGACCTCAAGGAGAAATGCCAGGAGTACAATGTAACAATGCCACCACCGCCAGCGATGTCTGGAGAGCAGAACGGAGAGGGCAGACGTCATCATCCTCACCACCACAACCATCCATCTCCAGTAAGCGTATTAGCAGAATTCTATGGAGCTGCCGTTTAGCTGATTGTTTCCTTTGTAGTGCTTCATGTCTTGCGTCTTCAACGAGACCGGAATTTACGAGGACGACAAAGTTGATTCGGATAAGCTGAAGGACTACCTTCAAGTGGTCTTCAAGGATGATTCCGATCTGCAGACTTTGGCCACCGATGCGTTCACCACTTGTGCCACCAAAATTGAGGAGTTCAAAAGCAAGATGGGAAATCGTCCACCACCTCCTCCCCCAACTGGTCTTCCTTTCTGCCCAATGAAGCCGGCCTTCCTGATGGGCTGCGTGTACAAGAAGATGTTCAAGGACTGTCCTGCTGCTATTTGGACTGATACCCAGGAGTGCAACGATGCTCGTGAGCACTTTGAAAACTGCAAGCCACCACATCGTCGTTCTCCCAACTCCCAGTAAAAGAGTTTTCAGTCAACCTTCTTCCAAATATTTCCTAAACAAAATACCTCATTTTCAATATGCAAAATTTGTAACTGCTCCAATAACATAAATAAAGATTTTACCTCGGAATATTTTCAATATCAATTTGTTTATTATTTACGGGTTTTGAAAGAGTCTGCAAAATATCTCAATTTCAAATGAATAGTAAAATTTGAATTCAAGATTGAATTTCATTTTTTGTAATCAATTATGTAATTTCCAAAATGCCATAGAGGATAACCTAGTAAGGAATGTTTATATTTACACTCCTTTATCATTTCAACTTTGTAGTAAACGAATTTTAATTAAATCTTTTTTTAAAAATTACTATCAAAATTGCATGTGAAACATACGATAATCTGGAAACAAAAATTCTGTCAATAAAATTAATTGTGGCAATACATAACAATAATTACATACTAGTTAGTACTTTTAAAGTACGAGTATCTGATCATAATTACACTCATTACATTAGCTTTAGGATGTCTATATAATGGGAACGCATTTCCACTCAACCTTAGTCAGATTTTAAAACACAAAACTTAAAATGCTTTCGATAGTATTGCTTGGACTATTTTTGGTAATTTTAAGGATAAATAGTTCAGAGGTTAAACACTGTATAGAACTAAACAAAATATAGGTCGTTGTTAGCGCGGATGTGGACTGCAGCAAGAGGCCCAAGCTTATGAATCCCCGAACCTGTTGTCCGCTCCCAGAATTTATCTCAGACGACCTTAAGCAGAAATGCATGGAATACAACGTAGCACCGAACGGTGAGCTGATCGTAGATAACACCCGGCTTCATCAACCGTCTCCAGTAATACTTAAGCGGTCTTTAGTGGATTAGGCTGCTCATTTATTTATTTTCATTGCAGTGCTTCATCTCTTGTGTCTTTAATAAGATTGGAGTCTACGAGAACCAGAAGGTGTATATTGACAAGCTGAATGACTACGTACAGGTACAATTTAAGGATAATTCGGAAATGCAGAATTTAGCTATCGATTCATTCACAACTTGTGGCTCCAAAATTTCTGAATTCAAGGATATGAAGGGCGATTTTCCTTCATTGTGTTCCTGGACACAAGCTTTCTTGGTGGTTTGCGTGTATAACGAAATGTTAAAGAACTGTCCAGCTACTCTTTGGAGTAATACCCAGGATTGTAATGATGCTCGAGAGTATTTTGCCAACTGTAAACCTTCCAATAATTGAAATAATGTTTTCAAAAAACCTTCTGTGCAAGTTTACCAATATTAATTGACTACATAAATAAATAATGAGTAACATGAATGAATAATAATAGCAAGTGTTTTGCTATTACAATTAATAATTAAAAAGAAATAATTAGAAAATATTTGCCAACAACTAAATATGAAAATAATTAAAACCTTGATTAAGTTCTATTACTTTACCATAAAAAATCCAGGGTATTAGCTGAAGTAACTTCTAGTCGAGTCATCTATGTAACTGATTTTCAATTGAACATTTTAGTATTCAGTGTTGGGCTTTCCTTCCGTTTGTCCTTTGTGGTTCTTATCGCAATGTCGCACGTCTGGCCGCGCAATGAAATAGAAAATTAGATTTTCAATGGGAAATTGCTTATCGAGCGCATGTGCCAAGCAGCCAGGCAGTCGCCCAGTTTAGTCCTTAGTTTCAATTGCTTCCTGGCAGGCTTCCGACATGGACGTGAAAGTGGAGAAGCTCGAGCGAGAGCTGGAGGAATTCCTTGCTGACTGCAGAAAGCAAAAGTTCAGCGATGAAGAAATGCGTTTTATATGCCAGCCAATCGTTTGGTACTTTCGTCGTTTGACTATCCGACGCTGGATTCTATGGTTCATTCTGCCCATCTTGGTGGTCTATTTGTTATGGAACTATTGCGACACCTGTGCTTGGTCAGTCAGTGCTGTGGGTCGATTGCTGCTCATCCAGCTGCTGCCCTATTGGGATTGGACTCCATATTACTACAACAGGTGCTTGATTGAACGAGCAGAGCCAGCGGACAGTAAAATCAATGAGCCCAAGCCTCTGGGCAGGCACGAGACTCGCTGGGAGAACTGTGTGCTCTGCGAATCGCTAAGTGAGTAAACTCAATTGGGTAATCTTTAATTATCCTCGACTATTTCCTCTGCAGATACAATTCCTATAGCTTCCAATGTGAGTTACTCCATGCTGGAAACAGAGTATCTGGAGCGAGGATTACCCGTCATCGTCACAGATTGTCAGGTGCAGCAAGATCTGGATAGTTTGCTGCAGCGCATAAACGATAAAACGCCTCAACTGCTAAGCAGCAAACCTTGCGATGTATCCACGAATCTGCTATTGAGGCATCTCTTCAATATTGATGCGGCGCTTGAGAAAATCAGTGGATATCAAGCAACAGCTTCCTCAATGGCTTGGCATCTGCAGTTCCGCAACTGCGAAACGAAGAGTGTGAAGGCATCGAGAGTCTATGCACCTCGACCCTACTACTATCCACGTCATCTGGAACCTTTCTACTCCAGCTGGCTGCTGATGGCGCACAACACGCGTCGTCCGCTGCAGGAAATCTATGTGCGTGGCTTGATCTTTGTGCAACAACTTAGCGGACACTTTGAACTGCGTTTACGTCCCAAGCAGCCCTGCGATGGAAACGTTTGTCCCAATCTCAGCTTGCTTCTGTCTGCTGGCGAGTGTCTGGTCTACTCCACAGACCTCTGGCGACTCAGCTATGGCTTGCAGAAGCCTGATCCTAGGAACAGCTCCGTTGCCACAGTGCTCGAGGTGGACTGGGAGCGATAATGAAGCTGGCTTTCAAATGGATACTGTTCAATGCTAATTATTTCTATTGACCAATAGTTCTTTTCACGGTTGTCTCATGAGTATAATAATAGTGTGTAATAAATATTTACAAATTAAGATTCAAACAGCTCTTCACAATATTATTTAAACTAATTAACTTCATCTAATTATAAAAATCACCTGAAAAAGTAAATAAAAGTTAAACACAGATTGTAGTAAGAAATTCAACGATTACTAAAAATTATAATTTAACACTTAAACAGAAAAAGAATAAGAATATTAAGAATGTAAAAACCGGATCACTTTTGGCACAAAGTTCGTACTACAAATCTGTCAAATTTGGCAACCTGGCGTATGTGCGATATTCAACACACGCACTGTATGTAAAATGTGAATAAGAAAAATAAATAAAGTTGATCATTTGTCATGAAATGGCCTAAATTGTATTTACACAAAAACACAGATTACACATCGAATACTATATAGGATATGGATGGAACTTATGGAATACTGCAAAGTTGCTTAATCAGTCTCCAGATGAAGCTGGAGCTGGAGTTGGATCTGGAGTTGAAGCTGAAGCAAAAGCATTAAGCACGCCGACACTTGGCCTCGACGAGCTTCTGCAGGGTTGCGGTCAGACTGTTGATGGCATCGATCTTCATGCGCTCGATGCGCTCCTGTTGCACCAGCGACATCTTCTGGATTTGCACCTGTTCGCGTTGCAGGCAGCGCTGCAACTCCATCTTCTCACGCTCCACGTCCAGTTTGCGATCGAAATAATCCTTCCACCAGCTGTCATCCGATTGCGACGGCTGCTCAAAGAGTTTGCTATGCGGAGCCATGGCCATCTGGTTGCTGTTGCTGTCGTTGTGCTCGTGCGTGGTGCTGCCAGTCTGATCCGCATCGTACTCCAGCTTGGGCTGACGCACCTCCGACAAACTGTTGCTGTCCTCGTCAAACTCATCGTTCGACTTGGTCTCCAGCTGCACCTGCGGTTGCAACAACACCTGATCCACAGGTGTTATGTAGGGTTGATCCTCGGGCACCGCTTGCAGCGTGGCTTGAGGTGCTGGTTGCACCTGTAGCTGCAACTGAGGCGTTGCCGGCTTCGGCTGTGGCTGCAACTGTTGCTGCTGTGGTTGTTGCTGGGGTTGCAACTGTTGCTGTTGCGACTGTTGTTGCTGTGTCTGCTGCTGTTGTGGCTGTTGTTGCTGCTGTTGTTGCTGTGACTGCGCAGTCGCTGTCGGCAGCTGCATGTCAAAGTCCGCCTTCTTGCCCTGCAAGTACTTGAACATCTCCTCGAAGAACTCCCAGTGCACATAGCCGGAAACGTATTTCTTGTTTAGATTCTTGTTGTACGTGATGAGTATGTTGTGCCACTTCTTCTGCACCTTGGCGGCGCTATAGCGAAAGCCCAGACGTTGCAGCTGTCGAGTGCAGTGCAGCCAAAGCGCTGTCCGCTTCTGTCTGCCCTCGGTGAAGCTGCCCTCCATGGGACCACGTATGTGGATGAGGGCGCGTGTTGCCTCCGTTGTCCAAGCACGCTCGTATGGGCCGCGTCCAATGCTATTGACGCCGCCCTGAAGCTCTGTCTCCTCCAGCAAGCAATCATCGTCGAGGTCATCTAGGTCATCATCGCTGATTTGGTAGGCTGTAAGCAGTTGAAACTTCGTCAGTGTTACACTTGTTGCATTCCATACACTTCATGTTTGGCGTTGAGCTAAAAGCTCTCTTGGCCCTTGACATTTGAATGCATAATAACACTGCTCTTAAGCTGTTCTTGCTCTCGCGCTCTCTGTAAGTTACGCTCTTTCAATCGTTCTCTCGCTGTGCTGGGCTCTCGCTCTCGTGAAGTTATTGGCTTACCACCCACCACCAGCCTACACAGCCTAGTCACCGCCCGCAGCTGCAAGGATGCTAGCGCTGCTGCCTCTGCTTCTGCCTCTGCTGCTGACGCACAATCATAGCTACATCTTCAGCCGCAGCATTCCTCATCCTTCAGCTTTTCAGCATTATACTTATACACACACATTTTCACCATATCAGTAGTACGAACACTATGATTTTTATAGTTTTTATTGTTAGACTTACGTTCATTCTCCTCGATGCAGCCATTATTATTATTATTTGCATTATTTGCACCATTCACAATAGTCTGTGACATTATTGCAAAATTGCTGTGATGCTTGAGCTTTAATTAATTATTGCTCTGCATCTAACTTAGACCTGAATGCTGTCAATAGTTTTCTGTTACTAACGAGGACATTTTACTCGTGCTGCCTGCAGCTTTCAGCCTCCTGAGAGAGATTTGTGTGCGCCAACGCTCTCGACCAAAAAAAAACTCTCACAATAGTACTTTACAAGGCACAGGTACTGTTGCCTGCCTTGCTGCTTGCTCTCTGTCTCTCAGATCTGTGGGAAGCTGTGACACTGCACGGCGGCTAGCCCATAGTGAAGTATCTAGAACAAGCTGCTGTGATTGCTGCTGTGTTGGGCTGCTGCTTTGCTGGTTTGGTGGGGTGGTTAGCATCTGCGCACTCTTGCAATTAAGGTGATTAAGATGATTTAAGGTCTGGCAGCTACCCTTGTAATTGCAAGATGCATTTTATGCTAACATCATAATGACAAGATAAAAGCATACATATTTTAATTTAAAAAGCAGAGCATTTAATAAATAACAGGGCAAATATTATTTTCTTGGCAAATCGTTGTTGTACGTTCTATATCTTTCTGGCTGGACATCGTTTGGGAATCTTGTCAAAGAAATGCAAATATAGAGCAATAATTATAGTTTGATTATACTCACTTCAGTAGTATTTGTATAACGCATTTTAAGAAGTATAATATGAGTCTTGTTTTAATGCGCATTTCAAATTTTAACCGTCTATCTGGCAACACCACAGATTATCTGGCAGCGACATCGGTCGGCGCGCCCAGCTGATTAATGGCGTTGCCAGATGATTTGCGCGTTGCCGGTAAATTTCAGCGAGTTGGCAGTCCGCAATGCATTAAAATTGCGCGTGTAAAATATTTGTTGTTAGTTGTAGTTGGTTTCACTCTAAAATTTTGTATTAATTAGATAAACAAAAATGCCTGCGATCGAAAAATGTGTCATGTGGGTAGTAGAAAAACGAACTGATCAAGGGAAATTCATCACAAGTCTCCGAATTACAGATATGACTGGAAACGGCTGTGGCAAATGGTGTCTGGCATTCACTATGAGACGCCGCAGGACACAGTGAAGGAGGAACTGCATAATGTTAGCTCCGAACTACAAGCCGGCGTGTTGCAGTTCAAGCCTAAAAGTGCCTCAAATCTACAGCTTGAAGCACTTTTAAAGGAGAAGAAGCAGGAGAAACTGTTGCCCTTCACAGAGCGTTTGCAAGAGCTGTTAAATTTGGAGACAGCCCAATGCTGGGAGATCTTGTGTTACTACTTGACCAAGGAGTATCGTGGTTCGGCTAGTTTGCTAACCCAGCTCATCTCCACGGAAACAAACATGACCAAACTGCTAGAAGATATTCGACACTACTATTCACTGGAGCGCATGATTGTTCTAAAGATTGTGAAGAACTTGCTTGTCTTCTACAAAGTAGCTAACCATCCATATCACAACGAATACAAGGAAGTGGTGGATAAGATTACGTTGCCTCGCTTGCTTGACTCGTATCTCAATCAGCTGGATAGTCTCATTAATGAACTGCCTCCCCGAAAACTTCTTGCAGGCGAATGCTTTTACTCCCCAGAGAGACTGACCAGTTGGTCGGAGCGTAATGCTCGTGAGATTAACGAAGTGCTCCATATTCTGCTACTGCTCGCAGAACACATACCCTTCGAATTTGTGCATATCAAGCGACTGTTTGCCACCATTAAGCAGCACTCCTTTGGCCGCATTCAGAACTATCTCGATGAGAGCAACGTTTACCACCAGGAGCTAATCAAAAACCTAACGTACTCTGAGCTTGTGTTGCTGTTGAAGTGCTTCAGCTTTGAGCATCCAAAGCAAAATGCCCAGCTGATTGAACAAATCATTCAGGAACTGCATGTAGAAATAGCAAATATGCATCATCGACCCGAGCATGGTCCCCTCCTCTTAGTATGGATGCTGTTGCGCCTGCGTGGCACCAATGACTCTGAGGATGCATCCAGCTTGTTGCGCTGCCGGCAATTGGGTAAACGTGCTGTGGAACTCAAGTGCTTTGTCCAGCTGCAAGCGATTGTGACTCACTCTATGTTTGCCGATGACAGTTTGCTGTCTCGTATTGTGCGTAAGACCGTTTATAATCAACTGGGTTATTTGTGTGAACTGTTCGATGGCGACGGCAGCTGCGGCAGATACGAGGGCATTTATGAGTTGCTCTGCGAGCTGTTGTCCTGGCCCCAATTGGCCAAGGACTTTTGCAATAATGAAGGTAAGCAAGTAAAAGAATCTTGTGAATATCATTAATTTCATATATCTTTAGATGGTGGGGTACGCTCACTTTACAATACGTTGCTTGAGAACTTTCCGCTGGAATTCATTAACTTGGCTAAGTTGGCACAAGCTCTAACCAAGGCTGGTCAGGGAAGCTACGTAAGCAAAGCGATAAAGCTTTTAATTGTAATACCTCTTGACTAGTTGAATTTTTTTTATAGATTAAAACTCAATTGGAATCTTTGCCCATGCTAGCGCTTCTTTACGATGAGCGTCAACACAAACTCAACGAACTAGGCTCTGAGGAATATGAGCTGATGAACGTTGTGCAGCCTTTTCCCCGCATTGATTACACTTTGCCCGCTGGCACCTCATGCACAGCAGTGCAACATCCCAGTGGCTTCTATATGCACTTCCGATGCAATGTGAATTTCTTCAATGCACTACATCATGAGATCAATTGCCTGTTGCGAGAGAAAGCCCAATTGCATGGAGACTTTGACTCGAATGAGCGCATACTGCGCGTTGAGGCTGGCTTAAAGTATTTGGTATTGGCAGTGCAACGTACCAAGTCAATAGACGGCATCAGCACTGAGATGGTCCATCCTACCGAAATGTGCATTGATCTGCTGGGCAAATTTAAGAGTGTACAATGTCCACCTGATGGTCTGCTGTCCAGTTGCCTCAATGTCTGCACCGCACTGCTGCCGCTGGTCGACGAAGAGATCTTTAGACGTGTGAGCAATTTGGATATATTGCCCACAATAAGCAACGGTTCTCTGCAGGATTACAAGCTGTATGCAAGCGCCTCTTATTTCGAGTCGCGTTTCTTGGGCTCAGTTATTGATAATGTGGAAAAAAAGCAGGAACGCTTCGAGTTCCTCATGGCCTACCTTAGTTTTCTGCGTACCTATACAAAGTTGAAACGCAAGCGCTATCTGCAAGTGGAATTGCCGGGTCTTATTTTTCTGCTACGCGATGTATTCCCCCATCTGCATACCTGGCATTTCAAGTCGCAAACGGAGAAGAATAAAATCTATTTCGAGGTGCTCAGCTTTATTTGCGATCTGTTTGACATTCTCGCTAGCAATCCGGAGAAGAATTGCAAAGAGAGTAAACTGCTGCTGAATGTCTGTGTTTATTCGCTGCTTAATCTGGACAATGGGTTGATTTTGCTACGGTTTGTTAACTGATGATTCTGCTCTAACAAGAATTCTATTAACTTTCATGATCTTTGTAGATTTGTGGGCGTGGGCAACGCCTTTCTGCAATACACCATGGAGCTGGAGACGAACTGGATGCAACAACAACCGCATGGTCTTATGATGCTGGTACGCCTCTCCATGCGCATACTCATGCAGGTGCTCTGCTTGAAGAGTCATGTCTACAGCTCTGATGCATTGTCACCTCTAGAGGCGCTTATCTACACGCAACCCAAACAGCGCGACACTTTGCGAATTATACCAACAGTCTGCAGCTATATGAGCAATATCTTTGATCGCTGGTTGCCGATTGCATCATGTCGACTGCTGAAGAGGATTGCGCTGGAGTTTAATATGTCTTTGTTGGCCTGTCTAGACATGGAGGCAGATCAAATACGTTTAACGTTTATGCAGAAGCTGCCCGACGAGCTAGAAAGTGATTCGGTTAAGATAGCCATACTAGAGTTGGTGGACGCTTGTATTGCCAAACAACCTGGCGTAACGGAGGCCTTCTTCAAGGTTAACTACGGCAACGACAAGCGCTCTTTCTTTGGCAAGGAATGTACGCCCAGCATTGGCGACAGCATCGTCACCTACATGAAGGAGTTTCTCGATGCCCTCGAGGCTGAACCACTGACAATTCAACAGACTTTGCCCAGCAAAATTATGAACATATTTCACTCGCTGTGGAAACACAATCTGCAAATGCTGGTGGATGAGCTGCTAAAGAAGCCCCGCTTCTGGACAAAGCTCTGCAGTCCGCTCTTCACTAAACCAACACCTCAGCCTCAAGTGCGCGTCTACACACAGTTGATGAACATTGTGTCGATTGAGGCCTACAGTATGGGCAACAAGCAAAACGATGAGCTGCGCGAAGTGCTGAAGAAATTCTTCGATCGTGACTGCTTCCAGCAGTGGCTCAACTATATCTTTGATATGCCCAAGGTACCAGCAGTGCTTTCTGCAAACGAGGAGCTGCCTGACTGGATTTGTTGCCTGCAGTCTTTCAAGGATTTGATTGTCATACTGCTGAAGAAGCAACCCAATTTAATCACCATACCCGACGCACAGTTTAAGCAGCTGGCTCAGAAGTGCCTCACTGTGTTGGTGGATCGTGCACACTACTTGGAAGATATGCGCCCATTCATTATGCTGGCTGAGCTCTACATTTTTCTGATACTGCGTTTTAAGCATGCTTATACTAGCAACAGCGATGAGGAGCATGATCTAATGGAACAGCTGCTGCAGCTAATGAGTCGTATCTGCTCCTGCTATGAAGATTTGCATGTGCGTGCCAAGGAAGCGTGTCTGGCTATCATCACCAAGAGCGCGCATCTCTACACCAACTTATTGGTCAGAGACTCATCGATTGCGCTGCGTTTCCTCAACTCGGTGGTAAGCATCATTTGCACAGAGCTGCAGAATATGGAGAAGTCCGTCAATCTGGATCAACTGGCACAAACTCAGCCGCCGCCTGAGGAAACCAACGGCAAAGCATCCACGAATTCGTTAATCTTGTGCCTCAATCTTCTAAAAGCAGTTGCCACAATTTTTAATAACGATGGACCTGGCAACTGGGATCTGCCTTTTGTTTCTGTGCGTCTGTTTCAACGGCTGCTGCGCTGCGTCTCCTACACATTGCCGCTGCATCGCAAGCGTGTGCTCACTGTGCAGCTGCTGGATGTGCTGATTGTGTTTGCCAAAAGCAACTGCTCGGTGGAGTTTCTGCACTGTGATGTGGGCGAGCATCTGTGGCTCAAGATGCTGCCACCACGTGAGCTGCTGCAGACCAGATACGAGTTCAATAAGGCCACCAACGATATGTGGACCATGGAAGAGTGGTGGCCCATCTATGCGCGTGGCATTGAGCTGGTTGACATCATCTTTGACAAGCACAAGAAATGCTTTCTGCAGGATGCGCTGCAGTTCGTTGGCATCCATGAGGTGTATCTCGTCGACTCGCTGCTGCTGGGCAAGCAATCGCTGGAGCCGGCGGCCATGCAGCTCATCAAGGCATCAATTTCATTGGTAGCCAGCCTCACGGAGCACCACAAGGAATGGGCGCAGGAACATTCCGCCTCGCTCTTCAATATTATGGTAATTCGAATACGCTTCTAAATTACTTTCTTTTGCTTAAATTAATAATCTTGTTGTTTGCAGAGTGCTGTTCAGGGTCTGATGTGCCATGCAACGTCCATGTTTCACCAGCAACGCAATTTGAAATGTCTGCTGGCCGGCAGACGGTCCCAGCTCGAAATATTGCGCAACACGGAGTCCATAGCAATCGATGATGACATCATCAATGCCTGCAATGAGTATGTAGCGGTTAAGCGATATATTCCCAATTGTATATTCATTCAATATACTCCACAGCCTCACAGATATCATCATCTACTGCGTGAAGGCGTTGCTCAAATTCAGTCCCGATCTGTTGTATCTCTTGTGCTCCAGCATCTATGAGCCACACAAGTGGCGACCGCTGCTCGATGTTAAGTTTGGTGCTCCCAAGTTGAGTGAGAGCAACGTTACTCTTACTTTTGGCATGGTATTGAATATGGTCAGCATCTATGTGAAGGCACTGAACATGGTAAGAGTTGAAGTTATGAAGAAGTCGTACTGATAATTAAGTGATAATCACTGATAAATAGAAAACAAAAACGTGCTAATTGGTGACTAAACAAGTTGTCAAAGAAATCCCAGAAAACAACTTAATAATATTGTTTATTTACACAAAAAAAAAACTCGTTATACGAATTCCGATTTAATTTAAGCAACTGTAATAACAATTAAGTTCATATTTTAAATGACTAAATCGATGCACTTGTTCGCACACTTTCCACAGCAAAATCATGGATTCAACGAAGTGCCACTAAATGTGCTGCCAGTTGTGGAGGATGGCGATGTGACAACCAATGTGTCCAGTACCAACAGCCTGACAGGCGAGACGAGTCGAGGCCAACGAAGCTTCACGAAATCTCTCTCGGTTAATTCAATTGCATCAGCTGCTTGTCCCTCGAACGAATTACTTGCCAATCTGGATGGTCAACTCTGTCTGGTGGCGCTGGAGCATCTGCTCATGTTGGTGGCATCCCAAAGCATTTATGTGATTCGCTCGCCGGAACTCGAGCCACGCTGGAAGCAGATTGTGCGACGTGACATCAGCAGTGAGCTGCTGTGCTTCCATGAGTTTGTGCGACGTAGGGTGATTGTCGACTATCGGGACTCGCGCTGTCAGTGGGTGCGACGAAAGCATGGTCTGCTGAAGCTTAAGCAATCAGATGCAGCGATTCTGGCGCCCAGTCAACGCAACGCCACAGAAGTGGTGCGACGCACGAGCAGTACTGCTAATGAGTTAAGGGTCAATGTGGTGCGACGTCTTCATCTGCAGCAACAACAGCATGCACCACAGTCGAGTGAAAGTAATTTCGAGGTCACACAAGTGCTGAGTCCGATTGCAGCGCCTTACAGCTCAGCTGCTGGTCACAACATCGAAGCCTCTACACCGCAAGCAGCCATGGAGCTGGGCGGTACTCCTAAGGGCCATTTGGAGAGCAGAAAGCGGCCGCATTTTGGTCAACATCAACACAATCCACAGGATGAAGCAGCGCTGGCCATTGAAGTGCAGTACTTTGCTCCCACAACGTCGAGTGGCTACAGCGAATTGTCGCAGGTGCAGCTCGTCGAGGAGGATTATCTGCAACTGATGTCGGCGCTGTTTGGCGTGATACCGCAGAGCGAGCCGGCACGTGAGAGTTCAAGCGGCATGTGAATGAATTATTTGTTTAGTATAAGGCATTGAGAAATGCGAGAAATGATTGAAATAAAGTTGAAAGTTTACATAAGTGTGCGATATGTGACGTCAGATTGGACGAGCCCCCCAAAGAGTGAATGAGAGAGAGAGCCGGCAACAGTCGAGTCAAGTCAGCTGAGAGCAAGCTGGAAAAGCCCTCCCACGAGGTAGCATGTCAACACTAATCTCAATAATGCTGCTGATTTCTCTCGCTCACTCTCAGCTTTTCTCTCCCTCTCCCATGTGTTTCCGCTGCCTTTGCTGTTGCTGTTGCCGTCGGCTTCTCCGTTGCCGGGCAGGTTGCTTACTCACAACTTAAACATTGCCACGCAAAATTGAAAGAAGTCTCAAACTGTTGTTGTTGCTGTTGCTGTTGCTGTTGGCAATGGCAATGCTGTCGTCAGCGTCGACGTCGTCGTTGCCGCAACCGGCGTGCTGAGCTGATTATGACTTTAGCACAAACAGTCGGTCGGTCGGTCAGTACCTTGTGAGTAGTCAAAGAGAACGCATGTGCAGAAAAGCGACCACGCACAAATAAAATAAATATAAAGAAAAAAAAACATAACGAGCTACACGAAAGGTTAACAGTTTGAAGTAGAGAAGAAAGCAGAGTTGAGTTAAATACACTACATCATCGGGCCCCAAAAGTCATTAGTGAAGAGTGTCTGTGATAATGTTTAAAGGTGTTCCAACGCTTGCGAATCTTAATCTGCGATTGCTGAAGAGTCAGGTCAAAACTCCACGCCTCACGCTGGTCAATGGCCTAGTGCTGGTGCGACGCAACAAGGCAACGGCTACCTCTCTGGACATCGCCGACGCGGATCCCAAGACCGATCAGATTAATCTCGATGTCTATAGTCAGGAGGACCTCTTGAAACGCGCCAGATTTGGGCATACGGGCAAACAGATTCAAAAGAAAATCGCATCTGAGGTGAGTTGATAAACTTCCCTAACAACCCTAGTCAAGCACAGCTGACTTCATTTTTGGGGGTTGTGCGGAGTAGAAACAAACCAGGCGGTTCCATTGCGATTTGTTTGGCCACACACCGAAATTTTCGCATCATATTATTATCGATTTTTACATGAGAATTTAGCTTGCGCCACACATTTTCGGTATAATTCGCAAACACTTCCTTATTTGTGTTCCCATTTCCACATGTGTTTTCGGTTCAAACGCACGCATATCGCTTCACACCAACAATTCCTAGATTTCTAAATATAGCTCACAATTTGTAGTTTTGCGATTTAATGCGAAACAAAACTATTTCAACAGTTAAAGAGATATGGATGTTTTTGTTTACTTGCTTCCAGACCAGTGTAAATGACTAGAACAGTTTACATTAGAAAAGTATCTTTTCATTTGTATGTATTTCGCCAGACACGCAAATATTATACTGGGTCTCCTTATCTGATGAAGATACTTATTCTGCAGCGTGACAGTTAGCTTGTGGTTTTTCGCTTCATTAGATAACTGTGTAATTAAATCCACCAAAAAAGTTACGTGCCCAAAAATAAATTTATATCATACGTTAACCGCTTCGTTATCTTATCTTGCTGTGGATCTGTTTAGTCAAAGTGTGACTACTGGAAATTGGATTGGCAAATATAAATCATGACGTCTAATTAATTTTATGAATTAGTAGTCTAGACCAAAGGTGCTAAAGTACTAATATAGTCGTACGATTCCATTAATCCGCATAAACAAAATCATTTCCTTTATGTGTTTATGTCTACGGCACCAATTACATATCCTCCATAAATAACGGCTAGATTTCTGCAGATAAGAATATTGACCGAGACATTGAAATTGATTTGTGAATGGAATTGAATAGCGAGCTATTTGTTCGTTGCTCGCCTGCCCCTAAAACGAATACGAATGCCCGAGTACATATCGCTGAATCATACATATATTAACACATTGGTTCTAAACATGCCAAAGTCACGGGAAAAATGTCACAAAAAAAGAAATCCGAGCGAACGTGAATGTAGGCAGCCGAAATGAATACATTCATATGTTAAGTACATTCAAATGGCACTGACATACAGACGATTTGGCGTTGCTCTCGCTTAAATAAATTAGCGAATTATTAATAGTGATGGCACTATCGAAAGAAGATTAATGAAATAGATTCTACATACATATATTTTAAAATATTGATTTAAGTTGGAGAAATACCTATTGTAAATGGGAAGAACATGCGTTAATTTTGTTGGCATAGTAACACAAACATAAGATTGATTTGCTATATTTATTAATATACTTTATTAGCTCTAATATATTTTGCAATCAATTTATTTATCAGTGCACCTGTGCAATTGTTTATGACATTGTGAAATATAAAGTACTTTTTAGTTGAATTTATTGGGATAAATGATATATAAAAATATATACTTTAAACATATTTTAAAGTTATATAGTTTAGCTTAACATAACCTTTATTGTTTTACTTAAATTGTAAACTTTTAAATATTCTTTAATTTAATTTGAATTTCATAACAAGTTTGTTCCAGTTTAAATGTCTTTAACAAATTGCTTAATAATCCCCCCAATATCGTGTTCCATCGCTAGCTTTAGCACCTGGTGTTAAAACGTTTTGGCAACGTTCCGTTTCGTTGCTATGGAAGAAAATAATATTCTTAGGTACGCACAAACGTACACACGCTAGACAGATACGAGAGTTCGAGTATCTATGTGATGTGTGTTGATTTTTTCGGGTGCCAAAACAAGCCCCTCACACATACAAACACACACATGAGAGAGATGAAGATCACATGGGCGCCGTTGTTGAGTTGTTGTTGAATTGTTGAGAGCGCGCCAAGCAAGAAATAAACAGATGCAACTTATGAGCAAAACAAAATCTTAAAAAAAAATGTAAATGTGTGGGATTATTTGTTATTTTCGGTTATATTTAAAAATCAATTGTGTATTTGCATTTCGTGCGTCAAATCTTGCAAATACTTTTTCTTTTCATTTCGCTTAATTTGTGAAAGCTGTCAATCCGCGACATCTTGAGCAAAAAAAAGAAGAAAATACAATCATAATTGAATGTTTTTTCTTTTATTTTTCAAGTGTAGTTGGGTTGTTTTCTTTAACGACTACATCGAACAGTTGTTATCTCTCGCATTCGCATTCACATGACTCTGTTTACCAAAGAGCGTCTCCGTCTGGATTTCGAATGCAAATAACACGTGTTAGGTTTTTTAGACTAACCGTCTAAGCATTCCGATTTCCGTTTGATTCGCAATCTCTGTGCCAATTGTTGAGCCAATCAATTAGCAAACTCCCCACCCGTTGTCTCCATGCAGCCCCCCATCTGAGGGGAGGAGCATCTGGCCGCGTCCCATGGCTGATGTCATGCGGCACTTGCTGGTAATCCAATACCCAGGTGTTCAATTACCCCTTCGCAATCTATTTAACCCAATGATTGGTTCATGAACTAAATTAGATTAATAAGTAATTCGATATGGTCACGAGATTGACTCCATTGTCTTTGAAGTAATCTTTTTCATTTGGTGAAGAGATAAGAAATTTCTATTAACTGCAATCGATATTATTTATCCAGTTTGAACTGACAACATATAGCAAGCGAGGAGTTCATTTTTAAAGCTTTTTATTTAAGCAAACATTTTTTGTTTTTTAAATTTTTTGCTTTGGGATTATCCTCGGTACTAGTTATGAGTAAAAAATGCATAGGAGTCTTTGTGTTTAATCTTTGCAAGGTAAAGTTATCGCTGCAGCATTTTAGGCGTTTCCATTAAACAATATGCGAATTAAAGCTATATAAATTGGTAACTATTGACATAGCCATAGTTCACTTTTGATTCAATGCTGTCAGTGGCCTCATCGAAGCGCAGTACGTTTCAGAATGATAGTACGTGGTGCATCGCAATTAATTACTCATTTATTGCAATTTATTATCGAAACGTGCTTTTAAAACTATTTCAAAATTCTCACACTTTTCATCATTTCACATTCCAGAAGAAATTGCGAACTCCACCACTATTGGACTTGGTGTTTGCTAATCGGAAATTATCCTTTTATGATCCCAGCTCTGGACCGAAACAACGCGAGGAACATGCCAAACTGTAAGTAAAAAATTTACGCAAAAGTATCTTATAACTACAAATTGCACAATTGAATAACATTTGCACACTAACACGAATGCAGCCAGCGCACTCTGATTCAATTCAAATACTTTGCAAAATATTTGAGTTGCCATTTGGCACCTTGCAACTCTTCCGAGGCTTTTAACTCTATCCACTCCACTTGACAACACACGCGACACGAATGCCACGTGGCTCAAATGAATAGTATCAATAATTACGGGATAACATATCATTTATAGATCGAGTGGTGCTGGTTACCAACTGTAACTCAAACAAATTGATCCATTTATAGATCTTGTGCAAGTTGACAATGCTATTTATAGAATGCCGCAAACCTAACAACCGATCTGTTATGATGTACTCTAAAACCTCAAGTTGACTCGCGCAATTAGCGAATTAACAAAGAAAGAAAAAAGTACACGCTCTTAATGCACTTCTGCTCTTGTTGTTATTCAAAATTCATATTCAGATTCAAAAATATTTACCTTGCATATTTGCAAAATGCTTTTTTTGGGATGCATGCCAGAAAAGTGAGAAAAACATTGAATGTGTTTTTGTTTTCTTGATTTGTCGCCTGTCTGTCCTAAGCAAGGACGTCAGACTTGAGTAGATACCCTGTGCTTTTTTTGGGGTTGCTAGACTAGTCCAATTCCTAATCAAATATTCTTTATGTGGGGATCGTCGACATGCGAATACGCGCTAATTGAAGGCAATCGCGGCAATCGCATAAAAAAAATAAATTAACATACGTTTATTAAATGAAGATAAAAATCGAAACTCGACTCGATTCGATTCGTTTTGTGCGTTTGGCACAAATGCTCATGGTACTGTAGTATGAACATGCTCTGCCAACTATAAAACTGTTGCCCCATCGATGTGCCGCTCATTTCGGCATCGGCATCGACAACGACGGACCCAAGGCACCAAAACCCAGTGTGTGTGCGAAAATTTAACAAAGTATTGGACTAAAATAAAAGTGCGATGACTGAACGCAGCCTAAGATTGTTGCAGTATGCCACGGAGAAGGCGCCACTGCCACTCGATGGCTACACTCCAGAGGAAGCTGCCGAGTTCAAGGATAGCATACGACAAAAGATACTCGACGATCTGAAATCGATGACGGGCGAGGAATTAATCGAGCTGGTCAAACAGAATGCAGCAAAAGTCGAGGAGGAGGAGGCAGAGGAGCGACAACAACAACCTGTGGCTGCTGGTAACAAATCCGATCGAGTGCAGGATGATTGCGATCTGATTGATGCGGGCATCATTGCCGAAATGGTGGCGGGCATATGCACCAAGAGCCAAAAGGCGACGTTCATCAAAGTGATAACCAAGTATATCAGGTAATGCGAAAGGAAAACTTTAAGTGACTCATTAGACGAGCCCACAAGCTGATAGCACACGCAGTGCATTGTACAATATACCCTATATATTATATGTGTGTATACTACATAGTCATTGTCTGTGAAGCTTCTTAGGCTGGGCCGCGTGACGTGAACTCTTATCGCTGAGATGGGGAAAACAAAGTGCGAGCGAGCATTACGAGCAATAAAAGTGCCTCAGCCTCAGTCTCAGTCGGCAGAGCTATTAGTCGACCTATAAATTCGCACCTATGACCAAGGCAGACAATGGTGATACTAGATGCCATCATATTATAATGGAACATGTTTGATCCACATTATAATACTGGCAAATACAAATGCGCTCTTCTCCGAGTTGTTTGCACGCTCGAAAGGGGAGTTAATTAATTTATTTTATTGGCAATAACATGATTTAGAAATTAGCGCCTTTTCGCACTGCCTGCCAATCCCAGTCCCCATTCTGTCTATAGACGCGAAGCGACTCCCTTTCTCCCTCTCTCTTCCTCCCTCTCTCTCTCTCTCTCTCAATCTGGCTGTGTCTGGCAATAACAACAACCATAAAATATCACACATTTGGATAATGTATAAAATGCCGGTCGGTTGAGCGTTGTTTTTCATTAAGCTTGCAACAGTTGAGCAATAGAGTCAGACCCTTGAAAAATCGATCAGTCAGTCAAGTTAGAATATTACGCATACGCCATGGTGTTATCCGAAGAAATCGATGCATTGAAACGCCAGAGCGAAGATGAGGAGGCCAAGCAGCGTGAGGAGACCTATAGGCGAGACAAAGAGCAAGAGACAACAGAGACAGCTGCCATGATCGAGGAGATCATTGAGGGTATCTCCCTGCAAAATCGTCGTGGCACAATCGTTCGCACTATTTCCGCAATTATCAGGTACTGATCTAAGTCATTAATATATTCATGATGTTGGCATTCTATAAATAGTACTCGGTCAGACAGACAGTTAGACACACCTCTTTCCCAAACACACACACACACAGACACACTTGATTATTATGATACTGAAATTGCGTTGAATTTTGTTTTCCAATTTTATGTTTATTACACACGACATATGGAAATGGAAATGCGTAATTTGTCGTTTAATCAACAATTATCTATACATAAATATCTATAATATTTTATTCCCTTAGGGAACAGCGACGCAACTATTCGATGAGGCCGTGAGTAAATTGATTTGTTACGGTGTTTTATGCTTTATTCTGATTCTAATTTATTATTGATATCAAATGTAGAGCCTAGCAACTGTACATTGTACCCATTGTACCCTGCTTAAATACAACATTCAGCAGAAAAACACTCGTTAAACTCCTCCCTCACCAATTGAAATGAATTGAAATGTGGCAAAAAATACTTTTTAATTGAATGGTTAATGAATGTGAAAGACGCTCTGAGATTTGATCAATTTGACACACAGTCACCCTCCACAGCAACAGATTCCACTCATAAAACTCAAGTCTAGAAAAACGTGTCTGTCTATTTTTAGTCTCGAATTCGCATCCCGACATCTGAAATATGTTTCATGCAACAGACCTTGTGCATCGTAAAGCGAGTAGATTATACGACTAGACGTCTGATCTCCAATTACCACCTCCATCTAACTCGTTTACATCGCAATTCACCAGTTGAGCACGTAGTCTCTTGTACTCTGTGTAGTGTTTGGAATATTATTTTTTTTGTGAAGTTCAATTTTTTTTCGGTATTTTGAATTGCTTTTTTTAATCGACATACGCATGCTAAAAAAATCGCTTTTTAACCGCAAAAAAATCTCCCCCTCTTGTAGTCAATTAGCGATTGAATATGTGCCAAATATTTTTGTTAATATTCTGGGCGTTGTTTCTTGCAGTCATCGCGAGCAGGAGCAGCGCAATGCCGAGGATGTGTTGTTCGATATGTTCGCCAGCGAGGAGACTGGACTCATATCGATGGGCAAATTTCTGGCCGGACTAAAGACCACAGGAATTCGACGCACCGATCCCCGTGTGCGCGAGTTAATGGACAACCTCAAGAAGGTGCACAAGCTGAACAACTACGAGACGGGATCCTCGGCAGAGACTCAGCATCTAAATCGCGAGACCTTCAAAGCGTAAGTCAAAATGGAATTTTCTTTTAACTTGATTCTAATTTCTATTCTTCATCTTTAGTGTCGTTTCGCCAAATATTGTGCTCATTGCCAAAGCATTCCGTCAGCAGTTTGTGATCCCTGATTTCTCTAGTTTCACCAAGGACATTGAGGAGATCTATTGCAACTGCAAGTCTAATACGCTCGGCAAATTGGCCGATTACATTCCCCAGCTGGCACGCTACAGTCCCAACTTTTGGGGCGTCAGCATCTGCACTGTGGATGGGCAACGCTTCTCCATTGGCGATGTCGACGAGCCCTTCACACTTCAGAGTTGCAGCAAGCCCCTGACCTATGCCATTGCCCTGGAGAAGCTAGGGCCCAAGGTGGTGCATTCCTTTGTCGGCCAGGAGCCGAGTGGTCGCAACTTCAACGAGCTGGTTCTCGATCAGAATAGTAAGTAAACCACGTTTTAGTACCTTTTGGTGTGATCCTAATTCCGCCCTTCTTTTTACAGAGAAACCCCACAATCCCATGATCAACGCGGGTGCCATACTTACTTGTTCTTTGATGAACGCACTGGTCAAGCCGGACATGACCTCTGCTGAGATCTTTGATTACACCATGTCATGGTTCAAGCGCTTGTCAGGTGGCGAATACATTGGCTTCAACAATGCCGTGTTCCTCTCAGAACGTGAGGCTGCTGATCGCAACTATGCGTTGGGCTTCTACATGCGGGAGAACAAATGCTTCCCGAAGCGCACCAACCTGAAGGAAGTGATGGATTACTATTTCCAGTGCTGCTCCATGGAAACCAATTGCGAAGCCATGTCTGTGATAGCTGCCAGTCTGGCCAATGGCGGCATTTGTCCCACCACCGAGGAGAAGGTCTTTCGCCCCGAGGTCATTCGGGATGTGCTCTCGATTATGCACTCTTGCGGCACTTACGACTACTCGGGTCAGTTTGCCTTCAAGGTAGGCTTGCCAGCCAAGTCTGGTGTAAGCGGTGGCATGATGCTGGTCATTCCCAATGTGATGGGCATCTTTGCCTGGTCTCCACCTCTGGATGATCTGGGCAACACTGTGCGCGGTCTGCAATTCTGCGAGGAGCTGGTCAACATGTTCAATTTCCATCGCTACGATAACCTGAAGCATCTTTCCAACAAGAAGGATCCTCGCAAGCATCGCTACGAGACCAAGGGTCTTTCCATTGTCAATCTGCTCTTCTCGGCAGCGAGTGGTGATGTCACCGCATTGCGTCGTCATCGCCTCTCGGGTATGGACATCACACTGGCCGACTATGATGGACGCACTGCTCTGCACTTGGCTGCCTCTGAGGGTCACTTGGAGTGTGTGAAGTTCCTGTTGGAGCAATGCCATGTTCCACACAATCCCAAGGATCGTTGGGGTAATCTGCCCGTCGACGAGGCCGAAAACTTTAATCACTCGGATGTTGTTGAGTACCTTAAGAGCTGGGCTGAGAAGGTGAAGGATGCACCCGAGGAATGTTTCCCCGAAGCTGTGACCACCAAAACAGCAGCCGATGAGGTCAGTTCAACTAAACAAAATCCTAGAAGTGCATTCGACTAAATCAAGCATTTTTCATCTATGTCTATTCCAGGAGATTTCAACCGACACTGTAACCAATCCAGATCGCAGTGGCAACACCAGTCCCGTACCTTCAGAGGCTGGCTTCAGGAGCCCCAGTCCAGTGTCCTCGGAGTCGGACAGCACGGCGAGTGTTGCCAGCGTGGACAAAACCAAGCCAGGTCTCTAAGCAGATAGCAAGCAAGTGAAAGAAGAGAGAGCGCGAGAGAGATTGAAAGATACGAGACATAGAGCTGTATTGACAGAAGATATACATACATACCTGTAGAATCTCGACTAAATTATTGCTTTATAATCTAGTTAATACAACATTTTTAGTTAGCTATCAAGTTGTGGAACTTGTAATTCTATTCATTGTAAGCCCAACATACCATACCACTATATCATATAAACTATTATACACATACATAAGAAAATTAGTTGATGTGTACATATTTATTATTTACGCTTCTTTGATCAAGCTGAATAGCGGCATTTGTACTACTACAATTCGTATGTGTAGGGCTTAGATAGATACCCACTTTTATGGTGCAGAGATATCGAAAGCAATGACAATAAAAATGTATTTAAAAATATGAATGTTATGCCCATTGTTAATTGGGTGCGCAGGGTTTTAGTATTGAAATCACCAAATGGATCCCGAACTATACATATTACTGTTTATATTTGTGACTTGTAAATTTACTTACATGTATTACAGAATTGTCAATTTCTTTGTGTACTATATACCATATTTGACGTACAATATATATTTATGAATAAATGCAAATACACTTTATTGCAAATTTAAACGGCAACAGCAAATTATTTGATTTTGTTTTATACTTTATGCTTTAATGAGATATTTAAAGCTCTTACTCCACTGTAAAACCATCGCGACGTCGTGCCGAAACGACGCTGCAGCAGCACACGAAGCGCATTTGTTCCCGATTCCCGAAGCACGACGAACGATAGCCGAATGCTTATTCCCGGTTCGCAGCTCGCGTCGTTCGTTTGCCGGTCCGGAAGAAAAATCAGTTCGTTCGCAGCATTCGTGACGAGCGGAACGGTTGGAGCTGCGATTCTCTTTGATTTCTTGCCCGTGGCATCGTGCGAAAGCTGCTTTAGAATTAAATGATAAATTAAATAATAACTCACAGAGTTAATCGCACTGAAACCAGCAGACAATTTTGTGGGCATTTAATGAATTAATTAGCTTGAATCCCTTTTGGCATAAGTTAGCCCAGTAAATTGGCAAAGTTTGCATTGCGCATTGTGTAAAAACTTGGGGTAGGTTATAGTTCTGCGAATGCTTATTTGTATTGTTTGGCAGGAGAGTGACAACAGCAACAGCAACAGCAACAACAACGCGAGCAGCATCAGGAACTGCAGCATCAAGGACTGCAATTGCCTGGACCTTTATACGTTTCCGGCTAACACCCATTGTCGCTGTGTGTGTGTGTGTGTGTGTTTACCTGTGTATGTGTGTGTGTGTGTTTTAAACTTCAAAAGCTGTGCCAAAGTACCCGGAGTGTTGAGGTTTAAGTCCAGAGCCCAGCTACAACAACCGTAAATCGGCTTATGAACTTTTGTCTGCAATCAGAATTTACTTCAATATATGTATAAAGAGACTACAGAAAACCTCAGGCTGTTGCAAAGTGCCGACTTATAAACATTTCATATATTTTTAATATGCAACATAATTAAGTGAAGTGCAACTGAAAGATGCAAAGCAAAGCATAAAGACTCGCTTTAAGTGCGTATCCGGCAAACAACAACAAAATGCGGCTGCCTAATTTCGAAATAAATTTTCGGTTGCATGTTCATGCATTGTATTCCAGATACGGATGCGGAAACAGCGTTACGATGCGACGCCGCGTTGCATAATGTTCAGTTTCCTTCACATACAAACATAAATTGGGTCTGCTCTGATAACACCTAATAATAATACTTAATAATAAAAGCAACACAACGAAACAATAGATCCACATTCTCTCACGCACTTTATCAATTGACTGACATTTAGAAATATTAGCCGCTAAATATCTTTCGATCTTTGTCGAGTGCAAATGGGTTTACTAATTTTTGTATACCCTGTAATTAGTAGACAGCAAAATTTAGTCTAATAATACACCAGAGACAACTTGATTGGCCAACAATTAATTCGTTAGGAAAGTACACAAGTAAACAAACTCAATCCGAGTGTCCAACTATAGTTATGACTATGGCCAATTGGCCAAGTCAAGCGTGAGAAGTGTCCACATGTCGATTATGCAAACGTAAAAGGAAAATCGAAAACCAAAAGGAAAAGGAAGTTGGCTTCGATATTAGTCCGTCAGACATTTTGCTATGCATTGAAGTGTCCATCAAATGTCGCCTAGCTGAGGCCAATGAACTGCCAATAAATAGAACATACTCGAGTACATATAATTATTGGTTTTCCCTACTTGTGTGTGTGTGCAGTTGTGGGGGCGAGCAGCGGATGGAGGGGGATGGAGACAGAGGCGGAGTCATTCATTCAATCTATAGCACAAAACGACATCGATGTCGGAAATTGGCGCTCTCTTTGATTCTGCAGAACGCACTCGGACGTATGATAGTCAATTTTACACGTCGACCGCTTGGCACTGGGCACAATAACAAACAAAGGCACAAAAAACAAAGTATCCACTGCAAAGACGTGTGTATACTCTTTCCTAGTAAACAAAAGAAAAGTTACAAAAAAATGAGCCAAAGCCAGAAGAGTTTATCCATTAGGATCACCATATTTCATGTCTGTCTGTTCAATCATAACTTACAAACTATTCATCGCAGTGATTAAAATAGAGAGTGAGAGAGAGAGAGAAAGAGAGAGAGAGAAAGATAGACATTAAATTACTCTTATGTAATCTACGCAGTTTACTTTTAACTTAAAAGTAATTCATGACCCAGCCTCTCACTAAATTCGTCGATAACAGAATTGCAAGTCAATAATTGAATTGAAAGTATTTCATTAAATTCATTAAATAACATCGAAGGCTTAGCTGAGTACTCAATTATCAGTTTAATTTTATTGAATTTCATTAGAAATATAATTTTGTAAATAAACTTTGCAAGTCAACGACAGCTTCGTACACTCAGTAAACAGAAACAAAATCCACGATAAATACGCGAAGTTGAACTCGAAGCGCTGTCAATATTTTGATAGCAAAATACTTCATGTTTTTAATACAGAAATGCTTAACATTTAGTATTTTCAGTACATTTTGACATTTAAATTCTTAAATTGTATTAGGTTAACAATTTAATCTTGAAAGTTCGCATAAAAATCCGGACTTGAAGCAAGCCAAAATCTTGATTTTTTCAAAATGTTTTTTTTCTGTAGATACTCTTTTAATTCTTAACGGGTATTTCACAAATAACCCACATACAAGTTGCTGCCTTGTTAATATGTTACAAACTCTGTCAGATAGTTGTCATACCCTTTGTTTTGGCCACAGTGAACGCGGCTCAAGTGCAATGCACCCTGGCAAAAGTGTTGATGCTGCATTTCTACCTTCAGCTTTTCAGATATTACGACTGCGAGTGTTCGCTCACTCGCTCATACATATGTACATACGTATGTCGCCCCACAATTTCCGAAAATAAAACTCAATTTCCATTTTAAGCATAAAAACAAATATTGTTGTGCTTGCCCGAAAATAAAAGAGCATGAATTGGATCAGAAATCTGCGCTGCTCACTGCTCATAACAATGTGGCAGACAGACACCACATTTTGATGTATGTAAATATGTATCTATGTATGTATGTACATGTGTACATGTCGTACTTATTTATGTAGATGGTAGCCACGTAATGAAAAGTGGCATTTAACGGCGCCGCTATTCATCACCGGGCAGATCAGAGCTGCACAGTCGGAGGCTGAGGTTTTACGCCCAACTCCAGATGGGAATACCACTGCCTCCACCTCCACCTCCACTTATGCCTCCTCCAACTCCTTCTCCTCCTCTGCCTTTGCAATCTCTGCCGCATCCGCGTCTGTCAGCAACAGTTCGCCGCTTCAGTAGCTGCTCCTCCTGCTACTCAAACATTATGGAAAACATTTTTATGAGGCTACAAATGAAAAAGAGCGCGGGCGGGGAAATGCTGCTCATGGAAATGGATGTGGAAATGGCATCGAAGTAACAGCAGCCAGCAACTTTACAAATGTGAATGCTGCATTTATAATGCGGCTTGTTGCTCTGTTTGCGCTTGTCATCGTTGCTCTTGTTATTGTTGTTGTTGTTGTTGTTGTTGCACTCGGATTTTGATAGGCAACACACAGAATGAAACACTGACTAACGTTGCATCCTTTTTGGCAGGCTACACCACAAGCACAACTATCAAAATTGATTGCTTTCACATGGATAGCAATTCGGTGAGTCCCCTGCCTCCCATGGCCGTGATGGAAAGTGAGAAAACGCCCCCAGGAACGCCCAATGGCGATATGCCGCCTCCGCCGGATGAGAAGTAAGTTTGCCACTTTGAATTGAAAATAAAGCTTTTAAAGAACACAATTATTTAAATGACAAATAGAAGCTTTAAAGACCAATTAGCTGGAGTATTAACAAACATATTTCTAGAAGATACTTATTATTTTTTTAAGAGTTACAGTTTAAGTTTAAACAAAACTTTCTTAACATTTGTAGGTGGAATATTACCAAAATCTTATAACATATGCTTACAATTTTAAGATAACTTTACAATCAAAAGATGAGATTAGTTGACCTAGAAACAAGACGTACAGACATGCAAATTGCTACATCTATTTATCTCGTCAAGCTAATCAAGTATACGCATAGTGCGTCATACACTTCTTAGCCAAAGCAGAGTATTACAATGTTACTATAATTAACTAATTTAAAGTATACAAATATTAATAAATATTTTATTACTCTTTAACGCGTAAATTGTTAAGCTTTGCTAGCAGCTCAAACCTATTTAAATAAACAAATAGATCTTTCAAGACACAGTGTGTCGTCAATATGATAATTATGCAGCCCACACATGTGTTCATTTCCTTCTCTCTGCACATTTGTCAGGCACACATTCATCTCAGAGCCAGTGAGGCAGATGATTTAAGAAGGCACAAGCTGTGCTTGCTCTTTTTCGTTATTGTTTCTATTTGGATATAAATAATTTAATGAAGACAATTTACCAATTCGCCAACTCAACAGCGCATTTGCGTGAAAATATTTAAATGAATTGTGTCGAGCATGGAGAATTTGAAACCACACACATGAGAGAAGCCAATTGGCTGCGTCTAGCCGGCAATTGGAATGCCAAAGCGATTCCATCCATATTCAACTGTGAACTAGGCAATTGGGGAGCTGGGAAACTGGGAGGAGAGAAGCAAAGCATAGTTGAAACTGTGCCTTGACCTCGTCCGGCAGGAGTTGTCGTTAAAACTGGGCACATTAATCGCTGCTAATGGCTAAAGTGTAACATTTACATTTTCAATGTGGCCGCGTTACGTTACGTTGCGTATACGCCGCGTAATTAATGCCGAGGCGCAAATAACAAGAACAACAACAACAGCCGGATTTGCAACCACGCCCAGGTCGTACTCCTTTCGCTTTTTAACGCGCCAATTTCCTAATCCCACAGTACCGAAGCGAGGTCGTAAATTCTATTTTAATGCGAGCAGCTCGCAAATCACACACACACACACAACAAACTCACACATACATTCAACAGTTGATCGCGTGTGGACTCACAGTTGGCGCCAGACGCATATCCTTGTGTCCTTTCATTCACTTGGTCTGTTTTTGTGTTGTATTTTGGCGCACAGCTGCCTTCGTTTTCCCCTTTCTGCTGCTCTCGCTCTCACTCTTGTAATTACCGACATATTTTGTGGCCTCACATTGAACCTTTTGCTCATTTCATTCATTTCGATTTCAAGTAATTTCTGGGCGCGCTCAGCCAAAAAAAGCAACTGAAAGCCAAAGGAGTTGCCGTTGCCGTCTCGTGATTCTCACCTGAAAATCCTTCCTTCCGGTGTGTTCCTCCTCCTCCTCTACGTCCTCCTCCTGCTGCTCCTCCGTTCATGTGTAATGATGACCACGCATTAGCAGGGTGTGTTTTGTCAGCTTGTTGTTGCTCCATCGTCGCTTTGTCGTCTCCTTTCTGTAATTACCGACCTAGTATAGTCTCTAGTTGGCTGGTTTGTCCCACTTTTGCGTTTAGCATTTACCAACATTGTTGATTATTTATGTATTTGATTAGTCGCAGTTCCTTTTGATTGATGTTCATGTGCACATGAACTTTTTCCTACCTGATTGTATTCATTTATTTATAGACATAACACATAACTGCTATTAATACAGAAGCACTGAAGTATCCATTGAACCCGTGTGAACCTCAACTTACCTTCATACTTTATATGTAATTATATTTCATATTATTAAGCTGTCTTCTTTTGGTTTAAACAAATTTACAATGTTTCGCTATCTTTAACAGTGTTTGCTTGCTGTCTCGAAATAATTTCACAATAAGATCACATGCGCTATTTGAATGTACTTCTTATTATGTATTAGGATCGCATGAGATGACACTTCTTACACAACTTGAAATGGTAACAAGTGAATAAAAATCACGTTTGAGTCAAAAGTTAGCCAGAATGAGTCAAAAATTGAGCGATCTCTAAAGCTAATTTCTACCAAATTCTTTTCTATCAAAAGCTTAGCTTAAATTTTAATTATGAATTTAGTTTACTTCGTTTATGTATTCTACGAAAAACTAGAATTTTTAATTGAAAGTATCGCAGCCCTCCATCATCAACTACATTTTTCATTTTTCAAGTGTTTACAGATCGTAAAGCTCAATGTTGGTTTGTGTCTCCGCTAGATCAGACTTCGCGAGTCTTTGCTACATTAACAGTGCTCTTTTGAGTTTAACAGCGCATTTTTGAGCATAACATAGCATTAACATTAACAGGGCTGCTTTATAAAACTGGCGTTAAATTTGATTTAAATTATGCACATTATATGCATTATTTATGCATAATTGTTAATAAAGTATATTGTTTAATTCATTTTTCGTACTTTTTGCAAGCTATTCAACTTCTACAGCTCTTTAAAATCTCCTTTATGAGTACTTAAAAACGCCGCCATTTGTGTCGTCTCTCTGCTCTGGGAGATTCAGCGGCGACCATAACATTTTCAGTTGGTTCGAGCGGTTCATTCGATGCTGATCGGTATCAGACGTAGGTTGTGCGGTTTTCCGGGTGGTTTTCGAGCAACGCGTATCGTGTAAAAAAACAAATGTATGTTGAACTAAGTGTTGTTGCTAAGAACAAAAGGAGCAGTATAAACAACAACCTTGCGCCATTATATAGAAAGTGTTTAGACAATGTTTAGTTGTGTCTGTGTGTGGTTTTAAGAGTATGTGTGTGTGTGTTTGTGTTGTGTGTATGCGTAACTTTTACTACTAGCTTCGGTATTTTGATAGACAGATAGATAGATACACCTGAACATATCAATGGATGCTCGTTACATTTTCCGCGCCATTGTCTCTCAATTAAGAAATCGAAAGTTTGTTTTTCCTTTTTGATTGTTCGTCGAAACTGAAGAAGAATGCCATTTGCATACGTATAAATCACATTAATTAAATACTGTCCGATCGTGAACCCCATCTACACTCTATACGGCATTCATGAATAGATAATAATCTTACATTTGCAACCCGTGATCGATTTGGGAACTGAAACCGAACTCAAAACTTTTTGGCATCTTCTCTATTTTATTCTATTTGTTTCTTTACAAATTAACGCACTGATTAGCAAGTCGATTCTCTCGACAGTTCTGATTGAAATATATACGTTAATCTACAGAGTGTTGATTCTAAATAACTAAATAATTACGTAGCCAAATGTCAGTCTCGTGTAGTCGAGCAATCTCATTCTCAGTCCCAGTCACGCAACAAATGTTTGTCTATTTTCTGTGTGTTTATTTTTTACATTAAATGTTATCGTTGCCTCTCTACACTAGTATTTACTAGAAAATCAATTGCAACTGTGGGAAAATTCGAAAGCACTTTTACACGCTCGTACATCGAAACAAACGATCGATTCAAAAAATAGCCCAGTGACGTATTGTATTCGAAAATCGCGTATACGCCGTGTGCAATCCCAAGCATAAAAAGAATTGACAAAATTGAAATAAAACTACTACAACAACAACAACAACAACACTACACCAATCTACATACATAAATTCGCCTAAATGCGTGATCGTCATTTGGGCAAAATGCCGCGTGGAGGAACGACAACAGCGTAAGTCCATCACATCTCGAGGGTTGCCAGTGACATAACATCTAACATACTGTGTTTACTTAAGATATTACTCCAAATTAGTATAAAACTTATCTTCGCTGTGTGTGTGTGTGTGTGTGTGTGTGTGTTTTTATCACAAATCTCAAGGCATTTCACTAATTAGTACACATTTGACAAGTTCTATACAGATAAATTTTCGTCTAGATGACCCTGAGTTTATTTCAAGATTAGATCTAAGAGAGAGCGAGCAGAACATTTTATTATTTGACACGCCCGCAGCGTGATGCTGATGCTGGACAACACAACTGTATAAACTACCCTCTGGCTGAAATAAATAAATACATTTAAATTGATAAATTACGGTTTAAGGGAGTTGGGAGGAACAACACACAGCACACACTCATAACATATATGTACATACAATATGAGTTATGGCTACAAATAAAGTAAAATGTCCGACAAGCTGCCTTCGCTTTTAATTCCAATTCGAGATAAAGTGAAAAAAAAAGAAAGAAAATAACATGGCAAATAAATAAGGCAATGTTTATGAAAATGGATAAATAAATATAATAATTCAATGAATAATAAATTGCAGGGCAACTGTTGGTGCACAGTGTCACATTTATTGCGCTTCGCTTCGCGTTTTATTACTGCGAATTTGATTGTATCTTCAAGATACAATTACAGACACACATGCAGGCATGCTCGAAACAAAAGCGAGCCACAAACTGCCACAATTGAAACTCCACGAGACGTCGCTATCGTTGTCGCTGTAAACAATTGTCGCCCACTGTAAACTTATACCATTATTATTAACAAGCGAATGCGAGTCAGAGTATTCGCTCTTCATCATAATTAACCCGCAGGATACACACACTCACACACACAATGAGTGTGTAGATAGTTTTTTATGATTTGCAGTCGTGCATGCCAGGAAATGTTGTTTCAATTTCGTTACACACAAAGTTTTAATTGTGCATGTCGAGCTGACATGTGTACTGTAAAAGTGCTACACTTATGTTTAGGGTATATGAATGTAATCTGTAATTTGTGGCATCCTACGCTTTCTTTAATTGCCAACAAGTTGCCTATTCCCGAGTGCTGCACTTAATCACCTACATCTTCAAGTAACTAAGTATATAAGTATCTTTGCCGCTGCTCGATGTGCTCTTTCTTGATTTAGCTAAACAAGCCACGCTCCAGTTCTACGCGCGTGGCCATAATTAGCCCGCTTTATAAGGCAAACTTCTTCTTCAGTACATCACATGTCCCCAATCTTAAGCCTTATTTGTGTTTGATGGACATTACAAATTTTCTCTTCTCATACTCTCTACTCATAGGGTATAAGGGTATTATAACTTTTTGCATGCAGGAAATGCAGGTAGAAGGAGGCATCTTCGATCCCATACAGTATATATTCTAAATCAGCCAAGTCCACCTGTCTGTCTGTCCGTCTGTCCGTATGATCAGCTAAAACTCAGAGACTATACGAAATAATTCAATAATTTTATTCAATAGCACTAATAATAGTTGCATGCAGCTCAAGTTTGTTTCAAATTTTTGCCACGCCCACTTTCGTTCCCAGAATGCAATCGGGTCTTCGCTGCCTTGGCTGACAATCTGGTATATGATGGCCTGTATGGAATATTTCCAATGTAGTACTTCATTGATATACCAAATATAGATATATTAGTATTTTTGTGGTATATTATTTTAGTATATATTCAAAATAATACCCCACTGGTTTGATTTCATTAAAAATTAATAATACACTGGACTGTAGCTTTCTTACTTGATTTAAGCTGCAGCTCAGAGACTAGACTGAATGGTGAAGTATCCGAAAATGCAGCTAGCTAATTAATTAGTTGTGTCTAGTCGCGCTTTCGCTGGGTTTAAGAACTGCCAGCTTAGGATCCTCACAGGTTTCTCCAGACAGTGTGTCGAGTCAAAGTTGTAGGTGCAGTGTCAACAGCCTCCAACTGAGGCTGACCCATTAGCCAAACAAATGGCGTTAATATGGCAAAGGCAATAACCACAGCGACAACTTCAACTTCAACTGCAACTATGACTATGAGATTGGTTGGCAGTTTCAGGTTCAGGTTCAGCTTAAAAACGAGTTTGCAGCAAAAGCAAAAGCTAAAGCTTTTAGCGAAATTTTCCCATAGCGCAGCCAGTTAAAAAGTGAAAGAGATACAAATGCACATGCACAGATGCGGCAGGCAGATACAAATGCAGATACAGCTGCAGGCAGCCCCTGCTGCTGCTGTGGCTGCTGTTGGCTGTTTACTTTTTTACAACAATTTGTGGTCGTTGTGCGTTGCTGCTGCTGTTGCACTTGGGCCCAAGCGGCAAGTGAAATGTGTGTTACTCGTGAAGCGGCTGCCAGCCTGCTGCCTGCGGTGCAATGTGTTGAAAGCTAAATGCCTGCGCTTACAGCAGCCACAGTCGCCAAGTGGCTGCCACACCAACACACAAACACACACCAACACACAGATAGGCAGACACAACATATTGTTGCAACGGGCGTTCATTGACATCTCGACTGAGAGTGCAACTGCAACTGCAACTGAGACTCTGGCTGCTCGCGGCTAATGAAATTGTCAGGCGTAGCAACGAACAACAGCAACAACAACAACAACGATTGTGGGGCATTGTCGTTCGGTCAAACGCAGACTGCGCATGTTAATTAAATAGCTTATTACGAGTCTCGTATCAGAAAATGATGCAAGTGATACGACACCCAATCCAAATATCAATTTAGTTGCTGCTGAGAAAGTGCGTGCTTAATTAAATATGTAATTTATTATTTTTGCTTTAGCTAAGCGCTTTGCTTTCCATTATCTGCTGCGCCGACCGATTTCTTTGCTCTGCGCACTATTAATTTAAATAATAATTGTGTGTTTACTTTCGTTTCAATTTTGTCTGTTCGCCTGTCACTTCAAGTGCAACCGCAAGCAGCTCTTTGGCATGATTAAGCGCCTCGTTGGCTGCCAGATATGTGCCTAATTACCACTGCCCCAGAGACTTGCCACAATTCCCCCCACCCTCTCGCAACTCACACAATAATCTGGAGACTGTTTACATTTGACAGCTGCTCTTTGCATTGTGTGGCAGCATTCGAGTGTCGCATCTGCTGTCGCTTGCAACAGCGCAGAGTGTGAGAACTTCCAAAAGCCTCCCAACTCGATTGGGCTGCGTTGATGGATGTGTTTCGGCAACTGAGATCATCGCTTGTCCCCTCATCACTCCCCTCACATCAAACACGAGTTGGTTTTTTGTCATTTGATCAGCAGCTCACGCAATAAACGACAGCGAATACTTAATTGAATCGAGTATAGAATTGCATATTTGACAGCAAGCGACCCACATTGCCATTTAACGCTATAGTCCACATAACAGTCAATAAAGTCAATTTGTGGTAGCTTCACTGTACTTATTGACATCATATTCAAATTAATGCAAAAACTATTGTTATGCTTATAATAATTTACAAGGCATTTGCCTCGAGGAAACTCCTAGCAATTATTACGTATACGAACTAATTCAATTAAGATTACATTCACTGTACTTGCTATCATTGTGTATATTGAGAGCCGAATTTCGAATTTTTATTATGAACACTATTATTCAATTAATCCTTTCCTTACTGTACTTAAAATCATATGAATACAACAACTATTGACATATTTAAGATAGAACATTTTTGTGGATACTTTAAGAAACTCACTGAAATTTTATTCTTTTCACCGTTCTTGTTAACATTGCCTATATTGATCAGCAACATTTCGAATATTCATAAAAATAGGATAAGAAGTTCAATTAGTTTTATCTTTACTATATTTAATATCAAATGAATACTACATGATTGTCTATTGACACAAGGCGAATTTAAAGGGAAACTCTGTATAGCAAAAATGACTACGCAATATGGTCTTAGCTGCTGTTTAGTACTTAATGGTATATTTCGAATGTAGTACTTCATCGTTATACCAAATATGGCATTCGGTATATTTTTGTGTTGTATTATTTGATATATTTTAAGAATAAGACCCATTTTATTCAAAATGGACTTTCACAGTCGAGCACACTCTTAAGTAGCTCTCATATAAAAAAAAGTATGAGTAAATTTGTTTTTATCGTGTATTTACTGTACTTACTGTCAATCACACATGTTCAATTTTAAACAACAACTTTTGTAATGCTTTCGAATATTCAAACAAAGGCCAAGAAACTCAAAGACAATATTTCGCATCTGTTCGATCGAACAAAAAAGTAAGAATTTGCCATGTGCAACAGACTGTGGCAAGCGTGGCTATCGCAAGGAGCTCGTCGCGTAATTACATTGTGCCCAGCAAATTAGATAATTGCAAAACTTTCTTAACCTCTCTCGCGCATACTCTGCAAATGTTGATATTTGCTTTTGTAAATCAATTTAGTCGATTAGCAGCGCATTCAACTCACAATTAGCGACTCGACCAAGTGAAAATTTCCTAATTATACAAAGACTCTCAGACTCAGACTGAGACTTGAACTGAGACTGAGATTGACTATGATAAATTGTTGGTTGTAATTATGTAATAAAGACTGCGTTCGTAATTGCTCTTAATTCTTAAATCTTTTAAAGTTATATTTAGTTTGGGCCACACACACACAATTAACCTTACTATGGATGGTATTGATCGTAATTTTATTGATAAACTTAATCGTATGCTGCTGCGACGTCCCAAAAGCAAAGCAAAAACAAAGTGTGTAAAAGAAAACTCCAATTTCATTTTCCAATCACTTGCAACTCTCTTTGCAGACGCTATGAGGAGGATCCGGATAATGCATGGAACGCCTGCTCTTGGTGTGAATACATGCTGATCGTAATACTATCGACCATACTGCTAGTGGGCGTGCTCATCCTCACACTCTTCTGGGTGATGTTCTATCGCAATGGCTTCGCCTGGACAGACAAACCTCTGCAGCAGTTCAATCTGCATCCCATACTTATGATTGCGGGCTTCGTAACGCTCTCCGGATTTTGTAAGCAGCAATAAAAGTATTTTGCAATTCCATTCTATAATATTCCCATTGCAGCTATCTTGATTTATCGACTGTGCCGTTGCATGAAGCACATCTATGTGAAGCTGATTCACATGTTCTTCCATGCCATTGCGATACCCTGCATTGCCCTCGGCTTCCTCTCCGTCTTTGACTCGCACAATGCATTGCAAAAGGTGAATTTCTACAGTCTGCACTCGTGGCTGGGTTTCGTGACAATGGGCATGTTTGTGCTTCAATTTGTAATTGGTTTCTTCAGGTGGGTGCCCATCATTATCATCAACATCATTGCTAATTACACATTCATAATGTGATCTTTTCATTAGCTTTCTGGTGATGCTCTGCTGTGAGAACAAGACCTATAGCTGCCGCTCGGCCATGGTGCCCATCCATGCCAGCTTCGGCTTGGCCAATTTCTGGCTGGCCATTGCCACATCCGTCACGGGTATCATTGAGAAGGAACGCGAGACAGCCGAAGATCCAAACTTGAGGTAATCTTGAAATGCTTAGCAAACTTTAATTGAATCCCTCTTTAATCACTCCCCATTCATTCATTTACAGTGCGGAGAACCGACTCATTGAGCATTATATTACGAGTGCGATAGGCATCACATTGGTTGTCATTGGCATCATCGTCACCTTTGCCGTGCGAAGGACCAACGCTCCTGCCTCCGCCAAGGTCTATGTCACCGAGCGCATTTAGATGTTGGGATTGAATGCCATGCCACGCCCACGACGACTACGCCCACATACCACAGCCAGTGTTATGCAGAAAAGGCTTCTATGTTATATGTTCCACTTCTCGAAGCATATAAATGTAGCTGTGCAATTATAAATTTGATACATAAAATCATTGTTGTGTTAGCACAAATGAAACACACGCTTTTTGCATTCTCTTCCCTCTCTCCTATCTACATACTATCCATACAATACATAAATCTTTATGCCAAATCCTAATCTTTTTATCAGCAGCTACTCGACTCGTAGATAAATCAAAATTAGCTCTTTTCTAAATGCCAATCTTTAACTGCTAAGTAGATTTGTAGAGATTAGGAATCTCATCTTGAAAACATTAAGACAACTTTGCATAATAGTAACTATAGGACCGCCCAGCCTCTAGACCAGACCATAACCGACCAGATCAAGATCAGACCAAGCATACTAGAAGACTACACGCAAAACACAAAAAACTATGATCAAAATCAAAAGAAAGGAACAATATATGCAGCCGAGTTCTTAGCCACACCACTTTTTGGTAGTTTTCTAGACATTTTTGATATATGTACTACTATTCGATATATACTATTGACTTACATATTGTACGTACTATACAACTGCATAAGATTTACACAAATAATATATATATATATATATACATACAATACATATTGTCGCATTTGATGTTTTTGTAATCGTGCAAAATATATAATTGTATTTCATAACAAGCTAAGCAATATAAGTTGTAAACCAATTTTTATATATTAAATGATTTTTTTATTTATTTACAGTATGTATAAAAAAACATGCATATTATTCTCGTTGTAGAAAATTATTAAAAAATATAAAAAGAATATGGATATCATCTCATCAGAAATCTAACTGTACTTGCTGCCTTTGAGTCGTGGCAATCGCAGTTTTGGTCTCTGTATTAGAATCACACTCTTTTTGCCTGATTTCGGCGATTGTCCCCTCACAAATATGGCGCCATTATTCGAGCTTATTGAGTAAACGCTCACATTCTGTGGCTCTAATCTATTAGATGGCATATCGAAGTTGCGAACTCGCGGTTCCGGTTTCGTGTTCTCCGGCATGTTCTCCACATCTAATTTGAATGGCGACACAAAGTTGCGTATCCAAGGTTTCGGTAGCTGTCGTTTTTGTTCCAAGCAAGGACTGGACGCCGTCAGGCGATTAGCAGTCGGTCCTTGATCTATTGACAGTGATAATGCTGGAGACGGTTTTAGTTGTTCATAGTTCAATTCTGGCTCAAAAGCTGGCACTTCGCCCTAAAATGATATTGTTGTGCTACTGAGATTTGATTGTAATATTAAATGGCCACACTTACTGTACACAGATGCAGTTTCTTGGCCTTGGTGTTGTCGGCTATCAAAAGTCCGCATTTGCATTCAACGTAGCCATGAAGTCGATAGATGGGTCCGATTTTCTTGATGCTAAAACAGCGTTTAACATGCGCAGTTACATTTTTGAACTTATCCATCGATCGGCCACAGCTGGGGCATGTTCCTTCTTCGCTGATTTCATCGACCGTGTACCAAAATGTTTTTCTATCCTTAAAAGACTTGGATGCTTTATTTGCAGCCTTTGCATAAAAATCGGATTAGTATTTGTATGTTAAGCGTGTATACCATACATTCATTAACCATACCGTTGATTCTTCGCTAGACATTCTGCAGCATAGATATCGTAACAAAGTGTTGTTTAATTTTAAATATTATTTGTGTTGTATGAGAATTTTCCAGCTTTCTAGATCCAACAGGTCTGCAGCATCAGTTATTTGGAACTACCATTATTTTTATTTGACAATGAGCATTTGCAAGTATACACTCATATATATTTAACTGAATTATCACTTTGTAAAACGTATTTAATTTGTTTTCACTTTTTGTGCATAAAACAATTATATTTTGTTGATTTCAATGTACTTTCAGTCTTATCGATGCTGCTGCCGATAGCGATTAATGAAATTATTGTGAATGAACTTATCGCTTTGACCATTTTCGCTATTTTCCAGCACTGCTATGCTGTCGGTCGTCTATCGGACGCAGGTATTTTGTAGCCGTCTATCGTTTACCCACCACAGATTGTCTCAACAAGAAAACATAAAATTAAAAATTAATTTAAAAGAAAATGTCGTTGTGAATTTTAATGAAAATAACACTATAATTACAACCTGTTGAGTAAAATAAACGCTACACGCGTAAACAAAAAACCATAATTGTTTGTGTACTGGGATAACAACCATCAAATGGAATTATACATACATATGTATATAAAGACTTGTTAATGAAACATGGGTAAGATGCACAGTTCAAATAGATATTCCCAAAGGTCACACATAATTTAATTTTCTATAGATCTGCCAGTGCCTGAGAGCTGCATACTCTGTCTGGAGGAGCGTTCCCCGACTCAGCAGCAATATATGGATGTTTACTCTGCGAAGAGTGCAGAGCTCAATGTGCTGCAGATAATCAACAAACATTTACCCATCCAACTAGCGGCGGACAGTGAGGAAATGCGTAAAATGTGCTCCATCTGCTGGAAGACAATCTCTGCCTTTCACACGCTCTACGATTTCGTGAGTGCCACGCAAAACTCGTTGCGGGAGACGAAAGTATTGATGATGGAAGATGATCCATTGACGCAGAGCAATGTCAATGAGAGTGCTAAGCAGAGTGCAGATCAAACGGAACTGAATGGTCGCAACTTCTTCTATCCGGAGGTAAAGATCGAGGAGCATGAGTTGGAGCAGTTGCCAAAAATCGAGGTGCTAGAGAGCAGCACAAGTCTGCAAACTATCGATCTCGATCCATCGCCAGCACGACGTTTAAGGAAGCGTGTTAAAGCGGAGGCCGAACCATTAAATTCCAGCACTGAGTTGTGTGAGATTAATAATGGTGAAGCAATTGCAGCAACAGCTGATGAAACTGAGCCGCCCATTGCGCCCAAGAAACGTCGTGGACGACCACGCAAAACTGAGTTGCCGAAGGAAATCCCCGAGGCAGAGATCAAAGTGGACAAACCCGCGGAATTGGAGTCAGACTTCAAAATGGAGCAACAAGCCGATTTCAGTGACGATGATCAAGATTTCACCTGCAATTTCGATGATGAGCTTGCTGCCCACAGTAACGGGAGTAGCGACGAAACGTCCGAGAGTGATGATGATGACTCAGACTTTGAAATGGACAGACCAGCCGAGTTGACATTTGCCGTGATACCGAAGCGAACGCCTGTGCGTCCCAAGAAGTACAAGAAGCGAGCAAAGCCCAGCGAGCCAAAGGTGCGCATGTCACGGGAACTGTTGGATCAGCGGAAGAAACAGCAGGAGGAGTACGATGGCATCATTGCCAAGTTCTTCAGTGTCCTGCCCTGCTCCATATGCAATCTGGTAGTGCACAACTTTACGGAGATGCAACGCCATCATCGACTCACACATCAGGTCGATCCGGGCTATATGATCTGCTGTGGTCGCAAGTTTACGCAACGCAAAGTGCTCGCCGAACATGTGCTGGTTCACTGGAATCCCGAGCATTTTAAGTGCATCACCTGCGAAAAGGCATTCCAGAACTCACGGCACCTGGAGTCGCACCAACAGGTGCACGTGGCCAAGGTGTCCTTCCAATGCGATCTATGCTCCAAGGTGTTCCTCAGTAAAACGGCAATCGACTATCATAAACTGAACAAACATGTGCCCAAATCCGAATTCAAATTCACATGCGCCGAGTGCGGCAAAAAGTAAGCTAAGCATGAAAAAGAGAATGATTGAAAACTAACATTTAAATTGATGAATTTGCAGATTCCTGACTGAGCGTAAGCTGAAGAATCACATGAGCTCCATGCACGATCCGGAAAGCATCATTATTTGCGACAAGTGCGGCAAACAGATGCGCACTAAAATCATATTAAAGAAGCATCAGGAGCTGATGCACTCGAATACTCCGCGACCGGAGCCGGAGCTAAAGCAGTGTCAAGTCTGCGGAGCCTGGCTCAAGGGCATGACGGGACTGAAGCAGCACATGAAGAGCATACACGTCGAAAGTGCTGGCGAGCATCGTTGCCATGTCTGCAGCAAAATCTCACCCAATGCTCGTGCCCTGCGTCGTCATATCTATCACAAGTAATACACAAAACTTATCCAATCTTCACATTGTTATTAACTTTATACTCCCGTTGTTGAACAGTCATGAATGCGAGCGTAAATTTAAGTGTACCATGTGTGACAAGGCTTTCAAGCGACCTCAGGAGTTAAAGGTAAAAATATTTTAAATCATCTAAATAAACCTAAGTAACAAATTTAATTTATTATAGGAACACACATCAACGCACACGGGAGAAGTGCTGTACACCTGTCCAAACTGTCCAATGACGTTCTTCTGCAGCGCCAATATGTACAAGCATCGACAGCGTTTGCATCGCGCCCAATACGAGGCGGACAAGAATCAGCCAAAGCCGCCTAACATATTGCAACAGGCGGTGGGTGCCACGGCGGCCATGAAGATTAAACTCATGCAGAACTCCAGTGCAGCCAGCATAGAATCAGACATGAAGCATTTCTAGATCATAAATCAGCGATTAGTCTATACCCATTACTGTAGTTGTAGTCTATCTATAGTTTTGTAAAGTTAAACGAAAGAAACAGTAAAGTACAGTCGATGTCGACCACTTTTCGTATATACTTTTATAATCTCATATCTATGCTTATCATGTTGAACTCACAAATGAATTGTGGATTGGATTTATGGAGATGCCATTTCAGCAGACAGTCAGATATGATAATTACCAATTGTAGATAAATACAATAAAACTGCGAGCCGTCTGATTAGTTTGATTGCGATGACGTCCATAGGTAAAAGTCTGAATTTCCAGTTTGATTTTGATACTTTTGCGGCTGCTCTATAATGGGAGGTTGGCGAAACAATTGGATTCTACGAAGATATGGAACTGATTTAGGTGGACTTTTTGGCTCCATCAGTGACAACATGAGTCTGTCGCCATTTATCTCTACAGAGGTATACCAGATGAAATACACATCAACCAAGGAACATTTTGTCCTCAACAGCAATAAGAAAACATCATCCATTAAATAATTAATAATATCCAATGTTCCATTCCAGTTATCTATATTTCCGCTAAACAAGTTTTAAGCGATCAAAAGATCTGTTGACAAATTGAAAACAAACAATGTTGGAATGTCTTTCTTTCTTTATAATTATTTACAAGGATGACTTAACTGCACCTTATATAACGCATTTGACATTTACATAATTTGCATAATGCATAAATTTAAAATATATATTTATAGGATACTGCAAGATTTTTTTCTTTTTTTTTTGTTATAATTTTCTTAAGTTTTTACACATTTAGAGTTTGTTTTGTAGCAGTAGCAAACAGTGAAAATACTTTAAAACTTTACATACAAATATTATTGTTCTGTTCTCATTTCAAGTGCATTAAGTAGTCCTTTCAAACAAAAAATTACGTAGAACAAGTTGCCTCACAAGTATGTAAAAAATATACATTTACTTTCTTTGCTTTATAACGTGGATTCCTCGAGGCAGCGCCCAAAGCTTCATAACGTTTATTGATTCTTGATCTCAATCTCGTTGTGGGTTCTGTTCGGCTGATGGAAACTCTGTGTAAAGTTTCACAATTTCCAAAAGTTTTTTTTTTTAAATTTTGTAACATGCGCGTTTTGTATTTGTTAATAAACTCTTTTGATATCTACGCAACATTTATAATTAGAATACTTTCATTTTATGAATTTCCAATGGCAAGGAAATTTCATTGCATAGTTTTGTTGGTTAGTTGTTTGTGTTGTTTTAAAGCGTTAATCAAACAGTTTATTTGCGACACCATTTATACTTTTAGTTATTAACTTTTTGTTGGTTAATTGGATTAGTCACAGAATCACTCGAGAGTGAAGCACGGGCACAAAACACAAGACAAGATCATGTAAAAACATTTTCAAAACATGTGTAAATCAAATATTTATTGTATTAATTATTAATAATAATATTGTAGTGCTGCTAAAACAAATCAAAGTTTCGGCTCATTTAGTGACAATCTATATAAATTTTGCTACGTGTTAAATCATTTCTTGTTTTATCTCATTCCTCATTCATCCATCAACTAAATATGTATTTATGTAAAAGAACAAAGCACAATTATTGTTTCTAAACAAACAGAACAAAAATAATAGAAATAAAAATTGTAAACACAAAATACTGTTGAAAACTGAAGCAGAACAATAATAGTAAAATATAAGCTTTTATACAAGAAACATAAGATAATCGTTTTATATATATGTATATGTGTGCATATATGTATGTTTGTATTTTGTATAAAAGTTTTTGGGTGGACGCGATCTGAATTATTTTCCTTTAGTTTTTTTTTTTGTTTTGCTTCGTAACGCGCTGCAAGTTTAAGATTTATCTTTAGTTTAGTTTACTTATCGCTTTTGTTTGTTTTCTTCTTTTTTGTTTTTTGTTTTTTGGAAGTTGAACTTGAAACGGAATTCTGTGAACGCGTAACATAAATAACAACAATAATTATATAACAATGACTAAAATTATTTATCGTAAACTATTATTTTTTGCGTGTTATTTGCGTGGCAACGGTTTGTTGGTTTTGTTGTTTTTTTGGATTCTAACTATGCATTTTAAAGGTATATATGAGCAGGATAGACTTGTAGGGTTTTCTTTTTTTTTTAGCTTTTTTAACAGATTTCCAGGCTGCTCAACGAGTCGCAGCTGAATTTAAATTGATAATTTTAGTTTTTCATATTTTTCTTGTATTTGCTTTATATTAATTTTGTGTGTGGGTGTGTGCTAAGCAGAGGCATGAGATTGACCCCTTACAGCTTGGTTTGCTCAACCATATCGATGTTCACCTTGTAGAACACATAGGGATAGTATTCGGACTGGCCAAAGCCCAAGCCGGGAATATCGACATTCTAAGGGAAAACAGAAAACATTAATCAATCTGTGATAACATAAAGGAAGAGTTAGCATATCTTACATCAGCACTGCTGACATGTCCGCCGGCGGATGCACCATCCAAGTGTCCATAGAGCTGGTTCAGAACATCGCGCAAACGCTTCACGCTCTTCTTGTTGGGCTCAATCAGAATGGCCTGGAAGTTGACTGGCAGGCCGTACCTGTGTGATTGAAATCGATATAGAAATGATTAATGCATTGGGTTCACAACCTTGGCTAGCCAACAACAACAACAACAACAACAACAACAATACGCACCTGAGCACGGACTCAACAAACACACGCAACGCTTTCACGTGTATCAAGGCACAGAATGCCTCACTGAAGTTCACCTTCAGCCAGCGCACCAATGGGCCCTACAAATAACACATGCATATAATTAGTAATCACAAAGGGTTTCAGTCGTCTATTAGCGAGTAGCACTTACAAACTGCTTCTTCTTGTCGGTCATCAGTTTGGTCATCTCGTTCTTGCCCGCTGCAAGTTCCTCCTCATTGTAGACGAAGTCGCGCACAATGAACTTGCGCTCACGGGCATGCAGCTTGAACTCCTCGGTCACCTTCTTGAACAGCGTCACATTGAAGAGACAGTAGTCGGGGTCCTCCTTAATCAGCTGCGACGAACGTGGCACAATCATGTCCGTAATTTTCTCATAGTTGGCCAGCCAATCGTTGGCCATGGCTCTGCAAAAGTATGACACGTTATAATGACATAAGCAATACAACAAAAAAAAAGGGAAATGGAAAGACTTACTTTGGCACAATCACCAGGAGCGTGGTCAAGTACTCCGAATCCAGAATGAAGTGCTCCTTCTTAACCAAATCCGCCAGGTTGCGTGTCAACAAACTGCCACTGTGATGATGACGATGATAGAGGATGAGGAAATGCGTGTGTTAGGTCATTTAATTAATACAATTAACTAAACTATAGTTAACTAGGTGTTGCTTACGTTTTCTTCTTCTCCAAGTTCTGCAAATTGCCCTTGAGGTTGTTGTAGGCCTGCGATTTCGTCTTCAAATCGCCATCAATTTGACCGATTTGTTTGGAAATGATATCGGCGATATTGCGCAGCGATTGCTTGATTGGATATTTGGCCATGTCCCATTGGAAACGCGTTAAATACAGCGGCAGATCAGCTATATTTCGATCGAGAGAAGAGCATACGATTAGTTAAAGTTTTAGGAAGTGGTTTAATTCTTTTCCAGTTTCGACTTAATTTCACTGGCATTGACTAAAATTAATGTTTAAGTACAAAAAAATAAATTATAAATCATAAAAATTGCTGTAATTGATCTAAAATATTATGGGTTTTTGGTTTTTCAGTTTAGTAACGAACAAACTTAGTATATATTTTCAAATTTAAATAATAAACGAACAAAGTAGATTAATAAATGTTGCACGTAAGTTTCAGATAAGATAAAAAACACAAACACAAATACAAACAGACTCGTTCATACAACGATCACACACACACACACACACATACATACATAAGCAAAGAATAATTTAAACAAATCAAATTCACATTAACAAACAGCTAAAACAATTATCTAGAAGCATTTTGCAGTGATTATTGTAGTTTCAATTAGATAAGATATTTTTTTACACTTTATAGAATATTATATAATAATAATAAATAATAAGTTTCATATTTATAAAGAATCAACCTCTTAACATGCAGAGGATAATGAAGCTACAATAAGCACTTGGAACATAAGCAAATGGGATGCACTAAGTATTTTTCAGTTACAGTGGGTGCTAACAAATAAAACTCGTGGGTTAGAACAACTATATAACTTAATTGGAATAATTTGAAGGATTAACGAGTACCTTTCGTAATACGAGTTACATTTTAAACGGCACAAAATGTTAGCTGATTTTTGTATGTCTAGTGTTCAGTATAATAATTAGGCTTATGTTTAGACACTTAATGGCAAATCAGAACTAAATATACAAAACTAAAATAAAAATAAAGTAACTGGCATTGTTTTTCAAAAAATAAATAAAACGTTTCTGTGTGTGTGTGTTGGCGTATAGTGGTGTGTGAGTGTGTGTGTTGGTGTGAGTTTTGTCTTATTTAGCTTAATGGAAATCGGCGTTAATCGTGGGCTATGAGATATTTGCGCAGCAGAACAACATTTTGGTGAGCAGTACACTGAAAAAACAACATATTCGCTTTTACACTGTTACAAATAATTTGGTGTATTTATAATTGGAGAATAGAAATCAAGTATATAGGGAGCCACAAGGTACTTTTGTGTGCTCGCGTGAACTAAAACTGCAAAATAGAATAGAAAATTGATAAAAGTATATAACAATAAAAAAGTAGTTGAGAACACACGTGGAGCAGAAAAGAAATCAAAAGTAAAATCAAAATCAAAAGACTTGGAATGCTTTGCGAGGAATTGGTATAACAAACTGTAGTTGTAGGTGTACACAGATGTACATATGTATAACACTTAAACCGTATAACAGTTAACCAATCCAACACGTTTCAATCAAAAAAGAGGAAGCAAAACAATATTGAACTTTCAGTTGAGTTTTGCTTTTTGGGATTTACATTTTTTTTTTTTTTTGGTGTGGAATATTGTATATATATATAAAGATAGTTAAATATATATAGACAGAGAGAGAAAGAGGAATAGTACATCAAGTGGTGGGTTTGAATAAAACGAAAATTGTAAAACGAAAAGGATAACAAACGAACGAAAAAGCAAAAATACAATAAGAAAAGACAGAGCAACGTCCAAGGGCCATAATAGAGTAAGTTATTTAGAAACAGAGAGTGAGAGAGAGAGTATTGTATTTTGTATTTTTGACCCGGGGGCCAGGGCCAGGCATGCTAACCTGGACTCAGCGGAAATTCGGGCGGCTCAGCGTGATCCGTGTCTGGACTGGAACGCCCCTGGCTACTACTGCCACAACAACTACTCACTGGAGACGATCTATGAGTTGGTGTTAAATTAAATCCATTGTTTATATTTAATTGACTCGGTGTAGAACGTTTGCTATAAATTTGATCGGCAAGAGAATTGAAGAAAGAGCGATAACTAGAGCGCGGTGTGGGCGATGTCTGATGCCAAAATGTCATTGGTGTTGTTGGTGGTTGTGGTTGTTGTTGTTGGATCAGTTTGCTGGGTGTCTGTGCACTGTGTGTGTGCGTGAGTGTGTGAGTGTCAAAGTGTGCGTGTTTCATTTTATTTTTTCAAGTGCATTTTTGTGTGGTTTAATGAGTGGAATCATGAGTGATTGATGAAGTGAATGATTTAAAAAAAGAAATACATTATTATTGCATTTTATTGTTCATCTCATTTAATGAAATCAAACATTTATGGATGAGAAGAGCTGAGAGAGACAGAGGCAGAGAGAGAGGGAACGAAAGATAGAGAGCAGGCAAAGCGGGTGCATAATTGTATCATTTGTTTTTCTTACAGGTATATTTTCTGTGTGGTGTCTGTGAGAGTGTGTGTATTGCTGTGTTTGCGTGTATTGGTGATAGCACGCCCGAGTCAAATGAAGAATGACTGCGAGAGGTTTCTTTTTTTTGAGAAGAAGATGGTGAATAGGGCGATTTTTAGTATATTTTTTGGCATTTGACGATGGGCGATTGGCAAATTTCGCATTAAATGTTGACATTCGAATGGTGCACTGCGATTTTTGGCAACGGTACGCTACATAATTTTTGTTTTTGATTAATGCGATGATAACAAGATACCTGCACTTCTTAGAGTTACGCTTCGGTTTATTAAACCACCAGTCGAATGTTTCCGATAGCGACGATGCGCTATGCGGACTCTTTGGATCATCGAGATCCTCATCCAAGTCCAAGTCCGTGTCACATGACTTTTCTGTTGGCGATAGCAATGGCGGCGAGAATGCGCCGCATTCTCCTCCTCCGGCTCCTGTTCCTCCAATTCCCCCCTGTAGCTGTAGTTGTTGCAGTTGCTGCTTTGGCGATTGTTGTTGCTTGTGTTGTTGTTGCTGTTGCTTATGCGGTGACAACGGCATCGGTGATGGCGATTGTGGCATATGCAATTGACTTATGTGACTGCTGGTGCTGCGAAAGCTCAGCTTGTTGCTGCTGCTGCTGCTGTTGTTGTTGTTGTTGTTATTGTTGTTGTTTATGCTGCAAGTGTTGTTATTCAGCTTTTTGCTGTTAGAGCGCGACATGCTATGCACCGAGCTGCTCGCTGTTGGCGCCGATGTTGAAAAGTAAGCCGACGAGCATAATGTGGAGGCAGAGCTTGTCTTGGCAGGCGCTGCGCTTGCACTTGCAGCAGCTGCAGAAGCGCCATCAACAACAGTTGTAGCAGCACCAGCAGCAGTAGCACTTGTGCTGCACAACATGCTGCTGCCGGTGGCAATGGCGGTCACCGTGGAGATGGCACAGCGCGTGGCATTCAGCATGGAGGAAGCTGTCTGGGAGTAACATTCATCGGCCATCAGCGTGCTCGCTGTGGCGCTGGCGCTGGGCGGGGCAAAGACGCTGCTGCTGCTTAGCGCATAGCATTCATCGCAGGCACAACCAGGCGGTATCACAAAGTCAAATTCACGCTCCGATTCATCGTGCGTTGAGGATAAATTGTTTAGGCTGCCGCCGCTGCCAATGCCGATGCCGCCGATACCGATGCCGCCGATACCACCGATACCGATGCCAGCCGGACAGCCGGGACATGCCGATGCACTTGCTCTAGCTGATGTGGATGCGGAGGCGTACGCTGAGGCGCAGGCGGAGGCAGAGGCGTAGGTGGTTGTGGCTGATGAGGCAATGTTGTTGGCGGCGGCTGTTGCGGTTGCATGCGTAGTAGTAGTAGTATTGGTATTGGTAGTAGTAGTGGCATTTGTTGGTTTTGTGGTGTCACGACTAATTGAGAGATTTATGTTCGATTTACCCTTGATATCCATGGGCAGCTGGTGGTGATGATGTGGATGGTAGTGTAGGGGATTGTTTTGGTGGTGCGTGTGCTGGTGTTTACGCTGATGTCGCAGGCTCAAATGCTTCAGGCGGTTGTGGTGTCGACACGGCATGACTTCATCGGGTGGACCAGGACCTATGTATGTGTACACCATATTTTACCATTCGTTACGGTTACGGTTACGATTACGGTTCAGGATCATTCGTCAATCGATTATACAATTTCATTTCGATTTTTTTGTGGATTTGTTTTTGTTGTTGATGTGGTTGTTGTTGTTCAGATACAGGATAATAACACAAGTTGTTTAGATTTTTGATTTGAGAGATTTTTTGGTTTTAATAGCATAATCGACGCAGTTTTAATAATGAAAACAAAACAATTGATTGATCATTGATAAACTTAAAAACTATAGCATACATTTCGGGGTTGTATTTTGTTTAATTTTTTGTTCTCAATACTCGATTCCATTTTGTGTGAACCAAAGTCAAAGGAAACAAATAAAAGATATTGATATATAAATAAGGAAATAAGAAATAAATGAAGAGATTAACTGATATTCCAAAAAAGAAATCATACTTTGTAAGTATATATTCAAACTCATGTGTGCATGGTTTTTTTTTGTTGTTGTCGTTGTCGTTCTAGGTGTGGTTGTTCTCTTTATGTATGTAAAACCAATATATAAGTATATAATAAATCATAAATGTATATAAGTTCATGAACAACAGTGGAAAGAATGTTGCAAGAAGTTTCACTTCTTTTCATTTGCTTTTTTGTTTTTGTTTTTTGATGAATGGGCCAACAATTTTGTATTCTATTCAGTTTTATATTTTTTGTGTAATTGTATTATACAAATTAAATAATTTTGTACAGTGTAAAAGCGTTACATTGTTTTTAAACATTTATCGATAACTCGATTCGCTGTCTATCGTTGTCAATCAACTACGGCAATGGATGCTAAAGAAGCGAGATAAACATGTGAATGGCAAAAAACGTACACAAACAAAACACAACACAGCACACACACACACCCAACATACAAACACACAATACAGACACACAAGTGAGATGAGAAGATCAAGTGCTGAACAAATACGATTAAAGATTAGTAAAGAAAATGTACATTATCATTATTATTAGTATCGTTAATTATTATCATTATTGTTATGGGATGTGAGGTTACGAGCAGAGAGCACAGAAAACGATGGATGCCATGAATCAGTCGATGAATCTATCGATATAAAAAGCACACAAAACACACACACATAAACAAGACACACACACACACACACGAACAAATAGAATAAAAGTAATTTGTATATGGAAGAATAAAAGATTTGAAAATTTAAAGCACACTCTTAAAGTAGTTGTAAAAAGTAAGCGAACTAAAAATTTGGAAAATTAATCTTATCAAAAGAAAATTAAAAACATACGCGCTTCACTTCTTCTTTGCGGATAAAATCAAATAAACGGGTTTAAATAATGTACATTAGAATATATATGCAAAATGTTGCGATGTTTAATTTTAAGATATTTTTTGAAGTCAATTTCAAACCGCCTTTTATCATATGGTATTAGTATATACTCTTCTTCTTCTTATTTTTTGAGTGATGATTTAAAAACTAATGGGTTTTCACAACGAAATTTCAAGTTCGAATTTTGTAGAACGGAAACGAAAAATAAAAAGAAAATCATAAAAAATGTACAACAATTTTTAAGTAATTCATGTAAAATATACAAAGTGTTTTCATTTTTTTTTTTTGGTCTCTGTGTCGCCCCAAAAGAGTCCTTTGTTTATAGCGTTGAGTGTGTGTTTGTTTTTGTGTGTGTGAGGCACAAAGTAAGTAGAGTATCATTTGGATATTGGGTTTTATGTTTGAGTTTCGGGTATTTTGTTTTTTATTATTGGACTGCCTTCATTATCAATGTGTGTGTGTGTGCTTGTTTGTATGATTGTCAGTTAACTATATAGCTTTTGCTATGTGTGTGTGTGGGTGTGAGTGGGATTGAGTGTGTGTGTGTGTGTGTGTTTGCATGTAGATAGATAGAATAGATATTAGAAATGTACAACAAATGCAACACAAAATTAACAACGCAAATTCTTTTTGACTTTTCTCATAGTTTTCTTTTTTTTTCTTGTGGTATGGTCTAAAAATCTTTAATTCCATTGTTGTTGTTGTTGTTATTATATAGTAAGTACTAGTATAAAACATTTACATTTATGAACTTTAATTTTTTGACAAGTTTTATATTTCTTTGCTTTTTTTTTTGTTCGTGATTGATGATTTGTGCGCATGAGTTTCAACATAAAAGTAAAAAATAAACATAAATCAAAAACTCAAAAACAAGAAATCAAAAAGAAAACAAAATAAATAGAAACAGATAACTTAAAACATAATTAAATCAACTGAAAAGTACATCAAGGATTTAAAACCAAACGTAAAAACCTCAAGTTTTCAGCTGAAAATCGATTAGTTTTTAAATCTATTTCGATACTGAAAAACGTATAGATAAATATTTTTGCTGTTGAATACGAGTATACATGTAAAATTATGTACTTTTTTTTACTGTTTTTGTAGGTTGTGTTAGTCAAAAACTTGAGAAGGAGAGAGAGAGACACCGATCATTCCACATATTGAGAGGTATAAGAGAGGTTTACTTATGTTTTCGAATTTAGCGATTTTTTTTCGGATACTTAAGAATCACCAGGGGGGAAAAAAAGGGTACGAGGATTTGTTGTCTTTATAGGTAAAATGTACGAGTGTGTTGAATAAATAATGTATGTATATTCTTAATATAACGAATATAATTTCATTTGGGATTTCATTCGCAGAGCTGATGTTTGTAGTTGTAGTTGTTGTTTGTTTGTTTTGGTTGTTGTTGTTAGTACAATAACAGTAAATCGTGTGGAAAACAATATATAGAGTATATTTAGAGGAGAGAGAGAGTAGATGTGATTCATTCCGTTTTTTGTAAGTATAAATGTATAAGTAGATAAGTTGATATTCGCTACCATCAGCTAAAGAAACATCTTATAAAATAACTAAAGAAAGGAGAGTGGATCTAAATGGATAATCGCTGCGAGCGCTGCGTGACAAATCAATCACGCTCAAAAACTAAACTAATTTATGCTAAACTATAACTAAACCGTACTAAACTGAGCTAAGCTAATGAATAGGCAAATTTCAAAGTGACTTACTGTTGTTGGCCTGCAGATTCTCCTGCAACTTGTCGCGCTGATCCTCGAGCACCTCACCCAAGTACATGGCCACCTTGCGGGTGATCTGCTCCACATACGTATCCAGTTTGCCCAGATCATCGGACAGACCGACAAGCTGATCCAAGGTGCCAACCTGAGGATTATAAAATCATGTTTAAAATCAGTATCAAAAGGGAAATACAAGACGAGACGGATGCGCACCTTGAGATCGGGTATATGGAACTTGTAGTTGCTGCATAGATTATGTTGCTTGCTGGTGAGGTTGTTCATCGTGTCAAAGGTTTGCTGGCACGTCTTGTCGCCAGGCGCCGAGATAATCCAGTATTCCGACATTGTTTTGATAGCTGCCGAAATGCGAGAATAAATTTATTATTGCGGCAGTGAAAACCGAAATTGTTTCCATTATGTAATTTGAGCCCATATCGATTTTGTGGTCTAATGCATTATGTAGATATTTCAATAGCGACAAACACTTTGCAAATTCGCATGAATATTTTATGATTTTGACCTCCAAAGCGTTGGTCACTTCTAACTTTTCCAACTTTGATGCGATCGACCCTCACAATGCATTTCATTTTGGCCCTGAGTTCCATCGACACGTGTGTGTGAGCTGTGTGTACTAGTGTGTGTGTGTGTCTCATTTTCCTTTTTTCCTTTGTGCGAGCAAAGCTCTTTGTGCTGGGCGCCTGGGCAGACAACAAAGCGCAGACAGTTGGCGCCAGGCAGACTTCTGACTCCATACGTTGTGCCATTTTATATACTTATATGTATCTAACAATTTGGGTCAGCATGCGTATACGCAATATTTCGATACGTATACGTCTTCAATATGCTTACGCATTTTGAATCCTATTTGAATCCTAGCGTTTCCAGAGTGTAGACAGAACCTTCTCAACTTGCAGCAATTGCAGCTTGCTGCGCATCTTTTTGGCAAACACTACGCCAACAATTCGCACATGCTTCGCAACGAAACCAATTGAAATTGAATTGAATTGAATTGGAGAGAAGCCGTGCACACTCGACGAGAGCTCGACGCGAAATGAACGCTAGAGCAAAGTCGGCGCCCGTTGCTCGCTTGCCATATGGCGAGCAAAAGTTGTTGGTGCCGAAAAGGCGCAGCCACGAAGGAATCGATGACGAAGCAGCGTCACGCAAGCCAGCCGCCAGCCTGAGTTCAATTTGGTAAGTGTCGTTCGCCATTGTTCTTGTTGTTGTTGCGGTTATACCCAGCTATGCTGAGCTTAGCGGGTAGCATAACTTATCGCCAAAAATGTGCATAGCAGAGAGAAAGGTTCGAATCTCTATTTATTCTTCGAAAAGTGAACGAATAAAATACTTTGAACAAGTTTCTTGCTTTAAAGAGGCAAGTTTGCTCATGAACCCTCACGAAATACCACAGAAGAAGCATCCTTAAATATAGCTAAACTAAGTTTTTACTGTCAATATATTCTGGGTCATCGCAAACAAACAAGTGTTTAAGCAATACTCGTCTTTCTTTCTTCTGTCCGAAGTTATAAGAAATAGGACTACTACAAATCATTTCGGGAACTATTTTAAGTTGTAGGTAAACTTATATTAAAATGCAATACCAAATAGAGAACTACGCTCTATTCAAAGTTGGAATATTGAATAGTGGAGCTTATTATAATAACCGAGATCTGAATTCTTTCTACAATAGTTCCTTAAATCTTTTAAAAATGTATTAAAGTCTGGTTATCGACTTAATTATGCATGTTATAGTAAACTTAAGCAACATTTTTGTACAAATCAACTGTAGGTTCAGCTGCTTTTGAATTTTGCTTTGGGTATTCCCAAGTCGAGCACACTTTACCATAGCTTTTTTTACTTGTTGTCGTGGGTTTTGTTGCTGTGGCTGCGGCTGTTGCCCGTTTGTAAGGACGTCGGTGGCGTATGAGTAATCATCAGGAGATACAAATCTAACTTTGGTCAGTCAGTTACGTTTTAGTAGTCACTATCATTACATAACTCCATGATGGCCTTCAAAAAGCACACTCACAGCTAACAACGAACCAAAAAAAAAAAAAAAAAACGAAACTAAACTAAATGACAAGCGAATCGGGCGCTGACCATCCCCAATAATTCGAACCGCCCCCAACAAAAAACTACCCTGACCCTTCCCATTAACCCCAACAACACATAGATAACGTTCAAGGCAGTGCATTGTCCTCAACCAGGAATCAAATAGCCACAAAAAAGCAACAACAACAATTATAATGCTAGCCTGGCAACCGCGCTGCAAAAGCAACAACAACAAAAGGGCCCGAGTCTATTTTTAGCGGCGAAATCTAAATTGCTTTTGTACAAAATCAGTAGGTACTGGCGACACCCAAAACGGGCGGGGGGTGGCAGTTATGTTTCCACAAACATATACAAATATATATATATGTATATTTATTTGTTTGTTTGTATGAGTGTTGCGTCCTGGGGCCTGTGACGCATTCTGCATATCAAATTATACAGAAAGTGCTAGCGCGATGGAGAGAAAGAGAAAGAAAGTTCCTCCGAAATGAAAGCGAATGGCACGCCATCAGAGTTGCCACCACTTTGTCTATAAAGTTTGCTTATCAAAACTTTCCCCGGAAGTTGATAACATCATCTACAAATATGTTAGGAAGCCTTTTTTTCGAAAATACTTTTAAATTCTTTGTTGTAACGAGTGAAACTTTTATTAAATTTAGCCATCATTCAATTACATTTTGTTTTTGGCAAATTGGCAACGCCAGCTAAACTGCAAACTGAAAACAGGATAACGAACAACAACAAACAAGACGTAAATGATGTTGACATAAAACGAAGAAGAAACTGTCGCCAGTCAGACTGGCCAACGGCTGTCGCCTAATGGGGTTTGGGTGGAGGTGGCAGAAGAGCAAGAAGAAGCACTCGTCGAAGCAGCAGTTAGGGGAGGGAGGGGGCTGGTTACACACAGGAAATTGCAACGTTCGTTGATGTGAGAACGAAAACAAAAATAGCAAGAATAACTATGATGATGTTATTTACATGCACACACACATACACAACAAACTTGTGCGTATATGTGTGTGTATCCTGCGCCGGGCGTCGGGTGGGTGCCCAAATTAATTAATAATAATGTGCTGCCCCAGGAAGAAGAGACATTTGTAGCTTGTCGGTTGTAGCTTAGCCTTTAAAATTGTGTGTAAACCTAGCAGCTGTTTTTTTTTGGCCAGCTGCTGACATTTTTTTGTTTTATTGCCGCTAGAAATGTACGAAAATGTGTGCGTGTATATTTTGTAAATATACATATTTGACTTTTCGTTTCAAGTTTATATCTGGTCAACGACAGTCAAGGCCTTTTTTGCGGCACGCAATATCACTATTTGATGAAGTCCTTGTAGAGGCGGCCATATATAATAAACACATATAGAATACATGTGCTATCTATTGTTGTGAGATAGTTTTGCGGTAGAAGTTGTATATGTCAGTGTTAAAACATTTCTCAAGCTGTACGTATAATTAATATTAAGTGGCAAAATGATTTTCAAATTTAACAGCTTGACAATTTGTTTACGCAGAGAGTTAGAGAAGGAGAGAGTGACACTCAATTGAGCGAGAGCGAAATCGCAAAGACAACTTACTATTCACCACACCTTTAACACACGCACACACACTCACACTCTCTCACTCACAGCTGTGGTGAATTGAATGGCCAGTCAGCTGTTCGTGACAGTCACATGACAGCTTTTCGATCGATATTTTTTCAGCTCACGGGTTTTACAGCTTAAAAACAAACTCAACTAGTTATTTGCAAACATATTTTCAATTATACGTCGCACACTAATGTCTGCCACTATCTTAAAATTGCTTTCACATGTCCCTCGAAACGTCTCCTTGACATTGCAGCCAAAGTTACTGTACAAAATCAAAGCGAGGCAACAGTTTTTCAGGGTCATTTGACTTGCACATATACACATATTCCATTATTCATTTAGTTTTTTTTCTGTACAAAAATCTTGCATTAATGCATTAGCACAGTCGTTATTTGACCAATACGCGGCTAAATTCGGTTTGATAACAGGTCACCAGACCTGCTGAGCAAATTGTTTTTTTTTTCTTCTGCCTCAAGCGCGTACTTGCAACGTTGTCGTTTTGTATATAATAAGTTATCTTGAGTAATAAAATCACTTACATTTAAACGACACTGCTTCACGTTAACTCGTAGATGTTAATTATACTGCTTTACAGTTTGTGCGTTGAAAATTAAAAAAAAGTCAAGCAACACGATAACCGCACCACCCACAATACACGTACGAAACGGAGCACAAGTGGAAACTCAACACACAAATGACAATTCACAACCGCGTGACCACAAGTTGAATTTCCAAATATTCCTAAAAAATTACTGGTATATTTTTGGTATTTAGTTTGCAAAATAAACAATATACAACATAAGGTAACACTGTGAAGCACGATACTTGTGATAGATTGCGATAATCATAACATGTCAATGCAAACAGCTGTTTTTTAAAAATTACTGAATTTTGCTCTTTTCCGTACAATTTTATTTTGAACGAAAATCAAAGAAGTGGGAGGAAATCTCCCGAATCGTACGGTAAAATCTTTCAAACGATTTTAAATTGTGTTTTTAAACACAGAATCGATACACATTTTAAACCGACGCGGCTTTTCACATGTGTTTTGAAAATATGTAATCTCTAGGTATAACCGTTGTGTGTATTTCGATAGTTCCAATCAACGGAAATATGGTAAATGACTTAATTCTGATAAATAAAACAGTTTTAAAAATTCGCATTTTTTAAATATCAAAATTAAAATAGTTATTATTTTTCTTAAATAAATAAATGTAAAAAACATCGAGTCGATTTTTTCAAAAATTATATCGACGTTCTTCCATCTCTAGTCTATATGTAGGCGCCTCCCCACTACGTGCCTGATTTTGTTATTAAATTTAGTTTAGTTAATCCTATTATTTGGCACAATTAAGGTGGCAATAATATACCAAAATATGTAAGTGCAACGTAATGTGTGTATGGAGTGCTTTTCCCATCGCTATGTGTATTGTTTCTCAGTGAAATCGTTATAAATTTCTTGACAACTGCAGCAGCTTTCATTCGATATGTCACCGCTGCAATTTGTTTGTTGTTAAACATTTTAAACAAACACTGAGGAAAGTAAATCTTACGAAACAATACCGTAAACTATGCAAATGAAAATCATTTCATCGGGAGCAAAGAGCCAAAGTTTCATTCATTTTGAGTGCAATTTCATAAGCTCATTTAAAAAAAAAATAAAAAATAATACGTCAGCCAGTGTCTGTTTCATAATACAATTATGTTCATATAACAACAAAAAAGAAAGGAAAGAGAAGAAAAGGTTCTTTGCGACACGTGCGCTATAAGCATTGGGTTTCAATGTAGGGGCCTCTAACCTTTGGTGCCTGTCGATTGCTTTGTGAATTTTTGCGAAATTCGGTCGATGACTCAAGTTGGCTTGCTGTGAACAAATTTGAATAATATAGCGAATGGATTGTGTACACACAAGGGCGCAACAGTTTCAAATACAATAGATCGCAATAAGTTTGAATTGTTTACTCAACATCTTGATGGGCTAAAAATAAACGAGTAAAAGTCCAATTGTTTAGCCTGCTTTTCCTCAATTCCCCATTTCCATAACATTGAAACTCACTTATTTGAGAAAACAATTAAACTCAAGAACCTTTGAACGCGCATCCATAAAATAAAAAACTAATGCGGATATATTGCCTTTGTTCACTTACCGGCAGCCCGACATCATGATAAAGGGGAGAGTCTTATCAGCGCAATTGAATGGCGCGATCACCCAAAACACAAGACCTATTATGTTACTGCTTCCGATCTTATCTCCAGCTCAGCTTAACAATAGTAAATATATTTTTGGTAAATACTCAACTCGATACGCATTTGACATTGGCTTACAACACGCCCCAAAAGCGCACTTTGCATACTGTGCTGTTGCTTCTTCCTCTCTGTCCTCAACTTGTAACTGCGTCGCTGCCGCTGCTGGCGTTGACGCTAGCGTCGACGTCGACGCACTTGGTGTCTTTATGGTCATATGCCGTTGTTGGCGAAGCGCCGCTGTTCAGTCTGCCAAGAGATTCGCTCGAGTGAGCTACGCGTTCCGCGGAGAACCAACGCACACACACAACCAACATACATAAGTCACAACAAAACCCAACAGCAACAAATCAAAAAATCATCAACGTTAAAAGTGAAAACTTGAACACAAAAACAGTCTTTTATATTTTGTGCGGTATTTTACCCATTTTTTTGGTGGCAGGTGCTAATTGTAAAGGTAAACATCACACTTATTGAGCATGAGACGCCTCTCTCGCTCTATCTTTCTGTCTCGCTCTCACTCTCTTGCGTTGCCGCGCTTGTTATCAGTTATACAATAATCCCCGTTAGACGACACCGTGACCGACTTACATACATTGAAAAGTGTCCTACTGCTACCTATTGCACAATTGGTCTACCGACTGTCCTAAGGAGCATAAATCTGCCAATTGTCCTATTCACTGCTCTTCAAGCTCAACGATCAATGAAGCTGACCCAGTCCCAAAAAGTGAAAAGAAAGAAAACTACATATCTGAATAGTTGTCTGCAATTTGTAGTCAACAATTGTTCTTGACCAACATTATTTGAAATTTAGAACAACGCTAAAGAGCTGTAGAAAGCCACTGATAACTTGATAGAATAATTTATCATTGTCTAATGAGAATTGGCAAGACATGTGTTTGAGATTAAATCAGTGCTAAAAGAAAACTGTCGAATGTCTTGTATTAAATTTGGGTTTGGTATGAAGCGACTTTGAACATATATTTGCTGCTGCTGCTTCTTCTTCTTCGGTTGTTCTCTTTAGCAAAGTTCGACTGCGTGGAGAAAGTTTCTCCACCTGATTTTTAGTGCTTCTGATCGCAGTTGTTGTTGTCGCTTCTGCTTGCTTGTTGTTATAATGGCCGTCGCTCTGTCTGTGTGTGTCTTCGTTGGCATTCAGAGCTGTGGCGTGCCTAAAAAGCTCGCAGCGAAATCGAAATCACTGTGATGGGCACCACTGTCGCTGCCGACGTTACCGTCTACGTCGACGTCGCTGCCAGCGTCGACAACACAATTTTCAAGACGCGCTCTTTCGGCACACGGTCAAAGCAGCTCGAGCGTGCAACAGGTGGTTAGATTTCTTCATTCATTAGCTGCGACGATATTGTGTTGATTTTATGTTTACCCAAGAAACCAACCCAACCCAAGCGCAATCTTAAGCGAGCGATTACAACAAGCAATATGCATAACTTAAAGAGACATTTTTTTCTGATTGCGCAGAATATCAAGAGGTGAAAGTTGTGACGCCACCATGGCCATTGGAATTTCTGTGTCTGCGTTTGTGTGTGTGTGGTGTGTTTGATTAGTGTTGAAATTTATTTGACTACAACCAACAACAATAAACAAAAATCCTTTGATTACTTACAGAACTCAGGAAATCGCACTCTCTCAACTCGCATATCGCGCCAGTACAAAATCGAGAAATCAAACCGAAGACCAATTAGAAAAATAGAAATAATCAAATCATGGCAAGCAGCAGTTGGCCCGAAAATGTTGGAATACGCGCCATTGAGGTGATCTTCCCATCCCAATATGTGGACCAAACGGAACTGGAACAGTTCGATGGCGCCTCCACCGGCAAATACACAATCGGCCTGGGACAGGCGAAAATGGGCTTTTGCTCGGATCGCGAGGATGTCAACTCGCTTTGTTTAACGGTTGTCAGCCGCCTGCTCGAGCGTCATCAAATCAAGCATACGGAAATCGGTCGATTAGAGGTGGGCACCGAAACGATAGTCGATAAATCGAAATCCGTTAAATCGGTGCTAATGCAACTATTTGCCGAGAGCGGCAACACTGACATCGAAGGACTGGACACCACAAATGCCTGCTACGGCGGCACTGCGGCGCTCTTCAATGCGGCCAACTGGATTGAATCCTCCAGCTGGGATGGTCGCTATGCTCTGGCAGTGTGTGCCGACATCGCCGTCTATGCCAAGGGCGCAGCGCGTCCGACGGGCGGAGCCGGAGCCATTGCCATGCTGGTGGGACCACATGCACCCTTGGTGCTGGAGCGTGGCTTGAGGGCAACGCACATGGAGCATGCCTATGACTTTTACAAGCCCGATTTGGGCTCTGAGTATCCGGTGGTGGATGGCAAGCTGTCCATCCAATGCTATCTGTCGGCGCTGGACATCTGCTATCGCCTGTATCGCAAGAAGTTCGAGAAACAGCATCCTGAACAGTCGGGAGCGGGTCTGGACAATTTCGATGCCATACTCTTCCACACGCCCTTCTGCAAACTGGTCCAGAAGTCGGTGGGTCGCCTCAGTTTCAACGATTTCCTGCTGAGCAGCGAGGATAAGCGCGTCGAGAAGTTTGCCGGCCTGGAGCGTTTCTCCACCGCCACGCTAGAGGGCAGTTACTTTGATCGGGATGTGGAGAAGGCCTTCCTTACGCAGTCCGCTGAGGTGTTCGAGGCCAAGACGAAGAAGTCGCTGCTGCTGGCCAATCAGGTGGGCAACATGTACACACCGTCGGTCTACTCGGGTCTGGTGTCGTTGCTGATTGGAGTGCCTGCTGCTCAACTGGTTGATAAGCGCATTGGTGTCTTTTCCTATGGCTCAGGACTGGCTGCCTCGATGTACTCCATTAAAGTGACAAAGGATGCGGCGGCCTTTGAGCAGTTTGTGGATAAACTAGCGTATGTGCAGCCCATGCTCAACTCACGCGAGAAAGTGGTGCCCGAGCAGTTCTCGTCGCTGATGGAAGTCAGGGAGAAGAACAATCATGCGGCGCCCTACACGCCCACTGGCAGCATCAGTGCTCTGTTTCCGGGCACGTACTATCTGAAGGATGTGGATGCACTGCATCGACGCACCTACGAACGCACGCCGACCATCAGCAATGGAGTGCATTAGCCAAAGGTTTCATCTGGCTTGGCGAAATGAAATCACAACTACACACACACACACATACATTACTTAACTTGACAATAACCTATGACTAACTAACACTAACTTTTAACTGTAGCTGCTAACTATTTAAATATGACTTGACTACACCAAATGCATCTGCATTGATGTAGAACTCGAAAGCTATCAGTATAAGCCGGCTTGGGAGAGTTATCCTTTCGCTGTTACTCCTTTGGTTTTTCCTTCTTCATTAGCATCTTAATTGGTCTTATGGTCGTCTTAACACTGCAATACATACTATTATTTATTTAATGGCCTGGCAAAAATTTCACACATATTTTCATCGAAGTTTAAAGTCTTATTCATACCTTTATACATATTATGGCTGCAAGCAACAGGCAGGCCTCTTTTTAATTAATGTCGGAACTTGAATCTATGCCTATAAAATGTGTACAATAATATAAACTGTATTTATACAAAACAAATCAAGCATAGTATGAGTACTCGTATAATGTGCAAAGCGCATATTATCATTTGTTTGTAAAGTGCTAAATAAACAACAAATTCAACATGAACAATGCTTTTCGTTGTGTTTTTTCTTATTTTTTTCCTTCATTTAATTACAAAAGTTTATTCTTATCGACAAACGTATTCGATGCCAGCTGAATGACAGCCCACAAATTTGCATATTTTAATTACTTCATTAGCAGCTGCGTTTGTTTTTCACAGCGCTGTAAACTTGTAGAAAGTTACACCTAAAAAAAGAAATAAAATAAAACATTGAATTTCAGGTAAAAAAAACAATGTAAATACCGTTGGGTACCACACGCGTTGAAAATTGACTGTCTGCCTCGTAAACGCCCAAGTTGCTCTTAGGTTCAAACAGATCCTTAAAAGAGAAACAAAAGTTAAAGGTTTATGTCTGATAAAAATGTCTGAGGAATTAAAGTCTCACCTGAACACTATAACCTTTGCTGTTTGTCAGCAACAACTGCGAAATGAAAACGAAAAATAATAGCGTATTTAAAAAATATTATAATATAGTTGAATTACCTCTTTAAGTGAGAAGGTTACGCCATAAGGTTCGCCATCTGTGCGACGACTGACAAAGGCCACAGCAAAGGAGTATTCCTGGTCATCATTTTTGGGCGTTATGGGACGGCGCCAGACCTGCATAGCAAGAATATTTCGTTTTGCCATTGCACTTAAGAACAAATTGAAAGACAAACTGACCTCAATATCTCGTTTAGCGAGCAGACGACGACCCTGGATACCCAACGGATCCTGATTCACAGCAATGACATCTCTGTATAACGACAGAGTTTAAAAATAATATTAAAAAGTAATTACAATAGTAGAACAGAACTAATACCGATTCTGCAGTATGGCCTTGACCCTCGGTTCCACCTTGGCCAAGTCGTTGGACATGATTAACGGTGCCGCAAGCACAGCCCAAACAGCCATCTGAAGTTTACTTTGATCGTAGCTTAGTCCATAGTTGCCCAAAATTAGCATATCGGGATCATTCCAATGTCCTGGGCCGGCTTGAGGCTGGATACTATCTTGGTTTTTCCCAAAGTAATCCATAATCTGGAAAACCGATTCCAGGGAATCGTCAATATCATCCCAATTGCGCCACAGGTTGCAATGTTTTATTAAAGATTCATAGTCCGGGTATGCGTCTTCCAGATAAGCAGGCCTACGAAACCCGTGCAGTTATTAGAATCTATGATTAATATATGAAGTAGAGAATATTACCAGCTGCAGGAATAAACCATTGGTCTGCCAGTGGCATTGAGTAGGCGTCCAAACTGTGGATATCCTTCGGCCATGTCGGTAACGTTGGCATAGCAACCATCCAGCTTAACATAGTCAACATCCCAATCGGCAAAAGTTTGGGCATCGAGCTGCATGTGATCGATCACACCCGGATACCCGGCACAGGTATGGGTGCCAAAGTCCTGATACAACCCAAATTTAAGACCTCTGCTGTGAACCTGTAGAGTCAATTGTATGAAGAAATTTAATAGATTTTCATTACAGTCCTGTTTCTCACTTACATGATCAGCTAGAGCATTCAAGCCGCTGGGAAAACGCGTGCGATCAGCCACCAACTTGTTTGTTTTATTGTCACGAGCCTTCTCCAGCCAACAATCATCAACGATCACGTATTCGTAGCCCACATCAGCATAACCCTCGGAAGCAAGCAAATCCGCATGTCGACGGAAAAGGCGTTCACTATAAACAAATTAGAATTATGTAATTAGTAATGTTCATTAATAAATCAATATGAAAAAGGGTAGTTTAAAAAAATGTTAAAAATAAAAAAATAAAATTTAATTTTTTAAGTTTATCTGCCGAACAAGACTTCTTTGCTACAATAAATTTAAAAACTATAGTCTGTAAAATTTAAATGTTAAACGAGGACACTCAAATTAGACAACTATTCGACTGAGTCACAAATGTTTTAGAGTATAAAATTTATATAATTGTGATTGACTCCTCTATAATTTTTACGTCTCACTAATACCCTCTAAAAACTATGTAGATAAGAATCATCAGACACAACATACCTTATGCACTCGTCAGGAAACTTGTTGCAGTCTGTGATGCAGCGAAACCTGTCGCAGATTAAACATTATATAAGAAATATTACACATTATGTAAAGTTATTTAAAGAAAATAAGAAACTACCATAATTAAACTTACCGTTGCCAGGACATCCAGCCCATTGGTGGACTGCAAAGAAAAATACAAATTATAAATTTATAACACAAATTAACCAGGCAGTTAAATTACGTTCGTGCCAATCCGTTCTCCAGAGCTTGTCCAGAGTTGAGCAACTGCAGCAGCAGCAGCAGCACAATTACTGCCGGCGAAGTTTTGTACATTGTGCTTTGCTGAGCTTTCCAAACGCAATGCGTCCTTTTCTATGCGGCAGTCACGATTTTATAGGAATGTGAAGAGTGAAGAGTAGAGCGTAGAGTGTTTATGTTTATGCTGGTTGGTGGCAATCTTGAGCTACCGATAACTATGTTTACCAAACACCTTGCGTAAACACTAGCGCTGCCTTGTGTTGAGACGATTGTCAATTGTTAATTGCAATTGAAGTACACAGCATTGAGTTCACAGCGCTTTTAAGCGCAGCAGGGAATCAGTCCGACTATTGTTGCCTTTGTTCAGAAGGCTCCTCGTTCTTATCTGCGGCACTAGAAAACCAAAAGCAAGTTCACAAACGCGTCGTTTCAGGTTATCAACTTGTACAGAGCGCGGGCGCAGGTTCTGTTCTATGTGTTCTTTGGTTTTTTTGCTTTGCCTTTAAATCAACTGGCTTTTACACTATACTACAAGATTGCATAACGAGTAGATAAACTACGGGGAAAAAATCGTAAATTTGCAATATTGTATAAGGAAATGAGGGTGTCCATTTTTAATTTTTTTGTAAATTGAAACTTACTATGTATTACTGATATAATACTGTAATAAACATTGAACACTAAGATTTCAAAGTCTGCGAGTAATTGACTTTGTCATTGGCTCATTTACTATCACTTGTACTTGTAATTAAAAAAAAAAAGATTCATTCACTGCTTGACCCAGATGACACTTTATCAGCTTCTTTGTAGATAAAAAAAAAAAAACATTTCGTGTTCACTTACAAATCAAACCACTTTCAAATGATTCACTAAGACGTGCTCTTATCATTATGTTGCCAACAGCAATACTTACAAAAGGAATATTCATTTAAATCCTAATAATAACTTTATATTCACACTACTTAAAATTGGCATTCTAATTAGCCAGCATTTATTTATTTGCGCGGGCTGTGTAAATTAGTTTCGCCATTTGTTGTTGCAACAAACAAAACAACCATTGATACTTTGCAACACTGGTTGCGTCGATAACTTTTGAAAATTTGCGTATATTATAAAATATTAGTATTTTTCCTAATTTAATCAGTATATTCGATAATTCAATTGGCGGTCACATTGTGTGCGAATTTATTTGTTCGATCGGCGTGCGCGTTTTGTTGAATTCATTCTTTTGTGTTTTCGACAAATTCATACATAAAAATGGCGTTCCAACTGCCTACAACAACCGCAGCTAGTACAACTGGCTTCTCATTTGGCTTGAACACAGCGCCAGCAGCTGCAAATCCTGTCGGCGCAGCTGCCGCGAAACCAACGTTTTCGTTTGCCGCGCCGGCAACAACTAATCCAGTAAATTTGGGAGGTGGAGATGCGGACGCTACTAAAGCGGCGCCACCACCATTCGGTGGCTTTGGACTGGCTGCCACAACAGCGGCACCAGTTACATCTAACCCACTGACAGGACTTGGAGCTAGCCTCGGCGCTACTGCTGCTCCTGCAGCAGCTGCACCCGTTGCAGCAGCTGCACCAACCTTTGGCGGATTCATGGCGCAGCCGGCCGCAGTCGCAGCCACAACCACAACAGCTGCTGCGGCCGCAACAAGTGCTCCACTCGGCGGAGGCTTGACCCTTGGCCTGACCACAGCTCCCAAGAGCACCACAGCCATAGCGCCCGTCGCCGCAGCAGTAGCGCCTCTCGTTAGTGCTGCACCAGCAACCCTGGGAGGAAGTGGCGCTTTCGCTAACCTGTCGACAGCCACTAAAACCACAGATTCCGCCGTAGTTGCGAATGCTCCGCAACTGTCTTACAATCAGCTGGAGGAACACATCAATAAGTGGACACTGGAGTTTGAGGAGCAAGAGAAAGTTTTTACCGAACAGGCGACTCAGATCAATGCTTGGGATAAACTCTTAATTGGCAATAATCAAAAGATCATCGAGTTGAATGACGCTGTACAAAAGGTGAAGAACGATCAACAGGTGTTGGACCAGGAGCTGGAATTCATTGCCACCCAGCACAAAGAACTCGAAGAGAGTCTTGCACCGCTGGAGAAGGAATTCGTGAACTTGCCACGCGTGGATCAGGAGCGCAGTCAGACTTATTTGATGGTAGAGAACTTGGATACACAGTTGAAACAAATGTCCGAAGACCTAAAGGAGATCATCGACAATCTGAACGAGGCCAATAAGGGACAGGACAATACAGATCCCATTATACAGATTGGCAAGATTCTCAATGCGCATATGAATTCGCTGCAATGGATCGAATCGCAGTCGACACACATTTGCACAAAGCTCGACGACATTGGCAAGATTCACGAATCCCAGAAACGTGACATCTTTCGTGCTCCGTATTAAGTAATAATGTATTTTCGTTGAATAAAAACACGTTTATATTAAAACTGAATTTTCAACAAGATTTGAAAACTACAGGTCCTACGTGTCTTGGATAAACATTGATTGAAGTCCATGGTATGGACTTTAGGATCAATTATAATTTCATAGAATTAACAGTTGTCCGTGTGGTGATCTCAAATTGAGGAATTTAAAACAATGAATTTAATATATAGAAAATAGGTTTTAATTTGTTTACTACAATAGTTAATAGTGCTTGAAATGCTTAAGTCTAAACAACGGTGCCTTCTTGCCCTTGCAACCGATGGCGAAGTATCCACTGCCCGGTGAGAATGCCATGGTGTTGACATAACCAACATCCTCCTGTTGCCCCGGGAAGTTAGAATAGATCGTGGCGCTGGGAAAATGCGCCAGTTTCAAGGCATTTGGCACCAAACGCGATCCCATTGCCAGTAACTCTGACGTGGGATTGAATTTCAGCTCAGCAATTGCTGTTTGCAGATTCATGAAGCGCTTCTCTGGCTGCGGTGCCGCCGATTTGTAGATGTTCTCATAGTCGTAAATATTGACAACGCCTTCATTGCTGCCAGTTGCGAGCATTTGTTGATTTGGTGACAATGCAATTGCTCGGCCATTGATACAACCATCATCGATGAAAGTGTGCTCGATGCGCAACTCTCGCATGGAAAGCACATTCACATTGCAACTGGAACCGGAGCAAATGATACGCTTCGAGTCCGCCGTCCAGCTCATGCCACGCAATTGTCCTTCCTGATGGAACGTGTGCAACAATTCATTGGAATTGGTGGTGAAAACATGAATATTACCAAATACGCCCATGGTAACAATATATTTGCCACACGGCGACACCTCAAACTTGTGCGAAGTATTGATGTTCGAAGGCATCTTCAGCTTAGTCGCCTTGGCCTCGAGCAGATCGTAGGAGTAATAGTGACGTTGCATGGCGCCAAAGAAGGCTTTGGTACCGCAAGGCGTGATGCGGGCACAAGTGATGGCGAACTTTGGGAAGCGTATGTTGTGCAGTTTCTCGTTTTTTTGTCCATCCACACTGTATATGGTGGCCAGATAACTTTCACCCGCCACCAGGGCAGCGGTGCTCGTCGGATGGAACTGGACACTGTTAATGACGCCTTCGCTGTATGTGGCACGATTCAAATCCTTGACTCTCTTGAAGAATATGCTCTTGGCTCGCAGTTCGCGTGTCTTGGCCTTGTGATCGATGAATCCAACGGTTTTTAGTAGTGCCTCATCCTCGGAATCTTCGCTCTCGGAGTTCTCCTTCTTTGGCTTCAACGTTGCCCATTTAGGTTGATTAACGGTGCGTTGAAAGCGAGCCGTTAAATACTCCTTGTATGACTTGTCCATGCGCAAATGGTTTAAGGGTCCAGTATGTCGTGTCTGGCGTTTCACTTCGCCCACCTCGAGCTCTTCGTCATCGGAATCGTGCCAGGCTGCTTTGGGTTTCTTTGCCAAGTCCGCTTTGTCATCATCATCTTCGTTCGCATCACTTTCTTCTTTATCTTTCTGCCGTTTTTTGCCCACCGACTTAGCTAGATTGCTGAGAAACGTTTGCTTGTCACCGAATATCACTTTTTCCATAGGCACTTCAACATAGCCAGTTTCCACTTCGTCTTTGGCCGACTGCGGCTTTTCCTCTTGCGACTCGTCATGCTGTTTGTAGATGGCCATCAACGCCTTCAGATCCTCCATTCCATCGCTAGACTCGTCGTCGCTCATTTTATCAAGCTATGAATAGCAATTTATCAGTAATTATTTTGGAGCTGATGAGTTTATTGAAATAAATAAATACCTTTCTTTGCACTGCACGTGTATTCTTAGCTAGAGATGAAACTTTGCTACAAAAAACATATGAGTGCGTCGATTGAATATCAACATAAAAAATCGAATGTTATCGATAATTATAAATAACTTTTTTGAATTTGCTCAAAATGTATCGATTTGAGTGCGCCAGCAATAGTGTAATCATTTATTAAAAGCCAAACATAATTACAAAGTAGTATATCTGCATTTAGTTATTAATTGTATGACTATAATATTGTCTATTATTTGTTCCGCAATATTGTTTTAATTCACATATTCAAAGAGCGGCAGCTCCGCGGTCTCAGCTCGAGAAACATGACTTGGACTAGTCCTTCGTCTAAACGCTGGAATAGCTCGTCGACAGCGTTCGTGAAAATTTAGATGAATAAAGCGAATTAGTTTGAAAGTGTCCAGTAAGCAGTTGTAAATGATGACGTAAGATATTTGCACTGCCCCCATGACACTGATGCCCACAAACAAAGCCATGACGCCGCCAAATGAGACTGTTGAAAATACAGGGTTCAATTACTAGTTAAAGATAAGCTAGAATCTAGGTTTTACCAATGAGATCCTCAAAGCTAAAGACAACATCACGTCTAAAGCGCACTTTGGGTGGTATTAGATCCCAGCGAAAGCTTGATGTAGCCGATTCAGCACTTGCCGCTTCTTCGTTGTTCTTGATGCCCCAAGAACTCTTTTTAACCGTCTGCATGGTGTACTCGATCTCAGTGCATGTTGATGGACATTTACAAATGTGTAGCGCCCAAATGGGCCATTTGAAATCCAGAAGGCACTCAAAGCCAGCCGGATTGCAGCTGGGTCCTTCCACAAAAGGATAGAAAAAGGGCACGCAGTTGCACATTTCCAAGGCCATGATCGCTCGACATCTGGCCAGGCAGAGAGAGATTTACTATAGATCTATATCACATAAAAATGTAGAATATATATAAAATTTTAACACATATGGAATTGTATTCAAGATTTATTTCCAAACCTTTAGATTTGAGGTTTCTTCATCATTAAAAACGCACTTGCGTTGTTCTACGCTGAGTTCTCGCAGATTTTTAGATGCTCTATCAGAAAGGATTCTTACTTTAAATTACTTTTTATAGCTTGTTAGTTTGTTACTTACACAGTCTCGAGCACCTTAAATGAAGCAGTAATTTCGTCTGATTTGTGCAGTGCCACAATGTTGGCCTCCGAGGCGGATACTTCATATGGCGAGTGCACATCTAGCTGCGAAAACAGTGACAATTAAAAATGTATAAAAAAATGAAGTATAGAAAAGATCCTTTAAGAAAGATTGTTACTTATTGCCAATGAATGTCGCATGCTTAAAGTCAAATACTTTTCATGATGAATGTAAATTATCAGCAGAAATTTTGTTTTCTAAATAAAAGCCAAACTACGTCAAAATGTAAAATATAAAATCAACCCCAAATATTAAACGTTTAATTTGCATATAAAGTCAATTATAAATTATTAATGAATTATAAATTTTAAATAACAAATTTATATCTTCAAAAGAAGTGATTGCAAGGTGCATATTATGTAATATATATGAGTATTAATTTAACCTTTTATGTTTGGTCTTTAAAAATAAATTCAATAGCTTAAATAATAGAAAAAATACCTTCTTTGGATATTATGATAGACAGACAGACGTATAACGATTAAATGAATTTCTAACTTTGAAAAACTAAACAAACAACCAACTCATCAAAAATTGCACAAAATCTTAACCCTTGTTTTACTTTTTTAGATATTTTTACAAAGTCTCCCTTGGGACAGTCTTATGATTATTTTCTTACCACGCCTGTGCTCTCGAAGAGATCCATTCGAATGTAGCACTGCTGCTTGCCATACTGACAGGTTAGCGGCGGAGGCAGTTCATCGTACTGAACAGGGCTGCAAATAACACAAATTGAGCTGCAAACAGTTTACTTCTCATCCTCTGCTACTCACTCTTTGCCCAGCACCGCAGACATGGGTGAGTTGATGGCGTAGCAGGAACCTCGCTCCGTCATTACCATCTGAACATGCACAATAAAGTTGCTATCAAACGTGCTAATCACCTGCTCAAAGGGACGATTGATGCCCAATATAATATCATAGAGATCAATCTGATCGAAACGTTCATCGCTAGCGAATCTGGTGAGTTCGGCATAATTGCTTGCAGTGGCATTGACGACGGCGTATAAAAAGTCCATGATATAGAAGTAATCCTCATCGATGATGGACACATTCCACAAGTCCTGTATCAGCTCATTAGCTTTGAAGGAATCAATGTGATCGTAGTAGCAAAGCGTAACCGCTGGTAATGATCCATTCCAGCCTCGATAATCGCGATCCACCGAGATGACAGTGGGTGAGTTGAAGTAGCGAGCGATTTGCACCTCGCTCAGCATGTAGACGGCAAAGATGCTGGCGATGAGCACGCACAGCCAGAGGAGTCTTTAGAAAAAACAACTCCATCAGCAAGGATTTAAATAGCACAGCGTTCTGCTTACCGCTCGGAAAAGTGCAGTCGACGATCCACAGTGAGACGTATGGCCAACACGCTGGTCTCGGCTCCAGCTTGTGCTGTGATGTCTGTTAATCTTCGAAAGACATTTTGAGCTACGCTAAAGGACACGCCTAGCACCAGCTGCGACTTATGCTTTATCCAGGTGCAGCAACGTTTTAACCAGCTGCTGAAAACTAAACCGAACCGCACCATGTTGGAAATGTAAGTGAAACTACGGATTGTTAGCGCTTTCTTTTTAAAAGGAATAACCCATTAGTGATTTATTGCCCAGATCGATTTGTATTAGGAAAATAACAATGGCCGACAAAGCGCTGATAAACTGCCGGGAGAACAAAGCGCACGTCACTTTAATGATATCAATTGGGGATTGTTGTGGGTCACTTACCCCGCCCACTGCGAGGGTGTCCAAGTCGACCACTCCGCACACTGTTGAGGGGCAAGCATCGTGTGTCTGCAGCTGCAGCAGAAAGTGATTAACAGCGCGCTCCTGTTGCGTGTCCTGCAAGTGAAACTTATTGAGCAGCAGGCACAGCTGACACTTCTAAGCAGGAATTACAAAATATATATTAGGATTAGACAAAATATTTACAAGGAAGCTTTGTTAGTTTTAGAGAAAAGCGATACGAGTGAGACAGGTCCATTTTTATACCCGCCACACGTAGGGTAAAGAGGTATTATAACTTGGAGCCTACTGGGAATATACACATATATGTGTATATATATATATATATATAATATATATGTATATATAAAGCGACGATGATTAGTGACGACAGCCAAGACGATGTAGTTCTGTCCGTCTGTCAGTCTGTCTGGCTGCGTAATTTGTAAGATAGAGTTGTGATTTTTGGTACAATAATAATAACAGTGCTTCAGATCAGACAAAAACTGTAGATGTATTGACAATCTGGTATATTATATGGTATTTTTTAAATGTAATAGTATATCCATTTACCAAATATTTATTTCATATTTATAAATTTGGTATATTTTAATAATAATACTGCACTGTTTAGCTTTTATTAAAAATAGATAGAGGGTATCTCACAGTCGAGTGTGCTCGAGACTTTTTCCTTTTTTAGTGTTATTAAAATGGCTAGCTAGCTAAACTCTGGCTTACTCTCTGTGTTAATCGTTTCACCTTTTACTCACCTGCTCCGCAATGCGAGTATTTCCAATGAGGACACACCAGATGCGAGTTCCATGCATCAGCAGCCAGAGCAGACGATAGACAAACAGCACCCATTCCTCCCACTGAGCCTGCTCCACTAGGCGGAACGTATTGAACAGTTCGTAGCAGAAGCTCAGAAGCGAATTGACAAAGCTCACCAAAAAGACGACTCCAAATCTATCCAGGAGCTGTGAATGCATGTCGTTCAAGGCAACCACAATGCCACGCAGTTGCTCCAGTTTATGTTCAAACTCCGCAGTGGATGGTGACAGAATGCAAATGCTGTTGCGACTCGGCTGCAGTTGCTCCAGCCGTAAGTTAAGCTGCTGCAACAGCAGGCAGATGCCACGCAGGGCGACAACATATTGTAACAGACTGAGACTGATCATCAGACCAACGAGATTGTGGGCACAGTTGCTGTAGAGTGTGAGGAGCCAATTGAAGTTGAGCCAAAGGATGTCAATTGTCACACAGATGCCGTGAAAGCCAAAGACCATCAGCAAAAGTTTCAACACATAATTTCCCAGTTGATTGTAGAATTCCTGTGATGTCGAAGCATCGACGAAGAGCAACTTTTGCAGTTTAAATTGCTGCATTGTCTGGTTCTCAAAGAAGCTCGCACTGCGATAGACGTAGAGTGAAAATATGGCTGTGATGATCATATTCGAGGGATATTCGATGAGGTACATCAACTTCTCGATGGCCAACACTTGCATCTGTGACTTGGATATCAGAAGAGTTGTGCACACAAACCAGAGCCAGCTGAGCAGCATGAGAGACCACACCAAGTGCACATGGCGATACTTGCTACTCGCTGGAGATACGCCCAGAAGGCGACTCACGATGGAAAGGAGACGCAACCAACGATTGCCGAGTGGTTTCTTGCTCCAACTGCCCATGTGAAGACGGTAAATAATACTAATTGATTAACTGGACATAGGTACATACTTAAGCGGTGTTAATTTTGATTAATTGTTGCAGTCCTCAATTAATTATGCTACCCACAGCTAATTGTAAATTGTAAGCAGCATTTATCACTCATACGCCATGTGGCTACCCAAGTTGAAGCAGGCTTCACGCAAAAAACGCAAGATTGCAGCGCTGCACTGGGCAAAGAGGTGAGCTAAATTATATATTATATAACTTGAATTTTAATTTAGATTATGTATAAGATATGTATAAGATAGAAAAGAGAAATTATATTTGGTTTGGTTGGTGCGTAACATGCAAAAAAAAACATACATACAATACGTAAAGGATATATAATTCAGTATATATATCCGCAGAATCCGCATCAATAGACGATCCGAATCAGTCACCCCCGATTTCAATCACTATAAAAGATTCACACACCAATCTTTTTAAATATGATATAAACAATTTCGAAAAACATCCCACGATTGAAAACATGAATAATATTTTAATCTCTTGGGCAAAGACTAATGGGCAAAAGCTCCAATATATGGATATTATAATAATTTAAGATGATATTTAATTCAATAGAACTTATATTTATTAATTTATAAAAATTCATCAAGCACAATTACTTCACAGGAATTGGAATCTTACTCTGCAGCTGCACAAATCAAACTCCGATCAGTTGAGAGAGGAGCTGAAGCTGCTGCTGTTCATTTGTGTGCTGGCGGGGAGTGCTCCGATTGCAGTCTTTCCTCGCTACCGAAGCCGATGCTATGATGCAGTGCAGCAATCTTGGCTGATCGTGTTGTATGCCTGGCTGTGTTTTGCCGCCTACTGGGAACTGTTGCACGGTAATATAAAACTCAGTGACCTAGAGCAAAAGTTCTATGGCATCGAATCGATGACGTATCTCATCCATGTGCCCTGCATAATGATACTCAGTGTTAGCTGGAAGCAAAAGATTTGCGCTGTATTTGATCGAATTGCGCAATTTGATTTGGCCAGTGGTTATATTGTGGAACGTCGAAACATCGGTCCTTGTATACGCAAACATTTGCTTGTGGTGCTGATCCTCACTAGTTGCTATATTCCAATCTCGTATTGCTTCTGTCAATATGAGGTTAATAGGACTATAATCGACTTGAGCACATTTGTGCTACCCAACATCCTGAGCGGCATTTCATTTATACCTTACTTCATAATGTTGCAAGGAGTCTGCCGTCGTATGCACTGTATAACTGTGACTTTGGAAGCGGAGCTTCGACAAGAATTTCCCATTCAACGTGATCATCTTAACCAGCTGCGATGGCAGCACATTAATCTGCTGCAATTTACAAAGGCAGTGAATCAAACCTTTGGCGTCTCCATATTGTGTGTCTATGTAAGCTCCTTCTTCAATGTCAACACGAATCTGTTTCTGGCTTACAAGAATATTGAGAATCCCGATGTGTCCGATTGGGCGTGGTGGACGTACATTCTTCTCTGGCTATTTATGCACTCAGCCAAGGTGTTTATAATACTCTTCTTTAACCAAGCAATCCAACAAGAGGTAAACATACAAGTTTAATCATATCATTAAAATAAATAAATGCTTTCTGCAGCAAACCAACTGCTTGACATTGTTAAGTAAGTTTCAAGCTTGTAGCGAAGATTTGCTGGAAGCCATCAATCACTTTATGCTGCAGTTGCAAGCCAATGTGCGAGCTTATGTTGCCTGTGGTCTAATTGTGTTAGATTACAAATTTATTACGGCGGTAAAGAAGATTTGCTTTGCTCTATAAATGTGTATTCAATTTTTCTCCAATTACAGCTTTTAATGGCCACCACAAATGTTTTCATATTCTTTCTGCAATACGAAATTACTTATCAAGCGCTGGCGGTTGCCGCCAACGAGACAAAAATTTGAATTACATACGCTGATGATATCGATAACAAGTTTTTGTTATCGTCACTTCGCCGTTTATATCGAGTGCAACCTTGCCAATCATCTGCACTGCGCTGCGCACAGTAGAATTTCGCACGCTTTTCTTGTATTATTATTAGCTGACACAAACAAAATAAATAACAATTTCCATTAATTAAAAATGTGTGACGTTGCAACAGTACAGAAAATTGCCAACTGTCTGGGCGTTAAACCCGGCAAAGTGCAGCTGAATGAAGAGCAAGTAAGCATTCATAATACATGGTATATATAGAAAATGTGACATTAATGGAATTTATATTGTCAAGGTCGTAACTCGCACAAGCGCCCAAAACAAAACCGTCGCTGGCTTTGCCACCATACTAGAAAGCTTGGCCCGCGAATCCAAATCGGAGACAGCCCAGAACAGCACAGCATCCAGGGAAGTGCAGGCTCAGGTGTATCAATGGATTGAGTTCGCTGTGCTCTACGTGTCACCCGGCTCCAAAGATAAGCATGTGGCCAAGCAATTGTTGGGCGACTTTAACAAACTGTTTGTCAACAAATCGTATTTGGTGGGCCACTTCATCACACTGGCCGATCTTGCTGTCTACTATGCCATTTATGATCTTGTGGTAAGTGTTGTAATTGCACCTTATACAATATATCATCTTATACCACATTTTCATAAAGAAATCCCTTTCGCCGCTGGATAAGGAGAACTATCTGAATCTATCGCGTTGGTTTGATCATCTGCAGCAACGTCCGGACATCCATCAGGGCGAGCAATTGCTGAACTTCACCACAATCTATTTGCACAACTGGGCTCAAGGAACCCATGTTTAGATTATCAACTAATATGCTGAGCGGATTCCATTCAAATCGCAAATCGCATTGAAAAACTTAAGTTATTTATTTCTATTGAATTTCACATACATCAAATATGTACATTAATGCCAATGAATTAAGCGCTGGAATCGAAAATATCATTTGCGTTATTGTAGCCGTGTTTTTTCTTGAGTTTGAGAAATATAATTACAAATTATTTGATTCGATTTGTATGTATGTTAAGTATGTTTTTGTTGATTCACTTTCTATGCATTTGCTGCTGCTGCTGTTGTGGTTGTTGTTGCGGTGGCTGCGCTGTCGTTGTCGTTGATGTTGTCGTATAGCAACGACTTGTGCTTCTCCAACATCAGTTTGCCGGAACCTCACGTGGAGAGTTCAGCGAATTGTTCAGCTCACTGGGTTCCGTGCACTTCCACAGTCCATACGTTTTACCCACTGTTGTTTGCCACAATCGCAGCGTGCCATCCTCGGAGCCACTGGCGTATAGCTCGCCATCCGGACTGAATTTCACCGAATGCACGGGTCCAAAGTGACCCTTGAAGGATTCTGTAAAACAAATCAAAGCCAATTTAATTCGTTGTGCATCTCAAGTGAACTCCCAATTGCTTACCAATTTCGTTGCCAGTAATGTAGTCGAATTTATACATTTTAAAGTCCTCGCCGCCACAAACGAATACGTGTTTATCAGGATGCAAACTAGCCGACGCCACATTTGTTGGCACTTTCACCTCCTTGAGCTTCTTGAGAGTATCGATCTCCCAGAAACTAATCGTCGATCCATGCGTTATAGTCAGCACATGATTGTCGCGTGAGATCTCCAAACTGTTCGGATTGCTCTGGAACTGCAGCCGTTGCACTTCAATGCCGGTCATGCGATCCCACAAACGCACCGTCTTATCATCGGCTGCCGAGATGATGCACTTGTCGTCGCGACAGAAGAGCGCACGCTTTATGGCACCCGCATGCCCGCCATACAATTCTGGCTCGGCATCGGGTTGCTCCAGGTTGAAGACACGCACCAGTTTCTCGTTACTGCCGGTGACAATGTTCTCCGAACTGTTGTCGAATGCTACGCTCTTCACAATATGCTTGTGCTGAAAACTGTGAATCTCTGCGCCACTAACCGCATTCCACACCTTGCCCGTGAAGTCGGCAGCGCCGGAGGCGGCCAGTGTGGCACTGCGATTGAGTGCAACGCCCCAGACGGCGCCCTTGTGTCCTTCAAAGGTTCCCACCCAATCGCCGGTATCGCCGTGACGCAACATTGGGCTGCCATCTGCAAAGAATACGAGACACTTTAGTATAAATGTAATTTTCGAAGAAAAATTTAATGGAGAATGCTTGACTGTGAGATACCCGTAGAACATTATTGTATTAATCTTAACATTCATATAATGATAATTGAACACTCTCGTGAATTACTTGTTGCTAATTATTTTAACTCTTGAATTTGTGACATGTAGTATGAAAGTAAACACATGAAACACCTTTAATTAAATTAATTAAAATACAATGCCTTTTTGTATAATCTTTTAATACAATAAGGATTTCATAGTTCTATATAAATTTCATGGGCTTCCTTGTCTTTTACATAATTTCTCTCTGTCTTTAGTTATTAAATCAACTTTTAACATAAGGATAGTGAATACACAACCACTCTACAAAATATATGCATGCAGTTTTGAGTGTGTTTTGCATTTGTGAATGTGAATGAGATGTGTGAGCGGCGGAAGCCACCTTGACTGAATGACTACATTCAATGCCAACGACCTGACGAGACGCCGAGCGATTCGACGAGCACGCAAATGGGCAGCCAAATGCATCAAGTTCACGTCATTTCCATTGCAATGTGATCGACTATAGTTAGACAGAGACAGTCAGACTGACAGACGGAGAGCGGGACGGAGAAAGAGCTAGAAGAGCGCAAGCTTGAGGCAGGTTGTGAATGCTTATGTGCAGGGACGCAGTCAATAAAAGCTTTTAGTTAAATGGTTATCATTTTTAAACATTTTTGACGTGTTGCAGCTGCAATTCATTGCATACTGTACTATACATATTTATTTATTTAGAAGTTTCAAGGTACTTCCTGCAACGCAGCCAGAACGAACAAGCTCGAAGCTCGCGAACAAGCTGAACAAAAAGTTTGTTTTTTTGAAAAGTTGCAAAGCAAGGGGAAGCATTGCATTAAATGGCGATAAAATGTTAACTTGAACTTGCAATGGAAATTTGCTTTCCGCATATATGCAAGTTTTTGTTGTTTTTGAAAGCACAATCATCTGAGCACACATACAAATGCATTTATTTAAAGCTCACAGACAGACTATCAAGGTAAAGAACGTAAGCATTTATTGCATGCGAGCGAGTGAGAGAGTGCTTTGCAAAGGGTTCGCTAAAACTGGTTTTTTTATTTTAATAATTTGTGTTTGCATTTGGGTCAAGGTTGCAGCTCACAGCCAGGCTAGACAGACGTACAACAAACTATAACTTGAATCTAACATATTAAAAAAATTGCTTGCATACATAAATAAATATAAATAACACAAGGACGCGCGCTCGCTTGCGCTCAGTTTATCGCATGCGAGCGATTTCGCTTACCTTTGCAAGCCGATATGAGAAAATAGCCGCTGTCGCAGATATCGCTGAAATCCAAATGCACCACAGGTCTGGTGTGTCCGCTGCAGGTCAATGGAATTTGTCGCAAATTGTTGGCAGCCATTCTAAAAAGCTAAATGATCTTCACCTCTTTCTATCTTTCTTTCACTTGCACTTTTTTTGTAATACTTTCGTTTTTATTACACTTGAAGTGTATTTTTTGTATTTGTAATGTGGCAATTGGTCTAATTTGATGGGTATAACAATTGCAAATAATTGATAAATAGTTGTTGATTTTATAATTTTGTACTATAGTTTTTGTTTAATGCCGTCTCATGCTCCTAGCTGCACTACTTTCATACAATTCGTGTCCTTGGTGGCTGCACTGCGAGATTTTGTTGTTGGTATTTGCTACAAATTGGTGTTGATGTTGTGGAGTGTGTGTGTCTGTTACTTGTGTGTGTTCGTCAATGTTGGTGTCGGCACTTTGTTAAAACAAAAGGAAACAAATTATTTACAATTGATGCGTTGTTTGGCAATTGTTTTTATTATTAGCAAGAGAGATAGAAGAAAATAATTACGCGACACGCTGTTGTTGTTGGACGATTTGGCAGCCGAATGATTGCTGCGCAGGGTGACCGCAACTACAATTTAAAAATATACCAAAATACATGGCAAAATATACCACGGGCTGCATGAAATACTTTTAGTGATGGGCCAATATGCAAACAATTTTGAAATGGCGCTGCTCATTACTATAAGTAGGTACTTAAGTTATTTTTTATTATTGAGTAAATTAATTATATTTCATTAAAAAATAACAAACAAACTACCAACCGTTCAATTTATACACAAACAAATGTCAGTATCCGGAATATACCACAATATCAGCAGCCAACAGTTATCGATTAGTGATTATCGTTTGTTAAAACCGTTACTTTTTAAATTATCATTTTTCACACACTCAATAGAATGTTCTTTAAATTCAGCCATATCACAATTAGTAAGCTGAAAAAAATATTCTAATAATGCAAGCAACAAAAAGTTTACCTAAAAAGACAGATATAGCTATTTTTGCAACTATGAATAATGATTACCGAAACGTTTGTACTAAACCTATTTTTAGTATAATAAAATGACTGCTATTCTATTCTAATCAAATATGTGCTTTCGAGATATCTTTTCACGTTCTTGTCGTCGGGTTGTAAGCTCTGTACATTTCCTCACGTTCAGAAATCGTGAGTCCTCAGACAAAAAGTGCCGACTTTTATTGCGTCACCATTCATTACATATTTGTTCATGTGATTTCAGCATTTTTTTTATATACATACATAGATAAGAGCTTGTAGCCCGAGAGTTTAACGTACGGTGACCAATCAAAAATGTATTTTCCACTCTACTCACAGGGTAGAATTATATTATAACAGATGAAAGCTTCTTTAACCAAATAAAGAATATTCTTGATCAGTATCCTCAGCAGTGACGATGCATCTTTATATCAGAGACAATAAAAAGAATAGGTACCAATTAAAACACTTTCTATCGTTGAACGCAGATCAATTTAGTATTCCATTTTCGCTTCCTTTATCGGCTCCTTAAATTAATAAATGTTTACTATTTAGACACTATAATAGCTAAGGTCTCAATGATTTACATTTACATTAGATAAAAAGCTTGGAAGTTATTTAAAAAAATGTTTAGAGTAAAAACCTAGTGCAGCTGCACTTGATAAGTTGCTTTAGTTAATTAAATGAGTAAATATGACATATTTTGTACACGATATATTTTTATTACAATGGTACTTTTAGTTACCTAATAGTATTATATTGGATATATTGCTAGTATACTTTCAGTATATTTCTATGATACTGTGACGCCAGTAAATGAACCGATGATAATCCACAGTCGAGCCCTCTTAACTAAAGTCTTCTTACTTGATTATCTTATTACAAACTTTTAGGTTGTAATTGTTAATAAACTGCAATTGGTAATTAAAACTGTAAATTTAACCTACATGCTAAAATTACTCATTAAGAGGGGGATCATGAGCTCTCTTACTGATGTGCCATGAGCTCCGCTAAGAGAAGATAACCAAAATAGCAAGCACCAGAAATAAAATATATAGTATAATCGCAATAAAACCATAAAAACTGAATTTATCAAAAATGTGAGACTAATCCAATTGTCTGTAGTGTCGAGCAAACTCCAAAAATGTATATAAGACCTTGTCGACGCAGCAGAAGTTGTATCAGTTTTAAACATCAACAATTCCAAACACATCATCAAAAAGATGCTGTACCAAAAGCAGCTAATCTTGCTCGTCCTGCTGGCAGGAAGTGCCCTTCCAGCTGCCGTAGATAGAGCTCACGATGTCGAAGATCTAACTGGCCAAAAAAATAGCGAAAGCTAGATTCTCGACTGACGTAGCTACGGATAAGTATACGCCACCAGAAGAGATGGATCCGCAATTTTGGTACGATTTGGCCTATGAGGAGATTGCCCAGAGACTCGAGTTGCCGCAGCCCAATGCTAAGAAAGCCAAGAACATCATACTCTTCCTGGGCGATGGCATGTCCCTCTCCACTGTGGCAGCAGCGCGAATCCTGAAGGGACAGCGTCAAGGAAACACTGGCGAGGAGTCCTCGCTCAGCTTTGAGAAGTTCCCTTACACAGGACTTAGCAGGGTAAGTTAAAAATTAGTCAATTAAATGGCAGACGATTTTGATTGATTGAATTCTCCTGTTTATAGACTTACTGTTCCAATGCCCAAGTGCCCGACTCTGCCTGCACAGCCACCGCTTATCTGTGTGGTGTGAAGACCAACATCATTGAGATTGGCGTCAGCGCTGCCGTCGACTTCAATAATTGTACCGCAAGCCAGGATCCCGCTAATCGTCTGACCTCCATTGCGGAGTGGGCACAGAATGCGGGCAAATCAACTGGTATCGTGACCACAACAACTCTGACTCATGCTAGTCCATCGGGTGCTTATGCCAAGACTGCAAATCGCATGTGGGAATGTGACACGGATGTCGAATACTATGGCGTCGATCCCACGGAATGTATTGACATGGCCACTCAGCTAATTACTCAAGTGCCCGGCAAGAACTTTGAAGTCATGTTCGGTGGCGGTTTCGGCAAGTTCTTGCCAAATACAATCAAGGATCTTCATGGCAATCCTGGCGAACGCTCGGATGGTGTTAACCTCTTGTCTAAGTGGCAAGCTCAACATCCTGGTGGCGTTCTGGTCAGCAATAGGGATCAGTTGCTCAAAGCCAATCTTTCGGCGGTGTCCAGCATTGTGGGTCTGTTTCAGACGGAGCTCATGAAATTCCACTTGGAGGCGGATGAAACTTATCAGCCTACGTTATCCGAGCTGACAGAGGCGGCCATCACAAAGCTGAGCCAAAATGAGAATGGCTACTTTGTGTTCATTGAAGGTAAGTTCCTTATTAAACAAGTAACAATTGCTGCTCTAACTTTGCTTCTACTTCTCAGGTGGTCTTATTGATTACGGAAACCATTACACTCAAGCTGGCTATGCTCTTGATGAGACGCTAGAGTTCGAGAAGGCCATTAAGTTGGCTCGTGACATTACTGACATTGAGGACACTTTGATTGTGGTCACTTCGGATCACGCACACGCTTTGTCCATTGCTGGTTATCCTGGTCGTGGCACGCCCATTCTTGGACTCAATCATCATGACACCGATGTTAATGGCGTTAAGTACGCAGTGCTTAACTACGCTGTTGGACCCAAGAACTATCTGGATAGCGAGGGAAATCGCATTGATTTGAGCGATCAGATCGGCGGAGATGACTTTGTGTTCCCCGGCTACATTACTAAGGATCAAGGTGTTCACTCAGGCGATGATGTTGGCATTTTTGCCTCGGGTCCTCAAAGCCATCTCTTTACCGGAGTGATGCAACAGAGTACCATTCCCCATCTGATGGCCTATGCTGCCTGCATTGGTAGTGGACCTCAGGTCTGCGATGCTGAGTAGATCGGTTAAGAAGGTCAACGAAGAGAGAAAGGAGTCTAGTATATATAATATATATATATAAATAAAAAAAACTGAGATCCGTCACGTCAAGCGACGTGTATAAATGAGCATAAAAGTTTGAGTGTTATTTATTAAAATGTTGCTTAAATATTTGATTTTGCTTCCACAGCTATGCTAAATATAATATGATAAAGATAGGATAAGAATGTATAAGAAGAAGAGACATAGAGGAGGCTCGTGTATAGTCTGGTTATGGATTATAGTTATATAACCATAAATTTATGATAGTCATTAATGAGACTCACGAGATCATAAAGATATATAAACACAGAGATAAACCCCTAATTACTTTGCGTTGGGTTATTGCACCTACATACATAGTAAAGTGCCCAGAATGCTACTCACATTTTTTGGGTATATGCAAGAATGAAGGTTTTTTTTGTTGAGGGGATTTATTTTACTAAGCGTGGCGGAAATAAAAAAGGGTTATTGGCTTACACGTCAAACATTAATTAACATGTGTTTAGGTTTGAACTCTATTTATTAAATTTTTTATTTCTCAAACCTTAAAAAAGAGGTAATATATGTAATTAATCCAAACCTAAAATTCAAACCATTCATTCTTCAGAGAACTTTATATTGTAGTTGACCGATTTGCCCCAAGCTGAATTGAAGTGTTTAGAAAATTACTAAATTCTAGCTATTAACAATGATCTATTTATTCCGAAACAAATGTTAAGAACTTCTTTTTTCGAATTTCTTCAATTCGTGTTTTGTAGTGAACAGAAAACCAAATTAAAGTGGGTTGATTATCATATTGTCAGTAATAATTATCTTCAACAGCAATAAAACTGCTTATGATACTTTCTAGTTGAACCATGCAAAAATAGGTGCGATAAGCTGCAGTTTCCGCACGTTCTAAACTCGTGAGTCCTGAGTATAAAAAGTACCGTTTTCATTGGCCTCTAAACGTGCTCGAACTACTTTTCTCGTTTATGGTTTATTTGTTCATGTGATTTCATCATTTTTTAAAAGATAAGTTCGTATACGCAAGGCAGATACATATTAAATGGTAATGGTGATAGGGAGGAAAAGCGGTAACATATTGTAAGTGACAAGCTTTATATACCTCAATCGTAATTATGGAGGAATACAAAAAATAATCACATTAGAATATTCCAAATTTCTATTAAATTCAATATAAAAAAGTTAATAAAAATTTAAAATTATTGAATTATGAAGAATTAATTATAAATTAAATATTAAATTTGAATCTAGATTATTAAAAAGAATTAAAATATACTTATTAATTTTTTTTGTAAAGACCTATCGAAAAAATATATTTAACATTCGATTGTATATTTATAAATAAAATAAAAGTCCAAAAGCTGTACAATATATTGAAGATTTTTTTCGATTTTTATAGTCTATTATTTTGGATACTCAATGGAACTAAAGAGCGGAAATTACAAAAAAAAAAAATATTTGATTATTTCAATGGTCATATTCAAATTTCAATCAATGTATTTTTCAGCAACCTATTCTAATATTCTTAGACTCTATTATAGCGAGATAAAAACTTTCACTTAATAAGTGGGATTTAGAAGTTGGCCAAAAATGCGCAACACGAGATGTTGAGGACCAAGATAATAAAATAATAAAATGTGGTTTTGCTAATCGTAATGAATGTGCAGAAACATTCTGTAGAGATTGTATATAAAAGAGATATTCTCCCTACAAAATTTATTAGTAGATCATACTCCGGATTCCAAACATCATTAAAATGTATATGAATCAGTTGATTCTCCTAATTCTCATGGTCGGAGTAACCTGGGCTAGGGTAGAGGAGATTCATGATCCCGAGCAACTAACTGGCCAGAAACTGGTGAACAATCGGCTCTTGGAAGGCATGGCCACCAACAAGTATACGCCTCCAGAAGAAAAGGATCCACAGTTCTGGTACAATTTGGCATATGAGGAATTAGCCAAAAGACTCGAGTTGCCACAACCCAATGCAAAGAAGGCCAAGAACATCATATTCTTCCTGGGCGATGGCATGTCCCTCTCCACTGTGGCAGCAGCGCGAATCCTGAAGGGACAGCGTCAAGGAAACACTGGCGAGGAGTCCTCGCTCAGTTTTGAGCGCTTTTCCCACTCCGGCCTGAGCAGGGTAAGTTTATACCCCGATTACATTTTGAGATAGTAACTGAGAGCTTCTATTCCAGACCTACTGTTCCAATGCCCAAGTGCCCGACTCTGCCTGCACAGCCACCGCTTATCTGTGTGGCGTGAAGACGAACATTGTCGAGATCGGCGTCAGTGCTGCCGTCGACTACAACAATTGTACCGCAAGCCAAGATCCCGTCAATCGTTTGACCTCAATTGCGGAGTGGGCACAGAATGCGGGCAAATCAACTGGTTCGTGACCACAACAACTTTGACTCATGCCAGTCCATCGGGTGCTTATGCCAAGACTGCGAATCGCTTGTGGGAATGTGACACGGATGTAGCCTCTTATGGCGTCGATCCCACTCAATGTATTGACATGGCCACTCAGCTAGTTACCCAAGTGCCCGGCAAGAATTTCGAAGTTATGTTCGGTGGTGGTTTCGGCAAGTTCGTGCCTTCGACAATTCAGGATCTTCATGGCAATCCTGGCGAACGTTCAGATGGTGTTAACCTCTTGTCTAAGTGGCAAGCTCAACATCCTGGTGGCGTTCTGGTCAGCAATCGAAAGCAACTTCTAAGTGTTGATACAACCTCTGTGTCCAGTATTATAGGACTCTTCCAGTCCCAGCTTATGAAATTCCATTTGGAGGCGGATGAAACCTATCAGCCTACGTTGTCCGAGTTGACAGAAGTGACAATCAAAAAGCTGACTCAAAATAAGAATGGTTATTTTGCATTTATTGAGGGTGAGTTTGTCAGAGTAATGTTTGCAAACTAATCTAATAGTTATCAATTAAAGGTGGACTCATTGATTATGGCAACCATTACAATAAGGCTGGCTACGCTCTCGATGAGGCGCTGGAATTTGAGAAGGCAATTCAGTTGGCTCGGGAGATGACTGACATTGAGGATACTTTAATTGTGGTCACTTCGGATCATGGTCATACTTTGACCATTGCGGGTTATCCTGGTCGTGGCACGCCTATCCTTGGACTTAATCATCATGACACCGATATCAATGGCGTGAAATATTCAGTGCTCAATTATGCTGTTGGACCCAATAACTATCTGGATAGCGAGGGAAACCGCATTGATCTGAGCGATCAAATAGGCGGCAATGATTTTGTGTTTCCCAGCTATATAACGCAAGCGCAAGGCACTCACTCGGGTGATGATGTTGGCATCTTTGCCTCAGGTCCTCAAAGCCATCTCTTTACCGGGGTGATGCAGCAGAGCACCATTCCCCATATGATGGCTTATGCTGCCTGTATTGGCAGTGGACCGAAGGTCTGCGATGAAGTGTGAGAATAAAGAGAAGATTCCTTGGCCTTGTGCGAGGAGTTTATTGAACATACAGAGTTGCAATTAACATACATATATGAGTATTAGGAAATTGAATAGGGATATTGATCTGTGTATAAAGTGGGGGTAATTTCAAACATACTAATATATTTATAATTAGATTACATTCTATTTTATGAACTACTCCAAAAAATATCAAAAATTTCTCCAAGTGAATCCATCTGTAATCCAGAGGGTTCTAATGGAAATTTGAAATACTTTTTGAAGAAATCCACTTTAAGAATATTATCAATTGCTTTTTGAAATATCCTTTAAAGCATTTTTCTTCACTGGTAGTATATTCTCTATTTCTTTTTCTTCTTGCCCCCTTTCTTGCCTTTCGTTCCCTTCTTGCCTTTCTTCCTTTTCTTCTTTTTATTTATCTTACGAACTTGGTTAGCAATCTTTACTCCTTTTACCGGCATAAATTCAATTTTCTTGACCGGTGGTGGATAAGTTACACAGATTTCTTGTTTGGCGATCTTCTCTTTGTCAGTTATCATTTTAACCGGCACGACGTGCCAGTTAACCATTTTCTTCTCTGGATATATTTCAACATCACAGCAATTGGAAAGTAGTACTACGTCGTTATTTCCCGTTACAGTTTCGCGCAGTCGTAGCTCCTTGTTACAATCAGAACAATCGGTGCTCAGTCTGCGTATACGAAATTTCATGGGAAATATTCGACCAACTTCAGTTCCATCACTCAACAGACACCAATGCTTATAATCGCGCCTTAGCGGAGGTCTTTGTCTGAGCTATCAGAACGTTATATTGAAAATTATCAAAGCCAGGAGGTTGGAAATATTTACCTCTTTTAAATGCAGACTCGTACTAAGCGGTCTGCATTTCGAGGAGCACAAATTGGGTGGATGACGATTACTGGCCAGAGCATTAAGATTGCAAGTTTTCTCTAGTTTGCGATAATCCGGCGAGCACTCTTTCTTTATATCTATTAGACGACGCACAGGCGATTCAGGCTCCAAGAAATTGCGGACATGTCCAACGGTTCGGTTCTTGTCATCGGCACATGGTTGACCAGTCGGTTCAAAGCAACTTTTCGCACATGTCTGCGGTTGGTTTTTTTTTAGGATACCATGCCATAAACGACAACTATTGGAAAGTCCCGACATTTAAGCGGGCAAATTCCCAGAAGAAAAATTTTAAATTTATTAAAATTTAAGCATGACAGAAAAAAACTTTAAGGATATAATACGAATTTTATTCAAAAACATAATAATCATATAAAAGATTTTATCTGACAATATTTAAAATGCAATAATGAAAGGAACTTACGCCTCAAATGGAATACATATAATGAAACTTAAATCTAGTAATATTCAATATTATAAAAGAGAGTTACCTTCTGAAAGAAATGGTAAAATCAACTGGTAATATTTAAAAGATAACTTGCTGCTTCCTAAATCTGATAAAAGGGAATATTCAAAATAGCAAGCAATTTAAAACTTTGAAACTGATGTTTAAATAAAAGTTAACTGCAGCTTTAAATTCACACTTTTGATACTAGTAATGATATTAAGTTAAGAAAATAATAAATGGCATCGGAAGTATTCAATATCATTGTAAAATTCATTTTGAAACGTGATTGTTCCACGGAATATAAACGATAGTAAGTTATTATTTTCCATCAACACGCACCATTTGTATGACGGATTTGCATTGCGAGTTTCGTTGTACTCGATGATATCTATTAATCTTACCCAAAGATGAAATAAATTCTTCATCGTGAGTGATTATAATCAACATGAAATTCGATTGGATTTGTCGTTCCTCCACAATGCTATTGAGAGCCTCACAAAGCGACATAATATTGTCCCTGTCCAAGTTTGTGGTTGGTTCGTCGAGAGCTAAAACGCCACAGTTGCTGCTAAAAGTCTCCGCCAGAGCCATTCGAATGATGAGCGAGGCCAGAACACGTTGACCCGCACTGCAGCGACCTCGCATCTCAATTTCCGAATTGTTTTTCGACTGCACAACCTTATAGTTGTAGGTCCTGCGGCGATTTGCGGCTGCAGTTTTCCCCTCGGGCTCTTCGGCTTTGATTTGAATGTAATCAATGTCATTACCTTTGTATATCATGCGCCAATACTGACGAATCAAGCTATTAATGTTGTTCATTTTCTCAGCGTGAAACTGGATCAATGCCCATTCCAAAGCAGCCCGATGCTCACGAAGATCATCAATGCCACAACGCTTGACAGCAATCTCGTACTGAGCACGTCGATAGTTTTTAAGAGACTCCTTGTACTCGGGCTTATTGACTTCCACTTGCAACTTGTTTAGATGGTTCTTTATTTCGCCCAACTGGCCAAACAATTCACCACGACGCTCTGACGATATATCCTTCTTCTTAATCAATTCGGTCTTTTCTTTCTTGATATTGGGAAAGTCCATGTTGCCCAATTGCTTGGCCAAGACAGAACAGTTTTCAGCCAATTCCGTTTCCTTCTTTTGCAGCTGCTTTAGCTCACGATTGTCTTTCAGATCACGCTCAAGACTCAGTTGACTAAGGCACTCAGTTTTAATTGTTTCGAGTTTTTTGCTACAAGCAGTAATTTCAACATCCTAAGGAAGCAAAAAGTGTTAAATAAATGTCTACATTGAAGTTATCAGAACCTACCAATTGATTGAGCTCATCTTTGGTAATAATTATGGTTGAATCAAGTTTCTCCATTTTCTCAGTTAGTTTCATGTTGGCAAACTCTTGTGCTTGCTTATTCAATCTATAAGTGAATTTTAACTAGTTATTTAATATTGCTTATATTGAATTAATTTATTATTTACAAACCTTTGAATATCCTGCACAATCATCTTGTAGTTGTTGTATTTGCTGTTCAACTCCGACAACTTCGATTGTTCACTTTTCTTAAGTCGTGCCTTTTCCTCAATTGCGGCGTTCAAATTCTTCTTTAATGGCTGCAAATTTAACTCGAGTTCTGACATTTCAGTTGCTATTGTAATCAGCATTCGTGTTAGTTCCTCGAGTCGTTCCTTAAATTGCGGCAGACTCTGCTGTCCCTCCTGCAGCTTAATTCGCTTCTCTTTTAAGCTGTAATATGACAGTTTATATCAAGTCAATTCTTCAAATGATTTTATATCATATCTAACCCGTTTCTAAATTGTCGCAGACGATTCAACGCCTCGGTTTGCTGCTCAAATGCATGTTGATACATCTCCAGTTCCTTGGATTCGGTTTCTAGCTCCTTGGACACTTCGTTTTTTTGAGTTTGCAGTGTGTCAAGTGATACACTGGCATCATAATTCTCTGGTAGTTTAAGCTAAATTGTAAATATAAATATTTAATCGAATACTTTTCTCTTTCGTTGGAAACTTACTTTGAGCTGATCTAGATCTTTGGTGAAGCGCAGCGATTCCTTAAGCGCTTCGTCAAGCAGCGTCATGTCACCCATCATGGAATTAGCCAGCTCCATGTTACATGTAGGTTCGGCAAGAAGACTCATTTGAGTCTCATACTCGGCGACAGAGTCACCTAGCAACTGCTTGATATTCTCCAATTCTTTCTTTTTCAGCGGAAGAGTTTCCTTGAGTTCTTTAACCTTATCGATAGCTGGCTTGATTTGCAACAAGTCTTCATATTTCGACTGCTCCGCCTTCAGCAACTTTTCGGATCGAGTGATGTTATCAGGCAGCTTTTGTATTTCGTCTGTTAACTCTGAGGTTAAATCGCAGGCCTAAAATGTGAGCAATTTAGTTAAAAGTTTCATGGTGAAAATGCTTACGCACCTCATCGCCAGACATATTACGATGGCATAATGGACAATTGGTTTGTTCTTCTATTTTTTGAATATACCTAAAGAATAACAAAAAATCAATTATTGATAAGATATATTAATACAATAAAACTCACTTCTTGTACATAGCTTCCGAAGACTTGAGGGCACCATGTTCAAGTTGCAGTTTGGCAATTGTTGTCTTGCTGCGAAGCATCAGCTCATCGTATGAAGTGGAAAGACACTTTTGATATATGCGCTCGTCTAACTGTTGTATTTCCTTTTCCATGCGCTCAATGTCACCAATTAGATTCTTTCGTTTTATTTCATACGATTGCTCTTTTAAGCTTTTGCGCATTGGCTTTGTCGTTCAAGTCACTGATTTCACGACGTAGTTTATCGTAGACATTTTGCAGTGAACGGCGATAGTTGTTTGTGATTGGCTCCTTGAATAATATAGCCAAATTATCACTGTGCTTACTCTTTACACGATTCACTTCCTGATTTTTCTTCTCTAGCTCTTTCTCTTTGAGCGTAATCTCAGCCATTAGCTTAGCTATGGAGTTCAAGAATGTTAGCTGCTTATCCAAACTCTTAAAGCGTGTCTGCTTATCAGCAACACTTGCCTTTTTTGCTGGCTATAGTCTGGCGACATTCGTCATGATTAAAGCTGCGATTGGCGTTCTCATATTTCTCATCTGTATCGGATATTTGCTTATCGAGTGCTTTCAACTGATGCACAGAAACCTCAATTTGCTTAATTTTGACTTCTAATTCCTCGCTCTCCTGCTCGCTTGCTTTCTTTTGCTTTTCCTGCGATTTGAGGCTTTGCTCCGATCTGGTTATTTCAATGCGGAGCTCATCAACCTTTGCCTGCCGCAATTGATCCGCCTGTTCGTTGCGTGTGCTCAGCTCAGTAATCTCAGATTGCTTGCTGCTCAACGTCACATCGATCATTTCCTCCAAGTTCTCAGGATTTTCTCTAGTCTTTTCATCTATGTTGACTTGCAATTTTGTGCAAAAACTGTTGATATTCTTTGTTAGCTGAATTTTGCATTCCTGCTCGTTCTTGCGCTTTTGTTTTGTCATGTAAAGCTCTTTGTCGTAAGTGGCCAAGGTTTTTTGCAAATCCACATGGGAACCTTTGATTTTTGTGAGTTGCTGTTCAACCTCAGTGCGTTGAAATTTTACTTCTGACATGCGTCGATTGAAACTCTGTATTTCCAAGTCAAGTTCGACCAGCGATCCTTCAAAATGCTTCTTGATATTCTTCGAAAGTTTTCCAATTTGCTCCACACAGTTCTTGTGGCTGCAATAAAAAAAAATATGAATGAAATGACTTGAATTTAAGAGCAATTAATGGCACATTACGTGGTATCCATTTCAACCTTTCGCGCATTGTATTTGCTGATCTCGTATTCAATATTTCGAATCTCCTCCAGTCGCAAATCAATGGGCTTTACTTCCTCATCGCACTTTTCGCATTGCATTTTAATGTCTTCACATTGTTTCTCGTATTTTTGCAAGTTTAGCGTCTTGTCATCCATCTCCTTTTTCAAATGAGCCAATAGTTTCATGTTGGAAGCTAAACAAAACAAAACTTTACTAAGTAAATTTGATATTTAATTAATTATCTCACCCATTATTTTAAGATCGTCGCTCGCCGTCTTGTGCATGCTGATAATGTGATCAAGAGCTTTATTGTAATTAACAATGCCAAATATGGCATCGAATTTATCCTTTAGTTTCTTGCCCTCGTCCAGGGGCCAGCTGGAGTCTTCTTGATGGCAAAAGAGGACACTATTTATAATCGCATTGGAGACACCCATGAAATCTCCAACCGCCTGATCCGCGTCTGCATTTCGATAGCTCATTGATTCCAATTTCTTGTCACTGCTATTGCTGTTGCCATGGTGGGTGATAGTGGAGTCCATGGTCTTGAATTGCCTTTTCTTGTCACGAGACAGCGAAACTTTCATGCTGCGACAAACCGAAAGGCGCGCATTATTCTTATCCCTTACATCCATTTTGATTTGGGCCAGAGATTCGTTTCGTCCCGATATCTTAGGATCATGCACAAAATTCTTACCGCTATCGCTACCTGGCGGACATTCGCCCGTGAGTGCATATTTCAGGCATTCGATAATCGTTGTCTTGCCACAACCATTTTGGCCAAGAATCAATGTTATTGGTGATGTGAATGTGATACTCTGTTAGTTTGGAATGCAATGATTAACTGCTGCGCATTTCAGTAAATTTTGATAATTGAGAAGGATCGTTACCTGAGCGTCTTCAGCGTTGGATCCAAAACTGCGTATGCCTTGAATAGACAGCTTTTCTATAGTCGACATATTGTATACGCCAAAAAAGAACTTTGAATAAACTACTTATTTCACAATAAGCAGAAACTAGAATAACGCAAATTTGCCGGTCTTTTGGGTAAAGGACCGCAATTTGAATTACAAAATGTACTATTTTACGTCAGAAGATACTAAAAAAAAAATACAAATTATTTGTTTGATTAAATGGACGCAATTATTGTATAGATTATTAGATATTAGCAAGAGTGGTAAAATGCAAATACATTTCTACTTATCATTCAAATGTCTCTTTGAAAAAAAAGTCAGATTATGTTTAAAAAAGTTTTATTGGTCACACTCGCATATAGTTGCTGTTCAGTGTGGCCAATTTCTTAGTTATGGAAGTAATATATTTATGTTTACTTCAGACTACAGATTGCCCATCGCGTTGGCTTTGGTCACACCGGTTTTTCGTAGCTCTGTGTCGCAGAGCGTTTAATTTTCTCATGTCTTATTAGTAATACTAATAAATGTAAAAGTGCAATAGCGAATAAATCAAACTGCGCAATTTGCAATTAAGATTCACTGTGCGTCAATGTCTCATACCCGTCGTTGCGATTGTGTGTGTCGTGTGAGTGCTAGTGTGTGGGTGAGTGCAAGCAAGCAATCAAAGTGAGCGGGGGGTCAAGTGAAAGGGGGAGAGTAACGAAGTCAGTGCGCGAGAACGAGAGCGAGTGCACAGCGGTCGTCGTCGGTTGCTGCTAAAAGAAAAAAATCGTAAAAGACAAAGGAAATTGTATGTGGCCAGAGTCAAAGAGTCATTGCATTCTCTGATTGCATTAAGTAAACGCAGCAAAGTGATTAAAACCTGTGCGCACTCGTTACAGTGTTGTTGTGTCCTCGGTGCATATGTCTATTAATACACACAGACACACACACGCACAGCATTGACTGCAGCTGTAGTGTGTATGTCTTTGACTGAAAACGAAAATAAAACGGCCTGTGGTGTGTGTTCCGGGATCTATTGACAGCGCCCTGCTTTATCCACCCCGCGCGAAGCCAACAAAGCTGGAAGAGTTCCAGTGTGTAAATTTTGTAAATGGGGAGTGCGACGTAACAAGAATTGCAACGAACCCCACGGCAAACAACAACAAATAACTAAATCTTCCACCACCACAATCACAATCACCAGCAGCAACAACACTACCACCAACAACAACAGCAACTGTTACAAATATAGCAGCAATAACAAAAGGAACCCCGCCAACCCCCTCGCTCTTGCAATAGCCTTGTAAAAAAGTATTTTTACGTTTTTGCTTTACTCGCCGCCCTTCAGTCAGGCAAGGCAACGGGAACAGCCAACTAAACAGCAGCGAACCGAGCAACTTGCACACGCACACTAGCGCACACATATACAACGACGGCAAGGCTGCGCTGTTGTTGTTCCCCACTCCTACTCCACTCCTGCTGATAGAGTTGCAATGGACTCGGATATTGAAATGGAAATGGAATCGGACAACGATGGGGAATTTGATGACGATTATGATTACTACAATACAGGTAGGCTATGGGGGAGCCACAATGTCCCAAGGACGCATTCTGCAGTTTATCGATTACACTTTCGAATCGATTACACACAGTTTGTTTTCTTATTGGCAGAGCCTTTTGCAATGCATATGTAAGTGTGTTTGAGTGTGAGAAGCTCGCATGCGATTTGGTTATTCACCTTTGTGTAATAAATACAAACACACAGACGTACACATGGCCTTTGCATTTAACCTTCTGCATAAAGTCACATGCAAGTTGGCGAGTTGGGTCTTGACATTCGCCTTTTGAGTTTCATTTGCCTACATAACTAGGGGTCTTCTCACCCTCCCTTCTCAAGCAAGCAACTTGCCGTAACCACAATACAATTTGTACCTAGTATTTGTTCGGTTCGTTACGTTTTGCTTTCTGACCATGAAGCTTAAATTATGAAATTGAACTTGAAATGGTCGTTCGTACGTTCAGTCAGGCCAAAAGCGAGGCATTATTTCTTTGTTTGTGTATATGTGTTTGTGTTATTGCCACCTCTGCTTTGCGCTCGCGTAGCACATGCGTTTTTTTTACCTGCCCCCGCACAACACCTTCTCACTCACCTACACAATCTAGAGAGATGCGTGCTCAAGTGCATTCTGCCTTTTTTACGTGCATTTTCTTTGCTCAACTGTTTTCAGCGTCTGCTGACCTGTCTCTCTCCCTTACCCTATTTCCTCTCTCTCACACTACTGCTTTTCTTATTTACGCTTGCTCACGTTTTGTTGCGAGCTGCGAGTAGTGACGGCATAACGAAAATCTGATTTGTAAGCCGTCGACGTAATGTTTGGCCTTTAATTTCAATTTTGGTGAACACTCGTAAAAATGGCAATCAATCCAAACGAACAGAGTTTTATTTTTCATTTCTCATTGTTTTGTTGGGGGCTTTTCTTTAGATTATCCACACCTGCAAGCAGGTAGTGGAAATAGCCAATTCAATTCAATCAATTATTGATTGCAGCTGCCGCATGGTTCTCAGCAGCAGGACAATAGCACAATTTTAAAGTCACAATGAGCATTTGATAATACTATACTTAGAAATCAAATTCATACCAAGTGAAGTTAGTAAATAGTAAACCATTTTGGACCGCATTGTTATTCAAATTTATTAGAATGCGGAATAAGATAATAATTTTCCAATAAGAATCAGCATTTGGCTAAAACATAATATAAAATTAGATAAATTTTCTTAATTTATGATAACTAGTTCACAAAAATACTTTTATTTTTTCAATTTTCAAGTATTAAATTAAACAAAAATATTAAAATTCCGTTGCATACTTTTAGGCGAAGACTGCGATGTCGAAAGACTCGATCCGAAGCGTGCTGATCCCGAGTACTTTGAGTATGACTGCCTCACCGTCGAGGACATTGAGAAGTTGCTCAACGAGCTGGTGGAGAAACTTAACACAATACTGCAAATAACGCCGTCTTTGGCTAAAGTGCTGCTCTTGGAACACCAGTGGAACAACAATGCGGTGGTGGAGAAGTATCGCCAGGATGCGAACGCGTTGCTGGTAACAGCGCGCATCAAGCCACCCACAATCGTTGCCGACTCAGCCTCGACCAGTGCCGCTGCAGCGGCTGCCAGTGCACAGCTGTTGAGAATAGGCAGTTGTGGCTATAGAACTGCGTCGTCATCTGCATCCTCCAGCAATAGCAATAGCAATAGCAACAGCACGAGTACGAGTTCATCGCTGCTGTCTTCACAGTATAGGAAAATGTGCCCGGTTTGCGCCAGTTCGCAGCCGAGCGATAAGTTCTACAGTTTGGCATGCGGACACTCGTTCTGCAAGGACTGCTGGACCATTTACTTTGAGACGCAAATCTTTCAAGGCATCTCCATACAGATTGGCTGCATGGCGCAGCAGTGCAATGTGCGAGTGCCAGAGGACTTGGTGCTAACGCTGGTCACACGTCCGGTGATGCGTGACAAGTATCAGCAGTTTGCGTTCAAGGACTATGTGAAATCACATCCCGAGTTGCGTTTCTGCCCGGGACCCAATTGCCAAATAATTGTGCAATCATCGGAGATCTCCGCTAAGCGTGCCATTTGCAAGGTCTGTCACACGGGCTTTTGTTTCAAATGCGGCATGGACTATCATGCGCCCACTGACTGCCAGATCATTAAGAAGTGGTTGACGAAGTGCGCCGACGACAGCGAGACGGCAAATTACATAAGCGCACACACCAAAGACTGCCCCAAATGTCACATTTGCATCGAGAAGAACGGCGGCTGCAATCACATGCAGTGCTTCAATTGTAAGCATGACTTCTGCTGGATGTGCCTCGGCGATTGGAAGACGCATGGCTCCGAGTATTACGAGTGCTCGCGCTACAAGGACAATCCCAACATTGCCAATGAATCGGTGCACGTGCAGGCGCGCGAAGCACTTAAAAAGTATCTGCATTACTATGAGCGCTGGGAGAATCATTCCAAATCGCTCAAACTGGAGCAGCAGACGATCGATCGAATGCGGCAACGCATCAATGCCAAGGTTATGAATGGCAGCGGCACCTGGATCGACTGGCAGTATCTCTTTAATGCAGCGGCGCTGCTAGCCAAATGTCGATACACGCTGCAATACACCTATCCCTATGCCTATTATATGGAGGGTGGTTCGCGAAAGAATCTGTTTGAATACCAGCAGGTTAGTTAACATAAATTATTTCAAAATACAATAGTTTTACTCATAATTGATGTTTTATGTATTACAGGCGCAATTGGAGGCTGAAATAGAGAATCTATCGTGGAAAATTGAACGAGCCGAGACAACGGATCTGGCTGATCTCGAGAATCAAATGGATATTGCGGAAAAGCGTCGCACCACTCTACTCAAAGACTTCTTTCCTGTGGTTGGAAAGGTATAGGCTTCCTGAAAATCTACAAATGATAAGATGATGAAATGATTAGCACAAGATTCATTTTATTTCGTTACTAGCCACTGACAGTATAAGAGACGCTTATATAATAATTATAATAAACAATAATTATAATAATATTAATAACAATAATCCATATTCAAGTAGTCTAACAATTTGTAGCTAATTTTTAAATTAAAACAACAAACAAATATTCAAGTGCATATGTAGCTATAATCTAGTTTCTATAACTTTAAAGTATGATTAGTTATTATCTTATACTAGCTGTGAAATTTGAAAATTCACTTAAAATCGATTTAACTGCAATATAACGCCTTGCGCAGATCAATAGCGATTAATGATATAGGGAACCTGGGAAACACCTCTCATCAGTTTTCTAAAAACTTAAATGACATCAACTTAACTCCTCCAAAACATTTAGCGTCATTGTCTGTCAATATTTCAATTCAATTCAATTCATTAATGATAACAATGAATAAAGAACATATGAGCCTTGACGGTTTTAGCCATTGTGAGAGAATTGCAGGAATAAATTATGGTTTAGTTCTAAGTCTTATTATGTCGTATTAACTTATTGTAGCTGAATGCTCAGCTTAAAAAACAAACAGCAAACAACAACATTAACATTTTCCCCAAGTATATTTGAAATCACACACACTCTAAATATGAAGTACGAAAATAATCCGAGCGAACAATTTAAGTTTCCCTTCTTCTGCGTGTTGTGGAAGTGCAGTGCGCTGTTTTCATATTAAGCTGAATTATACATTTTAGTTTATAGGACTACGCTAAGTATGCTTATGCGACTGAATTTAAATTAATTAAATGCAACATTAAAAAAATTGAAAAACTCTAGAATTCTGATTGCTGTGGGGATTGACCTATGTGGATGCAATTGACCTATGAAAACACTACAGAAATTACGAACCATAACAAGAAGCGGTATCTTTACAAAATTTACAAATTTATTTAAATGCATTATTTCTTTTTTCCTTTTCCCTTGCCTTTTCCTTTCTTTCCTTTTGGCTCTGGTGGTATATATACCACTGACGGCATCGCTTCCACTACCTCAATTGGTTTCTTTTTCGGCTCCAATTGGCATACTTCATTCAATGTTCGTTTCTTCATAACTTCATTACCGGTTATTGACAGTATTGGAACACGATGCCAATTGTCAATATACTTGCTGGTATATACCTTGATATCACAGCAATTTCTGAGCACGATTACGTTGGTGTTGTCGGTAATGGGATCACGAAGATATAACTCCTTGTCGCAGTCCAAACAATGATTCTTATCCCGACGTATTCGAAATTTTATTGGGAAAACTCGACCGGCTAACGTTTCATGATCCAGAAAGACACTATGCTTATACGTTGGCTTTGGCCGAGGACGTTTCGTGTACTAATATAAAAGAGTTTTAAAAAATATGCTTTAAATTTGAATAAAAGTTACAAAATTACCTCCTTTAAATGCAGTGATGTGGTCAGCGGTCTGCATTCTGTTGAGCAAAAGTTATTTCGATGAGTGGCATTTTGAGCATCGTTTAGTGTACAATTATTTAGTTCCTCTTTGTTGTAGCACTTGGCGCAAAGACTTTTTGTGTCTACTATATGGCGAACGGGACCTTCATAGGGTGCAGAAGGAACAGAAACTTCTGGTACTTGAGTGAGATCTTCAGGGGTTTCAGCATAGTTTACATCTACTAACTTAATCTGGAGGTCAGGACATGGACCGTTGGATGACTCGAAGCAATTACGGCTACAGATTTTTGGCAAACTTTTGCTTAAGATGCTTTTCCATGTTCGACAACTATTTCCCGCCTCTGTCATATTGCGAAATAGATGAAAATGGATCAAAGCTATTGCATTTAAGTATTCAAATTTTGAGAATTAATTTTAAGGAGACATGTCTGAGACATACACAAATATGAACTAAAATTCATTTTATTAGCTTGTGTGTAAATAGAACAGAATAAATTGTTAGTTCTTCAGTAGTCTAGTAGTATTCTGTAACATCAAAACCAATTTGTTGAATTTATGACAAGTAGTATTAAGAAATAACGAAAAACTAAAGTTTACTAAAAAATCGTATATTAACGGCTTGTTTATGTTTTTGAATGTCGATAAAATATCGATATCACGTAGCTATTGGAATGCATTAATCAACACTGCGCACTTTTGCGTTTACCACACTGGTCTGTAATGTTCAGTTAAACAGCTGTTGAGCGGCAATTGGCCGCCAAAATTACGGGGATTTGTGCAATGGAGTTTCCACTCTCAGATTTTAACTTACGGGGACTTACTCCGAGAACTACACAGCTATGCATTGAGTACAGAGGGCACAATGGAGGAGCTACGAGACCGCTTGCAGACGGCTCGCAGCGATGAGGCCGAGGCTCAGGCAGAGGGTCGTGTGCGTCCTGGAAGACCACCAATATGCAAGTATGGAGCTTGTGTGCAGCCAGATGATTTCTCCGAGGTGGAAGTGATGCAAGATTCGGAGTACGAGGAGTTCCTAAAGAAATTACAGTGGAGACTGCGACGTGTTAACAAATCATATCTACGCGATGGAATGGATTACTATCATCCTGGAGTGCTCCATCAAATTGATAGGACGAAGACATATACATTTAATATGTGCGAGTTTTCTCTGCGAAAGATGCCATTTGTTCACAAGGTAAGTTGCCTACCTCAGTCTTTTGCTTATTCACACAATAATAATAGTGTTTGATAGATATTTGCCATATTCATATCGAGCACAACGGAACATTATCATCGTCTTTGCTATGCAAAAAGTTTTGCCAAGACTCGCACCTTGAACATGACGAAGGAACAGTTGAATGCACCTGTAAGTAGAATGACCCTATATTGCTTGCATAACACTGATATAGTAAGGACCTTCCATATAGGTTGTCACACGTGGAGATGTTGGCAGAGCCATGTCAAATATATTGCTTGAAATCGAAGTTAATGGATTGGAGAATTTCGTTGCTGTCATCACGGACAATAATAGTGTCATCCTCAAAGCTTTGGAAGAGGTTAACATGGTCAACAGGGCCAAGTTACCTCCTATTCTTCTCGATAGTGGCCAACTGCACAAGATCTTTCAGGATATGTTCTGTGCGAAATCGTCTCGTTGCCTAATACAACTAGAGACTGCGCATTTCCAAAAGAGCACTTATAAAGCTCAACTTGAAAAGATTGGACAAAACTATACACAAAATACAGATTCCGCAATGGTGTTTGAAGACCATTTGGCAGCTATACCGAAAGTATTGGAGGCCATGTGGAAAATCAAATCGCACAAAGATAAACCCATTTCATTGGCACTCTTAAATAATTCACGGCTAAATATGTTTGCCAGTGAGGCTGAGAATAATATTCCGCCGATTCCATATGAGGATAGTGCCATTGGTGGCGGAGTCTTGCAATTAGTTCTCTTCGATACGTTATGGTGTATGTCCACTGGAACCGAAGTAGAGGAAAAATATGTTGTTGAAACGCAGGACAAGGCAGTACTAGAGTTTGTTCATGGGCCAGAGCCCGAGCTGGACTTTGACCTGGAACTGGATCCAGACATGGATCCAGATCTTGAGACAGATTTGGACCAGGATAATGATGAGTTCCCAAAGTTAATTTTAGAAGAAGTGCAGGAGTTAATGCAAGAACCAGTGCAGGCGCCAATGCCCGCACCAATTCAAGTAATAATACAATTGCCAAGGCAAGATCAGATACAAGATCAAATGCAAGGTACAACTCATGAGTCATTGCAAGCCTCCATTCAAGAGACAATACAAGCGACAATTCAGGATCTAATGCAAGACCCAAGGCAAGGGCGAATTAATTTGGTAATTCAAATGCCGTCACAAGACCCACTCCAAGGGCCAATGCAAGGGCCAATGCAAGACCCAATGCAAGGGCCAATGCAGCAGTTAATTACAGAGCCAATGCATGAACAAATGCAAGAGCCAATACAAGGGCCAATGCAGGAATTAATGCAAGGCTCAATGCAAATAGAAGATCAATTGGATGACATGATTCATGGCCCAATGCAAGAACAAATGCAAGACCAAATCCAAGGAATAATGCAAGGTCAAATGCACGGACCAATGCAAGGGCCAATGCAAGGGCCAATGCAAGGACCAATGCAAGGACCAATGCATGGACCAATGCAAGGAGCAATGCAAGGACCAATGCAAGGACCAATGCAAGGACCAATGCAAGGACCAATGCAAGGACCAATGCAAGGACCAATGCAAGGTCCAATGCAAGGACCAATGCAAGGACCAATGGAAGGTCCAATGCAAGGACCAATGCAAGGACCAGTGCATGGGCCAATACAAGAAACAATGCACGCGTCATTGCACGACCAAATACAAGAATTAATCCACGGACCGCATCAAGGGCCAATGCAAGAACCAATGCAGACGGCAATGCAAGCGCAAATGCAAGGGCTAATGCATGGGCCAATGCAAGAACCCACAGCTGAAGAGCTGCAAAATGAAATGCTAGACCAAATCCAAGAGCACATACAAGAAGAAATGCAAGGACAAATGGAAGATCAATTGCAAGGAGAAATCGTGGGCCAAATCGAAGAGATGATGGAGGAGCAAATGCAAGGGCAAATACAGGGGCAAATGCAAGGGCAAATGGTAGGTACAATGCAAAACCTAATGCAAAACCAAAACGCAACCCAAATGCAAATGCATCACCAAATGCAAGAACAAATGCAAGGCCAAATGCATGTTCACACTCAAGAGCATTTACAAGAGCAAATGGAGGAACACATGCAGGACGATAGTGAGGATGATATCGATGAAGATATCCAAGACGATATGCAAGAGCAGATGCAAGAGCTGTTGACAGAGCCAGCTCAGCAGTTACTGCCCGAACCGATACAGGAACTATTGCCAAATGAAATACAAGAGCCAATACAAGAGCTAATACAAGATGCAACGCAAGAGCCAGTGCCAGATAATTGGTTTGACATATTGGATCCGTAGGGATTCGTTGTATGTGATCTTTATTGTAAGTTTAAATTTTTTAAAAATCTTTATGATTAAGATATTAAAGTTTTTCTTCTTTTATTTCTAGTTGCAAAGTGCTGCCTAAACCTTGTAGTATATTCTCCTCTTTGCGCTTCAGCGATAGCTTTGTCTCTTCATTCTCATCGAATATTTGCAAATGCTTGGCGTAATACCAAACAAAAATATTGCAAAAACCTCCTAGAAGAACAAATGTCGCTGCCGTGTAATTGAGCACATATCTAAGGTATTAAATATATAGAAGAATTTGTTAACATTAAATTCATTCTAATAGTTTCATATTTACCTCAGTGAGTATGTGTCGTAAAGCCAACAATTGCCCTTATTGCTGCACGTCTTGCCCCAAACCAAGCAGTATTTATCGATTAGCCAACCATAAAATATCGGACTGGGTATAAATGCCAGCAACGAAGTGACCATGCTGCCAAGTCCCAATCCGAAGCTTTTCTGCTCCGGTGGTATGCAGCGCAACGATATGAGAAAGTTGGTTGATTTACTGGACGCTCCCACAAGCTTAAGGAAGCACATGACAACCAGGAAAATGTAGAACTGTTGAGTGCAATCAACAGGACAATGCCCACCGACTGCAGTCTGCCACTAAAAGAATCGATCATCAGTTTTCAGTTGAAATTCCACTTCCAAGCATTACTTACATGGGAGACATCAGTGTCTGTTATGTTTGGAGCCGAAATACACGAGCATCCTGTGTATATTTTGCGGTCATGATCGAACGGATCTTTGCTCATGGCAGTGCAGCCAGCATGACAAGCGGTTGTATAGGTGACATTATTCGGACTACAGATTGGGGAATAAAATGCATAATCACAATGACAAGAGGCACTGCAGCTATTGCTTGTCGTCGCCATGGATCCCAATTGATCGCTATCTTTGCAGCCAATCAGCGAATAGCACAATATGCCAGCAACTGTTAAGAAATCAACTATGACATTCCATGAGACAATAGCACGAGCTCCTGGCTTAAACTTGTAGATGACGTAGCCAGAGAGCACAACACCCACGGCGGAAAATGAGAGTGGCACAGGACCCGATGCCATGGATGCCACAGATGCCGACTGACGGTATTGCATCTCGATGTACTTCTGCGAGAAGGTCCAATAGACATTGTAGCCAAAGAAGTAAACGATTGAAGCAGCCATGTTATACACATAGACTTTGTTCGCGGCCAGACCTTTGACCGATTTCCACATATCGCTCACTGAATACGCCTTATGCTTATCGTTAGGATCAGGTTCATCAGTTTTTGCCTGTTTTAAACGTCTTGCCTTGGCGCTGGGCAACTCCCTGGGAAATAGAGCAATGACGAAAGCGCTCAGCAGTGTGATGACAGCCAATAGTATATATCCAAGCCACCAGGCACCCATCCATCTGGGATCTGTATTCTTGATAAGTGGTCTTAAGCGGGGATCAATGTACAGCTTCAAGCACTGCGAAGATAGTAAATATCCAGCTGACGGACCCATCATTCTAAGAAATGTGGATAAGGCTAAGGCAAGTGATAAGTGAGTAAGCGCATATAAATAATTAGTTTTAAGATTCACACTTACTAAGCATAGCTGGCGCTTTCGACTTGGCCGTGTTGTCATCCATGTAGGCCACGCCTACAATTATGACCATTCCCGCTCCAATTCCCAATATTAGCTGGGCAACGAACAAAATGATAATGGGTGACCATGATTCGATATCCATGTGACAATTGGTTTTCTCAGATGTGCACAATTGTGAGCTGCTTAATGAGGATGTTGAATTCCCGGTCATATTTTGATTTCCAAATTCATGAGTTAATTTTAAGGCCTCTTCGCCGGCTCCATAAAGGAAGTGCAGCGAGGCATTCATTATGCAAAAGACTGTGATTATTAAAAAACCTAAAGAAATGCAGCAATGGTAAATCTGTAAAAATTGTAATGTAATTGTTATTAAAAAATAATTCTTACCCAAGCCCATCCAACGTGGTCGATGCACATTTCGCAGATAATAGCCTATAATGATCGATGAAAACATGGCACTTATATCATTTCCAGTTGATAATACTCCCAAAACTTTCGTTGGTATTTTGTAGCGTTTTTCGAGCGTTGTCATTGTACTATTGAAATACGCAAATGACATGGCCATAAAGCAGCTAGTGATGCCAAAGACGGCCACAAAAATGGTTCCAGTAGCAAGTCTAGTAATAAATAGTAATAATAATTTGAGTTTAAAAAATAAACTTACATTTTGAAATTACCTTTGCAGAGTTGGTCCCTTAAATATCCAAAATCCACCGGAAGTATCCTTGTCTATGAGTTCAACATCCACTTCAATTTTCTCGGGTTTCTCTTCAACTGGTTTCTTAACTCCATCTCCATCTCCAAGAAATGGTACTGCTTCAGTTTGTTCCTTTACTTCAACGCTCATTCTCGACTTGTTTCATTCAAAAGCACTAATCGACTGAACTAAGTTGGTTTCAAGTTTAAACTTATCGCGACACTTTACGTCAATAAAAGACGTTTCATATAAAACAAAAGATTACACGGATGCATTTATGACGACTGGTATAGTCTGCCTCTGGAAGTTAATTCCTCGCGTGATAAGCTAATGAGATGCTTACAGTCCAGATATAGCATCAAATGATAATACATACGTGCGTGTAATCGCACCACCTACATACATCAATTATACTATTAAAGAGTTCTTGTTTAGCACAACATAAGTAAACAATTTTATTTTCATCAAAATAATATTTGTTTTTTATTGGTACAAAAAAATAAACTCTTCACTATCCACACTCATTCGATTTATGGAATGATTCTTCTTTAGTTTATCTGTACGCAATCTATTATTAAGCTCCCCTGCATCGCGTGGCTATCTGACTAGTCTCGTTTTTTCTGCTCATCATTAATTTGCATATTTAAATAGACTGGCGCCAAACTAATTCCAGAAGCGTGTTCAAATCGCATATATCTCGGCAATGCAAATAAAACACCAAGCAAATCATAATGTGATAATTACTGCTTTAACGCTTATAAAACTTTTAGTGCTTTATTAATACCTATCTAGACTATTTACTTAACTAATTGTGTCTGATAAACCGAGGTGAAAATCTAATTAGGGAGAGTATTTTAATACGATCGCCTTATGAAATTAAAATGCTTTCCCATGATGATTATGCTTATAGGAATTCTTATATTTGTTACTCATGCTATATTATTTTATATCCCGTTTTCATGCGTCCTATCAATCTACCATTTTTATAGCCGCTACTCATTGGGTTTAAGGTGTTGTAAGGTGTTCCTAAATGAAATGTAACAGGCAGATGAAGATCGCATATAGCATATATCAACAGCCGATCCGGTATAGCCTTATCCGTCTGTCTGTCTGTTCGTCCGTATAAACACAGACTTTAATAGATAAAGCAACAAAATGTGTTTTGACAGCACTTGTTATTGTTGCCCACAGATTAAGTATATTTTATATTTTTGCCAAGCGATTTCTGGTACATACAATAATAACTAAAGTTTTTATGATTTCTGAGACTTTGCTTACGTTCAGATAAAAATCTTAAAAGTTATTTGAGAAACAATTTTATATAGCAAAAAAAACAGATACCGCAGTTGGTTCTCAGTTGCTTTGGGTGACTATCTGGTATATTTTGTACTCTATGGTATATATGTAGTGGTATACCATATTTATACTCGCTACCCATAGGGTAGAAGGGTATTATAACTTTTGCCGGCAGGAAATGTATGTAACAGGTAGAAGGAGGCATCTCCGAACCTATAAAGTATATATATTCTTGATCAGCGTCAACAGCCGAGACGATATAGCCATGTCCGTCTGTCCGTCCGTCCGTATGAACACCTAGATCTCAGAGACTATAAGAGATAGAGCTATAATTTTTTTCGACAGTATTTGTTATATTTGCACGCAGATCAAGTTTGTTTCAAATTTTTGCCACGCCCACTTCCGCCACCGCAAATCAAAAAAATCGAATAACAAACGTAATTTTAAAGCTAGAGTTGCGAATTTTGGTATATACAATAATTACTGTAGTAGTTATGATTCCTGAAAATTTGGTTGCGATCAGATAAAAATTGGAAGTTATTAAAGAAATACTTTTGTATGGGCAAAAACGCCTATTTACTGGGGGTCTTAGTTGCTTTGGCTGACAATCTGGTATATTGTGCCGTCTATGGTATATTTTGACTGGTGTACTATATCGATTTACCAAACATACCATTTGGTATATTTTTAGTATTTTTTAAGTATTTTCGGTATATTTTGAAACTGATACCGCAATATTTTGCCTTTATTAAAAATGGGTAGCGGGTATCGCACAGTCGAGCACACTCGACTGTAACTTTCTTACTTGTTTTGTTATATTTTAAGAATGATACCGCACTGCGTTGATTTCATTTAAAATGTGTAGCGGGTATCTCACAGTCAAGCACACTCGACTGTAGCATTCTTACTTGTTTTTTTTTTAAATTTACTCTGCTTGCCCTTTTTATGGTAATGTTATACCCATTTTATACTCCACGTTGGCCTTCTAATCTCGTGTATTATTTATAAAAAAAATAAACACAATAAAATTCAACAATGAGTTATATTCAGTATCAACACAGTAAATAATGAATAAAGTACTCAGTACAGTCTCTTATAAGTTCTAATAAATTCTAGAATGCCAAAAATTAACATTATCTGATAATGATGATGATTAAAGCTCTTCCAAGGGCTGTTCCACAGGGGCTTTTATCACATCGGTTATTGAGAGTTTGCTATAATCATCATAGTTGCCATCTGGTTTCTCCTTCTCCTGTGTGACCTCGTCGAACACCTTAAGATCTTTGGCATTAAGCCAAACAGCGATATTTAAAACACCGCCGAAAAATATGAAAAACGCAGATACTAAATTAAACGTGTATCTGAAATATGAATAAAATAAAATGATGCAATTAAAATAGTATATTAAAAAGTTTGTGTGTTGAGGGATTTACCTTAATGATTGCGTATCGTAAAGCCAACAATTGCCCTTATTACTGCACGTCTTGCCCCACACCAAGCAGTACTTGTCCAGGAGCCAACCAAAGAAAATTGGACTCGGTATTAGAGCTGTCAGACACGCAGCCATGCCAGTGAGTCCCATGGCTAAACTCTTGTCCGCTGGCAGAATACAACGGAGGGTAATCAGCACATTGGTTGACTTGCTGGAAGCACCGATGAGCTTGAGGAAGCACATGGCGGCCAGGAAAATATAAAACTGTTTGGTGCAATCCACTGGACAGGCGCCATCAACTGCCGTCTGCAACTAAATTAAGTATAAGTTTGCTATAGGGATTGATTGTTAGTTAATTGTTGCTTACATGGGAGAGATCATATTCGGTTGTATTGGAGGCAGCAATGCAACTGCAGCCTGTGAACAAAGGACGTCCGAGGGTATCCTTACCTCTGCCCGTGCAGCCGGCGTGGCAAGCAGAGATGTAGGTGACATTGTTGGGACTACAGATTGGCGCATAGTGCACATATTCACAGTGGCAAGAGGCACTGCAGCTATCTCCAGTAGTTGCCATGGAACTCAGTTGATCACTGCCCTCACAGCCAATGAATATATAGCCCACCACAGCAGCCACCGTCAAGAAGTCGACTATAGCATTCCAAGCAGCCATAGAGCGTGCACTTGGCTTGTACTTGGACACCACATAACCAGACAACAACACTCCGATGGCAGAGAAGGTGAGTGCCACAGATCCAGTGGCTAATGTGGCAGTTGCCGCCGATTGGCGATACTGGGTCTCGATGTATTTGGGCGTAAAGATCCAGTAGGCCAGGTATCCGAACAAGTAGAAGCTGGAGGCGAATGTGTTGTACATGAACACCTTGTTGCGGCACAAACGATTCACGGACTTCAGCATGTCCGCCACCGACAGATCCTTGTGTGCATTGGGATCATGTTCACCAGCTAGCTCCATCTTTAGACGTCTGGCTTTGGAGCTGGGCAGCTCCTTGGGAAACAGAAACATTAGGAAGGCAATGATGAATGTGACTGCTGCCAAGACGAGCCAACCAAGCCACCAGGCGCCTATCCATCTGGGATCTCCTGGCTTAATCAGTGGCTCCAGACTGGGATCGATGTACATGCGAAGGCAAACCGAGGCCAAGGAGTAACCAATGGCAGGACCCAGCATGCGCAGGAATGCAGTTGCACCTGAACAAATTTATTGTTAAAGTAGTGTCTTTGATTGTGTTTAAATCATTCGCTTACTGAGCAACGCCGGCGACTTGGCCTTGGAGGTGTTGTCATCCATGTAGGCAACACCCACACTCCAGAAGAGTCCCACGCCAATGCCGGAGATGAATTGGCCGGCAAACAGCATCACTTGCGGCACCCAGATGCCATCCTCTACGATGCAACCCGGCTCCTCTTTCATGCACAGCTTTTGAGCAGTTTGTATATTTGTTCCGTTGGAAGTCAAGTTCTGGAATCCACCATATTCTCGTGTCAACTTCAGGGAATCTTCGCCAGGTCCATATATAAAATGCAGCGAACTTGTCATCACGCAGAATACGACAATCGTAAAGAATCCTTTGGATGGAAAGTCACAAGTAAATGACTCGTTCACTTAGAAATTATTCACTCTGATTTACCGAATGCAATCCAGCGCGGTCGATGTGCTCTATGCGTATAATATCCTGCAACTACCGATGTGATCATCATGCTTATATCGTTGCCCACTAAAATCACTCCAGACATTTTAGTGGGTATCTTATAGCGCTTCTCCATTGTCGTTATTGTGCCACTAAAATATGCCAGACTCATCGACAACAAACATCCTCCCAAGCCATAGATGAGCACATACATTTTCTCTGTCGCAAACCTGAAGGGGAATTTATTTAAATATCTTTTCCAATATTAAATCTGCTCTGCTTCTTACCTTTGTAGAAAAGGTCCTTTGAATATGCCAAACCCACAGGCGACATCCTTGTGTGGTTTCTCCTTGTCATTCTTTTCGAAGTGATCTTCGCGTATAAATGGTGCGAACTCAGGTTTATGTTCTTGTTTTTCCATTTTCACTTTGATGATGCTCGATGCATGTCTTTAATCACACTGACTGCTAAACTGTTGGGTGGCGCTGATTTAAATAAAATGGTTCTCGTCGTGAATTGCAAAGTGTTGAGCATAAGTATTAAGAGGAAAATATAACTTTAATTGCAATATGAAAGCTTTACATCTTGCTTATCTTTAATATCTGGATAATCTAATGACACGCGGCCGCTTGTCAAATTTTCTACTTGATGATGAGCTTATCAACAACATGTGCGAATGACGGTGAATGAATTTCATCACACGAGTTGCACGATGATGCACGAGAACTTCTTCGTATCAACTATCTTTTTCGGTAACTGCCAATTTTATGATCATTTCATGACAATCCCTTTTTTTCTTAGGAATGATAGTGAAAGATTATATAAAGTATTTTACTAGAACACTAAACTGAACAAAACTTAAGATTTTGAAATTATAATGTGAGATTAAAGTTTAAAGTTTTTAGTCAATACTTTTTACAAAATAATGCTAAGCTATGTAAACGTGTAAAAACAAGAAATCTTCATATTGATGAAATATTGAAAAATCATAATACCCTAAAATTACAAACAAAAAGATTTTCTTTGTCGATGCCTCCCAAAAATCTTAACTAACAAAACAAGAAAGAATTTTGAAATATAGTTAAGAAGTTTGAATCGCAGTGTAGTTGGAAATGTCAAGTTAAATTTCTGTAAATTCATTATACGTTGCATGATTTATATTCGCCAGATGATCGTTGAGAACGAGCCTCTTTATCTCCAGCAACGATGATAAGGGCAAACAAACTGATCTTTATAAGTTTGTTATTTTTATAAGAACTGTGTCGAGAAGGTCGCTCAGATCATATAATAATTAATTATCTTGTTATCTTGTATCATCTTGGAGTTTTCCTTCAAATTTAAATGAGTTTAGATAATATAAGATAATACATATATACTTTCAATTAGCTTCGTTTCGCGACTGTAAGAATCTTTATAATTACCATGATACTTATGGTTAGTACCGAGTACTTGCTATAAAGCTGTTTTTTTTTTAAGTCACTAAATAAATTCAATATGAGTCTTGATGCTTAACAATGTTTTTTAGAATCTTTCCAAACATATTTTTTTATAAATATTTAATTGTAAATACGAACGTTAATAAATTTATTCAATTCACGATCTGCTAGTTTTTCAATACTCTGCGAGAGGTGAATATTTTTTCACAACATTAAGAGTTTATAAAAGCAACCACAAACTGCAATATTAATTAATTATAATACATATATCTCTTCTGTTGAATGTTAATTGTTCGAGTCCTTACACTCTTGCACACACTTTCTTTTTGACTTCTTCTCTTTTGCCTTATTTATGGCATTCGTCTTATTCTTGATACGATATCACAAGCACTAAAGCTTCTACGATATGATATTTACATGAAGGGTATAGGGAAAATGTATCAGATATATGTATTATCAACAATGATGAGCACTTTATTTCTCATTTATATCAACAATCAGATCGGCCAATGACTGAGCAAACGTTCATCAAGGTAAATGAAATTGATCTTAGATAACAATTAAACAGGTTGAGCCAGAGAAATACATATTCAACCTTTAAGTAGGTTGTAGAGAAGTAAATACTAGATGGCTAAATAATAACCGAGTTAAAGTGAAATATTTAAACACTTGCGAATATCCTTTGAAATTCTCGAGTACATCGGCCGTCGAACCACTTTAACAAACTGAACGGATCCGGATTGTGGATTAAAAATTTGAAGATTGGCTAAAATGCATCTTATCATGATAAAGACAAATAACAGAGTCTTGCATTTTATGGGGGCCAATGATATAATTAAGATAAGCGGTATGATATCAGATTAGGCCTATAGAAACTGGGTGATATTTAGACAAAAGGCGACTGATATATATATTGTATATTATATAGTGTGGACTGTCGACTGACATTTGTGTACTTTATTTTAGATTGTTCAAATATAGACATGCGTATGGCAAATACAAACACATACTTAGATTGTACATTATAAAACTATGATCGTAATTGTATAGTTCGTGGAGCAATGAGAGCCTTGACAATTGGATTTATCACAACTACGAATACGAATAACGAATAACGAATATGAATGCATTGCATTGGCACCACAAATCAACTCAACTCTTGGCCCAACTTCACTCCACTGAATTTAACTCACAATCACTTAAGGATAGGCGTTAGCTTAACTTATATTTCGGTATTCTTCTCGGCAGTCGTCTCTTCCTCGTGCTGCACGATTTGCATTTCGACCTCCTTGATCTCCTCGTCGAAGATCTTAAGATCCTTCACATAATACCAAACGCCGAAATCGAATATAGCTCCCAAAGTAATAAACACAGCTGCCGTAAAGTTGAGTGTATATCTAAAAGCAAAATAAAAGAATTGTTTAGATACTAAAATCCTTAAATACTAGACTTGCAGTTACCTCATGGACTGCGGATCGTAGAGCCAACAGTTGCCCTTGTTGGTGCACGTCTTGCCCCACACGAGACACATGCGATCAAAGATCCAGCCGAAGAATATTGGTCCGGGTATAAAGGCAAACATAGAGCACAACATCATGCCAAAGCCCATGGCTGCGGTTTTATCCTTCTCTGGCACACAACGCACTGAGACTAAGAAATTGGAAGCTCTGCCCGAGGCACCAATGAATTTGAGGAAACACATGACCGATAAAAAGGCAACAAACTGAGTCCAACAGTTCACAGGACATGCACCCGGAGTAGCTTGACCAGCGGCAAGCATCTAAAATGAATGCAACAATGAATGATTAGAGCAAGAAATAGAGAAGAGTTCGAAACAAACTTACGTCCAAGTAGGAAGTGCTTGATGCCGTGGTAGAGGTGCTGAAATCCGTATCCCAGTTGCTGCTGTTGTCGCCGGCAATATCGAAAGCTGTTAAGCGCTTGAAGGTCAGCGACGAAGAGACATTCTCACTAGCTCCAGGTATGCAGGAGCAGTCGTAAAAGACCTGACAATGAAGAGAGAGAGAAAGAGTGGGTTATATCACGCGGAAATTTATGAGAACGGAACACAAACATAAAGCTTTGTTAGCCTCTAACTTAATGTGTTTTCACCACTTATTTCCAATTCACATCGGCAATCAAGTCCGCCTCTATAAATACCTAGCATTCACATCTAGAGCTCCATAGTAGTTTTAGTTTCCTTAAGAAGAATTTCGCTCTTCCTTATGTTTCTGCATATCAAAAAAATCTCAAATTGCGATCTGAGGTCATTGATTCTTGTATAATTAAACAATAAACTTTTAAGGTACTTCCTGGAATGATAATGAGCGATCTCTTCATGGCTTCCTCTTTGGTGCCAAGCACTAACCTTAGACGACATATTATAATTTGGTGTTTAGACAGGGTATTTTATAAGATAACTAAAAATGTTAGTTTATTTTCCTTTTTTGCTTTGTTTGTAGTATTTACTATACCTGTACGCAATGTTTTTTTGCTTAACCTTTGATTTCCCCTAATATAAATTAAAACTTTTTAAAAATTGCACTTTGTGCGAACTTCTTTTGACAGTTGTTATTTTAAAGAGCAGAGCAAAGCATGACAATAGGCTGCTAATACAATAACTTTTACAAAAATAAAATGCATTTTTGAGCGCGAATAAACCATCTTAGGTCGTGGTCATAAAAGGGTTAATAAATGTACTTAGCCAGGGACTTACCTTTTTGCCATCGCCGTTCACATGGACCATTTTACAGCCAGCATGACAGGCGGAGATGTAGGTCATGCTGTTCTCGCCGCAGACCGGAGAATAGCGCACATAATCGCAGGAACAAGCCGAGTTGCAGGTGGCCGTATCATTGATGTCACGATTGTGAATATTCACAACGACCGAGGTCTCATTATCCGGGCAGCCAATGAAAGCGTAGGTCACCACACCAGCCACAACTAGAAAGGCGCTAATCACATTCCAGGCGGCCATATAACGTGCTCTGGGCTTATACCGTGAGATAATAAACCCGGAGAGCAGCACTCCAATCGCAGAGAAGGCCAAGGCAACGGTGCCTGTGACCATGCTGGAGGTGGCTGCCGACTGGCGATACTGCACCTCAATGTACTTGGGTGTGAATATCCAGAAAGGCGTGTAACCAATCAGATAGAATATGTTCGACAGTGTATTGCACATGTATGTTTTGTTTGTCGTTAGTCGCTTAAAGGTGACCAGCATGTCGCCCAGCGATGCTTTGGGCTCTGCCGTCGTCTGTGGCTCCAGCTCAGCCGTTAGTTTTTCACACTGGTTGGCAGCTTCCTTTTGCTTCACCGAAAGACGCTCGCGACGACGTTTCTCCTCGACTAGACGGCGGGCGACTGCACGTGGCAACTCCTTGGGAAACATGGAGAGAAAGACTCCCGAGAAGGCGAGCAGCCCGCCCATGACAATCCAGCCCAGCCACCAGGCACCTAGCCAGCGTGGATCCTTATTGTTGATCACTGGATGCAATTGTGGTGCGATGTACAAGCGTAGACAGAACGATGCCAAGGCATAACCGATGGCAGGACCCAGCATGCGCAGGAAATATGAGAGACCTAGAAATTGGAGATAATTTAGAAAACATTTCGGTAGGTTTGCCAACGGAAGCTAGGCAAGAATTAACTACGCGTTTTACTCTCTCGGGACTAATCTTTATGGGCAACTGTAAAGCAATTAGCTACGTGCTAGATTGTTCGATGTGCGACATAGTTGCCAAGTGATCTTTTAGTTTGTATGTTACTCACTCAACAGCGCCGGTGTTTTTGATTTCTTGGTGTTGTCGTCCATATAGGAAACGCCCAGCGTGTAGTAAAGCGAACCGCCAATGCCCGAAATGAACTGTGCCACAAACAGGAGCACTTGAGGTGCAAAATTGCCCTCGCCCACCTCACAGACAGCGCCATCACCCTGCAGGCGACAGAGCGTCTTGGAACGCTGTTCCTCGATGGCTTCGAGTGTGGCATTCTCATCGGGTATACCGCCAAACTCCTCGGTCAATGCCAAGGCATCCTCGCCGGGGCCATAGAAAAAATGCGGCGAAGTGGTCATCAAACAGAACACAACAATAGTGAGCAGTCCTTTAAAAGAAAAATATAAATTATATTTCATTGGCTTGCGAAATGAATTGAAGGTTGAGATTGCCTACCAAATCCTATCCATCGAGGTCGATGTCCTTTGCCCGCATAGTAGGCGAGCACGGCGGAGACCAAAGTTTGACTGATGTCATTGCCCACGGAAATGATGCCGGTGTTCTTTGAGGGAATCTTGAAACGCTTCTCAATCGTTGTAATGGTGCCATTGAAGTAGGCGTATGTCATGGAGAAGATGCAGCCCACAATGCCATAGAGCAGCACATAGGCTGTCTGATTGGCAAAGCTATAAGAGGAAAAGGATTTAGAAAACATTGAAGGAGAGCTTATATATTCCTGACGCTTACCGTTGAAAGAAGGCACCACGAAACAGCCAAAAACCGCAGGTTACATTCTGTTCCAGTGGCATCTCATCCAGCAATTTGTTAATTTCATCCGTCATGAGGCGATCCTGTTCCGATTTTTCCCGCTTTAGCTTGGCCTTGACCCTGGCCTGTTCGCTCTTGTCCGCTGGGCCGGACGTTGCATTGTTGCCGCCGCCGCCATGTGCGTTGCCATTGTCCAGCAATTTGGCATCGGCCTCCACGTGTCGATCGTCGTCATCATCCTCAAGCTGCGGCGTCGTCGGCGCTTGTGGCAACGCCGCCTCGACGTCCTGCGTCTGCGCTTGTGTCTGTGTCTGTGTCTGTGCCAGGGCCTGAGCTTCTAGTTCGGCACTTCGCCTGGCATTTGCATGCTCCTCGCTCTGCACCATTGTTGCTTGCTCTCGGTTGCTTTGAGGGGAGTTTGGGGGAATTTTGTTTGTCTGTCGGACTCTGTCTGTCGCTGCGTTCACATTGGGCTCTTCCGGCTAAACAGACAAACACAGATCTCAGCGCCAAAGCTTAAGCAATTGAGCTTTGCTTTGCTTTTTGTATTCTTCTCTTTTGCTTGACTGTTTTGTTGTTGTTGTTGTTGCTTGCTTTTAATTTTCTCAAATATTTCACGAGCAATTAGCTGAGGCGGGAGTGCGGTTGCCTTAGACGCGATCAGGCTGATCTTGATGTAGCTGTTGCTGTTGCTGTTGCTGTTGCTTTTGCTGATGCTGTAGAACAACCGCACGCGTCACCATGTGCGGATCGAGTGGCATGATGTGCCCAAATTACGAGCGATCTTAACTGAATCTTAACTGAATATGGAATCTACACACACGCATACACTGTGTCTGCTATCTAGTATTTCCGAGCAGAGGGCAGCAGCAGCCGCTTATCGAGCTGCCTGACAGTTGATCGCCTTAGTCTAGCCTCCGCCCACGCTTATCCACAAGAAAAAAAGAAAATAGCAAAGTTGAACACGCTTGTTGACTTCGCTGGCAGCCTGGCGGATTGCCTATGGTGGGATGTGGTCTACGTTATTGTTGATGTTGGTGTCCGTATCTGTCTATCTTTCTGACAAGATCTCGCAAATGGCGAAGCGTCTTTGGTTAATCTTCAAATTTTGAGATACAAGAGAGCGTTAAATATTTTCCCTTCAACAAATTGCAATCTTTATCATGCATTGCTTCCGTTAATTACCGCAAGATTTACACTTTGTTTGCACACAATAAAATTATAAAATTCACCAAGATAACGGCACTCGATGATAACACGCAGACACTTGCACACTCTCACACTTATCTGCATCTGCTGCAGCTGACAGTGATGAACCTTAAGATACCTGAATTAATATATTCTTAATTTATAGAATCAATCAAAACAATTCTAATTGCATTTTGACGTATAGGATTATTATTATCACGTTATGTACTTCTAGCATGAATAGTTCCTGAGAGCTAGAATGTTGGATAAACTATGTCTTTTCCTGTTGATATGCCACAATTTATAAATAAATTCATATTAAATTTTTGGCGGGAGATACTTAAATCTCTTTATAACTTATAGGATTATTATTACCAAGTTTGCTAGCTCTGCCATGAATAGTTCCTAAGTTCTAGAAATGTCAGATCAAAGCTGCCAATTCCTTAGTCTATAACTTTAATTTTTGATTGCCACCATCTTTGAATACCTTTTTAACCTAAAAGAGACTGGGTATAAAAATGGCAGACATTTACATAAAATGTCTATGATAATGGATTATACACACGCACACACTATTAAAAGACTTAGACAGATCTCTCTGCTTATCGCAGATTTAGACTCAACTACACAACTATATCTCTTCGTGGGGGAAGTTATAATACTCATTCTTGCACTATCATTGTTTTTATTTATTTTCCACTTTTGCTATTTATAGTTTTTGAAGTCGTCATTACGATTAGACGTGTTATTATTCACATATGAATAAGCATGAATGGTTTTATGTTTCTCGCAATTTAATCTTATTTCCTAAATCTTTGTATCTACAGGGTCTCACTTTATTTGTGTTCTAAGTCCTGCACACCTGTTTATCATAATGCGATAACTATATTTTTATTTGATACGGAAATTCATATCTTCTTTATTATATTTTATAGCTTCAGCACTTTGATGATAACTAAAATGTAACAATTTGTAGCAATTTTTTTTGCAAATAATGTAGATTAAATTTTTTTTTAATCTTATTATCTTTAACTATGAAACTACATTTAAAGCTTAATAATTTACTTAAAATGCGCTCTATTTGTATGTTGTAATTCAGCTATATATGTAAACGTATATAAGATCAGACTCTAGAGAGCATAGCTTTTCTTGCTCTCTTTCTTTATTCTTTCATTCGTTATTATTTTGATTTTCGAGGCTTGTGTGTGTAGGTGTGCTCAACGTGGTCTATTATTTAATGTAAATACACATACAACTAGCTACTTGAGTACATATATAATATGTGACTGCATGTGTGTGTGAGTGTGTGTGTGTGTGAGTGTCACCGTCGCCACAATTCACTTAGCATATTTAAATTTATGCGCTGCTTATCACATGAACTTTATCTTGATTATTATGTTGTGCTGAGAATTATAATACACATATTAAGATAAGAATTTTCACAGTTTTATAATCACAACGTATAATATTTACTTTGGTTATCGTTATATTTTAATATTGCATTTTATTATAGTATAAATTTATCACTTTTGGTCATATTTGAATCATTCAGTTATTGAGACTTTCAGATTAAACGCTATTAATGTTAATTCGTTTATGCTTTGGTAAATTGTTTGTTGTGGTTCCGAGAAAAAAACATTTGCTGATTTGTCATCACTCGGATGATATGAGAAGTCCCGTAATCGTATCACCGTAACCGTAGCCCGAAACCATAACCGTTACCGTAACCGTAACCGTGCTCAGACTAAACTAAGTGAACTAAGCTCTGCGTTTATGGTGCTCTAAGATGAATGAGTTTTGAGCTGAGGAATTGGAAGGCATTGGAAATGCTCAACACGCTAAATTCCAATTCAGCGTAGATCGTTGATTGTGGATCGTGAAGTAAAGCTTGTCGTGGGTCTCCGAGAGCTGTGTTTTGTGTGTGTTTCTGCTACGATACGAGTATGTGACTGTGTCACTGACATCAATTCCAAACCGTCTTTTCAGCTGCCGTTTTGTTCTCGTCTTTTGCTCTCCACAGCTCTACGAGCACTATATAGTAATTCTTTATTAGATTTGCCTGGCGGTGCTTGCACTTGGATCAGCGTACACAAATTCAAAAGTGTAATAATAAGCACACACAACACACAAATACAGTTTTGTTCTCCAGGCGAATCAAGGTGAAACTCTCAGCATTTAGAATTCTTCTAAGAGAGCATCCAGGTTTCGTTATACTTAGACGCGTATCAATCGAATTGGAGAGCACCGAGTATCATTTATCGTTACGGAAATAATGGAACTAGTTAGTGCAACCTTGCCGCTGTTCTCTTGATATCCAATTTGTGGTGGATTCGCAAATATTATCACTGAAAATCAATAGACCGCGTTTACACACACGTTGCCCACAGTGTTTGCGGTTTGTCAATCAACCCGAACCCGAACTCAACACAACTGATATCTGGTGTCAGACGCTGACAAATGCTTGATAGCTTAAACTCAGATCGAGAACTAAACTCAGATTCAGCTTGAGATCGTAAACGATAAGACCATCATAGCTGTCAGCTGTGTCGCGTAGCTTAAATTGAATTGAAATTAATCAGCGAGTGCACGATTGTAATATACCCTGGATTAGTTAAGAAGACGTCTGCAAAATGGAAAGTAGACATCTATTACATTGGGAATTTAAATGGGAGTTGGAGAAAGAAACGCTTTCAAATAATCCCGCAACATGCAAAAGCCGCCCTGTAATTGGCCATGTGTGTGCAAAGAACATCATATGTTTGCCACGGCAATAAAAATCAAAAGCATAATTTCTTGTATCAATTGAGCGGCAATAAAATGTGTGTACGAATATACTATATATTTATGTGTGTGTGTGTGTACATAGTACTACAACCAGCATGTTTATTATTATTACGCGTACGCGCGTATGTTGTGTGTGTTTCTCAGAGTATTTTGCTTTTGGTTTTTGTACATCTTTTTTATTTGCAGAAGGCAGCCACAAGGACTGTCGACTGTCGCGCTTCCTTTTTCCATTGTGCACAGCTGTGTGAGAGACAGAGGTAATTGCAGTATGCAAAGAAGCAAATGTGTGTGTGTGTGGTGTACTTGTAACGGGGGGGATTTCAATGCCAGGCCAGTGAGCAAGGCTCAGCATAAATAACAACAAATGAGACCGCATTTCGATGTTGCTCCGCTGCGTCTTTATCTCTCGTAGCTTCTGTGCTGTGGCTGGGGCTCATTTTGCGCACAGCTCGAAAGTATGCTACGAAAAAAAAACGACTGCAAATTATGCTGGTGGCACGCGACCCACAAGCGCTGCTCAAAATTCATATTGCCATTTGGTTGCGATTTTATTTCCTTTTGTTGCCGTATGCAAATGACGCCAGCTTCCCCCCGACGGTCTTATCGCTGCCACACACATGACCGAGGGAGGGTAAGAGAGGGGTGCAGCAGCAGCAGCGCAGCAACTTTTGCAAGCGTTGACAATAAATAATATTTTGCAAATCAAGTGAAGTCTTAAAAAATAAATTTTGCAAAGCGCACGATAAATGGTGGGGCGTGGCATAAGGAAAACCCAGTGCTTATCGCTCTCGCTGAGAGGATGGAAGAGGAAGAGGAATGTGTGGAGATTGTTTTGAGAGACTTGAGCAATGTGGGAATTGTGGAGCAGTCTTAAGTAATGCCAAGACGAATGCTTCCAGCTTACTGCCGCCTCAATTTGCACACTGCTTGCGTTCTCTCTCTCTCTATTTCTCTCTCTTTCGCACACTCGCGCTTGCTCACGTTTACTCCCGCTTAACCCCTTCGTCCTGGCGTGCTCTGTGCTCAAACAGACGTGCCAACTAAACCGCTTAAGCACTCAATTTGCGCGTGAAAAGGAACTTGACACCCAACACGCCACTCACCCACACATGCAAACACACACATGTGTGTGTGGCTGGCACATGTGTGAGACCGCCCACCAGCCGCGGCACATGTCAGCACTTTGTTGTGATTTCCGTTTTGCACCCTCCTCCATCTCCATTCGACACCTCCTGTCACCCCGTTCGTTTATTGATATTGTTCACATAATGGCATTTAGCATACGCTTCGGAGTACTCTCTTTTTTTTCGTATATATGTTTTTGTATAACCCTTGATAACCACACATGTATTTATTTGTGACTTCCTGTGTCAAATTAGGGTTAAATGCTATCCTGTCCCAACTCCCTGTAATAATTCTTGCCCCAGCTCTTGTTTTTTTTTTTTTTTGGTTTTTCTTAGCTAATTTGATTGCGTTGATTTTCAGTGCGTGAACGTTTTATGTAGAGCCTTAATGCCTGTTTTTGCTTGGCTGCTTTGCCTACCTTAAGTAGGTCTTAAGTCTTCATTTGTCTATGCGCGCTCTGGCAGCATTTGGGACATAGTCGAATTAGAGCGACGCTTAATATGCCGACCGCATGAAAAACCCACAATTTTGCCGGCCAATTTTGCTGTCAATTTAAGTTGTAATTAACAGCCGACTCGAGTCGAGTCTGCTCCAAAAATAGTGAGAAAAAAAAAAGAAATGAGTATAAGCTGTGTGGCCATGTAGCATGTGGCATGCAACTCACGTGCGCTCATTACGCATTTGATAAATTTAGCATGAAGCTGATGGTCGGACAAGGGGGCAGACAAGGTGCGTCCGACCTAATCACCCAAACCTCCAAGGTGGTAGAGACAGACAAAGATGGAGTAGGAAGAAAATGCCGCAAATTGGAGTGAGCTATAGCAAATGTCAAAACAGACAATGCAGCGATTACTCTCGACTCTCGACTCCCGACTTTCGACTCGACTCGACTCGGTCTCTACCTGACTGCGGGACTATTCATATTCGGCACATAATTAATCAAAAAAGCCGTGTAGTTTTATTCGACACAATACCCGGCGACGTTAGCTCGGGATTTGGGCCATTAAAATGTGGCATTGGGCGTGCATAATGAGCCAGCGAGGACGAGAAGTTCAAAAAGGATTATGCCATGGCATTGGAAATTGTGCTCGTAATGTGGCCGCTGCGGGTCGCTGGCTTTCCATTTGTTTTGTTTAGCTATCCTCCATCCTCCCTTCTCCACCTCCCATTTCTCATTCCATTCATGACCGTTTTTAATTCCAATGCTTTTCATTTCTGATTTCTTTTTCGCAGCATTTTTACGCTTCTTATGGCGGCACTTGCCGAAAGCCGCTCGGAAAAATAAGCTTAGGAGCGCAAAACAAACCGCTTGAACCTTTTGTCCATTGTGGTTGTATTTATTCTCTCGTTTTTCCCTTTATTTTCCCTAGTTTTTTTCTCTTCTGTTCTATTCTGTTCCTTTTCGATTTTAATTCTTATTTTTTACGCGAGCACTCGGCATTCGTATTCCGCTCAATTAGAGACGTGCTCTGGGCGTCTCCATAGCGCATGAACCGACTCTGGATCATTTTGATTGCCATTCTCCATTACACGTATTTCCGAAACTCTGTGAAATCTCGCCCCTTTCACTCCTTGGGATAGGGCTTAGGCATTTTTATTCTGATTGTTTGGTCGCCATCCGCTGTAAGTATTCTTGTCCATGCCCACTTAAGCATTCTAAGCTCACAGCTTAATCCATCCAGAGGGTTGACCTTTCCTGCAACAAACATCAACTCATCCCTGGTATATCGCACGTTTTTTGGATTGTTTCCCATTGTAAATATCTTGTTTTCTTTTCGGATGAAATTTCAGTATTATATTTCATATTTTCTTGTGTACATATTTAATTATCAAATTTATAGCTGAATTTCAAGTTATTATTATGAGTGTTTGGTTTTCCATTGATTTTCGAAATTCTTTAAAGAAAACTTTACAATAATGAAATGTTGATTTAAGCTATTGTTCTGGTAAGAATTGTATTGTAAGTTTATTATTAATTTTGCTAGAGCATTTTTAATTTATTCTCTTTGTTTGGTTCTATAAATAATACACATTTATTTATTTATTAATTTATAATACTAGAAACTATTATTTTATTTAGTAAATATGTTAAGAACAGTCTTCTATTAATGTATATTATTGAAAAGTTACTATACTCTAGCTATGGCTCTAGTTCCTATTATTATTTTAAGCATGTTATTTGTTAGATTCATTTAATCTATAGTGCGTATTACATTATTATCTCTATATTTTCCTAAACGAATTAGTTCTTCTTATTGTTAGCTATCCTTATAATTAGTTTTCTTTAAATCTTCCTTATCGTTCCCTAAATGAATTAGTTATGCAATTGAGCTGGACAAAAACTCTGGTTAAAAAATAATATTCATGACAGTGTTGAGTTATGTGGCAAAGTCTGTGTCCATATTTCATATCTGCATAAGCAGCTAATTTAAAAAGCAATTTCAAAAACTTAATTTTTCAACGATTATGTTTGTAAACAGCGTCGAGAGCTAGTGGTGTCCATGTTGCCCACACCAGCAGCAGGAGTCGAAGAATCCTGAGAAGCCTCAGAAGCAGGAGTAGAAGGACCCAAAGACAGTCGAATCGGTGAGCTTTTTATCATGGGCAAACACAGTAGCAGTCGTTGTCTAACCCTCCCCCAACTTTTGCTCTTGCCACCCCCAACCACAAAGTAAATGGCCTCAAATATGAATTTATTTTCTTTACTTTTCATCTCATTTTTTGCCTCGGATGTGCGTTGTTCTTCTGGTTGTTGTTGTTGTTGCTGCTGCTGTTTTTTTGCTGTTTAAAAAGCATTTAAGTCCCTGTAAAGTGACCCTTTTAATTTTTCTTGCGCTTCGTCGCATTGTTGCCTCTTAACGCACATCCACATCCACATCCTCGTCCACCCATCTTTGCGCCCAAGGACTTGCAGATCTGCCCGGGATTGCGACGTTTCCGGCATGTCTTCTATGTTCCCATCCCCCTGGCTTGCCTTTTGTAATTTAATATATTCATGCGGCGCATTTTTTGCGGTTTGACACGCTTGTTCTGTTGTGATTTCGATATCATCTGGGGAGTGTCATTGCGCATTACCCAAACCCCTGACAAGTTCTTCATATTCTGTGCACTCAAGTCGATAGTGAGACATCAAATTTAACATTTACAATATATTGAACAGATATAATTTAAGCTCACTCGACTGGAGTATTCTATATAAATTGATACTTAGATATTAGCTGAGCAAAATCTAAGACCAACCAAAGAGTCAAAGAAAGACAAGAGGAGATCAGAAGCTGCAGACAAAAGGTCTCTGATAAGCATTTACTCAACACAATAGCACTGTACAAAAAGCTCTTTGCTATAGATGTGGGTAATCTTATTAGAAAAGTCGCAAGCACTTTAATTATTTTCAACTATTTATAGGAAAACATAACGCAAAGTGACTTTCAAATTAACAAAAGTCTTTCGACTTTTTGCCAAGCCGAACACTAATATTAACAGCGCTTACAAATAAATTATTATTGCTGAGTTGAATAAATCAACTATTGAGCTCTCAAATTAAATTAGTTGGAAAATTACAAGTTGTAAGTTGCTGTGCAATTTCTAGGAGAGCTTGACTTAGAGCCAAGTCCAGCCAAAATGCGAAAGTATAAAAGCATATATAAAGTTCCTTCTGATTTTGTTGTAGGACGAAGCCGTCGCGGACTAGAGACGCCAACTGTGGCAGGGACTTAACGTCGATGGTTGTCCCGTCACGGCAAAAAGTGGCAAATGAATTCAATGGCTTCGGTTTGGTTTGGTGCTATCCTTCCGGTTGAGAGAGCTCCTCCATGTTTTTGTGCCGAAATCGCTGAAGGCATTAAACGTTTTCTAATTAAGTGCGCCACGGCTCTCCGGCTCTCCGGCTCTCCTCGTTTTGTCCTTATTGTCGTGGACATTTTATTATTTTTACGCTGCGAGTCGAACAACACAAGGATAATTATTGTTTTTTCGACTTGGTTTTTGGCCAAAGATTTTATGCGCGCTCTCGATGTCCGTGCCCAGCGATGCGCTTCTTTTTGCTACGACGTCTGCTTTGGGGATTCGACGAGCTGCATTAAAAGGGGTAGCAGGATATTAAGTTATGCCACGGAACTGAGATTTCCGGGCAGTGCGGGGGCAAGATGCCCACGCTCGCTCCCAAGCGGGCTTATTGGATTAGAATGTGCCGCTGTCTATTAATTCGAACTTTTAATGGGCGGCTTTTGCCCAACTGTGGCTTCCCTGAATTTTCTTTATTTATTTTCGTTTTTTTTTTCTTCTCGAAAAAAAACGCTTTGTGCACCGATTTGCTTCATTATACACAAAAAAAAAAATTGTAATGTAAAAGACGCGATTATCGTTGTTCTGCTTCCTATTTATAATGCTCTGTCCAAGTTGAGGTTCGTCCGCTCATTTCTTTTTCTTTGGAATTACAACGTGGACAGTTATTGAATATTCCGTTTTGTGTTTGTTTAATTATGAACTTTTTCTTTGACAAATACCGTGATTTTTTCTTCGGTTCTTGCTCATTTTAATCTGCCTTTTAATTTCTCTGCAAGTTTTCTTTGATGTATAAACTTTTATATTTATTTCCACGGTGTTTACCAATTTGCACAGAGAAAAAATACTGTGGAAGAGCTTACATTTTTAATTAGCATTTTGTTTGCTCTTCGACGCAATTGATAAACATTTTTTTAACGAAATTATTTAAGCGTATTTGGCTTAGAAATATATGGTCTCGATATCTTTCGGAGATTAAATATACGAATACAGCTTCTTTTGTTGTAGCTCCTTTCTAAAACCCTGAAAAGTAGGCTACATATTTTAAGGGAAAGAATGATTCAAGGAAAAGTGAACAACAATATTAATTTAGTCAAAACGATTGTATTTAAGTAAAGAGAATGTATGTTATTATATTTATGTGTTTTACTTATTAAAATTAAACAACTTTGCACTTGAATTCAACAGTCTACTAGATAATATTTTTAATTTACTTGCAAATATTTTCAGAGCTTCTTCAAGCCATTGACAAATTCTGGTGGCAATCCATTCACTTTCAATTCCGTTTGTCGCAGCAACAATTGTAATAATTTGCTTTCAAATGAATTCACCGTGATCTATGCACTAAACTAATTTCAATTGGGACCCAAGCAGGCGTGAAATAAACAAGAAATCACTTAATACCAACAATTACATAACCAATTAGGACTTTTGGCTTTATGAGAGAGAAGGAATCGCCAAGGCGGTGTGCTTAATTTTTTGGCATCACAGCATCCGCACAGGACATGGAACATGGAAGCTGTGTCATTGTGCTCATAAAAACCGAAAGAGAAAAGTTTTCAACAGACTGAGGGGGATGTAAGAGTGATAGGGGGGACGGACATATCAAGTCGATTACGTTTATGGAATATATAAACGAATGTAGTAAATGCTTCAAATGTTGCTTCGAGTGTTCCAGGACTAAGCTGGACAACGGAATATACAAAGTCATCTTGAAAGAGAGACGGGAGAGCACAAAAGGTTGCCAATTTGCTGACTTGTTTCGCAGTTGGCAGTTGATACTTGATATGCTCAGATGGGGATAAGGATGCTGCAGCTGCTGGTGTCCAGCGACTGGACACAGAAGAGCAGCTCATTGCTGTTCCCGTTGTTGTTGTTGTTGTTCCTGTTGCTGTGTAGACGTAAGTTTGATAAGCTACTTGAGCAAAAGCAATTGCAGAGGGACAACGCAACGCTGAATTTCGCAGATTTTTGCCATTCGTTTTTTCATTCAATCGGTCAAAGCACATGCTTAAAATATTTATAAAAATATGAAAAGCCTGCTTGTCGCACACACTCCCACACTCCCCCCCCCCCCCCACACACACACACACACTTAAGCTGATGTTGTCAAAAGGGTCCTAAGCTTAACTAGGCGTATGCGTAATATAACCGAGTAGCTACACTTGCATGTGTAGCACAGAGACAGAGATAAAGTCACCACAATGATAAATCATCTCTATAATATTTATAAAAAAAAGGCAACTTACCAGCATCACACAGAGCTTGTGTAGTGTATATATAATCGAATTTTTATTGATACAAGCGGCTTACGTTGAAAGGATGCCGCTTTTGCTCAGACAAGGGAAGAGAACAAGCGGCAGCATAAATAAGTACAAAATACTCGGGTAAGTTGCAGCTGAACGAATAAAAAATACATACACTAATAAGCAATTTTATCAATTGGTCAAGCACAGCGACTTCTTGGTTCCTTTTTTGGAAGGAGGGTTTTCTTCTTCGCGTGTAGTATTTCCTTATCAGGCTTAAATTTGACCAGTCGACTCTTGTCTTGGAGGTAAGACTTTTGAATCACCCAATGAATATGTTAGTTTCAACAAATCGATAGTTTCGTAATTGACGTAAGCTCATTTTTTAAGGACTTGAGTGCTGCTGTTCAGCTCGGTTTGGTTCGGTTCGGTTTGAAAAAGGGCTGCTTTAGTTGTGGCCACGCCCAGAGCGCAAAGAGTTCAAGTCCAGCATTGAGCTTACTCAAGACATTTGGCTTTTAATAAAATTCCACAATGGAGAAGCGAGCACTTCAAACTGTTTGTAACTCAATTAGAACAAAGGCAACGTCAGCTGCCAGCTTGCCATCTAAGCGAGAATGCTCAAGAGTCAGACTCAGAGAGAGCCTTAGAGCCAATAAAGAAGGCAAAAATTGTTGATAATTCGTTTTCCATACTCTAGCACACAAAAAGGGTCTATGGGAAATTCTAAAAGGGTTAAGTGTAGCTCGTTTTATTTATTGCAAAGTGTATCGTCAGTTCGTTATATAAACAGTAATGCTTTCTTATTGTTTAGTATAACTTTGACGTCGCTGCTGACAAGGCGGCGACGCTGAGCTGATGATGATGATGTTGCTCGCGCAACCCTTTCGTTATATGTATGTGTGTGTTTGGGTGCGTATGATGGCAGCGCCAGTATCTTGATAAGATTAATCAAATTTTCATAAAATGCTCTGTGGCACAAAAGCATAAAGTAGCAGAAAATATGCTTGGCGTGTAAAAAGGATTTATGCGTAATTATATAGGAATAGCGTAAAGGAGCGCCTTCCTTCTTCTTACTCTTCTTAAAGTTGCTGGTGCAAATATAAGTCGCAAATCAAAAGAGTTGACGTTGACAGCAGCGCTAAGAAGTCCCATCATTTGGAAGAGCTGCCTTTGAAAGGGTTATGGTTATATGATTACGGCTTTTAGTTTGCCCCCTGCGAATGACTTCTTTTGTGTTGCATACTTTTAGGCTGCGGCATTAATTAGCGAGCAGCGAGCATATATTTTGCTTTCTTGGAATTCACTTCGCTCTCCATACGCATACAGAGAAGATATATCGATATGTAAACGAAGTTGGGTAAGCACACAAATTAAAACCGCAAAATAAGTCTTGAGGTAACGCTGTGTATATATTTTCCTCCAACTTGTAGTTGTAGTTGTAGTTTTCTCTGTAAAGTGGCAGTCATTGAGTATTTGCATTAAAAATGAGAGACGTCTGAAAGCTGCTTACAGTGGAACCCAATTGCTTTCAAATTGAAATGAAAATAACACCGAAAAATTGCGGACTTCAGTTTTGCAATTCAAATTGTGAGACGCTTAAACTATTGGGCATAACAAAGATTTGCTTCTTTCACTCTTCCACAATCTCAGTTAATAAATAACTGCGCAAATGTTTATTTGCCATTTATGTTGATTTAGTTAGTTACTTTCCACTGTGTTTATCATTCGACGCAAGGACCAACAGATTTTGCCAACAAATATAAAATGTAAAACTAAATTTGCACATTACCTGGAGAACATGTGCCATCCCCACCGCAACACCAACAGCAAAAGCAAAAGGAACAGCAACAACAACAAAAATGAAACCCAACAAAACTTGCGAATGCTGAAAAGCAACGGAAACATTTTGGGTTTTACCCAAGTCGGCGGCTAAGGAATAGAAACATTTACTCTCACATCTGTAGTGCAGACACACCTGAAAGCAGAAGCTATTAGCTGGCAACAGCAGCAGCAGAAGTGGAAAGAAATAAGGACTTAGCAATCTTGACAACTACTTTCCGCTTGACAAGCAATTTCCACATAGATAAATTGAAGCAAAGCTGCACAAAAAAGAGTGGCGAAAAAATCAAAAATCGTTAGGGAAGCTAAGAAAGAGATGCGCGAGAAAGCACAAAAAAAAGTAAATTAGATACCAAATAATTGCTTGGCAGCTGCACTATGCTGCGTATACGTAATGTGCACGTATGAATGAAAAAGTGTTCGTCTCCTCATAATGATAGCTGACTGGCTGTCTACAACTGAGTGTGGGTGAGTGTGTGTGTAACACTGGCTGACAGCAGCGGAGGCGGATGGATGGGAGCGAGTAAAACATCAACAACTGTCGGCAAAAAACCCAAACTATGGGCGACGACATGAAACGGAAACTTACTTGAAGCCGGCACGAAATGCATTCTCAGTCAGCTCTACTCTACAGCACTTAAAAGGCGGTTGGAAGCAAAAGTAGCAAGCAGATAGTTAAGTCGATATCGCAGCAGCAGTTTCCGTCCGAAAGCAGGAATTTACTTGACATTTTCATTAGTGCGGCACAGCCGCAAACACTTTGCCAGCCCAACCCAGGCAGCCAGAGAGAAGTAGCTGGAAGTTGGGTTGGTGTCGCTCTTTGGCAGAGACATAGACAGACGCGATGTTTGCGGTTTGATGCAGAAATAAAAATAGCAAAGAGAGTGCGGATAGGGGAGTGTCATAGTCGTAAGCAACCCGTCTTCCTGCCACACACACACACACACACTCCCGCACACACTCGTATAAACCCATTTGAAATGGCTTATTATTGGGGTTTGTGCTGTACGAAAACATAGCGTCGTTCCACGTCGACAGTTGAGTTGTCACTGTGGACGTTGTCATCACCCACCCCCGCTCTCATCCCTCATCCCCGACTCCAAGTGAGGAGCTCACATCTTGATTTCGCACTGGGCTCGACGCCCAGCGCCCTGTGCTCTATGTTCTATGCTCGATGCTTTGTGCCTCAGCTTCAGGTCCTGGTCTTGGTCCTTGCGGCGAGGCCATCGCTCTGCCTAATGTTGTGGGAAATTGCATTAATTATTCTATTAGCAGCGTAATTCGTTCTTAATTGCATGATAAACTTTATTGCCTTTTAGGAGGATTGAGGACAACCCCCACCCAAGCAGATACCAACATTGCGTCTAAGGCGTGTGCTTCAGATATGCGACTTCGCCTTCCTCCACTCCACTCACTCTCCATCACAAATATGAGAATAAGTAGTCGTTTGAATTCCAGCATAAGCACACATTTATTTCAGTTAAGTGGACATCTTAGTTGAAGTAAATGACTTAAGATTGCAGTCCAGTTCCTGCTCGCTCTCAGATATGACACTACGTTTAATTGCGTGAGGGAATTCACACGATTAGTGTGCGCTTTATGTTGGGCTTGTAGGAGAAACTGATTTATTTCAGAATTGGGGGATTAATTAATAAGTGATTGAGCTCTTACTAGAATAATAGTAATATATTTTAAATGACAAATTGTGTTGTATGTAAAGTTAACGATAATGCATACGAATTTATTTTAACTGACTTCCAGAATGAGAGGAATATTATTTGATTGGGAATTTTTATTGCTTTGCATATACCAAAAAAAAGAGATTTTGTTTCAAATTTTCGAATCGCGGTACATACAATAGTGACTAAAGTATTTGGATAAGATAAAAATTGTATAACTTATTTAAGAAATACTTTTGTATGACAAAAAACGCCTTCATACTGCAATAGAATCATAGCTGATTTGGATGATAATTTGGTATGTTTAGTACGCTAGTTGTAGTTCTATATTATTATAGAAAATATAGTATTCGGTATGTCTTAGTATTTTTGCGGTATGTTAATTTGGTATATTTTAAGAATAACATCGCACTGTTCTGTTCTTACTCAAAATGGATACCCGGTATCTCATAGTGGAGCACACTCGATTGCACTTTTCTTAATTTTTAGGTTATACTAATAAATAGTACAATACTTTTAATTCAAACATGTTAGCTTCTAATGCTCGTTTTCAGTATTTACTTTATTAATTATCCATTTATTATTTGTAAACATTATGTATTTTCTTTAATTTTCATGTGAAATATTTTGTGTTATTTCACATTATTTAGAATTCTTGTTGTTTGCAGAAAATGTGAGCTTACATGATGCGTATACTTATTTTCTTTAGTCTAATTTAATTATTAAGTTCAGGACATTTCTGCCTTTTTTTTTCCAAAAGTAAATTTTACATGTTCTTCCGCCATTAAAATTCTTACTTTAAAATCTATAGTCACCATTTAAGTTCCTATTATAAATAGTAACTACAGAAGGTATATATATTACATAATTCTTGTTTATATATTTAATTTAGTAAGTGGTTATACTAGACATAGTTGTAGCTGGCTGAAGTATTTGTCTCAGAGTTCTATTGTGGAAATTCCAATCGATACACATAAATATTTCCAATATTTAAGGTATATTATATTTGTAAAATCTTTATTGTAGTTCATAATTTAGTTTTCCACTTCCCATTTAGCTATTTGTCATTTAGCATGTGTACTTTCCTTCGAAAAGCAACCGGAATAAACAAACTGAGGGCACTTATCACTCGTTTAACTCATGAGTGCAAATGAGAAGTAAGTGCAATTGGTTGCATATTGTTTTCAGCTACTTAAATAATGTGTGACTGTCTTTGTCTGTTTTCTACCCTTTAACTATTTGCTTGTCTTTATTGATTAGCTGCGATTTTGAGTAATAAACAATCCGTTCGACAATCAAATGGAAGGTGTCGTGTTGTTTGCACTGAATTGTGTTGAGTTCAGTTCAGTTGAGACTTGAAGTACTTGAGAGAGGGAGAAGGAGAGTCAATGGGAATGAATATAGCCGTGACTTGCCATTATCTAAGCGAAATCCAATTAAGCTTTATCGCCTCAAATTAATCAAAAAAAAACTCACGCAACAACAGCTGAACACAATAGCTGAGCAAATAGAATCGAACCTAAGTCAATATTAATCAAATCGCAGTCGCCTTAAGTTTGAACGCCGCCTGCTAACTTATCGTCACATCGAGAGAGTGAAACAGAGCGACAGAGAGTGAGAGAGAGGGGGAGAACGTTGCTGTCATTAGCGTGATTGAGGTGACTCCGAGAGATAGAGATAATAGATAATACTCGTAGATAAAGATAAGCATAAGCGCTCTTCAGTTCAGTTTTTCAAAGTGATTCAATGAAATTGTTTATTCATAGATTCTTATCACAATTTCTTTTGATTTCAAACGTTTCCCCCCTCTATATATGAATGCATATTTTTCGATTTCTGAATTTTTGTTTGACTTTTTGCGGCTGCCTGCTCTGTTTGCTAAGTCCACAGCAGTTGTCAGCCCTAGTCCTGGACTGCGTCTGGTCATCCCGTTTGAATTTCACTACGCTGACCAATATTTGCATTGCGGCTGTTTTCCACATTTTGATACGCGACATCGTTGCCGTTGTCCTACCTTCCGCACCTGTCATCCGTTTCCACATTTCATGCAATTAATTTAATTATGCGGTCGCTTCAAACTACTGTTGAGTGGGTGGCCCACGTCCGTTGGTCACTGAGTGTGAGGAGCTCCTGCTCCTGCTCCTGTCCATATCCTCATTAGCTTTCGTTGCTGTTGTTGGCTGCAAACTTGTTCCTTCTTTTGTAGTGCGGCACTAAATGCGATGCTTTTAGCCATAAATGAAAATGCGAAAATTGTGTTGGCCATCCTCTTTCAGAGTTCAGAGTTCTATCTTAATTAGATATACTATATATATTTATGCCCTGCACATACGTTTAAATTGTGTAGTTTGCATTACATGTATGTAAATGGGTTAATTTAATGTGTTATATAGGTGAACAAATTATTTAGCTGCTAATTATTAGCTGAAGTCTAGAAATTTCAAGGTATATTAGAGCAGAGAGTATTTTGTGAAGATATCTTACATAAATTTCAAAATTGTTCGTGCTTATCTTTAAAAATATAATATTTAATTTAATATAATATTTAATTTAAATGTGGGCAGTTATTTATAATTTTGATATACAGAATGTCAGACTCAATTTTTTGATCTGTGCAGCTATCGCATATATTATTCTGATTTTGGCATAATTATCTGTGTTATCTTTTTAAATAAGTAACATATTGAACCCTATTTTTAAACCTAACGCAAAAGGAGACAGTTTTCAACGATTTTAGGGCGTTGTCTTACTTATTATATTGACGTAAATATCATGTGGTTTGGAAATTTTCAAGGTAATCAAATAATGAGAAAGTTTCTTGACATATTTTCTCAAATTATATCCTATAAATACTATTTTCTATACTATACTATTTTCTTTTAAATGATTATTATTTATTTTTATTGATTACTGCAAATTAGCAGTTAACTTCCTTTGATAAAAATATATAATATTCTGTTCTTCACATTGTTTATCTTTAATTTCCTTAAGTAGAATACCTCTGACTGAAACTGCACTCATTATTTTGTGTAAACTTCATAGTCATTTGTGAAATATAAATATTTTGTTCAACGTTACTGAAAGTTAAAAAAAAAAGTTTGCAATGATTTAAAAATGCTTGCTTTAAATTTCACTTATTTTTTTTTAGCAACACATTTGTTGATTAAAATAAATGAAATTAATGCAATTTAAAGTCGAAGCACCATGGAAATGAGTAAATAGATTTCGAAAAGCACAAAAAAACATTGACAAACAGCAAACGTTGCTCTTGTCCCTCGGGGACAGAGACAGAGACAACATAGACAGCGACATCGACATCAACGACGACCCCGAACTCAATGGTAATGCAAACAAAGTCAAGTGGTGCCAGAGCTATGACCATTGGCAACTCAAGTGGGGGAGTTATGAGCAGATCATCGGCGGGAGTGAAAATTCAAAGTTTTCAGCCAAATATGTGACTGATGAAGAACCAAAGATATGTGGTATCTGTTTTAATTAGGGATTTGTCAAACAAAAACAGCAAACACTGAACAACCTTTCACATCTCAATCCGCATCCTTGTTACCAACGCCAATTGTATTCGCTGTGATCGCGATAAGCAAACACGCCTGTCAACATTCCACGGCGGCATGACCAAAAGACTACGGCGGAAAGGGAGAAGGAGAATGAGAATGAGAAAGAGAGAGAAAGTAGCTGGGCGCATCTTCAGCTTGGGTTCACCTGACATCGTCAACGACATCGTCAGCGACTTCGACAGCGACATCGACATCGATTTTCATATTTTCATTGTCAAAACTGCTTGGGCGAGAGAGAGAGAGCTGTGAAGCCTGAAAGTCAAGCACTTTGCTTTTTTATCTGTTATCACTGAAAATTGTTACAAATCGATACGGCGTATCGCGTATCTCGTACCTGGTATCTGGTATCTTGTTGCACGGCGTGTTTTTTCACGGTTGCCAATGCGCGTTTGAAGATGCCGTGACGCGTGGTGGTCGGGGGATGGGAATTGTGCTTGATTTTTATTTTTTTTCTTCTTTTTCAAAATTGTCAACTCTTGGTTAGCTGTGAATTGGAGTGGGAGATTGGGGGGTGGCTGTGGCATCAGTGCGGCGACAATCAGTGCCACATCCGAGACATAGATACTGAGATACAAGCCAGTCGAGCTTGGAATTTATCTATTGATTTGTTGAGTGTTTCTTGCATTCAGTTCAGTTCAGTTCGGTTCGGTTCGCCTCGCATTTGCTTTTCTGTTGCTTTGTTGGGGCATCAGTATCAGTATCAGTTAAATCAATTAAGGCTTTCAAGTGGAACTTTTTGCCGATCGCCGTGTGCTACAAACATATGTACATTGCTTACCAATGTATTCGACTGACTATATATGTTAGAGCTATCGGTATCGGTTCGGTATCGGTATCATCATCATATATGCGGCTCTCTCTGTGTGTACTTGGCCCATGTTCTTTAGTCGCTTTCAATTATTTCAAGTGGTAAATGTGGTTATTCCATTTAATCAGGGGTGGGGCACAACAAACCACCACAGCACAGCACAGCACAGTCAGCCAAACATTGTCAGCTAATGTGTCATTTTTTCTTTCCAACAACTAATTGAAGTGCGTCTCCCGGCTCAAGGTCTTCGACAGCTGACTGACTGAAGCTCGGGAAATTGAAATTCAAAAACTAAAATATTTCATCTTTACTTCGCTAGCATTGTATATATAAATATTTAAATTTACAAACTATTTGACATCTGAAATTTGTTTGTAGTTTATTTATAATTTAGATCTGATAATACTCTAGATAAATCCAAGCAACTGAAAAGATGTTACATATAATGGCAGGGTTCATTGGATAACTGCTATTTCTGTTAATTTGATATTAATTATACAATTTACTTATTGTTAAAATAGACAAAAAAAAGAGAGACAAAAATATACTATGATATTGACAATAAATGAAAGTTTCAAAAAGAGAAACAAAATGATAAAATATTTCAAATTTTATATTGCAAATTTTTCAATACATATTTTCATGAGATTTGTTTTCTAAGAATTTTTTTATATCTTTTAAAAAGTTAAATTCTCAAAGAAAACTTAAAATACAGCATATGTTTGCGTTAAATATGTTTTAAGTTTTTTTTTTAGTATCAGGATTTTTGTTGATTTTATTTTTAAAAAGTTAAATTCTTAAATTTAATAATGTAGAGTGTATAGCTCTGAATAATATAATATTGAACTTATTATATGATTAATATTTATATGATAAATTAAAATGTTAAGCCTAAAAACTTTTCTTAAATTATATTTTTTCATTTCATATCATAAAGATAGCAATAATTTGTGAAATGAATTCTATAAATTAAAAATTACAATATTTTCTGAAAAACAGTTCTATGAATTGAAAATGTTCGTTACTTTGTAAGCTATAATTTTTCCATTTCCAAGAAATTTAAAAATAACTTGTATTACATAATCTGAAAAGTAAAAATGAATTTGAAATTCGCGTTTTCTTTTATTATTAAGTGGTTTGCATTATCATAAGCTTAATAAAAGATTAAAGTTGTATAAAATATTTGGAAAATTGTCCTTCGTTCTCTCCCTCCAGTTTTCTTTATATAAAGCACACACACACACACTTACGCGTAGATATAGCTCCCTGGTATATACACCGAAAAAAGCGAGGAATATAAAAATCAAGTAAAACCCAAAATCAGCGCAGGCGCATTGGAGGCGTCGACGTCGGCAGCAAAAGCGAGAGCTCAGCGAGAGCTCCAATGGCACCGCCAGGCTATATGCTCAACTTCCCCCCTTGCCACACCCCCAGCCGCAGGCAACTCCCTTGCCTCGCCTCGCCTTCGAATTTCCGGGGCAACATTGGCAATGTCAATACTTGAGCCAAGCGAATGGCAGCTCTTCAGTTTCAGCTATGTGTACATATGCACACACTCTGGAGCAGATCCCTGACAAGGATAATGCTGTCAGTCCACACACACACACACGTACGCACACTTATATAGTTTGGCTGTGGTCTTAATCGAAGTGCTGGCAACTCAAGTTGGTTGGCTGTTGGCCAACATATGTACGAGTATCTGAGCAGATACATATTACATAGCCAACTTGGTCTAAGTTTTATTTGCATGCCCAGCAATTGCAGTATCATTAGTTACCTCCCTGTCCCCCTCCTGCTGGGTGATAAGCCAGGACAACTGGAAAGGAGGGGGAGGTTGCAGAAGCTGCTCTGACTGGGGACACATCACCCGAAAAGCGGAAACGTCAAGTTGACGCTCTCGCCGGAAGTGCTCAGTGCGATAGAAAGGACAAAGGATGGTGTTGGATGGCGTTGGTGTCGGCGTTGGCATTGGTGTATCCTTCTCAGCATTACCCATTACCCATTATGTTGGCAGTGCGTTTAATCAACAATAAAATCAGAAATCAAAAACTTAATGAATGTCCTTTTGTCATTATGCTAACAACGACAATGACGATGATGATGACGATGACGATGACAACGATGAGCACACTCGCCCTGAAAGAGGGCTTGTCTGATGTCCTGCTTTCCTGCTGGCAGCCTTGATGGCATTATGGCTACCACGACGATGATGATGAGGATGCTGACGAACAAGTTGACGGCAACGACCGTTTATGCGGCTGATGGTGGCACATTGAGTAATAACAATAATAAGTGGAGAGGCCACGTCAGCCAACCGCGCACTTTATAGTTAGGCCCACCCAAGTTGGCTGGACATCATCAGCCTGGAGGATCGCGATGCGACGCGACGCGATGCGACGCATTCTAGTTCCAGCCTCGAGTCCTTTTCCCAGTCCGGTTGACAGTGCTGTCCGTCTGCTTAAAGTTGAACATTTCCACACGTTACCAGTACTCAAATGCCCTTTGCACTCGCCGCTGGCTCACACACTGTGTCGCGGTTGTTGTCCTTGCCCCATCGCCGACCTCTCCGCCTCCCTCCCCATCATGCCACACACTTTGGCTCCTGTTTGTCTCGCGCACCAGAAAAAGAACCGTATAATAAAAAGCAAACAGCAGCCGCCGAAATAACTTTAATAAAATTATTGATTTTTCCTTGGGTCGCACAGCATGTGAAGTCCTTTTTGCATGTTTTCCTTTTTCATTTTTGAATAAATGATGTCGCTGATGATTACACATCAGGTGAAATATATATGTAGGTTTCTAATCAACCGCATAAATTTACTTATTTATGAAGCAGAGCCTAACATTTTAAATTCGAACCATTTTATATTTAACACTTATTCAACTTATTTTTCACTATCAATCTTGTCTAATAAACAAATTTTAATGTAACTAAAATATGTTAAAATAAATATTTTTATAGTTTGACTTAACAGAAAGTATGTAATATGCTCCTTATTATTATTTAGATATCATACAAATAATTATGTACATACGTAGTTCAAAGTTTATCAATATTAAATAAGATTACATAAATTCATTTAACTGTTTCAATGAAAATAGTATAATACATAAAGAACTAAAGATTAATTCAGTATTTTAATAATATTTTAAAATTAAGTAATTTAATTCATACAACTTAAATTGTAAAAGGCGATAATAAGCTATACAATTATACACAATTCGAAATTATAAGCCAATTCGCAATAACATATATCATAACCATTATCATGGAGAAATTAAATTCTATTCGATTTATTTAAAGATGATATAATCTTTGTAACATATTTTACCGTATTTTTGTTTTTATTTAAAGTGTAGATTCAACTTCTATGAAGATTAATTATTATAAGTCAAATAATAATTTTTTTACTACATATCTTTCTCAATGCAATATATTATATTTCAATATCCAATACTTAATAGTATTTAGAGATAAAAAACCTAATAACATGTACAATGGTTTACCGAAAAGTATCTGAAATTACATTAGACTAGAGATACATACATTCCATTACATATTCTAGGAACAGCGCAGATTTCAAGCATGAAAATTTGGTAAAGCCCTGCCCAAGAGCAGTTGTGGCACAGCGTGGCATCTGCCTTGGCCTCGTGGCATCGATGGGTGACTTTGGTGGGTTGGTTGGGGGCCCTGTGAGGCTGTTAACTAAGTGGAAAGACGTCGACGTCGTCGTCGACGTCGGAGGCGATAAAACCGCAGCCAACTAAGGAACAACAACTTAGGAAAGCAGCGCAAGCACTCGGGGCAATAACAACAGCAACAACAACAAGTACAAATACAAATACAAAAAAAAAAAGATGAAGTCTTGGGCAAAGGCAAAGCTTAGCCAATCAGCGTACGCCGAGGGCGGAGTCTATCCGAACTGGTTTGCCGGCGCTTTTTATATGTTTATTTTGTGTGTATTTTTGCTGATGTTGTCGTTGTGCCGTTGTCGATGTTGTTGTTGTGTTTTTCGTTTACGTTTACACTTTGCTCATCTTGCTTTGCTCGAAATTTTTTTATGGGTTATCTCGCTCTGGCACATCACTGACGAGAGCGAAAGGGAGAGAGCGAGAGCTTCCCGAATAGTGAGTGCTTGTGTGTGTGTGTGTGTGAGTATTGCCGAAGTAAACGTGAGTCTTGAGTGTGTGTGAGTGAGCGAGAGTGGCATCGAAAAAAAAAGAGCAAAGTGGGATAGGGAGAGCGTACACTAAAAATGTGCTGTAAGAAGGCGGATAAGGAAGATGATAAAAAGAAATACAAGACATTTTTTTTTTGTTGAGCCAGATGATTATCTGTGCCAATTGCAAAAAGCTTCGACCGCTTCCATTTCCATATATAGTTAGTATTGCTATCTTTTATATATTTGTGTATATTACATATGGGAACAGCTGATTTAATGCCTTGATAGTGTTAATGCAGCTATGTGTAATTATAACACGCTGAAACTCCACCCAGTTGAGGGTACTACTCTATATGTACATATCTCGTATGTATCCTGAGGAACAGCGAGTGCGAGTGCGAGTTCCTATTTACCGTAGCATGTACTCGTTACTCGGCGTCGGCATCCTTCGCGGCGGTTGGCTAAACCCAGCTCCCCGAACACCTAATCACATGTAATGCGCGCGCATTATCTGCGCTCTTATCTGCCGTCAGGTCTCTGTCTCCGTCTCCGACACCGACAAGTGGTCACTTCGTGCCATTTGCACGAACCAAATATACAGACACCCACACAGGCACACAGTGATACACATACACATAATCGCCATCCATTTCCATTCGTCGAGGTGCTAAGTGCGGAGTGGGTGTTGCTACTGTGCTTCTGCTTCTGTTCTCTGCCCTCTGCTGTTCGGCTCCCCATAACGACATAATAATAATAAGCGCTGCCGATTTACTCTTTCATCCCAGGCACAGGCGCGAAAGTATTCTCGCATCGCACTCGCACTCGCTGAAACCGCTTAGCCGAATGGCCCACGCCCACGCCCACTCTCTGCAATAACTCAGCATGTCTCTGTGTCTGTGTATGTATGTGTGCGAGTGCACGAGTGTGTGTGGCATAATTCCACCCGAATTTGCAGCAAATCCATTGAATTTCGCTACAGCGCACAAAAAGTAAAAGAAACGCGCAGCCGAACAACGAGCCATCGTGCATTGGATATGAGTGTGTGTGTGTGTGTGTTTGTGTGGGGAGGGTGGCTAGATGTCTGGCAGGTGGGTGGGGGAGTCTAAGTTGTGAGACAAGTGCAATTCTGCGCCGGAACAGGTTTACCCCAGTTTCTACGTGTGTGACTGTTTGTGTGTGAGGCGGCTCTCTCTTTGCTAGCAGCAGCACTGTTTGTTGCTCTCCGTGTTGCCCTCTCGCTCTCACGCTCATCGCTGTGAATGTGTGCGTGTTTTGTTTTGGTCACACACATAAATACAAGCACAAGCAAATTAAATGGCTCTCTCTACTACTATTTCTACTACTATTTGCAGTACTACTTGCAGAATAGTAACAAGCGATCCTCTAAGGTGACTGAAGCGTTGGTTTAGCTGAGGAGTATTATGGATGTATTAAATGTATATAAATTTATTGTTTTATATTACATTAAATATATTATTAAATAAAAAGATATGTCATATTATGTTTTTTTAACTGGGCACTAAAAATTGATAACACTTAAAATCTAGGATGGTAGCAAAGATTAAAATATTAATTTCAAAGTCAATTCATTCAATTCAGTTTAATTTATTTCAAACCATCTGCAGTTTTGCTACTATTTTCACACACACAACGTGAACCGAGAGAGCGCACGACGACTATTCAGAGAGAGCGCGAGAGCGAATCGTTTGACGTGTACGTTGTTCGTGTGGTGACGCACACACACGCAAAAGGCAAGCAGCAAATGAACAGAGACGGAAACGAACGGCTGACGTCGCGAGCCGAGTGCCGGCCGGGGCGGGCCGGTGCTTTGTATGTGTGCTGCCTGTAAGTGTGTGTGTGTGTGTCTGGTGTGGTGTGTGTCAGTGCGAATGCGAAAGAATTTTTCAGTTGTGCGACAACTTGTGCTGTGGAAGGATGTCTTGACGCGCGTCCGTTCAGCAGTCAGCATTAGAATCATACTGTAGCGTAGTAATTGAAGCCGCAGCAGCAGCAAACAGTGAAAGAGCAGGCGACGAAATTGTTTGCAGTGCTGTTGTTATTAGTTATTGACAATCCGTATAATGGACAGTCGAGTACGAGATACTTAACACACACACACACTTAAATAAAAACGTATATGACCAACTAGAGCCGAAAAAGGCAGTCAAACAATAAAAGAGAAAACAAATCAAAATCAAGCGAACAAAGTAAACAAAAAATCACAACAGGCTGCGCTTATCACAAGCACAACAACAATACTAACAATAACAAAAACAACAACAACAACAGCAACAAGAGTAATACTAAATGCAAACACCAATACAAACAACGAATAACGTAGAACGCATAACGAATAACAACGAATCAATTCTTGCGCACTCAAAACCCAAAGTGGCAATCAGTCAATCAGAGAATCTCTCTGGCAATAGACCACAACACACACAACTATATATCGACTTGCATATTCCCTACGATATCTCGATATCTCTTTAAGTTCGCGGCGAGTTCAGACGTTCAGTTCTTCAATTGTTGGAAGCTCGAGTGGTTGCTTGTGTCGCGTTTCAACGAGAGGATCACTTTGGGCTTCTTATCGCCGTCGGTTGGCTCGACTTTTGACACGCTCCTCCTTCTGTTCCTCGTCCTGTTTTTTCTTCAGCGAGGCTGAACGTTAGCTACTGATATACTAAGATTTCAAGCGCGTTTTTTATGGCGTGCCCGTGCCGCCAGTGCTAATGATGTCGCGTCGAGAAGTGCAGCAGCACAACTGCAAGAGAACAACTGCATCGAATCCGTTCCGGCAAACAGCGACTTCGACTCCAACTCCGACTCCGACTCCAACACCAACTGCAAGTGCTTGTGTTTGATTGTGATTGTGTCTAATTTGCGTCTCCGTCGTGGCAATAAAAAAGTAAAACACTGTGTGAGAAACCAACCGGTAATCGGAAAATCAAAGCGTGCTTTAGTCTTATCGCAAATTATAACATTACAGCAATAATAAATTTATAGCAACATTTTAATTATTGCTACCAAGCAAGACTAATTAATTAATGCCAAACGCGCCAAACTTGACGCAAATCATATATAAATAAAACCTCAAGGGTCTGCAACAATCATCGATCCGAGTGAACACTGAGAACTCGCAAGAGCAAACCGAAAATTCTTAAACCGAAAACGATCCAACGATCATTGTCAATTTCCATGATGGACTTTCAAAGCGCCATGGAAACCTTTGCCGAGGCCTGGGTAGCTGCCAATGCCGGACAGCAGGTGAGTTTTCCTCTTTAACAACTCTATTAAGTCGGATCTGAAATACCGTCGCCTTCAGTCTAGACGCTAAACACTTCGCAGTTAGTTTTGGCTCAGATCAGACGTGAAGCATTTCAATGGGTTGCCATGTTATGCCGAGTTAGTCACCGTTGAGCACTAAAAGCAACCAGCAACGAGCCTGCTTCTTCTCCCTGTACACATCTGAATCAGTCTAAGCAAACAAGAGCGACAAGTGCGCGTTCTAAACGAACTCGATATGCGCTACAATCGCTTTTAAATCGATTTAGAAAATTTCAGAATTAGCGCAGATTAAATTATCTGTAATGTGTTGCGGGAAATTACGTTTTCATGGCTAGGAAATGATAATTGTAAAAAGACTTGGTAAAGATCAGCTGAAGATCTAAAAATAGATCATCAAGATCGAATTTATAACTATCCATTTTTAATGAAATTAGAAACTTGGGAAATTTGTTCAATTTTATATAATTTTTAATTTGTTTTTAAATTTATTGAAGTTTTTTAAAAGTTAATTATACGATTTTATTAAAACCTTCAGAGAGTTTTGCAAATATAAAATTTTTTCTATTATTGCATTGAAGTAAAAAACTTGCATATGAAATTTGTGAACAAATGAATTATTATAATACAAAGGCAAAGATTGGCTATGATTAATTATAGATCAAATTAATATTAATAAATATTATAATACAGAGACAAAGATTGGTGAAGATCAAATTATGTTGTTTATTATAAGAACATAATTTTATCTCCTTAGTTTTTAGCATGAAAACGTTTTCAACCTTTTTTAATTTGGGATTTTAAATAAATACTAATGATAAATTGATAATAGTGGCTAATAAATGGGTTTATGTTTATTATACTTTAGTAAATAAAGTTGTTAAAAACGGTTTGTCGAAAGAAGTTCAGAAGTTTTTGCAGGGTATTCAGGAAACGTAGCAACATCTGGTATTAGGAAATCACAAATAGGCGTATAGAATGACTGCAACCTGGTCGGGTTCGTTGTGATAAAAAGCCTTGTTTATACACAGATGAATTTTCTTTTACTCATTTTTTTTTTTTTTTTTTGCTACGAGTATTTATGCAGATTAAGAGATAATCCTTATCGGCTGCGTGGCAGCGTGTTTAGAGTTGAGATTGGAGCAGCAGATAAGCGAAGTGGGGCTGGTGCTGATTGTATTTCTCTGAAGGTGGAGGGGAGTAGGGAATTGGGGGTCGCTATGTACATAAGGTGGGTGCAAATAGATTGTATGTGCGTGTGTGTTTGCTGGCTTATGTGTATTTGCCTATTTGGGATCGTTGGCTAATTGCTTTGGTATGGTAGGTATATGGGTGGAGGCGTCTTGGCCAAGTCGGGGCATGCCCTACCTTGGCGCACCCCTCGCGAGTCCTAATCTCTGCCAGCTGGCGGAGCGGCCTATATCCAAGTGCCGCCACATCGAAAAGCTTTTAGCTGCGATAAGATAATCCCTCGAGTTGCGACTTTGCTTATTGCTAATTTGGGCATAAGGTGATGATGTTGCTGCTGACGTTGCGTCGCCCTCTCTCTCTCTCTCTCCACTTAGATATGGCCCGATAAATGCGATAACAGCGTTGTAACTGTAACTGTAACTTTAAATGTACTATATAGAGATATATGTAGTTGAGTGTTGCGCATAGCGTCATCGTTGTTGCTTTTATCGGGAATAGTTGGGAACTCTGGAACTGCGTTTGACGTTTACGTCGCTGTCGAAGTTGATGTTGGCAGCGCTCCGTCACCCTGTCATTGATATCGCAATTAATCCAAATAAGTGCGATAAAATTGATTATGAACATGCTGGCGTGATTAGTGCAACGCACACTGTGGATCCCGCACACACACAGTGGTATACTCACACACACTCTCGCAGTGACAGACTACATGTGTCCGGGCGTTTATTAGCAGGCATAATTGATTATGTCGTGTGAGTGTAATTATTATTTATCTGGTTGAGGTTTGTCAGTCAACCCTTACCGCCACCCCTGCCCCCTGCCCACTGATGGCATATGGTCGCATTAGTCAGTGGGCAAATCTATGGGATGGATTTACAAGTGTGGCCCTCATTTGATTTCTGTCTCTATTTTATGATTTCCGAAAATGGAAAAAACCAAACAGAAAGCAAAACAAAAACAACAACAAAAATAATACTGTTTGGTTATTTTATATATTAAATAAATCAACGCATTAACTGAATGTTACCGCTGTCGATATCAAGACACACACACACACACACTTACACATACACATCTATAGCATTCCTCGACTTATCGGCATTGTCTTCTTGCTTAAATCATGCCAAGTCTACAGTCTACGACAAAAAATGTTAGCTGCGGCAAGAATTCTTTTTTAGTTTTCTTGGCGTTTATATTTTTTGACAGTTTTATGTGTTCGACGCATACGCTTAGTGAATCGGTGAATGGGATTAAGATAAGACTAAGTTCGAGTCCCCCCATATGGCACACAGATAATAAAGCTTTAGGTATGTAGGTCTTTATATGTGTATTGAGTTCTGTTTCGTTGGTTTTTTTTTATTTTTTATTTAATTTGTGAGCGTGTTCCAATCGCTGCTTATAAATAACTAAATGGACACAAGTTTCAAAGAACCCAAAACGAATAAAACAATAACAAATCAAAAGAATCTCGATTCACGAATCAAAAACTATAACAAATCATTTTCTATTTTCTTGTTGTTGTTGTTTTCTTTTTCTGTTTTTTTTTTCCTACGAAAACACCTATTACACTTGGAGGCTACTCTATCTGTCGGTATAACGTCGGTCGGAGTTGTCGTAGCTTCTTTTGATTTTGCAACTAATTATAAAGCATTTAGTTTTATTGTTGTGATAATTTCTCAGCTTCGACGCCAATATCGAATAATCAGACAAACAACCAACAAAAAAAACCCAAAGAGACACAATGATAATGACATGCGTTTCGCTTTGTAGTTATATCACCTTTTTCATAGATAGGACTTTTGAATTGAATTGAATTCATTTCGTTTCATTTCATTCATTTTTAGCCAGATTAGCTGTATTGATTCTATGCGATGACAGCGGCAATTTAATGATCTCTTTCTAGGGCTAATCTCATAGCTCTTTGCTCCTGTCCTATTTGATTTCCTGCTTAGCGAGCAAACGAGCGAACGCGTCATTTCCGTATTTGAGCTAATCAATAATCGACTGCGCATCGAATCATTTCATGAATGAATGCAGCAAGCTCCCCTTTTCACCTTGCCAGCTCGTTTTTGGTAAATTCCGGTAGTCAAATGTCCATTAAATGCCGCTCATAAATGTCCAAACTGTTTGTCATCCCGCTGCTTTGCTTTGCTTTGCCTCTGTCTCTTTCTGTCGGTTGTTGTTGTTGTTGGCACGCCTCTTTGTTTGCGCCTCCGCCCCCGACTAGCTCTGGCTGCTCACTTTATTGTTGTCTTGGCTTTCTTTTCTGCAAGTGTGAGTGTGAATCACGTGTGAGTGTGTGTGTGTCAGGTCTAACACCTTTTTAAACTCTTACTGCTGCCGCATTGACTGCGACTTCGACTTCCACAACGAAGCATTTATCAGGGCTTAGGCGTGTTCCTTTCACACTCACACACACACACACGCTAATACACACACTCTTGCAGCTCGACAAGCGACAGACAGTCGAGAGACACAGATCTTTTAGCCGCTTTTGCTTTTCTTTTGATTGTAACACATTTTTAGCATTTCATTCTACGCTTTCTCGGCTCCCACTTTGTGGTAGATCGAGGGGAGTGGAGAGGATGGAAGGGGGGGACAACTTGCGGTGGGTTCAGCGCCTTTTTACGGTCCGATTATGTGCTGCGGAGTTTGCGTATGCGATTTAAAAATGTATTAATTATTCAAAGCCGATTGGATTATAATAATTTATAATCATTATTACCATAAGTTGCTTGGCATCTCTGTCTCGCTCTTTCTCTCTCGCTCTCTTGCTTAAACTGGATCTGAAACTGGACTTGGAGATTGGATTTGAAGTTCACAATAATGTTACTGGGCTGGGCTTTCATATAGATCGCTCGATCGATCGTTTTGCCATAATCTCTTTACACAAATTATGCATATCGAATGTAAAGTCAATCTTAGTCATCCGCACAGTGTATATAAACTTTAAGTAGTACTATACTATATATAGTATATCGATCGGTTGACGAAAATCAATTTTGATATCGAAGCGCAAGAAACGCGTTAAGTTAATTACAACTTGTCAAGTTGTCTGTAAGTTTGGCATTGCCGGCTCGAATCAAAATGGCTTTAAATCAATTTCTGTGGCATGTTTTCTACTATTTCACTTCACTCGCGATCTTTTCAAATATGCCGCCCTCTGATAATCAACAAATGTGTGTGTATCGCTGTTGTTATTGTTGTCTACCTTTTTACCTTTTTTTCCAGTTTTGTACTCACTGCATAGTCAAGAGTCGAGAGAGTTGTCGCGTCTGTTTTGGGTTTGTGGTGCAGCTATCGTAAAACAATTTTGTTTCGCAGCTAATGACACAATGATAAAACGATTTGTAAGACATTGCGATAAGTGCGGTTCAGGCTTTGTAGCTTAAGGCACATCGCACATCCGAGCAATCGAGCAATCGAGCAATCGAGCAGCGATAAAATGGGGGCAAATGACGTGTTCGGGGGAAATTAATATGGTTGCCTCTTGATCTAGAGATTGCTTCCTTGGAACTCTGTGCGCACATTATCAATGAAAGCAATTTCCACAAGTGATCATCAGCTAATGCCTGAGTACTCTTTCATATTTCTTGGCACACACCGCTTCGACTCGTAGTCAATCACAGAATTCAGGAACAAAAAAAAGCTGTCAGCTCTGCCATTATGTATTTTTAAACACATTTATTAAGCAGCTTAATCAGCATACCGAAAAAAGAAAAACGAACATGAAAACGAAACATGAATAACATTTACAATCTGCGCATTTCCCTCCCAAATTCCCAGTTTGCTGTCCCTCCCATATTTATCCACCGACGCATTGTCACCTATCTCGCTTAATTAGTGGATTTGGCCTCTTCATGCGAGCATATCTATCTCTTGGGTTTTTTTCCTTCTTTCTTTCTCCCCTCTGCATTTATTTATATACACACGTATCGCATCCAAATCCGAGACTGCTACACAGAGACAATCGCATAAATTTGACTTAATTTTGTTGGAAAATTATGACAAGTGGGCTGAATGGAATATAGTATTATTTGGGCTGCATAAACTTGACGAAGACAAGTGAAAATATATACTACAAGATCTTCGATGTGTATCCCTCGCTGTCTATTTTTCCAATGTTTTCATATCGCAAATCATTTCTGGGATATTTTTCGATCATATTTCAAGTTTTTGGGGGGATGACAAACACAAACACAAAAAAAAACTTACATAAGCCAGACTATATATATATGTATAATATATATAGATATGTTGTGTGCTTTTGTTTGTATGAAAAGATTTATAACATTTCATTTCGTTAATTTCGAAAGGGGCTCGACTAAGTCGCCAAGTCGGCAGGTCGGCGGCGCATATTACTAATACGTCCCGTTGAAAATCATAAGCCGCCAGCCAACAAACGATTTCTACAAGTCACAGCGACAATCGGCTTAAACTAATACGCCGACGAAGTCGAAGTCGAAGACTACGAAGACGAAGACGGAGTTTTGTGTCCAAGTCTCTCAGCAGTCTCAACATATTTTTGTTAATAGCAGCCAATGATGGACAAAATGTCGGTAACCTCGTCTTATTTAAAGTATTAACTGCTAACTAATGTGCGACACATTATAACGAGGGAACCGAAATCAACTGAACATCAAGTCTTACAACGCGACTGCGAGATACCCATTAGCTCAAGACTATAAACAATTTCGTTGTAATTGTAGCTATTAATTTATTAATTGTCTTCAATTAATTGCAGTTCTGAGTAGATGAAATTTTATTATCATTTCGCTCAGTTAGAAAGAATTGAATTCATTTTATTAACTAATTAAATTTATATGTTGTAATTTGAAAAAGAAATTTTATTAATTGAATACATTTTTCAGATTTGACTGATTAAATTTGTCATTCATAATTTGAAAATAAATCTCTTTCATTGTGTAAAGTTTTGAGAAATTGTAAATTGATTTTGCCCCTGACTTCTACTATTAAATATATAAAGTAAAAAAATATTTAAAATATATTTTATAATTTGATAAAGAAAATTTACTAATTGGTCGAACTTTCAAATATGACCAACTAAATTTGTCTTGTAAACTTTCAACTCATCAATTGTTTAAGTTTTTCAGACTTATTAAGATTGCATTCTTTATTAAATGGAAGTCTTAAATGATTTTAAAAGAAGTTAAAGGAATTAAATTAAATTTTATAAATTTTTTTTGTATATATTTATCTCTAGCTTTTGAATGGACAAATGCTTAATCAAATTTTCACATTTTTGTTAGCTTTATTTTTAGCTCTTAATTTTTTTCATTAATGTTGATAGTGTAAAATTAAATTTCTTATTGATGATAATTGTATTTTCAAGGTATTTCTTAATAATTTCAAAACCAAATTCATGACTAATTTCAGTAATAAGTTAAATCCAATTTCGAATTGACAAATTGTGTATTAAATTACATTTTAAAAAGAATATAAATACTTTTTTTTATAAAGATGCAGGGCCTAGTTGGAAACTCTTCGCTTTCTGCAGGGTATTTAAAGTTGTCGCTCGTGCTTAAACCTGTCTATCCATAGCTACACCTCATTTAAGTCCAGTTTGCTGTCACAGGAGTCAACGCCAACGCCAAGGCCAAAAACAGGTGAAGCTGCTGCTGCTGCTGTAGCTGAAGTTGAGGTAGAAGCTAATGCTGAAGCTGATGAAGCGGTGATCATGCGAGCTTCTACAAAAGAGATTATATTTTCTAAGCGCTCGCAGCAAAATGTGCGCCACACAAACGTGTGAAAGAGAGGGAGCTGTAGAGAGAAAGAGAGAGATGGAGAAAGAGATGATGTGTGTGTGTGTGTGTGTGTGTGTGTGACAGTGGAAACGCCTAATGCGCAGTGAGCGGCGATCGCTGAGCTGCTTAACTAAATCCGGCTTAAGATCCGACACAAAATTAATGTCGTTGAAAAACATAGCAAAAGTCACACATTAACGCCGACTGCGACGGCGACTGAGACGTTGATGTAGACGCTGAGGAAGTCGCTGGCGAGGCGAAGCGATTACCCATGATCTCGCACCAAGAGCTGTGCTCCCCACATTCCCATTCCCATTCCGAGTTGGAGATGGAGCGAGGTGACTCTGTGTAGACATTTTACAGCGGATTATTTTGAATTTGCAGCGCAAAGCAGAATGGAAAATAAGCCATTTGGCAAGGGGGTCGAAGAGGGGGGGATGTTGTTGGTACCCAGCAGCTTGTCAATAACTAAATTGATTCAAATTACCAACGATTTATTGGCCATTGCGCTCCACAGCAAAAACTGACAATGGCCATCGGCATTTGGCAATCGACGATGTGCGATCTTCGATCTTCGATCTTTGATTTTCGTGGCTACTGTTGCCCCAACAACTAATCCACTTAGCTGCGCTCTCTCTCTCTCTCTCTCTCTCTCTCTCTCTTCCTCTTGCTCTCACTCTCTGTCTGTCTGTCGACTAATCGCAGTTACACATACTTTTTTCCTAGTTTTGTGTTATTTTTTTTTTGACTAGTCATAAAGCCGCGGCTTTTGCTTCGCGTTAATCACAATCGTAAAATGACAAAAAAAAATGTGTCGACTGGCCGTAAGACGATAAAACATGCACAGCAAATCGTTAATAACTCAACTTTAATCTATATAATGGGCCGCCTTTTATCCAAATCTAATCAATTCCATGTCTCCCCTCTGCCCACCTCATCACCAAACCGCGGGAGGGTGGTTGGGGGAGTGGAACTGTATCTAAAGGCGACACATGTTTCATTACTTGCGTTTTATCGAAGACCTTTCAACTGGCCCGTATTTGTGTGGCTGGCCAAGGGACTGATCGACTACTCGTCGTCTGATCGACCATCGATATCTTTAATGTTCACATTATGATATACACATAATTGTATACCATTTGTGTGTGTGTATGTATTTGTATTTTCGGGTTAATCTAATCGTCGCGACGTCGCTCGTCGCTGAGAATTACGCGCATGTTGACCAGCCGCTGACGAAGATAACCGGAACGGAACGGAACGCTGGCAAGCGGGGCTACGGGTCAGAATCGAAGGGGTTGGCGACAGCTTTGGCCTAGGTTTTTGCTTTCGGGTAAATTTATCAAATCCAATTTCGATAAATTACTTTTTATCTTAATGAAGTGCCTTAATATGCTGTGTAGCCGACAAATAAGCAAACAAGGCAGCGCTTGATTGATTAAACACAATTACCGAATCACTTTTCCCCATAGTCCAACCCAACAGTTGCGTTCGACATCGGGATCGTGCTTGTGCTTTGGGGGAAGGAGATGAGGGTCGTCGGATAATAGGCCAAAAGGTGTGCGTACGGTCACATGCCGAAATTAAGTGCAAAGCATTTAGATTATGACTCAATAGCTCAACTGTAAGCTACACATATTTATTGAATTTATTTGTATATGATACTTATATATATTAGTGATCTATGCATAAATACTAATGATATGAGATCAATTAATGAATAAAATAAAATGATTTGCAATCAATTAAGAGTGCATTATAAAAACTAGTTTTCTAGTTTTATGGGTGAGAATTTCTATTGTATTGCAAATTTTATAACTAAAGATAAAAGAATGCATAAGAATTGCATTCATACCATAAACAGGCATCAAAATAACTTTTGAAATACTATTTTTTTTTAATATTTTTTTGCATTTGTTTTTTAAATAGGTCAAATTCAATAATATTGTAGGCTTTAGAAGCAGACTAAATTTCATAAGAAAAGAAACTTATATGTAAAGTTTGTCGCCCTCGCTTGCTTGCCCTTATAGTAAATACATTACATTCGATTTAGATTAAACAGTGAATAAGACGTAAACTATTATGGGATTAATCAATTCAATTTCTTGAGAAACAGAAAATGTATTTTCATAATTCTGAGAACTAAGCGCTTGTTCGATTCAATAGTTAGTAAATTTTCTTGACATAGCTAATTATAATGAAAATGTAAACAATTTAATGAGGATAACATCAAAACTGAGTTTTTAACTTGTTTAATAACTATAAAAATTGATTTCAATGAAACAGTAAAACTTCCTATTTAAACCTCAATTTATAATTTGGAAATACAAAAATTACAATATATCGTCTATGGATTAACTTACTATAAACTTGCTTAGTAATTCTGTTTTCAGTGCGAATTTTTACTGTATTTTTTTGAATACCTAGAAACCTCTTCTTCTGAAGCTATGAAAATTCGGAACTAAATGAATTAACTTAAAGTAAACTTACAACAAAGTTGCTTTGAATTTTTGTATTGAATGCGAATTTTTTGAATAACTAAAAACCTCTGAAAATTTGGAATGGACATTTTCCATTATATCGCAATGATAACTTATTGATTAACTTAAAGTAAGCTTGCACAAACTTGCTTTGTAATTCTGGATTTAGTGCGAAATTTTATTATAGTTTTTGAATAACTAAAAACCTCTTCTTAAGGCTTACAACAAACTTGCTTTGCAATTTTTTTGAATAACTAAAAATCTCTTGTGAAGCTATGAAAATTCGGAATGGACATTTTCCAATACATCTCAATGATAACTTATTGATTAACTTAAAGTTAGCTTGCAACAAACTTGCTTTGTAATTTTAGGTTTAAGTGCGAATTTCAATTGCATTTTTAGCGCTGTTTCGTTGACATTCTCTTCTCGGTGTTGGTATTCAGGGTCAGCTGTGAGCTGTGAGCTAACTTAAGTGGTTGTTGTTTGGTTTGTTGAGTTCAGCGATGGGCCAAAGCGATCCGGCGTCGAACACCAACGCTTCAATGCGCAAAATGCAGCGATGGTTGTCGTCATCGTCGTCATCGTCGTCAGCGTATTGCGTGTTTGACACGAACCCTCAAAAACAAATCAATTCCTGTACAAATTGCAACCTTTGGCAGAGGTTCTTGTTGTTGTTGTTGCTGTGGTTGTTGCTGTGACTGTGTTGCAGTTGCATGTTGGCCTCTCTGGGGCGGCAGCTTATCGGTGTCGTCGGCCGGGTTGCGTGTTGGCTAAACCTAATCCACAAGCGATGCAAAGGGGCGTGGCACAATCTAAGGGCGATGCAGAAGGAACGTGGGCAAGTGCATGTGAATGTCAGCTAATCTAAGTGTGTGAATGTGTGTGAGTGTGTGTCAGTGTTGTGCCATTTAGTTTTGCAAATTACACAAGCAAACACACTAATTAGTTGGTCGATTCCCACTCCAAAGTGCGATTCCGATTGCGATTTGGATTCGAGTTGCTGCTGCTGTTGGTGTGGCAGGAAGTTGTCAGTGCTGTAACGAGTGCTTGACACACTCACTACTCATTCACTCATTCATTCAGTCAGCCAGTCAGCCAGCCAGTTATTCACTTATTCGCTCTCACACTCACTTGCAACCGGAGTAGATCATGGAAATGCGCTTATGTCGGATTATCCCGTAATTTATGTTTGCAGCTCACTGCAATCACAATGGATACGACTTCACCTCACTCATACATACTTGCACAACTAATTGCCACGATCATTACACACACACACACACACACACTTAGAGTCTGGGGCAGGCTAATGACAATGGGCTACAATGCGAGAGGAAACGGCGGTAACTCGCAATTGCTTCAAGCGTTTTGTCTTGCCCGACAAGCGGCTGAGGAGAGAGAGAACAGGGGCAAGGGGCAGGGACAGATGACAAAACAGAATTGTGTCATTCGTGTGCACAGGATCGCTGCCAGGGAGACAACAAAAAAGTAGGAAGCGAGCAGCATTTGGCTTCGTGGGGAGAAACAGCAAAGGGAAGGCAAGCGCATAGGAAGATGGGATGGGGAGGGGAGCGGAGAGCATATCAACCGGAAGCGTAATCGAGCTAAACGGACACACAGCCAGGGAAGTTGCCAATGTGCGTGTGCGTGTGTGTGTGTGTGGGTTAACATTAACCCATTGTATACACACCAAACAACAACAACAGCAGCAACGAAAAAACTAAAAAGAGCGGGAAACGTTGAGGAAAAACGCCATGAGGAAATTCAGCCAAGAGTCAAGGCTGAAAAACATTGCAACAACGCGTTGGCCAAATGGCAGCAGCTAAAAAAAACCGAAATAAAAGCGGCAAAAAACAGAGCGAGAGAGAGCGAGGGAGACGGCAAGAGTTCGCCGCTCACTGGGTCAGAGAAACAGGTGTGAGAGCAGCCAGCGACAAGGACACTCTCAATAGATAATCCTAGATAAATGTGTGTTGTCAGCTTAGCTCATTTGTTTAACTAAATGCTGCTGCTGCAACAGCGTGTCGCTTTTGCTGTTGGCGTCCAACTTCCTGAACTCGTAAAGCGGCAGCCAATCATAAAAAAAGGGCAGCTAGTTGCGATCTGCAGCTACAAATGTATCTCGCACTTTAAATGTATCTTTAGCTGCTGTAAATGTATCTGCAATGGCAAATGTATCTGCTGCTCTTGCTGCTTGCAACTGCAATTGTATCTGCTACTTTAAAAGTATCTCTTACACACCAACTGCAATTGCAACTGCAACTGCAACTGCAGCTGTATCTGCATCGTGTATCTATATCTGCATCTGCATCTGCAGTTGCGAGAAACGACTTTATGCGATCTGCTGACAGTCTGTCGGCCAGGTCGAGACACGAGACAAGTTCTTGCTTGCTTGCTTGCTTGGCAATTGATTGGGTTAATTGCAAGTATTTTCGTCGAGATTCAAGTGCATGGCATTAGGCATTGTGGCATGCGCAATGTGGCATATGTGGCAGCATAAAAAGGTAATTAAATCGCAATTGCAGTTGCAACTAATACGAAGGCAAGTGCTTGGAAACCGATTATGGAGCCGATAGGGCCACAGACTGTTGTCATTCACTCGGAAGGCACGCGCCATGAAATGGGGCGGCAACACAGACCAAACAGACAACAGGCCGCATGTTGTTGCAAGTTTGAGTTGGAGTTATGCGTGCGAAAATGTTGCAGCGACAAAACTGATGGCAAGTGGCACCTTGGCTGCTGCTGCTGCTTTGGCTGTCGCCGAGACACACTTGCACTTTAATGCTTTTCTTGGTGTGAATTAATTTTATTGCCTAATTGTGTGTCTGCGGCACATGTTGAAACTATTAAGCGCATTTTAAACACACACAGCCACACACAGAAGAACTTCACTCCCCAACTCCTCTACTATGTAAGTTTATGGTTCTCTGAGTCCCTATCAGCATTTAACGAGCCCCCAAACACTGTCAATATGTTAGATACTTTTTTTTTGCTATTTTCAAAATGGTTTTCAATGAATTTCACATTTCGCATTTGTTGGAATTTGTTTTGCGCACAAAATGTCTTTATTTATTTTAAACAGAAATTGACAGTTGACAATTGGGAAATTGCTTAAGGAAGAGCGCAAAACGTTTGACTAATTACCCCTACAAAAAAAAACTCTATGTACATAAAAAACTAGCAGCATCTTTTATGGCAATTTGTTGGAAAAAAATATTGCCTGCTGCACGTGCTGCAAAAAGCGGCACACGTCGTTGCTGCGACGCTTCCTGCCACGCGAGTTTCACTTTCAACAGCAGTTGCAGGACATTTGTCTGAGAAGTAGGCCAGCAAGGACTCGACTGCTGTTCTGTCTTTCCCGTTCGAAGGGTGCGCATCCCAAGATGCGACTCCCCAAAAACTCACGTTCCCCTCTCCCTCTGTCTTTGGCTCTCTTTTTTGCTGATATGATAATCTCGAAATCGAGAGCTCGCACCTCGTCAGGAGTTTGTGTGCCATTGTCTGCCATCGTCGTGCTTCCTGTCTGAGTTTGCCTGTTGGCAATAAAAAAAAGGAAAAAGAAAAAGAACGGGAACTTGAAAAAGGTGCAGACAACGCTGCAGTTGTCTCAGTCGCTTGTCTAATCGCCCCCGTCAGCGAGGGCTGCTCGTCATTTGCTGCCTCTTATCATTAACGACTTTGTCCATCTCTTTCCCTCACTCGCACTCGCTCGCTTGTTCCTTATCGCACGCCTAAGATCTGCGTGCGTACCTTAAAAAGTGAAAACAAAAGGCCTACAAATGAGCGAGGCACAAAGTGAAGTACTTTGCATTAGCTGCTGCAAGTACAAGCTGCTTGCCACAAGACAGGGGGCAAGTTACGCATATGCAGGAAGTGACCTATCACAATGGCAAATATTTTAATTGGCTCTACTCGCCACATCTGCTCTATGTCTAGTCTATAAGTGAGACGTTGTCGCTGTTGCTGTTGCTCTCACTGTTGTGGCTGTCGCTGATCTAATCAATGGCCTCTAATGCTAACGGTAAAAGCCTGGCCAAAAAGCGCTTTATTAGGCTTATCAAACATCAGAACAGCAGAAAAAAGATAAGAGACTAAATCGAGAAATCGCCTTTGATGTCACACACACACACACACACACACACACACCCACACATATGTGTCCTGTGTGTGTGTCCTGTCTGGTCTGCCTTCACATCCTGTCTGTTGTTTAGAAACTGTTTCTGTCTGCGACTTTGTTTCGTTTTCATTTGCTTTTTTTCTCTGCTGCTGTTGTTTTCCGCTTTTGTTTTGTGCACTGTTTTTTTCTGCTTTTTTTTTGGCGAAAGCCGCACACAAATTAAGTTAACTTCCTGTCTGTCTATCGCTAATAGCAAATTAATAAGAGCTTCCGGTCAATTGCCTGGCTTGCGGTTTTCGCTTCTTTTCTCTCTCTCTCTCTATCTCTCTGTCCGTCTGTCTGTCTGATTGTGGGCTGTTGTGGGTGTTGCCACTGGGGCAGCTGTGGCAGCTGTGCCATCGCTTCTTGTTGGCGCTTGTCCTTGACACACATCGTCGTCCTGCTGCCCACGTCTTTTCTTTTTACACTTGAGCGCTTGTCTTACAACAGTTGCTGCTGCAGTTCCTGTTGCACAGTTGCTGCTGCAGTTTGTTATCTAAGTAGGGCTCTCGGCTATCGGGACTGCGGGTGCTGTTGCCTGTTACTTGTTACCTGTTACCTGTTACCCACTGTCGCGTGCTCAACGAAGTAAGTAAGTGAGTGCGAGGGGAGCTCGTCTTTTGGCTGCTTCCGGTTTTTGTTGGTGAAGCGACTTTACAGCTGTTCAAATGTCCACAATTGGCAGTTGCTGCCACATTTCGCTCTTTTAATTGTTATAAATGATATCTTATCTCTAATTTTATGCAATTTGACAAATTTACAAAACGTTTTTCACTTGATTTGAGTAGCTGCTGCTTCTGCTTCTGTTGCTGCTTCTTCGCTTCTCCTCGCTTAATTGCTGCTGGCTGGCAGCACGTTGCAAGCAAACAACAAACAGGCCCAAAGCAACTGGTATTTTGCCAGCTCAGCTAATAGATGCAGCCGGGCAGCCAAGGCAAACAATTGCTGCCCCTTGTCTTTGCCACACCTTGGGGGAGGGCAGCGCTGAGGATGGCAATGCTGTGGCAAGTTGCACGTTGCACGTTGCAAGAGAGTTGGGGCGGCACCTTCAGGTGCCTTGTTGGGTGTTTGTGTTTTGGCTTGTTAACTTTTCAGATTGTTTGATATTGCTCTCGGCTCGTCGCTGTGTGTCTGCAACAACGAGCACTTTGGCGCTAAAAGACATGTTTCAATTATGATTGTTGGCGTGTCTTATTAATTACAAGCATCGGCATAGACTAAGTCGGGCCATTTAGTTGGTCATTTAGTTGCAGCGACTTGCGACCTCTGTGTTTAATTGTGCATTGCATTTCATTGTGGTTGCAACTTTCCGTTCACATGAAAGGATATCGCAAACAATTTTCTAGTTTAGCCAACTATGACGCAAAAGGACAAAATTGTATTCAATCAAGCTGATCACTCGCTATCTATCTCTGTCTCACATTCAGCTGCTATCTCTTTCCATTGCTATCAGTTGCTAAACAGAATCAGAATCGTCATCTTAAGCGCGTCAACTGAACAATCTAACTGATTGCTTACAAATGAATCTCAATTAAAATTAATTCAAAACATGAACTGGGTATTATTTACCCGTTTGACACTCACACTCACCACACTCTGAATACACTCGAGTCGAGTATTCATATATTGTATATTAGAAATATGCCACACCACAGATTGACACACATCTGCCTGCTGATGCTGAGATGTTGCAAGGGGCAGGGGCAGGAGAGGATCAACTGTATCTCACGATAAAAAAAAAGAGACGAGCTGAAGCTGAGACTGCAGACTGAGGCGCCTCAGTGTGGCAGAGTGGCAGCGTGGCAGCGTGTGGTATGTGCTGCATATATCAGCATCAATTAATTTGGTATTCGTGATTCTACTTAACATCGATTGACCCCAACAGATTAGTCGACCAAAGAAATGTCAGTCGCCGAATCAAGTGAACCAAGTAACCAAGTGTGAATGCCAACATTCTTGCGACTCCTCTAGCTATAAAAAGAGATAGAGATAGAGAGAGAGAGAGAGAGAGAGAGAGAGAGAGAGAGAGAGAGACACACACACATACACACATAGAAAGAAAGAGGGAATCGAGGTCGAGCATTTTTCGTGACGCAAATGCTCAACTTATATTTGCGCTCATTCGACTTTTGTTCACATTCATATGTATATTTATTTATTTACTATATTCGCTCGCATTGTTGATCGCTTTTCACGATTTTCTCTCACTCACTTAATTGCCCAATGCCACAGCTTTATAGCTATATAGCTCTTGCCTCTCGATCTTTAGCTGACTTCTTTTTTTTTGGGGCGCCTCTGGCGACTATCTTAATGCTTGATTGAATTAAAATCGTTTGCTGCCACTTGCTGTGTTATGGTTAGTGCATAAAATTCGCCCCCTTCTTGGTGTCGATTAGTCTCACAGATCGCTTGATTGCTGTTGCTGCTGCTGTGGCTGCTCCTCGATTTGCTTAAATGATTGATCAATGAGACAATTGTCAATGTACGCCTCATGTGTCGATCTTCTTCTGGCGCAGTTTAGAATTTGCATGAAATCTCGAAGACGAACTCGGAACACACAGATCATTATATCTATCAATCGATTGTCGGTCTGTCCGTCTGTCTGTCTGTCCAGAGTTGAGCAATCAGTGCGCGTTGCGTTAGTTTTTTGTTATTGAGTGTGGCGTTATTGATTGATAAATAAATACGAATCTACGAGTAACTGGTCTCATTTTTGCGTATCAGCCTATTACATAACCTCATCGCAATTTACATTTCAAATCAGCATTGAACAATGCAGGTGCAATATATAACTTTTTAAATGTATTGAATATGTTATTATAATTTTATTGTACTTCGCATTAATGATGAGCTTATAACATTTAGAATGAAAACTTTTTAAATTCATTAGTTTAATTAGTCTCATATTAATTTATTTCTACATTTATTTTTTATATTATACATATTTTGTGAAAACTTTTTAAATTTTAATTTTTCTAATTAATGCAATATTTGTATATCTGAGAATATTTTTCATTTTAATTTAAATGTTTCAATTACAAAAAAATTTTCATAATTTCAATCAACAAATGGTAAAATGGTTCAATTTGTTTGCAAAATTGGTAATTTTCTTGTGCCTAATATTTTTTGGTTTTAATTTTTCATATTTTCATATTTTCATGCTAGTTTATACAACGTTAAAACATTTCTGTAATTTGTAGCTTTTATTTTAATTCTGTCAATTATGTTATTAAGTTGTAAAAACAACTTTTATTTTGAATACTTTTTGCTATATCTTTTACAAAACATTTTAAATGTTCTACAAATCTCAAAAATTTATAATTTGTAGCACTTATCTTAATTGTTGCAATTATGTTATTAATTTGTATAAATTAAAATTTTTACCTGTTTCGTATGTTGTGGTTGATAGAGGGGCGAGCTCTGTGAATGTCATTTCCTTTTGTGTGTTCGTTTGCGTTATTGCCAGAGATCAAATTAATGAGTTTTAAGGAAAGTGTCCTGTCAACTGTTTTAGGGGTGACTTCAGCTGGGATGCTCCTTTGCTGTTGTTGTTGTTGATCCTGAGAAGAGTCAACTTCATAAATTTAGTGCTGTTCATTCGGGCCTGACAAAATGTGTCCCTTTTTCTTTTATTTTCTAACTTGTATAAATGCTAACCTATTTAATTGACTTATAATTGGAGAGGGGCAGGCAGAGAGAGAGAGAGGCTGGCAGCAGCATATGGGTAACTAATAATTTTGTGCGAGGAATTCCTCAAGCGCAACACGGCCAAAATGAAACGAGGGCCGAAGAAGCAGAGGCAAAAGTAGAACTGGAAGTGGAAGTGGAAGTGGACACATCCCCTGGCTAGATGTTGGCTAACGGAGGCACTCGACAGGATCACAATCACATGTGAAAAGTTAGCGGCGCGCAAATGCAGCCAGTTACAGTTGAACGAGTTTCGAGTTTTCGCTTTCGCCCGAGGAAATGCGAATGGGAATGGGAATGAGAACGTGAATGAGAATGGCACTGCGACTGTTTGGGAATGAATAAAGGAGAAACAAATACAAAATAAAACCGAGAGACCGAAGGGTGCAACGCAAATTATGCCGCCCGCCATGTTGAACTTGAAATTGTAATTGGCATTGGCAAGGGCACCTACATATGCATATGGCTGGCTGACTGGCTGGTTAGGTTGACAAAAGTTAACTGCCAGCCGGCTGGCTGACTGGCCAAGTTCCTTTTGAGCCACTGTCAGCTGTTCCCTTTTGCTGCAGTGACAACGGGACTCGAACAAATATTGAGACAACATGCGATGACTGACTGCAATGGATCAGCTTCGACTTGTGCTTAACTAGTTGCTTTTGCAATGCGACTAATTGCTGAAGAGGCTTTCAATTATGTCGGTATTCAAAAGGATATAATCATTTAGTGGCCACTCCAAATGAATGTGACATGCAAAGCAATGAAAAAATACAAGTTATTTATAAACTACAGTATGCTGTCGATAAATTCACCTGCATTGAGTAATGTAATTGCTGGAAACGGAGATTAGATTGCGAAATGGAACTTATTTAACATACTTGAAATATTTTGCCTTTAATGCATTGCATGTAACTGCAATATTTCAATAAAAAACTTCTGAAAAACTAAACTATAAAAATAGTCGATCGATTTTGTTAAGAGAATAATTGCAGAGAATTGTATGAAGTTCCTTAAATGTAACGAAGTACTTTAACTTAACTGCACTGCATTTAAGTGCAATATTGAAATATTTGCAGGTAACTGCTAAATCGATTAACAAAAATGTTACAAGATGTATTATGCTTTCTACAAAATATTAATAGAAAATAATACGACAATCGTTAAAAGCAGATTGCTCCAAAGCTTTTAACTTATCTGCATTGCAAGTAATTGAAATGACTTAATAAAAAAAACGTATGGCACAATCGCATTTGCTTTTTATAGAGTGTTTTAGTTAATTCAAGAATAGCTGCTTAGTTGTTTCATTTATCGGATCATCAAATATAATATCCAATAATTATTTTGATCAATTGTTAGTGGACTACTGCTCGAAATATATTTCTCTACAATTGCACATTGCAGATAATTGCACCACTGTTAGTGTAAATGTAAATTATGAAAAATTGTCCATATTTTGTTAATAATTTGTAAAGCTGAAAAACCTTAAAATAGTGAATATTATGCATTTCGAAGAGACTTCTATATTTTATTGTATATCTTTGAGCAACTTTCAATGATGCAATGAAATTTTAACAAACAGAAAATGTGAAATTCAGCAATGCGCAAAAAGATAAAACACAGATAAAGTTTGATTTGTAGCTATATTCTATATATTCTATATTCTCAAATCAAGCAAATATTTTTGACAGCTTAACTTTTTAGATTGATTTACATATTTTGCACATAACCTCGATCATATTCTAAATACTTCTCTGCCAAAGAAAACTAGCAACTTTCTGATTGCTTCAGACTGCAATTTCTCTGTAAAGTTCTGCATGTGCAATCATTTAGTTGTCTTTACATTACTCCAAGTGTAAATACCATTGAATTACGTTTGTTCATTTTGCAGTTACGCGATGTGACAAAGTGTTAAGTTAATAATTTGCCCGAGTGGAGAGTGGAGAAGAGAGAGACCAGTTTTCTGGTCTCTGGTAATAATTGAAAAATGCCAACAGACATTGCGCTATGGCACGAGAGAGCTTTATTAATTTTTGTATTTAAAACATTTCAAGCACTCGACACCTTCTGCTGGTGTTGCTGCTGTTGATGCTGTTGCTGTTGTATGCTGTTGCTGCTGCTGCTTCTGATGTTGCTCAGTATGTTTTGCCTGAATCGAAGACAGTAGCAATGATCTCAAATTAATGCCCAACTCTGCTGGCGAGTAGAAATAATGAGTCTGCAACGAGCATGTGAGATGAGCAACAGAGAGCAGAGAGAGAGAAAGAGAGAGAGTGAGAAGGGATTGGGAGGAGTAGAGGATGCGGCACAGTAGCAATTGGAGCTGGCGACGTGCGACGAACGCGCGCATAATCAAGGCTTCAACATGGACATCGATGAACATGGACATGGACATGGCATCAGCAAGCATGCAGCATGCAGTTGCAAGTTACCAGTTGCAAGTTGAGGCAAGGGCCGAGTGTGTGTGTGTGTCGTCTTGCTTGGCGATTTACTGGCTGCCTTGTGCGCAGCCTTTATGATTATTGTTATTATTGAGTGTATGCCTGCAATTCAGGCCAAGTCATCATTAATGCGTCGAGTGCAGCATTACCAAAAAACCCGGCAGTAAAATAAAATCGAATGAAATATAATTAAATGTCGCTGTTGCTGCTGCTGTTGCTTTTGCGTAGTTGGTAGCTCTCGTAATTTGGTAAACATTCTTCTGGAAGACGCGTCTGGCTATCTGGCTATCGTCACAGCAGATCGCATACCATATTGTCAACCGGTTTATCTCTGACTCGTTCTCTCACTCACAAGCAAGCAATCTCTCTCGCTTGCTCTGTCTTTAACCACATCTCTGTCTCTGTCATTTGGGGCCTGCTTATCTGCGGCTTTGTGGCATCTTTAAATGGCGTTTTTTTCGCACTCGCAGACGTGCGGGCGTCGGGACAGAGAGAGGAACAGAGAGAGAGAGAGAGCTGTGGAAGCTGTTGGGAGAGCCAACAAAACGCTTGCTGATTTTTAATTATTTTGCACCGATGTTCGCCATCGTTGAGGGAATGCTACACAGAATTGGAGTCCAAAAGCAGAGCTCCTTGGCAATCAGGCAGCCAGTTAGCCAGCTCAGGCAACCTTTCGTCACTTCAATATTGAAACACTTAATCACAATTTCGTTAAGGGCATGCCAAGAGCCGGAGCCAAGAGTCAGGAGCCAGGAACAGGAGCAACAGCATATGCACATAAATGGCAAAAGTTAAGAAATTCCAAATATCTCATACAAATTACCAAAAGGCAAAGCAAAGCTGACAGCAACAGCAACAAATGCCACGAAACTGATGCTTAAAGTGAAAACAAGCAGACGAAAATGATATTTTCACAAAGCACAAACAAAGCACACACAACGAATGCCAAATGTTGAACGCTGAATGCTGAATGCTGCATGCCACATACCACATTCTGGTGCTTGCCCCAACTGTAGCTGCTTGCAGCTACTGTAGCCAAAGATTGTCGACTCGTCGCTTGGGAATTTGTTGAGACAGCAACAGCAAACAGCAACAGCCACGACAACGTCGACGATGACGATGATCGCGGTGCTTTGGACGTTGATAATTAATAACAGACAGGCAGCCAAAGAGCATAAAAACGGCCAACACCCAATCACAAAAACGCTACAGCCACAAAAGGCCAAAAACGCAGGCGGCAGCCAGCCAATGGTAATGGCAATATCGTTGCCTCGCTCATTGGCCACCAACAACAACAACAAAAACACGAAACTTCAAAACACGAAACTCGAAGCTTGAAGACAGACAGCAGCGACTAAAGCAGACATAATCTCAGACAAGCTGGAATGTCAATGGCACTGGGAACTGCTTGCGATTAAGATCACAAACCCAATTCGATCGACGCCTACTCAACTGACAGACAACAACACGACAGGCAACAACCCCAGAAGTGACAAATGTGCAATTAGAAAACGACGAACAACAAATTGTTAGTTCAGCTAATCTAAACTAATTTTTGCTATATGCAATTCCCATTCTCATTCCCATAACCATTTTCATTTCCATTTCGCATTTGGCATTTCGCATTTTGTATTTTGTATTTCTCAGTTCTGGCATTTCGCATTCGCATTCACATCACGCAGTTTGTCGTGAAACAGAAAACTGATTAAATGACACAAAAAACAATTAATGCCTATGGCAGCTAAATCAAATGGTATTGCCAAGGACAAGGAACCAAGCGACAAGCAACAGATCGACAGAGCGACAGAGAACACAACAGCAGAAGAGGAGCGCCATGGTGCCAAGGCAAAACGATTTATAGCCCAATGGAATGTGCCACGATGCAAGGATCAGATGATGGAAATCGCCTCGTCGATAATAAAAAACAATTTAGTCTGTTGCGCAGGGCAAATCAAAGAGAAGAAGGAGGAGGCTGATGCTGAGACAGTAGGCAGTAGGCAGTCAGGCAACTGTTGATGATTAAAACACATTAAAAATCCAGTAGCAGACCCAGTTCCCGACTGAGACTGAGTCTGGAGACTGCCGAGGAGACTTCTGCAGATTTTTGAGTTGGAGTTGAGTTTGAGTTTCAGTTTGACGACTTTTTCCACACATTGGGGCAACAATCGCATCGGGAATCGGGAATCGAGCCAACTAATTTCATATTTTTCATGCAATTGCTGAAATTCCGCAGCTCCCGAAAAGCCACAAAAGGGGATCCAATTCGCCTTTCTTTCTCTCCGTGAATTTGTATCTGCGCAATCTGCCTGTATCTGTGTCGCAATCAGAATCAGTCTGTCTGTCCGTCCGTCTGTCTGTCTGTCCGTCTGTCCGCTTTGATGGCCGGGGACTACCTGTTGCGACGTGTTATTAGGGCGACGTATTGACGACAAGCAAACGTCAACCCAAACGTCAGCTCATCATATCATCGATTGATGCGACTCCTTGTCTTCTGCTCTCCTGCCACGCCCCAACCCGACCCTCTCGCCTATCATCAGTCTTACATTTTTTGAACAGAAGCTGCGGCTGCGCTTGTTCGGCTGGTTGTTTGGAATTTTGTAGTTTGGGCAGCCGAAAAATGTAAAGGGTCCCCTCTAATTTTGGACAGTCGAGCGAGACAAGTTCAGGCCACATCCCCCGATCTCCGATCGCCGATCCTCAATCCCCGATTCCTGTCGAGGTGCTGCTGGTGATATTTCTTAGCGCAAACTGGCAAACAACTCCAAACAACTTTGGCCAAGAAACCCATCTCCTCTTCCCCCCTTTCTCCCTCTCTCTCTCTCTCTCTCTCTCTCTCTCTCTCTATCTCTCTCGGTTACTTGGACAACGTGATTTTGCGCTTTAATGAGGATTATTAAATGCGAGATTATTATGTGCTGCAATTACTTTTCGCAGCCACTGTGCTTCGTTTATTCATCATCAATTTTGTAGTAATTTTTGTTCCTTTTTTTTGCGTTTTTGTTGTGCACGTTGATTTATTTTATTGAACCATAAAAATGTAAATTTTTGTGCTGGCTCTTGAACAAAAGACAAAGTTAATCGTTGTCAATTATGGCCTTTGACAGGTTAATATTAAAATGTGCCTTGTCCCAGCTGAGGAGCATCTGAAGCAAAGATCTGGAGCACGCTGATATGCTCAAAAGTTTTTGAGACTAAAGATTAGCATTTTAAATGCGACTCCTTGCATTCCTTGCCAGGATCAGCTGTGGCCAACGAGTTGTGTCCATTAAGCCAAAAGAGGCTGAACTCTCTGCAGCAGCAACAGCAGCAGCGTTCAATGTGCCGCTGGCAAATCAGTTTCCGGCTGCAATCGAAGCGAGCGCCAACGCAACGAATGCCCTACTCCCCGTTTACCCTCCCAGGATGATGGTGGCAAATCGAGGCTACCTCTATTAACATAATCACAACACGAGTGGAGAGTCGCTTGAACGAAAATTACGCACAGCGAGATCAATTTTGAGACAGAGAGAGAGACCAAAAGCAAACCAAGCATCACTGCAGGGCGATCAATTAAAATTTTGATCGAATTTTCGTCAATTTTTTGACATGTGGCCAACAGAAGCCAACAACAATAGGGGCGTGGCACACACACACACGAAGACAGAGACAGCCGAGGAGAGTCTCGTAATATGGCATCTTGGTAGGCTGGCAACATCCCGGCCAAGATCAATGTAAGCTCAAATTGTCGGCGGTTGCCTTAGGCACAAAATCTCGCAGTCGCAGTCGCAAGTCGCAAGTCTCTGTCTACTTCTTAGTTGCAACTTGGAGACGCGGGCAGGCTCTGAAATGAAATGAAATTGATTAAAGCGTAAATGAATTTTGTACCTGGCCTGACCATGATTATAACATAAGATCGATTGCTGCCTGTCGCTGATCGCTAACTCGACGCGGCTACTGTAGAAAGCAGACATCGATCGACCCAAAGAGGATGTTGCCTGCCTCATTCTATACCCTTAAGCAAGAGCTACTATTTAATGCCAAGCTTTAGTCTCTTTCAAGGGTAATTCTGCTTCTTCTTCTGCTTATTCTTTTTGTGTTATTTTTTGGCAATGGCATTTGACAAAAATCGCCAGGGGCCAAAAAGCAAAAGTCGGCAGCAAAAGGGTTATGCTTCGGCTTGATTTAAGTTGATCCCCACGATCAGCGCCGCAGATCTCAAATGCCATAATTTCTCTCCCCCCAAAAGACAATAAAAAAGACTTGTGTGTGGAATTTGGCATTCTTTGCGTGCCGAGCGAGAAGAAGGTAAACGGTAAACGGTAGCTGCCATATAATTAGGGTAGCTACTAGTCGAAAGAACTCTGCTATCCAAGAAAAAAAGCCGTCGCTTCGATTTCAATTTTTGACCGATCTCGATGTCGATTTCCATGTGCCAATTGCCACTCGATTTCCAATGCTTTTGGCTTATTAATAGTGCGAATAAAGTAAAAAAAGCAAAGTCTTTAAGTGAACGAGAGGGCGAGCGTGAAGAGTAAGTGAGATGGCTGCAAACATTAATTTAGTTACGCTCCGACGATCGCCAAAGCTGTGGCTGAAGCAGCGCATCACAGCGATCGGGATCGCGAGCTTCGCGTCATTAAAGACAATTTCGTGATTCGCCAAATTACTTGCTAAATTATAGAAAGCAAACAAATCGGCGAGGCGCCCCAAACGAGCTCTTTTCCACACTCACACATACAACCACACATACGATCAATAGAAATCAAGTGAAGAGGAGAATCTCTTTTAGTTGAGCTGCCACTATCGATGAGGCCTTGCAGCCCATTGTCGACTTAATCAATACAGCAAATTTGGGTTGTTTTTCTTTTCTTTGCTGTGTTTATTTTTAGCGCCCCGAAAAGAATGAAGTGAAATCGTTGCCAACAACTTAGCTAGACAAACAAAGCGACACTTAAATAGTTTGTAGTACTTGTCATCGACATTGTTAGCTTCAAAGCAACTTATCCAAACCTCTTCTCTTCTCACTTTTTTTGTTTTGCAGAGCCAGGCTTTGGCACTTACTCGAGCGGCCAATGCGGCGGCGGTTGTGGCCGCTGCCAATGCGAATGCGAATGCCAATGTTAATGCCAAATCTCCCTCGGCCGCAGCCAGCCTCATGGACATGGCTGTCAAGAAGGAGCACTCGCTGTCGCCGCCGCACAGCGTCATCCCCGAGGACTCCAGCTCTGGCCTTGGCCAGTTGCAGCACAGACGCTCCTCGCTGCAGGGTGTGCAGGAGAAGCTCACCCAGCTGCAGATGCAACATCAGCATCACCAGCAACAACAGCAACAGCAGCATCAGCAGCAACAACAACAGCAGCAACAATCTGCTGTGGAGCAAGTGAATGCTGCTGGTCGTCGTTCCGCTGAAGGCAGCCCCCATTCCTTGACCCATCTGCAACAGCAACATCAACAGCAGCAGCAGCAGCAATCACAGCAGCAACAACAGCAACAGCAGCAGCAGCATCTTCATGGTTCCGATGGCGGCGGTAGCGCCTTGGCCTCGTCGGCGGCATCTAGTCAGAATGCCTCGTTGTCAGCGACGCCAAAGAGCGAGCGGGAACGCGAACGTGAGCGTGAGGAACGTGGCAGCATCTCCTGCCTGCCACCAGCTGCTCTGGGCATGGCTGTGGGCGTGCAACAGGCCCAGCAGCAGGCGGAAAAGCTGCTCAGTCATCCGGCGCTCGAGTCCCGTCGCGACTTCGATGTCAGCAAAGTGAATCGTGAGTATCTGTGTAATTTATTATGAATTCTCGATTATTGAATTGAATATTCATGGGGACGAAAATTCATTTAGCTAGAAATTAATCTTTTTCAGTTGCTCGCAGATTAAATAAACGTGTGCAGATCATTTCCATATGATAATGTAATTACATTTTAATCGAATTTAGACAACTTGTTAAAAGCTTTGACAAACAGTTTCAGAGTTCTTTTGTGATCAGATAAAATAACTTATTCAAGAAATAATTTTACATGATAGAAAACTTCTGCTGCGGTCGGGTTTTAAGTGCTTTGGTTGACAATCTGGTACATTTTGTACTCTATGGTATATTTTGAATGAGTTAGTATGTTGATATACCAATAGTTTTTAGTATTTTCGATCAATTTTGAATTTGAAAATGGGTAGCGAGTATCTTAATGTCGATAACACTTGACTGTAGCTTTATTACTTCTATTTTATGATATGGTTATGCGTTAAATTAATCAGTGTATGGGATACTCAGAACTTTTTTATTAATATAAGGAGAGACAACAGAGATACTTGTATTAAATTTAAATTTGCTATAGAAATCCGATAAGAATTCCTACGTTATATTTTTTACCTACTACAAAACGTTGTAGCTGTAAAAAAATTTGTAGAAGATAGATTTCAAATTCACAAACTCGTTTAAAAAGAAACAAGTAAATAGACAAAAAGATACACAAAGTGTTTATGAGTTTCTTATAAATTTCATCAGTTACAAATTCGATTAGAATATTAAATAATTATACTATCGGAAAGTGTATGGAAAACCAGCTTAAAGTTGATTTCATTTACATAATTAGCATTTGAAATTCTTTTTGATTGTTAGTGCAAACTAAATATAGACCAAAATTGAAGCGAGAGTTGCATAAATCAGACAAATCCACAATAACAAATCCCGACCAGCGGTCGCTAGGGAAGGAGTGAGGAAAAGGGCAAAAGAGGGGCAGGGGATAGCGCTTTGCTATTTCCGTGCCGTTGCACAAATACCCTTAATCCGGTCTATGCAGCGGCATTCGCATCGACTCTCTCCCTCTCTCTCTCTCCCTCTCCATCTCTCTTTCGGTCTATGGAGGGCTCAATAATTGCCGGGAACCACATCATTATAAAAATGCCAGTGGCGATGCTGATATCAGTGGAATGAGATGAGAAGGCGATGCCTTTTGTGTTGCGACTCGTAACTGGTGATTATGGCTGCTGGTTCAGCTTTAAGGATTTGTGCAACTTTAAGCAGGGCACAAACCGATATTTATACGCACATATGTAATACAATGTTGCATGCAACATGGCTCAATTGAGAATCAACATCTGAGCAACTGATTTGCCACCCATTTAACAGACCCTTTCTAGCTTTGAGTAGCTACGAGCAGCAGCAAAAGGAAAGGGAGGAGGCGAGAGCAGAAGGTAATCCTGTTTAGTTCATCAATACTAGTTTGGCCAGGGACAAAAGAGTGAACCTGTCTCCATTGACAATCCACAGCTACAGCTACATCTACAGCTTCAGCTAAAGATACAAATATAGTTGCAGATACAGAGATACAAATACTGTTGCAGATGCTCACGCAACAATTCTGTTGCTGCTCAGACTGTCAACTGTCTGTGCGAATATCTGTGAGATAGATTGTCGAGTGCACAGCCAAACGATTCAACTTCAGCTTCAGCCAACAACACACACACACACACACAGCATACAACACAACACACACTCATCGTATATGCATCCAAATCCCCTGGATTAAGCATATGAAGCATTCATAACGTTTATTTTGTGAACCTTCTATCTCTCACTCTTTCGCTCTTTTGAGTATCTTTCTCTGTCTGCGAGGCAGCCACAAACACACACATATACAAACACAGACAGAGAGACACGTACACTCACCCACAATGAAGAAGGTCTGCTAAATGCCAACCCGGGGGCTGTTGTTGTGGCGCCAAATGAACGTCAACACACTTGTGGAGCTATTTGGCCATATGGCTGCACACACACACACACAGCTCACACCCACACACACACACACACCAAGCAAAGACGGAAACGGAAGTCGAAGTGGCAAGAGGAGGCGTGACAGTTACAGTTTACGAATGTTTGCTCCCTGGCTGCTTTGGTCGGTCGGCACTCGCGGCGTATACGCAATACAATCGCCTGCTGCCTGCCGCCTTCAGTCTGTGTATGTGTGTGTATTTTTTTCCGAGTGTTTGCTTTTCAGACTGACTCAACAGGTTGCTCAGCATTTTGGCCAATTTATGGCTGCGTTGTTGCGGCATTTAGCGCTATGCAAATTGTGCGAGAATTTTATTAGTAATTTAATCATGTTACATGCAAAGTTTTTTATTGCAAATTGCCATAGTTTTATTTATTTAAAGTAAATGCTGGCAATTTTCTTTCTTGCTTGTTTTACTAATAAATATTTGAATCGAAATTCGATTTGTTCTTAATCGCTTGCAGTAGATTTCGAATTGGTTAATACTTGATTTGCATATTTTGCATTTGATGGGGTGCGAAGTAGTATTTTGTCGTTTGCCATTGCTTGTTGTAGAGACTCTTCCTGGTTGCTGTTAAGCTGCTGGCTAAAACGTAGGAGCCAAGAGAAGGGCAAAGATGAAGTTGGGAGGAGTGAGAAACGTGCGTTAGATTTGAATTTCGTTTGAATTTGTGAATGGCTCACTAGCATATGTCTTTCTATCTCTCTTTCCCACTCTCTCTCTCTCTCTATCTAACTCTTTCTATCTCTTTCTGCTGTGCATGTGTGTGTAATGTGTTTTGTAGTGTATTTTGAGGATTTTCACAGTAAAACGGCATCAAGCGCATAGTCGAGAATGGAGAGGTTATTGGTTTTGTCCTTGTCCCCGTTGTTGTTGTTGTTGTTATTATTGTCATTTCATACAGCTGCAACTGTGTATGTGTGTGTGTGTGTGTGTGTGGGTGTGTTGTGAGTTTATATGTAAATCTGTTTATTTGTTTGTTTGGCTTGTTGTATGTGCGTGTGTTTATTGCGTCTGTTTATTGCGCCTAAGCTGCTCAGCGACGCAACACGATATTTATCCCCCCTTTGCGACCCCTTCCCCCTCCTCCTCTTCCCACACACACACAGTGTTGCCAAACAGAGCTTTCATTTTTGGAAAATTTTTATTCTCGCATTTCGATTCGATTCGATTTATGCAGCGTTTAGTATGCAAAATTTTCATACGTTAGCCTTAATAAATCCCCAACGGCCGCACTTGTCAATATGCAGGCTCTCTCCACTCTCCCCCTTTCCCCTCCACGCCCCTCTGCTGGTCTCTGCTGTGTTGCAGCAGATGCGTATGCCAGTGTGGCACCTATAAGCTTATGCATACACATACACACACGTGCCACACACACACACACACTCTGCAACATTGTCGTGTCGCGTTCTGCAATTGAAAATCACTGCGCCTTAGTTAACGACACGTTTGTGGATCAACGCGTTCACCAGAGCAGAGCTCTCTCTCTCCCCACATGACCAACTACTCCGCTCCCTCTTCCTCTCTCTCTCTCCTCTCTCTCTGCTCCCCCTCCCTCTGCTTGGCGAGTCATCAATTGACCTCCACTTTGGCCATTGTTGTTTGGGCAAAGCTTTGTCGCTGTTGCAGTTGCTGTTGCTGTTGCTGCTCCACTCGCCAGGGTCACCGTACATTTGGTGCACTCATGTGGCAAGCATGGAAGCTTGCTACAGCCTGCCATCGAGCCATCCAGCTGCCATAAGCCGCCCGGCTATTTTCTGTATACATAAGCATGCTGCTCAGGATTCAAAAATGCGCGTCCAACCATCCTCGCATTATGCATATTTCAAACGGAGATCGACTCTTATGTCTCTGTCGCTGACGCTGTCTCTCTCCCCCGAATCTCTTTCTCTACATACTTTTTTTGGGTGGCTTTGGGTTCATTTCAATTTAAAGCTTGTGCCACACAATTGCCTTAAGGTTTAGCTTATTAAATTGGTGGCAAGAAAATTAAATGATTTTACTTTTTGAAATTGAGGAAATATATCTTAACTTATTGAAGAAACGTTTATTAATTCTTGGTATTATTATTTTATTTTTTAACAGTAAGGAAAAATGTCTGAGTAGTAAAATAATAAAATAAGTATCATTTAAAAAATATAACTAAAAAATTAACACTTCACAAAATCTTTGTTGATCTTTTAGACTCTTCATAATAAGTATTTAAATTTACATAGAAATATAACCTTTTTTTTTAGATATGCAATAGATTTTTATGATCTTCCTTTTACAAAAGTTATCGACAAGTTACTACAGATTGAAGTTACTGAATACTTGCCATATTTTATTGATAATCTCCCCCTTTACTTAGAAACTGTCAATACAATTTTCATTGGCAAATAAAAGATATTTCGATGCAATTGTTGCTCGAGTGTCGTATAGTTTGTTGTTAATCAAGCATTGCATTGACAAAGGCAGGTGGCAAGGGCAACTGGAGGCGATTGGCGGTCGGTTTGTGCCACAAATTTCGCAATCAGTCGCAAAACTAGCTGCTGTTATGTGAGCTAACATATAAAAGCAGTTACAGATACATAGATACATCTGGCGGGCGTACTTATTCTCGAGTGCCGTTAGCCAAAGTCCTCCTAGGGAAGAGATGAGGGTGGAGATTGGCACGCGGTGGCAGCTTAAATGTTATACACAGATAGGAAGAGGGAGAGGGAGATGAAGAGCAACAACCAGCAACCGATTCAGCATTAGAGTCAGCATTGAGAAGCAACAGCAGCAGAGCGGTTTAGTCGAGTCCAGTTCATTCCCGATTTGTTGGCCCATGTGCAGCCTGGCTCAAATTCCAAGTTGTGCAAAGGATTTGTGCCACCCCCTACTCCAAACACCCCCCAATAACCCCATGATGTGTAGACGCACAATATGTCGCCTAGATGCAAGTTGCCCAACTGTCCAGACTAAGCAGACTACGTCCGAGTGTGTGTGTGGCGCTTAGATTCAGATACAAATTCAAATATATGCCAAAAGCAACAGGAGGCAACATTTTCGAATTATAAGCAAAAAGGGATTTAGGGAACAACAGCAGCAACAACAGCAACAACAACAGCAGAAAATGAATAAAGAGCTGAAGAGATAGAGAGAAGCGGAGAGTTCAAGTCCTGTTGCAGTTGCAGTTGCAGGTGCTTCTGATTGAGTTAAGCCAACATCATGTACTCTCTTAGCAGCATCTGTGTCCGCTCAGATACTAGAGACATTGGCAGAGAGTCGGGTAAGGGGAAGGGGGATAGGGATGGGGGAAATTGCAGTTGTCGCAGTTACTTGTACCTTGTACTCCTCAGCAGGCTGGCAGTTAATCCTTATCTGTTTGCCATTCTCCAATCCCCAACTCCAACTGCGATTTTCTCTCTGTCTCTGAGGAAACTAAATCGACAGGTTCCGCTCTCCACTCTGCTCCCTTGACATCCTCTGATGGCTGAGGGAGCTCAAGCTCGGGTGAGAAGCTCAAACTACAAATTTTAAGGATTTAAATGTTGTGCAAAAGCAAATCGAATTGAATCGCAACGTAACGCAACGCATCGCATTGAACTAAAACAAAAACAACATTAGATGAATCTGGCAACAACCTCATCCACATTTCACATTCACATCCACATCCACATCCTTTGGGCACCTTTTGTGTTGTGCATAAACTCAACAGTGCGCATTACGAACGGCTTAAAGCCTTCAGCGACGCATGTGGCCAAAAGCAAAGCCAATGCCAGCACTGGGCCATGGCCATAAGCATCCGTCTGTCCGTCCGTCTGTCTATCTGTCTGTCTGTTCGACTGTGTGTGTTGCCGCGACCTCGCTTCTCTTGTAACACTCACTGACTTATAATCAAATAAATACTTACTCCAGCCATATCTATCTCTATCTCTAGCTCACTCTCTATCCTTCGGTTGCTGCCACATTCTCTGCCACGTGCTTGACACAACTGCTCAAGGCACCAGCAGTTAGCAACCAAATAGCCAATGCTTAACAACAATATTACAGTGTTAAACAATAGATATCCAGCTAATAGCTATTAGTTGCTGAAATTAGTTAAATAATGATTGAGTTTTCGATATATATGTTTCTAAATTGTTGAGGGGATAATGGAATATAGGTATTCAAGAAATAGGAAACAGGTTATAGGATAAAATATTGCTGCAGTCGGGGCTTAGTTTCTTTAGTTGAAAATCTGGTATATTTTGTAATCTATGGTATATTTTGAAAATAGTAGTATATTGATATACCAAATATAGTAATCGGCATATTTTAGTCTTTTTCGATATATTAATTTGGTATATTTTAAGACTCGACATTAGTTTTCTCACTTGTTGTATTAGCTAGGAATTAAATTATTTCTTTTAAGAAATTCTGTTGAAAGAATAATTTAACTTTAAAGTATTAAACTTTCAAATGCACCTTAAAGCTATATCATTTAATCATTTAATCAGATAAACAGTATATCAAATATGATTGCTTTATATAATTGATTGATTTATTCCTTGTGAAATTTAAATTTCTTTGTTTAAGCATACTTTTCATATTTAATGAAAAACCCTAAAACTTATTAAAAGTAATTATATTACGCGCAGTGTTTCTTAATTATTAGTTAATTCTTCAAAGTAAAATAAATATGTATTTTAGACGCAGTGGAAATCCATAAATAAAATATTGGTTTAGTCAGAATATTCTTTATTATTATATCATAATTGTGGTAAATCTCTAAATCCTATTCTCAAGGCAATTCTCATTATATAGCTACTTAGAAAAGTTACCCCAAATACCTTTTGCAGTCATATAGCATATAGAGTATTACGACAACAGCAACAATAATAATGATAAATCACTTACGATAACTTTGGCCAGCTACGAGGGTGTGTGTGAGTGTGTGTGTGTGTGTGTGTATGAGTGTTGTGTATTAATACACAAGTGGAATTACATTTTGGGTTTCTTAAGCATGTTTCGGCATAGACTTGTAATTAGTAACTGTTGTTGCTGTTGCTGTGTTTCTGCTTAGGCTTAGGCTAAGATTGGGCCAACAGCCTATTGGCCAAGCACTTGTACTACTTGCATTTGTATTTGTATTTGCATTTGCAATTATATCTCAAGCTGTATTTGCTGTTGTGTTTACTTTCAAATAATAAGCAGATGAAGACGCATTTGCCATTTGCCATTTCCACTTCGATTTCGATTTCCAATTCAATTTCAATATTTTGCATTTATTGTCGGTTGGATGTGGGCTCGGTATAATAATTGGTCTGCACTTCCAGTGAAATATATATGAAAAACTGATCGGTTTTATGGAACTCGATATCGTTCTTTAAGGCGTTGCGTCGCGCCCTCGTCTTTCTCGCTTGGCATTGGCGTTGAGTAATGGCTGTTATGGGTTTTTATTTATTAGATAAGATTTGCCATAAATTTTGTTGTTTAACATACGATTAATGTATTAATGTCGCAATGTGATTCACATGCGCTGAATTGTAAGTTTTATTTCGGCACAATGATAGTGTCCACCTGGATTAGTCATTCACCCGCAGTGATAATCAATAAAATAAGTACTTTCGAAAAAAATATATATATATAATTAATAAATAGATTTCACTTTCACAACTACTCGTAACTATGCTATTTATAAACAGAGCTGATTAACTTTGTGTGGCAGGTGTTTTTGATTTAATCCCCCCGAAGTGCAACTTGATGCAAGGACGTTTTTAATCCGATAGCGACAACAAGAGCATTATCAAAGCACATCTTCATCATTTGCGTCTCGAATGCAGCAATAACAACAACCACCACAAAACCAAGGACATTAGTCGAGAGCTAGAGAGAGAGAGAGCATCAAGTTTGCGACTTATCCCCGACCTGGACCTCAACCCAAGGCGTAAAAGAAGGCCCAGAAGGGTTGTCTCTCTAACTGTCTGTGTCCTCCAGTAGCTGATTGTCTCTGCCTCTCTCCCTCTCTCTCTCTCTCTCTCTCTCTCTGAGTTTCGTGCTGCTTTGCATGCGAATTTGGCGCCAAAAGTTGTCAGCCAGTTTGCAGGGGTTTTTTGCGGGCAGCAGCAGCAGCAACAGCAAACAACTGTGGCCTGAAACTTTATTTGAGTGCGAAGGGCAGCAAGGAGTTGAAGCAGCAGCAGCAGTAACAGCAACAGCACGCATTTGGAATTTGAAATCCTTTATCCCTTTATCTGGCTTTAGCTCTAATCCCATCAGACACAAATGAAGAGAAGTTTCACGTTTCGCAGACGCTGCCAATTCGTGGCTGCTGCTGCTTCTGCTTCTGCTGTTGCTGCTGCTTTGCCAGCGAGTTAAGCTTTTGTTTTCGTCCTTGTTTGCTTTTGAAGTGCATGGAAAGAGTCGAGCAGAGGCAGCAGAGACTGAGGCTGAGGCAGAGACTGAGGCAGAGCTCAGGGCAGCAGTTGGGATTAGGCCGCAAGCTAAGTAATGTGTGTGTGTGTGTGTGTCTCTGTGTGTGTGTATTTGCCAGGTGCAGCCCTGGAGCCAGGGGTTGAGGCTATGGCTGAGTCGGGCTCTGACTCTGACTCTGGCTGTGGCTGTGTGGCTCTCTGAGACTGGGCTGCTAATCCCAATGCCAATCCCATCACATGCCAAACAGCCCATGCTACAACTGTCTGCTAGACTGACTGCCTGTCTCGCTCCCTCTCTCTCCCTGCCTCTCCTTCTCTCTCCCTCACTCTATCCGTCTGACTGATGCGCAATGGCTGGGCGCTCTTTATTGATCGCCTTGAGGATTATCCACAGCGCCCCCAGCATATTGGGCAGTTGCCTTGGTCATTTTCAATTTGCGCTATACACAGACACAGACACACACACGCACACACACACACACATACTCGGTCACGCACACACACAGTTTGAGTTTGGGGCAGCAGCTTTGGCTCTGCTGTAATCCGTTTGAATGCCCCAATGCAGCATGCATAAATGGAAACGCACATGGCTACCACATGCCACATGCCACAGTTGATGTTGTTGTTGTTGTTGTTGTTTGTGTTTAAAGCCAACGACTGGCTGTTGTTTTAGCCTTCATATGAATCATACGCAACGTAATCCCAATTCGTTTAAGTCGCAACAATCCATGTGAACGCCAACGCGTCCACTCGCATCGCTCTCCCCCTCTCCCTTCACTCTCCCATTGTCCGTCCAAATTATTTGCTGTGCCTCAAACTGAACTCTATTCGACTGGACTGCCAAAGGAGGGAGAGTGTGAGGGGCGCGGAGGGACGGGTCGAGCATATTTTCGCAATAAAGTAGATCCCGCATTAATCCCAACGATTTTGTGCTCTGCCCATTGCGTGCTATACTTCGCCATGTGTGTGTGTGAGTGTGCGAGTGTTTGTCAGTGTGTGTGTTTGTGCGCTGGCAATGTTTGTGTCTGTGTTAATCCTTAAACCGGCAGCGCTGCCAACATCGCTGAGGCCCAAAAGCACGTTGAGCCACGTAGGAGGAGGTGAGCAAGAGAGAGAGAGAGAGAGAGAGACGGGAGAAGAGAAGAGCAGGCAACTTGCCACACACAGCGCGACGCACAGTGACAGCCCCCAATGGCAATGCCATCCACTGGCAGTTGAAGCAGTCGGAGTTGGCGGATGAGTTGACGTTGACTGCGACTGCGACGGCAACGACGACGGCGACGTCGTCGACTGCTGCTGGGGGATTAACTTTTTTCCAGGCAAAACTGGCGAGGTGGAGACTGAAGGCAACGGCAACTGCGGCGTTTCAGTTTTTGGGTTTGGGTTTTGTGCGCTTGGTGGCCGTTGCCGTCGCCGCCGACGCCGCGTGGGCGAGGGATTTAATTTCGTGCGGGATTATTATTTCGGATTTAACTCTTCGTTTTATGGATCGCTTGGTATTATAATGAGCAGTGGCGTAGTTGGCACATCATTGACGCTCTGTTTGCCAGGGGCAATGAGCAATAATTCGCCTCATTTGGCCAACTCAACTGTTTAGTGATGGGATTTTAATGAATGGGTGCCCGTAAAATATAGTAGAGCATAATCAATGCATATTTAATACTTTAATAAGATCATTCTTGGAGGTGAATATAATCTTTTGTCTACTTACATATTTTTTACCCTGTTCGTATTTCTTTCCTTTTTATTATTATTCACACCTATGTATATATGGCATGGATTTATAATATATTTTGTTGTCGCGCTATCGCCGCCTCTGTCTTATAACCCGCTTTGGCATTATAAACTCGGGTGTATTTTTATATCCCAAGCCAAACCTCACGGCGATGGCGATGGCGACGGCAACGGCAACGGTGACTGTGGCAGCAGCGCGAACCTGAATCCATTATAGCGTAAGCTGTTAGCAATACCGAACACACACACACACACACACACACACACACACCAACACACATAAAGAGAGACACGCACGCAGAATTATCCCAAAACGAAATGACATCCCTTGGGAAATTAATCCTTAATTCCATTCATTTCGTATAATCCCTGAGATATACTTTGATAAGCGTAATGCGGCCCAGGCTCAACAGCGTACGAAACGAAACGAAACGATGCGAAGGGAGACTGAAAATACATTCAGAGAGAGCAGCAGCAGCAGAGTTGTGGTTGGAGAGAGGGGAGCAGCAGCGGAAGTGAGAGAGCGCGCTCACCCAACACTGTATGTGTGTGTGTGTTGGGAGAGCAACTACTGCAAAGAGCTGAGCCACATGTTGCTATCTGTGTTTGCCCATGCACGAGTGTGCGTGTGTCTGTGTATGTTTTCATCACATGGGGCGCCAAAACGAGCCGTTCGCTCCGCATTCGGTTTCAGTATCGTGCCAAACATGCTGGAAGAAGGTTGGTCTCTCATTTTGCTCTCTTTCTCCCATTGAAATTTATTTCGTGCCGTTTGAAAATATTCGTCTTTAACTCGCGCCGGTCGAAACGTTCGTTGTTATTGTTGTGATGTTGTTGCTGTTGCTTGTGGTGGTGTGCAATTGGATTATTTTTAGGGCATGGGGATTAAACGTGCGCGCATGGGTAGAACTTAGTATCAGAGTTAAGCACGTTTACACCTCGAACTCTGAGGCTTTGGTTGTTGCTGGTGTTAGTGCTGAGTGTTGAGTGATTGAATCTAGCGCGAGTTTTAACTCCATCAAGCTGCCATTAAAGTGACCTATGCCAAGTGCAAAGTGTGCTAAAAACGTAAGACTAAGTAAAGACTATGTGTAACCGGCATGTGTGTACAAAAAGTGAGAGAGAAAGAGGGAGAGAGAATGGGTTGCGTTGCTGTCGCCAGACAAGATTTGCAACACCACTGTCAAGTTGCATTTGTCAACAAAGGCGAGCAGAAGGACAGTAGCAAAAGCAACAATGCATAGACTACGCTCGCACACAAATACACGTTTGAACACACACACACACAGAGATATACACTCGCATACATACGCAGTGCACAAATGAACTTAAAAAGCAGAGCGAAAGCTTTTAAATCTGTTGCTTTCGTGCAGGCTAATCCCTATGAAGTTCACTAGATTTTGTTTTCTGCTTCTGTTTGGCGTCCCAGTGGGGCTTGCACACACACAGCCACACACAGAGACACACACACACACATACGCAGACTAAGCAAGTCTAAAGCTGGCAGACGAGAGATGGCTCAACAACAACAACAACAAGAGGAGCAATCACAACAATGCATGCGGCAACAATAGCAACAACTAGAGCAACAACAATGCCGTCGCGCTTTTGCACTCAAAGCAATAGCAAAGTGCGCTCATCCTTTGCGCCTTACTAACGGCACATTCACATCCACATCCACGTCCTAAGCCACAGCAACAACAATAGCGACAGCAACGGCAGCAGCAAGAAACTCACGTTAAGCTCAACAGGAATAAGGCTGTGAAAATAAAATAAAGGCTGAAATGATAAGTGAAAGCATCTGACAGCCAGTAAACTGTGAACTGAGAACTGTGAAAAGAAAACTGTAAACTGTAAACTGTAAACTGGGAATTGGTTACATCGCTTAAATTGCGACAATTATAATACTAAATAGAACTCTTTTCAAATATGACAGTTAATTAACGTAAACGATACTTGGGTTTAGTTTATTAAGTTATAATATTGTTGCATATCAAATTTGGTATTGAAGATTAATGATATAATAGTATTGGGGATATTGTTGGTTTTTTTCTTGAAGACAATCGAGAAAGAGGGGTAAGTCCCTGCAATGTTATTATTTTCGCTTAGACTCACATAAGTATTTTATGGCATTTTCTTTATCCTTAATGCCTTTAAGAGATTAACATTTATCTCTCACTTTAACTCGCATCCAATAGAAGTCTCCACACTATCAACCCTGATACACTCACATGACAATTGCCCATTTAATTCTCGACTCGTGGCTTCTGTTTCAAGTTCTTCTCCCGCTGGGTGGGGAGGAACTCGGATTGTTGACTCCACAGGCGGTTCTTTGATATCAACTGGTCGCTGGCAGGCGAGAAATCACACTCACATAGAGATTGTGTAAAAAATATAGTAGGAGAGGAGAAAGAAAAAAAATACTCAAACTGGCATTGAGTGAAATCGCAAAAAATTAGCAGTTAATCCCCTTAAATTGAATACCGCAGATGGTGTTGATGTTGATGATGGCAGTGACAAAGAGTAACAACGCCAGCAATTGCTGTAGTTGTTTTTATTGGTGCAAAAAGAGAAAAAAATATAAATAAAATATCCAACACTCAATTCACATACATATACACTAAAGCACACTACTGTTGCAGCTCCCACACAACTCCCCCCAAAGTCGACCCACCACAAAGCAACAACAAAAACAAATGTTACGGGCTATATGGACTATATGGGGCTATGGCTTTAGTTGTGGCTGTGTCCCTGTATCTATATCTGAGACTGTGTCTGTGTGTGTGTGTTTGTGTGTTTGTTGGCCACGCTTAATGCGGCCTGGCAATTAGCCAGAGTTGCCACATAATACGCGCGGATAAATGTTTAAGATTTTAAGTTGCTGCCGCGTTGGTGGATTCCACACACAAACAGCAGACGGACGGACGGACGGACAGACGGACGGACAGACAAACCGCGCGTATCTTTTGCGAGCTTTAGTTTTTGTTACTGTTTGGACTTAAGCTGTCAGCCGTGTGGTGTAGCTGTCTGTGGTTACACTTTGAGTGTGTGTGTGCGCCTCTGTGGTTTGGCTTTGTGTCAAGAGATGCGAATGTGGCACCTTTTGCGGGTTAAAAGCGTAACCCGATGCAACTAATCCGCCAAGAACTAATCAATGGCAAGCTGCACAAAATGCAAAATGCAAATGGAAATCTGTTCAGAAATTTGCTTAATCCCTGTGAAGCGCAACAAAAATCGAAATCCAACACAAAAACTGGAGAAGAACGAGAAGCTCAAGCTCAAGCAGGGCCAACAATAAGATGCCGGGGCAGAAATAAAATAAAAAAAAAACGAAAACGGGAGGCAACTGAACGAAAGAAAGAAAGAAAGAATTATAATGCCACAGCGTAAATCCCTCCTCAAATTAAGCTCCTTGGCAGCGCAGCGTATCGGCAACTGGCGACATCGCTGCCACCCTTTACGCCTTTTGTGGTTGTTGCTCGAGTAGCAGCAACAGCAGCAAAAGCAGCAAAAGGTTACGCTTAATGCAAATACGTCGCAGCCGCGCAGAGGATCAAATTTCATCCCCACCAGACAAAGCCCAAATATCAAAATACCAATGCGAAATGGCAATGATGATGCCGATGCCGATGCCGATGACGATGACGATGGATGGGCAAATGCGACACCAACAACGGAATCCACAGCTCTCGACATCCTTCCTAACAAGTCAGTCGCTTGAGTAGAGACGATACAACAACCAAGAAGGCGCAGGAGCTGCCGCACTAATAAACCGAGAGCATCAAGAAACTGCGAGGCACCAACTGACTCACGCTCTCCCTCACACCCCCTCACACAGTCAGCGTAAATTCAAAAAGCAGCCAAAGCCGCTCATCTGGCGACCTCAGCAGCAGCAGCAGCAGCAGCAACAGCAACAGCAGCGTCTCCACTCACAGTTCGCAGTTCATTGGCAGCGGATTAAGCCGCCGCGCATTCGCAGCGAGCGACACAAAGACGCTTTGCCATTGGATCGATTTAAAATACAGCGAAATACTTAACAACGAGCAGAGCACAACACAACAAAAAAAAGTATAAAAGAAAAATCAGTTGTGGGTATTAATGGCCTCGATATGGAATGGCAATTGGAATGGCAACCGAACGGGGGGGACACTGAGAGGGAGACTGAGAGGGTAATATGCATAAGCACCATTAACTTGTACTTAAAACTGTGGCCAGGTGGCAGTTGGCGGAGGGAGGGGGGCGGGGCAGCGTCATCTTCGACGTCGTTGTTGTTGTTGTCTCTTGGGTGTAACTTAATTCGCAGCCAGGCCACGAGCGTGAGGCGTCTTCAAGCGGATTATATTAATCAATGCTGCCGCCGCCGCCGTCGTCGTCGTTGTCGCTGTCTCATAACCAACTAGGCGTATGCGTATTCTGTTTCCTCTTTAAACAGCGAGCGCACCTTCTTATGCTTATGCTGTACATATATACAAAGTACTATATAGTAGCTTTGTTTTGCTGTTGCTGCTCTCTTAATTGAATCAATGGGCCAGATCGCGTGTTGTGCTCCTTTCGAATACCCTCCCTAACCCCATCCCCTTCTCTTCAGTGACTTTGTTTGGCTTTAAGCAGGAAGATTTAAACGCAAATGTAATGCTAGAGCAACGCCAGGGCCACCCAGTCCAAGACATATCTATATACCTTATAAGCACCATATACACTCACTCATACATATGCCTATAATTCACTCACACACCCCGAATGGAAGACAGAGAGAGATAGAGAGAGAGAGATAGATGCGAGGGACTGTGCTGGGGCTGTATAAAAGGCAAAGCGTCTTAAGCGTTAAGTAGGAGCAACGTAAATAAGTAATATTGATAACTAAAGTGATTAAGGTTGCCGCCATGTGTGGCACCAGCGATGACGAAGACGGTGACGGTGACGGTGACGATGACGATGACTGCTGCAACTGCAACTGCGACTACTGACTTTTAACTGCTGACACTCACTGTACTTGCAATCGTATTTCAAAAATAAACGCAGATATAGTGCATTTCACAATAAAAATATATTTATAAAATAGCAGAAATGAAAGCGAGAAGTATAATTAATACTTTTAAAGAATTTCAACACAGTTTTTAAAAGAGAAAATAAACTAACGAACAAATAAACTTTAAATAGTTTGAATAGTAGAAATGAAAGTGACAACTAAATTTAATAGTAAATTTTAAAAATTTGATTTAATTTTGATAAGAACTTATTTTTAAAATAGAAAATTCTTCAAAATATAATCAATTATTTTATAGTTAAAAAAAAACACTATTTTCAAAACACAAAACACTATTTGAAAAAAATTTCAATAGATGCTCTTCAAGAATCTATTTTTTATTCGATAATTTTGGAAATTTAAAACTTCATTTCACTTATCGAATATTAATAAAGTTAGTTTGAAAATGAGACTTGAAAATCTAAAAAGTTGCGAATTCTGAAAGACACTTTTTGAGAAATGTATTATTTTTTCAACAAGTTGAAGTGTAAGAGAAATTTATGAAAAAAATTGATATTATTTTATATTGTATATATGCAAATATTACATTTGATTTCTAAGTAGCAGAAATGTAAAAGAAAAGAAAGCATCTTCAAAAAGATTCATTTAAAGAACTTCAATTATTTTATTTTAATACAGCAAAGATGTACAAAATTCTGTAAAATGCATTTAATTTGTTTATGTACTTCAAACTTTATTTAATACGAAATAGCATATCTCTAGATCGCTGCGATTTGAGCAGCTGGCAAAGAGCACTCGCTGTTTGAAAAGAATGCAAGTGTGATAATGTGAGTTGACATGCACTCAACGGAGTTGAGGTTGGGCTTGGGTCACGACAGGACACGGAGAGGAGAGGAAGGGGATGTCATTGACATTTGTGTTTGGTGCGCTTATTTCTGGTTCAACTGCACATCGAGTTGATTTTTGACATTTTGCGCAAACATTTAACTCAAGCAAGCCGACTCAATTGTGCGATTGTGTGTGTGTTATTTGTGTTTGCAGACATTATCGACATTTAAATCCCTCTCAGAGCTGCTTGCCTGGTATAAGGACTAAACACAAGCCAATGCCAAGCCAATGCCAATGGCTTGTCCTCCACTTGATAAAATTTTGACAAATTGAAAATCCTTTTGTGCGAGCGCCTTTGCCGTTTCTTTTGTGCTGCGGCCTTCAGCTTGTGGCTAAGTCAATGCTACAGTGTGAGTGTGTGTGTGTGTGTGTAAGGATGTGATCACACATGACTGCATACAGCTTGCATGTGCTGTTTGTCATATACTTTGCTTCATAATTTTAATCCTTTTCTACATTTTATGTGTATTTGCATTCCTATTCTCTCATTTTGATCGGACAATATTTATACCCGGTAGCCATAGGGTAAGAGGGTGTTATAACTGTTGAAAGAGGCATCTTCGACCCTATAAAGTATATATGTTCTTGATCAATATCAACAGTCGAGACGATAAAGTCATGTCTGTTTAAGAAATACTTTTGTATTGGCAAAAATACCAACTTACGGGTCTTAGTTGCTTTGGCTGATAATCTGGTATATTTTCCACTCTATGGTATATTTTGAATGTACTATATAGATATACCAAATATAGTCTATGGTATTTTTTAATATATTTGCAATATATGGCCAAAAATACCAACTTACGGGTCTTAGTTGCTTTGGCTGACAATCTGGTATATTTTCCACTCTATGGTATATTTTGAATGTACTATATAGATATACCAAATATAGTCTATGGTATTTTTTAATATATTTGCAATATATTAATTTGGTATACTTTAAAACTAATACCGCACTGTTTTCCTTTTATTCATAATGTGTAGCAGATATCTTACTGTCGAGCATCCTCGACTTTAGCTTTCTTACTTGATTTGAGTTTTGAACTGCCTCAAGATCTGTGTAAATGCAAATTTCATTTCTTCAATTGGCAACTTTAAGAATGTTTTGGCGAATGAATGCGATGATGTGTCCCAATCATCAATTAATCAATGAACTTCACTTTCATGTTGCTGGGAACTGGGAATTGAAATCGCTTTGCGCTTTGCGTTTCGCCCTTTTCCCTTTGCCATTTGCCATTTCCATGCAGAAAAATCTCAACTCTCAACAAAGTCGTTTGGCACTCATCAAGAACGTTGCTTTGACCAAAAATACACATCATAATCCTTTTGTAAGGATTTGGCAACTTCTTGTGATTTTGCCCTTCACGTTTCGTTGCACATGGCTTTTTCTGTCGACTCTCGACGGGCTCAAGTGTAGGAAGGGGAGCAGAACGGGGGAGGTGGGGAGGAGGGAGAGAGGGGGAGTTGGTTTCTGGCTTGGCTTGGCTTGCATTCAATTATCGTGCGCAGTTGGCCATTGTCTCAGGACGGATGTCCTTGTTGCTGTCGTCTTCGAACCTCGTCGGAACTAATGAAGTGCTGCAGTGCCTTAAGCAGCTGCTAATGCCACTAGAGCCGGAGCCCGGAGTCTTCACTCGAGGCAGCTCTCCTGCACTTGAACTCGAGGCTGTCGAGGCAGCAGCAGCAGAAGCAGCAGCAGCAGCCACTTGGCCGCATGTATAAGCATGTTTTCTGGTTTGCTTCACAGACAAAGCTTAGAACCACTTAAGAAAATCCATTCAGAGGACTCACTTTCTATCTCTGCCCTTTCCTCTGCTCCGGCTGGGAGCTAGTTTAGTTTTTCTGGCCAAGCAGCCAGCCTCTCACCTGATGATGGCCTCCCAAATCAACATATCAGCCCAGGGATGAGGCTGAAGTGGAGTGTGTGTGTGTGTGTGTGTGGCTTGGACTTGCTTTGCTTTGCTTTGCTTTGTTGTCGTTGTTGTTTGGGGCAACAACAAAAAGGATTAAATCTAAGACAGGACACACACACACACACCTACACACATTGCGACGCACACATGTGCATAGTTTTACATGTCTAAGGACAAAAAATTAATTTATTACACAACAAAACGAAAAGTTGAGACAATTTAAATGCCTTTTGCTCAGTGCGTGAAAACTGTGTGTGTTGTTTGGGGAGAAAAACGAAGTCGAGTCCGAGGCCAATTTTACAGCTGGGGTGCAAAACTTGGGGCTGGGTTTAAATAAATTACCGCTACGGGCCATGCTTATTTCATTAGGATTATTTCGGAGCATCGAAGTATCCATTCTCGAGTCACTTGGCCACTTTTCTTGATTTCCGGTTATGTTTTTGTTACTGACACACTGAGAAACTGCAAACAGAGAAGAACAGCAAACAGCAAACAAAGCTACCTTTTCCCCACTGGGAGGCGGCTGGAAGGGTGGCAGGGGAGATGGAATGTTGAGGGAAAAGGGGACAGCGTGGCATGTAGTGGGCGCTAAACGCGAAAGCGAAACGATAAGAGAAAGAAAATGCCTAGCGGCATTAATTATAATCCGCTTAAAAGTTTCAACATGTTTTCCAAAGAAAGCCCTTTCGAAAATACGCCAAACGAAAATACACAAAAGACGCCACAGACTGACTCATTGACTCACCAAAAAAATATCAAGCAAATCGCATATATGCGATTGTAGAATTAACAAATTTATCCAGACAACTGATAAAAAAAAGCACCGAATAATAATTGATAAGCGCAATTTTGTAGAATGACAAATTTGTAGATAAATACGATAGGGAAATTCACATAATTAGCTGAATTTCATAATGTTTTTCATAAGGCATATGACATTAATCTAAGAAAGTATTCTTATATTCTTATATAGAAAGAGCCTTTTTTTTAGCTACTAATTGAAGAATGAGTTTTTAAATTCATGATTAGTTCAATTATTTCTTTCAAATATAATGAACAAATCTTTCATTAATGTGACAGTCCAGATTTTAAAAAGTCTTGCAATTTAAGAAGTATTTTTATGCTTTATAAAATATTTTCTTTTATTATATTTTCAATTTTTAAGAGAGCTATATATATATATATATATATATAATATTTGACTAAGGCATTTGACATTTCTTGAAGCTTGTCTGCTATAATATCAACCTTAGACTAATAGAATTCGTTATAATTAGCTTAAGGTTTAAGCTTAATAATGAGATTTGAAATTCAAGTTGAACTATTTTTTAAAAACTTAATGAGCATATCTTTTACCTCTAAAATTTTGAGACAACTCAAAGTAATAGAATTTGTTTATAAGTGATATTTATTCTATTGTATTTAAGATTCCTAAGCGAGTTCAATTTAAAGTGGATTTTAATTTCGTATATATTATTATCATTTCATTACATATTCGATTTTTAAACTAGTTCAATATAAAGAGTGTATTAATTCCATATAAGATATTTTTGTAAAGCTGCAGCAATTTTGCAAGCTCACATTTTGTTGCCTGCAGCTCAAGACTTCAAGGCAGAAGAAGCAAGTCGATTTTCCATTTTGTAGCTCTTCTTAATATGTTTTCTTTTGCAGCGTGTGGCAAGGCACGCGGGGGGCAAGTGGGGCAAGGGGCAGGGTAAGTGGCAGGACTTAGACAGGGATATGCAACTAACTAAAGGTGTGAGAAGCTGCCAGCAAACGATGCATGAGCCAGCCAATGTAACTGTGTGTGTGTGCGTGCCTGTGTGTGTGAATCCTTGTCTATACATGTGTGTGTGTGGGTGTGTGTGTAGAAAGTTCTTAAGTAGCCCCGATGCTGGCTCGGCATTATAAATTAAAATGCATGCATTAAAAATTCTACTGGAAAAGAGTTTGCAATTAAGTAGGACTTAAGTTGAAGTGTAAATAAAAATGCATACACAAGCAAACACACACATTTACGCATACACACACATATATGCGGACATCCTTCGACACTTAAGGAGTTTGGGAAAAGACATCAAATTGCCTGCTTCGTGGCATCCAAAAAACTTGTGGCAATTTCCTTAAGACTATTGCTTAATTTCCGGTCACTCTTACTTTCACACACACACACAATCGCACACACACACACGCGTAGACAAAGCAAAAACATGCCTGACACTTAAGTCCTTTAAAATCCTTAAGATTTTTGTGCGGCTCTTGGCACTAAGACATTTCAATGGTCAGCCACTGATAAGCAAATTCAAACAGTTCACTTGGCTTAAGCCACGTCCCTTCTGTCTCTCCGTCCCCGCCCCCGCTCCCTCCCCCCGGCAACTAACTGTTTGTTGTCCTTTACACATATTATCAAATGGCCTTTACGGTTATTAAAACTTTGCTCTGTAAAATTTTAATTTTCAAACCCAAATCACTCAAATCATTTTAATAAGTAAATTATGAGCATTTCCTTATAAATAACACAATACACAATTTATTCGGCCACCCGTGCAAAGCCTTGACCCCCCTCTTCCACCACCCTTCTCTTAAGGTCAACTTGAAGCAAAAAAGCAGAACTACAAATATTTGTTGCCAAGATATTTTCTCGAGCAAACTAAACCGTAAAACTTACATAATCCTTGCCAGCAGTCACTTCAGATGTCCTTCCACACCCTTCTCTCTCAGTGTGTGTGTGTGTTTTCCTAGGTGAGGATTAAGTCGTTTTGATGTTGTGCGTAGGCGATTCATAATTATTGCAGTCCTTGTCTCCGAGGCTATTGTGGTCAGCCAATTGGTTAATTTCTTAGAAGAAAGTCGAGCTCAGTATCTCACGCTCCTCTGCACACACTTATTGAGAGCATCGAATTGAAATCAACTTGAATTGAATACAACACTTGAATTCGCATGCACACAAAAAGTTGTGCAAGGATTAAAATCATCGGGGGTTGATTGTGCCCTGGTAATTGGCCGCATCTCTTGACATTGCGTAAGAGCTCGGCAGCAGCAGCTTAGCTGGATGGCAACTAACAAGCAAAGCGAATCAAAAATATCCATTTATTTGAACTTTCAATTCAGATGGCGATAAGCCAAGCCAAGCAACTGCAACTTTAACTGAAAACCGACTGCAAAATACACTTGAAATTGTCTTTGCTTAGTTTACAGAATTGCCAGTTTTATAGAGTACAAAGAAAAAGTAAAATAGGTAGTCGAAGCGTATTCCAGTCGATTGGCAACTTCATTATATTTCGGCTCACGCTATCGACAGTGACATCAACGCTGGGCGCAGGTTAATAAATCTTAAGCCGCAGTCTGGGAAAGCGAAATGGGAAAATTGAATGAGACGCAAAGACAGCAGACAGCAAGATGATAGCAGCGTCTAAGCCTATGCAAGTGGAGTTCATTACAAATCGTTTGTCAGCTTACGAAAGACGCGGCGAGACAGAGGGCGAAGTCTCTCGGTTTGTCTGTCTGTCTGTCTCTCTGTCTGCCAAGCTGAGATTTAATGCCTCAAACGTTTTTAATTCAATTTGTTTGGCTGTCTCGATTATTTTTCCACTGATAATGCTAATAAGGATAAGCGCGGCGGCCTCGTCCTGGGCCACTTAAGTGCTGCACTGCCTGCACAGACGTTCAATTTATAAAGCAGCCCCATTTCAGTCGACTCTATGTTTTCCCTCCTCCTTCCTCTCTTCATTTGCAAACAGACAGTTTTGAATGCCATCAAATCCGGGACTGGGTGACGCAACAATTAGCGAGCTCAACGTGGCCACTGTGCGAGTGGTCAACACAAGCACAAACACACTCACTCACACACACACACACACACACACATTAAGAGCTGCATATATGCACATATGCATGGGCAGCAAATCCGCTTTTGTGTTAGCCCCCAAATCATGGGCCAGGATAATGGATTTAATGAGTTTATTATTCGGTTGCACTACGCAGCATTTGCGCTCCATTGTTATTTGGCCGCTTTTTGCAGACCACCATTTCAACAATTCACCTTTGGGCCAATAACTGGTCGGCCGACATACGTGGCGTATACATAATGCCAATGGCGGGGCTAAAGCCAAAGCCAGAGCCAGACGAAAGGATTCGTCGATGAAAGTGGTAATTGCGATTATTACGCAAAAACACAACAATATTCGAACACTGGGCTACTTTAATGAACATGACGAAACAGCATATAGCAATGATATTAAATCAAGTATACGACTAGTTGGCCAGTTTAAAGAAGCATCATCAATTAACGAGAAATTAACTGTGATTACGGCATATCTTGACTTTAATTGTAATACCCTATCATCATATTAAAATTGCGTAGCTCTTCCGCATTTCATTCTTTATTCTTTTTATTCAAATATTATTGTAAATTTTATATTATTTTCTTCTTTTTTTTGAGCTGTACATATTTTTGCGAATATGCTCATACAATTGATTTATTCAGTTTTAATGCCCAATGAGGATTTTATGGCAATTAAAAGATTTGCACGAACACACAAACAAATACATCAATACACATGTAAGTGTGCGTGTGTTTGTGTGTGTGTATTTATTGCAAAAATCGCTCATAATTGCGCTGAACTTTTGGCGCGTTCTCTTCGCTGTTTTAAACGCGCCAAAAATGCCAATCGCGAAAGCGAATCGCGGCAATCGGCAATCGGCCATCGACAATCTCTGCTGCTTACAATTTTTATAATTGGAATAATTAATAATACCATTATGGCTGGCCCCTGAAACAGCACATTGCAGGGCGTTAAGCCTATTTGCTTTTCGTGTGTCCTGGCCACTCACTTCACCCCCTTCCCCTTCTGAAATTGCATTCGGCTTTGGATTGGGCGCATTTTGCATTTTCTATTGCTATTGGCGAAATTTTTGGTAAATTATTTTTAAGCTGTTCATAATTGGTTGTGGAACACACACAACACAAAAATAAAAAAGAATACTTTACCAATCGTTTGCATTAGGTGAATTATTATGTTCGCATTCTCAAATATGGAAGTTTTTAGATATATTTCCACACTTCAAAATATTCTGAGCACTCTAATATCGATGGCTGTCTGGTCCGATGAGCTGCACTTTGGAAACTCGCCAACTAGTCATGCAATTATTATTCATTAATAGTAGTAATAATTTAGCATGCTATGCATATTCATAATCTTGATAGTCGGGGGACTGAGACTGGGGCTGGGAATGCGAATGCGAATGGGCCATTTCGCTTTTGGTGGCGGGGTAAGCGGCTAAAACCATTTTGTGGCTAACCGCAGCAAGCAATAATTTATTTAAATACTCTCTCATGTGCGTGAGGGGCGCTCAATATATAAAATATGTTTTAATTGCTTATTTTAATTTGCCGATTTGCACTTGCCGCCATTTGAAGCGTTCCAAACTGAGCTCTAAACCGATTAACAGCTGCAGCAACAGCAGCAACAACAACAACCACAGTTGCAACCAACAAAAGAGAGGGAGCGAGAAAGGAGGGATACAGCTAGGCAGTTTAGTTGCAGTTTAGTTGCATTTTCGACAACGGCAACAAATTAGTTAGATACCCTGTTATTACATTGATTTCGATGGCATGTTAAGCCAATTAGCTTAAACAACAACTGACATAATTCAAAGCTAAATTGATTGATTGCATTCTACGCACAGTAAAGATAAAAATAATATTTATATGATATAGTTCATATAACAAAAAGTAAAGCTATACAAAAATAAAGTAAGCAATGGCTTTCCAGGAAAATATTATATATAAAAATATAGTATTAATGTGATCTACATTTGAAAAAGTTTATAATTATATGTATATATCAATAAAAATAAACAGAAATTGGTGCCAAAGGCAGCAACATGTTAAATGATCTGAAACTAATTGAAAATAACTAAAGGAACTAAATATATTTACTTCCAAGAAAGGAACATAAGGTGTACTTGAAATTTATAAAGATTTTGTCTAATTTAGAAAATTGTTTATACAATCAAATTCAATATTTCATTATTGCAGTTTTATTTACTACGAAAAAAGATATGATTATTAAATCTTATAAAGCATCATCATTAGATAAATAATATGAACCATAATTCATAATATTTTTATTAATAAAAACTTGTCGATAAATACATGTATTCCACTTAAATTAAAAGTCTATCTATATATTTTGTGCACTGCATTGAAACTAAGAGTCTCTCTCCTAAATAAACTCTATTATTTTATGGTATCTTGCCTGCTTTAATTAAAATACACTTCGCGAGTGCAGTAGAAAGACTGCTTTCATTTAGATAAGTTTATATTTTATGGCCCATGCCACCCAATCATTATTCGTGTAGGGTATTAGTGAGTGCAACAACTAATTTGAATAGTTGCCTCCCAAGTGGAGTTCCGAGTTGTTCGGGGCGGGTTTGGGAATCTTCAAAAGCACTTAGCGACCGCGGCAACAAAATGGAAAATTATTAAATGCTCTCGCATCAACTAACAACGCCCCTTCACTCTCTTTTTTGTTTTTTTGTTTTGCTCCACAGCGAAATCGCTTCCACTGCACTGCGTGGTGGAGTCTGTGCACTCGTTGCATGCCTCGCTTACCATAGACACACGCCAGCCGTGGAAACGGCGACCGAACATCGAGACAGACAGCTACGTGATCATTGCAGCGGCCACGCCCTGGAGCGAAATAGTGCAAACGGCGCTGCAGCGTCTCGGCTACTCCCAAGAGGTGGCGAACACAGCCAGAGGTGAGTCTCAGAGTCGAAGTCGGAAGTTAATAATACGTGTTTGGGAACATTTACACTAATACCCACACTTCTGGTACCTTCTTTTAATTGTGCTTAGGCTCGCTCATCATCAAGCACTGGAAACCAATACCGTTGGAACAGATCTCCGATAATCCGGCTGTGCCGGTTAGCGACATTGTCGGCGAGCTTACATCGGTGATAACGCTGCGCATTGTCATCTTGCGACCGAAGACATCTCCCTTTGGGGAGATCAAGGACAAGCTGCTCAAGCTGCTCGTCCTGCAGTCGCACGGACTGCTGCGCTCCACCGGCTGTCCCCTGGATGAGGTGAGTAGCGAATATTGAGTTGAGCTAATTAGACATTCGCTTTGAACTTCGGGGCTCGGCTCGCTAAATGTTGCACTAAGACGACAAAATTCTATAATGATTCATAAGCGGTTTACGACACACACTACATACTACACTACACACACACACACATAGAGGCGAGGCTATTATCCTTGTCTTGAAGAGTTTGCTAAAACTTGTGTGTGTGCCAACGAGGGGTAAAAGTAAACTCAAAACCCAAACCGCTAATTTGCGTGAATTGAGGCATAAACACACGCACACACACTCACACACACACACGTTGACAACAAAAGTTTTGCGTATCCTTTACCCCCGCGTTATCCTTGCTGCCGACTCAAGACTAGCAAGCAACACCAGTCAATGTTTGTGTCTGTCTGTCTGCATATGAAATTCATTGAAAATGTTTTGATAATGACTACAAAGAAATGTTGTTAAGCCGAGTTCATTTATTTTGGTTCACTTAACTAATCCTTTTTTGCAATAGTTTTCATTTTTAATCAGCTTTGCGCTTATCGCCGCACACATCAGCACACTCTCAAGTATATACATATATACATATACATATATATATATATATATATACAGTTGCGTATTAAATAGTTGCAACAATTTGAAGGCAGATCATAGTCTTACAAAACGCGTTGATATCGTTGCAACTGGTAGCCACATGACCCACATACGTTTTGTACTCCGAGTAGTATTACATATCTGGCGTATGAGGAGTCCAGTTAAATCCCTGCCTACCATAAATCACCGTCTGTCAATGTCTGAACTCGTTGTTCACTGTCTGCTATCATGGGTCGGAAATCACGACCAAAATACCCTTCAATTGATATTGCGACTGATTTTATATGGGCCCTGATTAATATTAGCAAAAGTATTTTCTCTAATCACATGATAATTCCCTCTGCACACACACACACACACATACATCACATTGATTGTGGTCATAGTGTGCTTATAGAGCTGTGACTCTCGCAAGTCTCGTGGTAAATATGCTTTGGGTCTCTGTGGTCTGTGTTCCAAGAAATTGCGAAAGGGGGGCGAGCGCGATATGAAAATCAATTTAATAATTGCCGCGCCCGCCTCCGCCTCTAACTTCTCCTCCTCCGTCTTGCGCGTCAACCCATTTTATTTACAATTAGTTGTCTATAACACACACACACACTTCCCCCCGCCCCGCCCCCAACCCTTCTGTCGACATCCCATCAGAACCGCAGTTCGTGTGTTTCGAGCAGCTTAAGTGATTTGGGGCGCCTCCTTAGCTGATAGCGACAGAACAGAGAGACATTATCTATCTATTCGAGGAGCAGCCAACTCAGCAGCAAGCAGTATCTATGAGCATTTAATTCGGTATACAGCAAACCCCACACACTTACCCCACCCCCTCCCAAAAAAAAGAAATACTTACGATTGCCATTGCGTAGCATTCACCGAATGAATTTCGATTCTATTTCTGAACATTAAATTCAATTTTAATCGCATAAGCTGGTGTGTCGTCGCCTATCAGCATTTCGCTTGGCTCGGGACTTTGGGACTATCTATTTATCGCTTCAAGCTAGTTAGGTAGCTGGCTAGCTAGGTGGTTAGGTTCGCTGACGAGGCGTCAAGTTAATATCAGTTTGCAGAACGTGTGGTATCAGTGTTTTTCCCTCTTCCTCCATCGCGTATATCGATATCGTACTCGTAATAGGGCAAATCAGAGTCAGCTACATTTTATGGCTAAGTAAATCCCGGCCACTTCAGGGCCTTACCCGACTCTCTTTCTACCTCTCTCTCTCTTTCTGCAATTTCCCCCCATTTTGTAGCTTGTGATTTTTATGACAGCCGCTTAGTAATGCGTGTGTGTGTTTGTGCGTGTGTGTGTGGCAAACCCCCGGGGGCTTAGACCTAGCTAACATGACTGGCGACAGCACTTTACTATCTATCAAGGCCTCTAAGTTAATCCCATTCGATGTCCATTCTTTTTTCCATTTCCTCCCTTTCTCCTCCTTCAGGTGACGCTCTCGCAGATCTGTCGCAGTTCCCATCAGAATACCTACGCAATGCCCGGTGGCGAAATCTCCGATGAGCTCCGTCGCAAGTTCGATCAATGGTGGTCGAATCAACTCTCCCCCCAGTCCGCGATGACGCCAAAGATGCTGCCCTTCATGTCCGCCCCGAATGCGGTGCCCGTGGTGCCCAGCGAAATGGACTTTCCCGTGGGCACAGCCATGGCTGCCGCAGCTGCTGCGGCTGCTCACGCTGCTGCCGCTGGAGCTGCTGGCGCCGCTGCCAATCCGCTGAGTGCGATGGGCAGCCGCGAATCGTTGTTGCTGGCCAACGAAGCAGCCGCTGCTGCTGCCGCTGTGGGACATCATCCCAATGCTGCAGTTAGTCAGGCCCAGGCGGCCGGGCATCATGGCAATATGCTGGTGCATCCGATGCACGCATCGATGCATCATCATCATCATGCGGCCTCGCATGGCGGACAGTATCCGAATCAGAAGACACGCATGCGCACTAGCTTCGATCCGGAGATGGAGCTGCCCAAGCTACAGAAGTGGTTCCAGGAGAATCCGCATCCGTCGCGCCAACAAATCCAAACCTATGTGGTGCAGTTGAATGCTCTGGAATCGCGTCGCGGTCGCAAGCCACTCGATGTCAACAATGTTGTCTACTGGTTCAAGAATGCACGTGCCGCACAGAAGCGCGCCGAGATGCGTGGCGGTAGCTTGGGCAATGCCATGACTGCCTTGGGACATGCGGCCATGAACGGATACCTCAGCCAGCATGCGCCGTTGGGTCAGAACTCGAGCAGCAGCGCCGGAAGTCAGCCGTTGAGCATGGGCAATCTGTCGATGTCGCATGACTATCTCAAGAGTCCGATGAGCCTGAAGTCCGAGGACATTGACACCATGTCCCAGCACTCCGATGAACTGGAGGAGGAGCCCAGTCGTCCCACAACGCCACAGCTGCCGTTGTCGCTGACCACACACGAGCGCCATCGCAGTTCGCCTATGTTGGACGATGATGACGATGAGGATCGCAGCGAGCAGCAGCAGCAGCCACAGCGTGTGAAGAGCGCTGGTAGCGACTTGGCCAATGGGGTGACGGAGCGCGATGAGAAGCCAACTGGCCTGAAGACTCAAGATGAGTTGGAAATGCATGACAACGACAATGACAACGACAACTCCAATGACAATTGCAGTGGCAACGCCAGCGGCAATGCTGAGGCAGCCAATGATGCCAATGATGGGGTACACAACAACAACAGCAGCAACAACAACAACAGCAGCAGCAACAACAGCAGCAACCACAACAACAGTGGCAGCAACAACAACAACAACAATGGGGAAAATAACCAGAGTCACAACGAACGCGATGAAGCCGCCTCGACGCCGAAGCACAGCACACCCAAGGAGGAGGACGATGACCTGGACATGGATGAGGACGATGAGGACAATGAGAACGATACCAGCCATCTCGATGAGTTTCGTTCGCCATCACCCGACTTGGGTGGCAGCGTAGTTCCACACAAGGATCAACTGCCGTTTCCCATGGTCCCCAACTCGATGTTCTCGCAGTCTTTCATGTACATGAGTCATTACATCCCGGCCTTTGGCCAAGCAGCCGCCGCCCATCCGCACGCACATCATGCGGCCGCTGCGGCAGCCGCCGCTGGCATGCAACCGAATGCGTTGATGGGCGGTGCCGGACTCAATCTGTCGAGCATATCGAATGAGGAGCGACGCAAGCGCAATCGAACCTTCATCGATCCGGTGACGGAGGTGCCCAAGTTGGAGCAATGGTTCGCCATGAACACGCATCCCTCGCACAATCTGATCCTCAAGTACACCGAGGACTTGAACACCATGCCCTACCGGTAAGTAGCAAATTCGCGAGTGAAAAGTCAACACCCCACTAATGGAATTTTCCTTTGCATTGCTTTTCTTTTTCTCTATTCTACAGTCAAAAGTTTCCGCGTCTCGAGAGCAAAAATGTGCAGTTCTGGTTCAAGAATCGTCGGGCCAAGTGCAAGCGTCTCAAGATGTCGTTGTATGACAACAGCCAGTGTGGCCAGCTCGGTGGTCTCAGTTCCTTTGTGCCCAAATACGAGGAGCGGGATTAGGCCAACCGGCTAGCAGCATTTTGTAAATACTTGGCAGCTAAATAAGCATAATCCTTTCGCCCTAAGACAACTCTTTCCAAGTATTATGACACAACAAAATCAAATCCCAGTTTAACATATAACATTAAAAGCCCAGTCCCAAGAATGTTTGGGGAATATTTAGCAAAAATTAGACGAAACCTAGTTGTAGATGACATTACTATAATTTAACGGATCGCAGAAATATACGAACATATTTTGTAGAATATCAACTAATCAAAAAAGGAAAAAAACGTATAAATATCCACACTCTACAAACATAAGTTTAACTACTATTTGAATTTGAATTCGAAGATGAAGACGAAGCTACGTAGAAGTGTAACCAAAGAAAGCCAATCCGATGTGTAAATATATGACTATTATTATAATACTTACTATTATGCATATTAAATGAGAGAACTCTGCTAATTTCTTTGAATTGTGTAATTCCTTGTTTCGAAACATTTTGCCTTATTTTAGATCGTTTTCCAGCCTAGCAAATAAGCGTAGTATTTCTATAAATAATAATAATAAATAATTAATAATAAAAAAAGAACCTTTAAATGGGTTCCGTTCTACAATATATCTTGGTATCTAATACCTATTTGCAATTCTTCGGAAATTCACATTTTATTCTTATTACTGAAAAAGAAAACTGAAACTTTTAGTTGATAATTATTTTTGAGATAATAATAATTCAAATTAGCAGTTTGAATAATTACCGAGTATAATGAATAGATTCACTTTGATAGCTACACTTAAACAATGTTTAATAAATTGTTCCACTAGACACTTAAGTAAAATCAATCGAAAATAAAATGAAATTAAATTTACTTGTAATTTATTGAAAGCATGAATACACACACACATACATCAATTACCTACACACACACACACATACAAACATTATATTATAATATGTATTCCCAGCAATTATTAAATGATTAAATAAATACAATTTTAAATGTCAACTCTGAGCAAAAAACTCTTTCTATTCACTGGGGAAAATGGAAAATGGGGAAGCGACTGCATTGGGACATCGGGAATTAGCATTGTCAAATAGTTGTATATAGATATAGACAGCTCGATAAGCATTTACGTTTGATTTCCTCGATGACAACGAGCACGTAGTGAAATGTCTTTACAAATGTCACGTCACGAACTTGGAGACAGCTTAAAGTCTATGAAATTAAAGAAAAGATTAGATTTCTTAGCAACTAATGAGTGCATAACGACTTTTGACGAATATTGAAATCTCTTCTTGGTTAAGTGGAGATATTAATATTAATTTAAATTCGTTTAGCACCGAATGCGATCAATCATTTGATAATGTGGCCCCAAAAATAGCAAATTGATTGCAAACTAAATTTAGAATAGACATTTCACTTGGCACTTTATTTTACATAAATGTGGGGAAAAGAAAGCGATACCTTACACATGTCCTGTGCGATTGTCGCTGCAGGAGCTGTCCTTGTTGTGGCTGCGGTTGCTGTTGCTGTGGCTAATGTGTTTGGCAATTTCTCATATGCCAGAACTTTTTGCTTTGCTTTATTTCGTTCAGACTCATTTTTGTTAGTCGCTGATAAGCAAAAGGGGAAATAAATATGCAAAAAATTAAAAAGGAAAAAGCAGCTCCCACGCTGTCCTGTCGACCAACCGGGCGTATGAGTTATCTCTGCCCAGGCGCGTATATGAGTATATTAGCGTTGAGATATGAAACAATTTATTAGCTCCAAAGTTTGCTCCGCGCATTTCTTTCTTTCTTTCCCTGGTATAGATAGAGGCGAATACGAATACGAATATGAATGCGTTAGGAAGTGTGAGTGTATTCATATGAGTTACAAGTCCTGCCACTGCGGTTACTAAATCAGCAGTCAACATTATTTCTTATTTTAAGTACATTGTATCTGGGGTGTGTGTGTGTGTCTGTGTGTGTGTGTGGGCGCAGGGATGTGCATCATTTGTTATCGCAAACTTTTAAATTAAAAATGTGAGCGGCAAACGCTGGAATAGAAAAGAACGGGCGAAATGAAGCTAAGGCAAATGGCGTCACACTGAATTTATGAGCTCCTTTTTAGGCTTCTTCCCATATTAACTTGGGGCTTGGCTTTTATTTATGAATTTAATAAAAAAGACTGTTGCATACTTTTGAGCAGCGACCAACTACTTGGCTGTTAATCAGTTATTGAAATTGGCCAGAAATGCGTGAGAAGTAGACTAGAAATTCCCGCAGAAAGAGCGTTAGAAATGCCTTTGAGTTTTTGTGCTGAAATATTTTGAAGAGGTATGCATATAATGTCTTGACTACCAGCAGCCGAAGTAGCTCCTCGGCCATTGGTAGAATTTGGAATGAAAGTAAGACAAGTGGAATTTCAGAGAACTTTATCCATTAATTAAAATTGTTAGCATTTTCTTTGCGTTGTGGTTGGCTGCTGTGCTGCGTTGTGCTGTGCTCGCTCACCTTCGTTTCAGGGGGCTGCCGCTATTTCGAGTGGCATTAAAAGTAAATACATAAACAGCTGCGAAACAACATTTACATAGCTAACTATGCCGTACTTGCGGCTTTTACGGCTCTGCTGCTGCCACAGCTTCTTTTCCTTCGTCTTTCGGTTGATGTTGTTTGTGCAACTTTCCTTCAGTCTTTTTTTGTACTTAAAACAGAGCTCTATATAATTTCGTTTTTTCTGCCGTGGAATTTGCAAGTGCGATGCATAAATCGTGCTCTCGAAAAACTTTTTCCCACTTGATATCATAATGATGCTTAATGGCAAATAAATCTGAGTAATGTTATCAAAAATGAAGTGCAACACGTTGATATAATTAAGTTAGCAGTAGATGATCAAAAGAGCTTTTGATTCATTATGGGTTTTGATGGCAATGCAATACAATCGAATAAATATTATAAAGCATAGCTGCCAATTCATTAAAAGAACATTTCGTTAGACATCGAGACGAGGCAAAAGCAGCTGCGATTTCGGGCAATTAATGTCCTGGCAAAGCACACACAAAACAAAGCAAAAGCAAGTGAGCAAGTGAGCAAAAGAAGCTCGCAGAAAGCGCTGCCAAAAAGCAAGTGTAGTGTCCTGGCAGCATAAAGGACAAACCGTGAATGGTTGCCAGGACCAAAGTGAATATATATATTGTGGTGGTGGTGGTGGAGCTGTTGCTGTCCGCTGCTTTGCCGCATAAATAGTTTTGCGGCTTTGACTGATATGCCGAGCAATAAAACTAATGAGCGTGCGAGCCAAATAGTTGTCGGTGGTTGATGTTGCTGCTGCTGCTGTGGTCTTGTTGCCGTTGCAAAGCAGCACACTCATTTGCCAAATTGACTGTGCAAGGAACACAAACAAAAACAAATTGGCGAATGGGGCGAATGGCAAACTCAAATGAATAAACTCAAGTCCAATTAAATGGTCATAAGTAATAATAATTCCGCTTTGATTTGTGATATTCGCTGTGTCTTCTACAGAACTCTCTCTCTCTCTCTCTCTATAAAGTTGAAGGCCAAATTAGTTAATGAGAACTGTGTGGATTGCATAGCAAAAGGCAAAGAATACTATCGGGTTACTTTCAGCTTTCCATTAAATTTACTATTAGTAAAGTAGTGGCTAATGCTTTAGTTTTCCTATCGTAGCTTCTCAGTCACTCATTCCCATAGTTTTAGTGCCCAGCATCCGCTTCATCCCTCATGCCATCAAATGATAATAATTCTTGTTGGACTTGATAAGATTTTCGAAATACAAAACTGCGACGACGTTGCTGTTGCTGTTCTAGTTAAGATATTTTATAAGTGTATGACAACGTAGGCTTAAGGCGTTCAAAGGCGCCAGCTGACATGGCCAAGCTCACATACTCATCCTTTGCTGGTAGTCCTTCCCTTCCTTTCCCCCCTCCCAGTCCATGTCCATGCGTCGGCTGCTACGGCATCGGGCGATTATTATTTATTTTCTTAATTACGTCTTAACATCCTGCATGAAGTGGGACAGGCAAATACTCACAACACTGGCACCTGCCAGCCAACCAGCCAGCCAAGGTCTAGGATGTTGTGTGTGTTTTCCATGTCTGCCAGCTCATGTGCTGCAAGCAAGATACATGAAAAGTATCTGCGTGGAAAATTGTGCGTCTTTCCGTTGAGGGGGCAGCGTCCAAAGCCTGCACATGCTACCAAACTCTAAGCCTTCCCGTTCAGGAGCTTGTGCCTAGCCCCGCATCTTATCCTACACACGGCACGTCGTTCCGCTTCTTCGTCTCCCCGTCTCCCCGCCTCCCGCTGTCAACTGTCGTTTGTCTTGGGCGCGCTTTGGCCGTAATAAAAAGACTTAACAACGCGAGTTGTTTAATTATTATTTATGGCACTCGGCGCTGCAGATTATTGCCCGAAAAACCTAACTGCAAAAGGGGCGCAAAGACTGGGAAGATTGGAAAATGCTTTGATTTACTACTTACTCACTTACCTCTCTACAGCATTCTTAGATCTACTGGAGGCAATTGCTCTTCTTGGTGAGAGTCGCGACTATTTAAATCAATTGTAAATTCACATTTCATTTTTGGTTCAATCTCAATTCATTTTCATAAAATCCAAGAACTTTTACTTACTTGCATAATTTACGATGATAATTATGGCAAACAGCGAATTACCCCCAGGGGAGCGAGGTTGCTTGCTTCTTCTTCTCTGTGGTGTTTTGGCTTAGCCTTGGCTTCTTAGTTGAGTCTCCTTTTGTCCACACTGCAAGCAAGGTGTGGATGTCCTTCTTGTCCTTGGTTGTCCAGCAGTCCAGCAGCTCTCCGGCCGTATCCTGCCGTGCAGCAAATGTAAAAATGATAATCCCATTGTCAGGCGATAATTCAAAAGTTCCATTAAATATTCATAGTCCAACTAAGGTGTATAAATCTGACTAGCTCGACTCCAGCTCCCAGCTGCCGGTGTAGTAACCAAGAAATATTATAATTCTTCTTGGGCGAAAGAGATTTATGCAAATTCCCGTAAAGCAAAAACTGTGAAAGCAGCGTGAAAAGAAAGCGTCGACTGTCGAAAAATGCTCAGCCTTGAGGTATGCAATGAATATGCATGCGTTTCCCGATGAATGTTTTTTGAGGGTATTGGTATGATTCTGTATGGAGTAAGCGAGAAGCTCAAGGACATGAATTATGCCAAGTTTAAGTCCAAGTCCTTTTGCTTGACTCTTTTTAATTGGCAATGTTTGGCGATGTCGTTTTCTGCTGATGTTCAGAAGGAGCGCCAAAAAGATTTGCTCATTAAACCAGCAAACGCTGTAAAGTTTACACGTTGTAACAAATCGTGAAAATAAAATTTACAAATTTATAGATTTTAGAAAGAAATAGCGAAGTAGTAGATAAACATTAATATGTGGTATAAGAAAAAGTCAATGAAAATAAATCGTAACAAAGAAAAATAGAATAGATTAAGCTTGAAATTACATTATATTCTTAGAATATCAAAACATAATATCTTGATTATTTTTACTGCAACTGAGTAATGTATGATGATAAGTGAAATTTGGTAGTAAATAAAAGCTTAAATTATATTATAAAAACTTAAATTGTCTTTATGTTTACAGAGCATTATATGATAATGCTATAAAACATTCAAGAAAATTATAACATCATTATTTTTAATAAGATTAAAAAAAAAACCTTAAACAGTTGCGATCTTAGAGAAAACACTTTTATCTTTAGTATTTTCTGTTTAAAATGTTTAAAAATGTATTTTATTAGCAAAATATTATAAAATTCATATTTGTAATTTTAAAATAAATTTAAACCTGTAACTTTTATTATTTTTAACTAATAGACAATTAGTATTAGTAAACATAAGCTTAGCATTTTGTATATACAAAAGTTGAAAGTAATGAACCAATCGCAATCTACTCTCTAAGAATAAATGATTGACATTTATGTACGTACGTAATAAGAGTTCGCAGATGTATCCATAAATGTAACTCTAACTTATTATCCATACATCATTTTATTTATTGTGAATTCATTTAAGTAATACCCGCTTTTCGGATGATTGCGATTGTGTTGGGCATAAACGCTGAGCCCGCTGGTGTAAGTGTGTGTGACACTGCACGCCGCAGGTACACATTTCATAAAACTAATACGAATTGATTTATGGCGTTGTGCCGCTGTTGGCAAAAGGCGAAAGGATTGCTGCGGAAGGGGAAGAGAAAAAGAGAGGGAGGGGGAATGGGGTGCGAGTGCTGGAACTTGGAGGTATTTTGTTGGCCTCGTTTTGCTAGCCGCATCTTAAAAATGTGAAAATGCCAGTCGGGGGTGCTCAGTTAAATCGCTGAGCTCTGAGCCTCCCAAAGGAGTCAAGGCGGGGAGGGGGGGACAGAGGCAGCTACGCTTGCTGCTATCAGTGCGAAATGCGAGTAACAGGAACGGGCTGGCTGGCGTCTTTGTCTAAATCTTTGCCGTGCTGTCATCTTGGGAGGGCGGGAGAAAACTTTTGCCTGGAACGTTGAAAATTGCTCAAGGTGCACGTTGCATGCCGCACTCGCCCCCTTTCACATTACTGCTACTGAATGGGGTGTGTAGAAGTGGAGTGGAGTGAGTGGTGGTGTCTGCTTTTAAGCTTATAATTCATAAAGCATTTAAATGGGCAAAAATCGAAATTTATTGCTATTTAAGATATTTACTAAGCCGCTTTGATTTCGCCTCTGCAAGGTATGCCAGATATTTTCTAATTAAAGTCACTGACTTAAAGTCACAGTCGCCATCACAGTTGAAGTCACAATCGAAATCACAGTCACAATTGTTGTTAGCGAGAGTTACATTTGTTGCTTTAATCGACGGAAGTTGCCGCGGCAACTGCGCCGTATGCAAATTCAAATGTGTGTGTGTGTGTGAGCCAAGCATCTTTATCATCGTTATGTTTATGTGTGACGTATCGTCTTGCAGATAGACGCAAATTGATTTTGTGCCCCTCACTCGAATCACGCGACAATAAAAACCTAATTTTGGGGCATGCTTCAAGGCGCTAAGGCATAAAAATAATCAAAGCCTCTCCAAAACGATGTCGTTTATGTGCGTTGGCGATTGGCAGTCGACCTCGATTAGTCTGCCTCCATAATGTGGCCTCAGTGTTATCTTTATGACATCGGCGCAAGACATTCGAGTGAATGAATGTGTGTGTGTGTGTGTGTGTGTTTGTGTCAAATGCTTAACAACTTTGTGCTAAGCTATCAGAACTTGCTTCCTAGCTGGACAGCAAGTCAGCGAGAATTGCTATTCACATTGCCAGCTGACTTCCGCTGATGGCAGCTCACCTGGACACATTCAAGTTACTCCTAACAATTTTTGCTTTATCGCCTCTGACTTCTTCACTGTCACAGCCTGTGGCAAGTAGCGAGTGGCAGAAGTGGCAGAAGTGATGGCGCTTATCTCTGGACACCGCAGCTGTCATTCAACGCACAAAACTTTTCGACTGCATTCGCCGCTGCTGCCATCTGCAGCGTTTTGCTGTCAGGGCTTTTCACTTCCTAAGTAGCGCAATAAAAAAAAAAACGAAGCGAAGCGAAACCCAAAAATAAATAAAAAGCACTTCTTTTCTTATTAAAAAGCAGCCAGAAATTGCCCATAAAAGCCGCAACTCAGGCCAACGAGAGTTGGAACGAGAAGTAGAAATGTTAAAATCAAGTCACCCAGATTAGATGAGAGAAAATTCAAAATCAATCCATTAACAAAAGCACACAATGAGCCAAGGACCACCGCATTAACTTGTGATTCCAACTGTGCGAATTCCCAACGCCCAACGCAAAGGACATCGCTGACTTTGCATGGCCCGAGCCGCTAATTATCCCGTCACAAGGCGACTTGCCACTCGCCTCCCTTCCCCGACCCCTTCCAAGTACAATGCGGGGCAACAAAGTCGTTGCGCTTCATTAAAATGGCAAGGACGCTACTGCTTCCCCTCTCACATCTTCTGCCTGCCGCTCATTATCTATGAAGTTATCCGCGAGCGCGTGTTTGCTGCCCGGGTAACAGAATTTGTCGCATGAATTCTCTACTGACAGTCAGACAAACCTTAGCAGCGTATTCAATAGTTCCAACTTAGAGAGGGGAGGGAGAAATGCGACCGGGTGATGGTCTGCCGGGCTACATCCTGTCAAGCTTATCAGGTTGCTGGCGTTATGCTGACGCTGACGCTGACTTCTGCATTCTACTTGGACGATTTCGTTTTTCTCGTCTTTAAAAGCAAAGCGTCAACTTATTTATTGAATTTGTATCGTTGCTACGCTTTTAGAATCATTTGCTCTTTATACACTACATCTGCAATTCCATATATCCTCAAGGGATGCTAAGCTAACTCGACAACTTTGTCAATTTTAATTTTAAAACTTGCATTCATTTATGTAGAAACAAATTACAGTAAAATATTAATACTTCGCATATTATAACATACATATTTTATTGCAAACTAATAAAAGCACATTCAACAATTTTATATACATATTCATGATGTAAAAATATAAATAGAAATATGTATATTAATATATAATTGAATTAGGAAAAGCATATACAAAATTCTAAACTAACCTATTAGTGATATTTTATAACTTTCAGCTTATTGTGTTAGGAAACCATTAAATAAATTAATTATGTCTTATGCTACAAAATATTACCCTAAAAACTGAACAATACAGAATACAAATTTAAACATTTTTTTAGAGCATACAAACTGCACCCTTAAATTTTAAAATCATTTCATTTTGTCACCTTTCTTTTTCATTTTTTTCCACTTCCCACCCCGCATCACTTGTAGAGAAATATGTTGCTGTCAACACGTCAGTTTGTTGTTTTTTATTAATGTTTTTTTATGTTTTTTAATGTTTTTTTTTTGTGTTCTTATTGTTGTGGTTGTTGCTATTGGCTGTGCCCGGATTTTCGTTTCATTTCCAGTGCATCTTTATCGCGCTGTCTGAGCGATGCCGTCGTTTCTGTTTTGTGCACGCTTCATTACAATAAATCCGGTTAGTAGGTGTCTAGCGTCTGTTCAACATCAACCTGCATCTGAGAGTTGCATCCAACAAATGTAGGTGGTGGGATCTTCACTCTTAAGTAGTCTCTTTGTTCTTCTGTTTTTTAATTTTTAAACTTACCTTTGAAATTACCTTTTTTGGCAACCGGACTGAAGCGACTATTTTATAAATTTTATTGATATTTTTAGTAATCCCCAAAATTGCGGTTTATATGCATCATTATCATCATTTATCATTGTTTAGTTCACTTACAAGTCTGGAATAATATCCAGCAAACAAATATTAAAGCGCGGTAATTAAGTAAAATGCCTGAAAGTATGCAACAAAAATTGAAAAATTAAATACAAAAGAAATTTTCAACCTAGCGATTGAACAATATTACTTGTTTTCCTTTTTTTATATTTATGCTATAAAATTAACAAAATAATTTATATTAAATTAAGAATAGTCAAAGAATATCTTATATTTAAAGTGTCTTAAACGGATTCCATTCAAAATGATTTAAAAAAATCTTTAATATAATCACAAGTCCAAGATTTATGCTCGTTTTATATATATTATGAGCAATTGTTAATGTAATTTACAAATTAGTCAGCTTAAATTTACCTCTGATTAAATATACATTTATATATGGAATACAAATTCAAATAGACTCTGCTGATAAAAGATAGGGCTAAAATGTAAAACTTCCTGCACTTTTTATAAATTTCACAATTGCAATGTAAACATACATCTGTTTTGATACATATATATATATATATATATATATATATATATATATATATATATATATATATATATATATATATTATATATATATATTGTATGGTATACGAATTCAAATAGACTGCTCATCAAATGTAGAGCTACACAACACAGTCAACGGACGCCGCTGTTGTTGTTCAACACTGAAAGACCGTAAACTATATCAGTGGCTTATCAGCGGCTTATCTTATCAGCATGAAACGGTTCGTATAGTGGCAGGTGAGTAATTTTCATTCAGTCAGTATTAGCCGACATTGAAGAGACATCAGCGCCTGTTGTGTTGATCGCGCCAGTGCAATTGGAGTTTTCGTAATAAAATGTAGAGTGCGGATTAAATGCCGATGTCACGTTTTCGCAACTGAAATTTGTCATTGAAATAAAGTTAAAGGAAATTCGACTGTTTAATGTTTGCTTAAATGTGCGGCGTAGCTGTTCAGTGTTTGGTGCTCTAATTTCGATTTTCCCCAGCCCAAGAATCCCCAACAACATCGATAAGATAAGCGCTCCAACTGTATAGAGCTAGACCAAGAGCTAGCGCAAGCGCGTTGTGCGTTCTACGAAAATCAAAACAAACTCGAAGCAGGTGAATAAATTCCAGCAGTGACGTCATTAAATTGCCAATAATTAGAAATATATTGCAAATAGAGACAGTTTTCAAATGTGATTAAAAGTTTATATATAGATTTTGTCTATACTCTAAGTTGTGGCTGAGTCCAAGCGTCGGTCCCCCTTTACTTGTTTATTGCAACAAAAAGATAATGATAAGGCCCAAATAAAATGCATGCGCAATAAAACGACTTTTCAATTGGGGACAACGCAATATATAGAGTACGATTAAATCGCTAAACGCCAAGCATCTCACAGCTGATTCACATTTCGATTGCGAAATTTGCCTCTTTACAGATATGTCTCGCAAGCGATCATTCTTCCTGCTTCTAATCGCACTGCTCGGTGCTGAATACAGCTCGGCAGTCGAATGTCCTGCATCCTGCAAGTGCACTTGGGTCGTCGATAGCTTGTATGCGGACTGCTCACGTCGTGGTCTCAGCATTTATCCCAGCTTTGGCACTGCGCCCGTCGAGCACTTGGATTTGTCGGGCAACAAATTCACAGAATTTCCACGACAATATGCGGATATGACCTCACTGCTGTACCTCGATTTGTCGGATAATTTCATAGACACTCTATCGGAGGATTCACTCATTGGATTCTCCTTACTGCGCACTTTGCTGCTGGCCAACAACACGATCAACAGCTGGACAGCGATTAGCGCAAACGAGGCATTCAAGTATGCCACAAATCTGAAGCGTCTCAGTTTGCGGGGCAATCGCTTGGGCAGCTTTGGTGGCCCGGACTACAGTCAACAGATCAACAGTCTATCGCTCACGGAGCTGGACATTTCCGCGGCGCACATCAGCCTGGTGGATGGCGACATTGCCGTCAATCAGTTGCCCAATCTAGAACGTCTTTCGCTGGCCAACAATCAGCGCATGCAATTGTCGCGTTTGCCCTCGAGAAGCATTCGAATGCTTGATCTCAGCAACTGCAGTCTGCAGGGACTTGGCGCCGCCTTCCTCGAGGCGTTGCCCAATTTGGAGGCACTAAATCTATCGCGTAACACGGCGTTGCAATTTGGTGCCAGCGACATTGCGCCCATTGTGGCCAAGGAGCTACGTATACTTGATCTCTCCTACTGCAACCTGGATGAGATTGATTTGAGTGGCTTGCCCGTGCTCTCCGAGCTGCGGCTGCGGGGCAATCTGTTGCGCGCTATTGGAGTCGACACCTTTGCCAATAACACCATATTGGAGGTTTTGGATCTGTCCGAGAATCTGCTGCGTTCAATTGAAAACGAAGCTTTCGGTACACTGAAGCGACTCAAGCAACTCAATTTGGCTTTCAATGAAATTGCGTATCTGAATCGCAATTTGATACGCGGCAATGATGTGCTCACCGAGCTCAACCTGAGTCGAAATATCATAAAGAAGCTGACGAGGATTGTCAGCAACTCGGTGCGTCACATCAACATGAGTTGGTGTGAAATATCCGAGATTGAGAGCACCGCATTTTCCAGTTTGTCGGTGATACAAAAAGTAGATTTGTCGAATAATTTCATTGCTGAGCTGCCCAATCAAATGCACTCGGAAACACTGTGGTATCTGAATCTGGCCAATTGCAGGTGAGATTACAAAGAAAATTGAGTATACGCCTCGTGTTGACTTTCTTTTATTTCTCCCCAGAATATCAACAATACGCAACAGCACTTTTAGCGGTTTCCCAGAGCTTGCTGATCTCCATTTAAATGGCAATCGTTTGACTAACCCGATACCGCCTTCCTTCTTCCGTGCCAATAAGTTTCTCGATCAAATCCGACTGGGCGACAATCCTTGGATCTGCGAATGTCAAGATCCCTTGTTCGTCGAGTTCTATGACTTTCTCACAGCGAAGCCAACAAAAGTGAGTAGCGAGTCTAACATATTGCAGCTCTGTAGTTAATAATGTTCTTGAAATTTTCAGCTTAAGGATCGCTATCATCTGCGTTGTGGCTCGCCGCCTGGTTATGAGGGCAAACAGTGGGATTATGCCTGCCTCACCGAGTGGACAGTCAGCGCACGGAGCAGCAAGGGCGAGAAGGTCTGGTCCACCGTTATGCTCAGCATTCTAGGCTTGGGTATTGCAGCACTTTGCTACGGTTGCTGCCAGAGATTGGTGCGCAAACGAAAGGAGCACAACAATCGCAGGGAATACGAGGAAAATCACGACGAACTGCGTCGCATGTGAGTTGATAAAGTTACAATAACTGCTGCTTCATATTATAAGAAATAACTCATCCCCTTAGACGAGATCTCAATGATCGCATGATGCGAGAAGAATCCAGCGCAACGCTGCAACCGACACCAGAAGTGAGTCTTCTGCCCTCATATGAGGATGCACTTCTCATGCCCAAGATGGAGCGACCCGTCAAGTCCATGCTGGACTTGAGCATCACGGACCGAGCGCGCAAATATCTGCGTCGCTCACAAACGCAGCAGGATGGCGAACAATCTGCCGGAGAGGAGGAGCTGCAGCTGGACAACCGGCAGAGATTCCGCAGCGTGGAGATGCTTTCGAATCGTGATAAGGAGAGGACCGCGCAGTATGGACCCTATAGACGCACTGGTCGCATGGAGTACAACAATCAGTCGGGTAGTCGACGCTTTAGCATTGAAGATTCACGTTTTCCCGCCGCGCATTTTAAGACCCAAAATATGCAAAGCGCAGAACAGATTGGCAACTTCCAGAGCTACGAGAATAGTCCGTATACGAAGCGTAAGCCAAAGATTGCCGAGATACCGCCATTTAAACGCGTCAACATGATGGCCGACAGTGTTGAGTTCCTGACCGATCCGGAGTACGAGGACTTGGGCAGTAAACCTGGCAGTCCATTTGCGAAGCGCAAACCAAAGTCACCCATGAATATGCAGGTCAGTGCTCAAGTGTACACAATGCAACAGCAGCCACGAGCTGTGCCACTCGCGCCGGCTATCGAAGACTACTTCAAGAAGGCGCCATCCTCGTCGACCATTGCCAGCGACTTTCAGGAGGTGAACGAACCAGATCTCGCCTCTCTGCCGGAGAGTGTCTCCACTTCGGGCGCCGAGCATGATGTGGAGCAAGGGAAACGGAAGAAGCGCAAGAACTCGGCCAGTCGACGGGTCAGTGGAAATTTCAGTGCGGCTGCCGCAGCGGCCGATGAGTCTTCGTCGAGTGAGGGAGAGCGGCTGGTTCAAGTACATAAACCCATGCGTGAAACATTATTTTAAGCCAAACAAACGACAATATTCTATTTTATAATTTTCTTTCATTTGTTACACTAATCCATACTGTTGTACATAACATTTAAGACTTATTTAAAAATGATTCATGTAACACACACGGCGTTTGTTTGTTCGAATTAGGGATGGTCTCACTATTTTTGCCACCACTGTATTGTTCGTTTAGCCGAGACACGAATCAAGCCCAGACACATTTCGTTCATCGGCAAATGTTTTAGCGCAGACACAAACCTCAGTGTGGTAAGTTTTTTGGACTATGGTGTATTTAGTTTTGTATTTAGTGCTAAAAACTTTGAAGTTGGTTGCTAAGAAAAAAAGCTCATCATTTTATCGAAACTATTTGTTTTTATTGTTGTCGTTTTTTGGTTTTTATTGATAGGCTTATATTGAATTGAAGAGTCATTCACACAAAGAGTAACACAATATAATTTCACAAGAGAAAAGCGCTTAAGTATTATACATTACGGATTCATATAAAATTCACATATGTATGTAAGTAAAGATGTGTACATCACATGTACATCAGATGCAGTTAAAGATCATTGTTCAGATGGTTAGTATGCATCAGAACGTAGAAGAGGAATAGTTTCGCAAAGTGTTGATCCCTTTTTTGTAATTCGCGCGTTTGGTGGAAAACTTTACATTTAAGATATTTATAACTTTGGTATTAAACTAGATTTATGCTTAGATAATAATTAATTTACTTAATCGCTAGACTACAATTGGTTACACATAGTATATTTAAGAGGGGAGTGTGTGTGTGTGTGGGAGCTTAAATCGAATAGTTTTGCTCTCGGTACTTCATCGATCACCCTCGATCAAGTTGGGGGCTGCTTTTCCTGCTGCTTCGGCTGCTGGTTGCTGGCTGCTCTCTCATTTTGTAGTTTGAAAAGTTAATGTTGTTGATTTGCTTGCTGGTTGCTGCTGCTTGGCACTTACACTTGGCTATGGACTGACGCCTCACTCAGTGACTGGCCACGCCATTGGCACCTCCAACTGGCACCTGATGTGTGGGCACGGGCGTTGTGATAATGTCGCCAGCATTGGATTTACTGCGTGTCACCAGCATCGGTGTCTTCGGCTTGGGCGTTTCGGTTAGCTTGATCTTGACGCGTCCCGTCTCTGGCGAATAGACCGGCGAATAGCGACCCGATTTGGGCGACGATGGCAAATATGCCCCATCCGGTTCGTTGTTGTTGTTCGGCTCGGCCCCCTCGCCCTGCGGATGCTGTGCGTACTTCGAGGCACGTGGCGACTGTGGCGTTGGGTATCTGGGTGTGATGGGATAGTATTCATGCGGTGCTGGCTCGCCGGTGCTGGGCTCCTGGATGGTGGGCACATCCTTGTTGGGCTCGCCATTGGCCGTGCCATTGCCATTCAACAGCGGCTGCTGTCCGGCGCCATCCTTGCTGTCGTATGGCTTCTTGCCGGAACCGTTGACAATCTGTGCATCGTTCAGTTTGGATTTCTCCCCGATGAGCGGTGCCTGTTCGTGTCCGTTACGTGCCAAGGGTTTGCCCAGATTCTTCTTGTCCATATCCAGCAATTCGGTTACACGCTGTGCTTCCAAATCACGTGCTGCCGCATTATTGTTGTACTTGCAACGTCTGATGGCCACAAACAAAATGAGACCGACCACAATGAGAGCGATAACACCGAGCAGGAAGTAAATGGCATTGCTGTCATCCTTCTTGCCAATCTTGGCGGCCAGTATGTCACCCGAGTGCTCCGACCCTACTGGAGCATCGGTAATCACATCTAGTGACTGGTCCGTGTCCAATTTGGTCTGTACCACGGGCACAATGACTTCCTCCTCCACGGGTTTCGCCTCCTCGGACTTCTCCTCCACAGACTGCTCTGGCTGCTGCTGGGCACCCTTGCCATCACCAAAGATGTTGAAGTTACTGGGGAACACGACTGGGGACTCAGTTGTTGGCGTCTCCACGGGCTTGTTGTCGAAAGTCTCGTCGTTGGTTTTGCTGTTATCGTCATCGTTTTCGTTGTGTTTTTGCTCAGACTCTACCGAATCTGGTGTCTCAAAGTCATCGACATTGTCAGCGTTGTTCGTGAAATCGATGGGAACGATGGGCAACGGTCCACCACCGCTGCCAGAACCATCGTCCTCCTCATCCTGCTGCAGATGATCCACCACAGCTTCGACCTTGGGCTCCTCCTCTGTCGCGGACTCTGAGGACACTTGTTTGGCAGCCACGAGCTCCATATTGGGTTGGGTCAAGTCGCCAGAACCCTCGAAATCATTCAGCACTGGCGGTGCTGGCTCTACAGCTCTGGTTGACTTCTTGCCATCGATGACCAAGAAATCCTTGCCAAGTTCATCCACTTCCTCCTCATTATCGGCAGGCTGATCGCCCATCATCAGCTCATTCTCATCGCTCTCGTCGACATCGGGCCAGCTGTAGTTTTTCCTGCAAATCTGCGACTGTTTGATCTGCAGCCAGGACTTGCCGTAAGCCTCGCGAGGCTGATGACAGACCACAGGCTTGGCCATGTACATGTTGCGTTCCTGCAGCCAATTGCGCACCTCAAGCGTGGAGCACGAACAGTTGATGGGATTGTGGCCCAGCTCCAGATGCTCCAGATGATGCAGATGCGTCAATTCCATGGGCAGATATGTGATGTCATTGTGCTGCAGATTGAGCACCGTCAAGTGCTGTGGCAACTTCAGCAGCTGCTCCGAGGTGAGGCGATTATGCTTCACATGGAGTTTCTTGATCTGTTTGCTCAGATGTCCGATGTCGTGGAGTTCGTTGTGCGAAAGATCCACTGAGGTCAGATTGGGCAGCATGTCCAGTATGTGTCCCACTCGCTTCAGCCCCAAGAAGGACAGATCGATGGAATGTATGGGGATGTTGGCTGGCAGTGGCTCCTCAGAGTACTGCAATCCCCGGGTGCTGTTGCATTTCGCATGCAGTGTCGGTGTGTGCGTGTGCTGGGACAGTGTGCAGCTGCAGTCCTCGGGACAGAAGTATGAGGCGGGCGTTGAGGCGGTTGCTGCACAAATGCAGAGCAACAGAGCCAGCAGAGCTGGCAGATTAGAGTGTTTCATGGCTGCAGTGGGATGTTGGAGTTTGATCTACTTGATTGCTCTGTGCTTATCTGAAAAACAGAATAAAAAAATTCCAGAATTATTGTTGGTTTCGATTTTATATTAAAATTTATATTGAAAATCATAATGCTCAATTTTTAAAGTATTTTATTAAATATGATTTCGATTTATTTTCTATTTTAATGATAAAATTCAATCTATTCTAAATTTTTTTTAGAATTTGTAATTTTAATAAATAAAACATCAAATTATCCAAATAATATTTATAATTATTATAATGAAAGAATATTATGTTTTAATTAATTTTATTTTTATTTGGAATTACTCTTTATTAGTATTATAGATTTTAGTCTATTTTGTATTTATGTGGATATATTCTTCATTTTTATTGTTGATTTTTATTTTATTATTATTTTTCAGTTCATTTCGTTTCTAGTGCTTTATTTTTATCTTGCATTAATCTCTTTGTTATTTATATGTTATAAAAATAGAATTTAAGATTTTTTTTTATATATTTCATTATATTTGGAGTTTATATTATTCATTATTAGTACTTTATATTACAATTTACTCGATTTTGTATTTTAGTTTTGACATTATTTATTTTAATTCGATGTTATATTTATCTTAACACTATTTCTAAAATTGTTTTTTCAAATATTTTCTTTTTAATTAAAGTGTATATATTTTATAATTACTATTAACCTTATTCTCATCGACTTGATTTGCACTTCATTAAGTATCAATTTTATGTATTTAACTGCAATTGTCTTTATTGCTCTACAGTCAATGATTTCACGTTAAAAAGTAATCAAATAATTACTAATGTGCCAACAAAGACCAACTAACTATGACTACAATCGAGTCTGTTCCATGAGCTTTGATCGCGAATTGTGAATCGCAATTACGTCATTCATATGACACTCTATCTTCGTAACTCTCTCACACTGTTTCCGCTGCGGTAAATTTATCGATAAATTCGCCGGTTATCGTGATTAGATTTGCTTATCGCCAAAACTCTACTGACAACATTATCTACAGCTCGCGGGCAATTCATAATTCTTTTGCTATTTTCTATTTTATTGATAAGTTTTTAAGTTCAACAAGACAAGTTTTTTGCGGTGCGGTTATTTACGTGGACTGTGACATCAGCAACTCGAGCACCTGACGCACCTTTTAATGCCGAAATGTTGTAGAAAGATGACTCAGGGATGGTGTAAAAAAATAGGTGTTGCAAGCTCATTATTTGACAACTATTAAACAGTAATAACTGGGGAGAGTTACTTCCAAAAAACAATTAATTTTTTAAGTGCAAACTTATGTGGAAACTATATGTTATAGTAATGCGATCCGGCAGATTTTCACAAAATTTAAAACTTCAGTAAATATAGTGATGATCCCCAAAATTCATCATGATATTTACAAAACTGGGTGATTAGTTTGCATTTGAAGAGACGGACAGACAGTCAGACGGATTTTTTAATTCAGTTACTAATTAACAGCTTTTGTTATTGTTAACATAAATATGCACAATTTATGTTTAGTTTATTAGCACTTGTTGCTGATAGATCTAATCATTTGTTGTCAGACTTTCACTGTTCTTCGGCTTAACGCTTAATTAAGTAAATCACCTGTCAGCATTTGTCTCTCTCAGCATTCAACTACTCGCTGCCCACACACACACACACACACGAATCTCAACAAACATTATCACATAGATAAAGATCAAACCCATTTAGCATTCGAATGGTTAGGTTAAGGGGTTGAGGTCGGTGAGCAGCTGTTATGCCGTTGCCAGACTAATAAGCGGCTCGCTTTTAATCTCAATCTACTACAACTGTCGCTGTGTGTACGAGTGTGTGTGTATGTGAGTATCTGTGTGCTCGGCATTTATTGCCTGAGCAACGCAAAGTGATTGACGTCTGTCTCGTGGATGCAATTTAAGTGCAATTCGCGCTCTTCCTCAGCAGCACAGTTGATAAGCAAAGTTAAACCGCAGTCTCTATCTCTCGCTCTGACCGCAAAAGCTCTCAACGAACAATGGGAACAGCGTGGAAACAAATATATATGTAGATAATCAACTGGTCAAGTACGTTGATAGATGCAACAAGGTGCACTTCGCGTATGCAAATTGTTGTTGTTGACAAAGTCTTTAAAGACTTCACTCTAGAGAATTCCACCCTGAGTTACATGTTTGTGCTCAGTAATTAACCATGAGTAATTATGAGTTGACACTCGCGTTTTGCCGTAGCTGTTGCTTATGCCTCGTCATGCTGATTCGCCGTGAACTTGCAACAAAGTTTTCCATGCCAAAACTCAAGGGCAACTTTTGGGCAATTCTGCCTGCACAGTATGCCACCAATTTGTGCAGGCAGACGGCAACAAAAAAAAATAATACAAATATACTTATGTATGCCGGGGCATGTGCAGCAGCTGCCGCAATTGGTGGCACAACATAATTGAGGCGCAGTCGCAGCAGCCGTTGCGATAATGATGCGGGCTGCGGCTGCGAAGCGAGGCAGAAAATGCCAACTGGAAATGAGGCGTCACACGGCATGCAAATGTGCCACAGACGCTCAACAGATTCAACAGAAAGATGAGACAGAGAGAGAGAGAGAGAGAGACAATCTGTTAGCTTTATGTTTTTGGGTTGCTGGTCAGCCTCAAGGTCAAGGCGACTGTAAACAGTTGGCTGCCACTGTGGCTGACAGAGATGACGCCTCAATGTGACATCTGAAAAGTGGTCTTAACAAATTGCGCTTAAACACAGCCAGGAAAGCAACAGCAACAAATGTCTTCTTCAAATGGGCTGGTGTTGACAAATTGCCAAGACGCGGCTGGAAAGACTTTCTCCACAGACTTTTGCAACGGGAAAAATGCAAACAGCAAAACGTTTCTCAGGCTTATTGTGAACAAACAGTTGGTGGCGTTGAGGCATTTATCAAAATCTGTCAATTTGCCTTTTTGGCCACCTGCCCGACCAGTTAACATTTGCAGTTGCAGTTGCTGTTGCAGTTGGCAATTAATGTGCTTAATTGCATTTTAAATGTGCGAGTGTGTGTGTGTGTGTGTTTTGAGTATATTTTGTTATCATAATTTGATCGTGATTTCACTTAATTGCCAACGTTGTCTCCTCCTCAGTTGTTCGGCGACAGGAAGTGCAAATTAGGCACTGCCGAAAAAATATATTTATATTGTATTAAAAAAAATAACGAAGATGGGAAATGCTGGCTGTGCAGCGTATGGCTGCCAAATGCCACTTAATGGCGACATCAACTTAGAACAAACATTTTGCAAATTGAAAGAAATCTGCGACAACAACAACAACAACACCAACAACAACAACCTCAACAACGGCGGCATTTAAGTTAAACGATGACAAATGCTCTCCCCTAACCTTGACTCAGTGCGTCCAAAAAATTGAAATGAAGAATCAACAACATTAGCAGCAAGTATTACGAGTGACGCTCTCGCATCTGACAGACGCACAAATACCCTGCAAATACCTGCGGCTATAAATAATGGCAATTGTCGCCGGAAAAGCATTAACACATCATTCACATTTCTTTCTAGCAGAAGAAATGAACTCATTATTTTCCTATATTATTTATTTTGGCTTGCCTGCGAAGGTGGTTTAATTGTCTCGATACTATATTATATATTTAAATTTACGAGCAGGCAACGCTGCAGTTAAATATACATTATTCTCTCATAACAAATCCCAAAAATAAACACGATTTCGACTTTTTGCATTTTAGTACATAATTATAATATTTTTGAGGTTGGCGTAAACTGGTTTGCCTCTCATTTTATATTTTAAGTCAATTACTCAGCATATTCTCGAAAAAAGTGCAATACAAGTATTACTGGTCACGAATTGTGTAATCTATATTCCGCGTCTAGAACTGTTTTTAATTTCTATATGTTATCTAGCTCTATAGACATTTCTTGTCTCTCGGTCAATTGTCGGTCATCATCATCATCATCATTTGATGTCTCCGCAGCAGCAACACAGTGAGTATGCAAATAGTTTAAAGCCGTATTTGATTGTTGAGCAAACATAAAAACAAAGTGGAGAAATATACTCGTAAAAGCATCATATCATATCATATATGAGCGAGAGATTTGCGAACATTTTTCGCTTGTGTTTTTTGCGGATTTAGATTCGTGCAAATCTCTTTTTTATAGGTACATTTAAATTGTGCACGCTGTGCGACGCCATATAATAAAAGGCATTTGGCTTTGCCTGATTTCGAATATGTATCGTAACGGTATACATATGCAAAGTACTATATATATAAATAGATATGATAAAAAGATAAAAAAAAACTACGCGTACTCAAAGCTTAGCTCAATTTAGCTCTCGTATTTCCAATTGAGTATGCAAAATGAAAACCACAAAGATCATCATAAGTGAGTGCGACTTTTTACGTGATCAACTACGAATAAATGGGGGCATTTCTAGAGTGTGGCCAGTGGAGAATGGAGAGTGGAGAGTGCGAAGTCAGCGCGTTACAGTTACCGTTAACTTTTGGGGTCGTTCATAGTCGCAGTCGCAGGTTGTGTGGTTTATTGAACTGTTGCCAATTCTGCGCCGCAACCTTTCTTCTTCCGCAGTTTGCTTTCGATTTCCCTCTTCGCATTGTTCTCTATCTCTTTTTCTCTCACTTTCTTTCTACTTCTTTTGACCGCTCTACGCAGTCGAAATGATGACGCGCAGCAATTAAAACATCAGGTGATTTCGTTGTCTTTACCTGCGCAGCTTTTGCATAAAATCACACTCACACACACACACACACACACACACACAACGGATAGCTTTGAAGCTTGCGTTGCCAGAGATGACGTCTAAGCTCGAAACAAGCCATGACTCAGTGAAGGCGATTTGGCTACGCTCGCTTCGCTTGCTGCCATTCACAATGCAAAAATAAAATTAAAATAAAAAAATGGAAATAAAAATAGAAATAGCAATAGGAATAATAATAACACAAAAACACGGCACAGTTCATTCAAGGCGAACTGTGAATTTTTAACACACTCACACACTCATGTCGTCATACTTCTAGACAACGAGTTCTATGAGTGTTTTTTTTTGCGATAAACCGTGGGCAGGTAAAGCACGCAAACACACACACACACACACACACACATTTGCAAAGAGTCGGCGAGCTAAAGACAATTAGCATATGTGAATTGTAATTTGGTTTTGTTCTCGATCGGAACACTAAAAACTCAGAACTCAACTGCAGTCGTCGTCGCTGTGGGTCTAATGACCCAATTCGATGCGCTTCGTCTGTTCGTCTCTCCTTCGATTGGCTACGTCCGAAGTTTTTGTTTTTTTCTGTCGTTTAGTACTACTTTATCAATATGGTAATTTTTGCAAAACAAGGGCAGCTTCAATTTGCCAATTAGGCAAACTCTGGCCACCAAGTGTGGCAACGCCAATCAACTGCAAATGAGCCTTACTTAAGTCACTTTTTTATTAATAAAAAGCGAAACTAAAGAAGAAAAAAAAAACATACCAAAAAGAGCCAAGCCAAGAGTTTTATTGATTTCCACGAAAAGTACTCATACTCGTAGTCGTAAAAGAAAAAAATGAAATATACAGAAACCAATCTTAAAAAATACGTAACTAAAATGTGAGGCAAAAAGCGCAAAGCATAAGCGAAAATTATGTGAATTATGCAAAACGTGTTGTGGCCCGCTCGCTGGCAGCGGACAGCAACAACGCCCCAAAAACAAAACGTAAAACGTGTAGCCAAGTCAATGCACCAAGCTCAGTTCAAACCGTTAGTCAAAAAAAAAACAAAAAAAACCAAAAGTAATAAAGTGAATTGCAGCTCACATTACGTATGCGACCTGTTGGCCAAAGCGTTGCCAAAATAACATTCAACTTGAGTTTTGATTTACAAATTTAATCGACCATGCGCCATTTCCTATTATTAGTTGGACGCACATTTGCATTGAACTTGAACCTCGTCAAAAAAAAATTGAATCGCATCGAACAGCGACGCCGCCTTCTCTATTCTTTGCCGCAACTCTACTCTTGGCCACTTGGCCAATTGCCAGGCAGTCGGCGCATTTGTGGCTTCCCAAGAAAAGTATATAGACAATTCACGATTCACAATAAAACTGAATCACACTGACAATAACAATATACATCATATATGTTGTATTGCTGAAAATGGTGAACGCACAAAATGACTCATTAAAAAAAAAATTACCCATATGTAATTACTAAATGATTTTATACTTTTAAAATGGCATACATTTCCGACACTCATTGTTATGTATTTACTACTGACATACAGAGAAAAAAACCCCAGAAATAATAATTATTGAACTGAGATTAACACCTCTTCGAAGGAGAAAGTTAGAAAGGTAAACCCAACAACCTCGCATTTCACAATTTGCAAAAACAATAACAATAGACACTCTCAAAAATAAGTTTATTACACGCATACGCATACATTTGGTTGCCACTGTTTTGCATTAAATCGTACGAAAATATCTCAAGTATGCGCAAAATGTTCAACATTCTGTCGCTGTTGCAGTTATTTCTGAAAATATATGTATTCCTTATGTGAAGTTCAGTTGAAGCAAATGTTTTTTTGGGGAGAGGAGGATCGAAATACGAACCGCAAAGAGAAAGGTGGCCAGCCAGCCAGCCAGTAACAACAACAATTCAATTCGAGCACTTTGATTATTTCATATTAATTTAGTTATGGTTCGCAGTCCGGTTACGATGGCATGTGTGTGAGTAAGTGTATCCGTGTGTGTGTGCACACCCACGGCACAAGTTTGTCGCGGTGACAGCGACGCCTACATAAATCATTGTCTTTTCGCATAGATACATTTGAACAGACAGATACATATGCAGATACAGATACAGAAAGGCGACGAGTGATGAGTTTATCGTCGAGGCTGATTTGTGCCAAATGCGGCTGCACTTTTGTCCGACACTTTTCAATGAAACCCAAACGCCAATGGGCGCCAGCCAAGCACCTTGTCTGTCGCTTCTTTCGTAATTCAACGCTTAACAATAGTCGCATTCACGGGCAATCTTAAAGAGCTTATCTAACTGGGAAACGGGACAAAAGTATAAAGCAGCATTTAAATGACAATTAGATACAGAGCTTCATGGTTATGCGCAAAGTGCAAGTACAATTGCAATTGCAATTGCAATCAATTTTTGTTGTGCCGTATAAAATAATCAGCGAATGTATTAAAGTGTCTGTTACGAGCGTTTAAACTATCGTTATGATTGTTCCTATATGCTTAGCTGACACTCGCATTGAACTTTGTGTGTGCGAATGTAATTAGAATGACGTTAATTTAGTCAGCATCGGTAGTTAATCAATGCCTTATAATTGTTTACATTTTCAACAAGTCTCAAGCCACGTTGCTATAATTAGTAAAGCACAAAACAAGATACGATACTTGAGATAGAGATACTAATAGTTAAGCTAAATTATTATCCGCAGCTGCGTTAATTGGCGTACAACGAACGACAACGAAGATCAGCAGAATGTTTCTGTTGAACAGTTTTCCCCCTGCTGTGTTCCGGGAATTTCCAACTATGGTGACATTATGACATAACAACTTAATTGAATTCGAAACAAGAAACAAGAAACCAAAATCGAAAACTTGAACTCTAAACTGAATTTGCGTGGGTTTTATTTCTTATGCTATTCTCGTTTCGTGTTGCCAAAGTTCAGGGTGTGTGATCAGTCAGCAGCAGCCTCTATTTATAGCATTGACTAAGCCAAAGACCTTGCAACTCAAAATGTGAATCACATTAATTAACACACTTCAACTACTTCCGATTAAAAACAACGTGCAATTAACTCGACTCGAACTCGGGTCGAACTATCAAACATGCTTAATTTGCTCAGGTCTCGAGGTTAATACACATTTGTTGTAATTTATAGTGGCAAACAATATGCTGAGACAATGATTAATTAATGAAAATTCATTAGGTTAGTGCTACCATTTCGATCAGAGTTCAACAACCAACTATAAAATATTACAACACGCCATAAATATCCCAATTGCAGCGTGAAATTATTGGCCAATTGCACCTGCCATTTGGCATTGCGTTCCGCCGGATTTCGCTTTTCAGTCTGTTTGTCTGTGGCAATATCTTAAACTACAAAGAGCTTGCAACACAGCACAACAAAAACACAAAGAAGTAGAGAACATAAACTGGTTCTGGGAAACTTTGTGGCACAGTGCTTGGGCTAAAGACACGTGTTCGCAGACTCCAGACACTCGATTCTAAGTGGACAAATAGCCCTGCGGTTAAGTTTTGGTAGCAGTTTAATAAACTATGTATAAATACAATATCTATAAGGCCAAGGAGAGAGGAACAGCAGCAGCAACAGCAGATCGCATGATCAGATCTCTCAGCTGGCTGTTGCGAGTGGCAGTGGCAATGGCAATAAGCCGCATCGAGTCGACCACTTTTGCCGGCCAAGTTGACACGTTAAGAGCACGCACGATTGCTTGCCATTAAAGTCGTAGTTGTAAAAAGAGTATTGGCAACTGCTGCAGCCAAGATCGAGATAGAGGCAGTTGCAACGATGCCAAAGCGTTTGACAGTTATGACCACTTGTTGCTTTGGCTTTGGCTTGCTTTGCTTTGCTTTTGCCGGCCGGCACCCACCGACTTGGCTGCAACTTAACAAAAGCAATAGCAATTTTACTAGCTGGTTTTTGTTTTTTGTTTCTTTTTCGTTGAACTGGTTTCATAATGCTCATCATGATCGTGTTGTTGTTGTTGTTGTTGTTGATGATGATGACGATGACGCCGCTGTTATTGTCTGGCCTGAGAAGCCGGCTAACGATGCGGCTAAAAGACACAGCAGAAGAGCGTTGTCGAGTTGCCAACCCAAAATTGGTAGATCTCAACTGGCTTTTTGGCCTGGCGATTTTTTGGGAATGCCAATGCGAGTAGCAAACAGCTCAATTTGGAGGCCTGTTTTGTTGTTTTTGTGTTTTTTTTTTTCAGTTTTGTGTTTTGTGATCGTGGCATGCTAATGTGCGAGCTGATTACCTTTTATAAGACATAAATGGTCGGCAGTCTGTTCCAGACCTGCAAATATACAAAACAACAAAAACACGAGAAAATTGTAAATCTCAAAATGCTCGAATCGAAAGTGCAACTCGTGTGTGTGTGTGTGTGTGTACAGTCATAAGCCAAGAGAGGCTGAGATACAACAGGTTCATAGACAGAGGCAATTCCGAGAGTCGTTTGCATTCGAAATGACAAAATGACTTTGCACAAAACATATAACATATATACTCCGTATAATTTCTTATATTTATTTAACTATTTTTTTATGCTTGTCGCAATCTGTTACTGTTGCCTTAGCTGCTTTGCTACTGACTTTGATTTTAATTGTGTATAATTAGCGTTTTAATTGCTAGCGTCTAAATTCATTTTTAACGAACGCTTGTCGTTGACGGCTGCTGCCAGCCAGCCTTTCATTATTTTACATGCTTAATTCATTTGCAAATCTCAAGAGTTTTGGCAATGAACTGTGAAAGTTTTTAACGGAAAGGAAATGAGCGAAATTTTATGGTAGTTTTCAAGGTTATAAAACGCCTAAAACAACACACAAAAGAAATATGACAATTTGAATGCAGCTGCGTGGTCAACAAACAAAGAAAACATCGAAAAACAAGTAAGAAAGCGAACGTCGAGTGTGCTCAACTGTGAGATACCCGAAAATCTTTTTTCGATAAACGCAAAACTGTGAAGTATAACACCTAAAATATACCAAATTAACATACAAAAATATACCGAAGGCTATATTTGGTATATTGGTATAATACTGCATTCACAATATTCAAAATATACCAGATTTTCAACCAAAGCAAATCAGTATTATACTTAATATATCAATACTTATAATGCATTCTTAACATATAAAAAATACTGAAGTATATTGAAGTGTCCATATGGTATATTGATATAATACTGTATTTTTAATATACCATAGAGTGTAAAATATACCAGATTTCCAGCCAAAGCAAATCAGTAGTATGCTTAATATATCAATATAATAATAGATTCTTAATATTATATATCAAAAAAATACTAAAATATATCGAAGGATCCATATGGTATATTGATATAATACTATATTTTTAATATACCATAGAGTGCAAAATATACCAGATTTCTAGCCAAAGCAATCCAGTATTATGCTGAATATATTAATATTTATAATGGACTCGTAATATATCAAAAAATACTAAAATATATTTAGTATATGTACCAAATTGTCAACTAATATACAATTCATTCAATAGCTACAACTTTAATGTGATCGCAACCAAATTTTCAGAAATCATAAAGACTGCTGTTCTTATTGTGACGGATAAAGCTATTTCATCTCGAATATATATATTTTGTAAGATATTGTAGGCATAAAACTATAATACCCTTCTGCTCTTTGGGTAGCGGGTATAAAAAAAAAACTAACACTTCATTCATAAACCGCAGAATGCATTTCCCATACAAATCACCGCCCTAATGAGCTGCCCTTTTCCGTTGTTGTCATCAGAGCTGTGGTTGTTGTTATTGTTTGTATCTGGACAGCGCCGAGCACTTAAAAGAGTGTCAAGCGAATTTGTTTATCTGCTTGTCTGACCGCTGATTAATATGCGTCGAACGTGCCCAACATATTGTCACGTAACTCGACTCGACACAGCCGCTGGGGCAACTGACTGCTGTTGACTGACTGCTGCTGCCTACTGCTGTGCAGATTACTCATACGCCACCGGCACAACACTAAAACAGTGAAACAGTAAAACTGACAGTGCGACTATACCACAAGCCATGCAATCGATCCATTTCACTATCAGCTACTGCATCCAACGCAGTTGTAATCCCAGACGAGGTCGCAATGCTCCACATTTGATGCCATTTAAAAAAAAAAATATACAAATAAACATGACGAAAAAAAAAAACTAAAAAAAAATGAATGTTTGCTCGTGTGTCTGCCTTTGATTTGCCTTTGCCAATTGACAAAATTGTTTGGCGTGGGCTATAAATATCCATATGCAAATTTATATTCATTGATCAACTAATATAAAGCGATGGCAACCGAAAGAACACAGAAAACACAATTTATCAGCAAGTGCAAAGAAATTCAACTGCACTTTGGATAAATGCCATTGTAATGTAGTTGAAATGTTAATGTAAGAAATGTAAATGCACAGAAGCCAAGCATGCTCCCAAGGGGCAAATAAATTGCTATAAAAGCAGGAAGAATTCCCTATCGAATTCCAAATAATATTGCCTCGAGGCCTCAACTATATGTACTTTATATATTGTTATCAAAGGCGGCAGTTGGCTGGCTGGCAACTTATCTTATCTATCGAGCTGGGGAAACGCTCAGCACTTGCTAATTATAGCTATGCTTGGCAACTCTGCAGTCATGTGCACTTGGCGTTAAGCCCATGAATTTTTATTTGCTTCGAAAAGATTCAAATGACAAAATGCACTAAGAGTGTCGCTTGGAAATACAAAATCTACAGAAACAGTTCTTCAGCTCTCTTGAGTCGTTGCATTGTTTTCATTGTGCTGTTGTAATTGGGCAACTGTCAGTATGCGTTTGTTTTGATTGCGCTCTGATAAGTGCGTGTTGTGCTTTATCGAAACATAAAAAATACCCCAAAATTTATGTGTTGCTCATCCCCAAAAACTACAACGTTATCTACATGTATCTAATGGGGCAATGGGGGCAAGGTTGCATGAGTCTATCACTCTCTATATTTTTGTTTACACAATTCCCATTTGCTGCGTTTCCATTTCAATCGAAGTGCAGCGCCGATGTCGCCAGCATGTACAGCATATTTATTTGACTGCCGCTCCGATTGCAGAATCCAATGCGAAAGGAAGTTCTGTAAATTGAAACGCCCAGACTCTGGTCGCCAGAGACCAAAACTTATGCGATAAGCAGTGCAATTAAAAACACATTAAGTATACGCGATGGTAAATTGTGATTTTGATTTCATAAGAAATTGGCAAACATTAAAAGTTAATATTCTGAATGAGTTTGTTGAACAGTTCAAAAATTTGTTATAACTCCGATAAGGGATTTTTGAGAATGCATTAAAATTTGTTAAAACTAACTTTTTAATTGAAATTTTGTTGCATTTACTAGGAAATTGAAAGACGAAAAGAATTCCTTTAAATCAGCTGTTATTTCTGGGTTTATTATTGGTTATTTCCAAACGGAAATCATAGTACAAATAACAAAGATAGTGCTGTCGTCATAGGCAGCGTCATAGTCACAAGCATTGCTATCGCTATCGTTATCGTTATCGCTATCGTTTTTTTGCTATCGTCTTCGGCGTTGTCTTCGCCTGAAACTTTATTTTTGGCATATTTTTGTCTGTGGGCGGCTGTTTTGAGTTATATAGTTTAGTTTTTTATATCTGTCGTGTTGTTTTTTTGTTTTCGCAGGCAGCAGGCACCAAAAGGCGTCAAGCTGTTGGCGGTTGTTGAAGTTATTGGCCATAAAAACGAAATGTTGTTCGTTGAAACTTGGGCCGCGCACTCGCACGTTTCTGTGAATTATGCGCCACAAATTAGCACCTGTCTGAAGAGCTCTGAGTATTTCTGAGTCTGAGTTTCACACATATCGCAGCATGTTTGAATGTTCCAAATGTTGCGTAATCGCCGCCGCCTCCTTTCGACCACGTCATGTGAGAATGAGAATTACACACACACCCCACACATACTCATAGATTATTATATATTCCAGCAATTCTCAATTAATTATGAATGTAATCATTACAATCGATCGACACAAAAACAGATCATAAAACGATTCAAACGAAATCGACATTTTGATAACTCAATATATTAGAATGTTGTGTATTTTTGCAATCGCCACGAGTAAAACGCGAGTAAACAAACAATTACAGTTACACACAAATATTGTGTAAATTAAAAGTCGGAAGCGCAAGAATCCCAAGATTCATAGCCGCAAATAAAGATAGAGATACAATTTGAATCCGTATCGCATTCGAAGATCAGTGCGAGGCGTGTGCGTACTTTTTATTTATTTCTTTGGTTTTTACGTAAACGCAAACTGCATGAATAGATTGTGAGTGCGAGTGTGAGTGCAAGTGTGAGTGCAGAGTACTCAGAGTGTGTTTCAGAGATTTCACATGAATGTAAAATGCGTGCGTCAGTGAGTTTTCACAACATCTTAACACTGTAATCGCAAAAAAGGTTGAGTGTGTGTGTGTTTATTTCTTGTACTTTTGTTGCCATGGCGCTTAAGTAATTTTTTACATTTCGTCTGTTTTTTTTTTTTTAAGTGCCTGCCTTTTTCCCGCGGGGGGTTAAAGTAACAATTTTATTTTTTATTAAAGCTCTTCACTCGTCTTTGCAGTCGGTTTCGTGGCAATTATATAACGATATAACTGTAGCTCTTACTGTTACTGTTGTTGTTGCTCGTTCGGTTGAGAAACAGGGTCAAGTTTGCCGCAGATCAGCAGCGCCAACCGCAAAAACACAAATGAAATTATAGGTAATAAAAGACGACGACGACGACGACGATTCAGGCAAAAGTCAAAACTCATAAGCTGAGCGCAAGTGCAACTTCAACTCAGGCTGGAAATTGCATAAACGCTCCAATTTCGCTTCACTCGCAGCTCAGCTTAGCTCAAGTCATCCGATTCCCACATGTTTTTTTTTTGGGCGAGAATATCAAACAAACTGAATCGATTGTCGATGGAATTACAGCCAAGTTGCGAACTGTGCCTTTTATTTACATACGAATTTAGTTGTTGCTAACTTAAATCAACTCAAACTCAAGCTTCAAATCGAATCGAGTCTAACACAAAGCACGCGAGTTGTTTGCCTTATCACGCTTTAGGCGAAGCTTCTTGATATTCCATTAGCAGCAGACCTTGATCTTAGATAACACTACATTGCGAATGATTAATTTTGTACTCACAGCACAGCAAAGACTCTTAACAATTCTTTCAATTTTTCTCACTTTTTAATTTTGTTTATAAAGTTGATTTCTTTTGTAGGTTGTATTGTATATATATTTATTTATCTATTTAAATAGATTAAAACACTTTTCTCAGTTGCTAGGCTATATATAAAATATATATTTTTTGTTATATATATTTTATTCTCTTTCTTGTTTCCACTTCTTGTTTTGTTTTCTTGATTGCACCGGCACTATTTTAATTATGCTCTTTATGCTGTATCTTTGGGTCTATTTAATTTCATTGCTTTTCACCGAAAGTCCTTCAACGCGTTTCAAGAAGATCTTGACGATCTTGGCAACGATCTTGGCGATCTGGCGTCTTGGCTGCCTGCGTTGTGACTGCCGTCGTCGCTCGGTCGGCTGTGTGTTCGCTATCAATTTTGGTTTCGGCGCAAAAAATAACAATTTCACATAAAAGATATAACAAAAAAGAATTTCGAAAACGAGACTGACGAACACGAAATGCCGCAGCCGCGCAGCAGCCGACAAATGTCACCGAAACCTGAGCAAAAACAACAGCAAACACAGAACCGAGCGAGCACCAATCACAGACACACACACATACACACACCAATTCATACACGCAGACAGACACCAATACAGACGCACCGCAGATGACAGGGAAGCAGACAAGAACAAACAAACTGCAGCCGCATCGAAAGCCCATAAATTGCTCTTAAAGTCTGCTACTTTGATTTTCTTATGTGCACATCATCATACCCTATACTCAATTGAGTACTTTCATTGGTTCACTTATTTTGCAAAATTTTGTTTAATTACCTAAAGAACACTGAGCGGTGACTTTGGAATCTGCTCCACACTCCACAAACACACACGACGACACACGGCACGATCGGAGCCAACGAATGTAACTAAAATCAGTTTTGCCGCCTTGATTGTCGCGCAGCTGCGAATCGCGTCGAAACTAACTCGACTGTCTGACAGAATGACTGGCCAGAGAGAGAGTATAGCGCATAGGCGTTTGCGGATCACAGAGCACGCAGACACACACGACCGTTCGATGAGAACGCTTAACGCCGAATAAAAACGTCAGTGCTAAAACCTTCGCGCAAACCGACACTGAGTAAACCGAACTGAAACTTCACCACCGGTTCACACACATATAAATACGCATGGAAACACACACACACACTCAATGGCGGCAAGCACAGGGAGAGAGAGCCGAAATAAAGCTACAGCACAGCAGAGCAGTGCAGAGAGATCAGACTGGAGCTGGAGATGTTGCTGTTGGAGTGAGCTTCGATGAGCGAAACTTTTGATCTCTCTTTGGCTGAGCGCAAAAACCAAAAGCATTCGCACTCACGCTCTAACGGTGCGCTATACGTATTGTGTTGCACTAGTATTGGTAGCCGCGCCATTTCTAGTATCATTATCGCCCCATTAAACACGTGGAAAGCAGTCGACACACGCGCAAATAGTTACAGCTGCAGTAAAACATCGAAGTCTATGAATTTTCAGCATTGAGTAAATAACTCAATCGCTCTCTTTACGTTTGCTGTTGAAATTATCCGAACAAATTTTATTTCGTGAGTGAAGAAAGCTTGCATAGCTTATCAGACAGTGCGAACTGTCGGTGTGTTATCAATTTGTATTTGCTGTTTGCAGAACTGTGTATGCGTTTCCTCACACCTTACGTAAAAATAAAAATAGCCGAGTGCTCATACGCCGTGTGTGTACAGAATTCTGAATAAAACTTTGGCAGTTTTTCTTGCAACCAAACCAAACCCAACCCAATCGTATCGTATCGTATCTTATCAATGCCATATCTCGCATTTTCTGATAATACCGCTCTAAGTGTATTACTCGTTGCATTCACATGAATTTCGAGTTCCGATTGCGTGCTGTTTTTTGGCTAATTATTGTTATGCTCGCAACGAGCTAAAGTTAAGCTTTTATTTTAGGTGGCGGTACAATAGAAGTCAAGTGCTGCGTGGGTGGCTTTTGTTTACGTTTTAGTGGGTTTCTGGGTCAAAGTTAATGGTCACACTGTCTAGCTAAAGTGCGTGCCAGCATTGTTTTAGCTAGGCATGCGCAGCTAGAGTCGGAGAGAGAGAACGAGATGCACAGCACAAAAGGGAGTGAGAGAGTACATTATACTTGTTTGTTTGATTTCAATTTTCGTATTGGAATTTTGAGCGAATTGTTTTTGGGTAAGTCGCGGTTGCTAGCCACAAAAAGAACACCAAAGGCAGAGGAAAAGGTAAAGGCAGCAGCAGCGGCAGCGGCAGCTGAGTGGCAAAACTTGTGTTAATACCAATGTTAAATATTTGAGTTGAATTTATCTTATCGCCGTATCTCGCGCACACACATTTTGAACCCGATACAACGAGCGTTACGTGTATTTGTTCTGCCAGGTACGTGTACTCATACTCCCCAATATGAGTACCCCCACATTCATACCTCTCATACTCATTCTCATACTCATACTCATATTCGTGCTCGATGATATCACCACGCAATCTATACCGAAAAAGTCACAGTTTTAACTAATACACATACTTATGTAGTTGCAGTCGTAGTATCTTCAGCTGACATTGTTGTGTATTGTTTTTATAAGTTGTATTTGACTCGTCTCTTTAATTAAACAGACTTTAATTTTGTACGTTTCGTAGGTTTGCATAATTTTTTGCCTTTTGTTGTCTAGCGCTAAAAAAAGGCTTATCTCATCAACGAAAAATTCGTCTTTTCTTTAATCACAAACGCGAAATGCCAGAAGGCATGGCACAAGTATGTTATATTATTGTATTTGCCTTTAACCTTGCATGATTCAAAAGAGACGCCTCAACAAACCCAAATAAGATGTTAGACAAACAATTCTGAATGTAGTCGACTATCTGCTACCCTGCAATTTAATCATTTCTTATTATATATAAGAAATAATTTTGAAAATTTTGTAATTTTTCAATTAAAATGTTCTTCGTTTTAAAATTTCGATCTTTAAGTGACTTATTTTAAGAACACAAATTCTAAGATGAATGTTCTTGATTTCAGAAACTAGTATTTTTTCAGAGTATTATTATAAGTAAAAGAGAAAATAATCTTAAAGCGAATGTACATTGTTTTATAAATATTCTTGTATTTATTCGCAGTAATATATATTAACTATATAAAACTAAGACTATTCCACTATTATATTATATTATATTTTAAGTAATCCAATTATTCATATATCATTATTATTAATTATAGATTTTGGCTCATATTAAAAGTGATTTTCTTTATTTTATTATTTTCAACCCATCCCTAAACTGATATTCCCCACTTTAAGCAGTTTTCACATAAACTTTAAACTTGATATATGTATTTATATCTCTCTCTGTGCTTTGTTTATCTTATTGCCGCTACTTGCTAAAAGGCAAATCGAGTGAAAGACTCCTCACCTGCCCTAAACGAGTGCCTGTTGCTGATTTTGTATACTCACTCGCACGTCAATTGAATCGGAAGTGTCCAATAGCTGGCAAAAATTAAAAATACAAAAAAAAGAAAGCAAAATGGGAAGGCGAGAAAGAAAAAAACAGGTATGATAAAAGCAGAAGCAGAGCTGAATGAAATTTGTTTGAGAATACCTAAATTTTAATTGCAAATCGGTCTAACCTTGAATAAACCTGACGTCAGAACGTGAAGAGATCACCGCAGAAAGTTTGCCGATCTCTCAAACTGAATAATATATTTATACAAAAGTGGATTCAATAGGTGTGGTGGGCGTTATTAAAAAAATGTGATATGCTATATAAACATATACATGTATGTAGTATAGTACACAATTAATATGTTTTGACTCTAGTAAGACTAAGAACAAATAAATATAATGATAACATCTGAAATGGGGGCCTATGATGAAGTGCTATCGAATAAAGCGTTATTTGTCATTGCCAATGTGTATCAAATGATTGTTTGATTAAAGAAACATTCGAGTATCATACTTATGGAGTTGCGTAACACGCTGTGCAAATTGTTTGCACTCAGTCAATAAATATACATGTAGCTATATATACTTATAACTGAGAAATAGGATACAATTAATAAACACAAAGCGAAAGCTGAAAATTATTTACTGGTTTCGCAGTTCGCTATTCACAACTAATTAAGTAAATAACTGGTTAACTGGTTAAAAGAAAACATACGTTCATGCAAGATAAGATAATTGTAATGAATTGCCTTATTTATTTTTAGTTTTCTTAAATTATACAATACTTCTTTCCCAAGGTCGAGAAAAGTTCCTTGCTCTTCAAAGAAACTCTAAGAAATAAATAAATCAAGAAAAAACTGAACGGATTTATTATTTGATTAGATAGCCGTGATATTTATTAATGCCATTAGCTTACTTTAACTGACAAATAAATTTCTCACTTGCGACACTCAAATCGGAGCGCAAACTTCTATCAATTATCGTAGTACTCGCAATCAATATAGCCAAAGTAATTGTATAATCTCATCGAGTCTTATGCAATCGCACCTGTTTATTTGCTGTGCAGCAGATGTCCTTCAAAGAAGTGTTGTATGCCACAACAATTTAGTTGAAGTATCGATTTCAATTGCCTGCTCCCTAGTATCAATTAATTACTTCAGTTCCTGGAAATGAAAGACAGATATCGCAATTGCAAATTTTTTTTGGCCAATCTGTAGCGTCTTCTCAGTTCCATATGTTCCTAGGAAAAAACCCAGTTAACAACTAACTAACGCATTGCTTACTCAATCGATTTAGGCAGGCACATGACTAATAATTCTCATTTAGTGCATATGATACCTTTGTTGACAAGTTTGACATTGCGATTAAAGTTAATTTCGGTAAATATTTATTTACTTTTCCGATATGATATCAGGCTGCCTTGTGCGATCGTTTAAATTAATTTCTAACACAAAATGAAAAGAATAATGTTAAATTGAAATGGCAAATAATTTCTCTAGCTTTATATAATTGAAACTGAGACGTCATTAACGCACACAGTTTTAGCTCAAGATTAGTTTGCATTTTTTTTTCGTTTTGTTTGCGGATTTGCTTTTGATTTCCGCATCTCGTCGCATGCGGCTTTGGCCGTTAACCTAAATGAAGAATTTTATTGACTCTCCCGGTTTTCATTTTCATTTTCATCTGCATCAGCGAGAGACTCTGACAGAGCGCACAATGGAGTTGAGTGAGCGAGCTGCAACCGAATTAGGCAAATGAGTTGCACTGAACCGGAAACATACAATTAACCGTCAATCCCCGGCAATGTTTCATAACCAATTGCATCGAAATCGCTTCAATCGGCAAACGGCCAAAGACACAAACCCATTTGGGGGTGCAGTACTCAAACTACTCGGAGTCGAAAAATGTAAATATGGAAAGCGCAAATTTGGAGACCCAGCTAGAAAGAGAGAGAGAGAGAGAGAGAGACGATCACGTTCCGGCTCAGCGACTGTGCTGGACATTTCATTTGATTTTGGGTGTAATTTTCCGATGCCTTCTTTAGTGCAAAGATACCGAGTATACAAAATAAGATTTGTTGTGGAAGCATTAATTGTTTCTACGTGCTGTTCTAGAAATGCTTGTCGCCAGTCATCATATACGACATATCAGCATGGAATTATGATCTACCCGAGACGTGATACCCATTTTTGGGGCTCGGCTTGGCCCCGTTTATGCTATCAGCGATTACAGTTACAATACGATGACGACTCTTCTTACCAAAATCCGATGATAATGGGCAGTGTAAAATTAATAAAATCAACCGATAATTTACATGTAACTGTAGTTTCACTTTTGGGTCTCTTGTTCCTAGAACGTATTCGAATTCGCTTGCGTGAATAAGCCGCTGCCATCGATAGATCGAATGAATAATTCGAAACTATTCGCTGTGTCCAGCGATTGCAATTTATTTAATTATTAGCCATTTCAATTTAAGTGACTTGTTGTGCACAGAGACGCAATCAGCTGAGTCTCTCCGAGTATCTGCATCTGCAGTGAAGATTGTATCTGCATCTGCATCTGCAGTTGAGACGTCGTCGTATGCAAATGAGTTTTGCAGGTGGTCGCTAATCAAGGGGCATTGTGCAGCTCAACTATTGCAATCAGGCCAAGAATCAACTAAGTTTGGTTCTAGACACTGAAGAGGAATCGAATGAGCCAAGTTTACTGCAAGCAGCCGGTTTTCAAGTTGTCGCGTAATGAACTTGATTTTACCGTTTGGCTCGAAGATGACGTTTAGCTGGGTCAAGGTCAAACTCATTGCAGTATTGTTTATCATCGTTTAGCTTAAAGAGCAGCTGCAAAGTAAACAGCGTCAACTGAATCTCACTTTCGTCTGTGTCTATGAGGAGGGACACTCCAAGGAGCTTTATGACGTGCTGCACACCACTTGGCATGCGTGGCACGCTCTCACACACACAGACATAGCATCCATTGACAAGCTGCCACCAGGCAGCGACGATGCATCACCCAAGTCCCAATCTGTTGGCTGCTGTATTTGGCACTGGCATTGCGAGCTGCGTTCCTCTGTGCCTTGCTTTGATTTTATTCATGCGTCAAACACAAAAACAGTTTGCTGCCACAACGAGTTGCTGCGACTTGCGCGTACACGAAGCTGAGATTTTTCACAAGAAAATATCCATGTGAAGGCGAAACAAAAGCAAGCGCAGGCGCATTGCGAATTGCGCAGGCGATGCCTCATGTTTTGTCAATTGTCTGGGACGACGACGACGACGACGACGACTGGGAATGGCCATCTGACGTTTTGCGTGACAGCAGCGGTAACATCTAGACATTGATTTGACTTTGACCAGTTACCAATTTTGGCAACCAGACTTTCATTTATTGTTTTAGTCGTCGGCAGTTTGTGGTCAATTGTTCGCATAAAGGGTATCCCAATGGCGTCTGACCTCATTGGAATTCAACATGCAACTACAATTGTTCGCTTTCAGTTTTCAAATATTCGATACAACTAAATAAACTTGACTGACCAACGCCTTGGAAACGTTTTCGATTTAAATCTAAATTCAAAAAGTAAGTAAAGAAAGTAACTTAAATTGTCAGCCAACAAGTATGCTATAAAAATATTAGGCAAATGTTCAAAGTCTTTTAATCGTGTGCCTCGAAGTATGCTGCATTTTATTAGCGCTCATTTCCCATGTAAAAAATAAGGTCCGCTGGAATATAAGCAGTACATCGGTACTTTTCTTCTAATGTTAATAACATTTTAAGAAAAGAGTAAAAAAAAATAATATTTAAAAAGATATGCTTTAATTTGTGACATTGATTTACACTGCAATGCAGTGGTAGTATTTTTGTATTAAATAAAGTGCAAGCTGCTTGTAGTATATTTTGTGCAACAATATGGTATATTTTGAAATTTCAAGTACGGTCACGCTGCCGAAATCGCCGGCTGCTGCAATTTCGTGAAACTTTTAGAAATTTTAATCATTTATCATGGATTTGCCATTAAACGATGGAAATAGGCAACAACCTCCACCCAATCAGCATCCACTGGTAATTATAAATAGTACTTAGCAATATAACAACTGCTGATCATGTATCTTCCAGGCAGACTACAACTTCAGTCCCGATGAATTGAAAGCGTTACGTGAATGCAACCAGGAATCATTTGTCCAGCGATCACTACCCTTTGGTACGGGATTGGGACTGTTGGCCTATTTTGGCGTTAAGAATGGTTACATTCAGGGCAATGGCAAATACGGAGCTGTGCCGAAAGTGGTTCTGGGTGTCATTCTGGGCTACTTTGTGGGAAAGTTCAGTTATCAGCAGAAATGTGCTGAGAAAATAATGCGATTGCCCAACTCACGACTGGGTGAAATACTGCGTCAACGCAGACAAGGCGGTGGTGTCATCAGCACCATTACACCAGATGAGAATCTGGGCAGGGCATTCACTCTGGCTCCCTTCACCCCAAGCTCCGCAGATGTGTACACTGATGAGGGATTCCAGCCGTCTCGAAATACAGCTTTGAACTTGGACACTGACTCGCGACCATCGCTATCCGGTCTAGACGACATCTATAGACCCACTCTGGACTGTAAGCGCATATGAAGGCATTTTATTTTATGGCATTTTAAACAATTTTCTTTTGTGACAGCTGCCAGCACTTTGGTGGACACGGAATTGCCATTGGAACCGGCCAAGCCAGGTGAATCCTACGAGGATCTGCGCAAAAAGAATCGCGACGAGTACTTGAAGCGTCAGCAGAGTCCCTACTCCCGGCCATATGAAGCACCAGCCCAGCAGCCGCAGCGTGCAATTGTCGAGTTGCCTCCTCAGGATCAAAATGTTCCAATTGCAAGTGGCAAGAAGAATAAATACGGTGATTCCTGGACAGATTAAAGATCCAAAAATCATTCAAGTGCAGTTTGTTAATATTTATTCGCTTGTTGAATACAAAACGTATGTAGTAAAAAATTTTTCAAGGATTAGTCGTGTGTTATGTGTATCAATTAAAATGTGATGTTCCATCGTGATGTAAGCTTAGGATATGATCCTATAAAATCCGCTCTACAATTTGCCCACTTCGTGCAAATAGGCGCCCAGCAGTTTAGTCTAAAAGAGGAATTTTTCAGGCATCAGTATTGCAAAAAAGTTGTAGAATTGGTGCAACTTACTCCTTCAATGTAGTTGTAGATATCGATCTTCTCGTTTTGGGAGTGAGCGCCATCATCGCAGGCACCGACGGGCACCAGAATGACGTTCTTGCCTGTGGCCTCCTGCAGCGTCAGAGTCACTGGAATGGAACCGCCCTCGCGGGTCATGTCAGGTTCGACATTGAAGACATGTTTCACCGCACGCTTGGCGGCCTCGTAATGCGGATGATTGGGATCCTCAGTCCAGGGTTTGCCAGCGGACAACATGACAACCTACAGTTAAATACAGTCAGTAAAACGATATTTGGGGATAATTATAAAAGGATTCAAGACCTTAATTTGGTTTGGTGAGCCACGCTCGGCCCACTTGTCGTTGATGTACTTGACAACGCATTCCTCAATGTGCTTGGGATCCTGGTTGGGCACCAAGCGAATCGAGAACTTGCCAATGACCTTCTTGGGTATGACAGTTTTAGCTCCAGGCTCGTAGAAAGCACCTTCGATTCCGTGAATCGAGAGACTGGGGTAACGCCATCTGGCCTGCAGCAGGCGGGTCTTCTCGCTGTTGTGGGGCAGGTGTTCGGTGCCAACGTCTTTCCTAAAAGAGAACGAGCGCAAGCATGAGATTAGTAAAGAGCAAATAATTTATAATGCCACTCTATGATTAGATTAAGCAACTAACTTGTATTCGTCCACTTCAAAGTCGATGTTTTTGTAGATTTCTTCCTCGTTCTTCAATTGGGGAGCAACCTGAAGAAAAATTAAAACATGAGACCTTAGCAACATGCAATATAAAGCGTGACTAAGCTGCACTTACATCACGATTGACACCAGGAATGAGAATGTTGGTGTCCTTATCAACCAGAGTGCTCAAAATGTAGCAGAGATCAGGCATTGCCTCGTGCACGGTGCCGCCAAAGACGCCGCTGTGCAGATCCTTCTTGGCGCACTCGATCTCCACCTGGAAGTAGGCAAGACCACGCAGTCCATAGGTGAGGCAGGGACGCTTCTTGCCCAGCCAGTAGTTGTCGGAGATGCACACAAAGTCCACATCGGAAAGGAAGTCGTCCTTGCGCGCCATCAACAACTCATCCAATCCCTCGCTGCCGCTCTCCTCCATGCCCTCGAAAACAAACTTGATGTTCAATGGCAGCGGAATGTTCAACTTGTTGTACGCTTCGATGGCATGAATCCAGCACAGCACAGGTCCCTTATCGTCGGTCGAGCCGCGTCCAAAGAGTTTGCCATCGATTTCAGTGAGCTCAAAGGGTTCGGTATCCCAGCCATCCTCCTTGAGTGCGGGCTGCACATCCAAGTGACCATAGACCAGCACAGTCTTCTTCGCCTTATCCTTGCCCAGTGTGCCCAGCAGTGCCTTAGGCAGCGGGAGCTCCTGTCCATTGGGCAGTGTCTGTTTACCCAGATCAACCAACTCGATCTCGGTGCCAAGTGCCTTCAACTTATCAGCTGTCCAGTCGACCATGCGATCGATCTCGCCTCGCTTCTCTGGCCATGCGGACACCGATTGTATGGCCACTGCAGTCTTCAGGGTCTCGATGTAATCAGCCTTCTTGCCGTTGACGAACCTATTGTGGTCAAGTCGATTAGTTTTATGATTGTGCTATGTAGATCATCTTGTGGTAATGTCACTGATAAAAACATTCAGAACAATAACTATGTTGGAAATTTATGATACGTGTGGTTAACCGATATTAGTTTGTAGTCTTATCGGAAAACCTAATTGATATGCATTTATTATCAGAAAGGAAAACGTGCATATATGGGAATTTCCAAATTGGATCGTTCGCACAACAAAATTCCTTATTAAATAATACTGGGCATATTCTAATATATCTTTGTTGTAGCTACTTCTCTTATCTATTAAATTTTTATAATACTATATCTGCGGTTTTAATTTGTTTGTTCTTTGAATAATTATTATTATTAATTTTTATGAATAGTTGTTTCATAAAATAGGTTCTGTATGCAAAATATCTTCCATACTATATACATATACACAAAGTATAGAAATTTATCAAAAAGAATCTAATAGAAAAATACAAAATCAAGTAAAAAGCTTGCAAATGCTTTGTTTCAGACACAACAAAAAAACTAATATATACATTTTTATAATTTTCTCTAAAAAATCTTTAAAAATTAATATAATGTCCTAGTTAGATTTTTAAGGAAATTCCCATGCCCTTACTCTTTTTTGCAAAAATAATTTGTGAAAGAGCATTTGAAATTCGCAAGCACAGTTCGTCTTGATCTTGTTCCATCTTGTTTTTTCCATTCTTATTGACAAAGAAAGGCGACAATAGGTTATGTGCAGAAAAAAGAAGAAAAATAAAACGCCTTTTCATTGCGGCTGCTTTTAACAATTAATAATAATAATGAAAATCAAGTGCAGCTGGTTTGTGAAATTGCAATTTTAAATTCAAGACATGAATGGGCGTGCACTTTTATTTTGAGACTTGACAACTCGTTATCACCCGCAGACGTTGCGGCCCTTATTATCAAGCATAAATGTGAGTTGACATTTATTTACCATAAACAAGTTGCCGATAAGCAGGATATACATATATGAGCAAACACACATACACGTGCGTATATGGGATGCTTGCAAATGTGTTGGTGAACGTATGCACCCAACGCAACGTCATCCCACCACATCAATCTCCCATCAGACGAACACACACACACATGCATAGATAAATATTAGCGGCTATTTTACTTACTCGAACAACTGCTTTAATTCATTTGAAAGCTCTGCCATTTTTAAACACACACTTTTTTATGGTAGCAACAAAGATAAGTAACACGTACTATTACTACTTAAATTCCTGTGACTTTAATTGGCACAAACAACAAATTCCAGACGTCTTTGCGATCCGGCTTTTAACGTGCGAATGCGGGAAGAACTTATAGCAAGTGCAAAAGAAAACAATTTCTTGTTACGGAGCGGGTCGGCCTGCTGAGAGAGAGTCAACAAGTTTAATATTGAGAGAGAGCCCAAAAGTGAGATAGCAATATAAACTGTGTGGCCGGAACGACCATTAATATATACCAAATAAATAAATTCCTACATTAGAAATTTATTAGAAATACTTAATTATATATTTAACAAATATATTAAATTTTATAAAAAAAAAAAATTTAATGAAATAATTATTATCATTTAAGTAATCAGCTAATTAATTAATGTTAATGTATACCGACGTCTATGCGTAAAATAAATAAATAAAATATGCTGTTTTCATTAATTTGTAGCTTATTTAATATTTTGCTATATAACATTGATGAGAAAACAAAAAAAAAATAGATGATTCAAAGATTGCGCTAACATACAGACATGTTTCCTCACCACTGGGAACAGTGTTACCAGCTTAGTAAAGATATTGTCAATTGCATTGCGGAAGCGGTATATTTTGGGTGCCAATTGGTATATTTTGAAATTGAAGTTGCGGTCACGCATACGGCGCAAACGCTGCAGTAGTGAAGACATTCTCGCGAGTTTTAATTGCAATAATAAAATTATGTCACAAAGCTGATATTCGCTTCAATAATCATACAACATCAACGACAGCAGTATTGCGAAGGAGCGGTAGAGGTGTGTGGGTGTTCCTTGTTTATTAATTAATTACATGGTCGTGTCTGTGAGTGCGTGTACCGTTTTCCATATATACAATTGTGAACTGCGCTGCTGCAGTGCTGTCATCTCTCGTTTGGTTTCGTTTCGTGTATGTGTGGCGTTTGCATTTATAAATCTGTGACTGTGTGCGTGTTTTATGTTTGTATGTTTCTATGTGAGTCTATGACTAAATAATTTTTATGATAAATCTGCATTTTTCCTTCGATCTGACAGGGCACTTCCAATTGGAAAGGACTTGGCCTTATTTTGTGCTAGATAATTTGACTGCGAGCAGTGTATTCGTTTTATAAAGTCATTATAATAAATTTCAGCGACTAAAATAGAACATATTGCGTGCCGCTCTCTTCGAGCTTGTAGTTCTTGTTGTTGTTGTTCTTGGCTGTTGACTCCAAATACCAGCGAACGCTGCTGTTGCCGCTGCGGCCGCTGCTGCTGCGCTGTCGAGCGACATAGTCATGTTTTCTGTGACTTCTTCTTTGGCTGGCATTCCGTTTAACGTGTTGCCCACTTTTTTGTTCGCTTTTTCTTCCGCTCTCCCCTTTTAGTGTCACTGCTCTGCGCCCGGATTATAAATAGTTGGCGTTTTTTGTTGTTGTTGTTGTTATGCGCCGGAGTTTTGCTGCCTGGGGCGCTGTTGCTGCCAATTATTTGTTTGTGTAATTAGTTCCAAGTTGTCTCATGTTATGGGAATTAGACGTAGAAAGAACAAATTTGGTTCAAGACAAACAACAACAACAATAACGGCGAAAAGTTAGCAAAGCGGAACTGGAAATGTAGACGTCAGTTGGGTGCCGTTAGAGCTGCTCCCAGCTTTCAAGCTTGCCGACTTAGCACCAACTACAGCAACAACAACAAATATGGCGTAAATAAGAAGCAGAGAATGCCAAAGAAGAGTAAAACAATGTAGCAACAACAATAACAACTGATCTCCAATAGCGCGCAGCTTAAAAAGAGCTTTCAGCCTCTGCAGTGCTTAACTGAGTGTGTTGTTGTTGTTAGTCTTCTGTCTGCTTTGCCTCCCACCCTCACACACACACGCAGAGAGCGCAAGAAAGAGACAGTTGTTCAGTTTGTCGCCTTGACAGTGTCCAAAACGAGCTAACGAACCAACCGATCTGCAGTCTGGCCTCTGTTTCTGTTGTTGTTGCTCCCCTCCAGAGTTTCCGCTTTTGCATAAATGGCAAATAATTATTATAAAGCAATCGCCCATTTGGCATTTGCTCAGTTGTTTTGTTTATTTTATTATGTATGGTATATCTCTTTTTTGTTGTTGTAACTGTTGTTGTTTCTCTTTTCCTTCTTCATGATTACGAATTATTGCATTTCCCCTGTTTTGTCCAGTGCACAAAAATAAACAAAAGTGGGCGTTCATTTTTCGATCGCTATAGCTGAGCTTTATTCACTGCCTTCAAACGGAAGTCAAGTGTTGTTGTTTAGTTTTTAGTTTGTAATAATTTTAGTTGTTCAATTTGTATTCATTTTGTATGAGTAGATATCAAATTAAATGTAAATGTGTAAATGTACGTAAAATCAAGCAATACTCTCGATCAATCAAAACAGCAGCCGACAAAATTCCTCTCATGGATCGCAGCTTGGATTCCATTGGCAGCTGCTCACTAGATGTTGATGCCGATTCATCCGATATATCAGGTATAGCAATCATCACAGCACACACACGCACACACATGTTAATGTGGCGCACACCTAACCACAAAAAAAAAAACTACTAAAAGTGTTGTCAACTCTACTCTTTTATTTTTCTCTTTTTTTTCTGTTTCTGTTACCACTTTTGTTTTTGTTTCTGTTTCGATTTCTTTATTTTTTTGCTGCTGCTTCTGCTGCCGTTGTTATTGTTATATTCGGGTTTGTCCAATTTGCATTGCCAAAAATCTTTTGCTTGCGGAATTAAATTATCATTTCACATTGTAAATTCACAGATACCAGCGGCAGTTTGAACTTTCCAACGCCCATCTCGGTGAAGGACATAACGCGTGAGTTTACGGCCAATATACGTGAGCGTTGCACGTTGCGCTCTCCGCTGCAGCCGCAGCCGCAGCGAACGATAACCGCAAACACCGCCGCCTACGTCAACCTGGACGGAACGAGGACGGGTGGAGTGCGTATGGTGCTGTCACCGCCAGTTAACGACGACGACGACGCTGTTGCAGTCGATGAGTCGACTGCCCCATTGGAGCACAACATCATCAGCAACAACAGTCTTGTTGTGGATGCCGTTGAGAAGAAGCCGAGCTATCTGAATTTAGCCTGCTGCGTCAACGGCTATTCCAATCTGACCACTTACGACTCCAAGATACGCCAGGATATTAATAAATCGCGCGAAGTCTCGCCCATACGGCCCTCAACCAGCAGTCTGCAGTATTGCAAGCGCAGCAACTCGCTGGCAGCGCCGGTGCTACACACGATGCCAATACATACGAAGCAACCCATCACGGCTGCCAGCAACACAGCCAACAAATACACAACACTCATCAACGAGGCCCACAACAACAATAATAATAATCACAGCAATGGCTTGCTGGAGAATGGCGATCACTTGTATAGCAATGGTGCGGCTGGCGATAAATCGCATGGCACCACAACGACCAGCAGCTTTATTCAGCAACGTGTCGAGCGTCTCTATGGACCGGGCGCATTAGCGCAGGGCTTTTACAGTCCCAAAAAGCATAGCTCCAGTTTGTCACCAGTGCCCAGGCAGAAGAAAACGCAATATCAACAGCATGAACTCGATGTGCCACCGCAGAGCACGGAGCTGTCGCGTAAATTTAAACAGCTCTCGCCCAGCAAAGACTACGGTGAATTCCGCAAGAAGTTGCAAAATAATTGCACGCAAACGGCGACGGCACGCTCGCAATTGGAGACGTCAGCGGCGGCAACAACTGGCCACAATGGTGATGTGGATTTGCCTGTATTCAGACACTTGAGTCACGAGTTTCGCGCCCAGTTGCCAACGGTTTCGCCCAAACGCAGTGTGCCGCGCACATCACCGGCGCCCGAGGTGCCGCTGCCCGCAACAAATGGCATCAAATTGCCAGCGACGGCAACGACAACGACAAATGTGGATGTGGTGGATCATGAGCCAATCAAGACGCCACAACTGAACTCCGAGGAGTACATCAGCTCCACCAAGATTGAGCCGATAATGAAAGCCACACCAGAAGTTGAAGATGTCGCTGTTGCTGTCCCTGTTGCTGTTGCACAGCCTGTGGCAGTGGAGAAGGATGGTAACTATTTTCTGAAAATACTCAAAGACGAACAGGTTCGTCTTCTTGCGCTGGCCGCCGTAGCTGAGAAGTATATCGATGCCTTGACTGTGAGTACGCATAGTAATCTCGTTATTAGCTAAAACTAACAGTTCAAAACTTTTGCAGAACAATCCTGATATCACAGAGGACACTTTTGGTCTACTCCGTTCCGCCTCGGGCAAGGCACGTCTGCTGGTCTCACAGAAAATGAAACAATTCGAGGGTAAATCTCATACAAATTGATAAAGATTTCAATGTGCTAATTGGATTTTCACACCTCTTTGCAGGTCTGTGTCACAACAATTTAAATCGGTCTCCAGAAGATGCGTTTCCGACCACAATTGATGATTTGCAAGGCTTCTGGGATATGGTGTACTTGCAGGTTACGCATGTGGATTCCATATTCGCTGATATTGAGCAATTAAAGAGCAACGATTGGCACGTGAGTCATATTCACAAAACGGCTGCAACAATCATCTGTTTTAATACGTATTCATTTGTTTACAGCGTGTTATCGAGCCACCAAAGGCGGACACAACGCCGCTTAAATCGACAAAAACTCCAAAGACTGGCAATCTAAAAACGAAATCAACAAGCGGCTCTGGCAGCGGCAATGCAGGAGGCGCAACTGGTAATAGCTCGAAACCACCTGCATCCAATTCGGTGGCTGCTATGAAGCGTGAGGCGCAACGCAAGCAATTGATGGAAATGAAACGTCAGCGTCGTGAGGCTTTGGCCGCCGCTGCCGCAGCCGCTGCGGACAACAATAAAACAGCCTGTGATGGTGATGGTGATGCTACTAAGGCTGATGGTGTTGGTAATGGAGCTGTTGTTGATGTTGTTGGTAATGGGGATCCTAATGCTGCTGAAGTGCAGGCAACAACAATCGGTGATACTGTTAACATTGCCGTTAAGAACAGCAGCTGAATCGTGCTGACTGCATTTTGTTTGTCTGCAATAAGCAATACACACATGCTCTCTAGTTATATATTTAGATTAACTCACTCACAGACACACCACATATATACAAACATACATAACACTCACTCACTCACTCATACACACTTCAACGAAAGAAACAAAAACAAAAAAGAGAACTTAGAAATTTCTAGTTGAATTAATCCTTAACTAGTCCCAACTAAAAAATATATATATATTCACACGGTGTGGAGCTTTTAATATATCGCATAATAATTTAATCCAAAAGTGTCACAAGGTGTCACCTATTGTCACAACAATAAAAATAACAACAACAACATCAACAACATGAGATCCAAAAACAACAATTAACGGCCGCAACAAGTTAGCAAGACTTTAAGCTCTTGTGTCCATTAATTAGACATACGATACAAATACAAAACAAATACAACCAATCAACACAAATTACATAGTTATCATCGTTAACGGCTCGTTGTAAATTGTTTATAAAGTTTGCCTTATCTACGTGTTTTTTTGCTCGTTAAATCATTTTGCTGTGCACTCTAAACAACATTAATTTGTTTGTAATTTTTTACACATACTCACACAAACACATACACATAATTTATAAAAGACATTTATTTTTGTGTAATTGTAATAGCAATTTAAGTACAACTAATGCAAAACACCAAGAAAACAAAACAAAAACTAAACAAGACAAAAAAAACGAAACTTTTGTATTACATATTCAAATTTTGTGAACGCAACGTAAAAGAATCTAAATTATACAAATATATTTTTTGGCATATTAGCTACATGTATTGAGATTTAATAATTTGTAAGTTATAATGCAAGTAAAAGCAAAAAAAAATGATAAACAAAAAAACAATCTCACTCTCTATTAATTTTTAATGTTTTGTAATAAATTATTTTTCACCTACCTGGGCATTTTTTTATTTGAACTATTAATAGAAATGCGTGATCATAAATTGCAACGATTAAGCAGTGGAATTAGGTCATAGCATTATATATTATTTTATTTTTATCAATCGGGGAAAATATGAAAGTAATTTGTTATTAATATAACTACGTAAATTCCAAATACAAATCATGACTAACAAGGCAGTAAACTCAACCCCTCAAGCAGTGCACTGCTTGCTTAACAGTGGTGTCATTGAGTGAGACGCTCTTGAGTGAAAATATTACCATTGACTGTTAGGTTTATTCTGTTAACATTTGCTGTTGTTCTAAGTGAATTAACATTAACTAAAATGTTAAATGCTCTGAAATTTGAGTAGAAATGTGAATTTCTTGAAGATGCAGCAGAGAAAACTTCCCAAACTAAATTTAAATTAAAGAAAAAGCATTTATATATTTTTTAATCGCTTTTATTTGGCTTCTATGGTACGACTTATGGTTAATCTATTTGTAAGTACAAATTTCTGTTATTCACTTTGCTTCAATTGCATTTTTCCATTGCTCATCATAACTTGATCTCGATTCATTTAATATAATTTCATATTTCAGCGTCTCATCATGTGTGGATCGAAGCAAGTAAATTAGCGTAATACTACGACAGATAATAATAATATATATATCTATATATATATAGATCGCTTCGTTAAACTAAATTCATCTCTAACTATATAATTTGGGCAATAAATATGAAATTTATATATTAGATTTGTTTATTTAATATGTATGGTAGATATACAATATATATGTATGTATGTATGCATGTGTGTATTCATATGTATACATATATATGTGTATATGTATATATACTATATATAGTATAAGTATTAACAATAATTTCTTGTAAGCAATTACTAAGGTTCTAGTACATATTTACAAATGAACGATAGAAATAGAAACAACATTTTTGATGGGTGCATAAGATCTGATCTCAGACACTGCTACTCGATAAAGAGGATCGATCGAACGAACGATCAATCGATCGATGGAGGAGAAGCTGCTTGGAGGAGTTCTTGTATTTAATCGCTAATCAATCTCAAGGTCTGACCGACTGACTGACTGATTGATTGATTGATTGATTGACTGTCTGAATGGCTAGAAGCAACTACAAAAATACTTAATGCAAACAGCAAACTTGAGGCAGCCCGTCTAAACAACATTCTCTAGGCGTTTGTGTGTGCTTTGTATGTAAATATGTGATGTACATATTGATGTAATTGAATGTGTGTATGTATGCATGTTTGTAAAGGTTTCTCTCTCTCTAGTATTTGAGTATTTTGTGGCCAAGTACGAGTACAACTACTAATCGTCAGTGCCATTCAACAGGTCCGCCAACGAGAGCAGCGCCGGCGAGCAACATCCGTTGTTGCCACTCGATGCGTGCAGCAGTTGCAACTCAATTGCGTAGGCAGCAGCTGCAGCAGCAACCGCTGCCGTTGCTGTGGCAGAGGCGGATACGCTGGTGGCATTCGAGTTGGAGGTGGAATTGGAGTTGGAGGCGTTAGTGTTCACATTGCTGGAGTCAGTGTGGCGATGTTGCTGTTGCTGCTGCTGCGACTGTTGCTGTTGCTCCCTCTCCCTGAGCAGCTGTTAGTCAAGATTGTGGGGCGGCGTGCTGTTCGCACCGCCCAGCATAAACGATGAGGGACTGTGCACCGAAATGCTATCCAGGTCCAATGTGCCATCGCCCTTCTCCAGCATGCCGCTGCCATCTTGCTTCATCATCATGCGACGCCATTTGGCTCGCGCATTCTGAAACCAAACCTGCCAAAAAAAGGAGAGAGAGATGAGTGTTAGTTATGAGTGTCTGTTGTTGTTTGAGTGCTGAAGAGTTTTGCTCACCTGTAGGACTCTCTTTGGTAAACCCGTTTTCTGCGACAATTGCTTCAGATCCTTGGCATCGGGATTGTGATTGATTGCAAAGTAGGACTTCATGGTGCGCAGCTGATGATGCTTGAACGAGGTGCGCATTCGTTTGGTCCGCGATGAGGCGCTCATGTGTGAGCCGCGCCCAAAGTCCACATACTCGGTGTTGAGATCTGTCAAACAAAAAGCAAAAAATCAGAAAAAAAAATCACATTTAGTTGTTGTGCAGTTCGCGACTTTTACAGCTTGAGCACAAATGTTTCGGTTTACGACTCGAACATGCGGTTTTTTGAAGCTCGTAAAGGAATACTCGTAAAAACTTTTGGTTCGCTGCACTGGCGCCAGTTTGAACCAGGTTCAGCTAAACAGCAACACAGCTTCAGGTTGCAAGCCATTAAGCAGGTTTTTTTATGGCTACTTTTTGGTATTTACAACCTACCTATATTCGCTGTGAATGCCTCGATATCCTTGGGCTTGCGCTTGCGCGGTCTCCCCTTTTTGACGCGCCGGCTGCGGCAGTCCGGTTATGACATGCGATGTGGGCACAAAGATGCCCGTAGGAACAATACTACGACTGGGATCCGAGTGCGGACTCGACGAGTCATTGTGCGGCGATCCAAATTGCGTGCTATACGGATATGTGGCACTCATGCTCGACGATGCAGCGTCTCCCTCCCTCGCTATGCTATAGTGTGTTCTGTTCGCAGATGGGAACAATCAATTCAGTATTAATGTTAAATTGAAAAGTCTAATCTAAACTTACCTGCAATAGATGTGCGCATCGATGATGCCATATTGATCCCCCTTGGTGAGCGGCGTGTGGCACACGGTGCAGCAGAAGCAGTTGACATGAAAGACCAGGTTGCGGGCGCGCATGACCAGCTCGTTGGAGCTTATGGAGGCCAGGCAGCGGGAACAGCGGCGAGTACCAAAAAAACTGCAAGTAAAGAAGTACATTTACAACATATTTAGTTTATTTGCAGAAACAATACAAAGTAGAATTCTCTTAAGAGACTTCAAATTTCATCAATAGAAAAATATGAATTATTCTCTTATTAACTTCAAGAAAACAATAATGTTTATATTAATGTTTATATTATTATTTAAATTATTGTTGAAATTAATTTAGTAGAATACTTAACATTATATTTGAAATTAATAATGAGTTGCAATGACTCTTCACAGATAGAAAAAATCTATCTTTTTAAGATTTTTTCAATCTTAAAAAAACAATCTTGAAATACGATTTTTAGGTTGAAAAAGTCTTGAATCAAGATTTTTATGCTAAATTTGCATTTTAGATTAAGATTAAAAATGAAAAAATCTTTAGGAATTTTGTATTCTATATTGAAAAGGAGATAGCAAAACTTGACGTAAAAACTTTTCGATCTTAAAAAAAAAGAAGCAAAGTACTCCAGCAGTCAGCAAATTATTCTGCATATATGAAAATAGCAATTGAATTAATTACAGCACTTTAATTTATAGTCTACGAATCATGAAAACTACAAATTCGCTATTTCTTCATTGTCTCATTGACTTTAATTTTAAAAATTATTGATTTACAAATGTAGTTTTCGTATTCAGCAGAAGTTCTATAGCAATTATTATTGCCGATCTGTCTGATAAATCACAAATATTCTTAAGACAAGTTTGTGTATTTTATAAAAACCTGTTGTCTGATTGTTAGTTGACATAAACTTCTAGATTTTTGCAATTATTAAAGCAAGATTTGTAAAAAATTGTTTAACATCTTTTATAGTATTAATCATCATATTATTAAAACATTAACCAGAACTGCCTGAATATATAAGTAAGGTAAGAAAACTTAAAGACAACTATAAAAGTTGAGAACTTTAATTTCAATTTAATACTATTTAGTCTGTCTTTCTGTCTGTCCATCACCCTAAAGAACTATAAATGTAGGTATAACTATTAGAGATACAAAATTTGTGAACTACTTTCACAGTTAGTGAATCAATTTCCGCTGCTTTTGTGCTAGAGTATGCGCAAGTGTAACCCCAAAGCATTCTTGGCTTTTGTTGCCTTTGAACTCGACAACTACTTATGCACAATTATATGGCATGATGATAACAAAAATCGAAGCCTATTTGTTTGGGGCAATAATCTCGGCAGAGCCCAGGGCCAAAATTATGGTGCCTCAGTCGCAGCCTAATAACATGTTTGGTCAGGAAGTTGCCTGAGCTACTGTCGAGACGCAGTCGCAGTCGCAGTCAGAGGTGCAGGCAAACGGGAGCGGCACAATAGATCGGTTAACAAAACGCCCACTCATCGTCAGTCGTCATCCTCAGTCGTCAGTCCTCGATCCTCAATGGCAACGGCAACGTCATCGTCTCAGCAACATCATCTTTAACGTCAGTTGGATATTCGTGCATTTTGCTACTGTTTTCACTTTCGCAAATGACAGATCAAAGATTACCAACATCAGTCATAATCATCGGGGTGTTTTGTCGATTTCGTGCCAAATAATGATGACCCTGGACACAGAGAGTGCCATCCATTCCCAAGTCAAGAGTGTGGCAAAAGGAGAAACATCAAATACGCGAAACACGCGATTTCTTTGACATTAATCAAAATAATTGGCGCATTTCACTCCGACTCCGATGCCGATTCCTACTCAGACTCGCAACTTCGCTCAACAGACTCATTCGCACATCGCTGTCGTTGGGCTAAAATAAAACTGCAGACACAGAGCTGAACACAAAAACAATTCCATATAAATTTATCATATTTATATAGCGCACTTTTGTGGCATGCCCCTCGATGTAGTACTGTGCCTGGCTCCTCTCCTTTGGCTCCCATTTGCATTTCGTTGAAAATGATTTGGGATGTGACGCCGAGATTTTTGTCACATTCACATTCACATTCACATTTGGCTTGTCGCACAACTTGTCGCCGGCAAAACACTTGCGAGATATTCTTCAGATACAGTTGGAATTGGAGTCAGAAACGGAGAGTCCCAGACTCTCACTCGATCTTTCACTGTGGCAGCAGCAGCAGCAGCAGAGGAGAGATACCTTGTGCCGCAAGACGCAAGCCCCATAAATAATATTAAACATGGATGCAGTACAGGCAGCGTCAACATCATGCGACTCGACGGCAACAAACGGCGACGCTTTGCCTGCTACCAACTCATAAAACTGTTTCAGACTCGTACAACAACGAGGAGAAGCAGAAGCAGCAGCCAGAGCAGCAGCAGCCGGCGATGCCTTCATTTCGCTGTGGCACTTTATTTCATTCTGAGGCTCCCCCTCTCCACCTGCCACGCCCCCTTTTTTGTGCCTCAGCCGAGCCGAGCAGCGAGCAGCGAGAGCGAGTGCGAGAGAAAAATGAATTATGATTATTGCCATGTAAAAGAGCAGGCGAAATGTCAAAGTGACAACGCCTAATATATGATTATGTTTTCGAGCGCTTCGAAATCTGATACTCTCACACACACACACAGTCGCACACTCTCACACACACACACATACACACATACATATAATCAGAGTGTGGCCAGCAATTGCAGTCTCAGCTCCAACCGTCAGCTTGTTGATGTGTTGTTGTCGTTGTCGTTGTCGCTGTTTTGGCTTCTGAGTGTTGCCCCAGACAACAACAACAACAACCACGGCAACAACAACGACTATTTCCCACCACACGGCGTACATCAATCCCAACACAACGCGAACTCGGAACTCGACTCCAAACTCGACTCGATCCCGTTGCGAGTGCGATCCCAAAAACAAGAACTCGACCCGGTTGACTGCCTTGGTTAACCGCATCGTTCACTGCTCTTCTGGTTGCTGCTGCTGCTCGATGATGTTGTTGCTGTTGTCGTTGTTGTTGTTGTCCTGCACTTGTTTCGGAGGCGTTGCCCACTTGAAGCGTGCGAAGCTATGACACATGTGAGCATCACCAGCAGCATCACCAGCAGCAACAACAGCAGCAAAAGTATCACCAGCAACCACAGCAACAACAGCAGCAGCAACATCAACATCATGCTCTTCATCAGCAGCTGCTGCTGATGCAGCTCTTATGATAGCAAGGCCCTAGACGGTCTACTATATTTTATTGAAGTCAAGATTTTTGTTTAGCCTCTGATTACGCCAATAGATAAGTTTGCATTTTCAAGGAGAGGAAAGAGAAGTTGCTGCTGCTCTGGCTGCTGTTGCTGTTGCTGTTGGTGGTGGCTTTTTGCAACTTAGACGTGGCTGATAACAGACAACGAAATCGTGGCCAAGTGGCGCGCGGCGTTTGCTGCCACTTGGGCCACTCTCGCGGCCACTCCATGGACAACTCGATGATGCAGCTCCTGTTAAAAAACCTGAATAGAGCCGAAGTTTTCAGGGCGGAAATGCATATGGCGAACCGAGAGCTGAGAGTTGAGAGTTGAGTTGAGGAACAGGACACGCTGAAGTGTAAACCGACGTGTGGCGCAACTGCTGCTGCTGTTGTTGCCTCATGCAAAGGGCCTTGCTGCACCAGTTGCTGCATGAGTTTTTTTTGGGTGTGTAACGTGAGAGCATTTGTAACGCATTCAGGGATTGCGTTCACTCTGGATGCGGCGCTGAAGTTTCAAGTGCCACCCGCTGTGGCCGGCTCTTCCGATTACAAGTAGTTTGCCGCTGCCTGCAACGGATTTCCCAGACGTGCCACCCCGTTCACAGCAGCGGCAGCAGTTGCGCGCGCAATGCAAAAAAAAAAAGCAGAAAACAGTAAAACAGAAAACACAAACAACACAAAATATTAAATACAAATAAATGCAGTCGTGTAGATTTCGCTGTCGACGGGGATAACGTGAGAGCGCGTCGCAAGTTCGCCCGGGAGGACGTCCCGTGGTGATAATTCGATTCTAGGCCCTTTTTTTCTCTTTTGGCCCATGGGTAAACCCCTCCTTTGATTCTCCCCTCCCGAGAGCGCCGCCCTGCCTAAACATATACAATAATTATTTGCATTTATGTGTTTTTTTTTCTCTCCTTACTGTTGAGTGTTGTGTTTTGGTTTTGTTGTGATGACTGTGATCCTGAAATTGCAGCGCGACAAGTTTTTCCTATACGTGTTAAATGCGCTGGAAAATTAGTTTGTATTGCTGTCTTTTTTTATTTTTTATTTTGGTTGGGTTTGCCGCTATGTGGCCGTCGATTAGTTCACTAATCCGCATCTTCTTCTTAAGAAGACATCAATTTTTTTTTTGGGTTGATGTGTGTGATGTTACAAGCAACGCTTCTTTCTGTTTTTTAAATGGTTTTACATTTGAGCATTTACATTTGAATTGTTAAACGTTCTTTAATAGAACTCTTCCGGCTTCCAAGAACCGCATGCTCAGTGAAATTGCATGTATAATTTTATTCGTATTCGTCTTTTTATTTTATAGTTTAGCTGATTAGATTAGCGCCCCATTGTTTCAGTTAGCTGCTGGAACGCCGGGTCTTCGTTTTTGTTTTTTTTTATTTAGACCTTAGGGTTTCTTTGGCTGCCTGTGGCGGCTGCTTCTCTTTATATTTTTCTGTGTGTTTTTATTTTTTGGTTGAGCTCTTAAGTGTCGGTTTGCCTCTATGTGCTCTCGCATAAATTCGGCGTAAAATGATTTTTAAAGATGCCCATTAAACATTTTAATTATCGCGCTGCGAGTAGTTTTTCTTCTCTTTTTATATTTTGTTTGTGGCCAAAGAGGGAAGTCAAGAAAGGTTTAGGCATTGAGCAGCGAAGCGAGCAAGTGACCCGCTGCTGCTGCAATGTGGCTTAAACGTCATGGCTGCAACGCCACCGCCACCGCCACCGCAACTTGATGTGGCTTACAGTGGAATAAATAGCTAGCTCAGGTGTTCAAGTGCAAGGGTTAAACGACGAGTTGATATTTGGTTTGAAGAATAGTAGCTAACTATACTTCAAGCTACTTCATTTGCATTCTAATGTCTGGTTACGTTTAGCATAATGATATCGCGGCCATCTAATCTGATGTTAACTTCTTGCTGTCATCACAAATATTACATGATTTATCTGTTCTCTTTATAAACGAGTTGTATATATAATTTTCATAATTTTTTTAAAAACATAAAGTGCAACGATGAATAAATGTTAAGAATAAGAAAGCATCGGAAATTTATATTTAAATATTTGGAATCATTTTACTATTTCAGATCGTAATAATATGATGTTAGCGCTCAATATTAAGGCTATAAATGTCAGCTAATCATTTGAAATTTAGATCCAGAAAAAGTTGAATTCTAAACTCTTTTTATTTAATTCAATCTAACTATTTTTAATCTATACGATAAATAAGGAATTAAACTGAAATTTTGATGCTTAATGAAATCCAATCTAATTTTACTGTAAGTTAAGAATAACTAGAAATGCTAGGTATAAATAAATATAACCGATAAGAAAGTAATATAACCTGACATAAATGTTAATAAGAAAGTACAATCCGATGAAAACAGATAATTAGTAAAAGAATGTAAAGAAAGATACGATAGAATTATTATCATCGGATATTTAGATAGTAAATAATTTCAATTTCGTTTTTCTAATCTAACTCTTTCTGATCTACCTAACTAACAATTTCGGATTGTATATTGCTAATGTTCAAAATAAATATTATCAACTTGAATGTACATTTCAAAAATCAGATAATTTTAGTGTACTTTTAATCTTTATATGGTCAAATTCTTCTACATTAATATCTCAACTTTTGGATAATCTGTTTAGCCTATATTGTTAATGCTTTTTACTCTGATATTTCTACTACATAGCATATTGCAAATAAGATCTTGCTATGGATAGAATTACTACTTAGTTGAACTAACAATAAGAGTTGAGGTTTGTCATGAGATATTAAAATAAAAGAGGATGTATATAAACAATAAAAATTAGCATCATAATGGCTTGTTAATTTAGCATATTTGCTATCCCGTTAATCTAATCCAATTCTGTCATATTTCTGTCAACACAACCGCTGACTCGGTGCTTATTTGCCTCATCTTTGTTTTATTGATAATAGCTATTTATCTAAGCTTATTATTTCTGATCGCTTATTTAGCTATTCTCAGCCATTGTATGCCGCGTTTTTGCCTCGATGTTGGGTGTTGACGATGGCGCTACATGGGATCGCTGACAAGTGCTCATAAAAAATAAATACTGCGCTTTTTTCTCAGCCTCCATCTCGCTCTTCCTTTCCCTTTCCCTCGCTCTATCTCTCTCTCATTCTTTCTGGCAGTTTTTGTCCCTTGTGCATGCCGCAACATTGCTCAAGTTTTTGATGACGCCACATAGAGTGAAGTGCCTTGGTGCTGGTTTTTTTTTTTTATTTAAGGTGAATCTGTGGCAGGGAAAGGGGGCAAGGGTTAGGAGGCAAGTGGGGGGTGGTGCGGCCAGTGGCTAGAACATAAAAAAACGTCGTGAGATAGAATCATTAAACTGTTTGGCTGTTTAAGTCGTCGCTCTCGCTCTGCCTCTTTTTTTTTATCTCCGTTTTTTTTCGTTTTCTTTCGAGTTGTTGTTGTTGTTGTTGTTGCTTCTCTGTTTACTTAATGAATTCTGTAAGTTTTCTATACATTTTTTGTGTCTTGTGTTTTTCGCATGGGGCGCGCTTCTTTGAGCAACGAGAAATTATTTTTATTGCATAACGCGCGATTTCAGGTTGGCCATAAATTTGGTGCTCGAGTATCTTTGCCACTCGTTGGCCACAATTAAATGGACGCGCTTCGCTGACTTTCCAAACTGTAAACATTTTATGCCAAACTTTTCCCTACCCTCGTCTCTATCTTTCTTTCTTTTTTCTCCTCTCTGGCTTCCCTTTTTCTCCCTCGATGTTTTTTTTCCTCTCTAGTCGCTGATTAAGACATTTCGCCACAAGATGAAGAGACGAACGCATCTTATTCGTTTTTACTTGTTTTATATATTTTTTCCATCGTTGTGTTTTTTTTTTATGATGTTTCCCTTTGGTTTTGGGGCAGCTCGCAGTCCGCTCTGATAACGAAGCCAATCAGCAATTTTCCTTAGACCTCTGTCTCGGCAACAAGAACGTTTCTGACTTCTCGCTTCTCACTCGGAGGCCACATAAAAATTATGACACTCTCCCTCTCTCTTGCTGTGGCTCTGGCGCTTTATGGCAGAAGCCCCAGTGAGTGCAACATGAGAGTGTGCGAGTGTGTGTGTGTGTGTGTGTGAGAGTGTGTATTAAGATGCTGAGCCGATAAAGCAGCTCCGAGGCAGATGCTACCCGGCCTTATCCGGCATGCCATCAGCACAACATCATCTTGATAGATAAGACGCGAACTGAGCTGAGTTGGATGCGATGCAATGGGTTGGAATGGGTTGGAATGGGTTGGAGACTAGCTGTGCTGCGACTTTTATGACGTTGCCGCTGCTCTGGCAGGATGGCCACGAAATATGCAGAAACGAGGTGACAGCTAACAATTTTTTATTATTTCTCAGCAGTTGCTGCCGTTGCTGTTGGCAGCGAAACGAGAATTGCGGAGCGAAACAGGTACATTGCCTGATTGTAAAATGTCAACGAGTGCTTGCTGGCTGGCTTAAAGCAACAGCAGCAACAACAAGCAGCAATAAGTAGGAAAGCTACAGTCGAGTGTGCTCGACGGTGAGATACCCCGGTACCCATTTTGAATAAAAAGAAAACAGTGCGATATTATTCTTAAAATATACTAAGTTATTATACCACAAAAATACTGAAATATACCAAAGAATATATTCGGTATATTAATGCAGTACTCGATTCAACATATACCATAGAATGCAATATATACCATTTTAAATAAAAACAAAAGAAAAATGCCTAATTAATACATCGCTAAAGTGCTGAAATATACCAGAGATTACATATATTCGGTACTTTGATATAGTAATCCATTCAAAATATACCAAAGAGTGGCATACAATATTTAACAAAAACAAAAGTAAAATATACCTAATTCATATATATCGCAAAAATTCTTAAATATACCAGAGACTATATTCGGTATATTGATATAGTACTCCATTCAAAATATAGAATAGAGCGCAAAATATACCAGATTGCCATCCAAAGCAACTAAAATCCTTAGTAAGTAGGCAATTGTTCCGATACGCTAAAGTATTTCTTTTAATTCTTTCTAACCTTTTTCAATTTTTATCTGATCGCAACCAAATTTTCAGAAATTATAACTACTGTAGTTATTATTGTGTATACCAAAAATCGGACAGATAGACAGACGGACATTGCTATATCGTGTCGGCTGTTGACGCTGATCACGAATATATACTTTTTGGGGTGGGAGAGTCACACAGCTATAATACCCTTCTACTCTAATGGTAGCGGGTATAAAAAGCCAATAGCCAACAGAGTCGGAGCCGAAGTCGGAGTTGCAACTGCAACAAGGCGACGGCTGGCAGCGGTTTTAGATTTTTTTGTGCCGTTGTCGTTGCCGTTGCCAGTCTCTAGAGTAATCCACTAAAATCCAATTATTTGCTTTGCGAGCTTAAAACCTAAACAACAAAATTATGACCAGGCTCAGACAGAGAATGGGCAGAGAGGGGAGTTGAAAGAGGGGCAACACACGAGCATAGTTAACACCGCCAAACAAACCAACAACAACAACAACAACTGAGACGGCGATGCCCAACATATGTTTTGATGGCCAGATTAGTGCGACAAAATAAAAAAAAGCATACTGAATACACTCAAACACTCATGCACTCATTCGAATACTCGTTCGCATACTAACTCAGATCTAAGCGGGTCTTGAACGAACTCTCGGCCGGGTTTTGCGGTAGCCGATGTGACATGTGTTTTTGGTGCTTATCAGATGCTTTGTTTTAAGTTTATTGCCATCAAAAGTCCGCTTATTGCATGCCACAAATTTGTTAAGACTTTGGCTTTCATTTCGTTGCACTGGCAAGGCCATTGCATCAAATGCATATTGAATGCAAAGTGTTTTAAATGCTAAGCACTCAAAAAGCTACATAAAGTCCAAATATGCTTGATCGGCTTTGGCGGTAAGGCGTCTTTAAGTGCTGGAGATAACAAATCTGCTAGCAATATTCATAAAGTCAATATGTATTTGAATTTTCTTATGCCTGCATATAATTTGAGCCAAGTAATATTAGAGCCGTAAAATTGGCAATTAATTGCTGATGTGCTTCAATTTAATTTGCTGAAATTATTAACGTAAATGATATAGATGCTACAGCAACGATTAATAGCGATAATCAAGTACATATATGTATATATATGTATAACATTAATAGGTTTTCTTAAGTTGCATTGAGGATTGAGTTGTTAATCCTGTATAAAGCTTAAAATGGTAAATCATTTATTAAATGGCGGAACTATTTTATTCGTATTGAGTTGATATAGTTACGATTCATTTGTAATAGATGTAGCAAAAGAGGGATTATTACGCAGAGAAAAAGATCCTCAATAAAATTAAAGTATTTTTAACTCGATTTTAGCCAAGCTAAATTAATTGCTAATTTGTTTTTATTCAAATTGCTGGAACTTTTGTATATTTTCAGCCACGATTTGAATTAAATGGATTTTAGGTTTGTCAAAAAAAAAAAAAACTATGCTTAAAAAAGTCAAGTATTTCATATTTGATTTTAGACTTTTTCATTTCCGCTGCTCATAGGATAAAAGCTATAAGCTATAAAGCAATAATAACTGCGACTCTATAAAAACTGTAAAAGATACTTAAGAAAATCTTTTGTACGTCAAAAAAAGCCTACTGCAATATGGTCTGGGTTGTTTTGACTGACAATCTGGAATGTTTAGTACTCTTTTTTCGATGTAGAACTATACCAATATACCAAAAAAAAAAAGACTTCGATATATTTTCATATTTTTCGCGCTATATTTTTAATATATTTGTAACATAGAATATTGTTTATTGGCGATAAGTAGCGGGTATCTCACAGTCGATCACACTCGACTGTAGCTTTCTTACTTGTTTAGCTTTGCATTCACGAAAGAGTTGTTCAATGTTTTCTGTGTGATGGTATTAAATGATAAAATGAATGCTACGACTCAATCAAACCTTTTTTAATTTTATTTATTACTTTTAGCTTCTTTGTGTATATCTTAGCTAATGTTTCTAAATTATATTGCTTGTCCCTACCGTTTGATATTATAAACTTTTTAAAATATTTTCTTATGTATAACTATTTAACTTCTAAAGGCAATATTATATTAATCAAATTATCTTCCCTTACAAATCGATATTATTTATTAATGTTTTCGGTCTGTTAGTAGAGATGTCGCAATTATATGACTGCTTCTCTTTTTATAATATTTATGTAATTTATTTAATATACGATTGAAATTTATATGCTTTAACCGTCAAAATAATTGTTAAACATGCCAGCTTCTATTCACAACTATACTCGTAATATAGATTAAAGACTCAAATGTGCACTTTGATGTCGATCTGTGATTGTGCACAAAGTTGTCATGCGGCTTCAATTGAAATATTTTTGCAAGTTGCCAACAACAGCATTTATGACACGAATGTGTGTGTGTGCGTGTGTTTGAGTAATTATTTTTCAATAATTACAGTTTGACCTGCGTTGACCGCACACATGAGAGTGAAATTCAATGGAAATATCGATGGAAATAAATGCGATGAAATGTTTTTCAATAAGCTGGGCAATAAATGAAAAGTCAAATCAAACAAGTTAAAAGTCTGATTAGAGAGAGAGAGAGAGAGAGAGTCGAACAGAAATTTATCCGTAAGTGTGCTTAAACATTATTTTGATATTTTTGGCTATTGATTTCAGCTTTTCAATTATGCACAAAGACGAAGCAGCAGCAGCAAAGAGAAACATGTGTTTTTATTTAATATGATTTGAATGTGAAAAATGTCTTCTGTGTGTTTTTTAGTGTTTTCAAATTTTGAACAAAACATGAATTTATTGCAGCGATGCGTTCATACGTTTTTCTCATTGGGTCGCCGCAAAACACCCACAAGATTTTTGTCCCCGTGCAGAGTTAACGGTGCATAGTAAGGCATAAATTTTGCCTGGCCCCCAAACATGCCCCTCCTCCCCTCCTCCCCTCTTCCACCAGCTCATCCCCTGCGCGTTGACTTTTTGTCGACTTGGCGTTGTCATATTTGACATCAGCTATATAAATCAACAAAGAATGTCGTTGTCATTGTGCGTGCAGAGAGGGGGGAACAGTGGAGTGGAGAATACAGGGAGGGGGAGGGAGAGGGGGCTGCAATTTGATTGATAATAGCGAGCAGCGACGAGCAGCCCAAAAGCCGACGGAATGAAACGAAATGAAACATTACGGCGGAATGGATTGTGGATTGGACTCTGTGTATGACATGAAGCGCATCCCCATGCCCCCTCTCGGAAAGAAAAAAAAACGCTGACAGATCGACCCGAGACTCCGAGCGGCAGCGGAGCGAAGCGGTTGGCGTTGGGGATCAGACATCGAAGCAGCCTGCTTGCAGCATCAACTGCAACAGTCTCCGTCTCTCTCCGTCTACATCTCCATCTCCATCTCCAAGTTCAACTTCAACTCCAGCTAAACAACTCCGATGTGCCTCTCCGATTCGGAGATCTGCGATCGGCGACTCCGACTGCTGACTGCGTACTTTTTGAAATATGGAGCGGTAATAAATGTCACAAGAATCATTTGAGAGGAAATACGAGTGACGAGCGTGACTTGCTTGGATTTATGGTGCATAGTATGTTGTATAGTTTCTCTGCGTATATGTGTTGCATGTTGCATGCTTCAGCCTGTTTGTTGTTGGCTTCTTTTTGGGGCCGCTTGAATGATAAACTTTTTGATTTACGCAGCCCGTTGGGCAGGTGTTGTTCATCGTTGTTGAGGAAAACTTTTGACGCTGGCAACTTGCAACTGCAGCAACTTGCAACCGGCAGTGGCAGCAGCAGCAGCAGCTTTAATTGCCGCTCGAGCAGTTCCCTAACAAATTGTAGGCGTTGTTGTGCACAATTGAAAGAAATGCTTGTCTACACCCAGCTAAAACAAATGCTGCTGCTCTTTCGCTCGCTCAGTCTTTGTCTCTAAAATTTGGCATAATTATAACGAGTTTTACTTTAACATTTTGTTGTTGTGTGTGTGTGTGTGTGTGTGTGTTTGCTTCCCCCTTTAGTTGTTGTTGTTGTGCTAATCTCGCGTGTTTGCTGCACGTTGGTGCGGCGCGTGAAATTGCAGTTGCAATTGCAGCTTCCTAGCAAGTGTGGAGGCCACAACAGAAGTTGAAGCAACGGCAACAGCAACGGCAACGTCACCCACCCAAGCGCAGAGTGTCAACCTCAAAAAGCGACGTCGTGGTTTTTGGCTTTAAGACTGCAGCAACGTGCAGCGTGCAACGTGCAACGTGCAACAGCGCATCTAGCGTGCGCCGAGGTGAGCGAGCGTTGAAGTCGCGTTCTTGAGAAACACCGCGGAATGGGAATTCAAACAGCAGAACACACGCAGGCCCATTCAACCAGGCGCAGCTCCGCAGTAGCCGCTGGAGGAGCAGCAGCGGGGTAGAGGTGAAGATACTTATATGTAGTAGGAGGCAACTGCGACTGCAACTGCCACTGTCTTGGCTGTCGCGGTCTCGGTCTGCTTCTTGGCAGCAGCGTCACCTAGCCATAGCCTTCGCACAGTGGTGCAAAAACAATGCATGCATAAATATTTGATTTGCGTGTTTGGAAATCATTTTCTAGTCAATGTCTTGGCATGCAGTTCGAGGCTTTATCTGATTCATCACAGTTACCCTTTCCCCTCTCTTCTGCACTTGCGATCGCTTCTCAGAATAGAGCCACATCACATTAGAGTCAGAGTCAGAATGAGCGTCGGAATTGGCACTCTCTGTGTATATTGCAGAGTTTGTTATTTAAGTACGACTTACCTATAATAATCGTTTTTGCAATAAATGTTGCCATCACGTGAGTAACATGAGGATTCCCGTTCCAGCGGCTGCCGACATGCATAACACTGCAAGCAGCTGGCATGCCAGCGTTTTTCCACAGCGGAGAGGTAGAAGCGATCCTGCAATGAAGCATCACAAACTTAGACTTAGACTATACCTATACATATAAAATAAACGACTATTTCCTCCCAACAATTATGATTCTTAGTAAGTCGCTAATGAGTATTATGTTTAAGCATAAATACGAAAATTCTTTTTGCTGCTCTGCCATTATTTTAATTGCACAAATAAATCGAGCATTAAATTTTGCAGTTGCCGTCGGAATCGTCATCTTACCTGTATTTGTCGGCCACAGCCAGCGCAATCGTCGGGATTGCGGGTTACTTTGCTATCGTTGGTGGATTCGGGGCTGCTGGGTGGTCCAAAGGGTTCCGTTTTGAATGATATGCCCGATGTGGTCTCATCGCTAACCTCCGTGCAATCCGTGCGACTGCGGCTAATTGAGAATTTTGCCGTCGAGTCCTCGAATGTGGCGCGATCGGCGGTCTCATAGCTATAGCATGAGATATATATATTAGTTCTAGCTTGATATAATCAGTTCTAGCTTCAAACCCACCTTCTATATGACTCGCTGCCGTATGCATTGCCAAATGGCTTTGTACTGTGATCACAAATATCTGGACACGATGAGGATGTGGAGCATGTGCGAAACAATGGATGATTATTATTTGCACCTGCAGCACTGCCACATTGATTGCTCCCTTGATGTGCTACAGGTGGTGTTGGACTTTTCTCCCTTGCGCCGGGCCCAAGAAATCTTGCGCTCTGCTGCTGCAAATGTCCAAAAAAACCAAAAATATAGTTGTAGTTCAATTTAGTTACATTTTTTTTTGTTTTTCATTTTTTAAGTTGGGGTCTTTGACGGCTCATTGCTGTGTCACTCAGCTCTGAAATTTTTCACAAATTTCAAAGGATGAGCCTGGCCACAAATGATGCATGAAATTTTCAATGGCGGCACAGCTCAGCATACAAAAGTTAATTTCAATTAAGCAAACTTTTGCAGCGTTTTTCCACGAAAAACGTTGCGCGACATTTGAAGAGCAAGGCAGATGTGTGTGAGTAAGTGAAACAGGCGACAAAATAACGACAGATCCCGAACAACAACAACAACGACAACAACAACAACTCTCCCCCAGACAAGACATTCATTGAAAAATCCAAGAGATCACAGACCATATAATACGAGTATGAATACTCGAGTACATTATTTCGAGTACGAAACGGAGCGCAGACATCTTGAAAAAAAAGAAAAAGAAAAAAGATATACCATAATAATATTGTGTACAGACGATTTGCTTAGCCGGGTATCATCGATGCTCCAGTTTACTTATTTTTGATTAATTAGTTGAAAATAGATTTCAACTGGGTTGGCTGCGCAAAGTTATAAGGATGACAGGTTTCTATTCCCCAAACGAAAATGCGAACGCGAAAAATAAAATGCGAAAACTTCAGATTTGTACATTGCGTATTTTTTGATTTGCCAAGAAATTATTGCGCTTGCTTGTTGAAATTTACAACCATTTTGTTGTTTCGACTCTGTACAAGTGTGTGTGCTGTGTGTGTGTCTGGGATGTTGTCTCTGCTTTTTGGGGAAACATGCAATTACCTTTAGGGGCAATTGCAGTACCAAAGCATAAAGCAATGCTACCGAATTCGTGCTCAGCCATTTTTTGCTAGATATTTCAGCATCTGTTTTTGTTTTTTTTTTTTTTTATGTTTGTCCATACAACTAAAATAGCCAATGGCTAGCTGCAACAACAAATCACAACTGACAAGATAGTATAACCACATTTTTATGGCTACATTGCTTTTGTTGCTTTTGTGTTTTTGGTGCAACATGATGGCTTGATTTGCTTGCAACCAGTCCATAAACATAAAACTTGGCCACATTACACAAGTCATGCCTATAATGCTTACGAAATTCATTGAAAATATTGTTTTAATAGAGAGTTAACTAATGCAACATAACTTAAACATAACAACTCTATTATAAATCAAAATATTTATGTTAGATTCAATAAGTTATTTTTACTATAAGTAAATAATAATTTGCAAAAGCAACTCTATTGTGAATAAAAATATTTATACTTCTTTCGAGCAGTTATTTTTAATAAAAGTAAACACTAATTGAAACGAATTTCGTCAATACATTTATAAGTGCATTAAAAATAACTGCTCCAAAGAAGTAAAAATATTTTGATTTATAATAAAGTTGTTGTCTTTGCACAACTTTATTATAAATCAAAATATTTTTACTTCTTTGGAGCAGTTATTTTTAATGCACTTATAAATGTATTGACGAAATTCGTTTCAGTTTCAGTTTCAGTTTTAAAATCTGTAAATTTTTTATTACCAAAGTAATAAATACTTTTATTTTCTTTTTGAAAACTTTTATACCACTGCAAAATAATCCTTACATCAATCTATTCTTTCGATGTGCATTTCATGCCTCAAAGACACGAAAACTGTAAGAATTATTCAATATTTGGTTTATAATTTTCTAAAAAAACTAATCTGAGCCACTGATAAATGAAATTCTGAAAATGTGCAAATCATCTTAGCATTTATTTTGTATACAGTACGTATGTATGTAATAATTTTCTAGGAATGCCATTATCATGACATTCAGCAAAGTTCGTGTGAAATCCGATTAAGCACGCAAGATTATATTAAGATTGAAATTTGCTTCGGGTGTCGCTTTTTGTGAAGAAGCTGTTGCAACTCAATACAAAGCAGACTTTGTGAAAAGAATGGATTACAAACTAAAACAATTATGAATAATGCAAGAATTGAAACTAATCCAACATAAATTACATGTTACAAGTTTCAGAATTTCAGCTTTGTCTACTTGACGTATACGTAATATGACAGTTGCTGTTTGAATAGCATTCAACTGATTAAGAAATCTAGCAATGACAGAAATCAATTGTAGAAACGAGTAGATGATAAACAAATTGACAGAGTTGGAAACTTGATTCTCATGCTGCATATCTGTGATCTGTGTGCAACAGAAGCTCATCTCGATTGATCTTGTGTTATCGACAGATGATGATTATTATGATGATGACAACCACAAATACAACAACTAATCGTCGTGCTCTCAAAATGTATTCAAATGAAATATGCACAAGGGGGTTTTGCTTATCGCCGTCGCGTTGTCGTTGCGTTGTCTCTGCGTTGTCGTTATCGTTGCCTCCTCATTGGAGGAGCAGTAGGAGAAGGAGAAGGAGAGGGCGGAGTGTAGCTTTTGGTCTGGCATTGATAACATTTGTAACCCGAGCGCGAGATAAATCACAAATTAATCAGCACTCACAGACCTGCTGCTGCTGACTCAAAATTGTCTATAGAATGGAGCACAAACTAGAGAGAGAGAGGAACTCAGAGAGTGGGGTCAGTTGTTGGGGACTGATCGAACTTTAAACTGTTAAGTTTTATTTGTTTTTTTTTTGATTGTTGGATGTTTCGATGCTTACCCAATGCATCACAGGGCGCTCTTCGGTGCAGACGCCCATGTGCGTCTTTTGGAATGACACGAGGTCTATTTCCAACGATGATGATGTCTGTCTGGTGTATGTTTGTTTTGTTGTTGTTTGTTGGCTGTGTTTTGTTGTTCTTTGTTGCTGTCAATGTTTGCTAATATATCCTGAAGGCTTTTCGATTGGTTTATTGGTCCAGTAATCCCTTTTGCTTTTGTGGCGGCGTTTTGTCTTATAAGATATTTATTGGCTTTATACCCGATATACCCGATATATAAGCATATGCACGATATACTTTAATATATTAGATTTGTGTGTATGTCGTTCACTTGACACTTGGTTGTCTCAATTCATGAAACAACACAATTTACGAGCGAGTTTGCTGAACATCAAATCACTGAACATCGATTTATAGGTTTAACATTTTTACGATCGGATTCTTTATTTCTTTTTTTTTTTGATGTGTGCCAAATGTTGTCGTCAGCAAGGAAACTTCTTCTTATACAATTATTAGGTATTTAGTTTTGTGTATTTTGTTGTTTTGCATTTACATATATATTTCACTAAATACGTTTTGCATTGATATTCTCATTCGCTTGTATTTAATTTATTTGAATTTCAGCTTCAAGGTAATTTAAGGAACATTTGGGTTTTAGATGACACGCACACACTCGAACACTCGAACACACACACACACAGAGAGAGAAACACTTGTCTTCTCGTTGACTTGTTAGCAGGTAAAGTTGACTTGTTTTAGACAGCCGCTCCTGAACGATATTAAAAAACCCCGACACGGGACACGGACTCGACTCCCGAGATCGACACCGGTTGCAATGTCAAACGATAACAGAACGAAAAGTCCCAGATCCCCGAAAATTAATTTATGACATTAATTTACGAGACAGCGCGAGAATGGCACTCCGAAATTGAGTTGGTAGACGACATACACGACATACACGTAGCAAATGTATATAGTTGTTTAGTAGTAGTAAAAGGTCGGTCCACTGTTCGCTGGTCAGTCTCTGTGTGTTCCTACGGCAGCCCCAGAAGATGCGTGCTGCTGATAAGGCATTAGAGAGCAGCGGCTGAGCGGCTGAGCGTCTAGAGGCAGAGACGTAGACGTAGACGAAGACGAAGACGGAGGCAGTTGCGGATGCGCTCGGCTTGTCCGCCTTTCAGTTCACTTTGGTTCAGTTGAGCTCTGTTCGGTTCTGTTTATTGCCGATTGTGTTTGAGTATGTTTTTTATTTCGTTTCGTTTTTGATAACTAAATAAGAATTTGAATTGGACGTGGACGGTCTCGCAGCTGCGTTCTTGATCTTGCTGTGTTGTGTTCCGTGTTTGCGCTGCGAATACAATTCGTTGTCATTCAGCAACCAAAAAACCAACCGACGGCACTTGTATTATGTGGTATTGAAGTATTGCGATGCCGTCGTAATCAGCGAGGTTAAAGGTTACACCCGCGGCAAACACAAACGATGCTCGGCCAGAATTCTATTTCAATGTCTCTCTTTTGTATTTTTTTATAAGTGTTATACAGTTGTTGTTGTGGGAAAAAACAAACGAAAAAAACGTTGCGAACCGAGAGCGACGTATGAGCGACTGTTGTTGTTGCCACGCGTTTTGAAACTAAGCTGCCACAAACGAAATGAGAACTCGCGTTACGTTGCGTTGCGTCGCGTTGCGATCCGATTCGATTCGATTCGAAACTTCCGCGCAGACAACCAGTCAGCGTAGCGGCGTATTACTGTGTGTTTGTGGCCTGCAGCAGCGGATTCACACAAGCTTCAAACTCAGACGACGACCCGCTCTTTCCGGCACTAACACTGACACACAGTCACACACACACACGTACACAATTCAACTGAATCAACCACCTTTCGTTGTATCTCGCTTGCACTCGTCGGCTCTCGCTGCCAATGCGGCATTCGCTCTCTTTTGTGCACTGCTCTCGCTCTCTCGTGCGTTATGCACACACAGCAAATGGCGGCGCTCTCAGCTGATTTGTGTTTGTATGCCTTTCTCGCTCGCACGCACACTGCAAGTGCCGTTTGAGGGCGTGGTGTTGTCGTCGTCGTCGTTATTGTTGTTGTTGTTGTCGTCGTCGTCAGTCAACTGTGTGTTGACTCTGTGTGTGCTGCTGTTGCGGCTGCTGTTGCTTCAGCTTCAGCTTCTGCCGCTGCCTGCCCCCGCTGGCAAAGAGTTGGGGGCACGATGGCTGGCTGCCAAACATGAATAATGCAACAGCAACAGCAACATCAGTGGCAGTGGCGGTGGCAGCAACGGTGGCAGCAGCCGCCGATTGTGGCATCACTTGGACCCCATGACAGGAATTTTGCGCTCGCTGGCAAAAGATGTTGGCTGGCTGCTGGCTGCTGGCAGCCTTGCTAACCAACAACTAAGAAGACGTTGCTTGTCTCTCTTGTTCTTGTTGTTGTTGTTGTTGGTGTTGTTTCGTTATTTTTGTTGTTGTACGTTGTATATGCGTTTGCCTTTGGCATCTCTAAGGCTGGCCTCCTTCAGTACTTTTGCTGTTGCTGTTGCTGTAAAAGGCAAAAAGTTTTGAAGAAAATCGAGCAGGTCTTATTTATTTAGATTTTTTCTTTTGCCATTTTATGATATTTTTTTTTATACATTTTTATTATTACAGACTTCTTTTTTTTTATATTTGTACTTTTTGCTTGGCTTTAAAGTTGTTTTGTTGTTGTTGTTGCTTTGCTGTCGTTGTCGATTTCTTTTCTGATACCTCTTCTGCATTGTTGTTGTCTTACTTTGATGGCTTATAAAAAAATCAAATAAAACTAAAAAAATAAAAAGCATTCAAGGGATGGCGTCTTCTCCTTCTCCTTCTGCTGCTGCTGCTGTTGGTGGGTGAGACTTTGGGTTGGAGACTTTTGCTCGCAAGTATCGGATTCGCATTGTCAGCTTTTCTTATTCGGTTTATTTTTCTTTAAAAAAGAAAACGAAAAAAAACAACAACAAACATAAGTAGGTACACGAGTACATACGAGAAATGTTGAATACATATGTGTGCTATATCGTATATTATGTACAACAAAACTTATATAAAAGTTTTTCGTACTCTGCTCGTTTCTTTTCTTTGGCTTTGGGCAAAATGTTTTCTGCAGTCGTGCAAAGAGTTCTGTTAAATGTTTTATGTTATATACACACAGAAGCATGAAGTGCAACTAGGGAACATCTAAAAACTTTAAAAAACTTATGCTACAACTTCCTAAAACTCTCATAATCCATTAGCAAGCTGTGCTACGACATTACGTATACGTCCCGTGGTATCTGCTTGTCATAACAATTTTATTAAAATGAGGTTACTTATAAAATGTAAAGTGTATTTCATTTTTGCAATGTTACGGTTTTTGTCGTTTGAAAGTTTCCATCTTTATTTTACTTTAAAAGTTGTTTAAGACTACTTTAAGTAGCTTGGTTCAATTTATGTTTTGATTAATTAATGACCCAAGTGAGGAACTCTCTGATAGGGGTAGAAGTATCTCAACTTTCTTATGCTAATTCTGGCGTTTGTGGGATCCCATTAAATAACTTGTTATGTGGCTACATGGAAAACCAGAAAGCAAAGAGATAAACCAAAAATATATGCACCCTTTAATCATATTTCCATATGGATTCATCCATTTCTTATGCATGCTGGATATGAAGACGAAATAAAAGGAGAGAAGGATCAATTAAAAGAATTGATAGATGCTCTCAAGTTGACAATGTGATTTTTATGCCACAATGGCGATGCTGGTGATGCTTCAGCTTCCACTGGAGGATGGATGGAGGATGCTTTCGCTCGGCTCCAGCTCCTGATGTTGCTGACGTTGATGTTTCTTGTTGTTGTTGTTGTTGCCGTTCTGTTGCTGTAGCTGTAGCTGCTGCTGTTGTCGTCGTGGTCGTTGCCGTTGTCGTTGTCGATGGCTGTCATTGAGTTTCGCATTTCAGAATAAAAATTCAAAAGTGCTGGGCATGTGCAGCAGCTTCAAAAAGGGGGTAACACACACAGGCACACACACACACACCTGTTTTCTGGTTATCTGTATGTGTGTGTGTGTGTGTGGCATGTTTGTACATCAACGCGCATATAACAAATAAACAAACAAACCAACATACAGAGAGAAAGAGGAGACTTAGCTTGTTGTGTGCGCTTGCAATTGTGAATAACAGCAGCAACAACAACTACAACAACAAAGAGAACTACAACAAGCACTACAACAACAACAACAACAACAACAAGTAGAAGAGCCCAGCGTAAAACAACAATGTGCTGAAATCTTTTGCAAGTTTGCTGTTGTTGGCTGCCGCTCTCTGTTTTTCTTTTCTTTCATTTCAACCCAACGCAGTTGCCCCTTACTCGTATTTGCTTTTTATTTTTATTTTATTTTATTTTCATTTCATTTTTTTTTTTGGTTTTATTTGCAAGCTCTGTGTAGTAGGTTTTCTTGTATTTCTGCTGCTGCTGCTGCTGCTGCTGCTCTTGTTGCTCGAAAGTGTTGAATGTCTGCGGAAAGTTACAAAGGTGGTGTCGTCGTCGTCGTCGTCGGCGGCGTCGTCGCTACTCCCCCATCTGCACCACCGCCATCACCACCTCAATCCCTACATACATTCGTATACATGTATTCATCCCATTCCCCATTCTCAGTCTCACAGTCTGAGAGACCCATTGCTATGCTTAGCCAGAGCCTGAGGCACGCTCTTCAACATTTTCTGTGCCGCTTTGCAGTACATGAAGTTTGAATTTTTGTTATACCCTATAATCGCATGACCGAGAGTGATTAAGCGATTACAACAATGAGCTTTAAATGTATAAAAGTAAACAAATAGCAACAAGCAGCCACAGTAGTATAACATAAGACATAAAGAATGATAGTTAATATCCCTTTAATTATACTATTCCGAGATGAGCTAAGCAAACCGATGTATAGTAAGCCTTAAACATATTAAATTAAAATTGGCGTTGTAAACTAGAACAGCTTTAACATATATTAGGCACAATATTTGATAGTAAGTCGAAAAATAAAATAATGTTATAATAATTTGTATACAATTTTAGAGTAAATCGAACAATAAAATAAAATAATTGAAATATTACAAAATGATTTCCAATTCTCGTTTTATTAGCTACTTGTTTCTATTAAATTATCTTCTACTGAAGATTCCATTTAAGTTGTTTAAAGAGATTTATCAAAATTAATACTAATACTAATTTAATCTATAAAACGTAGTTGGTCCACAACTTAAATGTAAATTATAAATAAAGAACAATATCATATTGACAATTTAATTTCCACATATTACATTTTAAACTTGTGCTTTTTAGATGAACTCTTAAAATGTATATTTAGTTTAGAGTTTCCTCTTTAACAATTTCTATAAACTTTTACTGTACTATAATACAATACATATATATTAATCATTTGATTTTCTATGATTTAAGAATATCGTTTTGTGGAATTAGTCTTTCTATCATAATTTATTAATGAGTTTTGTAACTTTAAGCTTTTTGTGGCTTAAAAATCTTCGAAATGATTATTCTTTATAATATACAAAATATTCTACAAATGTACATAGATCCTTTTACTAATTGCCAGGGTATTTGCAGATCATGCAAAATCGTAAACAAGTCTTCTTTATTTGTTATCGTTTCTTGTTGGGCTTCTGGTACTTCTTGGCAGCTTCCTGGCACGTTTTGTGCTGGGTGTGGCAGGCACACCCACTCATACTCACACACACACAGAGACACACTTGTACTCGAATACACACACACACACTTAGAGACAAAACATAGAGAAATGTATGGACGCCTGCCGCCGAAAAACCTGGACTTGAGTTTACTTGTCTTTTGCCGTTGAATTTGCCATTTCAACTTTTTGTTTTGAAACAGCTCCCACGTTGAGGTTTTCGGCTTCAAAATGCGAGAGTTTGAATGTGTGTGTGTGTGTGTGTATATATATACATATGCAAGTTTGTACGCTCCATAATATTTCCTAAAAGGATTCGAAACGAGGGCTTTGGTTTTGCGTGCAAAGTTTTTGTTGCTGTTGCAGTCGTTTTTCTTTTTTCTGTGTTTTTTGTGAATGCAACGCCAAAGCGCAGCACTTGTGTAACAAGCGTCGAACACACACACACACACACACACACAGCCACAGACACACTGAGAAGTGGAAACGTAATATCGGATTTTCGTATTTACGTAACTGCGGTTCCTTTACACACACACAGACACAGGCACACACACAGTAAAACACACACGAGAGGCAAAGAGTCGTTGCCGTCGCAGTAGTTTTTGTTGCTGCTTCTATGTACTTTTGAAACACCAAAAGGTTGCTTTTGTAGGGCATGCCCACTCACACACGCACAGATACACACTTGTCCTGCGCCGTGATCCTGCTTCGTCCTGCACAAAACAGCAGCAGCAACAGCAACAGCAACAACAAACAAAACAGCAGCACACCGCACTCGAAGTGAAACGTAAACTTTGACAACCATCCAGATGCCGTAGCCGATGACGACGTGGCGATGACGATGATGATGATGTGGAGTCCTAGCATCTGGTTGGAGCAAGGACCCGACCAGCAACCAGCTGCCAACTGACGACTGCCAACTACCGACACCGCCCGCAGTCACAAGAGCTCCACCTTGCAATTCCTTTGGAGCAGCTACAACATCATCAACATCATCAACATCATCAACATCATCATCATCATCATCGCCGTCACCCCTTGTGTGTGTGTGTTTTAGCCAAGTTTCAAAGGGCAAAATGGTTTTTTATGTTTCTTTATGTGGGCGCTGGGCAAAAAGAATTTTCAACAGCCGCCATGTTGCCACCCCTATCCCCATTTCCCCATTTCCATTTCCATCTCCCTTGTACCCCATTTTCCTTTTCCCCATAACCATCAAAGTTAAATAGACAGAAAATTGTGTACAATTTTGTGAGCTTGGATTTTTCAATTCGTTGCCTAGCATCATTGACTACTGAAAGACTCTGAAAGCAAAGAGCGTAGCGTATGTTTTTTTTATTTCTTTTTATTTATATGTTTTTTTTTTTTCTTGCTTTCTTTTTGTATTTCATTTGAGCCTTGGCTACGTTGAAAGCCGTGCACCACAAACATCCACAAGGGTGGCTCGATAGCTGCTGTTTGAGGGGAGAAATCTGCTCGATATAGAGCAAGGGGTATACGCATATCAATGTAAGATGGTGGATTCATTTTGATACTCTATTTTTTTCTCTTTTGGGGGACTGAGTTTGGCATTGGCAGCTCTTCGGAGTGGGGGAGAAATTCACCACCAATGGGCGTGCCTTTGGGGTTTTTGTTATTTCTTGGCAAAAGAAAACTTTTTGCCAAAAAAGTTTCTCTCACAACAAAATGTGCGAGTATTGATGGACTTTGATAGTTTTGTGGATTTAATTTGATGATAAAATTTAACAAGAAGAAAGCTTTGGAAGTTTCTAAAAATGGATGAACATATTTATTCATTTTGGGTTTATTTTATTGGTATACTTTCATAAAGAATTTGTTCATATTAAAAAAATAAATACTGATTGCAAGCTTAAGCTTTTCCATGGAAAATTTGCTTATTTAACTTTTCTAAAAGAAACTCACAAAATTTTGTTTTAGCTTTTATAATTTTCTAAATAAATTATGTTAAAATTTAACACGAGAAGAGCTTTAAAATTTTCTTAATGTTACCCACATATTAATTCATTATTGATTTAACTTACTTCTTAACAATAATTTAGTTATATATCAAATAAATAAATTCTTCTAAGTAAAAAAAAAGATCGTTTAAACTTGAATAATTTTGCTAAAACACATTAATTCCGATGTTAAAATATAACAAGAGTAACGTTTTAGAAGATTCTAAAAAAAAAGTGTAAACCTAATTCACTTTAAGCTCAACTTTTTTTATAAGTTACTGGATATCTAGCTGAGGGAATAAAAATATTAATATTTTAATTTACAAGATAATATTTTGAATCAATTTTAATGATACAAAAAATCACAACATTTACTTACGCAGACCAATATAATATTTTTCGATTTTTCATTTCACAAAATAATTGAAATGAAATTCTATATTTTTAGTTAAACATAAAATGCTTCAACTATCTAAAATATAATATAAGAAAAACAAGAGATTTCGCAAACTTGAACAAGTAAGATCAACGTTCTAGTTGATTTTTAAAACTTTGCTAGAATTAAAAAGTGGTTAAACAAAATTAAAGAAAATCTTAAAAGCTTGTCGCTCATTAAATTTACTTTGGGACTCTGATACTTTCATTGATAAGATCAGTGATATTAATATTTAAATGATTGATACAAAAAGTAAATACGCGAAAATCGCTTTTTAAGGGCCACTAAAGCAATCGTCTGGGCAACGGTTATGTTGCATACAAAAATGGTCTAGTATTGTGTTAAGCTCCTTTAAGCAGCTCATTGATCAACAAAAGCGATGCGATAACACAATAGAAGAGTGCACAACGAACCATATCATATCAGACCAAAGTAGAGCAGACCTGAATGCCACACCGCAACAGGAGCAGAAAGAGAGGAAAGAGAAAAGTTTATGCCGCAGCACCCACTAAAATCGCACTCATTAATGCAGTGTGAATGACAATGGTAATGGCCATAAGTATGTGCGAGTGTGTGTGTGTGTGTGTGTGTGTGTGAGGCGTGTGCCGGTCATTTTGGTTGAACTTCTTTAATAGACAATGCGAGGAGGCGGCGAAACTGAAACTGAATTGTGTGTACCGAGTACCGAGAGTGCGGAGCGAAACAAGCGGGCGTGGCATGCGTGCGACCAGCCAAAGGTCTCTGCTACTGCTACATGCTACATGCTACCTATTACTACCTTGCCACACCACCCGCTGTCCCGCTGCCCCGCATGCCCCTTGGTCCAACGAATGGAACGTGTACTCGTGCGTGTAACGCATCTGAAGTGATTTGTAAACAAATTAAAGGCGTGCACGTGTCGGCCTCGTTAAACTTCCACTCCGTCGGTCGCGCTCTCTCTCTCTCTCTCTCTCTTTCACTCACTTTCTGGTTGTCTGGGCTCGGATGCAGATGCGTGTGAGCCGCCATCGTCGCCGTCGTCGTCTGATATCAACTACAATGCTGCAATAAGCTTTGCGGTGGGCGGTGGGCGTCATAGCCAGTCACCAGTCGACAATCGACAGTCGTTTAGTCGTTTTGTTTGTTTGGTTCACACAAAATGCGACTGGGTTCATCATCATCATCACTCGCATTTAGCTCTCATAAGCATATTGTAATTATCGGTGGATGTAATCAGTGGCTCTGCACCCAAAGTCAGCAGCCCAAAAAAAAACCAGAAAAAACAAACAAGATCCTCAAGCCTTTTGTTGCTGCTGATTATGGTTTTAACTTTTATCCCTGCCTTGTCCCTTTGATGATATCAATTAACACGTGTCGTCCCAAAGAGCAAGTCAAGTGTTTGAGCATACACAAAACACGAGTTATCAAAGGAATCGAGAGTGGTTTATGGGCTTATTTGGTAGTCAATTCAATCATTAGTTACAAGATATTAACTTACTCAGCACATGGGAACTCAAAATCATTGAGGTATCTACATTTAAATCATTTTAAGCTGCGAGGGAAACGATTATGGACCAGCCTTTAGCATTTACATTAGAGCAGATAATTATTTTCATTCCCAGAGCATTAATATTGCAATTGACTTAAGCCATAGAGGAAGTTATTATCGACAAGGCAACGAAATTAGTTAAATTAAGAGCAGTACGTATGAGAAGGCTTAACTTCACTTTATAGCAAAGCTTTAGCTTCTATATGGTATACAAATTATGGAATAGAGCAATTAATACAATTAATTTTGATTTTAGAGCTGAGAACATTATTTAAACGTAAGAGATATTTTAACTCAGATGTTAAAATTGGTGCAGACAGTAAACATTGGTATGCTTTTTACTCTATAGTATATTTTGAATGTAGTAGTATATCAATATACCAAATAAAGCCTTCGGTAAGTTTTAGTATTTTTGTAGTATGTTAATTCGGTATATTTTAAGAATAATACAGCACTGTTTTGATATTATTCAAAATGCTTATCGGGTATCCCTCAGTCGAGCATACTCGACTGTGGCTTTCTTATTTGTTTTCTCTGTGTATGTGTAAAAATGTGTGTTAAAATATATTTTAAAGTCTAATTTCTAATAGTAAAAAATTATATAATTTTGATTTCATGGAAAAATAGGTAAATAGTATAATATATTATTTTCAATGCTCACAATCCCAAACCGATTTGTCGCAAAGTTCACTTCAATTTCTCGTCATTCAAATTGAAATTTTTTCTTCTTTAAAATTCTCGAGTAAACTTGAGAAATATAAGACATTTAATTTTGGCAGCAAGCTATATTTTAACTCATTTGTTTGTTGATATTGATAACAAAAAGTTCTACATATTTATATTTTTGTTGTATACATTTCTCTAATATTAATAAATATATTATTAATAAAGTATTGAACAGAGATTTCTTGAATGTACTTATATTTGGTAAATTTATGTTAGGATATTTTAACAAGCTGAGAATCAGTCACTCCCTCTCTCTTTCTCTTACTTTCTCCCTTTCTCTGTATCTCTTTCTCTCTCTCTCTCTCTCTCTTACTATCCCAAAAGTTATTTGAAAGCTTCGTCAAATATCAATCAAGTTGAATTTCTGTATTTCTCTTTCGCTTGCCAATAGGAAGTGTTTCGCTGTCTAGATGCCAAATTAGAATCAAACATTTGTCAGCTACTCACGTTGCGTAGTCCGTTAAGATTCCCAGTTTGAGGAGAACAGCGACCGTTATGTGTTAGGACCCCGAGACCAAATAAGGTTGCCAATTTTTCTTCTCGAGCTGCCATATAAAAAATGTTGAACGCATGCAGAAGCCATTACAATAATGTGCAGTGAAATGTGTGACCGACTCGACTCGACTCGACTCGACTCGACTCGACGACGTCGACAGTCGTTGGTCGGCGTCTATTGGCCATGTTTATGGTTACTATTGGAGGGTTTTTTAAATAATTTGGTCCCCTGGGTCCTAATTTGTGACTTGCAGCGTATTGTGAAACACGATGTCCATGTCGATTGGCAAACGAAGCGATGCCGCCAGATTGACTCTTTGTCCTTTTGGCACGAGATCCGTATACACAGCAGCAGCATCATCGACTATGGCGACAACTTTTATGTGTCCCTAAGGCACACAAGCCCAAGTGCTGGCAGTGCCATAATTCTTGGCGGCGCTGTCGTAAAAAAAAAATGATTCCCGATGCTGAACACGTAATAACAGCCAAAGCAGGAACAGGATCGAAAGCAAGGTAAAGAGTGCAGAGCCAGAGATTTCATTGAAGCCATTTAGCTGATTATATGGCCGACATATGCTCGAGCATTTGATTTGATTAGCAAAACACATCGATGGTGCGACTCTGTTTACATGTGCAACACACACACACACACACACACACACACAATCTTAATGAAGTGGTCACTACTTGATTTGGCTTCTGATTCCAAGGGGAACGGAATCCAGTGTCAAATAGAGTTATGACTGCGATAATGCGCTCTAAAGCGTGCCGACAACGCCCTTGTACACTTCTTTTTTTGGGCATTGTGATTCCGTGTTTTGGGGTTGCTTATTGCGGGGTGGGGTGGGGGAGTGAGTGCAGCTGAAGCAAGAAGCAAGTTGCAAACAACCCTAATTGAAATTATGCGGCATGTCATTGCTGGGCGATTGCTCGTTTAGGCGTATTGCCAAGGGAGCGCTAAAGGATTTCATTCAGGAGTTGTTGTTGGCAGTGAACCTTTTGCGGCGGAACTGATTAGCAGACAATATGTCAAAAAGCTCAAAAGCGTGTGCACAGGTCCTGTTTGTCCTCAGAGAATACAGAGCGAACCAACCAACACACACACACAAACACACACACAGTGGAGAAGGGAACAAAGTCATGACAAATAAACGGATACATGTGTCGGCAATAGTTTTGCTCATTGCCGCGATAATAATCGACATGAAACAACAATGGCCTTTGTGTCCTGCCCGTTCGCATTCACCATCCTCGGTTCTCGGGTGCCCCCTTGTTGTATGTTGCAGGACTACGAAAATTACAGGATCGTTTATGGTACGTGGCAACGGGTACCCGCCGCGTATCTGTCTGTGTGTGTGTGTGCTTGTGTGTGTGTGTGTGTTTGTAGGCTTCAGTCGTCGACCTAAAAACAACCCTAAGGCGATTATCTCAAGTGCTTGTGCCCTGCCCGTAAAGTATGCAATGAGGACACACAGTCTGCTCGCCTCTCATCTCTGCTACTGTGTGTGTATGAGTGTGTCGGTGTGTGTGTGTGTATTTGTAGATGGTTATCGATTACAGAGCGCGCGATGAAATCATTACTTCGAATTAAATAAACGTCATACTCGCTTTTCGTCAAAACAATTCCTGATGTCTCAATGCAAACGCTCGGAAAAGGGGTTCGCGGGAGTGGTAGAAAGGGAGAGTGGGGTGGGGGGAGAATACCCGAATCTAAATTTATGCTCTGTTTACCGGCAAACTCTCAAGCATATGAGTGCTTCGGTTTTGTTTACGGTAAACAAGCGGTAATTGTAATTAGTTGGGCTTTAATGAGAGCCAACCCATTGGTAACCGCCCACTTGTGGGCATGACCATCCAACTTTTTTGGGGTCTTTTGTTGTGACGTCATAATGTTAGCTTTCTAGCGATGCCTGAGAATCCAAACAGCTGTCCAATTGTCCAGTCACAACTCTCGCTGTCTACTATACAAAAATTATTATTATTTATTTTGTTGTGTACTTTACTGTTTTTTTTTCGCTTTTTTTTGGTCATGTGTGTATTTTATTTATGCTCGTTACATTGTTTGGCAGCGCGTATTTGTGTATTTGTACAACTTTGTTGTGATTACGGCTGATAAAGCAGCCAAAGAAAAGTAAATCACAATAAACACCAGGAGTAGCAAACAGACAGCCCAACAGCAGACCATCTGAACCATCTGAACAGCAGACAAACAGTCGAATAGACCAAAGAGACCAAGAGACCGAGAGACCAAAGAGACAATCAGACAAGCAGACAAGGCGAAAGAAAGTGTGAATAAAGTCGCGCACAATGATTAACAACAATGGACACTAACAACAATGATATAGTATAATAATAAAAATGAAGAAATCGTAATAATAATTGTGACCACGTCATGAGCACGTCAGAGAATAACCTGCAAAAGAAACCGATGAACAACGCAAGCATACTCTGTAATTTGTTAAAGCAGTGATTAGAATTTTCCGTTTTTGATTAAAAATATTGCTTTTTTTTTTTCTTTTATTATTAAGCAAAAACACTTGAACGAATATATAATAAACTACTAAGTTACAAACTACAAGTGATAATAATAATTTGTCTTAACTTTAATTTGATTTACTTCTCTTTAAAACTTTGTGGTTCTCTACAAAATGAAAATTAACCAAAATTCAATAAGTTGTTTACTTACAAACTACAAATAAAATTGAATCTAGATTAAAAAGCGGATTGAAAATCTTGGTTTTAAGAACTTTTCAATCTTAAAAAATGAATCATTGATCATTATTAAGAAAGAACGAACACGATTCCATGTAAAATTTGCATTTTATGATTAAAAAATCTTTTTTTTAAGATTAATATAATGTTTTATTCTATATAATTAAAAAATTGTATTTGAAAAATTAAATGAATGCTTTTTTTCTGTACAGAAAGACAACATGACTTTTTAATGACTTGAATAAAACTGAATTGAATTAAAAACTTATCGATCTAAAAAAAATGTTGAAACCACTGAGGAATTCCAATCTGATCGTAAATTAATTAATATAGCGGAATCGAGAAGAAAAAATAAGAAATTTAACCCAATTTATTATTATTATTATTACTTTAAATTAAATGCACACTTGAAGAAATAAAAAGAAACTTAATCACACCTTGCTTAAATTATATATTCTTTACTTCCTGTGCTCTACTTCAGTAAATGCTTTATCTCTAGAATGCATATACCCAACATAATGTCTTTTTTGAAGGAGTAAAACAATTGTTGGACACTTTCTGGGCCGTTGAGATGGTAGTGTAAATTAAGTTACTTTGTAGCCGGCTGACAGGCCTTCTTCCGTTTGGCTACTGGTCTTTGGGGCCCCGAAAAAATATATAAAAAATAAAATAAAGAGAAGACCAAAGACCACAAATGAAAAACGCGACTGAAACCAGTTGCCGGTTGTTGTGTTGTTCATCATCGGTCAGATGGAGGCATTATAGCCATGTCGGATTCAATGGGTGTATGAGTATCGAGTGTGAGTGCGAGTGTGAGTGCGAGTATTTGCTCTCTGCATGCGTCAGCGTAAAATTAAATCGTCAACAGTTTTATTGATTGTTCGGTTCGGAACAATTTTTGCATGATCATTGCCGGCTTTTGATTTCATGGGCATTTCCTATAAACTTGTCGTGGGATTTATCTCCCCCTTCCCCTTCCAGCCGCAAGACAAACTGGCTTCCTCTACCTTCTACTTTGCCCCCGCCATAACTAAAATGCCGGCACGCACGCCTCAAATTATGAATATCTCATACGCCTGCAACACAATGCGTTCGCTCTTCTTCTCTGGGGGCGTCGTAATGACACAATGCGCTAACTAAAATTGCCGGCCAAATTATAGCAATAGTCCAGGCCCAAATCGATGACAGGAAATGCGAAATTCGGTAGCCCGTTTATTAACAAAAATATATATTGAGTAAAGTATTTCGCTGCGGAATGTTTTTTCTTTTTTTTTGGGCAAACCTGGCCGCAGGCAAACGAAGCTACCTGCGTGCCACATGGAGGATCACATGTTGATGATCACACGGCATAGGCGCTGCCATAAATTAGATGCTTATCTCTCTCGCTCAGAGTTTCTGGGAGGGGAGAATGAATAACATAGGAACGTTCGCATCGTGTCGCGTCGCATCTCTGGGTGGTTGCCTCTCATTTTGTGGTGCCGAGCCAATTGAGTGGTAATTTTTATCATCTCTGTGGCGTCTGTGGCCCCATTTGAATCCTCGAATCCCAATCCCAACATCTTTTGGCGCATATTTGCTGACAAACGGAAGCGATATGTTCACATTGTTCAGCTTAAAAATACCTTAGCCTGTGACTGAGAACTGATCACTCTTTGGGGTCACTTCAAAGGAACCTTATGAGATTCTCTTTTTGTTTTTATTTTCATTATTGTGTTGTGTGTTGTGTGTATTTAACCATTTGTTTACCCTGCGCTTGATTGACTTTTATTTGACTGTGCGAGTTCATAAAAAGTATTTAAGATTGCATTGCTAATCAACTGAGCACATAGATCGAAGCTGCTTTGTTTATATTGATTATATGCATGCCCATGGCGTAGGTGCGACTTTTGGTCACTCACCCAGTCCAGTCAGGCCTCCAATTGTTTGCCAATGGCTACGCCGATCGAGTATCGGTGGTCTCTCGATTTTGTGTAGGTGCAATGACAAACACTAAGTCGAAGACCAAGACGGAATCGGAGTCAGAGTCGAAGATCAACGCCAACGCAGCGTGTAGTTCGGTAGTCGATCGATGGTTGTTGGTAGTTCGTAGTTCGTAGTTATTCGTAGTCTATGGCCTCATGATTGGAGGCGTACTTTCGGTTATGCCTATGGATTACATAGCACGTTAGCGGCTTGCTTCGGTTCAAGGTGTGAAATACTTTGATCATTTCTCTTAACCTCCGAGTAGGCTGATGTTAAACGATTGCCTTTTTATTTACTCGTTTCGATCGTTTTGTTAATAGCCGAAAGACTGCAGCGCATGCGTCCAACATTTTGAAATAAAAACCTATTGATTAGTTTACTTAATATTTAAATAATCGATAGAAAATATAGTGAACATCAATATAAACTTCAAGTTGTAATAAATTCAAAGGAACCTATTTGTTTTGTTAAAAATTATCTTGATTTTCACCTATAAATTTACTATATTGTATTTATCACACTCAATTTCTAAATTTCATTAATCTGTTGATTAAACAATTCTCCATCGATTGTGAAATATTCAAATTTTCTAAATGAATAAATGAATAGTTAATGAAAGTTACAATTCTTAATAGTGTTAGTATAATTTTGTTGAAATAAAATCATCAAATCACAATTTTATTAAAGGTATGACTTTTGAATTGAAGATTTATTAAGTAAAAGCTGTTTTTAATAATTTATTGTAACAAATTTAAATATGCAAATAAATATACTCAATACTTTTAAATTGATCATATTGTGAACAATTCTTTTTTGTCGTTCTTTGTAAAATCGTAATTTGTAAAGTCGTCACAAAAGGTAACAGAATACACTTTAATTACAAAATTAATAAATTAAAACAAAAAAATCTCCATCGAATTCCAAATAGTGTATTCACTATTATATAATATTTATAATTTTTTGAAATTCATAATATTAATTAGTCATAAGTAAAGAGAGAGTTGTCTTAAGTACTCGTAAGCAAGCGCATGCTTAAAAGGATTTTGCTATGTCTATTATGCAAATCGCTGCTTTAATTTCTCAACAACCATTCAGTTAAAAATGTTCTTCAATTAATTGAAATAGCGACTAATGCATCTTCAATTTTAGTGGGCTTCAAGTAATTCAATCAAGCTGAAATCGAGCCCTAGAGATAACTATATATTTCAGAGTGTGTATATCTAATTGATTATGGACAATATGCTGGCAAGTTTATTGCTCGCTCTGATTTGAAAGACGCCCCTGCAAGACACGCTCACCCGTTGGCAATGGGCGAAGTACAAGGGCAAAAAGCGTGTGTATTGTATTTAAACAAAAAAATCAGTAACTTATTATTGCTACTGAGAATTTGCGTCATTAAAAATAAATATGCTTGGCGTTTGTCTGGGGATTGGAAAGGCAACCGAATTGTAATTGAGGGGCGGGGCAGATGGCGGGTGGATGAGTGGGTGGGTGTCATAGGTTGAATGACGACGGCGACGACTGCGACGACGACGACGTCGTTGTCGTGGTGGCTGCTGCGGCATTTCAGATTACCCAAGTGGTGTCAAATGACACGGTTTGCGTGCTTTAATCCATGGAAATACCTGCGGCGGTGCTGGCAACCCCGCCAAGGCTATTATACCGGTCACATGCTGGGTTTTTCGGGTGGCTGGGTGGTTGGGTGGCTGGATGGCTGGTTGGTGTTAGTGCAGTTGATGCTGATGCTGATGTTAATGGTGGTGGCTCTTTGCTGGCTGTGTTTGCTGGCAACTTGTGCGAAAATTTGTAAAAGTCAAAATCTATCTTTTAAGCAAACAGAAGCCTGACTGACTAACGCTCTCAGCACTCAGTTCAGGCAGTTCAGGTGGGTTGAGTTTGAGGTTAAGCTGCGCCCAGCGGGTTGCCCGGTGGGTGAGACGTCGACGACGACGACGACGCATTTGTACAAAGCATAATATTTTACCCTAAAGCTATGGCTTTTACATATACGAGTGCTGACTGACGTGACTGACGTAACTCTGATGCACACACACACACACACACACACACACACATATGGTTGTGCAGTTGTCGGTGCTTGATTATGTAAAATCCCGTGCACGTGCTCAAAGCAAAGATTTTTCCAATGCCGAACAAGCTGCACGTGTTTGACTGCTACCCAAAACCAAAAACGAGAGAGAGCAAAAAAAAAGGATCCCATACCAAAGTATCACCCACTACCAAAATCGAGAAAACGCAACTCGACGGGGAGTTTGTTTTGCGCCGTGTGGCGTTTATTCTATTACACAAGTTTATTACGACAATCCTCGGCCGTAAGAAGAACATGGAACATGGAACGTGTGCACATCAACAACATCATGCAAGTCAAAGAAACTCCTGGCAAGCAGGGCAAATTTTGCTATTAGGCAGTCATTAGAGCAGAAGAGCAGCAGCAGCAAGCTGCCACTGAAGGAGCTGGAGCATCTCAGAGCTAGCTGGCGTTTTTGATACGCTTCGCTTGCTCATAACCCAAGAGCACCCAGATGCTGATGACGATGCTGATGACGATGTTGATGAGTACTAGTCGCAGTAGTATGTAGTATGATGCACTTAGCTAGCGTATGTGAGCTGGATACCCTGCTAGATCCTGCCCGCTGACTTGGGGTATTACAATTTCCCCGTGTTATCGTCGTTGTCGTCATTGCCGTGTCGAAAGTGTGTAATAAAGCGAAACGCTCCCACAAATTGAGGCACGCTACTTGAACCCTCAATTATGTGGCCATTGCCGACTCGCCGGTCCGGGCGCCCTCCTCCATCTCTTCGTCCTCCTGCTTTGTGAAATGAGTGCAACATATGTCTGTGTTTGCTTCATGGCTTTTGCTGCCGATTTGCACGCTATAATTGGAGCTGCTTTGACTCCCCTGGGTTATGGGTTTTTCTCTCGTTTTCCTTTTTTTTTTCGCTTTTGCCTTTGCTTTTGCTGTGGCTGCCTACTCGTCGGTCGGTGCTTATCATTGCTCTGTTTGGCAGCTGATTAAATTAAAATAAATCATTTAAAAAGGCGTCTGCAATGAATGGGGTCAGTACTTACACACACATACGAGGAGGGAGAGACACTTGTGACAGGTGCAGCTGCACAGATAACCCTTCAAAAGGCAACGCCGCATTCGCATTCGCATTCGAAGTTGCATTTTCAGTTGAATTTATGTTAATGATAATGGGGCGCTGCCAAACTGAAAAGTGACCTCAGCTGACAGCAAAGGGATAATCCAATGAGCAAACAATCCACGTGCTGTTGCTCCTGCATCCTTCCCTTCCTCTCCTCTCCTCTCCCTTTCCCCTTCCCATTATATTTTCTGGTTCTTTTGGGTTGCAATGCAAATCGAAAATGGCTGCCATCGAAAGCTCAAAAGTTAATATGGCAACCTGTCGCTTTAGTCCCTCGTAACTGTAACTGTAACTGTGATCTGTGACCAGTGTGACCAACCCCATCCTCGGGCATTAAGTTGTTTGTGCGTATGATTTGGGTGCTTTGTTTGGCTGCAAATGTTGTAACCAATTGCTGCGATATTCCATGAATAAAACCATGGCAAATAATGCGAAACCATGAAACGGGCTTTGATATATCGAGCCCCTTTTTTTTTGGTGTTGTTGTTGTTTTTGTTTTTTGCTTTTTTGGTTTTGCTATTCATGAGTGCTCGCATCGATGGACTCGTTTGCTGTGGGTAGTGTGCCATTCCAAGTGGCGTGAAATCACTTTAAAAATCAGTTTGTTGCCCAGCTGCAAACAATGCCTGGCATTTTGCACCCAGCAACAGCAGCAAAAACATCAACAACAACAACAACAACAGCAACAGAGACAACCCACGCACACGAACAATATGAACACGCAACTGTGTACAAAAGACAGAAAGATTGGATGTGGAACTGGGATTCAGATTCGGATGTGAATTGTGCAACAGCATAAAAAGCTATGGCACAGTGGATATAAATCCTTCTTACTAAAAAATATTGAATTAAATGGAAAAGTTTTTTTGAGTGCCTACAATAAATAAAGAATGCACAAAAAACAAATACTATTGGCAATAACGCTTAGATTTCAAATAACAATTACAATTCAAACTGTACAAAAATAAAATGAAAGAGAGAATATATCCATTATACCAAGGGGAAAAATTGGTTTCCTTTTTAGCTAAAAAATGATTTAACATAACTTTTGTGTCCACTTTAAGTGCTTTTTTCTAAGCTTTAAGATGGAGAACAAATGGAAGAAATTAATTTGTATAAATACATTACAAGAAATTGTTGTTAATCAATTTATTTCATAGCATAATAATGAATCAAATGAAATAAATAATTATAAATTAGTATAAATATAAAAAAAAAGAAATTAATAAGTATTATAATGAAACCAATGAAAACAACTTTTGTTATTTTATTTTAATTGAAATATTTTATCAATCAAATTTTGTAAGCACAGTAATTTATTCTTCACAGGTATTGACAACTGTGCAAAAATATATAAATTGTGCAACATGAAAAAAAAAAGAATAACTGCTGCACAGTGGATACAATTACAGCAATTTTACCGAAAATATAAAATAAAAAACTTTTTTTGTCAAAAGTGTGATGAATTAATAAAACAACTGATGTATATTGAAATCGTTCTTTATTCTCGTAAATTCAAGCTGTGTATGAAATCAATAAAGAAACAAAATATTGTTTTTATATTCTTATAAACATTTGCTGCTGAGTGCCAACTTAGTTCTTAGCCCTTGAATAGCAGGAAAAGCTTAAAGCATTTACTTCTTTTCGTTCAACTCACCATTCTGAACGCCTTGTTGGGCATGAAATGCCATTGTGCGAGTAAAGAAGACATCACGGATTATCCCAATTATCGTTGGATTCAAGTGAATTTTTGCCCTGGCCTTTTCGCCCCTCAATTTCTGTGCTTTTCCCCCTCTCTCTCTCTCTCTCTCTCTCTATCTTTCTCTCTTTCATTTCTTTCCCTTTTTCAGTTTACTGTGAAGTGCTCTATCAATGCGTATCGTGAGCGTGTTTTGTGTGCGTTTTAAATTTCGCCTTTTTGTTTCCGACAGTGACATGAAATTGTATCAAATGAATTCACTACATTTAAGTGTATTTATTTGCGTACTTCGGTGTGTGTGTGTGTGTGTAAGCATCTTAATGTTTGGATTTGTCTGTAGTCATTTGGTGGTCGATGTGTTGCTATTGGTTTCACTTTGAGTAAGCTGCCAGCAGCATCGCCGCATTTACAGTTTGTTGGGCGTGCAAAATGGCAGATTTAAAATGCAGCAGCTTAACAATTGCTAAGCCCATTGTCTGCCGCCTCTTGTGGATGCTGTCGATGCCAAGGCGATGTGCGATGTCGACGTTGCTGCCGTTGGCGGTGCCGTTGCCGTTGCCGCTAAAACCAAAGTTGCCTTTTGTGTGTGCGCTCAACGTGGCGTATGCGCAATGCTGGTTTCTTGTGGAGAACGCATTGATTTTCCACGCTCTATGCTTCCCAATTGAGGTAGCAAGCCAAGTGAAGTGGATAATGATAATGATGAAAATACTAAAGACGACAACGACGATGATGATGATGATGATGCTGATGATGTTAGGGAGCAGTGGCAAAAGGCAACGGCAACGACAAAGGCAACGGCAAAGGCAAAGGCAAAGGCAAAAGCAAGAGCAAAGCTAACGCATTTGGAAAATGGCTGCCAAAATGGAAAGACAAAAAGCCAGCATGACACCGAAAGACCAAATGCCTAGGGAGCAAGAGCATAAAAAGGGATTGGGGCTTGGGGCAGCTTCTGCGTCTGGATGCACGCGTGAGCAGAGGGAAAAACTATGTTGATGCTTGAGAAAAAGCTGTTCCAGCTGCTGCTGTTGTTTCTGCTCCTGTTGTTCTTGTTGTTGTTATTGTTGTTGCTGTTGCGCAAAACGAAACATAAACAGCAACATCGAGTGGAGAGACGACGACGACGACTACGATGACGACAACGACAACGACGACGACGACGACGACTACTTTGTTGCACAGTCAACCAGGCGACGAGGCTAGCAGAGAGGGAGCTGCTCTGAGCCTTCTCTGGCCTCACTCTGGTTGTTTTGCCGTTGCCGTTGCCGTCGTCAACGTAGTCGTCGTCACCACGCCCCATTATGCGATTGGTCCTTGCGGCGTGTAGAAAAGAATAAGCATAAGAATTTGCGTGTGAAAAAATGATCGGAATATGAGAGCGAGCATGCGACACCGACACATTTAACGGCGGGGCACGACGGCGACGTGTGAAGTACGCGTGCGAATGGCAGCGCCGTGGGGCAGGAAGCAAGCGACAACAGCAACAGCAGCAGCAGCAGCACTACTCTGACTCCTCCACTCTTCTCTCCTCTCCTCTCTGAGCACTTTGCACTCGTCGTCGTACAGGGTGTCATATGCTCTGCGCAGTGACAGCTGAAACCAACAGCAGCAACAGCAGCAACAGCGGGCGGTCGCTGGCGGCGCTTCGGCAACACTAGAAAAGTAACTAATAGTGAACGAGCAAAGAAGAAGGCGGCCAGCGATGGCATCGATTAAAATGCTTGCCCCCTCATGCCACACAGCAAAAGAAAAAGCGACCATACGTTTGAAAACAACACGGCGACACAATTGTGCAAGTGCGCATCCCCCAACTCACCCCCAAAAAAACAACAAAGCTGTAAGGAAAAAAAACCCCATAGTCCAAGACGATGTCGCCTCCATTGCTACTGGGCACACAAAAAGTTGTTGTTGTTTATGTGCGCCCATTGTTCTTATTCGTGTGCGCCTTACTTGGAATTCTGTTCGTCGTTGGCTACCTACAGTTCCATGAAATCTGAAGTATTTACATTTTATTTGAGTGCTTTCCGCTTGGCTTTGAAAAGGTAGGTCGACTGTCGTCGACTGTCGACTGACGACCGACGATTGCGAGAACTGAGAGTTACGCTGATTGAAGTGCATTGATTGCTAAAATGAATAATTGCATTGGTGCGAATCTCAAAAGTCCTAAATCGAAATTATAATTTCTAATTATCAAAAAAAGTAAGAGTCACTTGTTATCGTCAAGTTATTTGATTTTCTAAAATAAAATACAAGAGTGGGAAGTTAAGATACCTACCGAACGGAATACGCAGAATTGTCCTTGATTCTAATTTGGTATTTTTTAAAAACATTCTTTTAGCAATTTAGTATTATCTTCTGTTCTTGGAATCATTATTTTTGGTAATTTAATATTTTATTTGTTGAATTGAAGCTTCAATTTGAAAAACAATATTTTAAAGAGAATTCATAAAGTTTGTTTTTTCGATAACTTAAGATCTTTTAACTAACTTTTATGTTTAATATGTATAGATATTTTGTATGATAGTATTGTAATATTATAATACTTTTTATTTAATACAGTAGTTAAATACTTACCTGTATTATAAAAATAATATAATAATAATAATTTTTTTCTTCATTTATCTTTAGTTGTCATTAAAATAATTGTTTACAAATAACAAACATCGACAGTAGCTTGTATGTCTAAATTTCTTATCGCATTAAAGATCGGATAATTAAATTAATCTTGTTTGTAACTTCATCGTTGCATTTTCCCACACTAAAGACAACAAATATGCATGGATGCAAATGAATGCATGTGTAGTGTGTATGTTGTAAGTGTGTGTGTGTCTACGAAGTGCAAGTGTTGACAATGCAAATGCAAATAATGTAAATCAAAAACAGAAGAAAAAACAAACACGAGGAAAGGGGAAAGGAAAAAACGAAGAAACATGCATATTATAAGCGTTGACTGCGTTTTATTCGCACAATCGCGCAACGCACGCGATTAAAACAGCGAATGGCGAATGAAAAGCAATTTGCAATGTAAATGAAAATGAATAAACATTTTTTTTTCTGCAGCGCATGTGCAGCAAGGGCTAGAGAGGTGGAGAGAGGAGAGTGGAGAGAGAGAGAGAGAGAGCGAGCAAATGAGTGAGCATTGAGATTTTGGCGCTGCGACACCGACGGCACGCTAACCGCCAGACGGGCTGCAATGGGATGGGTTGGGGTGGTAATCCCGCAATGGGCCAGAGAGTGTGAGAGAGCGAGTAAGAGAGAGAGGCGTAAATCACGCCAATGAATGAGCAATAAGCGAGCCACAAGACGCAAGATAAAGGCAAACAAATTCATTGCGTTTTACAAGTGTCAACGACAGCGTGCACCGTATGATAACTAAACGAAACGTAAATTGCCGACTAATTGAATTAATCCGGAACCACGTACATACAAAAAACAAACAAACAAACACACACCGTAGGCACTTGACCAGGTGCCATGGAATGGGCGTTGTAATTGTTGTTTTGGAGCGGTAATTAAAGTCACATGTTTTAGTTAAATTTACACTGGCGACGGCGGCGAATTCAGCGGCACAAGATCAACAGCCGAGACTTTTACACACATACATATGTATGTTTAACTATGAACAAAATTGCAAAGCCAGCAGAAAATGATGCTTCAAGTGATTGAAAAAAAAACAAAAATCAAACAAAAAATTTAAACACGTGTTCTGAGCAAATTGCCGCCGCAGCCGAGATCAAAATGCAAACTGACCAGAGGCGAAAAACGTGCGCGGCGAATTGGGAGCCATGCATTGTGTGTGTGCTTGTGTGTGAGTGAGTGAGTGCGCTGCTGTTCTTAATTAGCACGCTGTGACTTTGGCACTGTGTTCTGCTAGTATTGCTATTTCAGTCGTGGCTTCTTTAAAGGCGCTGTGCTGAGCAGCAATTACATCAACTGAGACTTTCGCCGCGTTGAGACACCCAACTTGAGCAAGCAAGGAAGCGGGCGGCAGGAGAGGGCAGCAGTTATGTTAAAAGTGAAATTTCTACTGCAACATTTACGTAGCATTTGCGGCCATTGAGCTAATTTGCAGACTGCAGCGCAGCCTCCTCGACGTCATCGTTGCCCAAGTTAACTTGCTAAGTGTGTCGTTGTAGTTGTTGTTGTTGTTGTTGTGCTGTTGTAATTGTGGTCGTCAGACTGGCAATTGGCTCTCGTTGCTACTGCCACTGCATCTGCTGCTTCAGTTGTGACTGCTTCTGCTGTTATTCATTTTAGTGCATTATTTGTACGCCCGGTTGTTGCTGTTGTTGTTGTTGGAGCTGTTTTTAATTAATTTAAATTCATTGCTGAAGAAATGCGCATGCCTGTGACCTTGAACAATTAGGCTCGGGCGTTCAGTGTCGGTGTCTGGGTCCAGGTCTGGCATATCCGTATCCATGAATGTTCCATATACCCACATACACACATACACCCAGCAGCGTGTGTGTGCCTGTTTGTGTGTGTGTGTGGAGAGTGCGTGTTTGTGTGGTAAATGCGAGTAATTAACACTTGAAATTTTCAAGAGCATTAGACGCCGCTCTCGCTCTCTCGCTGCTGTGCGCTCTCTGTCTCGTTCACACTCTATCCGCTGTCTGTGTATGTGTGCGTCTGAGTGCTGCACTTGAAATGCAGGCGAACACACCCACGCGCACACACACACTCAAAACACACGCACACATTCACAAATGCAAAATAGTCAATTGAAAAAGGCCAGAGACCAGACCAGACCTGGAGCACGTCCAAAGCATTTCAGTTCAACGAACTTTTCAACAGGGGGCGCTGCGATTTTATCGATCCCGTTGGCAGAAAATAATAATACGAAAAAATAAAGAGGAGAATGAAAGAAATCATAAATACGAAAATATGCGAAAAATGGCAGCACTTTAAAATGGCCGCCATAATATTTATTGCAATTTGAAATATGCAAAATGGTATTCATTATTATACAATTTAACAATGAAAAAGCAAACTGTTGACGTTGACTTTTTTCTCTTTTTTTCTCCATTTTTTTATCCATTTTTTTTTGCGGCAGTTGTTGATTGGATGTTCTTACTGATTGTTGTTGTTATTGTTGTTGCTGATGGTGTATTGTGTATGCAGTTTGTTCGGGATAAATACAATAGTTGTGCACTGAAAATTTACATAAACTTAACTCGGGGCACATTCATTGTATGCCAAATATTGCAAGTTATGAATAAAACATGCGCAAAATGGCAAAATAAATTCCAGCAGCCGGGCAAACAAACGAGACATGAAACCGAGAAGAAACCGAAAAGGAAAACACAAAAGGAATTGCAAATGGAAATGGAAATGGAAATCACAACAACATCCTTTGGAATAGCAACAAGAACAGCACCGTTTGTTTGGTGTCTTTAACTTCTTGGCTCCAAAGTAATCTCAATCAGAGTCGCATATCGAATATGGACTGCGATTTCGCAGTGGCAGCTAAACTATGCTGTTACTCTTTTAGACCAGGCTCAAATAATGACAAACAAATTTAGGAATAGTCTTTGGTATGTAAAAATATATTTCTTTAATTCTTATGAAAGGTTTTAAATATGGTTATATATACTATGTTAAAAACTCCTTAGAAAACAGCATCTTAAGAATAATAAACTATTTTTTTTGCATTTAAAATATTAATATGCCTGAGATACGCAAAATGTAAAAAAAATTTCTTTTAAATAACAAAAAGATTCGATAAAATATTAAATTTTCAATATTAATATCTGTTTCTTTTCCCCTTTTAAATGAATCAGAAGTGTTTTTTTTTATTTCCTAAATTTGTATATCATTATCTTGTTGTGTGAGTATTGAAACTACATATATTTATCTATAAAGTTTTATGTTATTTTTAAACATATGTGATATTTAATGAGAATCGTATGCATATCCATTATCATTTTATTTTCTATATGACTGAATTTAAAAATTTCATATGTTTTAAGGTTTGAATTTATGGACATCTACAGTTTCTTACTTTTTAATGTTTCATGTGACTTTTTCACATATAATTGTTATTTGAAAATATTATTCTACAAATGTTGAATATTTATTTTTGCTTTTTCTCAATGTATATTTTTTTTATAAATTTAAATATTATATATTTTGTTTTATTTTTTTTTTCAACCTTTTAATTTTCTCGTCTCATGCTACAATTTAAATGTGCATTCGACGAGTATCGTTTTCAATAAATATTAGATATTTATTTTCCATTTGAAAAAGTAGCAATTTTCAACTGGATGCTGTGTGTGTGTGTGTGTTTTGGGAGGAGTGTGCGGTGGGGCAAACAATGGCTGCCTGATGCTGTTGACGGTGGTTGTGCCAGCAGCAACAATACGACAACGACAACAGCAACAACAACAACGTCAACAATACATTGCTAACTCTTGTGCTCCCATGGCGACACACCAATACACAGTCACACACACACACATACCGTAATAGATACTCATACTAACGCAGATGTGCGCACAGGCGCAGTGCAGAAGAAATGGCGGCCAAACTGCGAATAAAAGACATCATCATCATCATCAACATTATCATCGTTGTTGTCATCATCATTGGGTTTCGGGATCTGTTGAGCAAAGTCAGCAGGCATCAGGCATCAGGCAATAGGCATCAACAACAAACTTGAGGCACAAGGCAAACGCTTTTCTTCTATTGCGGCAAAAGCATAACTCATGACATTTGGCAGACGAGGCAAACGCAGCTGCCAAACGCAACGAAAGAAAAGAAAATAAAAAGCTGAAATGCTGCCAACAACTAGAAATAAATACATAAATAAATAAATACAATACGCAGCATGACAGCGCCAACTTGGCCAATGCCCATGGCAATCCTAAGCTGACGTTTGCTGCTCCTACCTGCTCTCCAAGCTATGTCCGAGTACGTCCACTCTCTATCCGTATCTGTATCTGTAGCTGTATCTGTATCTGTTGATGTATCTTTTGCTACTTTTGCAATTCAACTTCGCTGCGGATAAAAGTCCAGTTGTAGCTGCCATTGCATATCACAGGAAATGGAGTTGGTTGCTCTTCGTGTCTATCGCTAAAGGTTAAACTGCATTTCAATACATTTTAATATTCTCCCCTCCTCCTTCACCCACTATTTAAGGTACATCTCACTTATGGCATTAAACATAATTTCAGCACTTTAATTTCATTTGAAACTCATCAAAATTTCATCATAGATTTAATGGAATTTTTCCTGCCAGTCATCTTTGCCATTTGCCATTTTTCCTCTTTTTTTTTGCCGGGAATTATGCAAATGTCGAAAGGAATCGGAAAATGAAAATTTGATTATGGCCCTTTTGTTGTCTGTCTGTCTGTCAGTCTGTGGAAAGTACAGGCTGCAAAACTGCCTAGTGCATGCTGCATGCTGCATGCTACATGCTGCATGCTAATGCAACGTTGCCGACAATAGCAACAATGTTTGCGGCGTGACTACAAACTCTGTAGTTGCATTAATGTGTCTGCCTGCTGCAGAGAAGAGTTCAAAAATCCACATAAGTATGAAAACAGTCTACACTGGTCGAAAAAGATGTGTGGCAAGCTTTTGCTAAGCTGCTTAAGCCATAAGCCACTTGAATTTCGTATACGAAGCGTTGGCTGCCAAGTGTTTTGATTTGATTTCATTTCTTTGTAGCAAACTTGAGGCGTTTCTTTTTCGACTGTGCTTTGCTCGTTTTGTGTTGTTTTGTTTGTCGTTGAATTTCACAGGAATTGAATTGAAACATTGAACAGAACACAAGCAGCAGCTACAATTCAATACAACAATGAGCAAGAGCAACAGTTGCAACAACAACAAAGAGTGCTGCAGAGATAGTTATGTATGTTGCCATTTCCAATGTCCGCTAGTCGATTTGTATGGCATTCGAAATGTTAACTGCCAGCAGCTCCTCCAGCAGCAGCAGCAACAGCAACATCAGCAACAGCAGCAACAGTCGCAGTAGTCGCAAACAGCAACAACAACAACAACAATGGCCAACAATCCACATCAAAGTACATACGTGAGTCCTACGCAAACGCAGCGAATCTTTAAGGGGGGTTAAGAGGGGGGACAAAAAGGCAGACATCGCATTGATGTCGAGGGTATGTGGAGGATGTGCAGCAGCGTACCAATTGGATGCCTCGAACGACGTCTGCAAAACTCAGCGCAGATATCAAATGTATTGATAAGCAGAAACCTTGGGCTCTGCCGGGGCCTGGCCTAGCCTGGCTTGTCTTCGCTTGGCCTGGCCAAGACCAGACCACGCCAGTTCAGTCTGTAGTCTGAAGTCTGGAGTCGAGAGTCAGAGCCATGCCTTTTTTTTCCACTGAAAACTGCAAAACATTGATGCCAGTTTTGCCTGTTGCTCTGTTGCTCTCTGTTGTTGCCTGTTGCCTGGTGGAGGTCGCAACGTTGCACATTGTAGCCACAGCAACAACAACAACAACAGCAGCAGCAGCAGTTGACGTGCGGTGGCCATTATGTGTAGCTCCTTTGAGACCTGTGGAACCACAACAGCAACAGAAGAAGCAGAGCAACAACAACTATAGCAACAACTATAGCAACGGCAACAACAATGTCCCGATGGACGATTGACGATGGTTGCTGCTCAGGTAGATAAATTCGTAATACAACTGCGGCTGTCTGAAAAGTTGGACTGCCTCTCTTCTGGCCATGGACTGCAGCAGCAGCAGAAGCTTGTCCATTGTCCAGCCAAAGTCTGAGTTCTGGACACGGGACATGGGACACGTTGCAACAGCAACAACAACAACAACAAAAAACATCAGCAACAGCAGCAGTGGCGCATTTTTGTTTTTTATATTTTCTTTTGCTTATTTGTTTTCTCCTCTGTTGTTGCTGCTGCTGCTTTGGAGCATTTTGTATTGTTTTGTATTTTGCGGCTTATCCAGCGCTTTCAACGCCTCGCCATCAACGCTTTTGTGGCAACACGGCTCTCTGTCTGTCTGTCTGTCTGTCCGTCTGTCCGTCTTTCTGTCTGTCTGGCCAACAGTTCCACCGTCCGTCCCCAGCAGCATAATTCATGTTTCACGCCGTTGCCTTTGCTGCCGCTGCTGCTGTTGTTGTTGTTGTTGTTGCTGTTGCAAGTTCAGACAAATTCAAAATGGCAGCTGAGAGGCAGCTGCTGCTGCTGCTGTTGCTGCTTTTGCTGCTGCCCCAACAATTATTTGGGCTTTGAGTTTTTAATCAAAGGCTCGCATTACGGATTTGTTTTTGCCCACAAAATTACATGCATGCAGCAAGTGATTTGAGGCATGCAACAATTTGTTTGGCAGCTTAGTCTTAGTTAATGCCGCCCATCGACATCGATCCACATCTAGATTACAACCTGGTTTAAGTGATAGAACACGAAACCGTATCAACTGAAGTTGTTATTTTATTGTTGCTGCCTTGTGGCAACTTCCGCTTTTGGCATTGGGCTTTATTTGTCCATTACTTGAAGTGCTTGTGTGTGTGAGTGTGGATGTGTGTTTGTAAGAGGACATTTCCTGCTTTTTTGCATATTTGTGCAGTTGTTGAGTCGGTTGTGTGTAAACAATAAGCATGCTTTGAGTGTAACAAATGCAAATAAAATAGTCTCCGGCTGCACCTTGCCACAGCTGCCACAACTGCCACGTTGCCACATTGCGACAATGACCTTATCAAGGACCCCAATTTTATTGACTAGCCAAGCTATTGACACCAGCAACAGCAACATCGACTGCGACTGCGACAGCAACAGCCAAAAACAGCAGCAAGAAATTGTCAAGACTTTTAAAATCGTTGTTAGATTGGAATTTCGACCCAATTAGGAAATTTTTCAAACATTGATCGGCTGCTGCTGCTGTTGATGTTGCTGTTGCCCTTTCTGCGGAAAAATGCAAAAAACCTTCGCGATGGTCAAGGATGCGAGCACGGGGACACAAAATCGATGGCAAACAGTCGAAACGATACATAAAATATATTGTTATGTCTGCGGTGAGAAAACTAATTGACGATGACAGCAGTCGAAGTTGCTGTTGCTGCTGCTGTTGCTGCTGCTGCTGTTGTTGCTGTTGTCATTGCCTTTCCCATCGCAATCGCAGTTGCTGTTGGGCCAATAATCGACAAAGCTACCGGCTGGCAGCAGGAACAATTTTTTCTCTGCATTTGTGTGGACAGGCATCGATTCGCCAGCGCCGCAGCCGTTGCACGCTTTTTTCATCTGCCCGAACTGGGATTGTAAGTGGCCTTCGTAGATTTCTATTTGCTGCAGTAAAAAGCAGAAAAACAAAAACAAAAAATAAGAAACGAAGATAAAGTATATAAGAAACCCAAATCGTTTAAATTTATTTATTCGCTTGATGCTGTTGGATATAAAAGGCGCCGCCAATGCAATGCACCACCAACAACAACAACAACAGCTGCAACAGCAATCATTTTGTGTTGCATGAAATTATTGATTTGTTATTTGTTGGGATCGTTTGCTGTGCGGCTTGTTAAAATGCTTGTCGGTATATGAGACTGTGTTGATTGCTTAAACTAATAATTGTATCTTAATTTTCTCTTATTAATGCCGAATGCCAATTGCTTGAAACTATGCTACAAAAATGTGGCAAGTGTTGCGCTATTACTCAGAAAAATGTATTGAATCACTTAAACAACTCAATTGCTGCGCTCAAAGTTTAATTGACCTTAGCAATTATTGTAAATACTTGAAAATAGTTAAAATATTTTACTTCAATTTTCATTTATATAAAAATAATATACTTGATTTGCATCAATGGCGTTGTACAAGTTTTCATTTTATTAAGTTACGTGCAAACTCTTAGCGAGATAACGCTTAGGTCCAATCAATAGTTTATTTTTGAATAAAACTTATTGGCGCCAAAAGATTATCGATAATTTCTATTTATCGCGATGAACCAAATCAAAGTGGCAACGCCACCCGCAAGGCAGCGCCATCTATTGTTCAACGCATGTTAGCAAGTCTTTGCTAAAACCAGTTCGGTTGATGTCTCGGCTTATACTTAGCTTGGACAATTTACCAAGCGCATTGTTCAACACTAAAATCGTTAGGTTTGAACTGAGCTTTTTCAAATATTTTAATTTGAATATATATATAAAATAAAACAGAAAATACTTGTTTATGTTTTTACAGTAAGTAACGTCTTTATTCATTTTTATTTTCCGTTGTGTTGTCATTTACTTAAATCATATATAAATACATAAGAACTACAGCAGTTAAAAAAATCGTTTATCTGTATCTCAAACAAAACATTTGCACAGTTTTCGGAACTGTGTCAATTCAGTTAGTTCATGAAGAATGTTGCATGTTGCACGTTGCAAGTGTTGCATTTATGGCTAAATTCTATTCATATTCATAGTGTAATTAGTTTTTGTAGTTGTTTAACTTGGTTATTTGTTTTGCTATTATTCGATGAAATATTCTTGGTTGATGTTGTTGTTGTTGTTGTTTGATGGATTAACGATTTAAACGACAGTTTATTGACTTATGAACTAAAGACAAATACAAAGATTATCACTTGAGTATGTCTAACAAGCTACTCGGTTGTTGTTGTTTTGTTTTATGTTTTTTGTTTTTCATGAAACTACCAACTAAATTCATAGACTATGTATGCGTTGTATTTATATGCGTTATATGTGTGTGTCTGTATGTATAATCTAATGTTTATCATTCAGTTATATAGTTCGTGTGTATAGTTGTAGACTAAATCATGTCATTCCTGGTTAATCGGCTATAACTAGAGTCGGTTGAGAAACTCAACAATTTGGCAAACAGTTTGCAACTTCTTGACGCACATATAGACGCCGGCTATATGTGTGCTTGAGCTATCGGGGATCGGTTGGTTCTCTACAAATACAATATACAATACTCGTTCATACATAATATGTATATATAATATATATAACTATATATGGTATATATAAATATTTTAGTTTGTGTGTAATACTAGAATTTGAGTGTTTAAAACTATAAGTTTGCTAAGCCACATACATAACTTTTAACTCTAGAGTACGCGTTCTTTACCTTATGTCTGTAGTATCAAAAATGCATGGCACCCATGGGGAACAGAGTTCGTTTGAGCAGTTGTAGTAGTAGTAGTCGAAGTCGTAGTATTTCACATCGTACTCACTACATCTAACTTATCTCTCTCTCTTTCTTGCTATGTAACTAGTACAATCTATCAACTAATGTGTCTATATAATGTCTACATCTAAACTTTGATTACATAATCATATTTTTTGAATTCTTTGCTTCAATTCGTTTCATTTCGATGCAATTTTCGATTACATTTCTTTCGTTTTTTAGTGATTTTTTTTTCAAATAAAAGGCAACTCATGAACATTTTCGGTTTTGTTGTTGTTTCGCTTATAATTCGTGGTGTTTATCGCTCTATATCCAGAGCGGTCCAATTGTCTCCACAATGATGTCCAGCACATCCTGACGTCCCATCTCCTTGAGCGTCAACAGCAGCGCCATAATGGTGTTGGCATGCGAAATGGACGTGGAACTGTTACCGTTACCGTTGCTGCAATTGTTCGCCCGACACTCCCACAGATTGAGGATCTGCTCGGTGGGCGAGGGTTTGGTGGCAAAGTATGCAATATACCGATCGGTGCTAAGTTTCTTCGCCAACAGCCGCCAATCGCGCTCATCGGCACGCGGCGGATCGAGGGCGGCGCATATCAGACGCTTTGTGGCATGTGGCAGCTGGACAAAGTCCAGCACACAGCTCTCGTTTACATAGTTGCCCTGGCGATCAATCGAAATCGTCGTATTCGTCGTCGAGGCCAACTCCTCCGCTGAACCTCCCAGCGGCTGTGAAGGAATGCTAAACGTATAAAAGTCCAGATCATCGCCCTGGCCAAAGTCAACGCACAGAGCATGTTGATCCCGCTGCCGCACACTGAACTCACAGTGCAGTATGGAATTGTTGCTCAGGATGTGCTGATAGGGAATCGCATGTTCGTAGGGCGCTGCATCGGCGTCGGTGGAACGCACTCGTATGTTCAAATTGCGACTGTTGAGCACAAAGGCAAAGACTTCACTTTCACCGAGGTAACTGCCACCCAATTTGCACTCGACATTCGCACAAATATCCTTGCTGTTGGGGAAATCCTTGACCACATAGATGCGTAGACTGCAATTGGCGCTGCTTGGCGGCGTGTGTTGACTAAAGGCCAACAACTTCATCTTGATCGCCGGCTGCTGAATCCGCGGTTCGGCGACCACCGCAAAGTGTCCCAGCTGCTCGGTCATGATGTAAACATGCGTCGGCTCCAGTTGCACAAACATCGGGGTATTGATGGTCTCCTCGCCCACAGACACCGCGCGTCGCCAGCTCACATTGAGATCGTCGTGTTCGCTATCCGCATGATAGATGTGCACATGCCACTGCTCTGGGGACAACAGACTGTGCGGGATCTTCAGTATCACGGGCTTCACAAAGCTGTAGTTGCGAGGGGCACAGTGCACCACGCTGCTGCACAGAATGGAGCTCTCGGTGGCACAGGCAATGCGACTGCATTCGTCGCTCAGCAGCATCAGCGACACGTGCTTCTTCAGATGCTTGCCAATAGCCAGTTCGGGCACAAAGAGAAGTAGTTCGCCTCCATAGAGTCGCAGTTGTCCGCCACTGCTGCCCAGCAGCTCGTAGCTTGTGCTCTTCGAGGTATTCAGTATCGAGAGCTTGGCATTCATATCGAAAGTTGAGTTGGCTGTGGGGGAGAGGAAGTACTTTAGTTAAAGAGGAATTCCATTTTGAGGTGGGGTTCTACTTACAGGTGTCAGCTGTGGAGGAGTCACCTGTGTCCGACAGGTAATCCCCGCTGAGATCGTCAATGGGATTTGTATAGCTGCAAAAGAGAGTGAAATGAATTAACAACTGAAAGCACAGCGAACAGTAAATACCCTAACCTATGTATTGAAGGCAACTTAACACTTTTAAAATGAAAGATATTTTTCTTGAAGGAAACACTTCATTTTATCGTTAAATATATTCGAATATATTATTTCGATATTTGGCAAATTTAAGTTCATCAAAATATTTGGATAAAGAATCAAGTTTTCTTCATTATACTTGCATTCAAATTAAGTAATCCAAGTTAACTCATATTTACGCAGATGAAACTAGTTATAAATACCTAATTTTAAATATAGTATATTTATTTTTTTTGCATATTTTATATTTTAAATTCAATTGTGTTTCATTTAAAATTTCTTATTCTAATTGATTGTTAGTTTTTAAATAAATTCTTCATACTTTTATGCTGACTATTTAGTTGCTGTTAATATTCTGTTCTTTATATCTCAGTTTTCTTTCCCAGCTAGAAAATTTTACGTATTTAAAACTTAATTCAAAAAGCTTCATATTCTTTAAGCGTAACCAAGATAATTAAGAACCTAAGAAGGCTGCAAGGACAGACCAAAAACAGCTTAAATTCATTAGCTGATACAATAAGCATATTTTGAAAATTGTTGGAAAACTTTTTGTGTATTGCATGTAGTGAGGAATATGAAACTAATTTAGACAAATAAATAAAATTTGTTTAAGTTGTAGTCATAGTCCCGATACCTTTCCCCACTTTAATTCAACTAAACAGTGAAATCTTTCCCTTCTTTCAGACGTTACACACTTCAAAACAAAAGTGTTTTACCCTCTTCCAGGCTATTAAGTTACCCTACAAGTCTTTACGTAATTTCATAAATCGATTAAGGAATGTTGTTTGGGTAACTGCAACTTACTTGGCCGACAGATTGGGCACATCGTAATGATGTTCGGTAACTCCGCCACAACCGACTCCAACACCCATGCCCATGCCGACGATGTGCTCGCCAGGTAAATAACGATGTCCGGGATTGACATAATCGTATCCCAAATTGGCGGCCTCGATGTGCATGCGCATCTCCTTCTTGTCGACAACGCCGGGCATGTAATCCGCATCCATAACTGCAAACGAGTACGAAAAAAGATACGCGATTCAAATTGCCGTGCTTGTTGTGCGGAATCTCTGTCTCCTTCGATTTACCTGAACGTGCCATGTTATAGTGTGGATTGGCGCGAATGCCGCGTCGGGCACAGCAGATGAGGGCCGCTCCAAAGGCAAAACAAACAGCCGTGATGAAGGCCAGACCCAAGTACAGTGTCCAATCGAAGTCTGCAAAGAAGAGGAGGGAGAGAAGACGAAGCGGGGATGATAAGTAAAACTGCTGATTTTTGGTTTTTAATATACACTTTCAGAACGGAGAGCTCCCTCGTCTTCGTCCTCTGTCAACTGCCTGCCTGCATGCCAATCTCAATCTTTGTCTTTTGTATTAAACAGAAAAAAAAGAAGGAAAAAAGCCGTTGAAGATGGAGAAAAGTTGTTCATGCCGCTGCGTAAATTGTGCACCCCCCATTTTTCTTGAACGCTGATGATGGCCATGCAAAAATTTCGCATCCCACACACACGCACACACACACAGATTGTGAAGCGTTGAGTCAACCAAATGAAAACCAGAACCAAAAACCAAAAACCAATGCGAAGCGAACCAAATGCGGTCGCATCCTCGCATCCCGAAAGTTGTGTTGCCATCAATCCAAAGCAGCCATGCGTATCCGTATCCACTGTTGCTCCCGCTTGGATCAGCTCTCTTTATATGTCTGTATTTAATGTTTTATGTTTGTATGCTCATCCCCCAACTCTCTCTGTCTCCCCTTTCTCCTGTCCATTCCCATTACCCCGAGAGTCAGACTCTCAGTCCGGCGTCTATTTCGCATTATTGTTCGCTGTCGTCGCCCCCCGTCGCGTCGCTTTCCCCCTCGCCATAGTCGCCCCTTGGTCGAAGTAGCGCCATTGTTGCGCTGCCTTGTTTCCGTTGCTGTGATTGTTGTCGTCATTGTTGGTGGCGCTGGCGGTGACTGGTTGGCGCTGTGCCGGGACTGCGACCGAGCAAAAAGGAATCACTGCAGCGCAAGGAATTACGAACGAATACGAATACAAATACAAATACGAATATAAGAGAGTATATGTGTATATTATGATTATTACACACAGACAAACACTGTGAACGACGCATTATACAATGTATGAAATGAGCAATTATATTCGCTGTAAATCAACGACAGTGATGCTGCCGCTTCTTCTGTTTCTGCTTCGGCAACATCCTTCTCAGCGCATCCCTTCCACTAAAATACAAAACTTGAGACTCTTTCTTCTTGCGCTTTCGTTTTTCATTTCTGCATTTTGCATGCTGAATTTTTTTCCCTATTCCTATACCAGACTCCTGTGTGGGACATCAAAAGCGTATTTGTCATGCTAAGAGATTACCAGTGGGGGAGAACATCAAACTACCAAAAGTACCGAACAGTGAGCATCGAGCACCGACCGACTGACTGAGCCACCCACAACAATAGCCGCATAATAAAGCCTTAGACTCGGCTTCAACAGTTGCTTGCCCCCGGGGGATATTAGCCCCGGGGCAATTGGAGCTGATGCTGGAGCCGGAGCCGGATTGGGAACCGGAAACGAGGTGAATGTAATAAAATGGCATGGATATAAGCCAAAGGCTCAAGTCAAAAAACCAACAAAGTGTCACTCTTCATTCGCAGAAACTTTTCAACTGCAATCAAATAACGACAAAAAATGTAACCCGAAAAAAATCCAGTATGTGAGCTTAATAGGTTCGACTGGGAAATACCCTAGGAATAGGCATACAATACTCTGAATAAAGTTGAATGTGGGAAAGGTTATATACTTCACACAGAGAAAAATTTAGATTGAAAAGTGGTTTGCTAATCTTGATATTGTAGAATTTGGATCTTGATCTAAGAATTCAGATTTTAGAATTTTCAGGTTCAATTATGACATTATATAATCTTGATCCAAGATTTTATTCTTGATTTTAGCACGAATTTTATCTTCGTACATAAAAAGTATCAAATTATTCCATGGTTTACTTCTGTCATAAGTAACCAATAAAAATTCAATTTGTGAATAAATTGAAACAAGTTTCAGTATTACAAATGCCAAAAAGTATACAACCAACACCCCTTTTTTACATACTCTGTAAGTGTGACATCAAAAATTGAAATGAAATCTGATATCCTTGTGGTTTAATGTATCCCACATGCAAAACTTGGAGTGTCTATCACTTTTAATCTCCGAGTGTCATGCACTCTAAAGCGCATACAGACAGACAGCCGGCAGGACTTTTGACTTTCAACTGTGTGACACTTTTTTTGTGGGCTGCCAATAAAGATACAAATCTACTGCTGAAACACCCGCTGCCGCTTGAATAGAGGGTATAATTAAGTGCGAATGGTGGGCAAAATGCCAAGTTGATCCTTTCAATTACGCACTGTGACAGTCATATAATTGATCCCAATGGACCGCAATCGTTCACCCCCAAACTATGTTTGATTTGGGTTCCAATCGCCCACGCACTTTTGCTATTTCTACCCTGTTTTTGGCAAATTGAACTGAGAGTTGGAGTTGCTTTGCAGACGCAGCAGACGAGTCCAAAGAATAACAATAACACGTAAAAAGCTTCAAAGTGCTTGTCAGTCAGTCAGCACGGGGGGGAAAAGAGGAAAAGTGGTTCAGCTGTCGTCGCTTGCCTAATTATCTGGCAAAGCACATAAACATTGGCCAAACTCACGCTTAATTCTTAATCTCGATTGGGGGCTGCGATTGATTTGCGACCCTTTCGGGGTTGAGAGTTGTTGGCCAACCTAACAAGTGCTGAACGAGTGGCCTGGTCTCTTGATTTATTTTACCATTTTTATGTCGAGAGTTTGGGGTTCGAGTTAAGAGCCGGGGGGAGGGCAACGGATATGCACAAACAAAATGCACTTGGTTAATTTTCCATTGTGACAATCAGAGCTGAGTGCTCGGCATTGTGTGTGTGGTCGGTTGTGTTCTGTCTGTGACTGCGACTGTCGTGCCCACTGTGATTGTTATTGTTGTCTAACTGTCTACTTTGTTGCTGACTGACTGCCTGAACGGAGTGGCAGACAGGACAGACAGGACAGGAGAGACAGACCGACTTTCTGCCGTTGTCATAAGCACACTTACCATCCTTGCCAATCTGACACTGCTCTCCACGGCATTCGGCCGTTTGTATGTCTTTTCCGGCGCACAATGATTTGCCATATCCTGGACCATCAGCATCTCCGTTGTTGTTGTTGTTAGTATCGCTGCTCGTGGCGCCATCGCTGCTACTTCCCAGACTGCTTAGGGCTGCGGCGCCCACACCTCCAGGCAGCAGCTCGCCGGCTTCATCTGCCACATCGCTGTTGCCGTTGCCGTTGCCAGTGGCATGTGTCAGGCATTTTCTGCGACGCACTTGTATGCATTCCGCGGAACAGATGCTCCATTCGCTCCACGAGGACCAGCGTGCAACTACAACAACAATAAGAAGAAAGGCAGTTTAGAAATCAAAAGTCATATTAACATGATTTAGCACACATTCCCGACAGCGGCATGCCCAAATGCCATTTATCACAAACAGCGCAGCCAGAAGGAGACGCGTCCCGGAATGGGATTTGTAGGGAATATATTCCTGCCATACGTGCGTGCCTGCATGTGGCATACAACACACACCAGAGATTGAGTCGCTTCTAGGGCGGTCTGGCATTACATTTTATAGCATTGCTTTGGCTAATAGATGCGTCGCAATTATGGCACCTTTCGAACGCTGAACGCTGAATGAATGGAGGCTACGTAATATTTATGGCCATCAAGGGCCCGCAAATGAGCCTATTTTCCCCATGGGTGAGAGCAATCCACTCAAATGTTCTCATCATATTTAACAGAGAGGCGCTTCCCCCAAACTCAGCTGTTGTCTGCTCTATCTCTCTTGTATGTTGTGTGAGTAAAAGTGATTGTCATTTTAATGCTTTTCTATTTTCGCATTTTGCTTCATTTATTTCAATTTTTGCCCAGTTTTTTCACTTTGCTTTGTTTGTTGTACAGGAGGGGGAAGGCAAGTCCGAAAACTAAACAAAAAGCGCAAATTGTGCATGTTGTTGGCTAAAAAGATGTATGCCTAGGCTCGCATATAGTATAGTATAACATCGGCATTTGCCACTTCCTGTTTTTGTTCGAGCAGCCCAAAAACCACCCCCAAGTCGCCAGTCGACGACGTCTTCGGCGTCGTCGTTGCCCCATCATCACTTGGCTACACACACACACTCGCTCACTCGCACACACATTCGTTCGCATTCCTTGTAATATGAAAAAGGGACGCATCCTGTTGCCTTGCGAAGGGTCGTCGCCAGACTGTTGCATGAATCAGACAGCGTAAATCGTGGTAAGTGATTTTTAAGTTGCTGTTCGCAGTCAACAATGACGTCACCAAGCTAGCATACTCTCCAACTCTCTGTCGACTGCCCCAAAAACTAAGTAACAGACTCGAGCTTAACAGCTTTGAATACATGAATAACTCCATGGTCCGCTGGAGCAGGATGTGATGCCGTCTCTGTTGCCGTTGCTGATGATGTTACGGCCTTCGGCTCAGTTTAACACAATTGTTTATTGAATTGTAAAGCGCAACCCCACACCGAGCGACCCATCCAACTAACAATTTCAGGCTTTGGCTCGTTAAGCATTCAACTTTAACGGCTGCCGAACAATGCCATATTGAACACTACTCGTATACTTGATAAATCTCCCACCCCCACCCCCGTTTTGCCATTCCTCCCCTTTTGTCTTTTTTTCGAATTTTTGAATGAGATGCACATTGTCAGGCGTTTGAATCAACTTACTGCGCTTACTCGACGAAATGTCAAATCCATCAGCGCTCACAATTTGAGTGTCCTCTGTTGTTGTCAGCATCAGGCAGTAGTCAGCAGGCAGCATCAGCGTAATCACAGGCGTCGTTGTGGGCGTTGCAGCAGCAGAAGCAGCGTCGAGGTAAATTCAAGGCAGTCGGAGTAGATGAAGCACCATAAGGTTGACACCGTTCCATGGGGATGAAAAGTCATAAGATGTAGATTGAACGCCACAACAGCGACAGCAACAACAAAAAAGAAAGAAAGAAGAGAGAAAAAAAAGCGAAACCGAAGCGAAATTTAAAATTAATTTTATGACACACTTTTCATAGAAAAAAGCAGCAGCAGCAGCAGCAGCAGCAGAGTACCGCGACCTCCTCCCTCACTCCCCACTCTACAATGCCACCCACTTGAAGTGTATTGCTATTGCTTCTTCAACAGCATCTCCCCCAACCGTCAACCGTCAGCATCGTCCCCCCTCGTGTCTTTTTCATCCATGCTGCTACCGGGATGTCTGTCAACAATTGCTCATTGCTGTGCCCGCTGTGAGCCTGCGTGTGTATAAGTGTATACGTGTGTACGCGTGTGTGTGTGTGTGTGCGAGCACTACAATACAATGTGCAATACAATAAATTTACATGAATAAAAGTGAAGAGTCTCAAACACATGCCGCCCGTGCGTCTGTCAAAAAGAGCGCCCCATCGACCAGCCAACCAGCCAACCAACGAACCAAGCGACCGTCCTTCTGTCTGTCCATTCGCCTGTGCATCCCAATCCCAATTCCAATTCTTCAATCTCTTCCCATTCCGGTGCCCAAAACTGCGTCCCTGCCCTTGCTCCGCCTCAATGCTTTTGTCACCATTTAGTCAGTGCCTGTGACTGTGACTCTCTGACTCTCTCTCTGGTATGCCGCCAGCAGACGCCCCCGGGGTCCCTTTCCCTGTCCCCCACTCTGCTCTTCTCTTCTCCAACAGCAAGTCCAATCTATCCATCTCTACGAACGAGTCTATATATGTATATACTATATTGTATATATCGTACATGTGGAGATATCTGTCGTCGCGTTTCAAAGGCACCATCAGCCACAAGAGCAGCCGCAGTCGAATGCGTGTTTTAAATGAAATACTCAGCGCTCACTCAAAAATGTATTACACTCCGCTTTCAAAATGCGGCATTACGACTTTATCGTGCGTAATGCCCGACTATTTCGGGTCCATGTAAAATGTAATAGACTGTTCTAATGGCTTGTGTAAGCGAATGTTGGGAACATACTGATAAAAGCCAATTGGCTATTGCATTTGGAGATAAACTGAAAAGACTCTTTGTGCACTTAGTGCTTTCTATCACTAAGCTTGGATATTATACACTCACTTTTTAATCGAATTCTTTGTTAACTTTAACAACTTTCTGTCTATATCTTATACACATCAGGAAAGTCATAAATGAATGGTTGCTTTGTCCTTTTCTATCTTCCGATTTAGTTAAATTGAGCACTAAGAGGTGAATCAAATACTTAAATAAAGAATTTGGGGGTCAAAACTTTAAATAAGCAATTCTCTATTTAAGAAAGTTGTAGATCAAAACGAGATTGATTTGAGAATTTTATTTTGTAGAACGAATTGTAAATTTCAAAGAAGTTTACTATATTCCCTTCTACAATCTGCTCCTAAAATTATATACACTAATATTAATAACTTGCCCTGCACAATCCTGATTTAACTATTAAGTGGCTTGGGTATACTATAAATAACATTCTTATACTTCTTTTACTATTAACTATTATTAGGAAAGCACATAGAAATAATTACTAACCCAAGTAAGCAGCCAAAGTCATTCAATTCTAATATTAGTTGTTGGCCTACCACTTTTGTAAAACTTTTCTTTTTCAACTATGTTATATACTTTTTTTTAACTTTCTTAACTTCCACATGATTTTACATTTCCTGTTAACTTCTACTCGTAGAGTAAAAGAGTTATTTCATTAAAATTAGGTAATCGTAGTTCTCCTTAAAACCCATTCCCTTCACTAATTATCAATGGTCTTCACTACTGCCCCAATTACCATAAACTTACTTCCCCCATAATTATCAAATCAACAACTGTCTATCGACCATATTTTCCTTACTGCTCCACAACTTTAGCAGTAACTACCTGACAGTTAGTGTATGTATATAGCGACCTGCTAAATTTTCTGTGCTACGCTTTTGTTCCTTTTTTTTTTATTTTGGAGCGCCCCTTGAACTTTTGCGGCACATTGCTTTGTATTGGCCTCTGTTTTGCTGTCGCAGCTCTGCAGAGCAGTAAAGCAGTAAAGCAACAAAGCAGCAAAGCAGTTTCTCGTTGCCTGGTGTGAAAAATGTGCGTCGTTTTCAACAAATCCGGCAGAGAGTGTCAGAGGTGGAAGGGAGGAGGTTGAGGGAGTTGGAAACTGGGGTCACAGGGACGCAGGTGGCGCCGTTCCCACAGGCAACACTCAACATAGGGGGGACATTTAAATTGACAATTTTGTTGTTGGCACTTCAATTACGGTCACACTTTAAAGTTGCCAAAAACGCAAAGTGGGCGACGCCCTCGAAATGCGGAGGGCGGAGGGTGAAGGGTGGAGGACGACGCCCACATTGCCAGAAGCGCCCACAAACGCCGCACAGTGCACACAATTTGTGGGTAGCCACAACCACTAGGAAAAAAGAAGCGTTTCACATACCTGGACAGGCGGCACAGTCGGCGGACTTCTGGATCTGGGGACCAGCACATTGGGCGCCACCATTCAAGGGCATCGGATTGGTGCAGGTGCGCGTTCGCTTGCGTCCCTGACTCGGTTTTCCACTGCACTTGCACTCACGCCACGGACTCCAGGCGCTCCAGCCGCCATTCACTGCAAGAGGGGAGAAGTGTAAAGAGAAGTGTGAGTGTATGGGAAACACTCGTATGTGTAGACAAAAATTCGTGTACTGACCATAGACAATGAGCACAGCCGAGTCGGAGACGCGTTTGCCAGCAATATTCTCCGCACTGCAGCTATAGTTGGCCATATGCTGCAGCGCAACCTGGCGAAAGGTGAGACTGCTGCCGGCCACAGTGATGCCTGGCTCGCCTGGCTCGACACCGATGACTGCATTGTTCTTGTGCCAGCTGAGCTTCGGTTCCGGAAAACCGCCGGGCGGCTCGCAATGCAGTTCCGCCCGGCTGCCCAGCTCGAGGCGCAGCGATGTGGGCGACTGACCAAAGGACTTGCGAATGTCTACAGAGGGGTGGAATAAACGAGAGAGAGAAAAAATGCGACATATTCATAAATAAGTTTATTCGCTACACAGAAAGAAAAATCAACATACAATCAATAATTCAAAATTCTGCCTATAACAACACAACATTTTGATTTCATCACATACATCTTTGCCAAAAATCTTAACTGGCTTTCATTATTTAATTTGATTAACTCATTTGTTTTTCTTGGAAAGCGAAATTCGACATATTGCTATTCACATTTGATCTAAGAGCAATGAATAATCAACGAAGCTCCCCCAAAATTCATAAATCAATTTGTTTGAGCTTGAAATTGTACGATCTAAACTCAAATTCTGATTTTCTTTTCTTTGTTGAATTGCAAATTTTGTATAATTGTTTGTTGGTTTTTAGTTGGACCTGTTTATTTGTGTTCCTTGCCAAACGAATTTTGTAATTCTCTCAATAACATGAAAAAGGATGATATAAGCACAATAAATACAAATCAAGAAAGCCACAAAGCTAACAAAGAATCCTATAGCAATCCGATTATTCTGGATAGTTTATAAGATAAATCTAAGATGAGCATTTAAATAATTCACTTTAATTTCTATATGCTCCTGACACTATTTATTTATTTAAATTCTGTAATGTACTTGAAAATGTTAGCTTAAAGCTTAATTAAACAATTTAATAATAATTAATTGCCTAATACATTTTCGATTTTAATTGGTCGTCTAACTTGTTTTCTTTGCATAAGAACCAATAATAATTCTCCACTTTGATATAATTGCAGATAGATTAAATGCAAAATTGAGATTTGTTTTTATACTTTAATATTTTCTATATTCGATTTTGAACCCTATACAGAAACTTTAAACGAAGTCTGTAAATTAAATGATTTAATCAATGCTTAGCTACGCAATCTTTCACTTAAATATATATACGAAAATATATCATTCTGTTTTTTACTTTAAAATATTATTATATTAGCTTGAATATTCTACTTTAACTTATTTGCAGAAATCAATTCTATTTGTTCTTGCCGAGGGAAGTAAGATTTGCTTACTTAATTATTTCACTTCCAAATTCTATGTTATTCTTGAAACACAATTTCGCTCAAAATTTGAACGTTAAAATAAGAGTTAAAGAATTTCCTGGTTCTGCCTGAATGCAGTTCATGAATTTTCGCGCAGTGCACTGCGTCCCTACATTTCCCTCACCCCTTGTGGTATACTCACATGCTATGTGCACCGTGGCAGCCTGACTCTTGACCACGCCGCGCGACGACCACGCCTGGCACTCGCACTTGAAGGGCCCCTTGCCAAAGTACTCATCGACGAGATCGCGATGTATGGTGGCAGTCACCTCCTCCATGTGGACACCGGTATGCGGATCCACGTGCTTGTCGTGCGTCGATGGCGGTGGCTGTGAACTGCCGCTGCATTTAAAGTGCAGCTGCAACGCATGCGACGCCTTGCACTTGAGCACCGCCGGTCGATTCTTCACCACAAACACGCTCTCCGGCTCACTGAGGAAGATCGGCAGCGTGTTGCTCGCCTCGGCTGCACTCAGTTTGCCGCCATTGAACTCCTCCAGCAAAGTGCCAGCTCCAGCTACTCCCGCTGCTGCTGCTGCGCCGCCGGATGCGCTGCCAGCTGATTTGTTATCCTCGCCACTGAGTGCGGCATCGAGATTAGTTCGATGCGGTGATGCACTCTCCTCGGTGACCTGTGTGTCGATGACGTCGACATCCTCTATGGAGGCGGACATGCTGCCATAATCAATGCCAAGTGGCAGCTCCCGACAGCCGGCTAATGTTAGCCATATTAGCTGTAGGCTCACTAAAACTACAATCACATTTCCGGCTTTATTAATCACCGATGACAATGACGTCGACGTCATGCTTCGATGTTCTTTTTTGTTGCTGTTGTTGCTGTTGCTCTTCTCTTGACTCGTCGTTTATAATTCGTTGTCAGTGTGTGTTGAGTGTGTTTGTTTTTTTTTTATCACTGCAAAGCACGTCGTTGTTTTTGTCTTGTCCTGCGTTCCTCTTCGTTTCCTGTACACCAACAACTGCACCTGCTGCTGCTGCTGTTGCTGAGAATGTTGCTGCGACTGTTGCTGTTGCTGTTGTGTGCTGGCATTAGCTGCAGATGGATTACGTTGATGTCACAACGACGATCTGTAAAGTCAGATAAGAAATACATTTAAATGGCTTTTACCGGCACTTCACTTGCAATTGCATTCCACACGAGTACTTCAAATACTATTCGAATTGCCTCTAGCCAAGCTGCTGGCATGCAATTTGCACGCCACTTGGCGAAACCACAAGAGTGGAGACACTACTAAAAGTGTCCATGAATGGACTAAAGTGTTTATATCTTCAAAGGAACACTCCAACTAACAAACAAACACACACACACGCAGAGAGAGTAACAAAGAGACATAAGCACATAAACCACAAGTTTGTTCATTAATAATCATTATGCCCAGCATTGAATTATGTGCCGTCAATGCGACTTATTAATCACCTGCCACTGAGACAGCACAATTTATATACAAAATACCAAGTATTTTCAACAAGTAGCTCAGCTCAGCGACAGTTTCGAGTGCTATTTTATTTAAGTATTTAAATTTGTTATTATTACAAAACAAATTAATTTATTAAAGCTCAGTTTAAAAGGTAATTGCATAGTGTTGAAGTATTTGTCTGTGTCATCATCATTTGACAAATGAAGTTATTTAAACACAGCTAAAGGCAAATTAGAATATAATTTTATTAAAGTATTTATTAATATAAGACAGCTAAATGCAACTTCGAATTCAAGTCGATAACTTTGCAATTTATATTTTCTAAAGCATAGCCAAAGACACTTTATAAAGCAATTGTGTGTTAATTAAGTGTTTTACTTTGTTATTAGAGTTTGAGAAACTTATTTATTTAACTACAATTTATTGGCAACTCATTTGACGAAGCTAAATTTCTCTAGAACACCAAATTAAATAAATAAATTTAATTTGAAATATCTTTACAGAAATCAGAACTGTTTGCTAACATTGGAAAGCATTTAATTCAATTCATAAATCATAATGATATAATTTATAACGACAATCTACTTATAGACATCTCATAGTGATTTTGACTTTAAAATGGATATAACTAATACTTTATAAGTATTCTCCTTCTATTACCAACGGAAAAAAAAGTCAGACAGACAAAGAAAATGCATTTTTAATGGGCTCAGAAAAAACCATCTTGCATTCTATTCTTACGACATCAAAAAGAAAACAAAATCTTAAAAAAAAATCTCAATTGGTAGTTCACTGAACTGTCATACTTAAAAAAAAGCATGCTCTTTGAGAGCTGGAAACCCAATCCGAAAAACATTTTCATCAAAAATTTAATTCTTTTTTACATCTACCTAATGAATAGCGCACTAAATTTTAATATCATCACTCAAGGCATATGATGGCCACATAATTTTGTTTTGTGATGCTTTTCGATTACATTTTGATGGAGTCAAGTCTTGTCATCAATCAGTTGATTTTGTTTGAGGCGAAAGTTGAATCGATATGCCTTGAGGCCAAGAGCCTTGCTTGCCTTGTGTGTAGGGCAACCGAGAATAGGCCACAAGTTACAAAATGTGTTCTTATTAGTTATGCAAGTCATGTGTCAAGTTCTACGAATCGCTGCTACCTAATCGAAATATTAATAACAGCTCTGAGTGCGGGTGTGAGTGTGAGTGCGAGTGCGAGTACTCAGAGTAGAGGAGTATGAATACGAGACGGTACGATGGCATGACCACCTCTTCTACAATCTCCGATAGGCAGGACGTGCCTTGGTGGGAACTCTGCCTTTTGTCTACAGACTTTCAGTGTCGTTTATCGTGTCGTTTGTCTTTTGTCTTATGCCTCTTAAATGTTATTAGTTGTGGAGTTGTGTCTGTGTGTGTGTTGGCCCAAACCATTAAAATGTCCAACAGAACTCTCTACTATGAATTGTTTTGTACCTGCGACGCAGAGTTTATGCGTTTACCTATGTAATTATGTATTAATCATGCATAAGCTTAAAGTCAACTTCAACCCGTTCCCATTTGATACGATTCCCAGTCGCATTTTTAATGACACGACGACGATGACGACGACAGCTATTAAAAGGCGCATAAGTTAAAAGTCGATATGTAAATGTTGCGGAAATGCTCAATGTACGAGTGTATGTGAAATGTGATTATGATTAGCCCATCATCATCATCATTCACATCATCGTGAACATCGTCGTGGGCTAGCATGCTCCACACACAGGCTATAAAATATCGGGTAATCAGAAATTAAAAGGAAATAATAATGCTCGTATATATTTGATAGGCGGCTTCGACTCTTTCCGCTCTTTCTCTATCTTGTCTCTATCATATCATCGCCATCGACATCGTCATCCTCATCACCATCGCCATCGTCATCGTCATCCTCGTGTTCGTCGTCACGACTGTCATTTCTTTTGCTTTAAGCGCCTTTTATGCGTAATTCAATTGGATTTACAGGGTGCTTGTGGACACTTGAGTGTCTGTCAATATTCTTCTTCCAGCTAGCTAAGCGAGTGTGTGTCCCCCTTCTCCCCTTCTCTTGTAACTGACCAGATAATAATAGTATTCCCTATGGTAATGCACACATACTCAGCGTTTTGTTGTTTGTGTGCATTCAATTATAGCTGTGGATATTGAAGTTTCGTTTTGTTTTCGATTTGTCTAGACCATTGTTTGACGAACGCTCTGGTCCAGCACATAAGCGCATTCATCGCCTGTATGCATTGTATCTATCATATTTGCTAGGCTGCTTAACGAAATTACATTTTCTGTTGCCCCGAGGTGTGGCATCACCAGCCTCCAAATCGATATGTTAACAGCACAAATCTCTGCTCCAAACTACAATTCGGATAGTAAATCGAAGTCGCATTTGTAATTAATTTGTGAGAGTGAACAAAAGCGAAACACAGCAACTACCAGCAACTATAAACAACTAAATCCTTTGTCTAAGCTCAGTTGAGTGTGATATTTTGATAGCTCACTGCACTGTGTGTGTGTGTGTGTGTGTGTGTGTGTGTGTGTGTGTGTGTGTGTGTGTGTGTGTGTGTGTGTGTGTGTGTGTGTGTGTGTGTGTGTGTGTGTGTGTGTGTGTGTGTGTGTGTGCTTGTGTTAGATAATTCTAGCAAAATAATTATCATCCAATTTGCTGTGCTTAATAAGATACAAATGTAATTAAAGAGTGAATATGAAACTTAATTATACACGTTATGCGGAAGGGAAGAAGGATGTACTTAAAGAGTGTCAATGTATGTATTAAATGAGCAAAAGTATTCAGCTTAAAGTAGAGCTCCGTCTGCCCGTCTATCCGCACCTAAAAATAACTATATCTCGAAAACTATTAGAGCAAGAGCTTCTAAAATTGGTAACATTTTTCAAAAGAATTCAAATTGTAATTTCACAATTTTTGTTTTATTAAATATTATATGTTTCGAGACTGGACGTTCCATACTATCATACTGTTCATTTAGAATGGGATTGAAGGGTCTTATACTTTTATGTCTACAGGGTAAATATATGACAGACAGTAGGAACCTCTTTGACCTAATAAATTATATATATTTATATTCTTGATCAGCATCAACAGACAAGATGTTATAGCTTTCTGTCTGTCTCTCCGTATGAACAAATATCTTTGTAGACCTAAGGGACTAAAAGTAGATAGATCTGTTCTTTCGCCTTCATTTGACAATACTGGTTATATCGATATACCAAATATACATTTTAATACACTTCAGTATTTCTCGGGTATATTAATATTCCATATTTAAATACCACACTGTTTTGCATTTATTGAAAACAGTTAGCGGATATCTTACAGTCAAGCATACTCTACAGTAGCTTTCTTACGCACTTTGCTTATTGCCAACTCCATTTAGTAATTTATTACATTATAAATCCCAAATTCAATTACAATAAATGTTCACAAATTGTATTAAAACTAGAGCTGCTAAATTTGGCAATAATGTTGACATTTAAAAAATTAATTCACATTCTCAAACTTCACTCATTTAATTGCCGATTTCAAGTGTCTCTCTGTCGAGCTTACTCACATGATTTTCGCATGTGCCTCAACCTGAAAGTTATGTGCGACATCCTTGCCAAATTTGTGTATCAGCTTCCCACAGCAATTTCCACGTAATGATGAAATTTATGACAATTATAATGGCATATATCAGACACAAAATGGCTATTAAAATTGTCGGCAGGCGCGTATTGTGAGAAGATTAATCAAAATGTGGCACAGACTCGTTAAATTCGAGATTCGCAGCACGCAGTTGTCCGATGACGTTATCAGTTTGTACATTTTTTTGTGTGCGTCGGTTCCATGCACATTTTAAATAGATTTTTAATGAAGTGAAGTAGGCCAAATGGATTGTGTAAAGCGCTTATCAGCGGCATTTCATTGTGTGCACTTTGTAATCGAATGGATTTTATTTATTGGAAGCCAAAGACATACACACGCATACACAAAAAAAAAAGAGAGAAAAGAACTTTGCATTGATTTTGGCACGCCAAGCCATGAAGGCGGAGAAGTGAACTGAACTGACAGACAAGTGAGAGACAGACGAGTGCTTTAGATTTATAGCCAGATACGAAAGAGGGAGATTGCGTGAGCATATAATCATCTTATATTGTATGGAATATGGAACTCTCTCTCTCTCTGGTGGAAGAGGAGGAGGATGCTGAAGTTCCGCCTGAACTTTTGATGATTTCTCAACTTTGGCGGAGGAGTGCGACTGCTTCCTAGCATGAATGAATGAAAGATTGCGTGGGATAATCTGCGTCGCATTCAATTTAATTTCACAACTATTGCGGCTGCCACCGACGCTGCATCTAAAGCTGAAGCTGACGCCGAAGCCCTTCCTGTGTGCCACAAAGAACTTTCAAAACTTCACTGACGACAGATGAGAGGACAGAACAGAGAGACAGACAGACAACTAGAGACACAGGGACAGAGCTATGTTATATATACGTTTGTGTGTGTGCTCAGACAATGCGAGTACTACAAGCAGAAAACAAGTGAGCATTCTATAAAATAATTGATGACTGACTGACTCAGACCCCAGCAATAATTTTTATGCCTCTGGAGCACACACACACACACTTGAGTATACTACACACTAAAATCAAATGCCACTCGAAATTCAGCGGCAGTTACTACGCGACTGCCTGAAGATGAAGCAGAGAAACTGAAGCTGAAACTGAAGTGTATCTGGCAGATGCCGCTGCTTCAATTGCGTGTGACTTTTGTGTTCTGAGTGTGCGTGTGTGCATGTGTGTGTGTGTGTCAGAGTGTGTGTAGTTATGTTGTACAATCTCTGAACATCTGTAGCACAAATGAAATCTTCAGAACTCAAGGGACCGTGCTGCTTGGCAATGTTCTTGCCTCCGATTCTGCTTCTAGTTACTGATGGTTACTGTGGCAATCGCTGCCGCATGTGGAATTCACATGTTGCGCATTTTGCCCACACACTCGCACACACACACACTCGCACACTTTAACTCTCTAAAGTATATTATAGAGCCAAGGCAGAGGCAACAATGCCTTGCTGCTGTTTGCTTTTTTGCTTTTTGCTTTTTTCGGGCCAACGCTGGCTTGTCTTGTAATCAAACAATTAAAGATGATTTTAATTAATCTATTTATAAGCGACGACGTGCACATTCACTTGGAAACCCGCCCTCCGTTTCAGCCTTCATAACTGCTCAAAAATTTATTCGACAGCGAGTTGAAGGGAGGCATCCCGAGGGGGAAGGAGGACAAACTGAATGGGATGGCAAGCTGTGAGTTCCATGAGAGATAGAGGCATTAGACATGATGACAACAACAACAAGAAGTAACGAAAGCAAACACAACAAACATCTTTAAATTAATTAAGCGTAATTGTTGTTGAATTAGAAACAAAAGTTTCAGCCATGAATTATGCTCGATTGCGCTGTGACGTCCCGTATCTGTTGTTACATGCAATCGTACATTGCGAACGCGTGTAGTTACAAGATACAAAGATACAACACAATAGATTAAACACACTCACAGAAAGAGACAGACGTAGAGAGCGAGATGCAAAGAGCGAGCATATGCATGCAATAAGCAAATTATTTATTATGCCATCAGTTAAATAAGTGGCACAAACCCACAAAACTGAACATCTGATGACTCTTATCATTTGTATCTCATTAGAGAGAACTTCTTTCAATCTATCGTATGTAGCTCAAAGTTTCAGCTGCTGCTGGTCAGCAGCAGTTGTTGTTCGCAAAACTTATTTGGCACACACACACTCACACAATAATTTATGATGATGCCCAGCAACAACAAGTAACAAATCGATGGCAACCAACTGATGATGATGCCACACACACACACACACTCTCAGTGGCAATGTCAAGCTGTCGCTGAACACTGGCCAACACAGAAACAGAAGAAGTAGTAGTAAAAGTAAAACAACTTTCTACCCTTACTTAATACGCTTACCTCGAGCAGATAATGCATGAAACTTATCTAGCATATCAACGTTGCATTCTAATACCCATTTTCTAAGCCAACAATTTATGATGGTTCCTCTAGGTGTTCCCCTATCAGCTACCTACTTTTCTGAATTCATTTCTTTTTGTTACGCGTATCGATGATCGACATCTAATCCAATGTTAAGTCGCAGCCTATGAACCCAAATGCCCCGCTTCGTTGTTGTTTCTTCGCCTAGGTAAGAGTATTATGCTCTCTGTCAACGTCTCAGTCCCCAGAATATTTCGGGCTCGTCTTACTTGTAACATGCGTTTCTGGTCTTTGGTCTTTCAAGTTGTGCTCAAATGACAATTAATCACCGCAGGAGTCAAAGATGTTCGATGCTCCTACAATCCCATTCCTTTCCATCTTTTCCCATTCCCATTCGCTTTCCGAAATTCCCATTCTCAATTCTCATCCCTCTTCCCGTTCCCATGGATATTGTGTGTTCGTTCGGATTCGAGTTCGAGGTATGCTGACACTGTCCTGAAACCAAACCCTTGTTTGCTAGAACGCTAGAAACAACAGCTGTAATCTAGTAGGGAGGAGAACAGAAATACACTCTATACAACCCCTAAAATTATGACTAGCCGCCGCCTCTCCTCTCGAGTCTCCATATATATGTATATGTTCTTGTATTATTGTTATTACTCTGTGTGTGAGAACGTATGACAGGAACTTCGACTTGGAAAGGGTAACAGCTCGCGTAAATTGTTAAAAAAAAATGAAGTGAAATGAAAGCCAAATATCAAAAAAGTGTGAGTATTACTCGTTCAAATCATTACCATGCATTTGTCAAGGCCTGAGAATTATTTTGAATGTCGCTGCTGGTTCTGTCAGCTTGTCTGTCCATCAGTCCGTCTGCCAGTCAGTCCGGCTGACTGCCACTTTTGAAAGGGGATCATTATATGCCAATTGGCGATTGTTTGTTTCCCACTCGTTACATACGAGGGTCGCTAAATTAATACCCGCTTCTTCGCTACTTGGCCAAATTGCAATTACTTAAAATGGGATCATTGATTTCTGATCTAATGTTACACAATTTTAATGGACTTTTAAGTAAATTAATCGATTGATGTAGCGGCTCAATTTACATTCTGTCCAATTTAAATCATTTTTAATTGCTGCAAATTAGTGACACAATACTATATGTTTGTTGGTTGACAATTCAATTACAACTCAAGAGTGAATTTTTGGATGAAAGAAATGCACATTTGGAGTGAAATTCAATCGCATAAAGCAAATAACATTAGCAATGTACAATCATGAAATTCAATCTCATGTTTGAAGCTGTAAATAAATAACTTATCATCAAATAAACTGGATTGTAATTTAATCTTTCTATTCTGCTAAATAGACCGTAACAGACTTTAACTTGCGTTACTTAATCGTTGACATATTTTCACAAATCCCTCAATTATCTCACTTTTTAAAATTCCATCAACCAAATAGTTTTCTCATATCCAAATTTATAATGTTTCAACAAATTGGTATCCCACTGATTGTTGTTTTTGGTGTCGCATTTTCGGTTTTATGGCTCGAAGTTAATGGTCACCATTTTTGTGGGGCCTCATGTCAAGGTGATTCATTCATTCAGAACGTTTATTAATAGAGTGTGTTTTGTGTGTGTGTGTGTGTGGTTAGAGATAGCAAAAGTGTTGAACTGATAAGTTTGAAGTAACCCTCGCATTTGGGGGGGTTGTTTAATTGCAGTACGCATTTGAATTTGAATTTGAATTTGAATAACGGTTACATGTTCAAATTATAACAGTAATTGCGCGAACGTCGCCTCGTTTGTGGCATGTTCCATACTCTTGTTATTGTTGTTGCATCTCTTTATCAATGCATTAAGTGCCACCGACGCAGTCGCTCTCATTTATGAGGGCTCCCTCTCACCCTCCTCAGCCCAATCCACCCCAAAAACTCAAATGCAATCGTGCCGCGCGCTGACAAGAAAAACAAAAATATACAAAATACAAAATACAAAATACAAAATACACATGCAGCACCGAAATCGTAAAATAAAACAAAAAATAAATAAAAATGGAAATACACGATGGCGTTCAAAAAAGGGCACGCTTTTCATAATAAACATTAGCGGGCGACATGCAGTCATTCAGTCGCTCATTCAGTCAGTCATTCGCTCAGTCTGTCGCATCGGAGTTGACCCCGCTCTGCCCCTGCATCGTCTCCTATTCGCTGTGGTCTTTAGGTCTCGGTCTCTCGCGCCTCCTTGGTCTCATGGTTCGCTGGCGTCCGCTTGTTTGTTTGTTTGTGAATTGGTCGTCTTTAGTTACACTTGAATACGTTTTGTATGTCCAACTGTCCGCTATGCGAATGTGTGTGTGTGTCTCTATGTGGTAGTTACTCTTCCCACTTGCACACTTTGCACACACACACACACACACGCTTTGCACTCCACTTCACCTACTTTGGCTGCACTTTGCAGTGCGCTTAAAATAGAATTGCATACTTAGCGGCGCAGGAAGCGACCACTGTCAACGCTTTTGCTAAGTTCCCTTTTGTCTTTGGTCACAAATGTCCACCCAGAGAGTGTGTGAGTGTGAGCGAGAGGGAGAGATAGAGAGTGAGTGTGTCTTATTATAGTGGTAAGCAAGGCAGCAGCTACTTACGCGTTGGCGTTATTTGTTCTTGTTGTCTGCTGCACTGCGGCAACGTTGCTCGAAGACAGAAGGGACAGAGACTGAGCGCCTTCTTATGAGTAAACATGTATCCAGTTACTGCCTTGTATACTCCTTCGTATCCTTTTTAAGCCTGCCAGCAGTCTCTGTGTGTGAGAGTGTGTGTGTTTAGGGCATCTGTAACCTTATCGCTATTCAGTTGAGTCTCACTTTTTTGTGTTGCTGTTGTTGTTGCTGTTTTGTTTGCACTGCGTCCTGCACGTCAATATTTCATAGTTGCTGCCAGCTGCATGTGTATTTGTGTGGATGTGGTTGTGTGTGTGTGCGCGTATATTCATTTATTCATTAAATTGAACACTTCACATAATGTTGCCTGTGGTGCCGCAGTGCACGCAAGCAAGCACACATCCACATACAGATACACATACACGCACACGCACACCGTTTCAAATATCCTGCTGGTGCTCTTGGCTCCACTCACAATATCAACAACATCATAACATCATCACTTCTCAGCATCGCAGCATTGCGGCATTGTTATTGTTATTGTTATTGCTAGTTGTTGTTGCTGTTGTTGTTAGGTTCTTATTGTTGTTTTTGCTGTCGGCAGCAAAACATTCGAAGCACTCAAACAAAACACTCACAGTCACAATCACGGGCACTCACTTGAGTGTAGCTTACAAAACTTCCCGCATAAAACACACACACTTTTGATCTCGCTCGAACGTGCGATCTTTCGTTCAATGTGTTTGCCGAATATTATTCGTTTGGCGCGATAAAATTCGCCATTAACCGTTTTTCGTTTTCGATGCAGTTGCGCGACACGACGACGATTGCGCGATACGTGCGATTACGTTGACGTTACGAATTGAAATGAATTCACTCTCTCTCACAGGCTGCTCACTTGTGGCACCGCTTACTGCCTGCTGCCTGCTGCTCACAGCCACCACATAGCGATATACTCACGACACGCTCTCTCTCACGCGCGCTCACTGGCGCTCGCTCTCTCACTTCAGTTGGCTTTACGTAGAGCGCCCTTTCTCAGCTCAGTTGTGAAGTTGGCGCAGGCAAACGGCAAAAGGCAACAACAGCGGCGGCAATTGGCAGCATCCCCAGTAGCAATAGAGGAGAGCACGTTGCGTTTTTGTTGTTGTTGCTGTTGTTGGAGCTAGCATATGGGCAGGAAGTAGAAGTGGGGAGCAGCAGCAGCAGCATTGAGCTGTTGCCGATGATGCCTCGCCTCTCCTCCACACACAGTGGAGAAACTATGGACGCACTTTACGATGTATGCCTCTTTGGCATTACACTAGTGTATTTTGTATCTTTTTCCTGTGATTCTAATTTTACACACGAAATTCCAGAGATGCTTTCATATTTTCGTTTGATGATTTATTGACTGCAGCGGCAATTAAAGGCCTTTTATTTCACTTTTTATCAACTTCATTCATTGACATTGACGTTGGGGGCGCTGCTTGTGTGTTTTATTTATATTTTTGTTGTGCGCGCACCCACAAACACACACGCACACACACATAAGCACAAACACAAATACAGGAGGAGTCTTAGACTTTTTGTCTGGCTGCGTTGTCTTTTCACTTTTGGCTCAAACAAACATGTAGCGGCATTTCACTTTTTGCAATAATATTCACAAATTGCAATTTTCACGGATTAATTTATTTTTCGTTGTTATTTTTTTTTTGGTTTGTTTGTCGTCGTTTGTTTAAGGAGCGCATTCCAATAGCATAACTCAGCAGCAGCGTCGCCAATCAGAACCTGCTCCTGAAGTTTACAGCATCCAACTGATATGAAAAGGTAAGAACGGCGACACCTAGCGGCTGCGCATGGCAGTAACCGTGTTATAGCAGTAAGCTGCATAGTGTGAAGCACGCAGTTTCGATAGTGCGATACATTTCGATTCAAATCGATAAATTCGTTGAGTCATTTTCTTAGCTAAACGTATTCGTTAAGAATCGTTCACTTAACTCAGCTGTCTACTGCATGTAGCCTAGACACAAACCTCCCACATTTTGAAGAATAATCGAAGCGTCTGAAACTGTACTGACAGTTATACTCAAACTGTCATGTTTAAAATAAGTGAGATAAACATTTCCAATGGAAATTTTCCATCCCCCGAAAAATGATTTGTCTTTTGGTTTTCTTATTATGTGATTTCATTACTAAACGAATCCTGTTTTTTCGTATCTTGAGATTTAATCTTATCTAAGCGAAATGCAAAAGTTACCAACATATGTATATATGGGAAATTCTCCAGAAACTGCAACCACCGCCAAAAACTTCAAAGTCTATAAAAGTATGTTTTCTTCACATTTGTTTATAGGGAAAACATTAAATTTAACTAATATAAGTTAGTTAAAACAGCATAATAAGTATGATGAAAAAAAATGTCACGTGCGACAGTGATTAAAATTTAATTAAAAAAAAAAAACATAATATTTTTAAGTCAAACCAAATGCATTATTTAGATAAATATATACATAATACATTTGCTTGATCTGGTTTTTGAAAAAGTAACTTCTGTCTGTGTCGCGTGCAAAACTTTTTTGATTTTGTTGAAAACGAACAATTGCCCAAAATCAATCTTAGCACCAATTATAGTGCTAAACAAGATCTATAAATTTTAGTTTTTACAAAATTAAAATAATGTCTTGGCACATGTTTTTTTTCAGTTTGAATGCGTACAAATGTCGCATTTGACATTAGAGAATTACCCACATATACTCTTTTGAAACTATACGTAGGTCACTCATTCACAAATTTGATTCACCCAAACTGAATCACAATTAGCTCTATATTTGTCGATAATATATATTATTTTCATTTACTGTAGATTAAAAGCCTCTTTCATAATGAACCACATAATTAAAATAAATGTATACATTGTATACTATACAACATGTACATATGTATATCAGAGAGCTGCAATACACATTGTACATGTACGTAGTAAAATACCCGCACATGCAATCTTGAAACAAGTCGTATACTTAATAATTTCAGCGCAATCAGTTTGTTGTTATAATATACATATATAGGAAATACACTCATTTTCTTCACAAAACATGATTCAATGTTAAATTGAAATAAGAAATATTGAGTTTATTTTTGTTTCACACATACGGACATATGTTTATAAAGGAGAAAATCTCAAAGGTCAAAGTTGCCTACAGGCACGTTAGTAAGGGTTAATTAAAACGTATAAAATGTATTTAAATTGCATAAACATGATGACCAGATGACAGAGTACTTCCAGAGATAGGATAGCATAGATATAATGGGAACTTTTCCAGGCATCTCTCAAAGATATTACGAAATTATAAAAATATGGCGGAGCTATGGCGGTAATGTAGACAATACAAAATAGGCAAAAGATTTAGAAAGAAATTAACCTATTACAGTGAAAACTCTCTTAACGAACACCTTACTATTTTACCTGGATATTTTTCTTAACGGAAACTTTGACTTTTGCGTTTAATATAGTTGTCAAAGCAAGTTGTGGCAAAAATGTTTACACTCTATTCAGACTTCGCAATTCAAGAATTCCCTAACCTAATATATTCTCCAAAATCATCTCCAATCCCACCACAATCACAAAAGCTTAGAAATTAGTAGCAATTGTTGTTGAAGATAAAGACTCGATGGAATTTAACATCCAAGACATAAAAACGTATTCATATATTCATTTAAATTACATAAAAACTTAAGCTTTAAATTATCTAGTTCTTATACATGTCGCAGAGCACCTTCTCCATGGGCGTATTTCCAATGGTGCGCTGAAAGAAGATCGATTCGATCTTGTGGGAGTTGATCATGCGCAGCAGAGGCAACATCAACAGCAAGCGACCAAATCGAGCAATTTGCGCTGTGAACTGTGTCTTCGTATGCTGCGACAGCATAACCTGTTAATCAATAAATAAATTAATAGAATGCAATATAAATCTTGGAAAAATTTAACTTACATGAGCCTGATCCTGCAGGTTCTCGATCTGTGCCGGATCCTTAAGGCCACGGGTTTCGGGTCGGAAGAGCACAATGGCTTTGAGACAGGCGAACTCAGCGGGATCGACGAGCACAGCCTTGTACTTGCAGAAGATTTCATGCAACGTTCGCACATCGGCAGCCAACTAAAAAAGAGAAGAGAACAATCATTAAAATTACTTTGTAGGAATGAAGGAGATTAACTTACCTCCTCCTTGGTGACACAATTATCACCGTTTGCATTGTTCTCCAGGTTATTGCAATGTTCGGCCACCGAGAAGAGCGCACAGCCTGTGGGATCCAGGGGAATGCACCATTGAATGGCATTCAAGAGAAACAATTCCGACCACGACTCTTCCAGAAGTATAACCTGATCCCTAAATGACAGCCGGGCAAAGCTCGGCAGATTCTTGGCCCACTTTACAGCCATAAAAAGAAGTCTGGCACTCGTCTCGTAGACCGTCTCGTGCTGATGATTGTAGAGATTGGGCGACATGAACTGCGGCATTATGAAGCTCGCATCGCTTCTGCTGCCCGTATTCGGTTCCTCATCGTTGGTCACATCAATCGAGTCATCTGCAAAGGCAATGATTGAGAGGTAAGTTAACTGTGCAGAATTTTATAATATTTAAAAATACACTTAAATAATAAAATTCACATTGTAGTCTGAGTTTTAAAACTTAAAATAATTTATAAATTTTGCCAATGGTTTTCTCCCTAATGTAGTTTTACTATAGTTTTTAGTTATAATATTGATTGCAGATTGTCTTATGATATATACTCTAGAATAAAATAAAATAAAATAAATAATATAAATAATAAACAAGCTAAATCCTATTTAAATAAATTGCACTAATCTATTGACATTTTTTGAGCCTAATCAAAAATATATATTACAATTATAGTAATTTATGGCCAATATTGCTATTTATAATTTACGCTTATTTAATATTTATAGAAAATAATATTTTATACCAGTTTAACTATATTCGGTATTGACGTATCCTTTTCGGAACCAAATCAAATTTTTGAGCTTTAAATTATTGAGGTTGTTTTAAAAATAATATTAAAATATATATAATACTAATAATAAACTATATATTGGCACAACTTAACTGCAGATATTAGAACAGTTGACTTAACTAATAAATATATAAGAAAAAGGAAAAATAAAAACAAATGCCATTGAAACTTTATACTGTAAAGACGATGTTATCATGTTAGAATTATGTGTTCAAATACATTTAAAAATAATATCACAGGAATTTATGTCTAGTGGAATTCGTACATTTATTTTAAGGTTATCAAAAAGGCACTCAAATATAAGTAAATTTTATTATCTTCGAAAACTAAATTCTATGCATAGAATAAAATAATAACATAAGCTAAAATTAATAATTCCAAAGACAAATAATTATTATTCCTTGCTGGCCTGAAGACCTCAATCCCTCTGTCACATCTCAATGCTTTAATGAATTGCATTCGGTATAAAAATAATTATAAAACAAATAATAATTATAATTAAAAATAATAAATAATAATAAAAATAATTGACAAGTAAGAAAGTTACACTCGACTGTGAGATACCAGCTACCCATTTTTAATAAAGGCAAAATATTGCGGTATCATTTTCAAAATATACCGAAAATACTAAAAAATACCAAAAGGTATGTTTGGTATATGGTGTACTATACCATTAAAAGTATACCATAGACGGCACAATGTGCCAGATTTTCGGCCAAAGCAACTAAGAAGCGTTTTTGCCATACAAAAGTATTTCTTTAATAACTTCCACAATTTTTATCTGATCGCAACCAAATTTTCAGGAATCATAATTTATTGTCTATACCAAAATTCTAGCTTTAAAATTACGCTTGTTATTCGATTTTTTTGAGGCCGGGCGGAAGTGGGCGTGGCAAAAATTTGAAACAAACTTGATCTGCGTGCAAACATAACAAATGCTGTCGAAACAAAATTAGAGCTCTATCTCTTATAGTCTCTGAGATCCAGTGTTTCATACGGACAGACGGACAGACACACAGACGGACAGACGGACATGGCTAGATCTTCTCGGCTGTTGACGCTGATCAAGAATATATATACATTATAGGGTCGGAGGTGCCTCCTTCTACCTGTTACATACATTTCCTGTTGGCACAAAGTTATAATACCCTTCTACCCTATGGGTAGCGGGTATAATAAAATGAATAATTCCAAAAACAAGAAATATTAAATCAATATGAAATTATTATTCCTTGCTAGTCTGAAGGCCTAATTCGCTCTGGCGATGAGCCAGATAGGAAGGAATATTAATATTATTATTATTTTTGATTGTAATAACGAATATAATTCCCTATTGTAATAAGATGATTACAATAGGGAATTATATTCGTTACTACAATCAAAAATAATAATAATATTAATATTCCTTACTATTTCTATACCCGTTACCCTGGCTGACAATGTGGTTTAACTCTATGGTATATTTTGAATAGCACTATATCAATATACCAAAAACATAGCATTTTCAGTATTTTTTTGGTATAATTTAGGAATAAAACCACGCTGCTTTTATTTAAAAAGGGTAGCGGGTATCTCACAGTCAAGCATACTCGACTGTAGCTTTCTTACTTGTTTTTATATTGCTCTGTGCATCAATAAATGAATAAATAAAAAATAAATTGTTGTAAAGTATTACCATCATTATCGTTCTCTGGCATTGGACTCGCGGAGCTGATGGAGGAGACGCTGCCGCCGGCATTGTTGTTATCATTGGCCGCATCTGGAGCCGGTGAGCTGGGATCAATGGAGTGATTGCTGCTGGAGTTGGTCGAGTGCGAGATGTTGCCACTGCTGGACAACTCCATGGCGACGCCATAGGCCGCCTTCTCCTTAGGCGAATGGTGCAAGCCAGCGCTGTTGAAGATGGGAAAACCGCTGGCATGATTCATGTGATTCGTGGCCAACTGCATCGATGAGCTGAGGTGATTGTGGTGCAGCAGACGTCCCGTCGGCAGGCTGCCCAAAGCTACAAAGTGAAGCACAGACATTAGTTTCACACACATACTAAACTAAGGGGCAGTTGATGTCGAAGGAGGAGATACTCACAGGGCGGTGGCAGCAGGCTCGAGCCGTAGCAGGGCGGTGAAAGTAGCACAGGAGGTCTGCAGATTTAGGGCGTTACGCAAGTAAGAGAGAGAGAGAGAGAGAGTGAGTTATGCAAATGACAGACAGAGTGAGTGAGTGAGTACTTACCCAAAAACACCAACGGCTACGGCGGCTTCTCGCAGTGCTCGACCGTGTTCCATCTCCCGCAGTGTCTCCGGCCGTATAGTGGCCGTGTTGCGGGGCTGTCGCTCATTTTGCACGGCTGTAATTGGAAAACAAATACGAAGCACACATAAGTAACACTTCTCTCTTTCGACCACACAACTCAGCCACTGCTTTGCCTAATGTGTGTCTGTCTGCATAATGAGGAAATGTCAGTGTGACAAAATTGCTTGACGCCTCACTAAATTTTCAGCAGGTAGCGCAGCGCGTGCCTTCGCTGCGATTCTCAATCATCGCCGCCCGATTTCAAACCCGCCCCCGCCCCGCAAAACATGCTAAATTGGTTTTGTGGTCACGTGCCGTTCACGCCCACAAATTGTTTTCCCATTTGTTTATGCAATTCTGCCACACAATGAGCTCGAGTTGGCTTTAACCCTCCTCCCTCCTCCTCCTCGCAGCTTCCCCCCTCCCCGCCCGCACACTGAGTGTTGCCGTTTTGCATATGCCGAGCATAAATTATGGTTAAATAATTAGAGGCTGCATATCCGCAATTGAGTTGCGGCTATTGATTCAAACGCTGTTAATAAAGCACTCAAATTACAAGCGTGTGAATATTCGAATGACGAATACCCGCAGTGATATCACACGAATACTGCATCTACATTATTTGTTCAAATGTTACAACTGATTTTCAACTATAATTAGGAAAAGTACAACGAGTATAAAGTGTGCTCTATAGCACGGTGTCTAATTTAATTTTGAAATGTACAGTGAAAACTTTCTTAGCAAACCCTTTTGTAAAGAGAAACCTTCTATGACGTTCTTTTTATAGAGTTTTTGGGTCAATATTGCCTTTATTTTTCAGACTTTATTTTTAGAGCTTCTTCAAACAATTATCGAACTAAACTCAGTCTTTGAATTTGTTGTACATTGCAACTTGTGATTTAAAAGACATTTCATAATCATATCATGTGTCGAATAATAGAAAATAAAAAAAATATTAGATGTAGAGAACAGTGTCGAAACACTGATAAAAAATATATAATATATATTCTCGTTCTTAAATGAAGACTTTAGCGTTGCCAAAACTTCAACGAAACGGAAAATTCTTGTTTAATAAACGTAATCTTCCATTTAATAAATACCTCCATTTAAATGTTGGATCTTATTTTAACCAGAATTAAGTTTGTACGCATCAAAGTACGAATTAGTCATATTTTAAACTTCGCAACTCTTAATTTAATAATTTGTTTTCCCTATTTAAAATGTATAGCAATTCTAAATACTTTTTTGAACAACTGGTTTGGGAAATAAGAAACTTTAAGAATACATTTTTAAATCGAAAAATTCCATACTGAAACCTAATTAATTAAAGAGTTTTTTTTGTTGTTTTATTTTGGTAATGAAATTGTAGTGTGTTTTTCATCCTTGAAATCAAGACAATATTTTGTGAAATGAATTAGCTAACATTATTATTCAAATTTGAAGTAAAGTAATTGAAATTTAAGTAAATATTTGAGACGGCGATAAAAATATATAAAAATCCAATCTTTGTATTGTTTTAACCAGATGCTCCTCTTGGATGGACAGAAGTGGCCCTACATTGGATGTACATCCAAGAAAGTTTTAATTATTGAAAAAAAGATTTCCGCCTCTTAAATCTTGTGACAATAGTGGAGACATTACAACTGCAATATTTCTCACAGAAAAGAGATTTCTGTTGATTCATTTGGAATTGCTAAACCTAATTTAAAAAACTTTTAGTTCAACGAAAATGTTGAAGCATTTTTAAAATTTGCAAATAATTTACTTTAATCCTTTTTCTATTAATTTTGCAAATAAATTGTATTGTACACATTTAGTGTCATTAACAAAAAAATCAGTTGAAACTTTGTTACACTAACACGTGAGTTAAAGAAAACAATTCGTGAGTTTGTCAGTCCATCAAAGACTGATCAATAGTCGAAGTATACATATAGACATGAGAAGAGACAATGTGTGCTCATTCAAGTGCCGCAAAGCTCTTCAAAAATCTGTCAAAGACAACAAACCAGCCAGCAGGTAACAAATCAATTGAGTGAGCAATATGTAAATAAAGCGCAACCAAACCAACGAGGACAACACGACACGACACGCTTTTGGAGATGAATCCTCCCCAGGAGACTATTCGAAAATATATATTTTGCCGCTGCTCATTCGTGGGAAAGGGTTAGAGCTAGAGCTCTTCATCTGCTGATGAGCGATGTTTACATTAGACGCGTGTGCAACTCTGTCTCTCTATTGAGCAGCAATTAAACGTGCTTCAGTTCATTAGAGCGTTGTCGGGATTATCAATATGAATTCGAGGTTAATAAGTACAAACTAATAGTCACTGCTCTGTTGTGTTGCTTACCATCCTTGTTCATGCCCATTTGGAGGCACTTCTTAAGCCTGCATGCCTGACATTGATTCCGATGCGCCTTGTCCACAATACAACGTCCGGTGCCCGCCTGGCAGCTGCAAATGCGAAATAGAAATGAAAAAATGCGTGTTTCGATTAATTCAAGTTGAATTTAACGACCTCGGTCGTAATTGAGTTATACTATACAGTCTGATAACAAGATTTGTCGTGTCAAAAATTGCAACATTTGTCAGATCCCGAGCAAACGAATCGAAAGAGCGTAAGACCTTAGGACAAAAGCCACTTCAGTAGCAGTAGAGCAAAAAGTATCTTTCAGTTCGTACTCGTATCTATCGGCCTTTTGTTCGATGGCTGAGTCGGAGTCGGAGTCTGTGTGTGTGCACTTGTGGCATTTTAATCAAATCACGATTCAGTCTGAGTGGCGTGCATGAAATCATTTACCACCCCCTCTTGGCAATCGCTTTGTCACTTTAGCTTAGTGCTCAGTCCTTGCATCCCTTTCGCACTCACTACCCAGCAGACAGTCACAGAGCAGACAGCGTCTGCGCCAAAATTCAAAACACAAAAAACACAAATGGCAAAGGTTCTTAACTGACAGCGACTCCTCGAAGAGGCAGAGCAAGTGTATCCATCCATTTCTATTTCCATCTTTTTCCTATTTTATGTGTTTTGTGGCGCCACTGCTAAAGTTTTGACTAACTAACAAAGCACTTAGCCAAATGTATCTCTATACTACTCAAACTCTACTCTCGCATGTGTGTGTGTGTGCCACATTCTCCACTAGCAGTTGTGTATAAAATATGCAAATTCTTCGATTTCGAAAACAAATCACGTAGATTGAGGCTGGGCGGCGACCAGAGTCAATTATTTTACTTTCACGTTCCGTTCACGTCCTTTTGCAATATAAATATATGCTTTTATATACTCGTTTACTCGATTATCAGTTTGGAGCCACATCAAAATGCAAATGACATAATTGAAATAGTCAAATGTGTTTTTTTTTTTCCCAATATTTGACTATTTTAATTATGTCATTTGCATTTTGATGATTTACTAAAAGTTTAAGGTGCAATATCTATTTATAAATATTATCAAATTCACATATACGTATATAGTATATAATAATAAAGTGTGTATGAATAACATAGCACTAATACAATTTAAAAGTTAAGTATATATCTTCGTATATGGATTTGTACTGTGCCTTATCAAAGTCAAGAGTTCAATTGCACATTTCTAATCTAACTCATGTATTTTTAAAACACTTTCAAATAAAACCAATTAAAAAAGCCAGAGTATGCTCGACAATGAGATACCTGCTGCCAGTTTTGAATAACAGCAAGGCAGTGCGGTAATATTCTTAAAATATACCAAATATACTAAAGGCTTTAGCTTCGAAGCTTATATACATGTATTTTATACCCATCTGCTGAAGATACCAAAAGATGAATAATATGTTTCGGAATCAATGCAATTTCTAACATACAATTGAAATTATTAATAAACCGTATACTATAACTTGAACAAAATACCAAATACAATTTATAAATGCAAATAAAATAAGTCAAAAATAAAATAATACATTTTAAAGTAAAATAAAATAAATGAACAATAAAATTATTGGTTTACTATAAGCTAAACAAAATACAAAATTGCAAAATTTTTAAATGTCAAAAATAAATAAAATGAACGTTATCAAAACAAAAAAAAAGACATTTAAAATTAAAGCGGATTTAAAAAGTTGCAGGAGGAAAAAAATCAATACAACAAATTGCTAATTTGAAACTAAGAAATATGAATCCAAAAAAACTATGAATTTTGTTAGCTCCGAATGTGTGCCAAACAACGCGAGCTTCTAAAATTATATAACGAATGAACTCGTTTAATAAACAAAATATGAACACTGAGAACTAATGCAGCCCGTGAAGTCAGTCTGGCAGCCTTGAGGACACATCAATTATTGATGGCCAAGTGTAAACTTTTACACTTCTCGAAGCGTTACGTGACCAACAACAAAACAACAACTTTGTCTGTCTTCGCTGTGGCATTTGCAACGTTCTCAATACGCTACGCGCTGTGAGGACACAGCGAAGGAGGCCATTGGAGAGTCCTTGCAGCCGCCTTTGGTATCCTGCTGCGTAAATTGAAATATTAACTTTAATTGATTTCAACTGATGTTAATAAATGTTTCATGATGAGTTTACGAGCATAATCACGCCATTTGTCTGTCGCATATAAAAAGCCAATGCAATCGCATTGAAATTTCAATTTCAATTCCAATTTCAACACAAACATTCAATAGGAATGGTGCTACATCGACTCTTTCCGGCCATGTTCCCGGCCAAGGATACCGAACCGGCCAAGTCACGAAATGCAACGCTTTATCTGCTGCGCTGCGTCTTCTTCATGGGCATACAGTCGCCGCCAAAGAACTTTTTCCTCGTCTACATTCTGTGGTCATTTGCCCTCAATTTGTGCTCGACCTTTTATCAACCCATTGGCTTCATATCGGGCTTCATCAGTCATCTGTCGGAATTCTCACCAGGTGATTTTCTCACCTCCATGCAGGTGACCTTCAACGCGTATTCGTGCTCCACCAAAGTGATCATTGTCTGGCTGCTGCACAAACGCTTTGAGCAAGCCAACTTGATACTGGATCAGATGGATAAACGCTTAACACAACCGAGAGAAAGAAGCAAGGTTCACAGTGCCGTCTCATTCAGCAATCGGATCTTCTTTGGCTTCATGACCGTCTACATGGTCTATGCCACCAGCACCTTCATTAGCGCCGTCTCCTTTGGCCGACCACCGTACCAGAATTATTATCCGTTCCTCGACTGGCGTTCGAGTAAATGGGAATTTTGGCTGCAAGCTGGACTGGAGTATTTTGCCATGCTGGGCGCCTGTTTTCAGGATGTTTGTGTCGACTGTTATCCCATCAACTTTATTCTACCGTTGCGTGCACACATGCGGAATTTTGCGGAGCGTTTGAGGCAACTGGGACAGGATCCCAATGAAACACCGGAAGAGAGCCACGAGAAGCTCATTGAGTGCATACTGGATCACAAGGTTATACTGCGGTTCGTATGAGTTTAGAAGTTGTGAAGTTAACTTATGACTGGCTTAAAAAACTGTAAAACGTTCTTTAATATCTTTGTGGCCATTAAGTGAGAAAACGGTGTTGATAAGTGAAATTTGATGTAGCTTAAACACATTCGCTGTTTGATGTCCTTAACTTCATATTATTCATTAATTACATTTTTATATAAAAAACATATGCCAATAAGTGAATTTTAGTGCAATTTAAGAAACTTTCATACTTTTTTTTAATCTCTTTTTTCCTAAGTCTGACCATTAAGTGAGAAAAAGGTGTAGATAAGTGAAATTTGGTGTACAATTGTTTAAACGCATGCGTTGTTTTGAAGTCCTTAACTTCATATTATTCATTAATTACATTTTTAATAAAAACATGCCAATAAGTGAATTTTAGTGCAATTTACACCCATTTTTCACTTAATGACTTTGTTTCTACTTAGCGTCCATACTGTTAACAAATACACTGATTACAATTTTAAAAAAACACACTACGTTAGAATAAAATATTTCTATTGTTAGTAATCTCCAATCATTCCTCTCTTAACGGCCACTTCGTATTGCATCACATCCACTTAACGGCCATACTGTTTACTTAATGCATAGACAACAATTTTGCAAAAAACACACATAATTCGCAATGAAAAATTCTGCTGCTTGATTTGAAGTCTTTTTCATTTAACTGCTTCGCCGTTAAGCGAGGTTTTATTTAGAAGTTTTCTTTCAGTTCTAATGTAAAATCAATCTAATGCTACTACTTTTTGCCTTGCAGCTTTTGTGATACACTGCGTCCTGTCATCTCGGGCACCATCTTTGTGCAGCTGCTTGTTGTGGGTTTAGTGCTGGGCTTCACCATCATTAACATTGTGCTTTTTGCCAACTTTGCCTCTCGCATAGCGGCACTTTCATTCATGACAGCTGTGCTGTTGGAGACTACGCCTTTCTGTATACTCTGCAATTATCTGACCGATGACTGCTTCGATCTGGCGGATGCCTTGTTTGAGTCAAATTGGATTGACAAGGAGCAACGCTATAAGAAAACTCTGATTCAGTTCTTGCAGAGCCTTCAGAAGCCAATTGTTTTCATGGCCGGAAATGTTTTTACCATTTCCGTTGCCACCAACATTAGTGTAAGTAAAAATATTGCAAAATCCGAGAAATTAATTTCGAAAAGTCAAAGTTATTTAAACTTTCCAGGTTGCGAACAGTTTAGTAAAAATATTTTAATTTACTCGTAAAGAATTTTCTTAAATCATTATATACACAAAGACTATGCAGTTAATGATAATTTAAAAGAAGTTTTAAAAGTCTATTTAGATTTTAAAACTTGAATTTCAAAAATATGAACTAAAAACAAACCATTTCAAATGCCTATTTCGAAAAGAAATTGTGATTTACATTCAAAATAGAAAAAACCCTATTCAGATTTTTAGATTGGCCTTTTTTAACTAGTTAATTAAATGCCAAATATAAATTCTTCACTAATATATTATTATTGCTTTCTTGCAGGCCACCAAATTTTCATTTTCTGTTTTCACGCTGGTGAAACAAATGAACATTGCCGAAAAACTATCCCAGCCAAGTGCAATTGAATAGAATACATTTAAATAATATTACACTTATTATAAATACAATTTAATTTAATAAACTGCTCAAATTTTGATAATAAAATGTTTTCAGATTGCAGCCAATTGACAATAATTGAAATCTTCGGCACCAGAGGGATATACCTTGTATATATACATTATATAGTATACAAAGTAAACCCATTTTTTTTTTGGGAGCGCACATTGACTTCGCTGACTATCGGAAAAACACGTCACGTAGCAAAAGAAAAATATACTCGTTTACTAGTTCTGGTCCTCTAGTTGGTCCCTAAGCCATTTGTCTGCATATGAGTGTCTGCATGTGTGTGTGTGTGTATGTGTGTATGTGTGCGTGTCATACCCTCGTCGTGCAGGACTCACAGGACTCTGCTCCATTTTCGTTTGAAGGGCGAATTGAGCCGCCCCTTTTTTTTTGTCTTTTTTCATCTTCTAACTTTGTTGCGATTTGGCTTAGCCTGCTGCCTTGCTGCCTGGTGGGTGAATGGATGAGAGGATGAAGTTCGCGTTTCGAAGGTCTGTTGTGGCATGAAACTAAGAGGGGGCGGAGTGCGGTCACATTTGGCCAAGTGTTTTGCGCTTAAGCCCTCCATATCAATCTCATGGGACCGCAAGGATATAGAGATTTCGACGTTTCTGATTTACCGTCACAAAGTTTCTGGATGGGGCACAAAAACACACACACACACACACACACACAAAGAATATACATTACGAAATCATAATTTTATGTTGACTGCAAAGATTTTGTCGCCAAAGTTATTTGTCTGTTCCACGATGATTTAATGATAATTGAAAACGGAAATGGAAATGGAAATGGATACTGACAATAAAATAGTATACGATTATGGCCCCAATGTGTTTGCCTACAAATTATGCTAGTTTTCTCAGTCTGCGTGCCAAGGACAATGCCACTTATAGCAAGAGCAAGTTGACAAACAAATGGCGTCAACGTTCTAGGGGAAAAAGTAAAAAACAAACATAAAATAAAATCCGCACTTTAAATTCAATTACATTTTGCGCCACTCGCTCGGTTTTTTTCTACATCGAAAAGCGGCAGCAAATGGATTTGGAAGCTGCACATGATGCTCGGCCAGGATTTGCATAGAGTTCAGCTGGAGTTCAAGTTGCGTTGCCGCGACTTCAACGAAGTCAACGATGGCAAATGTGCGCATTCAAAAGTTGACGCGCCAAATCCCAAAGATTTGAATAATTGTAATAAATTTAGGAAACATTTCGTAAGCCTCCAGACACCAGGCGAGGCACATTCAACCACCCAACCACCCAACACCCAACGCCACCACCCGCCCATTGCCATTAGCCACTTGCTAAATGGCAAGCGACATTTTATGGTCATGGGCGGGTCAGCTAGGATCAAGTAAGAGTCCTTTGCTGCTTTGTTAGTCTACCTACCGATAAATGAGCTTGCGTCGCCACTGCGCTTGAAGAAACAGGAGCAACCATTGCATGCGTGCAAACAGAACAAATGCTGTCGAAAAAAAAAGATCTATCTCTTATAGTTTCTGAGATCTAGGTGTTCATACGGACGGACGGACAGACGGACATGGCTAGATCGTCTCGGCTGTTGATGCTGATCAATAATATATATACTTTATACGGTCAGAGATGCCTCCTTCTACCTCTTACATACATTTCCTGTCGGCACAAAGTTATAATACTCTGCTACTCTATGGGTAGCGGGTATAAAAATTACATAATTAGCAAGAGACATTTTATGGTAGGATCAAGTAAGAGTCCTTCGCTGCTTTTTGTTATTCTACCTACCGATAAATGAGCTTGCGTCGCACGCTGCGCTTGAAGAAACCGGAGCAACCATTGCACGCCAGGATGCCGTAATGTTTGCCCGAACTGGTGTCGCCACACACCACACAGATGAGTCCCAGATTCTGGCCCTTGAGGCGTGGCAACCCAGATTGATCCCCCCGATGCCTGACTGGCTGCCTGATGATTGGAGGCAATGGATGCCGCGGCAGCTGCTGCGGCTGCAGCTGCACTGTGATTCCATCCAAGTAGGCGACTTGGAGTGGACAACGATGGAGCCGCCGAGACCGGAGTGTGGGCTGGTGTTGATGGCGGCGGCGGTTGTTGTTGTTGCTGTTGTTGTTGTTGTTGTTGTTGGCCATGTGTTGGCGGTGTGTAGCAATGACGTGCTGGACTGTGCAGCTCTAGAAACAGAAAAGAAAAGGGGATATGCAATAAAAAATCACTTATGTAGTTCATTTAAATTAAATTGCAATTTGTCAAAAGGCGCAGGGGGGGAGGAGGGGTGGAGAAAGAACCTTTGCTCGTCTGAGATCTAATCCCTGCGTGCCGACATTGACGCCCTGTAATCCGCAAATATATTTACACATTCAATTAGGGTGCCATTAAGCCAAACGGCTCGAAGGACTTCTTTCTCTGCCCGTCTGCTGCTCTCGGGGGACAATTGTTTTGCCATCACACCCTAATTTGATTGTAGTTTTCGCTACTGATTTCTTGATGCACTTAACCCTCAACTCAATTCGACTTTGTTACACACTCGCCACTTGGCCGTGCACTGGAGCGATTCTCAATTCTCTGGCATTCATGCAGTCTGTTGCCAAACTCTCTCCTCTCTCTCTCTCTCTCACACTCTCTTTCTGACTTCACTTGTCTGTCCGTCGGCTTTACTGGTTTCTTGTCTGGTACACCAACTGTGGTCTAATGCCAGCCGGATTAGCGTCATATGCTTGCATTTTGCCTTTGTTAATTTTATGAGCTCGTTGAAATTCACTTTAGCGTATCCTTCCGGCAAAAGTGTTAAAATATATTCCAGCCCGCCCCCGATTCCTGGATTGTGTTATGAATTTTGAAATTTTGGCAGCCTGACTCGACATCTAATTCAATTTGCTGATTATCGTAAATTGAATTTAGCTTCGTTCTTTCGTGCGCCTGTGATTCGATTTGAATATTCATTTTCTTTGAACTTGTTGTATTTTTATTTATAAGTATAATATCTAGGGTTCAATAGCTAAAATTTATTTATTTCATTTGCTGCAAGTACAAATTAGATGTAAATGAATTTTTTATGCAAATTATTCTGAGTGTGAGGTCAGTCCATTTTTAATTATATTAGTAAAGCCCAAAAAGGGACTAAATTAACTGCGCTGGTTTTTTCTTTTAGAATAAAAGGAAAGGATGAGGTTAATTTGTGTATTTATGCAAACAATTAGCTACTCTGCATTTCGGAATTTTAATGGTTTTTTTTCTAAGATTTTATTTTACTTGCTTGGCACAAAATGTAAACATTTTAATATTTAAGAATGTTATTAAATTGGTTTTAACTTTTACTAGACTTTTCACAAATACAAAATGTCTGTTTGAAAGTTCAACTGATTTGATAATTTCCATATTTCATTTTTAACTTTCTATGCTGGCAAAGTCAACATTTTTATATGTAAGATATTTATTTTTCTCCTTTAACTTTTGCTCAACTTTTCACCTTTATAAAATGTCTTTTTGAAAATACGATTGTGTTGATTAATTTCTATATTTTATTATTAATTAAATTTCTATGTAATTCTTCAGAATTTCTTTTTTTTAAATATTGTAGACAAACACTTATTGTAATTACAGTATTTTTGTCACTTTAGTTTCCTTCTGTTGTTGCAAAACACTTCAAAATTTTACCTTGCGATCCTGGGCGCGTGTCCGATAAACTTTCTTCTTTATTCATTGTAATTAGTTGGCAAATGTAACAAGTATTTTTTTTTTTACTTTTTTAGCACACTAAATTTGTCACGCTTGATTTATTTCAATGATTTTTGTATTGGTTTTTATTGATTGTATGTTAATTGAGCACTTTGATTTGTTGGCATTATATAGTAGATATATGAATATATTTTATCCGTGACAAAAGGCAAATGTTAAGCGACGGTTACGCGCACGGTCCAAAAATGAAATGCGAATCCGAATGTAGGACGAACTAAGCAGGACACACTCAGAGTGTTTGCAAGGCTCGTGCTGCTCCGACGGCGACAACAGCAGCAGCGGCGACGATGGCAACGATAGCGATGATGATGTTAACGTCTCGATGTACGATTTCAGATTTATCATAAAACCATGACAGAAGCTAAACAGTCATGTGTCCACTCCAGCAGCCAGGCAGCCAACCAGCCAGCCAGCCAACCCCGAAATAGGAAAAAAATCCTGTAGATATAATCCGTGCTCGGTGAGTGGGCAGAAGTCGGCCATGTGTGTGTGTGTGTGTGTGCGTGTGTATGTGGCAGAACAAAAAGCACACCACCAGCAAGGCCAACACAACAGAACACAACACCACAGCATAGCATTGAGTAGAGCAGAGGACACAAACCATGCCATTGCCACCCACCAAGCTCAATAAGAGCAGAGAGCACGAGCAGAAGCGAGCTGCCTGTTGGCAACAAGGATAACCGCACCCGCAATACACACACACACACACCCACCCACTTTCCTGCCCGTTCTTGTCCAGCCAGCGCCCTCTCTCTCTATGCAAGTTCTCCCATATTACGCCAAAGACTTTTAGTGGCAACTCTGGTGGCGCATTTGCTTGTTGGCTTGCTTTGATTCGTTCCTTCTTGATGCTGTGGCAACGTCGACGCCGATGTCGATGTCGATGTCGCTGCTGACGTCAGCGTCGACGACGCTGCTGTTGTTTGAGTGTAGGTAAGCCAAGCCGCAATCTCAATCTCCAATAAACACCAGAGCTCTTGCTCTCTCAGCGCTTTTGCTCTTGCTCTGACACACATACACACGCATACATACAAAGAGCATGCTGGCCGCCATCATTGCTAAAGCTGGCGAAGAAGCAGCAGCTCCAGCAGGCAACAAAAGCAACACCCTCTTCTGCCCACCCACCTCTCTCTCTCGCTCTCGCACACTTTAGTTGAGGTCTTGGTGTGTGAGTGGGACGCAGGTGCGCGGGGTGCTCGCTCACATAATCGTCTTGGGTTTTGACATTTTGTTTTTGTTTTGTAATACCTTTGTGATGTTAGTGCTTTCGAATTTGCCCCCTCTTTCGTTTTTGCTTTCCCTCTCCCACTCTCTCTCTTTCTCTGTGTCAGCCACCGCATTCTCGACCTCAGTTCGAACGGTTCTTCGAACCCGATGCTACCAGTTAACTGTAATTGAATTGAACGCCAGCCTGTTGGGTGGAGGGCTGAGGACCAAGGCTTTTTGATGCTAGCGTTCGGCTTGTTTTTGCTGTTTTAAAGTTCATTTCCCTAATATACCAGATTTATTAGCAAATTCATAATGAAATAATACTTGTGATTAAATCTAATTGCAGTTCAAGATAGTAAAATTTATATTTCTTTTGATACGTATACGTAATAAAAATTATTCCAGTTAAAAAGAATATTTCATTTCTTGCATACGTATGCATCATATATATTTTTATTGTTGGCAGAAATAACATAGCAAATATAACAAATACGTTATATTAATAAATTGACACAATTAATTGCGTATAAACTGCAGATATAAATAAACTACAAATATTTTGGAATTTCATTTTATGAATATGTATCGAAAATACAAATAGAATAGTATTTAAACTATTTTTATTTTGTAAACCAATTTAAAAATATTTATTTTTGGAAATTCACATTATAAATGAATGACTTATTTGTGTAATAAGGTTTAGATATGGAAAAGCCTGAAAATATAGTTTCTATTAAGTAATATTCTGAATATTTCCCTTAATTCCTTATCGTTCCATCAACTGCGTTTTTGGGAGCATCACAAAATGTATTCAATGTTCAAGAATAGCAGCTGGAAATGGTTGAAACGCTGAAGCAAATCCAATAATCGATAAAAGTTCATCCAGCCACATCCTCTTAACGTGTCCCTTTTTGCTGTGGCGCTTTTGTTGTTGAGGCTTTTGCTGCGCTTAATACGCCAACATTAACTTTGTAACAAATGAGATGTCGGAATACAACAATCACCATCACCTACCCAGCTCCTACACTCTCATGCTCGCCACCCGCGCGTCCCTCCCCCACTTCACAATATTTCTCACATTCACTCTCTCGCTCTCTGTGCTCTATCTCCCTCACACCGGAGAAAGAGAAGAGGAGGCATGGCGAGGACACCTAACGCTCGCTGGCAGAAGTTTATGCCCAGGATAAAAGTGAAACAAACGCAAAAGTCAAAGCGCTTTGCTGAGCGCTGGCCACGCCCATGCAGTAGGAGGAGCGAGCGAGAGCGTTATCCTGTAATATCCGTGCATCAAAAATGCCCGCCAGCAACAACAACAACAACAAGCAGCAGCATAGAAAATACTGTCACTGCTCAACATCGAGCACAAGCGAGACGACTGCCGCTGTGCGAGCGGGACGACTATAGTCAAGAGGGTTGGTTCTTGACATTTGAACGGGCGACATCTCTTCTCTGCCTGGATACAAGCACACACACACACATACACATTCACGCACAGCGTGGCTTTTAGTATGTGTGTGAATGTGAATAAGAGTTGCATTTGTTTCCTCTTCTTTTTTGGTTTTTCTTCGTTGGTTGCTGTTTTGTTTTGTTGTCCTTTTTGGTTGGTGGTATTATCAAGTGCAGTACACTTTATTTAATCAATCAAACTTCGAAAGTTGAGTTCATTTTCAACAGTTCAACGAAAATTAATATAAGAAAATTATTTCCAACATCAAATTTCCTATATGAAATCTATAAAATATGATTATTATATCATGATTTTCAAATTGATTAATATAGAATATATTCTAAACAGTGGAAAGTAAGTCAAGAGAACGTTTCGAAAATTTACTAAAAAATTGTTATTTTCAAATTAATTTAAAAATTATTATAAAACTGATTCTATTAGTTGGGAAAAATACGATAAAAAAATTCATTGATTTTCTAGATTATCAAATATAGATAGTAAATTAAATTTTGATTATTATGAATTATCTATACTACTAACCTGATAGGCAAATTATTTTATTATTTAATGTTAAACTTGCAGTTACAAATAGATGGAAATGCATGAATATATACATAGTGTCATTGTGTCTTCCGTTTATAATTTTAAAGTATACATTTCTATTACAATTTCCGGATTTCTTTTATTACGAAACACTAAACTAAGTACTATGAATTACTTGTAAAGTAATTTATTATCAGTAAAACAAGCATGTTAAGAGTTTCATAGAGTTTGCCCCATCTCACCAAAAAAAAAAAGACAATTTCTTAGATCATTTTATTACATTTAACTCTTTATTAACATAACGTGTTTCTCTTACAAAATATTCATTCAAATTAAACTCTGAAAATAAGGTGAAAATTCATTCACAATTGGTTTCCGCTATTGATAAAACGATTTGAGGGAACATAATAAATACTATGCTAATAAGGTAATAAAACGTCAGATTTTTCTTATTTGAATTGTTCGTGGCCAAGAGATTTGGTCTGATAAGCCTAATAAACAATGAATTATGCATAAAAAATAAACGTACATCTTGCTTTTCTCATAATTTATATTCTTTATACGAAATGCCTTTCCGTCTGCTTGAGGCCCGTGTATATATACAAACTTTTGATGATGATGATGATGACGACGATGAAGATGAGATATACAAACTGAGTTCACACAATTTTTGGGATAGCACATTGCTCGCTTGAATTGCTCTAACCAAAACAACAATAAATACACAAACTCACATATAGAAATACTAATACAAATACGAATCAAAGTCAATGACACGTGCCGTTTTCAGGTAAAGTCATGTATCTACCACAGCAGACGCAGAAAACCAGTTTACAAAACAAAACAAAGAACAGTTTTAAACGCCTCGTTTAGCAATTAATATTGCTTAGTTCCCTCACTCCTCACTCAGCCTCCGCTCGTCAGTTATTTGTATAATTTGTGGCCATGGACTTGGCATATTTACTTTTCAACTTTCCATCAACAATGCATAAGGACACGCTGTGCTCTGCTCTGCTCTGCAACTGAAGTTGAGGCTGCCACAATCGATGCCACACTGATTGACAAGACAACACAGAGGGGATGAAATGGAATTGTAGAGAATTGTGCGGATGATAATAAATAGTCGTGACATCTTAATCAAGTTGAATTGAAGAAGCAAAACTACCAACAAAGCAAATAACACAAAAATTCCCAAGTCAGTGTGAACTGCAAAGAATGGAAGAGAATTAGCGACATCCAAAAGAAAGAAAAATATGAGAGAAGCCCACAACCAAAATGAAGAAGACTTCGACTTGATACACAATTGAGGAAGGCACAGTTACTAATCGTTATATTTGAAGACTATGTTTAATCTATAGCAATCAATAGGTTTGTTCTATTTATCGGAGTATATTGTTGCTTTCTCTGTTGTAGTTGTTGTTTGTTGTTGTGGTATATGCACTTTAATTTGAATATTTATTTACAATTTATTTATTTTATTTACGACTTTCTCATTTCAAGTCAAATAACAGTTGCAATAAACAAGCATTCAACTTAATTGCTTACGTGGCTCATCATTATAATTTACAAGAAAACTTACTTAACACTAAATTTGCGGTTGTTATACTGATTTATTTTTTATGTTTTTTTTTTTCTTCTTTTTTTTTAATTTTTGTATTATCATTTAATTATTTTGTTTTTTTTCGTTTCGTATGGTTGACTGTGCTTGAAGTTCTTTTACTTATTGAGTTTGCATCGTTTGTATGTGTATTTTTTACTAATGAGAATATAGATTGATTAATTATGTATACATATACGATATATGTATAATTACTATATATGCATCTATACACACATATATATATTATCAGTGTAATATATATTGGCTTCTATATATATATATTGTTTTCAACTCTGTTAATTTCTGTTCGATTTTGTTGGTATTTTGTATTGATTTTTTTATGGTTTGTTGTTTTGTTTTCACTATGCGTCTTGCAGTTTGTATAAATAAAAAATATAATAATTTTGCTTCGCTTCGCATCGAATAATACATGCCATAGAAATACGTAGGATTATGATTCTCATAATTTATGGTTCGAAGTTAGCCACGTTAGACCTTCGTAGAGGCCATCGCCGCTTGTGGCACATGATGGTTGGACATACCAATTGCGATCTCTTATTCTAGTTAAGCCTAGTTTTTCCTGGATTTCATGGGGTTTCATTGCTGCAAAAGGAAAATTCCACAATTATATTACTTAGTTCATGTGATGTATTCTTCGCTTGTATTTAATTACCATCAGCTAGATCCTGTTTATTAGCAAATATCAGTATAATGGCGTCCCGCATCTCTCTATCGTTAATTATCCTATGCAGTTCATTGCGAGCTTCGTCTATTCTATCTCGATCCGCACAATCCACAACGAATATAAGACCCTGTGTACCTGTTTAGAGCAAAAGAAAGATAGTGTTATGTTAGATACTCCTTTGATATTGATATATTAAACTTACCTGTGTAGTAGTGCCGCCAAAGCGGTCGAATTTTGTCCTGTCCGCCAACATCCCAGACATTGAACTTTACGTTCTTGTACGTGACAGTCTCGACATTAAAGCCTACCGTTGGTATCGTTGTTACTGATTGCCCCAGTTTTAGTTTATAGAGGATCGCTGGAAAATGATCAAAATGAATCAATTAATGTACTTGCTATAAACTTGTAATTTCAATGGGATGCTTACTTGTTTTGCCAGCAGCATCCAAGCCGAGCATAAGAATTCGCATTTCTTTGTTGCCGAAAATTTTTGATAATAACTTTCCCATGATGATGTGTCATCCATTAAACGCTCGCCAAACTGTAAATACAAATAAATAAAATGCATCTCGTAAGTATCGTTTGTAAGTTCAGCATTATCACCCATAGAGATCATTATGCAGTCGGCGGCGAATTTGCTTGATAATGTCATTGTATTGTATGTAATAAAAAAAAAACTGCTCATTGCCGGAGTTGAGTTATCGTATCAGTGTTTTTTGTGATATAAGCACGTCGCTACAAGGCGCGCGCTCACACAGTTAAACATCTACACACACACACATAGACACACATTCATGTGTACTTAAACATAATGCGTCAACGGAAGTTAAGAGCATTATTTTGCATAATAATTCAACTTACATTGTGCTTGCTGTGCACAACAACTACAACAGGCGACTACAACAGCGTTAAGTTCTGAGAGAATTTATCGCTTCGACTCTCACTCACACACACACACAGAGACAGAGGCGCATAAACTCAAGTACAATTGGGCACGCATATAGCACATAAACAGTACATAAGCGAATGATCATAAATTAAACAAAAGTTATCTCAATGACCCCCAACTTTATAGAATATTCGTTTAGAGGGCAAAATGCAACTGAGTTGTTGCCGTTGCCGGCATGGCGGCCAATTCCTTATGATCCTTGAACCAATTTGCCATAAAGTGCTGCTTGCTTGCTGCTTTTTTGAGATTGTGTCTGTGAGCGTGAGCGTGTGTTTGCTCGCCGAACACGTCACATACACGCCCGAGTCACACACATACATACATACACACCCAAATTCTAGACGACAATGATGTGATGAGATTACGCTGCTTCGTTCGACACACTTCCAAGTTGCTTTACCATTAAACGATAACACGTTGCGTTTTATTTGTGCAAACAACGCATTTGCAAAATAAAACTAATAAAAATAATAAACTATAACAACAACAAATTTTGCACTAAAGTTCTCATATTTGTATGTTTTTCTTGTTTTCAGTGTTACCATCAGCGTGACCGCAAGCACAATTTCGTAATCTACACTTTTACGTCATAAAAGATACTAAAATATACCTCTGGCTAACTCACTAACTGGTTACACTTATTAGTTTTTTGAAAATAGTTTTAAAAAACTGATTGTTTTCAAAATGTTATTGTCTGTTTTAATAAAATAAAAAATAAAAACAGAAAACTGCAGACTGTCTAGAGTGTTTGCTTTAGTACTCTTCTCTCAACAAATATGAGTAACGGCATTTAAAGATTGATATGTGACAGCAGTCAAAAAATAATTTTTCAGTATTTTAGCTGCAGTGTAGCAGCCCTGACTGAAGTGCTGTCAGTTAAAATAGTAATATAGTTCGCTTACCAGCACTGCTTCCAATAGATGGCGTAACAACAAAGAGCATTAATAGATTGCTCAATGATTATAATAAAATAATAATGGAATTAAGTTAGTTACAAAGTGCAAACACAATAACAATATGGCTGGCATTTATCCCAGAGAGGCGGTACGCGTCAAAGTTAAGGTATGTCGCGGCGTGGCCACGCTCATCCCTTAAACGAGACAACAAAGGACTAACATTTTTTCAACCATTCTTCTGCTTTCTCCCACACACAAAATAGAAAAATGAAGCCACCAGACCGCCAGAATGGCGTAAATTCTCTGTGGATCCACAAATCACCACATTGGAGGTACTCTACTCATTGTTGGCGAAGGCCTTTGACATTAAATCTGACTTTGCCATCAAGTACAAGGCCTTCGATCCAGCTGGCAATGAAATCTATCTTGCTGTGCTCTCCGATTGGGATTTGGACGCTGCATTTCTTCGCATACACAATATATCCATACAAACCTCCTCAGAACCGTGTCTAATGCTGCAAATCGATGTAAAACCCTTTACCGTAGTGCGTGAATGTGACACAAGCAACGACACAAGCGCTTCGGAGCGCCGAGTCTCCAGCAACAGCTCTGCATCCTTGTCCGCTAGCGTCTCGCCTCTGCAGTCTCTGGGCGTCTCGCAGAAGTATGTACAACATATGCAAACAAAACTGCCGGGCCTGATTATGAATCAAATGGAAAAGACCTTTTCCATAGTGCAGAAGGCCTTCAATCTATCCGACGAGCACATGGCCAATTTGCCCCCACGTCCGCCCATGTGTGACAGTGAGTTTCGTTTATTCCTCGATGCGTTGGGACAGATTCAGCGCAACGATGAGCTGCGCAAAATTATCTTTTTGGGCGGAATTGAGCCCAGTTTGCGACGTGTTGTCTGGAAGCACTTACTCAACGTGTATCCCAGCGGTGTGCATGGCCTGCCCATGGATGGGCATCAGCGTATGGAGTTTATGCGTCGCAAATCGGAGCAATATTGCAAGCTGCGCGATACGTGGAAGACGGCGGTGCAACGTGGCAATGTGGCCGGTGAGCTAGCGTATGTGACGAGCATGGTGAAGAAGGATGTGCTGCGCACGGATCGATTGCATCCGTTCTATGCAGGCAGTGATGACAATCAGAACATTGCGTCATTGTTCAACATACTGACCACATATGCACTGAATCATCCGGTGGTCAGCTATTGCCAGGGCATGTCAGACATCGCATCACCGCTGCTCGTCACCATGAATGACGAGGCACAGGCCTATATTTGCTTCTGTGCGATCATGGCGAGAGTGCGGGGTAATTTTATGCTCGATGGCGTTGCCATGACACAGAAGTTTGCCCATCTCACGGAGGCATTGAGTTTCTATGATCCGGAATTCTGGGAGTATCTCAAATCGCAGCAAGCAGATGATTTGTTGTTCTGCTATCGCTGGTTGCTGTTGGAGTTGAAGCGGGAGTTTCCCTTCGAAGATGCGCTGCGCATGCTGGAGGTGCAATGGAGCTCCTTTTGCTATGACAACAATGGCACCAAGGAATTGTCACTTTTCGATAAGGTTGGTTTTCTTTTTATTTAATTATGCAAGTCGATAGACATGTAAATTTAATTGCACAGCCAAGATAATTTTATGGAAATTGCGAATAATAATTCGAAACTACTCCATAATGAAATATAGTCTAGTTTCATATTCATATTAAGAGTCTTATATTTTATTTACTTTATTAATATTCGCATTAATAATTGCAGGAATTTGTGCCTGTTGCGGAGGCTTCGGCGCCGAATAGTGCGAGCACTTTCTCAACCTCGTACAGCGCCACTCCAACAAGTCCTTCGTATCTGCTGACCAAGCCACGAGAGAATCCTTATACCAAAGTGTGCGCATTGCGGCGACAAAGCTCCTCGGCATCGTTGAGTTCACTCAGCTCCTCGTTGGGTACAACAGCTGGCGGCAATAATGCGCTGGACAACTCGAAGCGACTGAATCACAGTCTGGATGACAATATGTCACGGCATGCAGCGCGTCGACAGCGACGCGTCTCGTCCAAGGCACATCAGAGCTTGGATGAGTCGAAAATGTTGGCTCTAATCGAAGGTGGCGTTGCCGAAAGCAATGCGAAGTCAGTGCAGGAATTGTCGGCTAGCGAGGACACCGATGACGATGTGTTTGATCGCAAGGAAGAGTTGTTGTCAGCATCGCCGCCGCAGTTCCATGAAACGAATCCCTTTAAGGATGACGCACTGCAACCGAATCATAACAATAATCCGAATGCCGCACGCGCCTTTTTAAGCAGTTCGTCTTCGTCATCCAATCAGCTGGAGGGAGCAAAGGAGAGGGAGAGTAGTATGGCCGATAGAAAGGCCCAAGGCTTGGCCAAGTTGCAGCAGAAGAGCATTCTCAATGTAAGCAATATCATTGCCAAGCAATTGGCATCCAATGCCACCACAGTCAGTGAAAGCGTCAAACGCGTCAGCACCACAAGCGGCGGTCATTTTAAGGATCTCAAGGAGAAAATTGCGGCCACCAGTCGCATGGGCATGTCATTTGATGGCGGCGGCGGTGGCGACGATAGCACCACTAATAAGACGCCACCCAAACTGGTCAAGAACTTTAACGAATTTCTCTCAACTTTGCAACGATTAACAAAAATCGCATTTCGGATCGTTTGGCAACGCAGCTGCAAATCAGCGAAAAGCCACAGCAGCAAATACAACAACTGCAACAGCACATCAGCAAACCAGTGGTGCAGTTGACCAAGAGCGGACATCTGGGGAGTTCGCTAGATGAATCCGATTCCTCGTCCATTCCCGAGACCAGCTGGAGCGCCTCAACAGCAGCCACAGCCATTCAACAGGCGCAGGAACTTAGTAGCTACAGTCTACAGCTCGATCTCAATGCAGTGTCCCCCGGAGCAAGCACAGACTGTGGAGCAACAGCAGCAACCAGAAGAAAGCACACCCGATCAGGATCAAGATCAAGAGTATTATCCCATGACAAACGCCATAACGCGTGAACTTCGACTTGAGGCTGAGAACTTGGATCGTCAAGTGTTTGGACTGCCGTTTACGGAAAAGCAAATACCCGTCACTGTTGTCGATGACATTGAGTACGAGAAACTCGACAAGGACACACTCGACATGGTCGACGATCTGAAGGAGAATGAGATTATCACCTGCCCCGATGTGAGTGAGTTGCACATGCGACGACGACAGCGTTTGACTGCCGCTAAAAGCAACAGCGTGCAACCACCTGATACGCACACGGCAAACCCCTTCATCGAGGACAATTTGCTCTTGGATGGCAGCGGCGGCGTCATGCGCAACAGCAGCAGCATGCCCGAGGTCATAATGCCCATCTCAACGGAACCCAATCGTGTGGCAGCACCCGCCATGGTGGAGATTGCAACGAATGCGGACGATGAGAGCGCCTACACATCCTACTCACGGTCACCGAATCGCGCCACTTCCTCGCCAATGAACGGATTGAATAGTTCGGCAGCAGCATTGCCGCCGCCCAGTGAATTTGGTGGTGGCAATGCGTTCCTGATGTTTCTCTGCCTGACGCTGTTGCTGCAACATCGCAACACGATCATAAAGGCGGCCATGGATTACAATGAGATTGCGATGCACTTCGATAAGATGGTGCGCAAACATGATGTGACCCGTGTGCTCAATCAGGCCAGACGCATGTACTCCGAGTATCTGCAGGCACAACGTAGAGAACCGCGGAGCAGCAGCAGAGGCGCTAGCAACACTACAGAAGCCACAAACTAGTCGAAGAATTGTTAACGAATTTGATGATGATGATGATGATGAGAATCCAGCACGTACTTGTTGAAATTATGTATTGCTCACCAAAGTTTTAATTTGTAACTATTATTTTGTTATTTGCCAAGCCGAACAAACCATAAATGGTTATGTTGCCAAACGTATCTCTGATTTCCCTATTCGATTTTATTTCATTTGTATCTCAACAGCATTTTCTTCACACAAAAAATGTACTTATGATAGAGAGAATGATAGCGCAAAGAATCTGTATTCAATTCGCTTACAATTTCCAAGAACACAAACGAAGAGTCTTAAACTAAACCATTTACTTAATGTATATCTTATAACTTTTAACTATAACTGTAACTACTATAGCCATTTCGGTATTATTGTCTCTAAAATCTCTTGTTCCATTGAAGACATCATTTTGTATATTATCGGAAGATAGGAATTTATTTTTAATAATAATTATGTACTTATTGTCTTTATATTTATGTATGTAAAGTTAAAGCAAAATGCAATTTTAAACAATCGCTAAATAAATGCATTCCAAACCTAGTTCCAAACTTTTGATTCTTCCAGAAAAAGAAAATAGATTTCGAATGTAACTCAGTTTGTTTATTTTAACATTAATACAACTTAGGCAAAAGTACAAAAATACAATATAACATAAAAAAAGGACGTTACAACCACATTTTGCTTTTTAAAAGTTGTATTTCTTCTTGAGGCGCTCGCGAATGAGCAAACCCTTAATCAATTTCTTCCAATTGCCATAGACACGTGCCTCATATTTCTCCTGCTCCTTGCGCGCCTGCTCCTGTTGATCCTCCTCCCAGGCGGCAGTGACAAGCTCGCCAAATTCTTCGCAAACAATGAATCCATCGTACATGGGATGACAAGCGCCCTGATGGAAATCAAAACCAATCACAGCATTGGCGCAATCAATGTTCAGCTTCTTGCAGACACGCATCAAACCGGGCACTAGAAAAAAACTTATTGAATCCAAATCTGTTTAAATAGATAGACTTAAAACTCACATCTTAGATGCACGGTTTTCTTGGGCAGCATGCACTCTTTGAAAAGCTCCACATTGCCGTAAGCATTGCGTGGCACAATGCCATTTTCAGCTGTGGGCGGCTCATAATCCTGTGTCTGCCAATATCCAAATATCTCCAGCGGCTGATCCTTGATAACAGTGCGCGTTAACTACAATAAAGAATACCATTTAGTCTTGTTATTGAGTGAGTAAACTTGGCTTACCCTATCCCATTTGGGGCGTGCCTTGACAACCTTGTAGGGCTGTTCGCCCAGCTTCACCACACGCGCACTCTTCAGCCAAATGTCACGCGAGTGCAGCACCTGAACGCAGTCACGTGAATAGATTGCCTCGCCGCGTATGAAACCCACCGTGGGCGCATCGGCCGGATAGATGGCCTGGAATTTGAGTAGATGTCTTTCCAGCGCATACAACGGATGATCCTTGAACTCGCTTATGGACTTGGGCAACGGCTTGTCGGAGTGTATGCGGCGCATCTGCTCATCCTCGCATATGTCGCGCTTGGTGCGACGTCCCAAATATGGGGCCAAAATCTCATTTAGCCAGACCTTTTCCACACGCGACTTGCGCACTGTTGTCGTCCAGCTGGAGCAGTATCGTGCTGTCACATCCTTAAGACTCTGATCGTCTTGGAAGGCAAACACATAGGCCAGATTCGAGGTGGCATTGCGCTGCAAGCTCAAAGAGATCAGACTTGGGGGAAAAATGTAGCATGGTGTTGAGGATAGCAAGCGAATCTAGCATATCCTTTTCGAGCCACCTTTATAAACCTTGCTTACCCTTATGGTGTCGACGCAGTGCAATTTGCCCTTGAACAAATCAATGCATATCCATTGCTCCTCCACATCGGACCAAACCTCCACCCACATATCCGAGGCCGTTGTCTTCCGCTTATCCTTGACACTCTCATCGTCCGTGGAGAGCACACGTCGATCCTTGCGTAAGTGCTGCACCGCCTTAGGCAGCACAGGAGCCTTCTTAATTTGCTTAGTGGGCGTCGACTCATCTGTATCCTCCGTGGATCGGCTGTGAGCCTTGAGCTTCTCCAGCTTGGGTCGCTTCTTAGGCACAGGCAAACTATCGTCGCCGCCATCGAGTTGTGGAATGCTTTGCGCCTTTGCCCGCTGCTGGCGAGTGCGTAGCTGGGCAGGCTCAGCTGCTTGCAGAAATGTGGGTGAGATTTTAGGCTTCACATCACCTCGCCTGCTCTTGACTACTTTGCTCGCTTTGGGTTCCTCGGGTTCATTGCTGTGGCCTTTGAGAAACACGGGTGATATGTGCACTTTGGGCGATTTGCTGCGCGAACGCGTATCGCTTTTAGCTGCCAGGGTTTGACTGGGATTGGCATTCTCTGTGTCGCTGTGCTTGGCATTCTTCACCTTAGCGCAGGGCAGCACCAACTTGGGTATGACGGGCGAGCCAATTTTGTCCGCCGGAAATGCGGCCACGTTCTCTGCATCGGCAGATGCTTTGCGGGTGCGGCGAGCAATCGGCGTTTCTTCGATTTTCAAGCTCAGCTTAGGTTTCTTTCCGCCTTCTGTTTCAGTTGGGTTGCTGCTACGTTTAAGACGCGTCAACTGCGGCTTTGTAGACTTCTCAGCACTGCTGTTGCTTTCTGTTGCCTTGCGACTGGAGGAGATAGATCTGGAAGTGCTGGGTTTCATGTCCAGCTCGGAGTTGCTATCTAGACTCTTGCTTGGCAAGACCTTAGACTTGGAACTGCGACCAGCACTTGATCCACTCGTTTCGGTCTCTTTCTTAACAGTTTTTGTTGCAGCTTTCGAACTTGTCTTCGCCTCCTTTTCGGTCTCTTTGTTGACGGTTTTTGTTGCAGCTTTTGAGCTTGTCTTCGCCTCCTTTTCGGTCTCTTTGTTGACGGTTTTTGTTGCAGCTTTCGAACTTGTCTTCGCCTCTACTTTAGTTGCCTTTGAGCTGCTTGCATTACTTTTAAGTACTTGTGCTGATTTGCTTGCTGTGGATTTTGCTTTTTTGGGCTTGCTGTCGGACTCTTCATCCGTCTCCGACTCCGCCCCATCCGCATCGTTCTTTGCTTGTCCTTTCTTGTCATCCGGCTTCATCTTAATTGTTATCAAATCACTCGCTTGAGGTTTTAGTGCCATTGGCTGCATGTTGACAATGAGGCGACAGTTCATGCCCATGCTACGTGCAAGTACAATGAATATGAGGATCATATCCTGCTTGCAACGTGCCTCCTTGCGTTTGATTTGCGCCAACAGCTCGTCGATAATGCCACGCTTTGTGCTCGCCGTCTTGGCGGGATACAAGTCTTGACTGCGAAGCTTGATAGCCACTTTAAACCAGGTGATAAACGACTGAAGATACTTCAATTCAACGCCACGTTCGGTGGGATACGAATTCTTGCTTGGCAGCAGCTTAAGGGACGCCTCCATCAAAGCGGTATCGCTAAGCAGTCGATTGTATTTGAGGCTGCGTGATATCAGACACAACAGACTCACTTTGTGCATGAGCAACTGGCGATCTTTGATGTCACGATTCATGCGACGCTTCAGTGCATTCTCCAGTTCAAGCTGTGTCTTCTGCTCTTTGGTGGGATGACGCGATGGGAGTCCCACATGGATTTCCAGATCACCAGATATGTTTGGTGTGGCAGCATCCTCGTTGTCGCTGCTCAGTTGCGCGTCTGTGAATGGAAGTGGGGGAAGTTGGGTGTTTTGAATGAGGCGACGTTCTAGGTATTGATGATTTGGAGGAGCAAAAGGAGAGCTACATATGTATGTTCAATCTAGTTTTTGTTGCTAGTTTTAGTTAGGCAAGCACAAATGCAAAACAAAAGAACTTTAGTGAGTTTCTGCTCATTTTTAGTTAGTTTATTTCATTCAAACACTTTGCATTTATTTATTTCATTTGATGTGCATTTCAAATTGTTAATTAATTCTTGAATTAAATACATTTAACATTTACTAAATTGCGCTAAAATTATGCATTTATTATTATTATTGACTTTATATCTCTTTATTTTTTGCATTTCTTTTTCGAATGCATTTTATTTATATGTATATGTTTTTTTAGTGTTTTTTTGTGGAATGAATACAATTTTGCTAAAGTAAATTCGTTTAACATCAGTTCTAATCAGTTAGCTATTTATTTCCTTCGTCATCATTTAATATATATATATTTTTGTTTTGTTTTTTAATGTTACTGAAACACTTGAAATTGCCATAAAGTAAGTGCATTTTACGTATTCATTTTTCTCTTTTTCGTTTTGTATAATTATTATTCTTTATTTCGAATTTAGCATTTTGATTTCGATTTCGATGCGCTCGCTAGTCTTTTTACTATCTTAGGCAAATGAAATGAATTGAAATCAATAAAATAAATGCATCCTTGAAGTATACAACTTGTTAATCCTTAATTAGTTCGTTTCATTTATTATGTGTGCATGTGTGCAAATAATATTTAAAGTATGCGAAGTATTTATGTTTGTATATATGTATTTATGTATTTATTTTCAACCACATTTAGAATCGTTAATATGTTTGCTATTGTTACGATTAAACAACAATTGAGACACAAACATCTAATCAAAGTATTGTGTTTTATGACATTGAGAAGCTTTTAATATTTGTAGTTGTAGTTTCATTCCCTTTCTTCATTGTCTCTCTTCCGATTTTGTTGTACGAAAATTAAACGAACGTAAATTATAATTGGATTAAAAAGCATTTACACTTTTGAGATCGCTTAGTGTTTGGAGTTAGTTAAGAGTTTAGTAGGTAGTATGAGTTTTAGTGAGTATTTTTAGGCCGCAGTTTTGTTTATGGAAGGGGAGCGTTTAAGCGTTTTTTTGTAACTAAAGCCGTTTATATCTTGGTTTCAACGCTATTTCAGTCTAATCGACTATAAGATCTAGGTTCCACAGTTCAGTTGGAATATATAGTACTGACAACTAAATATGCAAACTGTGAGAACTTAGCTTATTTGTAATTTATGCATTACACTGTAGAAATATAGTTTATATATATGATTTTTTTTTGTCATATCTTGCACACACTCTCAAAAAACACTACGCAGTCTCATACGGAGCAATTTGGAAGCTTTTTTTTGTGTTTTGTAATCAGATACAAGGAATTCTAACTACCATTCAACAAGACAACAAATAACAAACAACCCCTTTTTTGTTCGCTTACACATTTAAAACTACTTCGACAATCATTCTTTTTTTTGTGTGTCTAATTGCGTTTCCTACCTGCAACTTCCTCAAAGTCAGAGTCATCGGTGTCGCCGCCAGCCACCACAGTGGACGCTGGTCGTGTCTTTGTGTGGCGTTTGATGCGCGTCGATTTCGTCTTACTGAGACGCGATGGACCATCGAGTGGTGGTGGCTGCGATGCAGCTGCTCCACCTCCTGCTACTCGTCGGCGATCCTTAGTCACTGTTGCTGTTGTTGTTGTGTCCGTCTCTTTTGCGTAGTTTTGGTTTTCGCCCAATGCAAGCAATGCATTGACATCCATTGTGGCAGCGTTTGTTGTGAGATTCCCATCGGGGCATCCAGATGATGTTGGATTGCATGTCACATTGCGCTTGCTAAGCAGTGCCTCTCTGGTACGTTCCAGGCTGTTGGCATTCTCGAGAAGATCACGAAAATCGAATGCTTTATTGCCAGCAGCATTATCTTCCATGCTGCTGTCGTTGTTATCCTCGGAACCCGAACCGGAATCTGTGAGATTCGTGATGCCTGCATTGCAATCGAATTGTGGCGCTGGCGACTTCTCTTTGGTGGCCGTAAAGAAACTGGATCGTAGATCCAACTCTGCCGGATTCACTAAATAATCCTCAACACTTGATTCGCTGCTGGAGTCACCGTTGTTGCTTTCATTGGGCGTTTTGGCGTTTTTTGAAGCCGTTCCTCGACTGTTTGAACCCGATGCCGTTGGCGAGTTCTGTGTGGGCGATGTGGGAAATGTTTTTGGCGGCGGCCGATACTTGTTGTACAGTTTGGAGCGCAATGATTGACCACTGGGTTTGCGTTTCTTAACGGATGCTCCTTTGATGCCGCTGGGTGACTTTTGTTCTCTGTGACAATGAGATTACTTAAATGACATGGATACATGGAAATAATTTCTATCTGGACTTACCTCTTTTTGGATGCACTCGACGCCGAGGAGCGTCCGCTGGCGCCAGCAGAAGCTGCTCCTCCGGCTCCTGCTTGGGGAGGCAGCTCCTCAAATTCGCTGTCATCATCGTCAGACGATTCGCCACCGCGTGCATCTTTTGTTGGCTTCCACTCGTCCTCTTCACTGGCCGAGAAGCCCTCGGACAAGGACTCTTCTTCTTCGTCGGACATCGTGTGTTTGCTTGTTGCTCGCTGTCGAACTGTTCTTCCTACCTCTCCGTGTGTGTGTGAGTGCCACTTACAGTTATTGATTTTTACTGCGCAGTTTTTGGAATGCTTAAGCTTCCTTTACTGCTGCTCACACACATTTAAATTGACTTGCATTCGCATTTGTTATTTGTTTATTATCAACACAGCAAAATACACAATTTAATTCGCTTTGGTTTTCAGAAATTTAACGATTTTGCGAAATTAACATTTCCGCGCTTGGTTTGCTTGGCGGCGGAAGCGGGGAAATAATTATCGATAAATATGATTTAACACATCGATTTTCATACTACACATGAATGTTTTGGCCGTTAAAATGAATTAATTAAACAATTTCATTAATTTTTCAAACAATTCTGATGGATTTTCGATTTTGTTTGTTAAAAATAAGCTTTTTTTAAAGCTGTTTTATTTGACGAATGTGCCCAGGCAAGATTTCGAAAATATGCATTTTAATGGCTATGCGATATACAAACATATAGAAAAAATCGCCAGGTTTTTGAAAACACATGTGAGAAAACTGTTATATTGCTTTCGACTTGGCAAAAAACTTTTAAATAACAACAAAAATATGTGTTTTGCAATATATCGATATATTGATATGAAGAGTGACCGTAAATTGTCAACCTTTCTTATCAGTGGAAATTTGTGTGGCAACGCTGGCCGTCATTTGTTTATTTTTGTTCGAGAAATAGAAATATTAAAAAAATAACATTTGACATGAATTCTAATGGAGACGAGCTGCATCCAAACTGGCGAGCACTGACTACACTGCATGTGCCATTAAAACGCTTTATACGCGCTGGCGCTGCTGAAGAGGCAAAGCAGCAACCTGAGAAGCATAAAATCGATGGCATCACTGGAGACGAAGTGCACCAGTTTTACCAGGAAGTTCTGGAGACGCCAGCAACCGCTAGAAAAGTAACCAAAAGTCCTTCAAGGCCTAAGGAACCCCCACAGTTGCCCTACGACAGAAATCGCTTCTTCCGCTTGGCCCAGAGTAACAATGTGAATGAATTGCGTAAAATGTGCATTGAGGAGGAGGCAGACTTAAACGCTTGTGATACTTATGGCTGGACAGCATTGATGATGGCAGCTTGTGAAGGCGCCACAAACTCTGTTGCCTGGTTACTGCAACTTGGTGCAAGTACTGAAATCAAAGACAGAAGCGGAAACACAGCTTTACAACTTGCAAAAAGGAAAAATCATGTAACTATTGTAGAATTACTGCAACAGGGAAATTCTGTTGATGCGACAGATGATGCAGTTGATGATGAATCTACAGCAATGACAACGCCATTCTTCTGCGACCTTTGCCAAAGGGATTACAAGGAGTCCAGCTGGCGCACACATCAAACATCCACCATACATCGTTTCAACAGTAAATCCCAAGTGACCGCCAACAAACTCCAAAAGTTCAACATTCCGGGCAAGAATCGCGGCCTGCAACTGATGGTGAAGCAGGGCTGGGACCGCGAACATGGCCTGGGACCAACACAAAGCGGACGCCTCTATCCGGTGAAGACGGTGCTGCGCAAGCAACGCACCGGATTGGGAATTGAACAATCCCCGGCGCGAGTGACACATTTTAATGCCTTTGACACGGAAGCCACAAGGCGACGCAGTGGGCAACAGCCACGACATCGCACACGCAACGAAATGAGGCAAGAGAAGTTACAAGCTTGGCGACAGGAACGCAGACTGCGGCATGAGTTGAGCTGATGTTGAAATTGTAAATAAACCACAAAATAATTCGCATTTGATTTCTGTTATGTTTGAATTTAGGCTAATGTCGCTGCAACACAACATTTTCGCGGTTGCCTAGGTCAGGGCAGCAAGCAAAAACACACCCACACACACACTGACACAACAAACATTTGTAGCACGTGTCGTGCTGACCTCCTCAGGCAAAAGCCGAGCTACGCGTTGCCTATGTGATGTTTTTTGGTTGGGGTGGACACACTGAACGTTAACAACCGTTGGCCGTTGCAGGCTGTTGCTTTTGTAGATTAAGAATGGTAGAGGGGTGGTAAGGTGCGGAAGGAGTGCTGCGTCGTGAAGTTTCCCCTGGAGTTGCGAAAGCGAAAGCTGTGTTTGCTTTACAGGCCAAAGGCTCCGCTCTCACCCTGCAGCTGCTGACACCGTTTTCGCTTTGCGCCTGCGCATCTTGCGCTGCTTAACCCCTTGAAGCCGGTGAGTATCCTTGAGGTATATAAAGCAAGTTTCCGAATTGTCAGTTCAGTTGCGTTCGGACTGTGGCTGTGTTTAGACGTGTTGTTTGGCTGCGTTTCGTCTGCTACGCCTGTGTTTAACTACTAAAAAGAAAAATCATAACCGTTGTGCGTGTTAAAATAATACAAAAAAATTCTTCTGCACGTAACGTACATAATTAAATTGAAAGTACGAAGGTCAGCTAGGTAAACGGTAAAAATGTAATTATTAAAACATGCTCACATGTGAGACGTATAATTATTAAGAGCATTCCGTTGTTATTCCTTGACAATTGCAAAGCAACTACTATTTAAATGGGGGCGACGCTAACGTTTTTTTTCCGTATTGGAATTGGGCATTTTTCGGTGTGGTAACACTGTTCTTACCCCAGTTTTGATCAACAGCTGTTCGGCGGCGCAAAAGCAAAGACAAAAGTAAAAAAGTAAAACGCAAAGCAAACGTTGGCGCTCGCTCAGCAAAGAAAAGAACATTAGCGTCGCATTTGTTGTGTTGTGCTTTTATTTGTGTTTGCGGCCCCAACGTGTTCGGTTTATGTTCCGCGGCAGCAGGCCACATTAAAATAAAATTCAATTTCATATCAATTAATAACTTAAATGCCGACGTTGTGTTTTATTTTGTGCGTTCAGCATTTTGTTGTGGCGTCGTGTGGCTTAGTGTAAATATTAAACAAACCAAAAAGAAAAGCAAGGTATGCAGATATACAATAAATATTACGCAAAACTTACAAAGTTAGCGACGGATAACAAAAAATTATCGAATCTAATTACAAAAATGTGAATTCGGCGGCAAAAACAAAATAAATGTTGTGCATATTATTTCGCGTCGTACACGCCATGTGATTTTTCGAGTGCGTGTGCATTGAACTTGACAACAATTGAATAATGCTAATAATATATATGGAGTATACACATACGCAATAAGAGTCTAGCTGTGTGTGTGTGTGTGTGAGGTGCTGCTGCTGTTGTTGCAAAATATTCAATGTATATTTGGTTTATGGTTTATTTCGGTAGAGCAAATACAAACGCATAGCGTTTATTTTCGTGTGTTTTGTTTGGTTTACAATATATGTACAAATGTACATGTGTATGTAGAATGTACCTTGGCTTTTTATCTCGCAATCTACGAACAGTCAGTGCGTGCTCTCCCGCCTCCTTTCCCACTCACTCTGCTGCTGCTGCTGTGCGATCAGAATGATGCCCTATGGACCGCTCGCTCTCCATGAACTTTGCGAGAGCCTTTCAATTCGTTTGATCTGTCATTGCATTTCCATCTCGTTTTCTCCACTTTACGCCGCAATCTCTCGCTCTCGCTCGTCACTTCACCCACATGTGACGCGTGCTCGCTCTCGTTTTAGCTACTGAGTGAGATGAATGCAATAGTGGGAGTGAGAGCGAGAGAGATGGCGAGTGGGAAGGGGGCGAATATACTCTGATCGTTGCATTGCAAATGCATTTTCTAATTTGCTTTCCTGTTTGATTTGAATTAATTTGTATACATTTTTAATGAAGGCAACGTTTTTAGTGTTTTTCCATCCATTTATTTTCATTGAATATTTGGTTATTTATATTTATGACCACAAAAGCGATTAAAATTAAAAACGTTTAAGTGTTGCCAAATTAACACTGCGGTTTAATAAATAACACTTCTCAATAGATTTTTACGATTATTATTGCTGGCAACATATATAAATATCATGAGATGTACTCTTTTTACACATATATTTTCTATATGTTTATGTAAACAAAATGTTAATGAGCAAAACTAACCATAAATTACGCACTTTATGTAGTGTGTGAGTTTTGTTTAAAAAAGGTTTACAGTCATATGCCTTATTTTTTTTTGTTAGTTCTTCTCAATCAACAAGGCCAAGAACCCACTTGGATATTACGTATACACCACATTATATAGTTCGTCTTCATGGAGGAGATCTTAAATAAAACACGTCAACTAATCTCGTAAATCTTTAATATCGTAAACCAAACAAATACGCGAAAAACAAGATCGAAAAGAACAAATGAAAATCCAAGATGTTTATTTTCATATGAAACAAAACGTAAAGTACTAAGTATACTACATGCATACTATATATTCAGTATATAGACTCAGGCACAATCACAAGTTGGGCGTACAAACAACATAATTGAGATAAATAATTCTTTTTTCGGCCAAAAAGTTGTTCCGGGTTATTGCCAGGGCCAACTCAACTGAATCTTTTCGACTTTAACTCGAAGCTGCTGAGTTTAACGGTTTCCTTTTGTGCTGCTCAAGACAACAACACTCAAGGAAAAAGACAAACAAATAAAGTAATTTGCAATAAAAAAAAAAAAAAAAATACAAAAATACAAGAAAAAATGCTAAATAAATACTAATTAAATGAAATTGAAATTCCACAATTGAGAAACGAAAAGGCGAAAAGCGCAAGTGGAAATAAATGAAAAAGTGCTTAAGAAATTGTATTTGCTTTTTTGGCTAATGAACCTTTGAAAATGTTGTAAAACCGTGTTAGTTTGTTTATCTAATCTAAAACTGTGTGAAATTAGCAATAACAATAAAAATAATAATAAAAACAATTATAAACAATAAGCTGGAACGAATCTAATAGACAAGCAGATAATAGAATTATACTACGCCAAACAACAATAACCAAATAACAACAACAACAACAACAAAACGAAAACAACAATAATTGCTATTTCAGCATTTTTCGACGCTTCGTTCGCATCGTTCCATTAAGCACGGCAAATGCCAGGAAAATCTTAAAGGTGAGTCGAGTACGAATAAAAGATTATGTATTTAAGCAAAATTGCGATGTGAAATGAAACGAAAGAATTCTCCTGTCTATCTGTCTGTCCCTGGCAAATGACTTGAACAGCTAGATAGTACAGTGTACTATATATAAATATGTATATAGAAGACTCGAGGCCAGTGCCTCCATTTGTGCAATTGGCAGCCTAATGGCACTGGCATAAATCTCTCACCTGCTAGAATTTTCTAATAACGCGAAAAGTGTTGCATACCCAGCAGCGCATGAAATGAGAAATTTGCAAAACTTTCAACATAAATTACTACATACAATTAGGCGCAAAGAACACACACTTATCCACACACACACACGCACATACACATTAACATTACATGCACGCGATGAGCGGCGCTTAAAGTTTACCAAAAAAAAAAATGTATAAAAGTTGCCCGAACTTTCCCTTTTTCCTTTTCCTTGGCACTTGGCGCTTTCCACTTTCCTTGCAAGTATCAGTCGTCGTGTCTGTTGCCTGCACATGGTAAATTAACAGAAATTAGTCCTGAAGTTTTGTTGCCAAACTCGACCAAAATTCTGCGGTGGCTTTTAGCTGATAAGGATCTTAAGCTTAATCAGCCGTAATTAATGTCAATAGCGTGGAATACAACTACTTGATAAATAGCAGCCATGAAATAATAGTCAAAGTCACTAAATTATGTATAAAGTGTAAATAATAAAACAAAGCGAAAGTTCTAATAAATTTTGATGCATATGAGAATAAGCTTAAAGTATTGAATGTGGATTAAAAAGTACGAAAAATTCAATCAACAATTTAATGTTTGTAGTTTGAAATTTATGGAAAAATAGTCTTTGTATATCAAGAAAGCTGTTATAAAAATTTAAAAGCTGATTAAAAAGCAAGTAAAATGTAAACAGCAATGAATGTTATTTTTATAACTTTTAGAGTTTTTTTTTATGGAAAAAACAACAATTCTTCGTGTTGATTAAAAGGCATTTAAATATTGAAAATTGAAAAAAAAATAATTTTAAATTTTCCTTCATTATATTGAATGCAAGTAAAATGCTATTTAATAAAATAAAAGCATTTAAGTTAAATCTTTGCAGTTTTCTTTTTAAAGAATGCTTGCATTATTTAATTTTATAACAATTTTATATTTTTCATTAGATAGAACTAGTTGCAATAATGCCTAAAAAGTCAATTTTAAAGCAAGAAAAATCTAAACAACAAATTTTATTAGTTCTTTTTAGTTTTTCTATAGAAAACAGTCATTATTCAGCTTGACTAAAAGGTATTTAAATATTAAAATTTAATTGATAGCTATGCAGTTACTTTATATTTTACCATCAACTAAAATATAGATAAAAAAATGAAATGCATTTCATTTAGAGCCTTTCTGCTTTTCTAATAAAATGCATTCAAGTTAAAAATGAAGAAATATTTTTGATAGTTTAGAGCAAGCTAAAAAGCTTAAAGTGAATTTTAAAGCGAAATGTAAGTAAAAAATTGAATGCATTTAACTCAGAATTTTTGCAGTTTTTAAGTTTAATCTATTGAAGTTTATTAAAAATGCATAAAACTTTAAAATTTAATTTAAAAGCAAGTTAAGTTTAAGCTTCAAAATTCATTCAAATTAGCATATTTGCAGTTATTCAATGCAAGTTTATATAAAAATTTGAAATTTTAGGCAATACAGAGCAAGCTTTAAATCAAAATATGACTTTCTCTTCTACTTTCTACATTTAATTTAAGCTAATAAAATGTGAACGACAATTTAAATTCTGTTCATTTAATTCTTTTACAATTGTCATGTATTTTCTATGGACAAAAATAACATTGAAGCAAGGAATTTAGCATTGATGTTAATAAAATATGTTTTGACACTTTCAAATATTATTTTGACAACACTTTTGTGTTACGCTTAAGGGAGAACAAAAAATGAAACGGCGATTTTGGAAATGAAAATCAAAGCCTTGACAATTCATTTTAATATTCAAATTTTGTTTGCAGTTCTGTCAAGATTTACACTCGTAGAGTTTTAACAAACGACTTGCGTATGTGATTTAGTGTTGCCTACTTGAAGGCGCACAAACTTTGCAGACGACTGTGCTCAAGGTCCTTTTGAAAATATTTGCATAAATTAGCCATTGTGTGTATAGTGTATGTGTGGGACTTGTTAAGACGCTGCTGCTTCAGCTGCTTGTTGAAAAACTTCTCGTCTGTTTGGGCCTTTTTTCGTATTCATTGTGCACGCCCAGCCATTCATTCATTCATTCAGCCAGTCTGGTGGCTTTGCTTATTGGTAGCCCAAATCATGCATACAATAACTTTAAATCATGTCAACAAACAGCAACAAAAAGCAACAAAAAAAATAATAATAGAAAGGAAAAGAACACTTTTAGGCCTTTGTGAGGCGAAAGTGTAAGGAACGTTGATTTCGTAGAATTTAAGGAACTTGCCTCAATCAATACTTTGAAAGGATTTTAATTGGTTTAGAAAGTGCACAAAGTACACAAAGTAACAACCAAAAAATTTCTTTTGAGTTAATTTAGTTTGCCCTTTGACTTTTATCAGATGCTGCCGCTGTGGCTGTTGCTGTTGCTGTGTTGCTGTTGATGGCATGTGGGTGGGTCGCTGTTTAAGGAACTTTATTATATTGCTCTCAGATTTATATTAATGTTTGTTGTTGGGCAAGTTAATTAGTTTTCATTATTACAAAGGTCGTTGAGCAACATTTTTCCATGAAAAGTCCTCTCAAAAAGCAAACTGTCAATTAATTATGAATTCCAGTCTCATCAGAATCCTCTTTTGTCAATATATAAAAATACATGCACACATATATATATATATATATATATATAACGCAGAGCCTAAAAAATACGATTTTTTGTGCGTATGTGTGTGTGCTGAAACTGGCCAAATTATTAACGTTCGATTGAGTTTCGACACTAATTTTCGTATATAAATAATATAAAATATATATATTCTAGTTTACTTTCACAATGCGAAAGGCGAAAAGCATTTGATTGAGCGTATAAAAGTGGCTTAGCTAGCGAGTCCTCAAATCCTCGGAGCCAAAAACCAAAGTCACAGTTGTGGCAGCAACAAAATCCATTGAAGCGCGAAATCAACTTAATGCAATAGACGACGACAAGAAGAAGAAGCAGAAGACGAAGAAGAAGAAGAAGCAGCAGAATACTGACAAAGCCGCAAGACAAACTCGTATACTCCCACATACGACTAAGCTCAAATATAGAATCCCTCACTCTCTCACTTTCTCTTACTCTTACTCTCTCAGTCAGCAAGCCACGTAAAACAAACATCTGCAGCTTATGTTGTGCTTAAGTATAGGTGTATGCGTATGTGTGTGTGTATGTGTGTGGGCGTTTATTCTATTCAAGTGGCCAGCTCACGTCATTGTCACAAATTCAACACGCTTATGTTGCTAGCATTAAGCCAAGTTAAGTAAAATTTTAGCAAGAACTCCACTTTTTGGGGTATTAATAAAACATTGCTCTGGATTTTTCAAGTTGTCAATATTCTCTGGGTTTTTTGCGATATATTTTTTGATTGCATTTCGAAGAAGCTGTCATAAGAATTTAATGCCGCCGTCACGCCATAAAAGCTCTACTCGAGGACAGTGCACTGCATTTTGCAGTCAAGTGTATTGGCTCGAAAAGCAAAGAAGCAAAAAAGAACACACGCATTTTCATATCGTTTGCCTCATTGCTATGCAAGCTGATAAACTTGAGACGACAACGACGACGACGACGACGACTACGTCGACAACTACTAGTCGACAACAAGGCGCAATAAAAACAAACACACAGACAGACAGTCAGACAGACAAACAAATAGACAGACAAACTGGAAGGAGAAAGAACAGGGCGCGACGTCAGCGTCATGAGAAGAACAGCGAACAGCTAAGCTAAGCGGCAGCTGACAGGGCAAACATAGAAATTTTTCAAGGTACACACGTTTTGAATGTCAGCTAAAGTCAGTATTTTGTGATTTAGATAAAACTCGAAAAATAATAAGATATTTTCGCCTTGCGTCACAGCAAGCCGCAATTAAAACTGTTTCATTCTGTTTGTGTTTATACGAGAGTAGTTCAGCATTTAAAACTTTTGGGAGAAGTTCGCAAAAACTTGAAATGTTTACAACTACATAACTTATGCACATCTATAATATGTATACTAAGTTGTTTGCAAAATTCATCAAATTTGAATTTATTCTCAGTCAACAAAGTATGATCACACGGCGTATGCGCAATAAAACAAATTTATTGCACAGCGCTGCTGACAGCGATGAGTGAGAAAATTGTGATATATGTTCGAGTAAAAACGTAAACGAAAAATTTCACTTTCCATCCGAAAATGTTGTAAGTGCTTCGCAGAAATTTGTTGATGCATGGCCAATTGCATAGTCATGATTTCAAATTGAATACTTAAATGCAACTGCAAAAATCAGATTCAACTGCTGCTACTGCTGCTATGAAATGTTGGCGATAAGCGACGAGAGAATGTGTTGTAAAACTGCTGTTTATGGCCCAGAGGCAATAAAAACAGATTGTTTAATGTTAAAATGCCCAAGCGTTCACATGATAAATAAATATTAGTTAATTATGGCAATTGAGGCTCGCTCAAAGCCTTTTACTTGGATCATATGAAAATTGTAAATAAATTAACGAATTGATGTGCGTTAAGTTGATGCCAAATTGCGAGTGACATGGCAATATTTGAAAATGCGGGGGTGGTCGGGCTGCCGTAATTCGATTGTGTGATATTTGCATATTAAGTATACGCACTGCTGACCGCACACAATAACATCAAATGCCAATAAACCCACTAGGATTCAGCCTCCCATTTTTGGGGACTAGTATCAGTTTCGTTTCCACAATAAATACGAACCCCATAAATATTGATGCCCAAATGACGTTAATGAACACAATAGAGAGAGCGAGAGAGAGTGAGCTGGTGGCTGCATTTGTATCTGTCCGAAGGACAACACACAAACACGCACACACAATTTGTGTGACAACATCTTCTGTCTGTTCTGTATTATTGCCAGTCATATACTGCAGATGGTTCAAGCTCGTTACCCCATTCGTAGCCACATGTTTGCTTGGTCATGTACATACTTACAGTTTGATGGCAACTGCAAGTTTTTCATTGGCATCTTATTAGCCAAATGTTTGCCTACGTCTTCTAACGCTTGTATTGATTTTGAGCTGCAGCCAAAATGTGTGCCAAAATGCATGCGACAGCTGAAGGCCAAAAACCGAAAGTGAATTTCATGGCAACATGTTGACATAGGCGCCCCCAAAAGTATACTATAAATTTTTGGATCTGGCCACAAAAATGCGATTATCGCAGTCATACATTAAATTGCGGCTTGATACGCACATTTTTGCAGCTGCCATTGTTAAGATAGATGCTTTCTGCTACTAAAGAACTTTGTGTGAATTAACAATTTATGAGCGGCTTGGGCACGTTTATACTCTCTATACATTTACGACATTTGCTAGCGCAAAATGTTTACAACTTCATCGCTTTTCGATGCGCTTTAAAACAAAATTTGTCGCATGTCATAAACACGAGTCTTGATTTTGCACATTCATTTTTTTTAATACCTTTCGCAGAGGCGAGTCTTAAATTTTTAATGAAACACAAACATATTTTGTAATGGCTTCTCTTTTTTTTTTTTTTTGTTTGCCCCACTCGTGTTTGTGCTTATAAAACATTTCGAGGCTCTGAATATCTGTTGTAAATATGAGTGCAAATCCTCGTGTATTGTTGACTCATGCCAAACAGTAACCGAACCGACCATTTAACTGTCCCACCACCCACTTTTCGTTTCTGTTTTGTGTTTTGTGAATGGCCAAGTGGGCAAATTGGCTCTTTGTGTTTTGGGGTCTGGTTTTGTCTGCCCCTTTGGGTATCGTTTGCTATGCTTGCCCCCCTGTGTGATGCGTTAGTGTTGCGGAAATACATACGGAGTATATGAAATTAATTCTCGTGTTATTGCAACTTAACATTCAAATGGAATTCATCAAAGCTACACAAAGTTCAAAAAGATCTTTGCATTCCTTGTTGTTTTTTTTTTAAATTGTGCGCCTGGTTTACAATTGAATATTTGCACAGACACACACACACACACACAAACATTTTTTGTTAAGCAGCTTAGTTTTGACCAAACCGGCTTAAAGCATTACGTCACTCAACTCTCCACGTGAAGTTTTGGATTGTACACACCCATTAAGCAGTTGTCACGGCAAAGTCAGCAAAGCAAAGCCCAAATGTGAAAAATTCTCTCTTCTTTTCTCCTTTTTTTCTTTTTTTCTGTGTTGTTCAGAAAACAAGAAACACAAGAAGTTTGCAGCCCAGTTACGTGCTCGTTTTGGCCAAAAAGTGCCAAACTTTTCTATTTACCACAAGATTGTGAAAAGCAACGAACATTGCACCGAATTCACTGCTGGCACCTAGAATACTCTGTAGAATTTTCTGACTTGGCAAAAGACACCCAAAAGTTAGTTGAAATGAATAGCTTATATTACTGCTTTGCACTTTGTAAACAGGGTATAAAGGACATGGCTGACAACGTCTTATTTTATAGTCGTCGACCTGACATTGCCAGTGCAAGCGAATCAGGTCAAATTAAATTTTTTTTGGGAATTTATTTATGCACGTGCCCCACAACAAGCGAGAAAGCAGACACCAAACTTCGTTTGGAGCGGCTGGAAAAACCGCATACAAAAATATGCCATTTGCATTTCTATTTTCTTTGCATTTCAATTTTGACTTTTTTCCAAAATATTTAGATAGTTGAATGTCATTTGCATTTATTGTGAAAGCAATTTGGGTTTGATTTAACAAATATTATAAGATAGTCTGTTACTTAATAAGATAGTAGGCGCCCATATGTGTAGATACACTTTATTAGAAAATCCGATAATTACAAGTGCACATGTTGTAAAGAGAACAAAAGAAAACAAGAAAAGATAAAACAATGTGTGGAATATAATATACAATTTGGCAATCATTTCATTTTCATTCATTTGATGTTTTTTTGGCAATGTTTTTCGTTATTGTTTTTTGGGCAACCTTCAAAAGCCTTGCCAGCCGCAGTTTTGAGATTCATTTTCATTTTCATTTCGTTTGTTGCAGTTTCGTGCGCCATATTACACTTGTATTCGCATGTTTTCCTCTTGTTTTATGTGTGTTTTTTCACCCACTAGCTATAGGGCAAAAGGGTATTATATCTTTGTGCCGACAGGAAATGTCTGTATTAAAGCGAAAGTGGCATCTTGATTTTGATCAGCATCAACAGCTGATCTCAAGTGTAGTAAAGTATTTAAAAAATAATTGTATGCGGCAAAAACTGGCTAAGAGGTCGAATTTTTATAGGGTTAGTGGACTATCTGGTATATTTTGTTCTCTATAGTATATTTGAAATGTAGTACTATACCGCTTATATCTTTTAGTATATTTTGATTGCTTCTACATGCCGCTGTCCCCCTTATACGTATCTATTTTGTAGTATATTTTAGTACTTTTCAGTATAAAATTAATCATCTACTTTAACTTAACAGAAATTGGAAAGCGGGTACTTCGCAGTCGAGTACGCTAGCCTGTAGCTTTCTTTCTTATTTTATGTTTTTTCTTTTTTTTTTGTAAGGCGTTGTAAGGGCGTATCTATGGGGCAGCTGCAGCAGCCGGAGGTCAGCTATGTTGCACGTCCATTTGTGTGTGTGCTAGAGTGTGTGTGCGTGACTTTTCATGCCACGTGATTAACTTGCATGACTCTTAATGTCAGCGCTGTGCCCATTCCCGTTTACTTTGTGGTTGTATGTGTGTAACTGTGAGTTGGCCATATGCAAATGACCATGAGTTGGCCAGGCCAGAACCGACTAGGGGACCAGGTCCAGTCTCGGTCTCGGTCTCGGTGTCGATCCAATGCGCCGCGTGTTTGCATGTTATAAATACTTTCAGTTTTGTTTATGGCTCTCCAACAACTTGCATATTACACTCGCATATACACACACACACCACACACACATATTTGTAGGTGTGCGCGACTCTGCGTGAATGCGAATTTAACGCTCTTTACCTGCGGGCTTTCATAACTGAGATTGCAAAACTGTTAAACCTTGTGGAGCTTTGTTATTTTTTTCCCATTTTTTGTGTGTTTGGCTTTCTCTTAGTTTTCCACTCTTTTTATGATTGTTTTCTTTTTCAGTAATTATAATTTGCTGCGCGCGAAAGCATGCTACAACAAATTTGTAACACTTTTGAAGAGCTTAGTTTTGCCAGTGCTTGTCAAACTGTGGCGATAAACAGCGGCCAACAAAGTCAATCGTCAGCTGGCCAGCAAACGCATTGCAACAGTTTTGCGGCCACAACGTCGCAACCCTGGAGACACTTAGTGCTGTTGCACCACAACCACACACACATACACACACACACAGAGTGTGTGACTAACTGTGCAGCTGCCACGTTCACAACAATAACTTCAGTCTGCGGCAGCTACTCTGTGACAGCTGGGCAAATTGTTTGGGGTCGGGGGTCACAGACAGACAGTTTATTGTTGTAGTTGTTGTTGTGGTTGAGTTGTTGCTCGTCTCTGCTGCGAGTACTTCACGTTCCTGCACATTGTCATGTGTGTGCTGCATATGCAAATTAGCTAACTTTCGCCACTTGGCGGTACAATGTGCAGGGTCCTTGAGGTGCTGCTGCTGTTGCTTCGCCTGTTCTGGCGTTTATTGATTGCTGTTCAGCTGACGCCTTTTGTAGCTGTTTAACACGGCCAAAGTGTGTGAGTGTTTAGAAAACGTGCCGTTAATGCAGACAAATCGTTTCATTATTGCTGTTTGCTATTTATAGGCAAACCTTTTTCGCCAAAGACGCAGCTGCTTAGCACATTAGTTTTGTTTCTCCTTCTCCGAATCCGTGTGCTGCTGTTCATTCAAATTGTCATCAGCTAGCGTAGTGTTTGTGTGTGTCATTAGCTTTTAGCTAGGTTTATTTAGCGATAAGCTTTGCGTTAATTGCATGTGACATTATGGCTGCGGGCATTGTTATCCACATCTGCATTGCCATTGGCCAAATGGCTGGCCATTAACCGCTTCGTGTTGCGACAACACGAATAAAATCAATACACAACACATTTTATAAATAAATCGTGTGATTATGATCGACAACGAGCAAAAAGCACAAAATACGAAATACGAAACACAAAACACAAAACATGTTGTTTCAACCTTGTCGGAATTCCATTAAATTTAAGCCTTATTTGCCCCGAGTTGAACAATGGTCGAAATAGTTGGAAATAAATGCATAGCAGGACATCTTAATCTTGAGCTACTCGCAGCGAATAAGCCGCATTTTTAGTGCAAAAGGGAGATGAGCGGAAAAAGGAGAAAGGCAAGAAGCGAGAGGCCACTCCATTAGACTTAATCTGTGTGCATTACGGTCGTGCACTGTGCCACTTTCCGTGTTGTTTTCGCTGTCACGGTCATGGCGCGGCGCACGAAAGTATGCAACGTAATTTTTTATGCCAGCCATAATAATAATGAAATCAGAAAAAGCCAAACAAATGGGCACATAAAGTAAACAGCATGCGTCCAACTGGGACAACACACAACAATAATATACCATAGACCATAAATAAACGACGCAGACAACCAACATTGTAAATTGTACACAATACATTTTCGCACGGCAGTTTATTGAACTTGTGTGTACTTGTTAAGGGTACTTGAGAGCCAAAAGCTTGCGGTGGCCAAATTTGCCAGGTGCATATCAACTTGCGTCTTGCGGTTTGCTTAATCAGTTCAAAATCTTGTTTAATTGCATGCGACAGTCTTCAGAGTTGCAACAGCTGCTGCTGATTTTGCTGTTGCTGTTGCTGCTGGTGGTCGAGTCATGCGGCATTTGCCCCATTATGATAATGAACTTGCCGCCGTTGCAGCTGCGAGGGAAAGCATAATTGCTGCACTGAGCACTTAGAGCGAGAAATATGCAACAAAAAAACGTATTTTTAAAGTTGTGCAATTCATTAAGGGGGATGGAACAGACAATCTAAATGCGAAGGTGGCGCCATAATGCAACACGACAATGTCGACTAATTGAGCATCGTTAGGGGGCCGTGGGGCATGGGGCATGGGGCATGTGGCTGCTTGCTGCCTGCTGTTTCTGCACCTGGCAGTGACACATGCGATAGCCTTGTTCCTGCTTGAGTTGTTCTTGTTCTTCGTCTTTCACTCTACCATTGGAGCTGCCTTTTGTGCTACATAATATTAAAGTCTTCTTCGCATGGGCGCATAAATTAAATGAGCTTCGAGTTCGAGTTATTGTTGCTGTTGTAGTTACCCGGCTGCTGCTACAAAAATTGTTGAGATTGTCCGTTGTATGCTCGCAGTGCGCACAGCAAATGTCGATTCAGATAATATTACGTATACGTACTCGTATACTTTTTCACAGCACGATAACTGCGTGGGCTATTGTGTGGGAGTGAGTGTGAGTGTGTGCATGTGTGTGTGTGTGTGTGTGGGTGAGCTCGAGAACTTTTGCAGCATTTGTCGAGCATTAGACGCAATGGCTTCAATTTGTCGTCGTCTGCTTTATGCGCACCTTTCGGATATACGTATAATAATACAAAAAGAAAAAAATACATTTTCTTTTCATTTTCATTCTTCGCTACACAAATTTTTTTCCTGCTGGCTTTCAATGAATTTAATTTTGTTCTATGGCCATTAATTTTTGACTGCGTTTGCTTGTTTCCATTTTGAAAAGGATTAGTGGTGAATTATGCTCGGGTTGAAACAATATATACAAAAGCAGCAAAATTTTAATTATAATAAGTGAAAATGCTGCACCTGGAAATACGTAAAAAATTCTAGATAAATCACAGTAAACTTAAGCAATTGCTTCCAATTTAAATAATTTATAGAAATGCGTTACAAATCAGTTGGTGTTATTGAAATTATTTGATTTAGTAGTCGGTTGACTAGACACAAGTATATATTAGTTTTTCATTTACACAAAATGCTTACACACTTTCTGAGGGGATTGCCTCTCTTGCGCACCGTGACAAGGAATGCAAGCAAGACACCACCCAAGGATGTCCCAAAGACACCTGCCAAGGATGCCCCAAAAACTCCTCCGAAGGATGCGAAGACACCAGCAGCTGCAGCTGCGCCTGAGAAGAAAGATGCGGTAAAGAAAAATGCTCCTCCCGAGGGCATGCTAACGAATACGAAAACCGAATTTGGACCACTCAAAGATTGCGATCGCCTCTTTCAAAATCTCTACGGACGCCACGATTGGCGTCTCAAGGGCGCCTGCAAACGTGGCGATTGGTATCGCACAGCAGATCTGCTCGAGATGGGTCCCGATTGGATACACGACGAGGTGAAGCGCAGTGGATTGCGTGGACGCGGTGGCGCTGGCTACTTTTCAGCCACCAAATGGAATTATTTGAAGAGCGTCAAGGCCGACAATAAAGTGATTATTATCAATTGTGCCGAAGGTGAGCCGGGCACTTGCAAAGATCGCGAGATACTGCGTCATGAGCCGCATAAAATCATCGAAGGCGCCTTGTTGGCTGGCTTCACCATGGGCTGTGAGAAGTGCATCGTGTATGTGCGCAATCGTTTCTACAATGAGGCATGCAACCTGCAGTTTGCCATTGCCGAGGCGTATCGTTACGGTTTGCTCGGTTGCAATGCCTGTGACACTGGCATCAAGTTTGACATGATGATGCAGCGCGGCGATCGTTATTTGACCGGCGAGGAGACAGCGCTCGTCAATTGTCTGATGGGCAAGATGGGCAGACCACGACGTCGTCCGCCATATCTGCACGAGAAGGGTTACTTTGATCATCCCTCGGTGGTGCTGAATGCCGAGAGTGTGGCTGTGGTGCCAACCATCTTGCGACGTGGCGCCAAGTGGTGGACAGGCTTGGGCAGAAATTCGAATTCGGGTACGAAAATATTCAATATCAGCGGACATGTTGTGAATCCGTGCACCGTGGAGGAGGAAATGTCGATGCCGTTGCGTGATGTGATTGAGATGCATGCCGGCGGCGTTTGCGGCGGTTGGAGCAATCTATTGGGCGTCTTTCCGGGTGGTTTGTCCACCCCATTTGTGGGTCAATGTTCTGCCGACGATGTGCTATTGGATTTCGATTGCTTGCAGTCGATTAATAGCAGCTTGGGCACCGGCGGCATCATTGTCGTCTGTCAGGATTGTGATCCGTTGCTCGTGATGCAGCGTTCCATCGAGTTCTACATGAAGCAGACGTGCAAACAGTGCACGCCGTGTCGGGATGGTGCCATTTGGTTGCCCGAGATCTTTAAGAGCTTTAGCAAGGGAGAATCGCATCCGCATATGATTCAGTTTGTGGACACGATTCAACAGAAGATGCGTGGTGGCAGCTGCATTTGTGCCTTGGCCGAGTCACAGGCGAATGTTGCTGTAGGTTTGATTCAGCAATTTTGTCCACTTATCGAACAGCGTATTCTGGAGTATGGATCAAATTGTTGACAGTTCTGACTCTGAGTATGTGTGAGTGTCTGTTTGTTTGCCCAATAAATTGAATTTGAATTGCATATTGATTGGATGAGCATAACACAGGGCACCTGTTTTGTTAGCCAGCCAGTGAGCCAGTCAGCTAGCGTGTATCCTTGGCCGCATTTTCTGCGACTTCCTGGCATTTGAATGTCACACGTGCCATTGACGGAAATGACAGACAAACAGCCAGTCACTCAGGCAGCCGTCAGCCAGGGGCAAGGATGATGCCTGTGTGAGTTTCTGTTAAATGGCTACTCGAAGACTCAAGCTGTCGTTGATATCCTTTGCCATTCTTGCTTGCTCTTGTCGCTTCTCGTTAGTTTGCCAGAGTTTTATAGCGTATTTGTGCTCAATGAATGCGCTATTATCACACTGGGTTGAACGAAACTATTTGAAAAAACAGCCATGAAGAATGCTAGAGTCAAGTGGTGACACTAAGAGACCTGTTCACAAGAGTTTAACTGTGTAATTCTCAAAGTCATTGTTATGCAGATTGCATTTAGATTGATTTAAGTGTGAGTGCAATTTTATTACGATATAACTATTTTTGTGGTAACTGATATAATAATTGGCAATGAATTTTTATACTCGTTATCAAGGAGTATATACAAATTGTAGAAGATATTTAAGAACTAATTTTATTTGAACGGCAAAAATGGTTGCTTCTATCTGGTTTTTCAATATACCAAATGTTATCATCAGTATATTTTAGCATTAATTTGGTTTACTTTAAGAATGGTCTAGTCAGTATATTTTATTATTTTTAAGTATATTAATATAGTATATTTCAAGAATAATGCGTGACGAAAGCGGCAGCTTATATCTAGTCTTACAATATACCAAATATAAGCGTCAGTATATTTTAGCGTTTGTGTGCATATTTTGAGTACAATACCATATCGATATACCAAATATAGCTTTAAGTACATTGCAGTAGTTTGGTATATTAATTCGGTATATTTTAAGAATAATACCAGGAATAGACAACAGGTATCTCGAACACACTTGACTGTAGTTTTACTACTTGTTCTAACTGCAAAACTTTCATTCACATTTCACTTTCGATAAACTTAATAGAGCTCTTACAAAGGCAAACAGGTTTAAAAAAGGTGAAAAAGTGCTGCAGGACATCAATTAAACCTATATTTAATAATCCTTTTGATGAATTTTTGAGTGTTCAGTGATTTTGCGTGTAATCGATTACCTGCCATAACCTCTTTTATTTTAATGGCTTTAAATGAAGTTTCCTGTTTTCCATATTGCCACTGGCGATAGTTCATTAGCAGAACAGGATATTTAACAGGATGTGGGGAGAAGGAAGAGCACAAATGTGAAATTCAAGTGAAGTACTATTATGAAAGTATCGCAATGCTGAAGGATGCTTTGTTGGGCTGAAACAAACACTAAGCCATTTGTCTGCAGCTAAACGATAAACACACAACGAGACTGTGTTTCTACTTTTCTCTCTGCCTCTGTCTCTGTTGGACTTTTATCCTTCTTGTTGGCCAGCTGGTTTAGGTCAATATGTAATCAGGTTTCGACAGCAGTACACATCCATTACCATTGACCTTTTTTTTTGTTTGCCACTGCTAATTTGCTGCTAAGCGCTTTTGACCAACCAGCTATAAAAACTACACATCACTCTTACGACCTCTTCTTTGTTGGTGCGTTTGTGTGTGTGTGTGTGTGTGTGTGTGAAAGTGTGTGTCTAGGGCATGTGTATTGTAGTTGACAATTGGTTCGGCTCATTTTTCATGAGAAGCTGAAGTCTTATCTCAATTACGAATTCATTCATACAGACAGCTGAGCACACTTGACAGTTGATGACGTTTTGTGGCTCAAACTCAACTCAGATGTTGCCTCCAACTGTGTCCTGTCTATCTTCTCTGACTGATTGTCAGTCTTGCCTTAGTGTTGCCAACTAATTGCACAAAAGAAGCATAAAACAAACAACCAAAAAAAGGCTAGAATGTGCCTAAAATTAGAAGGAAAAATAAGACAATTATTATTTTAATGGAATAGGTTTGGGTGGTAATTTGAATTGTTTAAATGGTTATAAGAAGTTCTTAACCTTATTTTTGTAGCAGCTACTTTTCTGTTGATGATTTTAGACTATGAACTAATAATTGTTAGATAATTGAACCTTCCGAACTTTAAAGCATAATAGCTAGAGAGTAAGTTAACATAATTTATGTCAATGAAATATATGGCAAGAATCTAACGTTTGGGAATAAGAGTTAAATTCCCACCTATCTTAAAAGTTAAAAATTAAAGGTTTCCTCATAAAAATACAATCTAAAGGACACATTTTTGCACTCTTCTAAAAAGAAGTTACACATACCCCCATCCGAAAATTTCTAAACTTCTAAACTTTTCCAACCCCCAAATCTTTAAAAAATACGAAAAATACTTTAAAATTCGTTACGGCTGAAGCACTTGAAATCCATAGAAATCTAACCGGAAAATAGCTGAGTTGAAAACACTGTTTTTACCCCATCACACACACATCATGACCACGGTTAGACAACTAAAGTGAGAAATCTGTAAAAAACGTGACGTAAATGCGGGCTTGTGAGTACGCAACCATCACTATACTCTTTATATAATATATGAATTTCACACTCGGCTACTGCTTTTCTGCTCCTTTCATGTCCTTTTACGCGCGTTATTGTTGGCTGACTGACTGATTGTGCTAACTACTCACCCGCAGGCAGCCAGGCATCGGCGTCGTCGTTGTCGTCAATCACTGAAACTGAGGTTGCGACATTGCATTGCGAAATTGCCGATGAAAGTGCTACATAAGAAGAAGAAGCAGCACTGCAAAGTTCGAAAGTTTCTTTATAAGTTACCTTTAAGTTGAACTAGCTAGTTGACAAGGAGAGGTCGGCTTGAGGTTCGTTGTGAGAGGTTGTTCATGGTTCGCTAGCGGCACTTTTGTTGCTTTGATGCGGTATTTGAGCAACGCGTTGAATGATGTATTAAGTTTTCGTAAAGCGAATTTGAATAATACAATTGCCACATAATGGCTTTCAGTTGCACGGCGTATAAAATATGTGTCATGCAGCGACAGTTAGAATTTTGGTTTCGATTCAAGTGCGAGTAACAACCACCTGTGAAAAAGTGTAGCATACTTTACAGCGCAGCATAAGCTCAGGCTCAATGCCAGGATGAACGTTGAGTATCTCTGCTTATTGCTTATTTTATCTCTGCTTGAGACTCTCAGTTTTGTGCCTCACACATCGACGGGCACGCAATTGCTTATTAAAGTCAAATTAGAACTTTGAGCAATCATTAGAGTAGAGAGAAAAGAAAAGGCACAAAACTTAGTTATCCAAAATAACGACAGCCGACGACGACGACGACGAGTACGTGTCTGCACAATATTAAAATGTCTTTTGTTCATGCATAAATTTAATGGGCTGTTATCTTAATTTTGTGCCTAACTGACTGCACAAAAGTTAATCACATACGTTCGCTGCTCCTGAGGCGTATTTAAGTATTGATTTTGGCTTGATACTGAGCTGTGGGGAGAATAAAAGAATGAGAGTCTGTACTCTGACTTCTGTGAGCATATCCTTGAGTCGCATGGCCAGTGGATTATAATACGCACATAATCTCAAATGAAAGCGAATTTCTTGAATTCCGCAAATTAAGGCAGCTCAGCGGCGGCGGCGGCGGCGTCGGCGGCAACAGCTACAACAAAAATAACATACGAAAAACTTGGCATTTTCTTTCACGTTACACGTTTTCTTTGCTTTTCATACCCTGCCGCCAAGCTGCTTGAGAGATTGGGTATGCAGTAAGCAGTCTGACTGACCTTTGTGTGTATTTTAGTGTGTTTTTTGATTGACAGCAGCGGGGCAGCATTTGTCAGTGATTACCTTCTGTCAGTTTTCTGTGTGCGTTCGTCTGAGAGAAGAGCCAGAGTCTGCAAATTTAAACTGACATGTGTAAAATTAGATTATAATACAAAGGTAAAGAATGGGTAATTTTAAAGTCGTTATAATTAAAAATTGCTATGGTTTAAGTGTTTCTGCTTCCTAGGTGTTGACTACTGCCAGGGCATCCCTTTAGTCAGTTACATTTTGAGGGTTTTTTTGTTTTTTGTTTTATTTGATGTTCCACTTGTTTGTTTCTTGCACTCTGTATTGTGGCGCTTGTGATTCAAGCTAAGCTGTTGAAATGCTTGGCATAACTTTTACTGCTTGCTGTTGCTGTTGCTGCTGTCACTGCGAATATTTCTTTTATTTCAAATTTCAGCGGCATTCGGAGGGAGCAACATTTGTCGCGTCTTGTTTTCTTGTTTCTTGGCCTTGCGCGAACTCTCACAGCATCTCTCTGCCCCACATCTCAGTTTTCTTCTTTCGCTGACTGTGTCTCAATGTATTTGTCTTTGTATTCCACTTACTGCAAATGAAGCTATGCGTGGGCAACTTGAGCTAGCGACTGGCCATGTGTCAGTCTAGCACATTTGCTGTCGCCTTCGTTGCAAGCGAATGCGGGCGGGCAACAACATTTCACATATCTTTTTATACCCGTTACCCTTAGGGTAGAAGGGTATTATAACTTTGGGCTGACAAAAAATGTATGTAACTGGCAGAAGAAGCCATCTTCGAACACATAAAGTATATACATATGATCAGCGTCAACAGCCGAGACGATATAGACATGTCCGTCTGTCCGTCGTAGATCTCAGAGACTATAAGTGATAAAGAAAGTTCGTGTTTGATTCAATTTTTATCGAATAACAATCGAAGTTTTTAAGCTATAATAGCGATTTTTAGTACTTACAATAATAACTGTAGTCTTTAAAATTTTTATGAGATCAGATACAAATGTTAGAAGTTATTAATGAAATACTTTTGTATTGTCAAACGCCTAATTACTACGCTGTCAATCTGGTATATTTTACACTCTAGGGTAAATTTTGAATTTAGTATTATATCAATATACCTTTTAGTATTTTGCGGTATATTCATTTGGTAAATTTTAAAATTTATACCACTCTGATTTGCTTTTATATAAAATGAATAACGGATATCTCACAGTCGAGCACACCCGACTGTAGCTTTCTTGTTTTGTTGTCCTTTTATTATCAACATGGGTTCAACATGGCAGCAGAGCACAGACGGTTGACTATACATAGATATACAGCTGTAGCTGCGGGCCCAATTTGCATGGCAAGTGTTTTATTTTACACTGTGCAACGCGAGACGTTAATCGACATTTAACAAAGTCATTTGCATTTTAATGTTAATATTTTTGGGGTGTAGCCTTTTTTTATTTTTTGCTTGTTTATTTTTAGTACAACATTGGACGGGTTATATTTGCAACATTCTGGCTTTAACTCTTTATGGGTCTCGTTTTTATTTTTTCATTACAGGCGCCTTAGGAAGAGAAGCCAACTGCATCTTAAGCACTTAACTCCGTTTGCCAGCGAAATTGCTCCATATGTTGGGGAAATTTACATCGAATCATGTCCAGGTTTATCATCAATATTCGCGCCCTGTTACCGTAAAGAAAATCGTAAAGGTAAGTTCGCGATGTCCTCAATGTTTTCATAACTCTGCTCTGCTCTCTGTGTGTGTTCTTTTTTTCCTGCATATTTAATTCACAGATTTATTTATGTTGTTGCCTAAGTAAACACAATTAGCATAGCATCATGCATTAGGTATAATGCCTTCCAGGGTTAAAATCCTATGAGGCAATCACTCTTCATTTACATTGCGTTCAGTTTTTTTTTTTTTTGTTTCTGTTTTCTGTGTTTTTGTGTTTTTGTCATTCATAATTGGGTGCTGGGAGGTTCCGGGGGCTTTCTATTTGTCCTTTTCTGTTTGTTTTGTACATTTATTATTAACATGCCCACGCGTTGCGTTTTAAATGTAATATTTTTACTTACGTTTCCTTTCCATTTCTTTCACTTCAACTTCCACTTCCATTTGCTTTGCTGCTCGCTCCACTCTTAAAGTCTTCTTGCATGCCAGAGGGGATTGTTGCGAATGACACAAGCTTTAATATGCACAAGCTTTAAAAGCAAAACATCTTAGGGTAAAACAGTCATTCAATTATATTATTTACAAGCTTTTGCTGATGTCACCGAGTCTTTAGTATTTAATTAAAGCATTTTGCAAGCTTTGCACAAAATGGTTTCGAGAGCACGTTTTACGCATGCATGATTAAAATAGTATTTAAAATGAAATCAAAAAAATATAGTTTATCGAACATAATTATATTTTTCTTTTTCGCCCTCTTCATTCCCCTTCGCAAGAACCCTGTGAATTGTGCTCATTAAATAGAAATCAAATTGCCAGGATTATTCTTGACTAGACAGCGTTATCATCATTAACAACAGCAACTGCAACTGCGACAGCAAACGTGACAGAACTTTGGAGTGTGTTTCTACTTCATCGGTTTCGTTCTTTTCGAATATACATATATATATCTATATCTTCTGTGTATGTGTGCGTCCCTGTGCGTCCATAGCGGACTATGTTGAAACCAAAACGATTGGCCAAACAGAAGCCCAAAGCAAAACCGGTAAGTTCAATCAAAATCTTCACACCTCTCAATCACATAACATAAATCAAAATTACAATAACTCAACCAATCAAAAAAAAAGGAAAAAAAGAAGAAAAATACTTACTTTTTAACCTCTCTTCTCTAAATCTGTAAAATTTCCTCAATCTATCCAATCTATCGAGTAGCTTTCTATCTTCTTCCCCCATAAAATGATATAACGCATATGTTATTATTTTTCGCTTAACTCCTTCCTGAATCTTTCTCCGCTAACTGCTACATTGACTGACTGCCAAACTGCTTTGTTGCGAAAGCAAAAAGAAAATTAATCACATTAAAAATGAAGGAAAAGTCAACGCTTTAATTATAAAGCGTTTGCTTTTTCCATTTCTTTACGTTAAATATTTGCTATTTTTCTACTATTTCAATCTATGGTTGCCCAACTTTTTGGCACTGGCCTTGAACAACTTTATAATGAAACAGCATCAAAGTTTTAAGTAGAAAAACTATTTGCGAATTGTAGCTTAGTTGCGTTTTTGTACTTAGTTGGCTGCCTGCCTTGCATATCAAAAATATTTATACGTAGATTGCTTTTAAAATAAATATTAATTATCGTAATTAAGTATGATTCTGATTCTGTTGATCGTTTATTCAATTTATTAAGAGTATGCCAAATGGTAAGCCTAAAAGTATGCACTCAATTTGTTGAACGCGTGGGCGTTCTATATTTTTTTTCTTACAGTTTTTTGTTTCTCTTTTGGGTTATCTTTTCTTATCAGTGACTCCCGCTGCTGCTGCTTCTGCTTATCTGCGCTGAGCTGCAGCTGTGACGTCACCGGACAAGAAATATGAGTAATTGCAAGACGAACTTTAAATTGCTTAAAGTTGTGGGGGGTCATGATATCAACATTATTATAACAGTTGCCGGCTTTTATGATGTACATTAAAAGTTTTGTGAGCGCGCCCACAAGTCCAAAAGTTTTATAATGAAGTTTTTTTTCTCAGCGATCGCAAAAAGAGAGCAACAGATTAAGAGCGAGAGAGAGAGTGAGCAAGCGTGTGACTAAACAAGACAACAAGCGCGAGCAGATGTTGCCTTGAGGTAAACGAATAGAGAATGCTCTTATAATCTACTGAGTTATTAATTATGAAAGATAATTATATATTTTTAAAATTTTTATTTTTGGCATTTACACTACTGGCCAACATTTGAAACCCTACGATTTTTTTGTCGCGGTAAACTTTTCTAATTAAAATAATAACAAAAATTTAATAGAAATTTAAAATTTAAATATGTACAAATTTAAAATAACTTGTTGATTATATCTTGCCAAATTGTTGCGTTCTTATTACTTTGAGTAGCAGTGTAGATGATTAGAGATGTATTGCTGTGATCGATTCATGACTAAGTTACTTAGCGCATTGCAGAGCATTTGTACTGACTCCCTCTCTCCCTTTCTCACGCGTTTGGTCGCTCTCTCATTTGTTGTTATGCTCAGTTGACTATCTGCTCGAGTGAGTTTTTATCTGCGTTGTTGTCTCTTGTCATTCGTCTGATTGCTTGACATTCGATTTTATATGTACGATGTGTGTGTGTATGTTTGTATGTGTGTGTGTACTCGTGTGATTATTTGCGCTTTTAATTGACACAGTTTGAGCGCTTTGGAAAAAAACTTTACTCGTACTCAGTGTACAACGCGACTTTGACGCCGCCATGTGAGAGTTGTGTGTTCTTTTCTTCTTTCTTGGTAGAACGCGCGCGTCATTTACATTATTTTTTGTTGTTGTTTATGCTCTGCAAAAAATCGGTTGTTTTGTTTTTTCGTTACTTGATCATTTTATGTTTACGTCAAGTGTATTAGAAAAGTGTAATATATTTGGTTTGTTTGACTGCTGCTAATTGGCCGTTGACTGCAGATGTTACAACCACAACGACAACAACAAGAACAGAGGCGACAACAACTGCAGCTTGACCATGTACTTTGAGACCAATTGGGTGTTTGTAAGTAAAACCCTTAAAATACCATCTTAATTGGTAATTAATGTGTTTTAATTGGCTTGTTTGTATTAAGTTGAAGCGAGTTCCATTTGAGTTGAATTGAAGTGCATTCGTCTTGTTGTTGCTCGTTCGCTATTGTTATTAATCAGCAGCTATTTATTTTCGACTCCCTCTCTCTCTCGCTCACGTTCATACTCACTTGCTGTTCTAAACAAAGAGAGGGAGAGCGAGAGATGGTGAGTGGTTGCTCTCGCTCTTGTGCTCATTGATTACAGTTTGTTATTGGAAAATGTGTTTATGAAGCGAATCGCTTTAAGGCTGTTCACGAAAAAAACAAAAAGAAAAAAGCGAGTGCAATCAATGCATCAATAAAATAGATGCAGCACTTCATCAGACACGCCAGCTTCTATATCAATTTTCCACTTTGGCGATTTACTGCGATGGCCCCGTCGACAACAGGTAAACTGCCAACTGCCAACAGCTCTAAGGTAAAAAGGTAACAAACAGCTGCTGCTGTAACAAGAACAACAACAACAACAGCTGTAGCTGCAGCTGCAACTTATTGTTGTGCTTGCTGCTGCTGCCGATGCTGTTGCAAAAGTCGCTCTGTTTGTCAAGGGCCTGTGGGCAAAAAGTTGGTTTACATTATTCTCGAACAGGATCGCTTTGATGCAGATATTAAATGCAATTTTGTGTTTGCCTTTCTGCCAAGCTGCACTCTTCGTTCAGTTCAATAAAATGCAAGCAAAACTTACGGGTGTGGGTGTGTGTGTGTGGCAAGGCGTGGCAAGGATTCAACTTTATCCTGCGCTGCGTTGCCAAGCAGCCAACAAATTGAAGCTGCATTGTGGATTAAAGTTTTTGTTGCGCCAAGCACGAAAAAAGGGCAGACGTTGCAGCTAATTTCCAAAGTGTAATTAAAAATATTTGATCTAGCGTCAACTTTATTTCAAATTACTAAAAAAAACTTTTGGATTTATTTGTTTTGCGGCATAGATTTAATTGGGGTTCCAGGTTATTTCTTTTGCGGTTGTTCTCCATAAACAAATTTGTTGATGTCCATCCCCCGCAATAAAATTAATATTCATTGACAAGGCAGGTGGAACTGACAATTTAATTGGTAGCCATATTCAAATGAACAAACACGCCTGTGTGTGTGTGTATAATAATCATATGAGGATTCAACGAGTCCCAATTGCATTCGCAGTGCAAATGTTCATGAAAATTGTTTCCGTTTTACTATTTGGATGCATTGTGCACATTGGCATAAAATTGCTAATTGGGTTTTTGGCAATTTCCGCAAAAATTCGTGAATTGCAGCGAACATTCGAATAATTCCAGCAATATGCATTTCATAATTCGACAAATAAAGCGTTAATCAACTGTCCGTTCGGTTAGATTTAATAACAAGCAATATGTTGATATATCCATTATATCACTTTCGATTTCATTCAAGTGCATAATATTTCCAGCTGAACTCACATTCGTTTTCAGCATGTCAATGCTTTTAGTTTAATGGGCATGTCATCGGGGAGCTTTAAGGTAATAATACTTCATGTATGAGGAGGCTTTTTGACAGTGCCGTAAAGTGGACACACTCGATTCCCTATGCGTGTGGGGTATATTAGTTTAATTTCAAATTTAATTACATTTAATGTTTTGTAGCATAAAAGCAGGGTCGAAGCAGTGAAGCGAATGAACGGGGCAACCATCAATTACATCAATATTAGATCAACATTTTGTGTGCAGACAAACTTATTAAACATTTAATGAAATTCCAAATATTGAATTACGTTTTGCCAGTGCTTGTGTGGTTAGTTTGTTTGCGGTGAAACTGTGATATGACCGCAACGATGTGCTTGCCTTGCGGTTACCTAAATGCCCAACTTTGTGGTGACTAAAAGTCTTTTTCTGACAGAGAGAGAGAGCACTCACCTGGTCAACGAGTGAATGTTGCAGTGCAACAGTTTTTATTTTTATTTGTATTTTTTTTTGTGCGACTGCACTCAGACAAAACCACAGTCACATTTCATCTGTGGCAATGAAATGTGAACTTGTTGACTGCCTGAGTGGCTTAAGAGGGGGCGGGGCTCAGTGTCTGTCTATGTATGTGTGTATGCCATGGCACTCCCACACAATTTTAGATTTGATCAACAAGGACATCACGACATCACACCACACCACACCACAGCACACATGACAAATATTTGTGTGTGTGTGTGTCTGTGTGGGAGTTTGTGGTTTTGCATGTTCGAGAGCTACTTTTGTTTTTACAGTTGCGTTGCTTCCAAAGGCAACTAACATTTTGTAGTGCATACTTTTAGGCTTAGCCATGGCTAACAGCAATTTATTAAATTTTACTCTTTAAATTTTCAGACAATTATTACCTTTTACCCAAAAGTGTTCTACAAATATATATCCATATTTATTTTTATTAAATCAATCAATCATAAAATATATAGCTACAGCTACAGTTACGGTTACAGCTGCAAAGTGGTCTGGTAGTAAGTCCGTCTCAACGAAATGCATCAGTTAAAAGTTGCCCCTGATCATAATAATACAAACATATAATGCGATACTAATAGAACATAGTAGTATGTGAAACGCTCCCAACTAATTTTACAACAATAATATTTTTCTTCTATTTACAAACATTTGCTTTGCACACAACACAAACAAACACCAAAAATCTCCTCTGAACACACAATAAAACATCGCCTCTTCTACTCAACTATATATACATATATATGCTCTATATATTCACTACACTTTACTTTCCCTACACGAAAATTGGTTGTTAATTTTGATGACATAATAACACACTTATTACAACTTCTTTATGCATTAATTTTTTTATTACATTATATTTTTTTCCATATGTATTTTTTTTTACACTTTACGCCACCAAAAAAAAACCACACTCACAAAACGAACATTAAAATTGTGTGAAAACAACTGATGCACTTTTTTGTGTGTTTTCGCTGAATTCAATTACAAAACTACTCTGCGTTAATGCACAAAACTGATTTTGAAATACACGCGATTCAACAACAATTACATTATGATAAACATGCGTGTTACATTCAAAAATATATATACAAAATTAAAATTAATATGTATATGTGTACACACACGCAAAACTTTTGTATTTAAAACCAAACAAAATTATGAATAATGTCAAACACACACGTAAAAACGTTAAAAAATACAAAAAAAAAAGATACCATGGGGACTGAAAAAAATCTGTTGGGGTCTGATAAATATAACTGTGCCCAGGGTAAGCTATCAACGTCCAACTTCAAACTATAATTTTGCAAATATGCGCAATTAATTAATTGTTTTATGTTGTTCGTTACTCTTGTTGTTATTTTGTTCTTTTGTTTAGCCATTAACACACATTTGTTTATTTGTATCGCATATAATATCAATCAGAAATGAATTCCATTTCATTTCGCTTAAGGTTTTTGAGTAATGCTTTCGTAAATTTGTGTATATTGTATATTGTATATTTGTGCAAAAAACCAAAAATCCAAATGCAATTTGTAATTTTGTTGTGTTGTGTTGTGCTGTTGTTCACTTTTGCATTGAATAATTACTTTCTCAGCATGTTTCTCTGATTGAAATTCTGGTTATGTAAATATTTTGGCAAAGAGCAAAGGTTGCAATTTAATATTTAAGCACAAGTTTGAAATAGAATATTTTCTTAACTTGAATCTTACTTGAATTGAATTACATGTTTTTTGATTAGCAAAATGCCAAAATTTGATTAGATGATAGTTGCAGTATTATTTTGCAGTAATTAAACTAATGAAATGCTATAGCATTGATTGTCATTTGTGCATTGTGCTATCAATTATGTTGAGCACAAACGTAGGCAGTCAAGTGGCATGTAATCAAATGCCCATGTGCATTCAGAGAATCATTAATGAGAATGCATTCACAGTTTTGAGCAGCTGAGCAGTTGAGTTGTTTGCCAAGTTGGTTGAAATTTAAATTTGAAACTGCTTTCGCCTTTCGCAAATGGCATTAAATGACCTCCTAAAGGACTCGACGAGATCCGGACACAAGCTAAATTGATTTGTTGCACTCGAGTGCACCGCAGCAAAACTGTCGTCGTACACAGTGCAAAAAGTCGAGGGCGAAAGGAAGGTGTTATTGAGGTGTTGACGAACAGACCTTTACCTTCAACCGGTTCACACTTGTCGCTCGACTATTTTTAGCTGTGTAACGAGCTTGGCATATCTAATCTTATCGCTTGCTCTCACTTTGTGTCTCTCTCTGTCTCTCCCCTAAATATACGCTTTGAATAACAAGAGGCAAATCTGGCCGGTTAACCGCATCTAACCAGCATCCGATGCGTGTCAGTTGAGATTTGCCAGCCGGTTGCATTAGTAGTACTTCACTAGATGCCTGTAGAGATGTTGCAATTAAATGCAACTGCTAATTAATTGCATCCCAAAAACTTTGTTGGAAACAACTCGCATAATGGTTATCGATTCACCAGTTGTGGCACAAAAATATCTGCGCCGCGTCTCGAAAGATTTCTCGACAGTGCGTCGCTATAGCAACACTCCAGGCTCGTTATCCCTGGAAAATTCCATAGCCACCGCCACCGATGGAGCCGAGGATCTGCCCAGCACCCCGCGTGGTATTCGAAAGCGGCAACGGATGCGCAAACGTTCCTCGGTATCGTCGACGCTATCGAAAGTTTTAATACTCAATGTGCGTGATTTGCTGAAGGCGCATGCCAACTGCGAGCCACCAGCAACAGAGGTACTCGAAACTATACTCTGAGTGTTTATTTAGAATCAGAAGTGGGACAGGCAGATGCAGATGGAGGAGGAGGAAATCACAGTTGGCTCTTGTGTGCTCCTCAATTGTTTTGCCATGGCAAACTGTTGCATTTTCTACCAACTTTGAGAGCCCTCAAATCGGGCTTAGATTGAGTTTTGCGAGAGAATAGTTTTTCCCTTAACATACTTACTTATTGCGCAAGTTTCGTTTCGTTTCGTATCGTTTTTTCTCTGGCTTCATTTTGTTTTATTTTTGTTATACTTGGGAAGTATTTTGCATGGCTTTGCTTGGTGTTTGTAACTGCGATAATACTTAGTTAAAGTTGATTATACGTAAAGTTTCGATTTGATGTTGCCATATTTTTTATACCAAAGCCTTAAGCATGTATCCATGGTTATTCAATTGGTTGTAAATGGTAAATACCGATTTCTTTGTTCAACTTTAAATAAGTTTCTGCTTTATGAAATAAATGTGTAAGCTACAAAAGAAACATTTTATTTGTGGAGGTTCAATTATTATATAAATTGTGTAATTTTGTTTAATATACGAAATAGGTATTTATGTTATTTGTAGTGGTGCGAAAAAAAGAATTTATTAATATATTATTCGGTAGTATTTTTTTTAGAGAACAACAAAATTCTGCTGATTAAAGTATTATCTAGTAATATTGATTTTGTTTATCGTTAAAATATACTGCTAATTAAAATACTACTCAGTACTATTTATAACGTGTAACATTAAAAAATACTGCTGATTACCCAGTAGTATTTATTTTTAAACCAGTAAAAAATGCTAATGATTAATATAATATCCATGAGTGTTTGTTGTGTAGAAAAAGAAAAGAAAATACTTCCAATTAAAATATTCAGTACTTTTTACTTTGTTTAACACAAAAAAAATACTGTTGTTTAAAATAGTATCTAGTATTATTTATTTTGTAGAACAGAAAAAAAATATTGCTGCTTAAAATACTATCTAAATAAGTTTATAAATTGATCGTTTTCATGTATATTTTTTTCCCTTGGCAATATATAATTATTTTCTGTAGCACTCTTTAAACCTACAATAGCAATAATAGCAACAACAATGCAGTGGCACACATGAATTCACTCATAAACTGCGACTATAATGTTTTTCTATACTATTTTGTAGATGATATTATTTCGGTTCCTTGAGTATTTTCCACTCTAGCTGTACTTTAAATATATATATACATACTATGTATGATAAAAAATAATGATAAAGGTCTTTAATGGCAAAAAAAAAGAAAAACGCGATTTAACATTCAAAATGTTTTATGTACATAAAATGTAATTAGCTTTTCGATTTCATTTGTCTTAAACTGAAAACTAATCGATTTATTTCTACCATTTCTTAACGTTTATTTTGTGTTGTCCAAAAAAAAAACCAAAAACAAAAAAAGCATCAGCCCCGAAGTTGGATCGAGACCAATTTTCAGAAACGCGAGTGCATCAAATTCATCCCATGCCCAAAGGACGATACAAAGTAAGTGCCATCCTGCCAAATCCAATTGCATTAATTTACTAATTAAGCCAGTGAAGTGCATCTGATGTGGCCACCCCGTAAAACCGATGGCTTTGCTAGGTTAGCCCCACAACAGCATCACAGCATCACAGCAGCTGCAGCCTGGATCAAACTTTTGACCCAGTTTTTTGCGTATCAAACAAGTGAAGAATGAAAAAAAAAAATACAAAAAAAACGAACTCAACGCCTGATGCAGTGAGGCGGCACATCTATTTGCCCTAGTTTTTCGTAGAGAAAGAGGAGCAGCGCGTTGTGTATTTAGTTTCATTTTTGGCGTTGGCATTTTATTGTTTATTATTGTGGCAGGCAGGCAGACAGACGGGCAGGCGGACAGGCGGTCGGCATCACCCCGCTGGCGTTGTCACGACGCCGCCTCGCTTACCAATTGAGATAAATGCGTTATAAACTTGGCAGCCTGTCTAACAAGAAACGTCTTCGTCTTCGCTTTTGCCTCCGCCCCTCAGTGTATAAGTTGCCTTAACTTAACTTGGCTTATTTGGGTGAAAGTTTTCAGTTACGTATATAACGCATACAGGCGCACACGGCTTTATGACGGCTTTATGACTTTCGACTCTCAACTCTCTGCTGACGTTCTTATCAGGCTTTTTGCTACTCAAATATTTGATTTCGGTTAGCAGTTGTTTCAGAGTTTTAACCCACACCCCCGCACTAGCATCAAATAATGTCAACCAGCTGTTGCCTGGGTTGCATGCAACCAATGAGACCTACATAACTGTGCAACTATTTTGATACATGCCACTCAACAGCAGTTCTCGCCTTGTTGCCAATTGTTGACTGGCCAAATCCATTAACGCCATGCTCCATAACCATCCTGTTGTTGGCCTCTGCCTTTTGTCTGTGTTTGCTGCTGACAAAATAAATTACTTTATTTACAAACACTCGCCGAGTGTGCTCGACATTATTCATGGCTTAGTCTCGCCTCAGTGGCGTGATAGGCACGTGTTGCATGTGCCACCAAACAATAGCGAATGTAAGAGGGCATATTTGATGTGGCAGAGGGTTAAGGTTTTGTCTGGCAGAGACTTGACTTGCTTTGTTTTGATAAGCTGTTGCTCATTAGTTACATTTTAATTCAGCTATCTCAGTTGGAGGAGTAAACATTATGTAAAAACATTTGTAGTTGTTTATTTAACGTACAAGTAGATATAGTAAATCTCTATAGTTTGCACAAACATTTTAAAGTATAAATAATTAATCCAGCCAAAGTGAAAAATGTTTTTTTGAGTTGTCAATATGTTGATATTTTAATCTGTTTAATAGATGTGCCTTTAGCCATATTTAACATAACCACCGATGATCTAGACAAAGTGTTTCCGGTTAAATGACTGCTTTTATGAGGCATCGAATTTTGTTTTATTAAATATTTATGCAGAACATATATTTTGGAAAACAAAGTGTGTGAGTTGTGTATTATTTGAAATTTATTGCCATTTGTAGAGGAAAAACGCTTGAGCAAACGCTGGCATGAAAATTCTGTCAGAAGAGAAATACAGACAAGCCCCTTGACAGCGACAAGCACACGCACAACACACACACACACACACACACCTGGAATTGTGACAGGCTTCTACAAAATCAACAACTGAAATGGCAAGAGAGATAGAGAGAGAGAGAGACAGAGTGGAATAAAGTCTCTTGCACAACAACGAGCAGCACAAAAGAGACGCACATGCATAAATAAATAACAGTTTATTCGACACGTGAGATTTGCCTGGACATTGATGAGCGTGTGTGTAGGTGTAGGCGTGTGCGTGTGCGTGAGAGTGTGTGCGTGTTTACTTACACATATCGCTGGCAGTTAGTCAAGTGTCATTTATACCGTATACGAACGTATGTATATTGACCATAAATCAACACCTCAAACCCAAAAATAGTCAACTAATTTGCCAACAAATATATGTATATCTCTACATTTAATGCTTTAATTTGCAGTAGCTTTATTCAATTATTTTTTATTGATATTTATTGAATTAAGCAGCAAACTGTGCGTTTATTTAATTACACGCCAGATAACGTATAATTGAATAGTCTAAATGCGAATGTGTGTTTCCTTTTTTTTTGTTTTTTTATATTTATCAACACAGATGTTGCTGCGGCCAGGCACAGATCACACATCAGACGATTGCAGGCATCGAGAGTGGTTCGCCAGGTGATTTGTGGCTGCCCACGAAGCACACGCGTCCACAGCCCACAGATGCTTATGGCACCATTGAGTTTCAAGGTGGCGCACATCCAACAAAAGCGCAGGTGAGTTCATTAGTTACAAATGCGAGCTTCCCACTGGTTACTTAGAGGAAAGGTCACTTGCCACGTGCCACGTGCCCTGACCACGTGCCACATTTAAAGTAAATTTGTTTTAGTGCCTCTCTCTGACTCTCTCTGAGTTGGTATCTCTTGAGTTTGACTTCTTCTAGTCGGCAATAACTTTGACTTTGACTAAGATGCCCCAAAATACTTACACTCTATCTCTCTGTGCGTATATATTTTTTGCGAGTTTAGTATGTGCGTCTGTCATTCGATACAAGACCGGAGCTGCTGGTACAGCTATTCACAAAGGAATGGAATCTGGAATTGCCAAAACTTTTGATCACCGTGCAGGGAGGCAAAGCCAACTTTGATTTGCAGGCAAAGCTGAAAAAGGTGAGCGAACTGAAGAAGTCGAAGAAGTATTTTTTTTTTGAGGGGAAAGTTTTTTATACCAAGTGTCGTATTTCACACGCTAATTGAATGGCTTTGACTTTTGGATCTGAAAATGATTTCTTCGCTTTTGCAGGAGATACGCAAAGGACTTTTGAAGGCAGCGAAAACGACAGGCGCTTGGATATTCACCGGCGGTACCAATACGGGTGAGTTTTTCATTTAAGTTTTATGACAGACACTACAAGTTTTATGGCTCAGCATTAACCAGAAATACAAGAGGGGAAAAAAAAACAAGTGCCAAAGTTAAATAAGTTTCATAAAAGTAAGCAAATATAATGAAACGCAGTGCCCGCAAATACGCAAGTGGGGCACTCAGTTGAAAATTAAATAAATAAAAATCCCAAGCGGAAATCGCGCAGCCAAGTGATTGCACAGTTATTTGCTTCTTTCCTTTCCTTCCTTTTTTCCACTTTCTGTGTGTATGTGTATGGGAGCACTAACATATTTAAATACCCTAACAAAAGGACATCTCTTGGCCACTCTGCAATCTTTAAACAATCATTAAAGTATATTTAATTTGTCAAACTAGCTTATGTTTAATTGTGGTTTAGTCTATGTAATTAAAGCAAAAATCCTTATAAATATTTGAGCCTTAGAACAATGCTGTGAGGGTATGAAAAAAGACTGCTGTGCCATGGCTTCGTTTTCTTCAAGAATATTGTCCTTTTTTTTGTCGTTTCTCTTTTGTGCTTCGTCTGTTATTACATTTTAGACACGCTCCCAGACTCCCAGACATTCACTTGCCCTCTTGTATAGGCAAGCAAAAAAACTAAACTTAAATGAAAGTGAATGTCAAGGTACTTGGGCTTAAAAAAAAACACCAAAAACATGGAAGAGCGTGCTCAACTGTGAGATACCCGCTACAAAACAGTGCGGTATTAAATTATACCAAACTAAAGGGTACTATTATAAAATATATATTTTTGGTATATCGATGTACTACTGGAATATCATTAAAATATATATAACTAATATACCGATAAAATTCTAAAATATACCACAAGCTATATTTGATATATAACTATACCACAACATTTAAAATAACTTCTAGAATACAAAATATTCGAGATTATCAGCCAAAGCAATTAAGATGTGAATTCAGCATTAGTCATATAAAATATACCAATAAATTGAACCAAAAATATACTAAAATATGTCAAAAACTTTATATAGTATATAGATATACTAACACATTTACAATATACTATAGAATAGAAAACATTCAAGATTATCAATCTAAGCATTTTTAGCTCGAATTCAGTTTCCGTTTTTGGTCATATAAATTTATTAGGAGCCATAAAATCTGTAGTTATTCTTGTAAGCTCTAGCTTTAAAATTATTCTTGCCATTCAGAATTGGCCACAAAGTTATAACACTCTTCTACTCAATGTGTAGCGGGTATAAAAAACAGAACAAAACTTATTTATTTCGGTCATTGTTGCTGGCACTGAATTGTATTTTTTTGGCTGTTGTCTTTTTTGGTTTTTAGGCGTCACCAAACAAGTCGGCGATGCGCTGCTCCTGGAGGGACAACAACGCACCGGACGTGTGGTCAGCATCGGTATTGCGCCCTGGGGCATTGTGGAGCGCAATCATGAGCTTCTGGGCCACAATCGTGAGGTGCCCTGCCACAGTATTAGTTCACCGAGGCAAGTGTGTGGTGGCAAAGTGAAACCGCAATCAAAAGAAGTTTTTAATGCATATTTGATGAAGTTAACATTGGAGGACGAAGCGCACCTGTTGCACTTGCCATGCAAAGTGAACTCACATCAAATATTTATGGCTGTCACTTGATGTGTTGCAATTGCTTGCTTGATTTGATTTATATATTATACGTATTGTATGTTTTCAGATCGAAATTGGCTGTGCTCAACAATCGACATGCGTATTTTCTGCTAGTCGACAATGGAACCCAAGCAAAATATGGTGCCGAATTGATTTTGCGACGCAAACTGGAGAAATTCATATCCAATTTAAAGCTACATCCGTGTAAGTTGATGGCTTAAAGATGCCGTATTTGTATTCACAAAACATAATGTTTTTGTGTTGGTTTTATTTTTATTATTATCGTTGTTGTACGACGCATTGTTAGCATTTTGATTGGACCAGACAGTTTAGTCCTAATTGACTTTCACCTTTTATTGCACGTTTAACATAATTTATTTATGCCTAAGTACTTATTCGCTTTGCTCTCTTCTCTTTGCAGTTACACATTCCAGTACGCCGGTCGTCTGTCTGGTGATTGAGGGCGGTACGAACACGATACGTGCTGTCCTCGAGTACGTAACGGACTCTCCGCCAGTGCCAGTTGTTGTTTGCGATGGCTCTGGTCGTGCGGCTGACCTCCTGGCCTTTGTGCACAAGTAAGTTTAAACGTTTTGTTTGGCCCCATGATTTCCACAGTTTCCGGCCTCAAATGCATTGAATGAAGGCCAGGCTGCGCAGCCTATGAGAAGTAGTAGACAATTTGCTTGACTTATCAACTTAATTAATGAGCGACCGCAGTTTGTATAAAATTTAATTAGGAACGTGTTCTGTTTCATCAGAACGCACGCACAACGCACGTCTGTCTCCTTTGCCATGTCCTTTCCTTATTTAATTTGCGGTGCTGCCGTTGCTCGTTGTTGTTCCTTGATATTGTTATTAGTGGTGCTGTTCCTGCTGCTCTTGACTGAACCTGCGACTGAGACTGAGGCTCAAAGCTTCAGGCAGTCAAATGCGTCGACAGCGTCGAGTTCATTAAGTACACGACATTTAGCAAATTATTTAAATTCAGTCAGAAAGCAGCCCAGCAACAACAACAGCCACAACAACAACGACATCAAAATGTATCCCACAATATTACGCATACGCAATGTGTAACCCATTGACAATGTGTGTGTTTGTTTGAACAAAAACTTTTTGTGTGTTTTGTTTTGTTTTGTTTACCTTACAATTTTGTGCCTTTGCCTTTCGAACTGCTCTATTTAATTTAATGTGTTTAATTAGACAGCATAATTGTGGCAACATCTGCCACTGTCTCTTTAATATCTCAACTGATGTGTCTGTCGTCTCTCCCGGACTTTAGATATGCATCGGATGGCGAGGAGCAACCCGTATTAGAGTCCATGCGAGACTATCTCATCGGCACCATACAGAAGACTTTCGAAGTGGGCCTGGATCAGGCCGAGAAGCTGTATCAGGAGCTTTTGCAATGCACACGCAACAAGAATTTGGTAAGCATCCGGCTCTTGATTAATTATTTGGCAAATTCAAAAGTGTGTAAAAAGGTTTTTAATAGCTTATGATTTTTGGGAAACAAAAGATGTGATGAAATTGATTTTACTTTCACTTTTTGCAACTAACATCTTAACCCGTAATCTGAGCTCAGCGAAATTCACTAAATTTCTCAATACACTTGAATGAATTCTAAAGGTTGATGACACAGCAGAGCAGAGTAGCAGCTAAAATGTTATGCAAAAGACTCTGCTTGTTTACATATTGAATAAGCAGCATTAGTTTTGCATTGAAATCATTAATTATGCCAAGAGTACACAAAGAATGTTTGAAAAGCATACACCAGGGATTGCTGTCAAGGACTCGCAGTAGCAGCAATTAAAAGCACATAAAGTACGCACACACACACATACATACATAGGAGAAACTCTTTATAAGTTGAGTTTAAGATTCAAATTGAAATTAGAGGTAAACTTTTCAATCACTTAAGACTTTCACGCGCACAGATTTAAATATTTAATTAGGACTGGTCGTGGATTGGTCGTCTGTCGCTCAGTTAATTGTAAGGTTAACATAGAGACCGAGAGAGTGCTGAGAAAATAATTAGCCTACAAAATTAAATTGAACGTGTAATGAATTTTAAATCACCTCGCGCAGACATTTAGCTATTTCTAGTCAACAATTTTGACGAATTTCGTTCGTTATTTGGTGTGGCACACAACCAAATAGCATTTCATCGTTATTAAGATTTTAATTGGTTTTCGAAGACGAGGGCAACATCCGTCTCCTCAAATGGTATTCCCTTGGGTCTTTAGCAAACAATATTTTTGCGTACGTAGAGCACAGTTCACATTAAGCGGTACTTAAGGTTTTTTCCTTTGCCCATTATTATTTTTGCTTCACCGGCAGATTACTGTATTCCGCATACAAGAGAAACCCGAAGGCGAGGCACAGGAGCTAGATCAGACCATCTTAACGGCGCTCTTCAAGTCCCAGCATCTCAGTCCACCGGAGCAATTGAGTTTGGCATTGACATGGAATCGTGTGGACATAGCGCGAAGCGAGATATTTGTCTACGGCCAGGAATGGCCAAATGGTAGGCAAAAAAAAATTGTAGAAAATCCAAAACTCACTTTGGGCTTTCCATTCAGTAGTATCGCATAATTTTGCACAAAATACTCTCTTCAATTATTTTTATTGTAATTTGGCTGCGCATTCCCTTAGGCGCTCTGGATGAGGCAATGATGCAGGCACTCGAACATGATAGAATCGATTTTGTCAAATTACTTTTGGAGAATGGTGTCTCGATGAAGAAATTTTTAACAATACCACGCCTTGAGGAACTCTACAATACAAAACACGGTCCAGCCAATACATTAGGGTGAGTAAATGAAACATCACCGGGGATAAAAAAAAGTAAAAGTAAAAAACGAGCTCAGCATCGTTTTATCTGCTACCAACTTTTACACAAATATTCTCTACATATATGTGCTGAATTTATTTGTGTATGAGTGAGTGGCTTTGTCTGTCTGTTTGTCCGTTTGTTTGTGTATTTGTGTTTTTCTATTTCCTTTCGGCAACCTTTTTTGCCTCCAATTGCAGTTACATATTGCGCGATGTGCGTCCGCATATACCCAAGGGCTACATTTACACCCTGCACGACATTGGCCTTGTCATCAATAAACTAATGGGCGGCGCCTATCGGTGAGTACAGTTCATCCCACACACATAAACACCCACACACATGCAGTAGCGAACACGTGCTGCGCTCAAAAGTATGCCACGAAAAGGGCAGACAGCGAATTTACTCACTGCTATTTAAATACACTGCAATTGCGGGTACTCCTGATAACTTATCTAATTCGTGGGCATTATAGAAATGTAAATATATTATGTAAAATGTCAGAAATGACTGTAAAGTATGATTATTAAATTAAAAAGTTTTAGAATGTGCTGCGAATTTATTCAGCTCTTTTATTATCTAGTTTGTGTGCATTACAAATATGTACTTATATTATTTACATTTACTTTATGCAGCTTAAGCATGATTATTAAATTCAATTTGTAAAAATACAGCGAATTTACTTACAACTTTTGAATACACTGCATTTGCTCTGTACTCTTAATAATTAATCTCGCTTGTGGACATTAACAAAATGTATTTATGTTTATGTAAAGCAGATCTAAAATGATTTGAAAGTTAAATGTGTACAATAATAATGTGCCATTTGTGTCATAAAAAAAATTCTATCAATAAAATAAAAATTCTAAAATATGTCAAGGTCTGTATGGAAATCCTGTGTACCATAATTGCACAATATCTTATAATACAAAAAAATCGAGATTATCAAGCAAAGCAATAAAATGATTTTTAAATGAAATGTGTACAATACATAGACAACAAAGCTCTTTAAGATCTGATATAACAACTATATTTACTGCAGTACAAACAACTTTCATAAATTCCATTGTCTTAGAATAGGCAAGGAATTTAGTCAGTTATAATTATTATTATAGTCTAGTTTGTGTAAATTGTTGAAATGACTAAGTTATTTATGTTTAGTTCAAATGCTCAAAATTGATTATCAAATAAAATTTGTATAATAGACGGCAAATTTAACCTTTGCTAATATATTTATATTTGCTGCAGTGCACAAATTATAATTAAATTTAATAGTTTTTAGAATAGCCAGCAAATTTTCTCAGTGATATTATTCCACTGCTCACTCGCAAACCAATCTAGTTAGTGTGCATTATTTTCAACATTTATTTATTGCATTGCAAAAATAAGATTATCAAATTAAATTGTTTTAGCTTATTTGCAATAAACAACACAAAGAATGCACTTTTCTTTTGTGATGTTAGGCAGTTAAATCGCATTAAAACTTGAAGTTTTGAGAGACTTTCCTGTTAGAGCAACAAACATTATAATAAGCAATAAAAACTTGAATTTTCAGCAGACACTTTTTATGGTATAAACGATTATAAAAGAACAAATTTTTAATAGACACACAGTTTTTATTAAAATATTGAGAATTTAGTTATTCTTTTTATGGTATAAACGATTATTAAAGAAAACATTTAAAATAGAAAGATTTGCATTAAAGACTTTAACTTTTAATGTGCACTTTTATAGTTTAGGATGTTATTATTAAAAACTTGCATTTTTTGGTAGGAAATGAAAGGATTCTATTACATTTTTGTACAATTAAATCGAGCTCATTTCCATTTCTTGTTACCTAATTCTATGAAGCGCAACCAGCTACACATTTTATGATAAAATGTCAGCAGCATTCACTCATTGTGGCTGCTCTTCTTCATCTAAACCACAATGGGCTGGCACTAAACTTTAGCTTCTCAGCAACAGAAGGTGAAACATTAGAAGAGTAAAAAGTTTTGTGTGTGTTTTTTTTTGGTTGTCAGAAATATTTTTGTGAAAGGTTAGCAAAATGAGCTGAGAGCTGTCGTAAATTCCAAGCGAAAAACATTCAAAAACAGAGCGAGCGACAAACTCGACATCAAAGTGGTGGTGATCATCTTTTGGTAAAGTACAATATAAAAACGCTTGGCAATTAAAAGTAACGGTAACAGAATTACCCCAAATGGTCAGTGGGAGGTCAGCTGAGTCCAGCAGCAGCAGCAGAAGCAGACAGTGGGTGGCAATCCTTTAAAAGGAGGAGGGACTGTGCAAATTAGTTTATCACTGCAACGCTTTCAGTTTATGTCTGTGTTTTTAACTTTGGCCCAACCATAAAAATTGTTGCCAAAAGTCTGAGTGCCGCACGTGGGCGAGAACGTGGCCTGGTTATGTCATGGACTTGACTCTTTCCTCCCTCCTTTCCTCTGCTTGCCTCTGCGTTGGTGTGGCATGCCGCCTTTAACTTATTGCCGGATTAAATTTGATGCGCTCGACACGACACCGTCGTCGTTGTCGTCGTTGTCGTGGTGGAAAATTTGTATATGAAAATGTAATCAGTTTGCACAAGTTGTTGCTCTTCTTGTGTGCGCTTGTCTTGGGCAAACAAGTGAAAAAAGCACGCGGTTCAAAAAGTCAAAGACTCTACACAGAAAAAAAGGACCCTCGCCAGCAGAAAAGGCGTCTGTAATTATGCCACATTATCATTTTGGCCAGCGAAGCGAATAACGTTGCGGCTTTAATTTAGTTACCGCGGCTTTTGCGGCCGCTTTGTACCAAGCTTAGATATCTTTAAATATTGTTCTCCCGCTTGGCAGCTGCAAATTGTCTAAAGTTCCATGTATCAATTGACGAAATTTAATTAAATTTTCAAGCTGCTCAATATTTCAGTTTACACACAATGTAAATTGTACAAGAACGGCAACAAGTGATGTGAATAAATTTGGCGAAACTAACTAAATAAATTGCCTGCTGCTTTTGGCACTTTCGTTTAACTGCTTTTGCCCTTTTTTTTTGTCTGCATGAGGCCTACGGCTTGATATTCTCATTGATGTTATTCAGCTAGACAAACTACTTAATTTAATGTTACTCCAATGCTCTTTGTCCTTTGCCCGTTTGTGTGTATGTGTGTGTGTGAATATTCCTTGTGGAACTGCGAGTGGGTGCAAAAGCTTCAATCAAAGGTCGCACAAGCTATCTGACAAATGGCCATCTAAACGTTGTTCACTGTCTGCAAAATCGGCATCGAAGCTGCTGTTGTTTAGATTAAATTACGGTTCTTGCTTTTTTGGTCTTTTCTCGGTTCGCTGCCTTACTTACCGACAACTACCTTCGATGTTGTTTATTTGGTGTATTTGTTTGTCATTCCCCATTCTGTTGTTTTTCTTGTTGTTGTTGTTGTTATCGTTGCTGTTGGGCAACTGTTTTTTGTTTTTGGGGAACTGCTGCCTGTTGTTGGATGCCATTGTCTAGACATTTTCAATGCTGTCGTCAGCAACAGGCAACAGGCAAAAGGCAGTGAAACCTGGCTCTAAAGAGCTGCCAATTTGTGCGTAATTAAAAGCGTTCAACTTTTTGATTTGCCTTGGCATAAAATTTGAATTGATTTGCCAACGGGCCAACTCAATTGTCGCACGTTTATGTGTCATAAATTATTTACGGCAATTGTTCCATTCTTTTGTTTTTATTCTTTCCTTTTCCCCTTGAAAAGCTCCATTTAATTGCGCTCTCGTTAAACACAAGCAACAACAACAACAACATCTGCTTAAAAGCAAAACGATTTATTTGACTTGAGTAAAATAAAATATCCGTTTGCAGACATAATAAATAAATTTCAGGTCATAAAATAGTCTATTAATTGGACTGCTGCAATTTGCAAATTGAAAACGATAGATAGCAAACACTTTTAAATTCCTTTCAAACAGCTGTTGGATATTTCGCTAGTGACGAAGCAACAAAAATATTCACAAACACTGGATGAAAATCACTTAAGCCGCTTCGGCCTGCTAGAGAGCACAACAAACAGAAAATATGATAAACGACAGAAGCAAAAGAGCACGAATAAATGCTGCGCGAAAAAGCTTAGCAAATAAATAAAGAACCAAAATTTAAATGAAAATAAAAAACAAGTAAGCAAGTGTGCTCGACTGTGAGATACCCGCTTCCCATTTGCAATAAAACCATATTCTACAAATATACCCCAAAACTAAAATATACCTCGACTGTGAGATACCCGCTTCCCATTTGTAATAAAACGATATTCTACAAATATACCCCAAAACTAAAATATACCGAAGCCTATACTTCGTATATAGATATTTTGCTAAATTCAAAATATACAATTCAAATCTGATCGCAATAAAATTTTCAGGAATCATAAATACTTTATCACTGAATCATAATTACTTAGTTAAACTCTAGTTTCAGATTAAAATTGATATTCGATATGTTTGAAACAAACTTTACAAGATACAACTTTACAAGCTGAAAAATTATATCTATCTATTATAGTCTTTGAAATCTAGGTGTTCATACCGTCAGGCAGACAAACGGACATGACTATATCGTCCCAGCTGTTGACGATGATCAAGACTATATATATTTTATAGTTTCCTGGCGGTACAAACTTATAATACACTTCTACTCTATGGGTAGCGGGTATACGAAATAAAAACAGCGAAAAGCAGACGCATTTCTCTGCTAGCCATCTTATGATTATTTGATTTGCCTAAATGCAAATTTTTTTTTTGGGAGTAATAAAATTGCTTTACTTTGTGGCGGCATAATAAACCAGTCAGTCAGTCAGTCAGTGAATCCGACAGTTAGACAGTCGTTTTATTCAACATTCTCGTTACGCATTGCAGATCCTATTACACGCGCCGCAAATTTCGTCCAATCTATGCGAAGGTGATGAACAGCTATGCAAATGCTTGTCGCAAGTCCTCGACATATCAATATCAACGCTATGCGGGTGCCAATTCGCTTAGCCTGGTCACAGGACTTCTGCCATTCACCACCGAAATGGCTCTCTTCGAGTTTCCATTCAACGAGCTGCTGGTGAGTGAGATTTTTGTTGTAATAAATCGCGCACGATTTTCTGGCCAATTCCAAGTAAGCTCACTCTTACCACTTGTTATAGATCTGGGCAGTGCTAACAAAGCGTCAGCAAATGGCGCTGCTGATGTGGACACATGGCGAGGAGGCGTTGGCCAAATCGCTGGTTGCCTGCAAGCTGTACAAAGCGATGGCTCACGAGGCGGCCGAGGATGATTTGGACACCGAAATCTATGAGGAGTTGCGTTCCTATGCAAAAGAGTTTGAGAGCAAAGGTGAGTGGAGTGTGATGCAATTTAATTTGGCTGATGGCACTACAATTTCGTTCGTCATTCGCTTCTCCAATTAATGAGTTCTTCTTCTGCTGACCTTTTGCGGTTAACTAATTGCCTTTTGGGTTGTCGTTTTTGCGGTTGTCGTTTTGGTTATGTGTTGTGGCAGGCAACAAACTGTTGGACTTTAGCTATCGACAGGACGCAGAGAAGGCACAACGTTTGCTCACCTGCGAACTGCACTCGTGGTCCAATCAAAGCTGTCTCTCCCTCGCCGTGGCAGCCAACCATCGTGCTCTACTCGCCCATCCCTGCAGTCAGGTCATTCTGGCAGATCTCTGGATGGGCGGACTGCGAACACGCAAGAATACTAATTTCAAGGTGCGTTTTGTGAAGCTTCTCTCCTGCTGATTGATTAAACTGTTTTTGTGTTGCCACCTGACAGGTAATTTTGGGGCTAATCATGCCGTTATACATCAGGCAATTGGACTTCAAGTCGAAGGAGGAGCTGCAACAGATGCCCCAGACGGAGGAGGAGCATTTGGAGAATCAAAATCTCGACAATGACGATTCAGATCGTTCGCAGCCCGATGCGGAGGTAAGTTCCACAATTGTCAATTGATTGCAATTTTATCCTTAAGTGTATCCGAAATTTTCTTTAAATTGATTTTTTATTTTATTGCTAATTTCTAACCAAGTGTTTTGTTTATAAATTTTATTTGTAATTACGATAAATATTTCAGCTAAGCTAAAAATATAATTATTATATATACAGAGCATTACTCATACTTACTACTACTACTGCTACTATATATATATATATATTTGCTATTCATACCTAACAATATGCCCTACCAAAAAAAAAAACTACTACCCACTCTATATTTGTTTTAGAATGCCCTTTTAAAAGCCAAAAGATCCATTTCCTTGAGATATAGGATGGGCGCGGGCAGTAATAATCGCGACAAGGTAGTAAAAAAAAATGTCAACAGATACAAAGAAACAAAAACAAAACAAAACAAAATAATATGAAATCAACATTACTCGAAACATAACATATGTGTACCTATCTATCTATCTATGTATTCGTTTATATACTTACTATACTTATTCGCATATGTTACTTGATGTGCTTTCCACAGTCTGTTTTGTCTGTCGGTTTCGTTTCTGTTATCTCTGTTTCCTATTCCCTCCTTCGATCTACTCTACTCTACTTATATATCTCCGTTTTTATGTACCAATCTAATTATGTGTAACGACATTACTTTAATTTATGGCATCACATTTGTAAGGTATTGTGTATTTAGTTGATTTTTATTGATTTTTCTTGGCAATCCGTCAATTGGTCAGTTATTTTTGGTCAAGTCAGGCGAGGCAACACGCACACACCCACACACACACACACCAACACACGCACACTCGATTTAATGTTTAATTAATTAAATAGATATTGCAGTTGGTTTAGTTTTACTTTTGATCTAACATACACAGTCCCCGTCTTCTCTGCCTCTTTCTACTTTCTCTCTCTCTCTCTCTTTGCGTTCTCTTGTCTCATTCTCTGTATTCTATATACGATGCAAAATGAATCGCGTCAAAGAGCAAATTAATACAAGTTGAAAAGAGCTCACCATCTTTTCACAGTGTTAGGAACTCAACAGATGTAAGTCTTCAACTACTTCCACATAGAGCAAATGCCAAAACACTTCAACCACACATCCACTTGAACATATGGATTCAATCTCAACTGCTTTCAATGCACAACACACACACACACATATTCAGTTCAACTTTTTGTTTTAAGTTCCATATTAAGTGCGAATGACCATTAGCTATTTAATAATCATAATATTAATGGCAGTCAGTGTCCCAAGGCTTAAGGCTTCATTTAAAGTTCAATTAAGTAATAATCTTAATGGGCACACAGGCACCCTCACATACACACACACACAGAGCAATGTATATACTCTCCTCAATCCCATCTTCCCTCTCTAGACTCCTACTTGAGGGTCTATCAAACTGTTTGCTTGTGTTGTGCTGCCAGCTCTGAAGAGGAAATCTCTGCATTTGCGCAAATATTGTTTTTCACTTACACACAGAGAGGCCTTTAAACTCACTCCCACACATTCACATAGTTATATACACATACTCATATATGCTAAATTGAATTCTATGACAGCCGTTGAAAATCCTTTAATCAGAAAATCAAATTAACATCCATTGAACTAGCTGAATGGATTTCTCTTCTCTCCTCCCTTTTTTTTTGTTTTTGAGTTCTACTTTTCGTTGCAGTTTTGTGTTGTAATATTGTATCTACTACACTATAAACACGAATTGTTGTGAAATGCATGTGTAAAAATTGATAAAGCATATAGTTATTTAATGCATTAAGTGTGTGTCTTTTGTGTGCGCGCGTGTGTGTGTGTGTGTAAATAGATTTGCAAACATTCATCGAAACAATTCTTAAGTTTATTCACACGCATTTTTATAGACTTCATTTAGCGAGTAATAAACTTATAAACACACACAACAAGAATAAGAAAAAGCAAAGCATAAATACGTAAACGTGAATTGTTATTTATTTAAAATGCGATCTATGTGCCCCCCCTCAACCTGTTGCAGGCTCTATTGGCGGATACTTATTCAGTGCGCGATACAAAAGTACACGAAAATGGAAAAGTGAGTAGATTCACAACTACATACAAATCGAAACAACACTCTCTCAGACTCAGACAACAACACACACACGAACATATACTAGTACAAGTATTACACTTCATTTCATTGAGAACTTTGAATTGAATGCGCTACAAATTTCTTTATCTACATATATTGGTAAACTTTTCATAATACTTTTCATTTGTGTGTGGCAGCCAATTAAAACAAAAAAAAAAACAATTATAAATAAATTACAAATGTATTGTCTAGCACAATTATAAATAAAACGATTTTTAGCAGTTGCGATCACATGCATATATTTAGATATGTGTGTGCGCATACGTTACGCATACGTCCCGTAGTCCTGCTCCCGTTTCCCCCGGTTTTTAGCTGAGTGAAAAGTGCTGCTGTAAAAAGAAAACATATGACAAAACATATGATCAATAAATTTTCGTTCCATTTACTTACTCTCTTACCTCTCACATGTTAAATATTATTTTTAAATACACACACTCTCAATTTACTCGCTCAGTTATCAAAATATACTACTTCACATAGACAAAACCAATACCAAAAAAAAAGTATGTTACTCGTACTCGTATCGTATCAATTTTGCAGGTTAATCTCACTGCTGGAGCGGAAGAAGCACCCTCCAAAGTTAGTTGAACCCCAAGTTTATAGTTTATTTCATTTAGAAATTTTCGTTTCTAGTATTTCATATTTTCACCTCTACATTATTTATTTCAATTCGATATGTAAATATGCTAATACAAATACAAATTTGTCTATCTAGCTGTCTAGTTTCAATCGATATCGATATGAGTTGGGTTAGATTTGCTTTTGATGCTTTCCATATATCAACTAAAATATAAAATAGTATTACTTGAATTTTGTTGTACAGTTATTGCAGCCTAGCATAAGCATAAGTATTGTAGTATTCATAGTTAATTACAGATGTTTATGCAAAATGCCACCATAAAAACCACCAACAAAAAATACAAATTTTTGATTGCTACGTTTTTCTGCATGTTTCACTTGCTTATTGAGAGGCTTTAAACTAATTGGCAGTCAATTAATTAGAACTCAACCACTTTCCAATGCAGTGCACACGCAATTAAAATAGCATCAATTTACCTCACTTACATACATCGATAAATATGTATATACGATTGTATTTATGTAGGTTAGATGCGGCGTATACGTAATATTTGCCAAATGCACCATTTTCAAATAGTTTTCATTTTTTTTTTCGCTAGTCGTTTTTGCACTTTGAATGCTTACGATATAATTGAATTCAACTCAATATTCAATATTCATACTACTCGTACTAATTCACCTGCATTTCACCAGCTGCAAAACATTTGCTGCTGCCATTTGACGAAAGCAATTTTAATGCAATTTCAATTTCTTGTCCGCGTGGGCACACACACAAACTCACACACATACACAGGTTTCGTTGACTGACTCGGATCCGTCACAGTTTCGAGAATTCTTTCATCTGTCGGAATACACGAACGAGATCAAGCAGCATCAACCGCTGCGTTTAAAGAAGAAGTTTTACGAGTTCTACACGGCGCCCATTACCAAGTTCTGGGCTGATTCGGTAAGCGCATTTTCGTATACGTTTTCTTTTTTTTAATTATTAGCTAGCGGAAATTAGCAGCCAGTGTTTTAATTTCCGTTGACAGACAGCCTGTGTGGCATTGACTAACGGATAAGTGTTTAGTGTTTTTCGCTGTTCGCTGTATTTAATTATTTCATGTTGTTTTTCTCGCCTGACACCTTGTTTTTTTGTATCCTAGATTGCGTACATGTTCTTTTTGATAATGTTCTCGTTCACGGTGCTGGTGAAAATGGGACCGATGCCGAGGTGGCAAGAATGGTATTCCATAGCATACATTACCACGCTCGGGTTTGAGAAGGTGCGTGAGATTGTATCCTCCGAGCCGGTGGCCATTACGTAAGTAACTCCAAAAAAAAAAACAAGTTCAGCGTGAACTTTTCACTCATTCGTTTGTGTTTCGTTTTTGTTCGTTTTTCGGTTTAATTGCATTCAATTTAATGATTATAAATGAGGCACAAGCGAGTACAAGATCTGGGCATACTTTATGCCCCTGTGCATTTTGATTACTTGGCTTCGTTTTTAATGCGCTTCTCGAGGGCCAGAACCAGAGGCTAGGCCCTCAGTTTGTTCGCTCTTGATTTACGGCTTTCGATTTCTACGCCATCTCGACGCAACGCGTTCAACATTCAACATTCATTAATGCGATTCTGTTGCGGTTGCTACTTGGCTTCTGCTGCTTGTCGTTGCTCTTGTTGTTGTTATTGTTGTTGTTATTGCAGGCATAAATTCTCGGTGTGGGCATGGAACATGTGGAATCCATGCGATGGTGCTGCCATAATACTCTTTCTCATCGGCCTCGCATTTCGCTTTCGACCCGCCACCATGGACATTGGTCGCGTTATTTACTGCGTGGACAGCATCTATTGGTATTTGCGCATATTAAACATTCTCGGAGTCAACAAATATTTGGGTAAGTGCCAGTCTAGCTAACTATTATATATACACACAAAAAATATGCAATAAATATGACGAATTATGCCAAAAGTGGTGTTAATAAATGAAAAACATGCTTATGGGTTGAAAATTTAAATATTTGTAAAACCAAAAAACATTTTTGTTTTTTGAATACTGAATGGATATACTAAATATACATACGCTATTGTAATATTATCTTATTTAGTGGTATTTTATTATAGAATCGCGCAGGATATAAACCCATGCCCTGAGACCTCTTAAAGAATGTCTTGTGATAGCTCTACTAACTGAGCTATGAACGAGGCCTCCGATGCATAAATTAAAAGTGAAAAAATACTAGATTTAGTATTTCTCAATCTAGTATTTTACCTATATATTGCCATTTGAATTCAAAATCAGAAGTAATAAATTCATTTCATTTGCATTCATTGCATTCAGTTGTAGTTTCTTATTTAGTACGTCCTATGTGCACTATTTAAACTTAGATTCTCAGCCCATCTAAAGAATGTTTCGATATACTCAGTGCGTAAATTAAAAGTTTAAAACCTAAAATACTAGATATAGTATTTATTTTAGTGGTGAAAATACTAATTAAAATATTTTCTTTACTAGTAATAATACTAAATTTGTATTAAAATACTAAATGTAAATACTAAATTCAGTATTATGTTATATTATAAATACTAAATTTAGTATTGGTTTAGTAGTAAAAATAATAAATTTAGTATTTATTTTAGTATTAAATTTAGTATTTTAGGTATATATAGTCATTTGAATTCTCAATCAGGATTAATTAAAAAATTTAATCAAAAATACGTATGATTGTGATAATCCGGTTAATTTAACAATTTTAAACAGAATAAATAGTTCAAATCTAGGCTTAAATGAACCTTGATTTTTTGTGTACTTTTTTCTTTGTGTATATATAAGCTGAATAACTCGCGCTTTCTATTTGCCGCATAGGTCCATTGGTTACCATGATGGGCAAAATGGTCAAGAATATGATATATTTCGTAGTCTTGTTGGCTGTGGTGCTCATGAGTTTCGGTGTCAGTCGTCAGGCCATTCTCTATCCCAACAATGAGCCCACCTGGCGTCTAATCAGAGAGGTAGGTCAAAGAAAATATACATATACTACATGTACTTATATTTGTATGTCTGGGTGTGAATGTGTTTGTGTATTTGTGAGCTAAATGAGCTGCTGCTGTCTGAGCAAACACTCTTGTAATTAATTATGGAAAACAAAAACGAAAAAAGAAATTCTTGTAAATAAAAATAAATCTCCAGTTAAGCTGCTCACTTTGTTAGTCTGTGTGAGCGAGTGTGTATGTATGTATGTGTGTGTTTCAAATATTTACATATGTATATTCGTATATATGTATAAGCTCTATGTACACTGACAATTTCCATTTGCAGCTTGACTTGTGTATTGTTGAAGAAAAGAAAATTACTAAAACGGAGTACATGCATTTACTTAAATAGCAAGAAAATGTTTTTTAACTCAATTTCCAAGTAGTACTAAATCAAATAAACAATATATATATATGCTATCTATATAATCGTAACTAAGTAGAACTCGGTTTTATGTTTATGTTTTTCATATATTTCATATTCTGATAAGTAGTTTTCATTGCTCAAGCATTCTCGATTATTGATTGGACTAACGACTCTTTCCCATTTTTATCTTTGTATTGTATTCTTCTTTCTTTCCTTATATGTTCAAAATCTTTTGAACACATCTGACTGAATACGGAAACTCTAAAAATGCCGTTTTTATACTCGCTCGATCGCAACACCATATGAAATCGCACTATTCACACACACACACTCACACATAATGCTTCCAATTCACCATTATTCACTCTTGACTTTCTCTCACAACAACAACTCTATTCACTCTTTGCTCACAATGTATTTACAAATCCATGCAATCATAAATTTCTTGCATTCGCATTTCGCAATCTCAATCGCATTCGCATTCGCAATCCCTTGAATGAATACGCTCAAAATGGCAGGTTATTGCTGGCTCAATTGTAGCGCCCGGATTTCAAGGGGCTCTCGGCCATAATAGTCGTTCACACAATACACGTGTCGCTGGCTTTGGACCCGGCTCTTTTGCTGGCCATCATCGTAGCTATGCCGCATCAGCAGCAGCAGCCGCCGCCGCCGCAGCAGCCGCAGCCGCAGCAACAGGGACAACAAGCCCAACAACAACAACAACAACAACATCAGCATCATCAACAACAACAACGATGGCCCCTGACGTTATGATGCCATCGATAACAACAACAACTCCAACTACATCTACATCTGCCACAACAGATACAACAACAACAACAGAACATAGAGCCGATAGTCCAGAACTTCACAATTTCTTAGGCGGAAATCTGACAAATGTACAACAAAAATTGGTTTGCTATCTAGAGAAGAAATGTGTAGAAATTGAATTGAGCCCGCTGTCCGAAATATACTTAGAATACTATCATATGATGCTCGTACTAAATGGATATATACTTACTATATATATATATATATGGCTATAGATGTCTATAGTTATTGTTGTGCCTACAAAAATATTCTTTCTTCAGTTTTCTTTTCTCCTTTTTGTCTTAATTGGTTTCATATCGATTTCTTACCTTCTTTGTTTTAGAATGTACAACATCCGTGTTTTTGACCCGCTGCGATTTGTCCCTACTATATATATATCTCTCTCTCTCTTTCTCTGTCTCTTTCTCTTCCCTCCACCCTTTTGTGTCTTTGTGACTCTCTCTCTCTCTGATTTCTGCTCCCAATTTTCACTTTATGCTGCGTTGAGCCTTTGACTGTTGTTGCCCCTCTCCCCCCAAAAAGTGATTGATATTGTGCTATTGTTGTTTCTGCTCGGAGCATAAATAAATATGTACTATACTTATTATTTTATATCATAAGCTCACACTTATTTTGCACTCGTATATTAAGCATATGTACAATCGAAAGTGTTTCTAATCGCATTAAATTAACGACAATACTCTTGGGAGACATAACTTAAAGAAAACGTATCGGGAATTGGAAAAAACAAAAATTCTTTTATGATTAATAATTTGATAAACGCTTTCGACTGTAAATAATTACATACTTGAAAAATTTATGCATGAGGCATGTGTTGAATTAATTCATTTAGAAAATTATAGAACTTGCATCTGATAAGTAAATGTGTGTACTCAGTTTTCAATATATTATAATTCGTGTTTTACATGTGTAAACATTTCTTATATCTTTCATTCATTCACTCCTACATTAACTGTCTCTGTTTCTATCCCCTTTTTCGCCTTTCTTCGTTTTACATTCTAATTTGAGGCCTTTTCTGAATAATGCAGTGTGTATTTCATTTATTGTTTTGCATGCGAAATGCTTTCGCTGTTTTACACAATGCCTTGCAGCTCTTTATGTGGACACAAGGACCCCGACTCTGTCCCCGTTCCCGTCTCATGCGCATGTCCTGCAGCTGTTCTATGCAGCTGTTTCTGCTGCACCAGTTGAGATACTAACAGAGCTTTGTGTCTCATCATCATCATCGTAGCCTAAACACAACTCAACCGGGGGCTGAAGCATATTTTCGCTGCATTTTGCTTTCTACATAAATTTCGCAATATGCAAATGTTGTTTGCTCAAATAAACTGTGCTTCCTTCCAAGTAATATCCTGATGCATATTTGATTTGAAAAGCGTTAGCTCACAAACAAAAATAAATAAAAATAAAATCCGATTTTATTATTATTAAAGTATAACATCGCTTAAATATGTTTTCCTTGATTAAATTTCTTTTGATGAATATTTGCAATCAACTACCTGCTGTTTTTATTGAACGCAGTTGAATTCTTTATTAATTAATTTGAATTAATCAGAACTCCTTAAACTAGTTCTCCCGCAGTTAAGCTTGGCAAATTGCTAATGAAAAAAAAGAAGAAAAAACTACTCAATGTTCATCCACATCCGCTTTAACACACACACCGTCACACCCACACATTCACACGCTTGACAGAATCCCCCAGCAAATTCTCTGTGTAAAACTTGCATAAATGTTGACCCAGTCGGTAGCCGATGGTTAAGGCCCAAATTGAATTAAGCTTGGCCATTTTTGTGTGTGTTGCCCCAGCAGCAGCTGCCGTTTAATGATGCCTGTTTTTAATTTATCGTTTCACAGGTCACCTATCAACCCTACTTTATGTTGTACGGCGAGGTGTTTGCCGATGATATCGATCCACCCTGTGGCGAGGATCCACGTCAACCGGCCTGTGTCACCGGTGAGTTAAACACGCAACACACACACTCATCCGGCATTTACTTATACACTTAGTGTGTGTGTGTTTTTTAATATAAAAAATCCACAGGCCACTGGGTAACGCCGATAACGATGTCCATGTACCTTTTAATTGCCAATATACTGCTAATCAATCTGCTGATTGCCGTCTTCAATAATATATTCAACGAAGTCAACTCGGTGTCTCATCAGGTACGTTTACGCTGCGTATACTTAATGTCCACTTAATGCGGAAACTCAATACATTTTCGATTTGCTTTCTGATTGCAGGTGTGGATGTTTCAGCGCTTTACAGTGGTCATGGAATACCAACAGAAACCCGTGCTGCCGCCACCGTTCATCGCTTTTTGCCATTTCTATTCCTTGCTCAAGTATTGTGTACGAAAAGCGAAAGGTGAGCCCGGCATGAGCAAGTTTAGCTTTGTTCCCTGTGAGTGAATCAATCGAGCAACGCTCCCATCTCCCAATCGAACAGCAATAATGTACAATTCTTTGTATTCTCTTTCCTCTGCTGCCATCTCTACAACTGACTTTGTCATCTCCGATTAACAATCGAACCGAAATCGAATCGAATCGAATTGATATGCAACTTTGATTATTGAATTATCAACCAAATTATTATATACATGTTATATTTCAATTTCTATTGTGATTCTGCTCTCTTGATTATTTTTTCTGTATGTTCTTTTTTGTGCTTTTACTTATCAATTGACATGTGTCGCTGTCCTGTTTGTCTATATAGGATTGGAGGTGCAACGGGACAATGGTCTCAAGCTATTTCTCGAGAAGGACGATCTGGAGCGTCTGTATGACTTTGAGGAGGAGTGCGTTGAGGGCTTTTTCCATGAGCAGGAAATCATATTGAATCAGTCAACCGATGAGCGTGTCAAGAACACAACGGAGCGTGTCGAGACCATGTCACAGAAAATCGAGGACATCAATCAAAAGGAGAATATCCAAACAGCAACTGTGCAGGTGCGTAGCATACGTTCACACATACACTCACACACAAAACACTCATCTACGCATTCAATTCGATGCCCAAATTTTAGTTGTTATGCAAATATGCCAATTTTTATACCTGCTATGTACGAGATGGGGTAGAAGGGTATTACAGGTTAGTCGAAAGGGCAAATGTATATTGCAGTTGGAATGTTAAATTTTAAATCTATAAAGAACTATAAAGAACTGTTCGATTTGTTTTAAATACTTTATATGTATCTATATTTATGATATGACAAATAATAAAATTCTCTAAAAATGAATATCAGATATCTCCAAGTTGAACACACAAGTCTGTCTGACTTGTCTTAAACAGAAATTGCAGCAAAATAAAGTAAGGAACTTAATGTAAAAAACTTGTAGTGATAAAAGGTATTTACATATTAATATGATCAACTTTTATAGTACACAAATTCATAATTATGTTACCTAAGAGTAATTACTAAACATTAGAGCAAAGAACTAAAATCGAAGAAATCATTGTATACTCTAAAAATGTGAATCGAGTATTTCACAGTCGAACACAAAAGTGTGCAGCCTTCTTACTTGTTTTCTTATGTAGGTTTTCTTTTTTTCTGTGCTTGCTGAATGAGTCTTTGGCACATTAATTTGGATTTTTACTCGTATTGACAGCAGAGACAGACAAACAGGCATCGTGCATCAGGCGAGCAGTAGTTAAATTGGAAATGTTCACAAAATGTCGAGCAGCTGGACACGAGCTCATTCGTATGCTGTGGCCACACTCAAAGTGATGGGGAGGGGAGAAAAGGGGACTAGGAGTATTTGAATTCTTATTGCAATTTTCATTCGATATCATATGGGGCTATGGTTTGCTTTCTGTTTGCAGAACATTGAATTCCGTTTGCGCAAAATGGAGGAGTCTGCCGAGCAGATACTGTCGCATCTGGGCGTCATACATCGCTTCATGTCCACCCACACCGCTGGCACCGACGATTTGCGCGGCTCCGTGATGAACATTCCAGGTGAAATGCATCGCATGCGCACCATTTCAATGACCGACACCGAGGGTGGCGTCATTGGCGGTGTTCCTGGTCCAGGCAGTGGCGGTGGAGGCGGAGGAGGAGGTGGTGGTGGTGGCGGTGTTGGCAGCAGCAGCATTGCTGCGGGACTGGGACTGAGTGCAACACTTACTTTAAATTCGCTGCAGGTGCGTTGCCTCAGTTTGTTTTTGCGTTTTACTTTTGCCTTTAGCCTGTTGCTCTTACCACAAAACTGTTTGTGTGTGTGTGGATGCTGTTGCTCTCTGTTCTCTTCTTTGATAGGTTAACAATCGACGGCGTTTCAATCGCTCGCTAACCGAAGTGCGGCCGGATGCGTACATCTTGGATGAGGGCACACACTTTGAGGTTGTGCCGCTGCCCGAAGAGCCCGACGAAGTGGTCAAGTCACGGGAGGCCCTCAACGAGCAGGTGGTGCGCAAGGCCTCAATGCAATCCGAGCCCGATTCGGACATCTATTTGCCACTGTCACAGCGGCCTTCGACCTGTGAGACAGTGAAGCGGACGCCATATGTGACTGTGCGCCAGGATACGGGAGCCAGCACCGAGAGCAAGGACACGCTCACACCGATGGGCAACGATGACGATCAGACGCTCGTTGGTGGCGACAATTCCGATGATGCGGCGCCCGATATGACATTTGAGGGTAATTTGCCTCACCTGTTTCTATCGTTTCATTTTGTTTCGTTTCGTTTTTCTTTTGTTTTTGTTTCGGTGTCATTTAATACCCTGTTCCCATTGAAGTGCAGCGTAATAGGAAGAAGGCATCAACTGTCATAGTGCTTTAGCCATGTCCGTCTATAAGAGCTATATGTTTAAATTGTATTACAATACTTTCGATATTCATAGTATGTTATGTTTCAAGTTTGTTTTACTCTTTATAATCACGTGTAGCCACAATTGTTATACGTATTTTTATACCCACTGTCTACAGATAATGTTCCTAATAAGAAAAATCAGCTATTTAAGACCGCTTAAAGTATATATGTCCTTGATCCGATACCATATATGTATATTCGTCTGTCTGCCTGAATTTTTGTATCTACATATAAACAAAAAGAACTCAGAGTCTATTAGTGATAAGAACTACATATTTTTGTTTGAAATCAATATTGAAATTGAAAATTGAATATTGAAAAGTTATTCAAGAAATACTTTTTTAATATAATTTTGTTTTGTTTTAATATTTTTTTATGTTCTTAATTATATATAATATGTTAGCAATCTGGTCTATTTTTTCCGTAAGGTACGGTATATTTTGAATGTAGTAGTATATTGATTAATGAAATATAGCCCTGCGGTATATTTTAAGACTGCATTTATTGGAATAGATTATGGATATCTCACAGTCGTAGCTTTCTAATTTGTTTGCTCTGCCACAAACCCATTAATTTATTTGTTTTATTATGTTAATTACGCATTAGTGAAATATACTTTTATATGCATTAGTTTTGGGAACAGGTTATTTCATAGTCGAGCAATCTCGACTTTAGCTTTACTCATATTACTGTGTATTCTCCTGTTTTCTGTTTGTCTTTCTCTGTGTTTTCTCGTTTCTGTTTGCTTTATTTTCCTTGTGTTCTATTCTCGCTTCTATGTTGCATCAGCAAGACACCATCGCCTTGTTTGAACCTCAATAAAAACGTATCCCAAATTATTCGCATACTACACAGCTGCCAGGCACCGAGCGATGCGACAACGCACCGTCTCGCTCTGCCGCCGTAACTCGGAGACGTACTCGCTGACCGGAGCGGACATCAATCGCTCGCACATTAGCCTCAATCAGTTGGCAACGCTGTCGCGCCGCCAGCTGAGTCTGACACAGTCTGAGCCGGATAGTGACAAGGATACGCCAGTGGCCAGTGGTGGCCCACCTCCAGGTAAATGTTGAACAAATACTAAATTAGAGAGAAAGAACAAAAGATAGATATGCATAAACATATATCTATTGTATGTAGAGAGAAATACACACAAACACATACACATTCAATGAGAATGAAAGAATGCAGTAGCTGCAAGAAATGCGCTCCAAAATTCTGGTTACTAACCCTTTCATGCCCAAAAAAACTACATCCGTCTAACTAATCTCCAACTAATCCAACCAAATACCAAAAAAAAAGTACCAAACATGCGACCAATCCAAGCAAACGAATTGGCAACTAAAAAATTGCATTAATCCACAACCAAAAAAAAAGATAAACAAAAAATATGAGTACTTCATACAATGCACAACTCGTACTATATTTTTTCTCTCGCCGCACACTACTACAAAATTTCTTTTGTTGTTGACGCATTTTCAATCAAAAACAAAAAAAAAAACCAAAACCAACCGTAACCTAAACTCGACTCAACTCTAGGTAAATCAGTATTGCATGCGAAACCCTCCAGAAATATATTGCTGAAACTGCACAGCGAGTACACATCGATAACGGACGAACTGGAGAGCGTCTGCCATTTGATTGCTTCGCCGACCGTCTCGCTGCAGAGCAACCAAGGTAAGTTGGTGTTGTGGCCATCCACCCAGCTGGTTGACAATACGACTCAGGGCAAGCCACCAACGCCCACAAGCAACCACAACCACAACCAAGACCAAACCAACCCTTCCACACCCCCCAAACAAACAAAAAGCAACAACTACACCCCCCTACTTTCTTCTACTCTCCTAGCGTTTTCTATATAGTATATATTTTTAGCGTTATCATTTGTTTGCCAAACTCCAACTGCAACTCCAGCAAAAAAGAAACAAATCTTAAACTGAAATTGTAATTTGTAAATAGCTAACCAGGCGTATGCGTAATATTCATTTGCCTTCTGCTTGTGCCAAATAAACCCCTAAACAAAAAAATGCACTACGCCTGCCTTAACGCAACAGCTTGTCAAATACTTAAATTTATACGATGTGTTTTCGTTCGTTTCACAGCCTCCTTGGATCGCCCCAAGACGGAAATGTCACGCGCCGAGGCCGCAGCGTTGCTGGAGAAGAAGCATCTGAAGGAGTGCGAGGAGAACGACTATCGCATACTCGAGGGTCTCTTCGAGGCACGCGGCTCCATCGATGCCAGCGTTCAGCCCTATGAGGTAACACACAAAATACTTTACTTAGTTATTGTTGCTTATAAATGCTTCATCGATTTCTCTACAGATTGGCGTCTCTATAGACTATAGTCATCGCTATCCGCTGCGACGGGAAACAGCCATTGAGCTGTCGCCCTCGAAACCCTCAGCGGACAGCGGACTCATGGGTGCCGTGGGTGGCGCTGGCGGCGGTGGAGACAGCAGTGACACCAGCGGTGCGGGCACAAGTGGCTTCCAACTGAAGCACGAACGTCCCTGGCAACGCAACTCATCGATGGAACAGCAGACGTATCAGTCACCGCTGGTGCCAACGCGTGCCACCAGCGACTTTCTCAATCCGCCCTACGACAGCAGCGGACGTCTGTTCAAAAAGTCCAGCGAGAGTCTGCAGAAGAACTCGAGCACGGACACCGATTACTCGGCGCATCCGTATCGTTTCATCAAGCAGAGCTCGAATGAGACGAATACCTCGCAAACGGGATCGTATAACATTGATACGCCATCGTTGACGGCGGAGCCATCGCTGGATGCTGGCGATTCGCATTCGGCAACGGGGATTAGCATGATGAGTGTTGGCGCTGCTGGCGGCGCTGCGACAACGCGTTACCAGCCGAAGCGCACGGCGTCTGTGGGCGCTGCCGATGGCAGACGTCTGCGAGACGATAGCTCCAGTTCGCTGGATCTCAGTGCTGCGCCAGTAATGACGCAGGCGCAGACGCCAGCATTGCCAGCACTGCCCTCGCGTCCCATGCAGCTGAAGAAACAGTTTAGCATGGACCAAGGCAAACCGCTGTCGGCGCAAACCAGCGCCGAGACATCCTCCTCAGCGGAGCCCGTGACTCCAGCGGCCAAACTGATTTCAACACTCAAGCCGCCGTATCAGGCCAGCAAACTGGGCATGAATGTGCTCAAGGAGAGCAGCTCCAGCACCGAAGAGTCGCGCGATGGCGAAGCCCTATCCACAGCCTCGTCGTCGGCGAAGAGCAGCCATGCACCGTTGGCCATACCACAGATTAGCACACATCTGGTGCAGGACGAGATTGCCAAGCTGTCGTCGAACATTAAGAGCAGCACGGAGTCGGAAAAGGATCCACCATATAATGAGACAATGTGTTAAGCGTCGTCGTCGTTGTGTCCCTCCTGTTGATGTTGCAATTAAACCAAAAATAGTTAGTGCTTAAGTGTTTTACCCGCCCAAACACAAACACACACACACAACAGATCGATCTAAGAATACTATATAGTATGTTTAACTAGTTGTATAAGTGAAGCCACCTTGTGCTCAATATCGTTATTCAGTCAACGATTCTTCTTTTTTAAATCCCCCATATATCCCAGTTGCTGAAAGTACTGCGACAATGGAATGTTAAGAAGAGGAGAGAACAATATTTAAATACAAATTAATGATAAATCACTGTATGTTATTCATGAGAAAGGCAGAGCCAGAGGCAGAGATGCACCTGACGATTTAGTCATCATTTAGCGCATATCAAGGAAGCAAAAATGAAATATTATATACAATGAAGATCGAAATGAATCCCCGGTGTATGCAACGCAATTTACGTATGTGTTAATGATTTTGGACAATACATAGTACACAGATTCTCTGTATTTTTATAAGATGTATTTATTTACAACTCATACGTATAGATTACTAATCACTGATGATGATGATGATGTTATTACCGAGGAAAGAATGTTACACAAAATGTTAGTACGATAAATGCGTGCATTTCTCTCACAACTCCTATATATCTTTTAAATATCACTTCTTAAGCAAACAAAAACATTATAATACCACCAATTAAGCTATGAAATGTTTACAGTGTCTAGAATTAGTCATCGATACATATATACTTGCAAACTTTCACATATCTCTCAAACTCAAACTATGAACTTATCGCTCCTAAAAAGATGAAAAAACAAAAACAAAGATATCGATATTTAGCTCAATGCAACGTGTTGCAAGTACTTATACTGTGTGTGTAAATTGCACCTTCACAATACCGCGATATCAACTTACTGTGTATATTTGTGCGTGTACTTTATATACTATATAACATAGCTATGTATGTGTCTGTCTGTCTGTCTGTTGTTTGCCAGAGCAATTAGTTAGTCCAGTTGTTACTTATTTAAATGTCGAAATGTCTATGCGTACATGTGTGTAGATAATCTATGCTATATATTATACTAGTAATTGTAAGTAACCTAAATCAAATTGTGTATATACTTATATAAATAAACAAAAAATATATTTTTCATATAGAAAACACAACGGAAAAATGCGAAAAAAAAGAATTCGGTTAAATTATTGTTAACGATTTGATTCTTGTTAAATGCCGCAATGCGCTGCTATTTTCATGATTAGTTGTAACGCAAAACAAAATGAAAGAAAAAACAAAAATGTTTGAAAACTTTATGAAATTTTTGCATTTTATTAGAGTTAGGCAATGTACTTATTGATTTTAAGAAAAATAAATTTTATTATATTAATGGCTCGTGTAAAACATCGCATTGCAGAACTCATTTCAGTATTGAAATTCCCCCTCCGTAAAATAAACACAAATATCACTTTCGGTTACTCGATTAAAAAACTCATTTATTTAATACTTTCTCTTATATGATACTAGGATGAATTTTTGCATACAATTCTCGTTTTAGTTACCATCGGATTTCTCATCTCACATTGTAAACAAAGTTCAAGTCTTTTTTGTTGCCATTTCAGCTTACAAACTAGGAAGAAAGCTATTTAAACATTTATGCTTAATACAAAATCTTTTGTTTTTTTTGTTTATAAATAATTACAATTTAATGGCAATATGGCTTGGGTTGAATACAAGCTCAGCTGTACATAAACTAAATGCGAATGAATAACAAATTACAAGGCACTCACTCCCGTCCTCTCGTCTTCTCGATTCCTCGTCGTCTTCTTGTTCAATAAAAAAATCCACAAGAGCATTCGATGCTTTGTGGCACTAGATTATCATTTACTCCTATATTAAATTTGTTTTTTGTTTTGTTTGTTGTCGTTGGATCCTTCATTATTGGGTCGTATTTGGTATTTCGATTCTCCTCGGACACGTCCATTTAAAATGTGATGTTTGTATACGCGAAAGTTGCACAAAGTTTACATAAAAATTAAGAGCAATGATTATCACAATCTTGAGCTTAGTTATTGTCACTGTTCAGGGTCTCAGCCTCGGGTTCCACGGGACTCTGTTGCACCAGCTTATCCAGCTCATCCTTCTTCGTGCGCTCGAAGAAGCCCAACTAAAATATTGATGAGATATTATTAAAAAAACTATCTTTAATTTGAATATTCTTGGTCTTACCTTGTACATGCCGTAAGTTATGGCTGCCAGCAGCAATAAGCCACCCAGAACGGACAAAATGATAATCCAGATATTTAGCGTCGTTTCCAGATGCTTTGATATAACAACAGGATCGATCTTTCGCTTAATGGCCAGCGAAGAGCCCAGAGGATCGCCCTCTTTGCGCATATTCAGATCAATGAGTATGGCAAAGAACTCCCAGGGATCAATCAGAATGGCATTGATCTCATTCAGATCGACACTGTAGCGCATATTCAAATTGACTGGCTTCTCCGGCTTGAAATTATACACACGCATCACAGCACGCAGGCAGATGGTCATCTCGGGATCCCTGCAGTTGAACACAATAGTTCGATTCACCGGCAACTTGCCCTTGAAGTCCTCGCTGAGCAAATCGTGCGCCTTGATGTTCGTAATTCGCGCATATTGCTCGCGATTGGCGGTCAACGCTTTCAGATCGCGACGCTTGCGTGTCATGGATGCTGTGGCCACCGAATCCGAGTCGAGTTCCTGCCACGACTGATGCACATGTCCACTGGTGGTCGAGTCGTAGTGTGCCCCATTTTGGCTAACCACAACTGTGTGCTCAACGCGGCTGCTGCTCGAAGAGATCTCAACTGTGTTCATGATGATTTGTGTGTTGTTCTGATCGAGCAGCTCAATGGCCACCAGCTGGGAATCGTAGGTGGCCTGCATGGTCAGATTGCTCACATTGATGATGGGAATGGTGGCAGTGGAACCCGAAACTCTGTAGGCTACGGGAATGTTGAAGACAATCTCCAGGCCATCTACTGTGCTGGGACCGTTGCTCTTGATCTCATAGTTGTTGGTGATGTCTGCCCAGTTCTTGTAATGCTCCAGATCGATCGAAGCACTTGTCTGACCACTGCAAGAGGAAATTAAATTAGTAATCATTTTAAATAGTTCTTGATTTTCTAGCTTACCCTGAGGCATCGATTTCCGTGTACTCCTTGAGCGCAATCAAACTCTGCAGCTTGTTGTCACTCGGACTCTTCTCGGAGCCCGTGCTGAAGACCTCCGCACTGATGGTCAGCGCATGTCCCGTTAGACTGCTTACATCGAAGCTGATGGTAATACTGTCCTTGTCCCCCTTGCCCAGGGGACGTCCATTGTTCAGATCACAGACCATGACGGATTCGCTCACCTTGCAATTGCCGGGTATTTGTGCAAAGTTCAATTGACTGGAGCTGGTGACATTCAACTGCGGAAGGTAAGCGGACTCTCCTTCATTGCTGACATCATAAGTCAACCGCAGCACCTTCGCGCTGCCCAGAATAAAGCTGGAGCTGTGTTTGACGAACAAACAAAGTATTAAATAAATAGGCAATCAAGTTTAATATTGATTTATTGCTGACACGCTCTCTCTCTCTCTTACCTGGCATCTCTTGCCGTCAGACGCAGATCCGCAATGCAAATCTCAGTGGCACAACCGGTGCTGAATATGATCTTCTCGGTGAAGACCTTGGCATCCTCGGGATCGACGGCCACGCAAGTTTCGCAGAACTCCTCGGAGTCGGGCACCTTCTTGATCAGCTCGTAGTGCATCTCCAGCTCGATGGGCTGGAAGATGTCCTTCTCACTGTAACGCACCTCCACAGAAAACACGCGACACTGTTGCGTGGTGCCCGCTGTGGCATTGAAGCTCAACTCATTGGATTGTGATTGCGTGAACTTGGCACGTTTCAGCTGCTCATCGATCACAATTCGCATGGCCATGTCCTGTTGCTTGGCCGAGCTCGCCGTGGATGTCGTCGTCAGTCCAAAGCAGGCTGTGACCTCTACATGATTCTGCTCTGGTTTAATCTCACGATTCTGGGATCGAACACTTGCGTGCAATTTAACCACAGGATAAGCGCGATACAAGAACAATGCTTCGGCATTGGGTGCTCCAACTGCAAAGTCATTGAATCCATTGGCATCGATGTCAGAGCCACGTGACAAACCATGTCCAAACATGTGACTGCCGTACTTGGAGTCAGTTGTCTGTGGCGAGTCGAGGCGCTGACTGTACTGATCCCGCAGTCCCTGCTGTCCACCCAGATAGATAAAGACGGAGCCATTGCCCGCAAAGGGAGCGCCCACAGCAATGTCTGGAAGAAGGGGAAAACAGTTTGATGAATATCGCAATCAATGCGAGCGAAAGTGTTACAAATTTGCAAGCTGATGTGCGGAACTGCTTCACAAATGTGTTTTCTCATTTCAACTTGAATAAACACAACACACAACCACACCCAAAACAGTGAGTGCTCTGCGTCAAATTCTTTCTTTCAAAGTCAAGCCGCGGGTCTTAAGACTATAGCGCACATTGTGTGACATATCAGGCAATAAGGGTATTAAAAATAAGAGTTTAGCTTGTCTATTTTTGATAGATAATTGACCTATTCTTCTGAAAGTTATCTTAATGAAACTTCGCACAAAGCTGTATATATGCTTTAAGTAAGTTCACTGGGAGTTTAATCCAGATTGTCATGCAATATAATATACATAAAGAATAGATTAATCGTATCATATATATTCATATGGTTGATGTATCTTTAATCTTCTAATGAAACTTAATTTCTTTTAAAAAGTAATTTGACACTATTATAACTCTAAACTAGAATAACATTGAAGTCAACTTAATAGAACGTGATATAAATTTGTTTTCATTCTGCTGCAAATTTGATTGGATCGGATTACATTATATCATACAGCTTTCTAGCCATTTGACAAAATAGTGAATGATAACTTATTCGTCGGAATTATAGTAAATATCTAGCAGATTTACGCGCATCGTTACAAATGGAATTTTTCTTAAACTTTATGTTTTCTTAGATTTGTTTTTCATTTATGTGAAACCTTTTAAAAGAAAAATTTAAACTCTTTTCTAAAAATACCTTGCGAAATTGCATATTTATTGTTCAGTCTATAAACTTACAATAGAGAAACCGAAATGTGTTTTCTGTATAAAATTGTCATCATTACGAATGATAAAAGGAATGTCAAGAAGAAAAGATAAAATATTTAGATCATGCATCATAATTAACACTTAATTCAATTGACTTTACGCTGTCCAGAGTATTTAAGCATCGACGTGTCGAAATTCAGTTTTGGAATGTGTTTTTTTTACTGTCATCAACACGAAATGTTTTACAAAGGAAGTGGAGCAGGCAACAGGCAAAAGAGGGGCAAGCGGGAGAGGGAAACGGGAACTGTGGCGAGTAACTTACCGTTGTAGCCGTCGTGATTAATGTCGCCCAGTCGGGTCAGCGTGGTGCCGAAACGTGCCTTGGCCGTAATGGGCAACGGACAGCGGATTATCTTGGACTCGAAATTGTACTGCAATTGATTGGCCCCACATTAGTCAGAATAACGAAAGAAGAGAGTGTCAATCGAGTGTTACTCACCCGTCCCTTGTTGAGGAACACGTAAATCGCGCCGTTATCATGCGAGTCTTCGTAGGAATGCTGCGGCGCTGAGATGATGACATCGGTGAGGCCATCGCCATTGAGATCCTCGGCGAGCACAGCGTAGCCAAAGTACTCGCCAAATTGTTCGCCCCGGAACACGTGATATTTATCGATTGTCTTGCTGCGTATATCGAAGATGTAACCCTCTCCAGACTGTTCATTAGCCTGAGGTGCGGTGGCCACATAGAGCAGACGCTTCAGGTCTTGGCTATCAAAGTGACCCGAGCTAACAGAGTAACCAAAGTAAGAGTCATCCGGTTGATTCCAATGCGACGGATTGGGTATGTCCGTTTGATAGGTAACTTCCGGTGCGTAGTCAATGTAATCACCACCACTTCTGGCCTTGCGATGACTCCGCGTCTGACTGCTCGTATCACGACGACTCGCCGATGGATCATCCACCAGCGAGACCTTGCGATAGCGTATCACCGAGCCACGCCAGGTGTAAATACCAGGCGCACCGATCAGAAACTGTTCGTTGTCATCGGAGACATGGGCGCTGAATCCCTCCTCGGCGAGTATATAGTAATAGTATCGGTAATCGTTCTCCTCGCGCACTTGATCTGTTTTAAGACGTAGCGGAGAGATCTTTGTGACATTCTGTGGCTGATCGGCGAGAGTATCAGACACCCAGTAACATATGCCATGCATGTGGTAATCTTTCGATGAGGGCGCTATGAAGCGCGGTGCACAGACAAGCAACTTGTCCGTATCCTTGGTGCCGCCATCCATTGAGCCGCCCAGCCATTGGAAATCCCTGCGCTCCGAGTCCCATGTGTATTCGCTATTCGCAATGTTGCGATTGCCATGCCCATCGAACACATACGGACTGCAGACGCCAGTCGAAAGGGTGCATTTGTAGACGGCACCCGTCTCATTGACGTTGCGTTGCGCCTCCAATGTTGACTGAGCTTGGGGCGCACCCACAAAGACACTAGAATCGAAGAAAAGATATGTGAATATCTTCAGTACACACAACAATCTGACACTGAACCGCAGCCCAATTGACTTGCATTAGTCAGCCAATAAAATACAAAAACATAGAAGAAGCAATTGCCTATGCATCATCATCATCATGAACAACAGTTACGAGCATTAGTCGATATTTTTCTCCATCTAAAAAGAGAACTCAGTTCGGTATTTGCTTTTCAGTTGTGTGTCGAGTGTTTTTTTGCTCAGTGACCAACCAGATAAAGACGCTATCTGTGAGCATAACTGTCGTATACTTGATAAACTACTTGTGTACAAATTGTTGTTGCCAGCGAGAAATTGTTCCAACTGTTGAAAGCTTGAATTATCACCGCTTCACGTGCAATTTTAAAAAAGTTATGCGAACAAAGAATTTTACTATTCATATTTTTTTGTTAGTTTTTTTCTATTCCATTTTTTGAGTTATTGCTACTTGCAACCGTCTCGAATTTTGCAATATTCGTTGCTCTCACAAATACAGCGATATGAATGAAGGTAATCTTATCAACGAAAATCGACCAAAAGCAAAACTTGATAACGAAAAATTGGCATTGACTAACTTTTAGCTAGAAAATCGACTTCGAATATGTATCGGCCAGACATATTCAGCCCAGTTATATATAGAACGTGCAGTAATGCCATTCATGAATATTTGTTAGCTCATAGGAATTCAAGTGCATTCGCCATTCTTTGCAATCCAATTTTTATTTCCGCTTAATGCCTTGACAATAAGTATTAAGTGTACATTTTTACAACTTATAAAAAGAGTTTTTAACTCTGCTTTATTTCATTCACATATTTTATGGCCCCCAAAGCTGTAAGTCCAACTGCTGCCCCATCCCATCCCAACTTCAGCGATCTTCGATCCGATTTGGATGAATCATCCAACACACTGAGCTCATGGCTCACAACTCCACTCACTCACATAGCCACACAAACACATGCACACACACACATGCACAACCTGTTTGCTAATAGTATAACGGACAGAGAAGCTTTGAGAGTGAACCAAAGTCTGATCTTGGAACGGCACTTACCCGTGAGGTCTCAGGTTGATGCTATAACCGAAATATGACGCACGCACTTTCGGCATCACGGTGGCAAACTGTGGATCTTTGATCACACTATTCGGGCGGGGTGACAAGTTATACGCCCACACACTGCTGCAGCACAGCACGCACAACAGTAACAGCAGGATCGGCGGCAGAGACCAACGACCTTGCCGCACCATGTTGCATATTGTAAATGGAAAAATTCCCATTTTTTTATGTTTTTGAATTATTAAACGGGTTTTATTATATGTTTGTAGCTATGCTATGTTTCGATTATATATTATCACAACTGCCACACAACAAACACACGTATACGCAAGCACACACACTCACGCCCAAGGTGAGCTAACAGCAAAGCACACTTCGTTGTGTGTCGAACGAACGTCTAAACGCGACTGAATTCATTGTTTCCGAATTCGTTCGCTTCGTTCACCCGCAACTTACAGGTAGCTTTTGAGCGCGTGTCGCGGCACTCTCTTGGCTCTCTTGTTGTCACGCGCTCTCTCTCTCTCTCACTCACTCAATAAGCGTGAGCGGGTTACTCACTTTACCGTTGCCTATCGCAGTGCAAGTGAAAAAAGCTTCGTTTTTATGGCCGTGTTTTGTCTTAGCTTAAGAGCGCCCACATTTAAATATAGTAAAATAAAAAGCCGTTGCATGGACTCTAAATATCTTGAAAATATAAATAAAGTGACCTAAGAGCAACTTGCAGCAAAGCGTTGTTGTTGTTGCTGATAAGATAACACCGAAAGCAAAACAAAATTGCAAAAAAAAGGCATAGCCGACCGGTTACAAAGCTTTCTTGTTTAGCATGCTGGCGGAGTGCGAATTACTTAATTTAAACCAATTTTGCTTTTCAAACGCTGATTTCTCCAATTCAAAAGACTCTCTGATAAGATGGCTCCCTCAACGTTTTGCCTGCAACTAATATTTGCTGCTGAGTCAGCAGGTAGATGAATCACACTCTCCCATTGCAATGGGATGCTCACAATAGTTGTAATCAATTTTCCGGGCCAAATTTGTTATGGTCCATAAAAAAGCGAATGTAATTAAAAATGTCAGTAGTTCGCAACATCATGACAAGCACTTGCCAGTTGGCTACTTAATAATGGGAAGCGGCACTTATGCAAAACTCAACAAAAACAAGCAACAAATATTTGTTATTACTTTCGGCAATAACGAGTAAACATAACAATAACAAGTCAAAACATACAATAACTGACCGTCGTCACATCAAAGTCAAGACTTGAGTACGCGTATTTCCCAAAAAAATTGAAACCAGCGCATGCTCAGCTGAATGACTCACTCACTCACTATGTAATGTGTCACCCAGATATATGTTATAGCAGAGCATGCAGACTGCAGGGGATTCGTGATTACATACAATGCCGGACATTTAAGTGGAAGCGGATAAAGATTTCTTGGAAGGCGCACTTATTTATATCTAACAATGTGAATACTATATTTAAGTTAGAATGAAATCTAATTTAAATTAAAGTATACTATACATATACATAGTATAGTCATAATACTAATACAACTGCATGAGTTGCGATGATTAAATACGAAAGTGGTTTACCCTTAAATTTAAAAATACATGATGTAAACAACTGCAATATATATCATAAAGAAAAAAAAGTAATATATAACATAAAGGAAGCTAATTTTATGAAATTAATAATATTCAAATTCTTGAAAATTTCACTGTGCTCAATAAACTTTCAAGTGCATTTCTGTGATTTGTGAATTTGATTTAGCTAAAGGTATAGGAATACTCCAAGTATTTTATGAAATGAATTTTTAAATAAATCATGTTTACTAAATTCTAACTAACTATATAACTAGTTAAGAATAAGCCTTATTTAATATTTCGGTAGATCTATCTTAATCTTTTCGCTATGGGATATATTTCTTTAAATTTTCCTTTTATAAGACGAATAAAAAACATTATAAAGGCATTAAAATATTCGTAAAGGTTACGTTGAAATGACTTAACCCAAACCTATTAATTTGCTGCAAATTTTCTTAAAATCTAACAACTTCAATCTTAGCACCAATTAAAGACCTTATCGAGAGCAATAAATTTCGCTTTTGTTCAAAACAAAAAACCGTTTTGGCACATGTTTATTTTTTCACTTTCACTTTGCGATCTCAGCGACATGGAAATAATTTTTATTTGTTGAATGATAAATTGAAAACGCTTAACGAAATTACAGTTGTGCGAATTCTCCAAGTATTCCATTATACATATTAAATATAGTTTTTCTACTCGATTTAAAGCAATACGAAGAAGATTTGCTTTGTTCGATGTGAGTACATATATTTTTGGGGTAAGGAGTGTGGATAGTTTTGTAAGAAAACTTTGTAACTACACAAAGGAACTTGACATTGTCGGGGTGGCAATGGGAAGTGGCAAGTTCCACTGGGTGTCCAAATGTATGTCTGCTGCCTTGGCTGGCGCTTTGTTTGAATCTGAGTGTCTGTGTGTGTGTGTGTGTGTGTTGACTGCGGGGGATTGGAACTCGAATGAAACAGTTTATGCGACCATGTAAGCAGACATAAAGAATAAGCGGACGTCAAAAGCCACACAAATGTTCGTTCTTTCTTTTCGCCTTGTGTGTGTAATTGCTGCCATCTCCATCTCCATCATCATCAGCAGCAACAACAATAATAATAACAACAACAATAACAAAAGCTACTTGCGGTCAACAAACGCTTAAGAACAAAAGTAGCCGCTGCTGCATTTTTTGGTGCTCTCACTCTCTGCTCATTTTGGATTTGGGTTTAATGACCAAAGAGAAGGCGTCTAAAAATATTTTTGCGGTGTAAACTGTGGCGTCAAAGTCCGTGGAGTTGTTGTTGCTGTGTGTCTCCTCTTCGCTGTCGTTGGGGGCGCTTGCAGTAAAGTGTGCTTATGCATTACAATATGCAGCTGTTGCTGTTGCTATGTTGTTGTTATTGCTGTGGCATGAAGGCGCCACGAGTGTCAAAATATTGCGCAATGCATTGCCTGATCACTTTATCATATTATATTCTTGTGCAAAACAAATGAATCATAATTATTCCCGAAATGGAAAATGTCGTCGGCGACTTTTGGAGCAGCGGTAATTTTCTAAGAAGCAAAGCAAACAGACGACAACAGAATAAAGTCAGCGAAATTATTTTCACACATGGAAACAGATTTATAAATAAGTGCTTCTCTAATAACACATTGAGAAGACTTTCCATATTCCCACTTTAAGCATTGCAAATAATACATATTTTGTTTTAATGCACTAATAATCTTTTTAGCGCTATTCAAAATGCGGAAGTCACCATTAAAAAAAAGAGACCGAGTTCATGTTTTTACTAGCTTCAATTGATGTGAAATAAATTACAGGTTGTCGTGATTTTACGCGTAATTTCCGTAAATAATTAGGCGTACTCGAACTTAATTTCAGGGAGCAGTGAAACGAGGCTAATAACAATAAAAAAAACGAGTGTAGTGAAGATCAAATACGCTTACAGATTGTTCTAGAGAAAGAAGCACACACAAACTCTTTACCGACTGTCAACAAACACATTTGAGGAAACTGAATTCTTTCATTTAAGTTCTTGGAACCTCGTGAAAATATGCTTAAATGTTAAGTAACTAACTGGTTTTAGTTTGATATGCAAGAGGTCAATTTCTGTGGTCCATAACATTGTTCCACTTATGCGCATGTCACGTATTTTTAATTATCAAACAAGAAGAAGAAAACTTGCGCAAAGTTTTCGAAATGATTATAATAAAAGGGTGTGAGATAGTTGGCGAACTTAAAGTGTGAATTCTTTTTTAATGCTCAGCTCGGACTTTTCGGCAATGTTTACTTTCCTTTTGGGACTCTTTCATTGTGTATTTACTAGAAAACTTGATTTCATTTGATTCGCTTCTTTTTAGTTGTTAGTTGCGATGATGTGATGTCATTGTTGGACCCGTATTCTAAACCAAAAGCGGACGCCAGGTCTACAGACAAGTACACACACATAGTACGAGTATGTTCGAGTATGAGTAGTGAATATGAGTGTATCCATAACAAATGTGGGTCGCGCCGGTCTTCAGATTCGGCTCGGAAGAGACTCGGAGACAGAGAGAGTTGGGTTTGGGTTTGGGACTGAGTTCTTTTGTTTTTTGGTTTTTGGGTTTGTCAATTGCCCCTCGCGGAGATCTGTGTGTTGCAATTGAAATTGATGGCAATTGTGGAAGTGTCTGTTATTTTTAGAAATTTGTAGTTGTTATTCTTTTAAAGTGCTTGAGTTTAACTATTAGATATTTCGCTATCATCCAACGTTATGTTTTGTTTATGGCGTGTGTTTTATTTGTGCAGCTGCTAACTTGAAATTGATGACTGGGAAACGAGTTTGCTTACCACAAAAGTACACACAAAAGTGAACCCATTTGTGGTTTGCTGACACACGAACATAAGATACTTGTATTATTTGGCAAAACACAGATTTAATTATGGTGCAGCAAAAAAAAAAAAACATAACAGAAAAGTAGTCAAAGTGTTAAATGCCAAAAGCTGCGCTTCAGCACATGCTAATTGACGCAAATCAAGTTTGAACTTTTATTCTCTTATGATTTGCTCAGTGCTGAAGTAACTTCTTTGATTGCTCAATTTAGATGGCAGAGGGTAGAGGGGAAGAGGCAGCTGTGAATTATTATTGACTCAGATCGCATAATTGTGGAACGCCTGAAAGGCGTCGCTTGTCTCGTTTATCGAATAGCCAACAAAAAAAACATATCGTAAAAATATGTGTATGCAAATATTTGCACAAGGCGCCTGCGAACATGGCTTTCACACAAACACAGGCACACATACATGTGTTATATATGTATAACAGATTAGCACACTCACCTGGTTTCACGCATGACCAATGTGTAGCCGAAGTAGGAGCTGCGCATTTGGGGTAACTGGAATTTCAGATGTTGCGGTGCGCGTATCACAAAATTCGCTCGCGGCGAATAGTTGAAGGCGTTCGCAACGTTGTTGTTGTTGTTGTTGTGTGGGCAGAGCTGCAGCAGCAGCAGAAGCAGCGTAAACGCCGGCAGCGAATTGAATATGCGGCTCATCTTTGTTTTGTGTTTTGTGTTATACTCCTTTTTGCTGGTAGTTGTTGTTTTACTTGTTGTTATTCAATTTGAATTAACAGACATCGAATTTAATTTGCGCATGCGTAATTTCACTTAAACTAAATTGAATTTGTTTATTTCAGAGTGAGCCGAACAACACACACACATACGCACACATACTCTGAATAATTCCTTTTATTGAGCTAATAAATCACAATTAAAACGAGCACTGCATTATTTATGATTAATTGAAAATAATTCGCGAGAACACGCATTTTTGAAAATCGCCTTTGGGGTTATTTAATTATTTACGACGACGAGGAGCAGCAGTCAAACTTGTCTGCCAGCCTGCCTTTTGTTACAATTTATTATTGTCGTCGCCGTCAAGTTGTTGTGTAAATTTCGCGCCGCGACACGTTTTAAAGCGGCTTCGTTGTAATTGCACTTATATAAAATGAATTCCTAAATTATATTTCGCGTACGCGTATGTTGCAAAGACACTCGACTACTGTGTGTTGTGTTGTGCTGCCTTCAAAGAGATCATGCGTGCTTTTTTTCTTGAATCAGTGTTCCCGGTGCTTCAACTCGGATATCTTTTCACGACGACCGCTCACTGTGAAATGAAATGCGCGTCGAGGGCAGCTCAATTGCCACTGCTTCGTCTGCGCTCTCTTCAGCGCTCTCAGTTTGCTGCGCTGCGCTGTGCTTTGGTTTGTTTGTGCATGTGTGTGTGTGTGTGTGCGTGCTGGCTGCTTTGTAAATTGAAAGGTACAGCCGACAAATTTGTCGCTGGCCAATATTTCTGCTGCAGCTTTCTTATCTGTTGCAGCAAGCTCTACTCAATTGCAGCCGCTTTGTTGGTTGAGCGCGCTCTCTTACAGTCGCTCTCTCACTCTCTGTTGTTTGTGCTCATCACACCCTCTCACTATCACACAAAGGGAATACACTCATACACACAGACGAACACGTACAATCAGAGAGACAGTGATTGTCACTTGTAGAGTGTGAGTGCATATCTTTGCAGCTATTCCTTTTGGCTCCACTCACTGCACTTATAAGGAACTGTTCCATCTGGATGGGTGATTTGTCAGCTTTTAATTCGAAGTTTTGCGCATAAATACATATTCGCTCGTAATTAAAAAAATAATATGCACTGATAAATCAATGGACATGCAAATGAAGAGCACATGTCGTCCATAAAGATGCACAAAAGATGACGACTCAGCAACAGACATACGAACATATATAGTATATATATATTTACTATATATGCATTTGCAGTAAAGTACTTTAGATTGCCGAATTGTTTGGTCATTGACTGCGATGCTATCACATGTGTTTACGTATAATGTTTATGTATACGTTGTACATACACTTACGTTGTTATATATAATAAACGTGCTTATCAACGGTCGACGATAGGCAACCCACGAAATCATTATTGGGGTAGGTTGTGTGTTGACCGCAGTTAATGGTGGCGTAACATGAAATTGAACCAAATTACGAACATGCCACAGAGGCATGTGGCGGGTCACTGGCTCAATTAGAACTCTATTCCCCTTCCCCTTCCCCCTCTCTCGCTACACACACGCACAGTTGCTGATAAGAGACCGTGCCACACATTGCATTCACATTACTTCATTGTTGAAGTAGTTCCCTTTCCTACAAAAATACTATACATCATATGCAATTATAAAGCAATAAAAACTAAGAAAAGTTCAAGCGCTGATAACAACACACATTATAATCACCCTATAAATATCAATTCTCAACTCGGAAAATGTGAAAATAAGTTCCATAAAAGGGAATTCTGTAAAAAACCATAACAAGAACCATAATACACATAAATAAATACAGTGAACACGCCATAAACATCTGTGTTTATGTTGTCTGGAAGCTCGAAATCGATTTCAAGTAAACATTTTGATGCAACTTGCGATTGAGATGCCCCCAAAATTTAAGTTAAAGTTGAAAATTGTAATGAAATGCATGATTATGCAGTTGCTAGCTGATTTGATGGCCATTATGCGCTTGGCAATGCCACGCCAAGTGGCACGAATTTGCCGCAACAACAACTGCACCTGCGTGGCAACCACACCAACCAGCAACCACAGCAACAGCAACAGCAGCCGCAGCAGCAACGCATAATTGGAGTTCATGACCCGAGAGTCACCCTCGCACGCGTCTTTGCGTCACACACACACACACACAAGAGTTTGATCTTTCGCTCTCCTTGATGTTGCTGCCACAATTGAAACGACTGCAACATGTGGAGGCAAACAAGAAAACAGGCGCAAATTGAACTGTTGTAAATGAGTTTCGCTTTCATACGCATCGGGGGTTGCAGCATTGCAGCATTCAACATTGGATTCATTTCGTTTCGTTTCGCTTCTAGCTGCCCTTGAGATGATCTTCACTCCAATTCACTTTAGCAATGTTGTTGCAGCAACCAGCTGGTTGCCTCTCTGCCTGTTGCTGTCGTTCTTCCTTCTCCTACATCGATTTTATCAGGCCCCCAATGGGTCTCACTCGTTCTCATAATTATCTGTCGCCACACTTGACGGAAGTTTCATGCACATTTTCACATTTCAGCTACAACTCCACGCTACACTTTATATACATACGAGTATGTATGTGTGTGTGTGTGTGTGCATTCATGCGGTTATCAATTTATCAACATTCATAATGTAAATACGCGTATCAACAACAACAAAGTAACTACTAAATCGTCTCCCTCCTTCGATTACATTGTTGTTCTCTTCATTCCCATTTCCATTTCACTTCATTTGTGCCGTTCAAATGCAAAAGTCGCCTTTTGTTGCAGCTGTGACAATATTACTATATGAAGCGGCGCCTTATTTGGTCATCGCGAGTCGAGGCTAAAGCACAGCACAGCACAACACAACACACAACACACACAACTGCCAAAAGGAAGTGAGCTCGTATACAGTGAAATCAATGCAGGTGTGCTTCCCTCTGACGTCAGCGAGCATTCAATCGCTAGAATACGAGTTGCTTTAAAATACCCTAAAAGAGCATATTATAATTTTCATAAATTAAGAATTAAAAGTTTGAAATAGTCAAAATAAAGTAGGTATTATACACTGAGGGAAAAATATAGATTGAAAAGTAGATAGCAAATCTTGATTTAACATTTTTGCGATTTTAAAATAATCTGAATTTTTGAACACTTGACTTAAGATTTCGCCTTCTTTGTTCACTTTAAAGATATTTTCGATCTTCAAACAAGATTATAATTGAATTCAATTCTAGATATAGAATTCTTGTAGAATTTTCATCTGCAATAACCCACTTGGTTCAATTTTAACATCATATAGTCTTGAAATCAAGATTATATTTTGATTTTAACACGTTTTTTCATTCTATGTAGCCGTATCCGTTTGTCTGGCTGCAGTTGAGGCTCTAAGCTAATGCATTTTACTGAATTCAAGCTACTTTTATGAATGTTCTATATAACATAAAAGCATTGAAAAACGTTGAATTAGTTTATCATTTATGTAGCTAAAGATATTTCTATGAAGTGTACAAGTTATTTTTGTGATAGTGTTTCTAAAACTCAGCTAAAGTATAACACTGCTTCTAAACGTTTTATTATTTAAAAAATTAAATATTTATTATGAAAGTAATTAAAATAAAATCTCAAAGTGTATTTCAACTTCGTCATGCTGCAAAACTCTCGAACGCTTTTTGTTTCATTAATTTTTTATTTATGATTTCATTGAGAAAAGTTGATGTGCCTTTATATATCGAATATTAATATAATGAAATATTGCAAATAATGAACAACTGCCAAAAGTGCTGCATACCCGTTAATTGAGTCACCTTTTCGCCGTGTCCGTCAAAATATTGTGTTTGCAGTTCGTAAATAAAGTAATGCAGTAGTTGTTTTTGGGCAAACTGAAAGGCATGCCAATCACAGTGTCAGACAATGTCTAACCCTTGCCTTGCCATAAAATCCGAGCCCCGACGAACCCCTTTAAAGAGCTAGCAGGCGCCGTTTGTGGCAGGTCCATAAAAATGAAAACCGGAAACAAAAGGCAGCAAAAAATTGCAGTTGTTGTTGTTGTGTTTTTGTTGTTGCTGTCGTTGCACTAATTGAAACCGAAAGTGTAGCAAGTAGTTGTGTGCGGTGTGTGGCATGCAGGTGCGTGGTTGAGATGCTAATGTTCAGCTTTAATGCTGGTCCGAAATGGTTTTCGCTCAAGGCGAGACGCCTACTTAATGTCACATTTCAAATGAAATACTCGTAGTATATCATAATACCGAAATCATTTAAAGCACTTTGCAATCGCACTTTCGCTGCCTCAAATCGAACGATTTCCATTTCAGCAACACAATTAAGTGTGTCTTTTGAGACAGCCATTCAATCGTGCAGAATTGTCGCTGTAATTGAAGATAAGTATGCAAAAAACAAAATAGAAAGAAAAAAAAAAACCAAGACAATGCCCGCATAATACAATATGTAACTCAGGGCCATGTTCATATCACGTTTACTATTTCTATCAAACTAATTTTATTGCTGCATGTAGCGACTCGCTTTTATGACTCAATGAGTATACTCATGAGTGTACTCATACTCGTTCGTACTTGTACTCATCATGTTCTACTCGCATTTTATTGCTGATCTCTAGCGGGTGCATTGGCAGCCGTCCATAGAGTTTGGCACGTTATCCTCATAAAATACTTAATAATCAATCTATCTGTTAAACGTCACACACACACACACAAACAGACACACAAATTCTGTCGTTTGTTATAATTAAAATTCACATCACACAAATGCTGCGATAAACGGGTTTAGAGTGCGTGAGGAAAGGGGGGAATGGGGAGTGCAACGAAGCGTAAATAACTTTAGTTGCATTTCGTCGTTCTTCGTTTCAGAATAAAAAAAATAAAACACAGAGAGATCTGCATAAATAATTAATTATCAGTTTTATTGAAAAGTAATGCGCTCCATAGAATATTAAGAGCACACACATTTTATGGCATTAGTCATGCACAAGTATTTAGCATAATGTGTATTATTAAAAAAGTCGCCATCAAGTTGTGCATTTATTATTTATTTGATTTGCCTTGTTTTAAATTTATTAGTAGGTGTACGCTTTGCCAACTACGCAAACTTAGCGCAGCCACGAACCATTGATTGCGCTTGTGCTAAGCAGTGCAGCAGGCAGTGCGCAAGTAAGCAGTGCGTATGTGTCTCAAGCAATTTATGTTGCCTACTTTTAGGCTGTGCATATATTAGCCTGCTCTGCAGCCCTTGGGCAAAAATACGTTAAATTCGAATTAAGTAAATCGGTAAGAAACACACAAATAAAGTGTAGCACACTTAAAGTCTTATTTATGACAAATTAATTTTATTACATTTACATGCAGAAATCGTTGCAACATAGTTGCTAATCATGGCATATTATTCTTGTCTTTTCATGCGAAGACCGCAGAATTACCTGTGTGTGTTGCGGCTATCTATTAATTTATGCATTATTTGAACTAAATGTCAACACATCAACTATGCTGCAGCACACACATAAGCCGACTAACCATATGTGTTGCTGTGTGTGTGTGTGTTGCACACAAACACATTGATGGTCGAACTTCAAATTGACTAACAAGGATTATAATGACGCTGTCTAGCCAATTGCAATGGATTTCGCTTTGATGTAAATTGCCGACAGCAGAACAAGCCTAAGCGGACTAAGACACACGCAAACACACACACACACACATACACACACATGTGCATATGCATGGACTGTTACATAGAAATCAGTCTAGACGAGACAACTGGCAGACAGCTTAACGCAAAACAATTTCTTTTTGTCATCGAATATCCTTGAGGCACCGCAAATTGCCGCCACTTAAGCTGCCCCTTGGTCTCCCCCTCCCGATCCTCTTTGCTGTTGCAACGTTGCAAGTGCAGTGCACTAATTAGCGTGAGAAACGTGTGCTCAAATTTGATAAATGCAGCACAACTTTAAACTTTGAGCTGCGACAGTTGCAGGTCCTTCAAATGTCAACAACATTGTGATCCATGTGTGGCACTTTGATGTTTGCCCATAAGCTGGCTTGTTTGGTCATCCATTTCATTTGATATACGATACAAGCGCACCTCTTGAAAGTGCACTCAAATTGCATTTGCCATCACGTATACGCAGCGTATGACCCAAAGTAATCCAGTAGTTGGATGATCTTTTTAACAAAAATGAAATATTTTTAGTTTGAAACAGATTCATTTCCTGTTTCCAGTTCAAATGTCAGACTATATAGAATAAATATTATTGCACTTTGATGTTTTTCGATTGCGTCGCACGCTGCATTTTGATTTATTTCGACGGCCGGAAATCAAAACAAAACAGAAGAAGCAGCAGCAGCAGTATTTTCAATTATGTGATGCATGGGAATTTGACTCATAAATTAGAAATTGCCATTTGCCATTTGAGTATAAATAAATATGAAGACGGCCATGAAAATGCAAATTTTTCTGTCGATTTTAATGATGCAAGGCAACATTCATGCAAAAATCAAATATCAAATTGAATGAATTTCATTGTGGTCCCAAAACACAATTAAACTAGCTCTGAGGAGCATTTGTTTCGGTGGTACATTGTTGATGTCCATGTCATTAATGATGGCCAGGTGAAGGGAAAAGTAAAGCGCGAGAAGAAGCGCGTTGCATTTGCAAAGTTGGCCTTAATGCCCACCCGGCACGCCATTGCCCAATAAAACGCTTAACGACGGCGCGACGTGGCTAAAAGCGTGAGCGAGAGAGGGGGAGAGAGAGAGAGGCGCCAAGTAAGCGAGAAGGGGAAGAGAGGGCTCATCAAAATTTCTTAATTTCTTGCCACGGAAGCTAGCAGAAAGTTACTTGCAGCACAGAGTGCACGATGTGCAGTTTGTTTTTTGTTGCAAATATCTGACAATTAGATCAAAATTATGACGCTGTTAGTGCCATAAAGAAATTGCCTTTTCTTGGCTACCAGATGCCAGTTGGCAGTTGGCAGTTAGCTTGCCACTCGCTTGTTGCACGCTGCACGCTGCTCGCAAACAATAGATAGTTAAGGCCAGGAGATATTTTTATGTTTATGTTTATGTTTAGTATATGGCCACAGCATGGCATATGCGGCATTTAATGAGGCACGCTGCAACTGGTAACTGGCAATTGGCAATTGGCAACACGCTGCAATGCAGCCGGAAATGCGCACACACATATGAATGAGAATACAACGTCGATTGTGTGTGTGCGAGTACAAAACATCAATGGAAAAATGCAAAATATAAGAATTGAAAATCATGGGCAACATCAGCTGTTCCACGCCAAGTTGCAAGCAAAGGCAGCAACTGCAACTGCAGCAGGTTTCATACACGCTCTCTCTCTCTCTCTCTATATCTCTCTCTCTCTCTCCGTCTCTTTGGCAATTCTCTTTATCAATTTTCAAATTCAATAATATATTTAAATAAGTCCTGGCGAAGCAACAAGTAACAATGGCTTGCCAAAGTGTTGGCCAATTCTTAAATACCAAAACATTAACAACAGCCATCAACAACGTTCTCTCTGCTGCCGCCATCTCTCTCTGTCACTCTGCTTCTCTTTCGCACACACACTCTCTCTCTCTCTCTCCCTCGCTCACTCACTCTCCCGACCGACCCTCACTCATGCTGGCTCTTTTCCTACCTAAACGAGAACTTTGGTTTTCAAATTTCAGTCGGCTTTCGACCATCAGTTGGGGCGCACGTTTTTCACTTGCCCAAGGCGGACAGAAAACAAATTGAAAGTGTTCAAACTGTTTAAATTCTACAAAGTGTCTCGTGTGTGTTGCGTTGCGTTAAGTTCGCCAGAAGTGTAAATATCGTGTGCAAATACAAAACGCTAAATTTGTTTATCACCATTCAATCAATTTTCTTGCAATTTCATTTCGATATTATTTTTAACTTGTGCTTCGTTTGGTCGATGTGAAATCTTAACGTTAGGCATAAATCGCATAATTTATTGTCAAGCTATGCAGTTTACTTAAGTTATTGCTTTTTAATTTATTTAATTGCAATTCAAATCAAAAGGTGTAAGTCAATATTGAAATGACTGTTTTCAAACACTGAATAAACAAATAATTACCGAATGCGAATTTCATTGCGAATTTCTTTGTGAATTTTTTAATTACAAAATTATAGAAATTTCGCTAAATTACTTGACAACAATTACAGCGGAAAAAGGTAAGGCATTTTATATTGTACTTAGCCGTGAAAACGTAAATAATTAATTTGCAAACAACAGTCAGATAATGGCTTTTATTTATTGCTTGTTTGCTAGAACATTAACTGAATGTTTACGATGCCTTAGAAAAGTGTCTGACAGCTTGAGTTGTTTGTTTAGCAGCTGAGACATCCGTTGCACTTTTCAGCTAAATGGCACAATTAAATGCATTTTCATTTCCCATTTAAATGCTATAATAATGCAAAATAAAAGAAAGATAACAACAAATATGAAAGAGAGTGTGTTTCCACGTAGAATTGCAAGTCTCAGACAATAACAAAATTCTTGCATAGTTGTCAACAAAATTATCGAAAGACTCAATAACAGATCCAATTACAAGTGCGACGATATTTATTTTCCTTCTGCTGCGTCGACGAGATGGTTTATTTCCTTTACTCAGTTCGCTGTTCGCCGTTCGATGCAGACAGAACAACAACAGCAGCAACTACAGCAACAACAACTGTTCTAAAGAGACAACACTTGAAGTAAACAACAATTTCACGCAACTAAGCGAGCAAATAACAACATCAATAGTAGAGTGACAAAATAATACAAAAAAAAAGAAAAGAGAAGCGAGTCTCGAACATCGAAATCGAAGAAAAAAGCGCGCGCTTTTCTAAACTTTCAAAGCAATTGCAAATCCTGCAGATTTCCTGTTTACTTCAGTTTGTTGTTGTTGCGGCTGTGGTTGCTGTTGTTGTGGCTGTGAGTGTGGCTCTGGCTGGCTGCTGTTGGCGTTAATGAGGCGTTGTTGTCATTGACGTCTATGTGCATTAGATCACAGCGTTCTAACAGCAACAACAACAACAACAACAACGAGAGAAGAACAACAAATGTGTGCCCAGCACTTTGGAGTGTCGGTTTTCGGGCAACACTGCGTATGTGCAATGCAAACGAACGCGTGACGTTCGAGCGCAAAGAAAACAAACAGTTGGCCGAATGGATCACACAGTTCCAGACTCACATGATAGCAGCTGCAACAACAGCAACAAAAATAGTAACAACAACCACAGCAGCAACAACAAGAGCTACGTATACGTATTTAGCTCTGGCTGCTGTGGGAGGCTCGCCTGATGCGCATACAAACAAACGCACACACACACACACACACATGCATATATATATGCACAATATGAGCCGGCATTGGCCAGCAGCGACGTCGTCGTCGTCGTCGTCGACGTCACTTTGGCTGCTGTCGTCGTTTGTCGGTTGACCGTCGTCGTCGTCGTCGTCGTCGTCGTCGTGTGGCTCTGCGGTCGTCGATTTGATTTGTTTTGTTTGGTTTGGTTTATGTATATTTATTGAAAATTTACTGCTTGCGTAACAAACGACGACGACGACGCTGCTGCGACAGTTGTTGCTGTTGCTGTTGCTACTGCTGCTGTGGTTGCTGGCAAATGCAAATGTGTATGCGTAAGTGGGCGGATTTCAGTTGACAGATAGGAGACGAGGTCGAGGCTGCGGGACTTTGAGTACTGGGCAACATTATCCAAATGTCATTAATCTCCTTCGAGCCGACAAAAACGACGAAAGTTGCCATTTGACACGCCGTTTACTTTAGCTTGATGAGTTTGCTGAAAGGAATTTCCTGTTATTCCTTAACCAAAAGTAAACGCATGACCACCAAGGCAACAAAAATAAAGGAAAACATTTCCTAAGAAGCTCGCGTGTGTTGTCCGAAACGATTTCATTTTGTTATTTATGAAACTGAAACTGAAAACGTAACGTTAACGTTGCGTTGACCCTTTTTTCGGATTAAAAACCTTTTGCTGATCAACAACACAACGCAGACAGTCGCAATCGCAGAGTCACAGACCCCAAAAACCGAATCCCAGACCGCGACCCAGACCCAGACTGCGACTCAGTCTCAGTCTCCGTCTCCGTCTCAGACTCAGTCTCAGTCTCAATCGAAGTCAGCAGCAAAACTGCGAAGTGCGCTAAAAATAACTCAGGTCGACGGCGATGTTGTTGGCGGGGTCTGTGTCTGTGTCTGTGCAGCGTTTTGCGTCGTCGTTTATTGCGCAATCGCGGCAACTTTGTGTGTGTTGCTGCCACAACCAGAAGCAGGAAGCACAGCGGCAAGATGGACCCAAATAGTATTGGGATTAGGTGAATCATTCAAATATTTTAAATCGCAATTTATGTTATGCGACGCGCGGTTGCTGCTGGCAACTGCAACACGGCAACTGCAACTGAATTGTGATACTTAATGAAATTTAGCACCATATTTGAAGGTTGTTTAACTTTGGCCAGAGCTGCTGCATTTTGTTTTTTTTTTTTTTTTGTTGAGTGCAGTTGGTAGGATGCACTTGTTGCTGAAGTGCAGCAGCAGCTGCAACAACAACAGCCACCACACTAACAACAACAACAACAGCAGCAGCAACAGATACCAGAGGATGCAATTCAATACTAACAACAAAGTAGAAAAAAAATTTTTGATTTTTTTTTTTTGGTTTGCGAAAATCCAGAATAAATGCCCAAAAAACATGAAAACAGGTCTTTAAAGCGACGTCGGCCAACGGTCAAACTGCATCAAGAAAAAGGCTGGCTATATAAGAATATATATAGTGTGCATGTGTGTGTGTGCATTGTATGCGCTTGTATATGAGTGTGAGTGTGTTGTTATTGGGGTTTGGCAATGCAGTTGCTAAGCTTTGCCTGCTGCTGAGGTGAATGCATTTTATGCGGTTCTTGTTGTTGTGTTGTTGTTGCTGATGCTGTTGTTGCTGCTGTTGTTGTTCCTTGAATTTTTGCTGCTGCTCTTGTCGTTTGCTGTGCTCCTTCAAACCTAATTTTTGCTGCAGTTTGCTGCTGCTGCCATCGAGGTTGCTGTTGTTGTTGTTGTTATGTGTGGTGCTTTGTAAACTCAGTGGAATTTCAAGCATTTGAGCAGCACAACAACAACCACAACAACAGCAACGAAAAAAAAATAAACCTGGAGTACAGTAAACACTCGAAATTTATGCGCCAAGTGGCAGCGTGGCAGAGAGCCTTCATCTCCAGACGGCACCATATGACATGGAAAAACTAAATCAATAACAACAGACAAGCCGCAACGAAACCAAAACTCAGACTCAAGCTTCGAACTAAACTAAAAACGGAAAAAGGAAAAACGTGGAAAACAGCTACTATTACAACAATAACAACAACAACAACGACGACGAGAATTATCAAACCCACTGACTGCGTCGGGTCTAAAAATAGCCAAAGCGCTTTTGCACGAGGCACGACAGGAATGCAGCTCCAATGCAAGTGCAGCAACAGCCACAGCAACAGCAACAGCAACAGCTTCAGTCTAGAGAGTGCACAGACTGCACTCTCTATGTGTATGTGTGTGTGTGGTTGTAAGTGCAGACAGCGTCTGGCTGCCCAGGTTAACCTGGAAACGGCCAAGTCAAGCGACAGCCACAGCCACAGCCACAGCGACTGCGATCGACAACCAAAATGAACAAACGACCAAGCAGCCATCATATAAAATGTCGCAATGCATGTTAACGCAATAATTTTCCATTTTTTGGAACCTCTTTTGCCCGCCTGCTGACTGCCGATATCCGAATGCCAAGTGACGATTGCCCATTGCCGACAGTTAACTGCTGACTGCTGGTTGCTGGCTGTTGGCTGCACGCGTGTTCTGGTCATGAACATGAACCATGACGCAGTAGGTCATTAATTGTTTACAAGGAAATGTGCAATGTCTGGCAAGGCACACACACACACACACACACACAAACACACACACACGCAGAGCGAACAGCATTTCTTGAGTTCATTTCTCTGCTGTTGATGGGGCTAATTTCTGATAGGTAGCTGCCTCGAGGCAGCTGCTCTTAGCTTTGAGTTCTCTCTCTCTCTCTCTCTTTCTCTCTGCCTCTCTCGGTCTCTCATTCAGGTGGATGAAAAGGCATTGACAATACTCGTTGTGGTTGTTGCTTGGCCTCAAGGACGTTAACAAGTTGGCCAAATTAGGATGCTTTAGTTAACTAACAGCCGCTTGCACAAGTCACACTCCAGTCACGTTTCGTTTCGCTGCAATTGTTGCATGTCGCTGCCTTCGTCTGTCCTCCTGTCGCTCCGTCTCTCTGTCTCTCCGTCTGTCTGTCAGTCTGTCTATCTGTCTATCGAGCTCTGCTCTGGCTGTCTGCATATGTTGGCTTGAGCACGTCCTTAATGTCGTGACGATGACGGGAGCAGCCAAAATAAAACAAATGCCAAACTAGCGCGACAAACAAAATGCAAGTCACAGACACACACACACATATACTGCTGAAGAGGCAGCGATGGTTGTGGAGATGAAGAAGGAGACGCAAGCGGAGGCAGCTGGAGACAAACGCGATTGCATTATGCGCCAAACCTACCAAAGCTCGCGAACCTGCCTCTGATGTCTGTCTGTCTGTCTGTCCGTCTGTCTGTCTGTCTGTCCGTCTGTCTGTCGGCTTGTCTGCGACGTAGCTGGGGCACATTGCAGACAACAACGATGACAGCGGAGACGACGACGACAGCCACAGCCACATTCAGAGTCAGAGGCAGAGCAACAGCAACAGCAACAGCAAACGGCAAGAGCAACAGGTTCTTTATTTTTAGTAGTCGCATTTTGAAAACCGCCTGCTCAATGTCAACTCAACGTTTCAGACTTAATTGTTGCTTCTTTGCTGTATTTTTTGTACAACAAATTCTTTGTGCTTGACTGTCTTGACTGTTGCAATGGTTGTTATTGTTGTTGTTGCTGTTGCTGGAGTTGCATCATGCTGCTTGAAGCATGTGCTTCATTCAAGTGCTTGTTGCAGCTCTTCTTCTCTTCTCGATCTACAGTCGACTCCCTCCTAACATTGCTTCTAAAATACTTGTGTGTTGTGGATTATTTAATTGAAATTTCTTACGTATGCATTGTTTTTTAATTCTTTCTCTCTTTCTCTTTTGCTCTGCAGCAATCGTCGTCAACCGTTGTCGTTTGCCTTGTCATGCTGCAGCATCAAACAAACAGTCAGAACAATTTGACATTTCTAAAATCAAATTACAAATATAAGCGCAGAAACATTCTGACAATGCGCGCACTTCCTGCCTGTTGCGTAGCTCGTACACCAAACCAATTAGCGGCAACATTGTCAAAGACGGATTCGAAGACGTCAGCAGCAGCAACAGCAACAGTAACAACAACAACAACAACCATTGCTCGCAAATGTAGCACAATTCTAAGTTTATTTATAGTAATCATATGGAAGGTTTTGCAAGCAGCAGCCAATTGCTGCCTGCGCTATGCTGGCCGCATTATTGCCAATGCCGATGATCATGAGAATGCGTATGCGTATGTGTTTGGCCATGACCATGACGTCAATGCGACCGCAGTGAGACATCTACAACTGGTAGCATTTCCACAATCGCACTCGCACTCACATTCACACTCACATACACGCACTACGCACGCTGAGGATGACGCTAATGACGAGGTGTCAACGGCACGTGAACAACAGCAGCAACAACAGCAACGACAGCAGCAACATTTATCTAGTTCTAGTCTACAAAAGAGCAGCAACAGCCTGACGACAACAGCAGCAGTAGCAACTACAACAGCAACAGCAGCAACTACAACAGCAGCAACATCATCAGCGACAACAACAACTAGAGTCGTGATGTTGTCGGCGGCCAAGTCTAGACTGCCATTGATGACTTTGTTAATTGCATTGCTGCTGAGCATGCGTCTCACATCGGGTAAGTAACTGTCAATGAGCATCAGGCCAGATACTAGATACAAGCTCACTCAGATACATTCCATTTCATTTCATTCTTTGCTTTACTCACTCCCAGACCGTCTTCATTCAAAAAATTAAAATAATCGCCTCCAGTGGTCGTAAAACCTACTCGAATCATATTAAAGTGGCGCCAGCTTGCCAATTTACGAGTACTCACACTCACACTCACATTCACACTCACTCACACTCACACACACTCACACTCATTGCCGGCTCGATCGTTTTAAGTACTCATATTTTTCGCTTACTCGCCTCGTTTGTTTGTCTATTCTTTTTTTTTTTGTTCCGCGAATATTTGCCTAAAAAATGTGACACATTTTATCCCAAAATGACGCAATTTTTCACAGCATTCACAACATATTTGTTTATCCCATTTGCCAAAAATTAATTTGAAACGAATTCTTTTTAGTGGAGCGAAAAAGAATACTATAAAAGCTTAAAAATAAAGAAATAAATATTATATTAAATATGCTTTTAATAACGCTTTGCCTCTTATCCTAGTCCCCATTCATCTTTCTGTACAGGAAATAGTTGTCAACACAATTTTGTTAATAGTTTCATCTTGAGTCTTTCAACAATTCATTATTAATATTAGAAGTACATGTTTCTGAAATTGTGTTTGTGTGTTTAGCGGATGTTGTCATTATAAGAGTGTATTCATATTTTGGCAAACTTTATAGACGATCGACTTACTTTTGGGACAGCAGCCATAAAATTTGCTGGCAGCCCAAATACTTTATGCACGTGTTCATATCCTACTGATTGTTCATTGTAGATTCATATATACAAATTGGATAAATTAATAAATTCATTGAATTAAAGAATTCATTGTAAAAAAAGAGTTGCAATGCATCTATACTATTATTTCTTTTCGCATTCTCATTCATTACAATCATAGATATAATTTCTCATCTGATTAAACTCTCAACTGTAGCTTTATTTCTTGTCACATACTCTAATCATATTTGCCAAATGACTTAATTGTATTATTGTATTTCTTTTGCCAAAGCTGGCACCTGTTGGCAAACGCATCTTGGCAGCGGGAAATGCAATAAAATCTTTTCCACCAACATCACAAAGTCTGATTGCTGCGGCGTCAGCCAGACATTCTCCTACACGGATCGCGAGCTGAGCAGTGTGGAGTATTTCTTTGCCACAGCCATTGGAGGTGGCGTTGAGTGTGCGCCATGCATAGGTAAGTTTAATCGAATTTATTTAAGGTTGCCCATATATTCCAGAAGTAGATTTTAAATCTTTGTATTCTGTTTTGAATTTGTCATATTTAAAGAGAGTTGCAAGGGCTTTAAATGTGGGCCAAACAAAAAGTGCGTGAAACGCAAAGGAAGGCCCAAATGTGTGTGTGCACCTGAATGTGGTGCAACACTGCGGCGCAAGCATCAGCTGCAACAGCAGCAGCAGCAACAGCTGCAGCAGCAACAACATCACAATGTTGCCGAGCAACAGTCGTGGCAACCACCGAAATCATCAGCGCAGTTGTTGTCCGCAATGCCGCCGCGTGGCTCACGTAGTCTAATTAGTGAAATTACAAATGCCAATTTAGGTTTAGATGGCGCCAAACGTCAAGGCGAAAGCAGCAGCAACAACAGCAGCAACAACAACAACAGCAACGGTACTGATAACCAAAGAAATCAACTGCAAGAGAAGCCAATGCCAATGCCAAAGCGAACCAGTCGTCGAAGGGGGATGCTGGGCGAAACGAAACACAGAAGACTTTTGATTATAGACAGCAGCAGCAACAGCAATTTGCAAGAGCAGCCGACAACCAGACGATTGCATATGGAGGGCAACGGCAACGGCAACGGCGGCAGAGTGCAGATGCAGATAAAAGCGGAGAGGGAGACGGAATGGGAGAAAGAGTTGGAGATGGAGAGATTGGCGCCGATACGGGGCTACGATCGTCGCAGACATAGAAAAAATAACAGCAGCAACAACAACAACAACAGCAGCAGCAGCAGCAGCAGCAGTAACAACAATGGCAAACACTTAACAAGATCAATGACGACGCTAACGTCGACAACAACAACAACAGCGTTGAAGGTGACGGCGACGGCGACAGGAGCCAATGACTCGTCGTCCACGACGCCTGCGCAGACAGCTCAGTCTAGACACAAGTTGGCAAATGCTAATGAACCCGCCAACGACATTAACAGACAGCAGCAGCAGCAACTGCAGCAGAAAGACAATGCTCCAGCTCGAGTCAGACACCAACATCAGCAGCAGCAGCAGCAGCAGCAGCTTGCTCCAAATCACGAACAACAATACGACAATGGATCGCAGCAGCGCAGGCATAAGCATAAGCACAACCACAAGGATAAGCCGCACACAGCAGCAACAGCAACAGCAGCAGAAGGCATATTGCTGACAGCGAATACCACAATGTCTGGGTCTGGGTCTGAGTCTGGGACTGGGTCTGGGTCTGGGACTGGCGCACGTCGTCGTCTGTATCTGGCTGAACACGGAAGTGAAACGGCTGCGTCATCGGGCACGAGCAGCGGCAGCAGCAGCAGCAGCAACAGCCACTTGGCTAATACCGATGATTTAACATTTCTGGCTGGAATTTATGAGGCTGCGCCAATGGTGGTAAGTGAGCAAAGCATTGCATACTCTTTAGGGCAGCAGCAGCAACACACATTGCCTCATTCTGCCACTTCTTATTCTCACCAACAGCAACAGCAGCAGCAACAACACCACACAAATCCGGTTTGTGGCAATGATGGTCGCACCTACAACACTGAATGCCAGCTGCGCAAACGTGCCTGCCGCACCAACAACGCCCAACTTGAGGTCGCCTATCGCGGCCACTGCAAGAGTGAGTATCGCAATCGCAATCGCTATCAGTATATTAAGTACAATAAGTATGAATGTGAGTCTAAGTCTGAGAAACAATTTTGTGTGCAACTTTAGCTACGCCTTTAGTGCGCTTTACCTCATTTACACTTAGCTGCCACAGTGCATTTAATAGCGACAGCTACAAAATGTAAAGAAATACAAAATTTTTATCTACATTAATTACCAAATCTTACTAACTTTTCCATATCCAACATTTGTAAAGAAAAATTCTTTTTGCACCAAATTTATTTTGCTTAAAGGTTCCACAAAAACCTAATAAAAACATGTAAGAAAGCTAGTATCCAGTATGCTCGACTGTGAGATACCCGCTTCCCATTTTTTAAACACCATATTGTAAAAATATACCAAATTAATAAAAACCAGTACAAAATATACTAAGATGTGCAAAATATACCACACTGACAGCCAAGGCAATGAAGATCCTTTTGCAGAAGGCATTTATTTCTATACAAAAATATTTCTTCCGTAACTTATAAAATTTTCAGGAAACGTAAATATTGTAGTTATTGTTGTAAGTACCTTGCATCAACCTTTTTAATGTAAATGTGTAGCTGGTATTTCACAGTCGAGCACATTTGGCTGTACGTTTCTTACTTATTTAGATTAAAGATTTATTAACTAATTAAGCTAGTAGGGAACATTATAGAGAACATTTTTTGGGCCAAACCTCAAACTCATATGAAAACTAATTTATGATTATTTATTGTAAAACTTATCATTTTGCCGCTTAAATTTTAGTCCGTTAAAGGAGATGTAGGTTATTTTGTTAGGAATTTAACTCATGTGTTATATATGTCAGTGTATTCTCAGTTATAGCTTTGAGAGTTTGCGTGCCAAAAACACAGCGGCGCCGCAATTAGATTAGATGACAAATTATTGCACATTTCAATTACGGCCAACAAGTTGTCGCCGCCAATGCATTGCACTGAAATCAAGCAATCAACTGCTCAACCGATCAACTGATCAACTGGACACACTGTTCGCATAGCAACCTAATGGTTTTTTTCGCCCGATCAATGGACCGTGCCATCGAGAGCTGTTTGGCTAATTTTTTTTTTTGCACACACTCCCCGCTCACCGCTGGCGAATGTTGTGTAATAATTTAATGATACAGGAAGCACTCGCAAACATGCTCAAATGATCAATAAAAATGTACAAGAACGATGAGGAGAGCCAACTGTTTGCACGGCCAAAAGAACTTGTTGGATTAGCCGCAAGCGGCGCACCGCCTGTCGCTTGTTGTTGCTGCTTGCCAGACATAAAACGGCAACGACAGTGGCAGGCAACAGCAACACCAACAAAAACAACAACATAGGCAGCAAGCAACCAAGCATCTAATGTTGGCGCGTGCCAATGACGACAAACAGCAGCTTCAGCTCCAGCTTCGACTTTAGCTGCAGCCTCAGTTTCAGATCTGTGGAATGTGCAATCTGCAATCGGCAATCTTGACTGTGGCTATTGGCTGCGGCAATGCAGATCTGTTGCTAGCAAACGGCAACAGCAACGCCTTCAATGCGACTTTCTTGCTCGTAATTTTGTGCAGAAAAATGAATGCGATTTCTTTGCTCTCTTCTGGTTGCTGCTGCTGATGCTGCTGCTGCTGCGTGTGTCACGATTGGCGCCAAGGCGTTTCAACGGGCCATGTGCACTGATAAATTTGACAGTTTATAGCTGTGCGGATAAAAACATCTATACACACACACACAAACTCGAATGTGTGGTTGTGCATTCAAGTGTTCAAGCGTGCATTTTTGGGCGCTAATCAATGAAATTGGCAACAGTTTTTATTTATAGAACAATCACACAAAACACATGTCATGGCGTCAATATTGCAAGGGCAAACTGATTTTGCATCTACATAGTATTGGAAATAGTAATTTTGTGAATATGATCTCAGATTTGCATGTAAAAATATGAAAAGCGTTTGGTACTTAAAGAGAAAGTTGCAAAAGCTTGCGACAGCATTTAAAGGCACATATTTTAAGAAGTCATTAAAAAAGGAATTTCTGAGGTATTCAATTTAGTTAACCAATGAAAATTATACCCATTAACAATAATAAAATAAAAAAGTAAGAAATAAAACTACTTTTATCTCAAATGTAAAAAAGTATACTAAACACCATATTTGGTATATCGTTGAAGAACTACATTCGAAATATAAAAAAGTAGTCTAAATACATCAGATTGTCAGTCAAAGCAGCTAAGACTCCTTTGCAGTAGGCGCAATTTTCCAATTTTTCCATTTTTCTCGCAATAAAATTCTCAGTAATCATAAATACGATAGTTATTATTGTCTGTGCCAAAATTCTAGATTTAAAATTACTACGATCTGCGTACAAACTTAACAAGTGCTGTTGAGAAAAAAAGCTTAAGACTTATATATAAATTATTTAATATAATATATATTCTATATTTCCCTTACGTTTTAAAAATTACTTAAGATTCATATTCATATGAAATTCATTCAATAAAGCTATTGTTGAACTTACGTTGCTCACATTTCATTTAAAGATTGCTTAAGATAATATCATATTCAGACAAAAATATTATATGTAGAACTTATTTCCCAAAATCACTCTAAAGTAACAAATTAAACATAATTCACAACAGTTGTATTTCTTTTAATATATATATTGTACAATATATAATATATGTATGTATTGTATTATACAATATATTGTATTTAAAAAAGCGCAATATCATTCATAAGCAAGTAAAAACCTATTACTTGGAAATCAATTTACTTTTATCAATAATCATAAAATCGTTTTTTAATATAGTGCAGTTAAAAAGTAATTTTCTTACCATGTAGTATGACCTTGTTTGTGCACTCACTCTGCCATAATATTATTGCAATCAAATTGATTTCACATACCACTATAATTTAATTAAATTTTTCGCATCCTTGCAGCCAGCTGCAATGGCGTTCAATGTGTGAACGGACTGACTTGTGTGGAGGATCAGTACATGATGCCACATTGCATAGTATGCAAAATTGATTGCCCCTGGGACGATGATGATGATGTTGATGATGAGAGCGCTGCATACGATCTGGATAGCGATGAGGAGAAGTCGCAGCGGCAGCAGCGACGGGCGGTGTGCGGGGTGGATGGCAAAACATACAGGAGCACTTGTGATATAAATCGTATGATTTGCAAAATTGGACGATCAATTGCTGTGGCGTATCCGGGACCGTGTCGAGGTATGTAATTTTTCGTATTGGAATCGTATTCGAATTCCTACTCGCAAGTATTTTGATGATTGTTGATTGATAAGCTTTTGAAAGTCAGTTCGATGCCGTTTTACTGGTGGTTTGGGCAAATTATTGCCAGCAATTGCAGTTTGCTGCTTGCCTCTTGTTATTGCAATTGCAACTATATGTTGCTGTTGGTGTTGCTGTGGCTGCTGTTATCCATGTGGTTGTTGGTAACGTAAGCGGCCGTGCAAATTTAACAACAATCAACGCGAAACCGCAATTTTGCATTTGATTGACTTGGCTTGGCTGAAGTTTCAAGTCAACTTTGCAACCACAAGTTGTTGTCATAGCTGTGTTGCTTGTGTGTCTCTGTCGCTGTCGCTGTCGCTGTCGCACTGTTGTCTGCTGTTTGCTGTCTGCAACTGCCGAGCCATATTAAGTTGCTCTCGGTGTTTGTTGGCTGAAATTGCTACATTTGCTTATACGGTTCCATGATTGCCAGCAATTTGATTAGCCAGTTGCTGTTGTTGTTGTTGCAGTTGCTGCCGCAGCTGCTCTTGTTATTGTTGTTGTCGCTGTCAGCATTGGTCTACATTGAGTGGTGTGTGCTTCCACAACAACGACGATGGGTCTCGGCATAATTCATGCTTATTAATTTTGTGGTTACAATGCGATTGATCAACTCCGATTTCCAATTAATTACATGCAAAACAGACGCTGCAGCCGCTGACCGCCCACAATCAAATGTTGCCGTTGACGCTGTTGTTGTTGTTGTTGTTGCATCTCAGTCATTGTCGTCTGTCGTTGTTGCCGCCTTGGTGTCAGTCTACGAGCCAATTAAAGGCGTGGCGGGTGTTGCATTCTCGCGCGCCATATCTACACATATCTGGAAAACTGACACACACACACAGATAGACAGACAGACAGAGAGACGGACAGACAGACGAGTGACCAAACTGGTTTAGTGTGTCATAGGCGGCTGCCGGCTGCAATTGCGTGCAAATTGCAGTGTTTTGTTGCAAATTACAGCCTGTAATTAACGTTAAAAAGTAACTGAAAACAAAAACAAATACTAAAAAAGGAAAACTACTTAACAACCAAGCGCAGCTGCTCGTTTAAATTCTCCACAGCCACATCCACATCCACATCGAACTGCAGCAATTACAAACATAATACTGACTTAATAGCAGCTTTGTCCATTTTCTATTCACTCTTTTGCTTTGATTAGCATGTGCCAAATTCATTTGTTGTAAGCAAATACGTGGGCTAATCAATTAAACCATTTAGACATTCGATTCCTAAAGTGCTAACTGCTTGATTGCCAATCGGTATTTAGTAGTTGCAATGACAACTGCAATGGACGGCTAAAGTAAGCATTACGCTAAAGTTAAGCACCTTAAATTACAGAACGAAAATAAGCAGTTAAGTGAAAAGTGTATTGCAGTTTTATGTTAACTACACAAAAAGAAGAAATGTTCTAAGATCTTGAATAAAATCATGAAGCAAGATGATGTCAAAATAGAACCAAGATGGATTATTATTCTAAATTCTAAAAAAAATTAGATTACCCAATCTTGAATTGCAAGATTATAATCTTGTGTCAAGAAAAATGGAAAAATCTCATAATTTAATTACGAAGGCAAAATCCTAATCAAGATTAAACAATCTTAAATTTAGATAAGTTAAAAATGAAAATTTAGTATAAAAATCTTGAGTGAAGATTTTTTCAATCTAAAAATCGTATTTCAAGATAGTTTATTTGTTAGATCGATAAAGTCTTAAATCAATATTTGTTATCTACTTATCATTCAAGATTTTTTTCTCTCGGTGTGTATACTTACTTTTAATTACTGTTCGACATATTTTCATTTATTTATGGGACTTTCGCATAAGTTAATTCTTAATTTAATGTAATTTTAACAGAATTACACTGAGATAACATCGAATTTAAACCAGAATTGATGCTGAATGCTGATATTTGTTACTTATATCCTCATGCCAAAAATATAGTTATTTCTTGGTATTTGTTCTCTTAGCTGTTAGAGCTACGATTGCGAGTGACAGTGTGAGTGTGAGTGCTAAGCTACTTGTATTCAGACATATTCGTATTTATTTAGTGTGCGTGCAATAAATTCCAAAGAACATTGCCTTCGGCTGATTGTAGCTTTGGCCCCTTTAGCACGAGCTGTTTGCACGGTAGCCGGATATTAAAATAAATTAAGATCATTAACAATTATTCACTTTTGCTTTTAGCACTGCAGTGCGAGTGCGTGTGTGTGTTTAGTTGGCTGATGATCTTGGCATGAAGAGGATACTCTTTTTTTTGTGTTTTTAGCCAGCTTCTGTTCAGTTCCTGCACGTTGCTGCTCTGTCTGCTATTCCTCTTAGTGATTCAGGTTCTAGAGTCTGCTGCGGCTGCTGCAGTTGCTCTTTCCTCTGTCTGTGTCTTAATCTGCGTCTGTGTCCTCATCTGATAAAATAATGCATACACATAATCGTGTATAACTCTCTTTCTGGCTGCAGTGCGTGTGTCTTTATGCATTTTTTTTGTTTTGTTTTGCTGTTGTTGGTTTTTAAGTATTTTATCTTTATGGTTAGTAAGTTTATGGTTTCCCCCCAACAAGAGTGTATGTGTATGTGACTGCTTTCACATAAACATTTGCTTGCCTCCCGATCGAGCCTATAAGCGAGAACCCAAAAAGAGCAGACACATCTTCTTCTGCCACCGCTGCCACGGAGTGTTGCCCCAAGAAATATGACTACACGTACAAGCCATTAAAAACGCCATTTTCGCGACGACGACGACGCGCTGCAGAGGAGGGCAACACAGGTACTGTGATTGCAACTTCTGCTTGGTCTGGTCCCCTGTATACACACACACACACACACACACTCACACAGTTGTGTCCCCAACAACGACGTCACTTTCGTGTCTGGCTCAGCGTCCATTGCGTCTGGGCTGGCTGAAGTTTACGATCGTATTAAAATCACCTTAAACAACACGCAATACCAAAATGGCCAGACAGTCCAAGCCAAGGCAAGGCAAGCCAACCCAACGTGTGTTTGTATGTGACCCAAGAGCACGACGAATCTTTAGCCATGCCACACAATGTTGCAATGAGTTCCGCCCTCCCGCTAGCAGCAGCAGCAGCAGCAGCAGCAGCAGCAACAACGGCGGCAGCAGCGTATCAGACGCGTCTACTGCTCTAACTCTGGCACTGAATGGAAACCGGCTGCAGCCAGTGGAGTTGATTAAACCACGTCGACATAACAAATTACAGTTGGCTTGCATTGTGACGGCATTATCAGCTGAGGCAGCCAGGCCGCCAAGTCCGACATATCCATCACAATCAACAAGTGCAGCGACGAGGTGTGTCGCAGAATGGGAGCAGGCGACAACGTCGACAACGACGACAACAACGACAACAACGTGAACGGTTGGCAAGGCAAAAGGACGTTGCAGCCTACAGTAATAATTGGTAGTTGAAATTAATAAACGTTAACTGTTACGAATTGTGTGCAGCGGACGCATGCATCTGCAACTGCTGCAACGTCTCTGCTTACAACTGCCGCGTTGACTGCTAAGCAATTGTGCACAACATTGCCCTCAAGGCAGTCTGCAACATTGTTGCCTCGACGCAAGATCATGTAAATGATATATGTCAGACACAAGCACACACACATACACACATTCATCGTGGCGACTGCGTCGTTGAGTTGGCTGTGGCCACTTGTGGTACTTGCCACTTGGCTACCGTCTTGCGCATGTCAAGAAAGGGGCGGACTCTCTTCGTACATTGTTGTAGCTGTAGTTGCAGTTGCAGTTGCATGCAACGTGCGCCTGTGGTGTGAATAATGTGGCAGCGTTGAAAATTGCTGTGTGCTGTGTCTTGTCTTGCCTTGCGGCTTAACCGAACTCTGAACAACAAGGACAACACCCAATTTAAAAACGCCAAAACAGCTGTAAGCGCTCTTGAATAATGACAATAATCGAGAATGTTGCACATACAAATGTGCTGCCAATAAGTGAATAATTCGCTGCTATGATTGCAAGCGAAATATATTTCCGCGACATTAACAGAATTTCGCGACATTTCCAGCCTGCTGCTGCTGCTTCCTCTTAGTTAACGTAACAGCTGGCAAAGTTCAGGATCTGCACGAGGAGCCATTAAAGCAAAAACCTGAAATTGCCAGACATAAAATGCAACGAAATATAATAAAAACAAGGCAAAAACTTAAGACTGTTTTAAATGTGTATGACTCGTAAACTGAAGTTTTGCTTTTTCTTCTCGATTTTTTTTTGCAGCGGACCACGTCACCTGTGAGGACATCAAGTGCGGCCCAAAGGATACTTGCCTCATCGACCTGCGTACGCACATGCCACGTTGCGTCTCTTGTCGCTATAAATGCGCCCGCAAGCAGCAACGGACGGTGAGTAACAAGAACAGCAACAGCAACTGTTCAACTCGTAAAAACAAGCAACTCATTCTTAATATTTATAGCAATTTCGGGCGGACAAAATCTGTGGCAACAACAATCACACGTATAACTCGTGGTGCGAGATGCGCAAGGATTCGTGTGCCACGGGCTATTTTATTGGCGTTCGATCGACGGGCGTCTGTTAGAACAAATTAGCAAAAATATAATTTCATAACGCGATACATACATAACATACATACATACTACTATATAGCGCATTTCTGTGTAGTTCCAACATCCAAAGATTCTCGTTGTGCGTATAGCAAGCATAGATACATACATACATATATACAAATACGATTACATATATACACATACATATAACTACATACATATATACGATATTACTAAATGGCAAAGTATTAGCGCATTTCCGTTATTAACACTATTTCCATCCATCCATCCATCATCATCGTCGTCGTCGTCATCGTCATCGTTATCATCCACAACACTGGCCACAACAACTTTAAGCACACCTATTGCAACGATTCGTATGTAAAATCGTCACACATTAGTGGCAACAAGAAAACCACATATCTTAAGAGGCTTTTGTATTAAACATAAACTAATTCATAATTTATAGAAATTTATTGATTGGCACGCGCATCACTCTCTCACTCTCTTGTTCACCCGAATCAAGAGTTAAGCGAATGTATTTAATTTATTTATAACTCTAAATATACACACATTGTATGATTATTATTATTTTTTTTTTTGTCTTTTCACATTCAATGTATTTTGTTTATTGAGTGAAGCTATATTAATTAATTGACTGATAGCTTAACCACATATAGCAAGATCTTCTAATTATATAAACATATGCGTATACTCTTATACGAAATATATGTATACTTACGATCATAAATTGTATGAGTAATTGTTAATTAAATGTGTTTCAAAACTAGTTTAAGGTTCTTGTTTTAATCACTCTCATCGGATACCGAGAAGATATCATTGGCACGCTGATAGCGTGCTTGAGTAATCTTTAGGTTAGCCAATTTGCGTTTGTCCACAGATCGAGAAGGAGCTGCAGTTGATGATTCCGTGCTGCCGAGTCCTGTGGTTCCCTCATTGGCCACAACGTTGATCTAGCAACAAAGGAAGCTTACAAATTGCTCTAAGCATATTCAAATTTAATTACTCACAGGAGTGAGAAGACCTTGATTGGATTTGCCCAAAGTGTCACCTTTCTGCCAACCCAATTTACTCAGCATCTTAAAGCCCTTGTTAGAGCTGGCAATCTCACTGAAATCTCACACAAATAAATTAATTGGAATTAAATTTCAGAAATAATCTTTCAACTCACGTGTGCACACACGCAGTCTCGGTTTTCTCCTTGTCTGTGCTGCTGCCCACTTTGATGCGTCTTTGTGCGCTGCGATCATTGTAATTTGGATCCGAGCTGGCATTTGAGTCTATGAATTCTAAAAGAAAATATGTTAAATACACTCCCAGTCTTATTTAGTTCGATGCAACTCACTTTCATTCTCCAGGCCGTACTTCTTTTGCAGCTTTTTTAGCTGCTCCCGATGCGACAGTACTTTGGCATTGCTTGAGGCAGCTGCTGTTGCTGGCGCAGCTGGACCAATTAGCAATCCAGGCTCACACAAACCACAAGTGCTATTGCCTTCATGCACGTGACACAAAAGCTTGGTCTGTCCAATGCATATGACACTGCCATGCACCAAATCCTGCGCCCCGCTATTTATCTTGGGCTCCGACATGCGTACACCATTGAGCAGAGTGCCATTGCGAGAGCCCAAGTCCTGGCATTTGTAAATGCCCTTCTTGGTGTCGTAGTGAAAGTTCATGTGCGACTTGCTGACATTGACATCCGGTATGATGACATCGTGTGCTCCTTCGCGACCCAGAGAGCCTCCTTTGTAGGTTATCAAGTGAAGGCTGCCAACTGTCAGCTCCTGCACATTGGTCTCCTGCACAATAATGCGCAGCGAAGGTGGATACTTTTTGGCAATATCTGCAGTAATATAGATTGGATTAGAAGTGTGTGAAACGCATTGCGCAATGTGCGAGACAAAAACGCGAATTTCTTAACACCTTGAAAGCGTCCGGATGCCTTGAATACAGGCACGCTGTTGTCCGAGATGCTGCTGTCCTCATCGCTGGACTCGGAGCTGGAGCTGCTCGATGATTGTGAAAGTTCACCGTCTTCTGCATCGGGCTTCTTGTTTGTTGTTTTCTTGCGCGTGTTTTCGGTATCATCATCGTCCACATCGCTGTCGGAATGCTTGCGTCGTTTTCTACTGTGACGACGATGCTTCTTTTTATGCTTCTTTGCCTTCTTATGCTTTTTCTTGGCCTTGCGTTTGCTTTTCTCGGCACGTTCTTTGACCTTTTGCTTTTCAGCCTTGATCTGTTTTAATGTTTTCAGATCTGTTATCACACCGCCGTGTTCATCGAACTCAACATCAACGTCTTGGACATCATCCTCGTCATAAACATTGCCGTCATTTGCTGGCTGTTCGCCGTTCGCTGTGGTGTTAGCCTGAAACCAGCGAAAAGAAAAAGAAATCCGCGTTTTTATCACACATTCAGGGTTTTAGCTCTTACCTAATGCATTGCTACGCATTCGGTCTATGCTTAGTTTGCGAAAATCAGCTAAGAGTCTACTATTGACGCAGTGATCGAGGCGCTCGTGCTGCCCACACTTGCAATCACAAGGAAGATGGAAGAAGAATTCAAGATTAATTCAAGAATAAATAGCGTAGAATATACGTGTGTGATGGTCCCTTTACAGCGACCACTCCACACTCACCTGGACTTGGGCCTGTGAGTGAAACTCGTACGAATCTTTGCTCTCATCATAGCTATAGTAACAGCCCGTTTTCCCATCGTAGTAAAGCCCGTACTCCTAGAAAGAGAGAATTTTATAAATACGATTGTAAACTCAACTAACAAACAGTCTATATATAGTGGTGGGCATTGATGTAGGCTCATCGTTAGTGATAACCTCCAAAAGTCACCCAGCAAATTGCATTGCAATGCACGTCATAAAGATTACGTTGTTGTAAATTATTTACCGCATTATAGTAGTAGCCCGTCTTGGGATCGTAGTACATGCCCGACGTGGGCTCGTATACGAAATTGTTCAGATTCTCTGCATGCTTCGCAGCCTGACGCATTTCATCCACAAAGCTGAAGGCATCGCTGGCCGAAACTAAACAAAAAATTCAAGAAGAATTCAAATTATTCGCACTAGTATATATACTATATAATTCATAATATTGGTCCAAGTGAGTAGCTAAACGCTATCAGCAAATCCAATCATAATCGTGTACAAATGTCAAGTTTCTTACATCATGATGTCCCCCAACCTTAATCGACTAGCTGGCGCTAATCAATCGCATTAACTACAGAAGACTCGATGTTTGACGTACTGACGGCACGTTTTATGATTTTTTAACAATAAACTACATATATATATATAATAATATTGATGTTTTCAACTCGCTTAGCGGATGTGCTGCTTTACAACGGGTATCTTAGGAATAATAAAGTAATTTAATATTGATAACAAACAGTAAACAGTACTGTATTGCATTTTTACAATTGGAATTTGTATCTGCCTAGTTAATATATTATTATTATTAATTTAAAGCATTCAATATGTCAATAAAATAATTGGTTTTAATTACAAATACTTTTAGTAGTCGATCCGTTCGTTTATAAATTAGAAATCCAAATAATTCCACTACTCTGTACACTTCACAGTCTGTACCTCAAAAGTTCTTCAAATATTTTTTACTTTGACGAATAAAATAAAAGACAATGACAATGTTTGTGAGCTGATAACAAAATAATTGTAATACTCTATAAACCTTACAATCTGTATCTTTTAAGTCGTTCAACTATTATAGATTTTGACGAATAAAATAATGTACAATTAAAATGTCTATAAAGTGATAACAAAATAATTATAATACTCTATACGACTTTCTATCTGTTCATCATACAAGTTTTTATAAAATTGATAATTTCAATAAATACAATACTAAGCAAAATCTTAATATGTTATATATAGTTTATATATGAGTCTGGTAATGACCAATGGAAATTGTCACAAAAATCGGCTCACGCTGTTGTTTAGCATACGCTGCGTATTTTGAATTCGAATTCGCTTTGGCACAACTAAGGCAAATTTTGTTTTTATTTACTCGATGCCAAGATTGCAAACTAGCTACTACGTCTAGGAAATGGCAATGGCAATACGATTTTAGAGCTGTGTCTTATCAGGTGCAAAGCAACCCACTAACGCCGTCGCCTCACCAGTGATACAGTGATACAGCCTGACACGCTGGGCAGGTGCCTGGTTAGTTGTTACTCATCGTTCGAGGCATTCAGTCGGTCAGTTGGAACCTCACAAAGTGAAAACAAATTGAATTATAAAATATATAGTAAGCCGCCAGAGTGATGGACGTGGAGTTGCGCGAACTTATGCAAGCCTTTGTGCTCAGCGACTATCAGGTGCAAGAGGTGTACAGTCGCTTCTGCCTCGAGATCGCCAAGGGCTTAAGACGCTCGACAAACTCGCAGTCGAATACCAAATGCTTTCCCACCTATGTGCAAGAGTTGCCTACTGGCGATGAGATGGGCAAGTATCTGGCCTTGGATTTGGGTGGCACCAACTTTCGTGTGCTGCTCGTCTCACTCAAAGGTCATCACGATGCCACGGTGGAATCACAGATCTATGCAGTGCCCAAGGACTTGATGATTGGACCTGGTGTGGAGCTCTTCGACCACATTGCCGAGTGTTTGGCCAAGTTTGTGCACAAGCACAACATGAGCAGCGCTTATCTGCCGCTGGGATTCACCTTCTCGTTTCCCTGCGTCCAAGCGGGTCTTAAGGAGGCAATGCTCACGCGTTGGACCAAAGGCTTCGGCTGCCCCGGCGTCGAGGGCGAGGATGTGGGTCGCATGCTGCACGAGGCCATTAGACGACGTGGCGATGCGGATATTGCAGTCGTGGCCTTGCTCAATGACACAACGGGAACACTCATGTCTTGTGCGCATCGCAATCCCGAGTGCCGTGTGGGCGTTATTGTGGGCACGGGATGCAATGCCTGCTACGTGGAACATGTAGACAACGTGGATCTATTGGATGCGCAATTCAAGCGTAAGGAGAAGCAGATCATTGTCAACTGCGAGTGGGGCGCCTTTGGTGAGAGTGGACAGCTGGACTTTGTGCGCACCGAGTACGACAACGAGGTGGATCGCAAGTCTATTAACCGTGCCCAGCAGTTGTTCGAGAAGATGACCTCAGGCATGTATCTAGGCGAGCTGGTGCGTCTCGTCTTGGTACGCGCTCTCGAGCGGAATGCAATCTTTAAGGGCGCAGGCAACAGACGCGCTGAGTACGCCGCGATTCTTCAGCATAATATTGATATCTTCGAGACGAAGCATATTTCGGAAATCGAGAGTGATACATTCCCTGAGCTCGCAAATACCAGACGCATCATCAATCAGCTGTTCGGTATAGAAAAGGCTTCCGTTGAGGATTGCCAGAAGCTGAGATACATTTGTGAGTGCATCTCAAGCCGAGCAGCGACACTGGTGGCCATTGGAATTAGTGGATTAATCAATCGCATTGCTGATCGCAAGGTAGTTGTGGGCATTGATGGATCTGTGTATCGATATCACCCTAAGTTCGATACCTACATACGTAATACGATGCAGAAGCTGGTCAAATCGGACAAAGAATTCGATATTATGCTGTCCGAGGACGGTTCGGGACGTGGAGCAGCTTTGGTGGCAGCTGTTGCCAGCAAAACCAAATGAATTGTGCTTATACTTAATAAAATGATTACTTGTTTTTTCTTTCACTCACGTTCTTTGGTGACTTCCGTATCCTGATCATTCTCTTTGTCTGGCAAATCTCCATTTTCAGCTTGCTTGCATTTGCATTCAACGTTGTTTGATTCTCTGTTCAGCTGTAATTGTAAATGCAAGAAAATTAGTGGAAATACTTTCGTTTAAAAGTTTTCCCTCACTAATTGTTTCAGTTTCTTTTTATAGGATGCCAGCTTAGTGTCGTATTTCCTAATGATTCCATGTAGCTTTTCAATGTAGGCATAAAGTTGCTTTTGCTCCATTGACTCCACATCCTCCATGGCCTTCAACTCTATGTAATCGTGCACCGATGAATCCTCCTCGGCGGACGCCGGTGCGGCATCAGGCTCCTCTGAGGACATCTCGGTCAACGCGTGTTGCAGTTTCCGGCACTTAAACTGCTTTTAAATTCGAATTTATTGATAAGCTGACATTTAGCAATGTTTTGTTTTCTGTAAATATTTTCTGAATGGGTTATGTACACACTGAATTCAGTCTCCGATTTGCGTTCGTAGCCAACTTCAAGTTGTGCAAAACAGCTGTTCCATCGCAGTTTCGAATTTATTTGAAATTAATTGTTGAAAATATTAAAATAATATAATATATAATTTATGCAAAGGTGCTAATCTTTACAGCATAAATAGCTTTAATTTAAATGCTAAAATCAGCAAGAGTAGAGAGTTCGTTGACCGTTAGAATACTGTAAAGCCGGCTTTAAAACTACTTTTCTGAATTAAAAATGCAAAAATTGCAAGAAAATGACTTTTATTGCGCTTATATTGATAATAAAGTACTTAGACTACTCCTTCAGCATACCAAACGATATGAAATGTATCTGCCCGCCGTCTCCGAGGAGCGAATAATCTTCACCACTTGGCCACGTTTCAGACCAAAGTAACGAGCCACCGGATCACCAGCTTGGATACGCATCAACATGTTCTCCTTCAGCTTATAACGACTGAGCAGCTCCTGCTTCTCCTCTGCAGTCATGACCACATGCTCAGGCACCAATTCGTGCTCCGTTATGTTGATCAGCAACTCGGATTCGAGGAACTGTTCGAGTATGTACTTGGGCGCCATGTCCACCAGAGATTGCTTGGCCGAGGGCGTCATGCCGCCCTGGACCACAACAATGGCGCGGTGGATGTTCTCCTCCTGCATGCGGGTGCAGTAAGTCTTAATAGTTTTGATGCCAATCTTGGGTTCTTCGGGGAAGAACACAAACATCTGGTCAGTCGGATCATCGTTGTGGGCCACCAAGACAATCAAATCGGAGCGCGACGGACGCTTGTCGCTGGGTTTGTCGCCGAACATTTCTTTGAACTGCTCCAGTGTCTGGTCCAACTCATCTTGGGTTACCAAATAGCCACGATCATGACTTAGCTGCATGATGGTTTTGCGAATGCGCCACAGTTTGTAGGTTTCCGCCTCGTCATCCATTATATATTTTAATTTTTATTAAAACTTTTCAGAGATCGAAGCACGCGGCGGCGTCTTTATTTTGGCAATAGAAAAAATTAGTGTGACCAAGTTGTGAATGCAACACATGTTTTCAAAAATACTGGAAATACTAAGCGCCATTCTACAGTGTTGTATAATTTCGAAATTGCTCTTGCGTGTTGAGGGCACTGCCATCCAGCGATTTGCGCGTCCTTGTTATAATTCAAAAACTCGCAATTTGTTTTCTTTTTTTCGTCTGTCACTCGAAGCTTACATGCCGAGCATTTTTTGCGTCGTTGCTAAGAGTCTGTCGATGTATTCTATGCTCACGTTTTGTGACCACATAATGAACACACTGCATTTTTCAATATTTTACGTGTAACATTCAATTATGGCCCAGACGACAGCTCACACACGCACACACAAACGTACATGTGTGTGCTCAAGTAAAATAGACCAATAGTTGGTCTTAGTTCATGGCTTTTCCTTGGCACGCACCTCTCTCGCTGACTGTCAAGTAAAAATGCTAATATGGCTATAAAATGAGAAAATGTGTTAATTAGACGGTAAAACATTTATTACAAAAAAATACGAATAAAACCATTTTCTTTTAATTAAATTCAATATTAATCCGGATATAAAATTTAAGGTGAATGCTGTCCTTACAAGGTATGTTCTAGTCGAGGTTAGACAAAAGAGTGCTTAGGATTAGAGGGTGCGCTTTGTAATTTGAATTATCATCTGATGACTTTCGTATTAGGGTTACTGGTCTCACGTACGGCAGCTACGTCATCGATGCCTTTACTTCTAGTGTCACCGCAAATGATTGACAGTTAATTTAATAGAATATTTGCTGCACGATGCGTTCTCGAAAAATATGTTTGTAATAGCACTGTCTGCTATACTATAAATAGTTTCGACCGTAATATGAAATTGTGTGGAAAATACGCATGAGAATTGCATTTAATAATAATATTAATGGTTATTCTATTACGTTTAATAGAACAAAGAAAATATATCATGCTTTTTGACGGCCAATTGAAGCAAAGCTCTTTGCCACAGCCACTTTACCACCATATGGTCGAAAGATGAATATACAAATGCATGAGTATATGTATATATTTTGTATACATACGCACAAACATATATGTATGTAGAGAGTACGCGGTCATATAAAAGGTTTTGCAAGAAATGCAAATCTAATAAAAATCCACTTTGTGCAAGTATGAAAAATGACGATGAATTTCATTATAAATGCAAAAATATTGTGGGCAGCGAGATGAAAGTAGTGGTAAACGCAGTCTGTGTCCGCGACGTCATCATCATCATCATTCCATCAGCAGCAGCAGCAGCAGCCACAGCAACAGCAGCATCGTCATCATCAGCATAGCTGTGCTGGACAGCGCGTCAGTAAATCTGATCAAAATCATTGATGCAAGCAGCATGAGGAAGTGGCTGCTGCAGCGAAACGTCGAACGTGGTGCATCTTTGAGTCGCGCAAAGTTTTAGCTAAGCTGTTGATAACATTGATGATGATAGCGCAAAGTAGATGGCGTAGGACGGAAGGAACAGCAACAAAGAGAAGATAGATAACCGCAGTGATAATGTTTGAAGCCACAGTCAGGTAAGCACCAGCCAGCCACCAATTGCCAATGACAGAGGACGGGAAGAAGAGCGACTCGGGCAACTCGGATGCGTGCGCTGCATTGAGAATATTTAAATATTTGACTCAATTCGAATTTGATTATATACCCTGTCTCAATGAGTGCATAAGCGTTGCAACAACTTAATAAGAAATGTATACAGGGTATTTGCAATGCGACTATTCTCAAAGTGATACGCACTCTTTGTCATCACTTTCGCTTTGCCAGGTGGAAAAAGGTGATGAGCACAAAATAATGGCACAGGATGAACTCATTTTGCGTGTCGAGCGTTGCCGGGCAACTGTCAAGGAATGCATAATTATTTGCATGACGTCGCGGTCTCCCCAGACACTCGAGCTAGGCAAATTAAGGTAAATGTCGCAGTTTCGCAAAAATCAACATAATCTAAGCGCAGGTTGCAACAGCAGCAGAAGCAGCAACATCAGCAGCAGCAGTAGCTGTGAAAGCATCGACCTACAACCCATCTGTTTAGATTTTGAACTGCCACGCAATTATTTGTATAGGAATTTAAATTGAATGTCAGTTTGTTTGTTTCCATACGACATACAAAAAAGCAGAAAAAAATAAGAGTCAAGACTGACTCGCTCGCCATACTGACTGTTTAGGAAACAGTGTGCAGGGCTCTCGTTCACAGTCAGCTGCTGTTGCACATGTAATGTGAATGTGTGTGGGTGTATGAGTATGAGTGTACTCATATGTGTAGTGTAGTATGTGCATATGTATAAAAAGATTCTGCTGTTCGTCTGCTGTGAAATTCCAAATTTGTTTTATTTGATTTCTGTGCTGCCTTCGCTCGTTTTCTTGCTCTGCTGCTCCAGCTCCGGCTTCAGCTTCAGCATATTTCTCTTTCTTTTTATGCAAAATATGTGTATGTACGCATTCAGAACGTACATATAGTATTGTAGTATGCTATGAATGCCACGCCTACCCACCTAAGTCACTGCTGCGCCGCCTGTGGGCCGTCTTTATCTGAATATCGTGTCACATGTCGCACGCAGTTAGTTGCTACACCCATCGTTGTTTCCTCCTGCCCCCATCCACCATTCGACATGCTTTGCGTTGTTATTGTAATTGTTGTAAATGTCGCCAGCGACAATATCACATTTGCATATTTTTGTGCAAACACACGGCGCCCCCTCGAGGGAGAACCCTCATGCCAAACGATGTGAATGTGTGCATTTTTACTTAATTTTATTTGTATTGGATTTGCGCTGATGTCTCCTTGAAGCTCCATTGCTCGTTGTAGCTGCTGCCGCTGCTGCTGCTGCGTTTTGGAATTTTGCAATTTTCACAATAAATTTTAATTCAATTTACTGTTAAGTTCACACAACTAAACGGACGCGGAAGTGCACATTCTGGCATGACAATCGTCCTCTTCTGGCAAACGTGGACTCGACAGTCGACAGTCGTCGCAGTCGTCTGCAGCTGGAATTGAAATTTGAGCTGTGCAGTGTGCTGGGTTATCTTTATAGAGGCTACAGTGAACAACAATGTGATGGTCGACGCTGCAAATGTACTTATTAATGCAAGTGTGGGATGTGCAGATTAGGGAAGTGATTGTATAGTATTATAATGCTGGTAAAACAAATTAAGTTTAAGTGGATAACTCTAAGCAGTGGCTGATTATGATGAAAGCGAAGTAGAAGAGTGCATTTTCAATTTAAAGTTAATCGTACTGCAAATAATAATATAATTTTCTGTTTAATTGCAAATTTATTTGCTCGTTTGCTGATTAAATTAAAATCGTATTTGTATATTTAAAAGCAAACCATAAATTTATAAATTCTTTTTTTCTACAACTAAGACTCTTTACTGGCCTATGCTCTGCCTCTCTAGAAGCTGCTAGTCTAACATAAGATTCTTTACATTTTATATAACTGAATTAGATTTAAATTAGACTTAGTATTTAAAAAGTAATAACTTCTTTAGGTACAGCTCACAGTCGACTTTAAATGTAAAAATAAATTGAGTATAAAATAAATAAGCAAAAAATAAGTTAATAAGGAAATCCGCTTTATCTAATGTGTTGGGTTCATTATAGTTAGAGAGGACTGTACTGCCGCTTTGCAAGTTTGTTGTGCGGCTGCTGCTGGCGCAATGTCGCTGCTGGCTTTGTAAGTGTCTCCGGGTCTCAGCTAGTTGGTGCATTTTATGCAGCGCCCCAAAGTAGGCAATAATTTGCGTATATTATGGTAATGGCCGACGCGCATGTGCAGCCATTTTGATTCTGTCTCTCGCCGCTTGGCGCTAATCTTGCTGATTAGTTTAAAGTGAATTGAATGTGTATGCTAGCGAGTGTATGTGTGTGCGAATGTGTGTGTGTGTGTGTGCACAGCTATCAACGAAACTCATTTGAATTTGTTGTCAAAATTGCCCGTCATAATTGTAACTTTATCTAGTCAGATTTCATAAAAGCAACGACGATAGTTGGCTAGCAATGGAAAATGCAAATGCAGCGCTTGAACCACAGCACACTCAACTGACATTGCTGTAAGTACAACTCTGTGTATATGTGTGTGTGTGTGTGTGCAAAACGATTAATATTCATCTGTATGTTTTTGTTTCACTTTGGCAGACAATCGGCATCGTCGTATTACTACTATGACCCCTACGAGAAGCGTACAGTTGAGGTGCCACTGAAGTATGCATTGTTCGGTCAATAATTAACTCACTTTGTTCTCTTACTCACTCTCCTCTTTCTTTCTCCTTCTCCCTCGCTCGAATAGCAACCTGGATGCCTTCATTTCACTGCTCAAATGCGTGATGGGTACTGGAATTTTAGCCATGCCATTGGCCATTCGCTACTCTGGAGTTGTGGCCGGTGTGTTGCTTTCGCTGCTGCTAATGATGCTGCTGACCTATTGCATCCATTTGCTGGTGTGTATGTGGCAGCCGTTGCCAATGTTGTTGTTGCCTATGCTATGTCCAAATTGGAATTATTTGCATTTAGCTTTCCCGCACAGATCAGTGGCATGACCGAGTGCTGTCGTCGCATTCAAGTGCCTCAGGTATCCATGCCGCAAGCCGTACAGATTGCCTACCAAAGCGGGCCACGATGTGTGCATTGCTTTGCCAATGTGGCTGGATTTTTGACCAGCTGTGTGCTGGTGATTGGCCAGTTCGGTCTCTGCTGTGTCTACATTGTCTTTGTGGCCAAGAACTTTAAGGAAATCGGCGACTACTATTGCCGCGACTTCAATGAACGCTACTATGTCGTCGGTGTCTGTGTGTTACAGTTGCCCTTCTTTTTGATACGCAAACTGAAATATCTGGTACCGCTGAATCTCATCTCGAACTGTTTCCTCTATTTGGGCTTTCTTTGCATTATGTATTATCTGGTGAGGGGATTGCCCAATCCACAGCAACGTGAGCTGATTAAACCACCAGCAGATTGGATAATGTTCTTTGGCATTGCGGCTTTCTCATTGACAGCCGTGGGTTCGGTGCGTGAAAAACTTGCAATGTGATTTCATCTTCAACGTTCATTCCTTCCCTCAGATGCTGGTTGTTGAGGCGAATATGGCGCATCCTCAAAGCTATCTGGGCATCTTTGGTGTACTCAATTTGGCCGTGTTTTTCATACTGTTCTCAAACATATTGTTTGGCATCATGGGCTATTGGCGCTATGGCGAGCAAGTGGAGGCGAGCATTACGCTGAATGTGCCGCAGAATGAGATGTGAGTAGAAATTGTTCTCTTAATTGGTACACTAAAAATATATTCTGAAATCAAGATTTTGCTCTTAGTACTAAGAATTTTGGTCTAACAATTGCGTCAAGAACATGAAAATCTTGAAGTTAGAAAACACATCTTGATTTCAAGAACATTTGATATAAGACCCAAGTTCTTAAAAACTATAAGAATTTCGATGGATTACTAAATTTTGTAACCTATGTTAAATCTAGTAATTTTGGTCTTATTTTGAGATCTTGGAATTTTTAAACTAATGTTCTTAGTTTGAAGAATTTGTTCTTAAAATGGTCTTATTTGAGACCACAATTTATTAGACGCATGTTTTTGATCTTGAAAGTTGGTAAATTTTTTCATTGAATATGAGTAATTGAACTATTCTTTAGCCTTTCGCAGATCATCAAAGTAGCCATTGCTCTGGGTATTTTTTTGAGCTATCCGCTGAATGGTTTTGTTGTCATCACGGTTATATTTAAGGACTATGGCCAGGGATCTGAATCGAATTATTCTTATACTCTGGAATTTGTGGTGCGTGTTTGTTTTCTGCTCTTAACGGGTGAGTTGAGGAATCTCTTTTCAGAAATCAAAATTTGTTAATTTTGGTATTGTTTTAGGTATCGTGTCTGCTGTGGTGCCAAATTTGGCTGCCTTAACCGAATTGGAAGGAGCATTTTCTCTGTGCAATTTAAATCTCATATGCCCGGCTCTAATCGATATGTTTATCAACTATGCACCGGGTTATGGTCGATTGCGCTGGAAGCTAATACGGGACATAGTACTTATTATAATTGGTATTATCTTTGGCATTGTGGGCTGCAGTGTGGCCATCAGACAGCTGGTGGAAGACCTTCGAGGGACGTTGCAAAGCATGCAAGTCTAAGAGCGGCTTTGGCTGCATTTAATTGCAATATATTTAGTTGGTTTTGTGTCGGTTTGTTGTCTTTTCGTTAGCTGTATCAATGTTGTTGATTGTCTGACTGCCTCCGCCTTAGCCTTATTACGATTTAATTAATTGCCCAGCAAGTGTTCATTTCCACTAAGTCGCCTGGGCTAAAGCAGAGTTGTTTAGCATTTTCTTTAGCAAATATTTTTTGATATTGTAGTCATTAAATTGGAATTATATAAAGCAACATTAAGTATACGTATTCTTGTTGGTCTACAGAGTGTCTTGCAGTCTTGCATGCTTTTATTGCAATGTTGTTCAGATTAATTAGGCGCTTGCTTGTTGTACGTAAACTGATCAACTGCACAAATCATTTAAAATACAACGAGCTATAATCAAATACCGTCAGTTAGTCGGAGTCAGTCTGGGAGGCAGCGGATGAGGCAGAGTCTGAGGCAGTGAGCCACAACAATTGCGACGAGTCCTTTGCGATTCTAAAATTGAATTCCTTGCCTCAACGAAGCCCAAACACAAAAAAACTTGCAGCCAAACTTCGTAGCTGTTGTTCTCTGGCCCCAGTCCTATAAACTAAAAGACAAATACGAATACAAATACAAATACGAGACGTCTTGCTGGCAACTGCAACTATAGCGAATGCTATATATATGTATAAACATATATAAATAGGCACATGAAAAGCAACTGCCGACGCCGACTGTTGACTGTTGCAGTGTAAATAGCACGGCGAGAGCAAAAATACAATAAAAAAAGCAAAGCAAGGGAAAAACCAATAATAAAACAAAAAGAAAGCAAGTAGGGAAACATGATGCGAAAATAGCAAAGCAGCAGCCCAGCGTTCGCTCTCTTCTCAAGGAACTGCAGGACGACCGCTGCAGCAGCACACAAAACACAATTTCCATTTTCAAATAGTAGAAAAGAAATCTTGCAACTGCCTGCGACAGCATCAACGGTGAGAAGAGGGATGATGAGGAGGGGTATGAGGAGGGGGCAGACCTGGAGTACAACTAAAGCTGAGGCTGTTGTCCTCGGGCATGATTTTTGCAGACATGTTGCTTAAAACTTAATTTACAATCAGTGCACTGGGCCTCGACTTGGGCCTCAGCTAAGCAAAAGCGCCAAACAAAATGAGATCATGTCTAGGACACAAAAGAATGCAGCAAAAGCTGCGAGGACGTTGCCACGTTGCTACGTTGCCAGCAGCTAGTTGCGGCCTCTGCTGCTGCTGCCACAAAATAATAGTATACGTTTATAATATTGTGGCAACGAAGAAGAAATTTATTTTTGTCCGCATCATGTTAGTGCCATTATCAAACTAATGTGCCCTGTGCAAAGTCAGCGGCAAGGAATTCCAGAGTGAACTTTGACTTTGACTCCTCCTGGAACTGGATCTTAAACGGGCCTTCGGGATGCTTGTCGCATGGCAGGCAGTCAGGCAACGAGGCAGCCGGCAAACAATGCGTGTTGAGTCTTCAACTTCAACTTCAACTTGCGGGACTCTGTGAAATTGTAGACTACTTGCGCTGTCACATGTGTCTTGTGGTTGCCTGCCGAAAAACGTTTCACAAATTGCAAATTCCAATTTGAATGCAAGACTATTACGAATGCTCTTTATAAAGTTATGGAGAAGTATGCGACTCACGTCGACAATTTTATTTACTTATTATGTATGTGGCGAGAGTCTATCATTGCAATAATTACAAGTATTTGAGGTGAATGCAATAAATTCTATGTGATATGCAAATAACTTTTCAAATATGACACACTTTGTGCGGAGCGCGTACAGGTAGCACTTCTGTGTTGGTCCTTAATATTACTATTAAATAAGTTGGTAAATATCAAGTATACGTTGTGGTTAACTCATTCCCTGTCAACTGAATTTGGCACGTTCACATTTTGTGCCTTTTAACATTTGTTTACTTGACTTGTGCAGCGTTGACGTCGGGTTTGTCAGACTTGTGTACAATATTTATTTTGGCCACACACACACACACACACTCGCACATCCCTTATCTTGAACGTTTGGATTTGGTTTGGGATTGAGAACTGAATTTGGGTTCAGGTTTGGGTTTGAGTTTGAGATTTGGCTTAGTTCATTATTGATTTCAGTCACTGGCAAGTGAAAGCGCCTAAATGCTGCTACGGATGTGTTTTGCATATTAAAGAAGCCTTTGCAATTTCACGTCTTATTCGAAAACGGGGTAAAAATTAAATTGAAAGCGCTGCACGAAAATTGTCACGATACGAGGGGAGGGACGAAAATGTAGAAGGAAAACTCTCCAAGAAAGAGTCTAGAGTTATTTCAAGTATTTACTTATTTATTTTTTATTCAATGAAATTTACTTGAGTACTTGCAAGTTGCAGTCCACAAAGTTGAGCTGAGACTGCCCCAAGTCACATACGAGTACTGGTTGAGTTTCTCATTTTAGGTTTCTTTTTCGGCTAGCTCTGGACATGTGCAATTTGAAATGTGTGGAAGGATGGAGGGAAGGCAACCAAGAGGTTGACGTGAAATAATGCTGGTATGCTGCAAGGAATCGCATGGATTTGCTTACTGTCATTCATCTTGGCGAGTTTGTCTCTGGCATTTTTCGCTTTTGTTTTGCGGCATGCGATTTCAACTAAAACGCTTTAGCATTAGACTATCGGCAAATAATATAAATACAAAGGATCACCGAGCGAGCTTGTCTGCAACAGAATGCCGGGGCCAAACTGGTCAACATTGTGCCAGCGCATAAGTTGGCATTCTGCAACAAATATGTGTACAATGCAATGCACACAAAGCCCGAGCTTAGACAGATAGTGGAGAGAGAGAGAGAGAGAGAGAGAGAGAGAGAGAGAGAGAGAGAGGAGGAGATTGGAGATAAGCTTATGCAAATCGTTTTGGTTAAATCGTAGACATAGACCTACGACTTGGGGAGGTGCATTGAAGGCCAGGACTCATGGATTAGAATTGAAGACTGTGCTGGCTGGCTGGCTGGCATCATCATAAAAATGAATGCAACACCAAACAGTTTGCAAATCACTTAACTCAACTCGACTCAACTTCTTACCCTCTAGCCAGACTATCTGTCTGTATGTCTGTCTGTCTGTCTGTCTGATTGTGTGTCTCTCTCTCTCTCTGCTCGCTTGTTGGCTTATTTGCATGCCCAGCGGGTGGATTTGGATGGTGATAAGGTACCACAATCAGTTGCAATGTGCAACTTTAAGATACAATGTTTCAAACGCCGTGCACAATCAGCAGCAACAGCAGCAGCAGCAAAAACAAAGACCAAATTAACTGGGCATGTAACTAATTAAGTGTGTGAATTCCAATCAACTCAAGGCAACATCCAGGACTTTCTCTCTCTCCTTCTGAGCTTTGTCTTGCCGTCTCTGTCATGGGCTGTTTATTGCCTCGTCTAATGAACAAACTAATTGCAACGGCAACTGCAAAAGTAATCAAAGTGGTAGTCAGTTGCAAAACCATACCAAACCAAAGCCAACTCTCTCTCTTTCGGTTGGCTCTCAAGCAAAAAGGCAATAATAACAAAACTTTGTTCAAGAATTTTGAGAATGTTGCACAAATATGCGCAAAATGCAAGAAAATATGCTTGGACGTAGCCCTCTCTCACATGGCCCCCAAAATAATACAGAGTGAAAATAGAGGGAGCGGAGAAAAACTAAGCTCAAGTGTTGTTGCCGCTGGCTTATATCAATAATTGCCAAAAGCAAATTGGAAAAGTTATGCGCCTGCAGTTAATGCGAAGCAATGGCAATAGTCGCAGTCCATAACAACAGCAGCAGGAAGTGCCTCAAAAAACCCAAATATACCCATAAGTGTGTGCACATCTACATATGTACTTCTTCTTCTATATATACTTAAGCTAAAAGTTGTCTCAAGATTGTTGTTATCGTTTTTAAGGCGGCCGCTTAAGAAACTTTGCCTAAACTAATTGTCTGTTCAATACGCAAATGCTCTCGAAAAATTCTTTTTATATTCTCAACGTAATTAAATAAATTTGCAGTTTTTTTTTACTTTGTTTAGCTTTTCAAATAGTTTCATAATTAAATTGCATTTCAGAGTAGTTCAAAGTCGTCTTTTGCATTTCGTATTCGTTTTGTTTTAATTTTGTTGCAACTTTATTTATTTATTTTTTTTTGCTTTTCTATTTTTCTAGGTAGAAGTTCCACCTGAGAGCAGGGCAACAGCAGTTCTTGAAGTCGCTCTTCAAGTATCGACATTGGCATCAATTTGATTTCGGTTTTGCCTTCGACTACTTTGCATTATTAAAACTGCGGCTAAACTTTTCAAGCAGCCAAAACTTCCGAGTATTACTTCGCTATACTATACTATATATTTTTGGCAATGGCAATGAAAGGCAAATATGTATTTGGCTAAGCGGTTTATGCGGCTCATTGCATTGATATTTTCAGTTAGCAGTTGTAATGACGACATGAACATGGCCAAGACAAATTAGATGCACAGAGAAGACGACGACGCCAATGAAATGATGTAGAGAAACTTTGCAAGCGATTTGTGTGGTAAGATTACAAAAACTTGGATTAATTATAGAAACCAATTCACATTTCAATTTCTGCCAAAGCAGAGTTCTTCGCCTGCAAACTGTGCGAATTATTTATCAGATGTCTGTGCGCCGCTTTTGTCGACTCTCGCTTCTTTTTCGGGCTACTTAGGGGCCAAGCTACTTACCATTCGAAGCTTTTGGATTGGACGCAAGAGTAAGTGACAGTGTGTTAGCTGCTGGTTGCACTTTGACTTGAGCTTGAGTCGGAGTCGGAGTTGGATTCAGAGTTTTTGGTATCTACACTCGCACTTTGAAGGGGGCAGCATTTCATACTTGAAGGCAAAAGTTTTAATGCTCTTAACGTCGATGTCTAACCGCCTGCTTATGGATGCGTATATGTATTATGTAAGAATGTATGTATGTGTGTGAATGTGAGTGCAGGGATTTGTCGTCGTGCTTATTACATCGGCGCATCGACAGCCGCTGTGCAAGTTCTGACATGTCAGTCTTGTAAGGCGTTGAAAGTAGTTTTATGTCCAGAATTTGCTGAAAGAATGTTCGCAGTCAACTGCAGTATATAATTGTCTGTTTGTCAGGCAATCATATATATATCTTATATAATTCTATATATAATATAGCAGCATCTCTTATGTGCACTTTGGGAAAATCAATGCCGCGTGTACTTTGCCTTTGCCTTTGCAGATTGGGCACAAATTGATGTCGCTGTAAATCAAATAAATAATACAAAGTTTTATTTTGGTCGTGCCGATCTGTTGAGCATATCAAATGATTCATTTTTTGATTTATGCATATCAGCAACAGCTCGCAAAGCCAAACAACCGTACAGCCGGACGGGACTTTGCGTAATTGCATTAAATGGTATGGAACCGAACCGAATCGCACTCGCACTCGCACCCGAATTCGAACCCATAATCAAATGAAACAGAACAGAGCGAAGAAGAGAGCTCGAAACAGTTAAAGAAATGGCCGTGAAAAAAGCCGCGTTGTGCGTTCAACATCAGCGCACAAAATTCCAATTTATTTTAATTGATTTATTAATGATTGAAATGTTGCATAAATGCATGCCGCTCTTTTCCATTTTATATCTGCCCCTCATTCTCTCATTCCCACTTATCCACGGCAGCCACTCAGCCACTCAGCCGCCGAGTCTGTCTCTTTGATTGCGCCTAAGGCAGTTCCATAGTCTGTTTCAACCAAAGAACATTACATATTCCATTAATAAGTTTTTCGTTAAAGCTGCCAACTAATTCCCATCGCAGCTGCCCCCCTTTTTGGTGGGAGGGCATTGCACATTTTGTAAGTGTCTACAATAGGTCTCAAGATTAGGCATAATTATGCGATTTCCCCCTTTTAACGTCTAAGTCTTTGTGCCCCGACACAAATGAGTTAAATTCAATAAAATTTACATTTAACCACAAAAACAACTCAAGTCTCTCAGCCGACGAGGACGACGACGACAAAAAAAAAGTGGGGGAGAAAAAAAGCGTGGAACAAAGTTAAGATAAAAGTTTTACAAAGGGATGAGACTGAGACTGAGAATGAGAATCAGACTGAGAATAAGAGCAGCAGAGGTCTGGGTCCTGGGTGGCAGATGCAGGGACTTATGTAAATTGAAATTCAAGCGCACAAAACAGCAGCACAAACAACAGCGAAAACAGCAGAAAAACTGACGGTAGTTATAAAGAATTTTCATTCATTTCGAATTACGCTGCATGAGTGACAAAATGGCGGCGTTTGGCCGTAAGCCATAATTGAAGGCAAGGGTTATGAGAGCACAGAGAGCGTACTGAGTGAGTGAGCAGGGGATGGACAGGGGAAAGTGTCAACTGGGGAACTGTGAACTGTGTGCGAGTGGGCTTGGACCAATTGGCTGGGTTTTGTCGTCAGTCGACTGCTACGGACCAAAATTCAATTTCATGCCGCGTGACACAAAGACAAAGGCAGGCAAGAGCAGCAGTAGCAGCAGCAGCAGCAGCAAACGACAGACAGACAGTTCAGTTCAGTTCAGAGTTCCCAGCTCTCGCAGTTACTAATTCCCATACTCTGTAGCTGCAACTTCTTTGGTCTGTGGGTCGGGCGGGGGCAGCAACGTCGTCAAGTTGACATTCAAAAATGCGCGCACTTCGCTCAAAAGAATTTCAAATTAGCCACTTTTGCTTAACAATTGGCACAGGGCGACAAATTAAAAACGCTGGCTCAACACACCCCACCGCCTTCGCCTTGTCTCCTCCACTCTCTAGCTCTAGTTGGGGGACGGTCCAGTGTACTTTGTGCACAAGTTCGAGTGCGACTAGATGAAAGTTCAGGTGCCCCAAACATGCAACGCAACGCGGCGACAATTTAAAGTCAAGTGGCGAATATTGAGCAAAATAATTGCCGCGCAAAATGCACTCGAAATGCAGTTAAGTGGACTTTGGCCCTTTGCGGGCTACCTTCGATCGACCATTAGCGCCATTTACTCAAATCAACGTAGCATCGCTGGATATGGTGGAAGTAACACACATACACACACATACATAGATACAGCCATAGACACTCATATACATGTTTAGCACACTACACGGAAGTTTGAGTTGGAGCTGAAGCAGCTGCTTACGCCGCAGCTTCGCAACCAACCAACAGCTAAGTGCCACAATTTCTATAGAAAAGCGAAAACGCAAAAACCAATTGAGCAGGCGGTCTACGGTCTACGGTCTATGGTCTACGTCTAGCCAAGCAGAGTGGAGCCAAAAGCAGCCGCAGTGTTAACCAAGCTAATGGCCATTTGTGGAACAGAGCCACAGCAGATGCACACATTCTAAACCAGCTGTCAACCTTTAAATGATTTTATATTATTTTTCAAATTCAATTATAATGACTTTTGATTGGAAATTAACAAACTAAAGCAGATTATAATGAGAGGTTCATAGATAAGGCTCATTAATTTCCCTCCTCTTTTCTTTTTCGTTAGTATATGACTTTAACTTTGTATTGAATTAGAAAAATATGATAGCATAGAATATAATTGCTTCTATAATATTCTTAAAACTCAATTATTGTAGTCAAAAATATTGTGTTTGTAAAATGAAATGTTTATGTTTTAATTATAAAATACTATTATAGATTTAAAAGTTATGGTACTATTTGTTTAGGCCGATTCTTCACATATTAAATTAATATATAATTGATGTTACATTTTTATAGAACAAGAGCAATCTTAATTATTGTCATTAAAATAGTTATTAAGAACTTTGATTTCATATTAACAATCTAAATAAATTTTAATTAAGGCTCAATAATTTCTTTGTCCTTTATGTTTGATTACAATGATGATACCTTTGATTTGTAGGCATAAAATAAAGAAATACAAAGCTTAATTTGACCACCAATTTGTTATATTTCAATAATATGTAAATAAGAGTTTAATTACAAAGTATAGGCACTGCGTTTTAATGAACCGAACTTAAGCACATGTAAGGGAGTTAGTTAAAAATCACTATTTAAAATCCAAATAATGTTAAGTTGTATAAAATCGAAATTTTAGTATGAGCGACCGAATTTTTATTTTGTAGTTATTTTTGTTAAAATTGTTGTAAAAACGCGAATAATAAATGGTTACAAATTACATCTTTTTACTTTATGTAAAAGAGAAACTGCCTTTCAATGTTATAAAATAATACTATAGATTGCGCAATGTGTATCTTATTAATATTTACTATTTTCTATAAATAGTTTATTTGGGAAAAAATTTTGTTGCTAATTTTATATGCAATATAAAAATTTGCAATTCTATATTTCTTAAGAGTTGATAAAGCAATGGTTGATAATTAGTTATACTAGTAGTTTTATTTGACTACTGTTCAGTTATATCAAATATATATAGCTGGAATGAACTTTTTTACGAGCTTTTAAAATACTGTGATTGATTCTGAGAGAGACTCTTGCCTTATCGATAAACGGCAGCCAGACAGATAATCGTATTTCTTATTTATACCAAAAATTGTTGCTTTTGTCAACAGCTAAAGAAATTGGCGCGCCATCGAAAAGCCAACAGCTGCCTGCGACACCCAACAACAGCAACAACAACAACAACAACACCAAAAAACGGTTCCCCTTGGCGTTGTGTTGCTTGTATTTGGGGCGTAAAGCAAAAGAAAAAGAAAAAAAAACAAAATTGTATAGAAAAGAAAAGAAAAACTGAAACCACATCGAATGTGCGGCAAGCCAGCAAAAAGCCAAAGCTAAAGTCAAATCGAGAGATCGATAAGCAAAAGCCGAGAAAAATGTAAATAAAGGGGCTGGATTGGTTAGCAACCGCAAAATCTCATCACGTTGCGCAAATACTGCCGCGTGCTGGGCCGGCGTTCAAGTGTAGATTAAAAAAATGGCCACAAATAACTCTAGGCGCCGACAGATGTGCGGGGCGAGGGGAGAAGCAGAGGGAGGGGCGAGGTGTCGGTAGAAAGTAGGCTAGGCGTGGCAAACGATTTCGCACTTCAAAATCGATTATGTTTACCACACCCCCCTCAAATGTGCGTGCAACTTTTGCCTGCCTCGACTCACACACGTACCGTCAATCGACAATTCCTGATTGCCAATTGTGAATTTCGAATTTCAAACGTTTTACTACACGCTAGCAAGCGTTAAATTTTTGCATTTAAGAAGTGAATACGCTCGCTGCCTTAATTAGCTGCGGCTTCATAGATACTATTTTTGCCGTTTCATGGCAGTCAAATGAACTGTGGAACTTGCAACTGGCAAGTGGCAAGTGGCACCCATATGGAAGCAAGAAATTTCAATCATTAGTCATAAGGCAAGGCGCAGAGACAGGCATAGGGGCTGGGCAGGGGCAGACAACGTGCCGAGGGCGACAGCCCCGAAGACAACAGACGACAGCGGAATTTCTTCATTTACAGGAGCATCGTCGACGTTCCTGTCGTGTCGACATTGCTGACAGGACACCAGTAACAGCACCGAGTTGTGGTTGTGGTCGCGTTTCTGCGGATAGATTTGCCACGCTAGCAGCAACAGCAACAGAGCAATAGCTGAGGCATCATCAAACTGCCAGCTGTTGATGTTGCCTTGTGGCAACTGCTGATGCTGCTTTGCTTTGGTTGCCGCTTTTAGGATGCTGCTGCTGCTCCTACTGCTTTAATGTATTCCATGCAAATAATTGCAGACATTTGTGGCCAGAGTCTACGCCTGCTTATTGTTTTAATTAAGAAATTTTCGCTTGGGGTCTATTAAAATCTGCTAAAGTTGATGCTTCAGGCAGCAGTCACTGCTGGCTACTAATGCCATCGAATAAAAGAGTACAAGAATAGTGAAAAGCGGAATACGAGTAGTTGCAAGACATTCATTTTCATGCTGTCAGCACGCTTTGTGCAGCTCTGGTATGCGTCTCGTCTCCCCACTCTACTTCTTGGCATTTGCAACCTCGTCTCAACTCGACTCGACTCCGACTCCGACTCCGACGTCAACTTAGGCTTGCTTCAATTCGTCTTGTGGCCTCTGCTGGTTAATGAGTTATGTCAAAGGAAAACAATGTTTGTTACTTCATTTATATGCCATTATTATTTGTTGTTGCTGCTGCTGTTCTGCGCTGCGCTGCTCTGCTCTGTTCTGTTTTGCTGCTCTGTCTACCCATCTCTTGTATTTTAGTTTTTCTTTCAGCGAAGCAGCAAGAGCAACAACAAAAACAACTATCTTCCTATTATGTTGCTTGTTATTTGCTCTGCTGCTTTTACTCCTCATCTCCGTCCCCAACATAGTCCTTGTTCTTGTCCTGCTTCTGTTCGTTCGGTTTCCGCTCCTTCCTCCACACACACTCTTACTCTGTCACTAGTATTCTTTGCTCATTCTTGATGGCGAAACTTTTTTGTGCGGTTGCATTGCACCACGATTATGATTGTAGTATTTCGTCATGTCACTATTATTTGCTATTTCTCGCTTCAACTTTTACCCTCCCAAGTTTTCTTGTTTTCTCGTTTTTCTCGTTTTTTCTATTTTCGCAGTCGTTCAACTTCGTGAACATTGAATTTAATTTACGCAAAATGCATTTGAAATATATATCACCTCTTTTTTTGTTATCTTCTATTATTCTTCATTGCTTTTATTTTTGTTTTCGTTCGTCGCAGTTCTTTTCGCCTGCAGGCATATTGCGTATACGCACAGCTGGCTAAATAGACATGACAAATTAGCTTGTAAATGAAACTAATTAGGTATACAAATATTTACCTTCCTAATAATGCTAATGAAATGTTATTCTTAATTTTAACTAGGTGAATAGCGAATTGATTAATCCAAATAAAATTAAGTACAATATTCATGCTGACATAATTCTATTTCTGACACAGGTTTAATACGGTGTTTCAACGGGTTTATTCAACTGTGACAAGTGGAAATATTAACAACAGTAGAAGCAGCAGCAGCAGGAGGCAACCGACAACATCAGTTAAATGCGGCAAACGCAGTTTATCAAATTAACTGCGCTTGCTGAAACACCTTTTTTTATATAGGGATAGAGATAGGGTTATTTGCTTGTTGTGCGTGCGTCTCCTTTTTGTGTTCATGTGTTGTCTAATGATAAATTGCAATAAAACACTTGTGATCCTGCAGCATAATAAAAAAAAAGAAAGAACGAAAGAAAGATACAAATAACAAGAGGGGAACGAACAAATATGATAAATGACATTATGCACATTGCTCTCGAGCTCGAGCTCGAGTTGGAGCTCGACGCTGTTGTTGTGCCGGCTTTTTGGCTCTGGATCTCTCACTTAGCTGTAGCTGTCGCATAACCGCGAGCGTCTTGGTCTTGGTCTACAGCTGAAACTGTAGCTGGAGCTGGAACTGGAGCTACAGATACTCAGTTTCCTGCATGCTTGACTGTGTATTATTTTCTTTTTTTCTTTCTTTTTTTTGTGCTGTAGCTTGGCCAGCAGCAGTAGATACTTGCTTTTGTCTGCCATGCTTTTGGGTTTCGACTTTTCTTACAATGGGAACACGTACATTTCTCAAGCGTACGTGATGTCGAGTATTCATCAAGCATATTCGTTTGTTTGGCTGATGTTAACACTCACACTCACACACACACTCGCACTCACACTCACACTCTTTGGCAGTCAGCAGCCCGCGTAATGAAAACATTGTCGTATCAGTTCATAGACGAAGCCAAGGTCTCTCTGCTGGCTGTTGCCTCAAGAGTGTCTGTGTCTTTCTGTCTGTGTGAGTTCGTATTTGTTGTTGATTATTATTTCCGGCTTGTGCGTTTCTTCTTCAACTTTTTTTTTTGCCAAACTTCGGAGCCGCACTCCATTGCTCTCAAGCACAACTCTCGGCAATTAAAGTTCTCACATCGAAAACTCAAATTAGTGCTATTTGAGAGCAGTTAAATGAGGTTGCAAAAAAAAAGCAAACAGTTGAGATTTTAGCAAACTGAAATGTTCGTTTGTTTTTCTTTGTATTGTGTAAAGCTTACTACATAGAATTTTATTTAAATTCATTTAAAGAACAATGAATTTAAGCAGCATTTTTCCACGTCGTCGTTAACAGTTGACTTTCAGTTAACAGAAAATGTTATTTATAGCACTTTCACAACTGTTATACGCGCAACAGTTTATGGCAACTGAGAGAGCGCTACGAAGCTTCTCTTATACTGAACTCTCTTGACGCTTTGCTCTCTCATTTTCGATGTTAAGTAAAAGGAATTATTTCGAAGTCATATCGTAATTCGTTAATTTCTTTGTTCACGACCACGCTGAGCACCACTCGAATGTGGTGTCATTTATCTTGTTTAAACATAACAGAACATATCGAAAGCAATTGTGCAATTTGGGCAGCAATATTCTTTCAATTAGAGGTGTTTTATTTACCAAGCAATTGCAAATATTGTAGCATACGCTGAGGCGCCTCTTTTAATGGCCGCCATTTTGTTGGAGTTCTGCTGGCGGTTAACAGTTTCTTTGTTAGACCAGGCAACAAAACAAAAAAAAAAAAAACAGAGGAGAAATAAAAATCATAGCCAATCTGATGTCAAAGGGGGGAAGATAGTGAAAATTATAATTTATATTATGCGATATACTTAGACTGAAACCCACACACAAAATGCTGTTTGAGCTTGTGCAAATATGCAGATTGAATTCTTTGGCAAACTAATGAAATTGTGTGTCTTTGTGTCTGTCTCTTTTTCGTGTCATTAGCATGCATGCCTGCATTGTCGCTTCACCAGCACTGTGTGAGTGTGAGTTTGAATACTAGACTATATGGATATGAGCACTACTAAGTAGTATGTGAGTATCTGGGTATCTGAGTATCTGAGTGTGTGTTGGTCATGCACATACATAATTCGAGAGTGTTTCTGGCTAATGTGTCCTTAATAGCGACATCATCGCTGCTCGCGCGTTTTGCGCCATGAGAGAGTTACAAATGGAATTAAGTGTGCTAAAAACCGGAAGCCTGTGAAATAAAAAATTAGTTGAAGCTCTGTGTAAAAGTGCAAAGAAATTAACGCTGGCTCGCTGGCTGACGGCTCTTTCACGCTATGATCCCCCAGCCTTATCCCATTACAGTCCAGTCGCCTTCCATCCTTATTTGCACTTTGTAATATGCAAATTTGGTCTGTTCGCACAGATAGCACTGTCTCGTTGTCGTTGTCGTTGTCGCTCTCGTAGTATTTGCCCATTTCCCATTCGCCATTTTCCCAGTGTGCGCGATGTCATGTCGAGCGACATTAAAGATTTTCGGTCAACACCAAAATCTTTTAATTTAAAACTCGTCACTGCTATTTATTTTGTATGCAACTCACACATATATCTCATAGTCGGTCATTATAGCAGCGGCAGCAACACTGTGGCTTATTTTGTTCTACGCATATTCACACGCTCATGCACACACTCGCACACACACATTCGTGAATACATTCATCTGGCTGACAGATTTTATGGCCCACACGCACACAAGCCACAAACTGACTTTAGTGAAATTTACAAGCTGTCAATAATTTATTCGCCGTCAAAACTCTAAAGCAAAAGTGCTGTAAATTGGCAGTAGCTGCTGTCTAGGTGTTTGTTGCTTTTGCTGTTGCCGCAGCAGCTGCTACTCTATATATGTGTGTGTGTGTGTGTGCTGAGGCGGTGTGTAGTTAGCGGTAACGGTAATTGTAGCGGCATCAATTTCATGTACATAAATATTCATATGCGGCGTTTTATCAGTCGACAAAAGGTTTGCTGGCTATAGAAGACAATTCGCCTCGTGCCTAGAAAGTGGGCGTGGCAGCCATGGCTGCGGAAACATTTTTGCATCTTTGCCGTCGAGCTCAGGCCTTGCGTGTGTTAATTTGACGGCACAGGATTTATTTAATTTTCGGTTTTAGGCAGCAGACAAAAGGAGGCGTCTCTGCAAATCTTGAGCCTAGGCAACGGCAACATGACTTGACTGTGTCTTTGATGTATATGTATGTATGTGTATGTGTGTATTTGTGTGTGTGTGTGTTTGTGTGTCTGCGGCCAATTTATTAAAATTAATTAGCTTCTGTTACTGTTGCTGTTGCTCTGTTTGCGTGTGGTTTGCCAGCCACAAGTAATATGCACTTTTTGTTTTCTTTTCTATGGGGAAATCAAATTGAGCAGGTTGGGATTATGAGCAGATGTTCCGTTCACCATCGATATAAGACTAGGCGAAACAAGTGTTTATTATCACAATATTTTTAACTATAAAGCATAAATTCTTGACAATTTGATAAATGTTTACAATACATGCTTATACGAATGAATTTGTTCTCCCTCGAATTTGTATGATTAATAAGAAGCTAATTCTGTTTAGAATTTGCATGATTTTCTGTTAATTTCACGAGTAATATTTTAAACCACAATTTAAATAAAACAATTCATTTTCTACCCAGCTCAACATGAATCAACAATACTTAACTATTAATGCTCTTGCTGACTCTAGTTATTAATAATTAATACGACGTGAGTTATTATTATATCCAGTCCTTTGGACCTTATTTTGACTAGGACAGATAAATGCATGACTAAGATACCCGCTATTCATTTTGAATAAAGGCAACATTAAGCGGTATTATTCTTAAAATGAATATACCGCAAAATACTTAAACCTACCAAAGACTTTATATGGTATATTTATGTATTACTACATTCAAAATATAGCATTGAGTATAAAATATATCAGATTATCAGTCAAAGCAACTAAGACTCTAACTAAGACAATTTTTCCCCTACAAATGAATTACTTAAATAACTTCTACAATTATTATCTCATCGGAACCAATTACCTAATACTGTAGTTGTATTTATGCTTGTTATGCATTTTATTCGATAATTTTAAACTATTTTGATCAGCGTCCAAAGATACAAGTGCTGTCTAAAAAAATTATAGTTCTATATCTTCGGTTGTTGACGCTGATTGATAATAATATATATTCTTTATAGGGTCGGAGATGCCTTCTTCTGCGTATTACATACATTAGCTGAATGCACAAAGTTATAATTCCTTTCTACCCTATCGATATTTCCTTTTCAGTTTTCTAAATAGGTTTAAAGATTTGTTAATTTCAAAACTTCTGTTTGATTTCTATTTATGTTAACGTTAATAAACAGATAAATTTAACGTTTCCTATAAAATTGTTCAAGGCATGCTCAGTGGCTTAGAATGATAATTATTTTGCGCAAATGTGTTGATATATACTACATAAAGGAAACTGTGAGCTTGTTGCGTACTCAATACTTGTGGCGAGGCTAAAATCCGATATCAACTGACCAGTGGCCCCAAAGGTTGCAACGGCATTTGTTTAAGTAATTTGCCCAAAATTGTGGCACAAAATGCTGTACACCAAAAGGACAAACACACACACACATAGAGACAGGAGAGAGTGTCATGTTTGGAGGCAACGACATGATGAAGCCAGGAAAGAGGGGGGCAAGCCTGGTGGGGGCAAGCAGGACACAACTTGGCAGCCATGTTGTTGCTTGCAGCACAAAATACTTGAACACTGTGCAAAACAACCAGAGAGCCAGAGCAAGGAGCCAACTGGGACGATGCGGAGAGAGTAGAAGGAGAGAGAGCAGAAGGACAACACGCAACAGTATCTGATTCTGCTTTTGCTACTGTGTTTGTTTCGATGTCCCAAAAGCAGCAAAGGTCATTTATGCTTGGCCATTAGCTGTCGTTGTAGTAGTGCCATAGAAGTACAGTATGTGTTCCGTTGTGTTCTGTTCTGTTCAGTTCTGTTGTCCGATGTGACCAAAAAACTTTATTGGCTGTTCAAAATAATTACAATAGTTTACTTCATAGAAAAAAGTACAAGGTGCTGTTCGCTGTCGCTGTCGCTATTGTTGTTGTTGTTGTTGGTTATATGAGCTGTCTGAGGGTCTCGATGATTCTGATGTGCTCTAAACATAAACATAATTTCTATAATGCATTAGAAGGTGCCATTTGCCATGTTTGATTTTAATTTGCTTTGATGTGCTGACAGCGACAGACCGTTAAAAAAAGGTGAAGTGTATTCAGGTGATACTCGAATTCTTACACACCTTCAGAGAGAGGATGCCAATGCCGACAACAACGAGAACGACGACAACGGCGACGCATTGCTGTAATTACAAAAGTTTTTTAATAAATAGACAAAACACACAGGCAGGGGAAAGAAAGTTTTGACCAGGCCAACAATGACAAGGAGATGCTGTTACGACGACTGTCTTCTTCGCTTCGGCTGTTGAGCTGTCAGTTTGATTTGTCAAGTAATTGAAGATGTTTTTGAACGTTGAATTGACATTTGTCTCGGCCAGGAAGCTAACTGAAATGGAAGAAGAGTGCTTCATTCTTTTTTTTTTTGTATTTTTGTATTTTTATTTTTATTTTTGTAATGTAACCGATCAAGTTAAGCCAGCTTGTCCATTTGGTTGATGAATTAAAAGTGCTGCCTAACTCAAACTCCGCGCTTTAAACTTTAGTTTGTGTTATTGTTAATGTGCTCTTGTTGTTTGTGTTTGTGTTTGTTGTCTTGCTGTCTGTCGTTAATAAAAATAATGCCTTCGGAATACTTTTGTCCATGGCAGCTGCGTTTGCATGTCAAATGGCTGTGGCTATGGGTGTGGGTGGAGACGACGCATAGTCTGTCTGCTTCTGCCATTTGTCAAGCGTCAGTGCTCATGAGCTGTTATTATTATTAGCTGCAATTGCAACGCTGCTTCTGCTGCTGCTGCGACTGCTGTTGATGATGATGGGAATGCCGTGACGTCAGCTTAAATGCACAACACGCCTCTAGAGCTGCTGCTGCTGCTGCTCCGGGTTGTGCCTGCTTTTGATGCTGCCTTCTGCCTGCCATTGGCATCCTTTGCTGGCTACTGCAACTGCTTGGCTGCCAGCATAATTGTGTGTATTTTTTGTGAAAAATTTCACATCATTTTTTATGCAGCGCTTTGCATTTTCTATTACTTCATTATACTGGGGGGCCAGCGCAAACAAAATGCACCAGCAGCAGCAGCAGCAACTGCAGCTGCTTTGATACGAGTTTGTTGTATGCACGAGTATGCATGTGCCAAGGGAGTTCTATTGCCGTGCAGTTTAATTTCATCACGCAGATATGCAGCACACTATTTGCAGTTCTAATTTAAATTGCTTTTGAAAAATGGAGAATGCCAAGCATGAAAAGTCTACTTAAAGTGTTACCTCTAAGGACTGACTGATGAAAGCAAAAGGTTCAATAATTGCTAGTAAATTAAACAGGCTATAGATTTCTTATGTAGTTAAATATGCATTTTATTAATAAAATACTATTATACCATATATATTCCAAATAAATATAAAAATTGGAAAATACTTAAAGTATTTAGACGTTCCTTAAAGTAACTTTTATTTAGAAAGTTGAAAGTAAAAAGTCAAGTCGTTTATTACTAGTATAATTGATATACCAAGTACACAGTTTATTAATTTTTTTTTAAATAAAATATATTAAATAAAAAAATAATCTCATAATTAAAAATTCTACCATAAATTTTAAAGTTTAAACGTTCAAGGTCTAAAGAGATGGAAATAAGGAAGATTTCTTCAAATATACCACATTCATAAATGCTTAGAAAAAACGAAAAATGTCAAGTGTAAATAGAAAATTTAATTCGATTCAAGCCTTTCAGCTTTAGATTTATATGTTTAGAGTCTAAACCTAAATATAATAAAGTAAAAGAAGCTCAAACCGATCGTTGTCAAAATCAATATATCAAGTATACATACGTTCGTATGTAACAGGTAGAAGGAGGCATCTCCGACCGCATAAAGTATATATGTATATATTCTTGATCAGCGTCAACAGCCGAGACGATCTAGCCATGTCTGTCTGACCGTCTGTGCGTATGAAACACTGAATCTCAGCGACTAACATATAAGAGATAAAGCTATCATTTTTTTTTCGAACACACTCGACTGTAGCTTTCTTACTTGTTGTAGCTTAGGTTTGTAAGGGAATGAAGGAACAATAATATACATCACATCACTGAAAATTTGCATTGAAACTTCATGTTTTGATGTCATACGCAATGTGTACAGTAGATTTTAAATATAATCATTTTAAATATAATAATATTTTAACCAACATTTCCTAGCATTACAAAGTTAATTTAAACAAAAAACGTTTACTTAAACTTAAAAATTAACACACAAAAATAAAGTGAAATATAAAATACATTTATGTTGGCTTGAAAAATAACCCCACAATATCAAAATTCTTGAAATTAAATAAAAATTTGTGAATGTGTTTTATGTGGCCTCTAAACTAAGCGTCCGCATAGCAAAGATAAGCCAGACAATCGCTCTCACTCAATGAAAAACATACAGACGGAGGCTGTACTCATCAGTAGATGCCAATGAGAAGAGAAAGAGTCTCAGTGACATCAATATATCATCTTCTCTATAATGTTTTTTTTTCTGTTTTGTTTCTTCTTGTTTTCTTTATGTCTTTATTTTAAATTTCGAATCCACTTCGCGTTACTGCTTCCATTTTCAAGAATTATAGTCGGTTCTCTCGGTATGAATAGAGACTCAATTTGCTATCACCTTCTCTCCCGCTATGAATTTTTAAGTTGAACCCACATTCGTTCTACACGTATTAGCTTTTAAATCTGCCAGCAACTCAATGCTTTTAGTTTCAAATTCATCTCTTCCGCGTACAGTCGAAGCTTTCAAAATGGGCAGAATAATAATTAACGCAGTTTTCTTACTAACAGTTTTTAAAATGTTTTTGGTGGCCACAGCTATTGGTGAGAAGGTGAGAACAATTACATAAAGCAGCGTAGTACAGTGAGTGCTAAAAATGTTTTTTCATTTTCTTCTTATCAGACATGTGAATCCGACAGACAATTGGAAAAAATGTGCGGGATTCATAACTATAAAACTGTGAAACCTTTGCTTGATTATTTTAGGCAAGTTCAAAATGAGTTAGAAAACAAAGTAATTAAGGAAAATAAGTTAAATGAATTAAATTCTGATCTTATGGGAAAGTATCACGAAATTGTAAAAATTCATGAAAAATTCATGAAGGAGGCAGCTCTATTAGATGAGTATAAAAACAAAGTACTTAAAGGGGAACACGATTTGCAATCGTGTCAAAATAAACTTGAAAAATTAGAAATTGAGACTAATTCACAACAAAATATTATTCTTAAATTAGAAGGACAATTATCAGATAAATCAACCAACTTAAAAATTTGTCAAGATGAATTAAAATCTCTCAATTCTAGGTTAATTGCGAAAGATGAAAATATAAAGAGATTTAGTGAGAATATTCAAAACAACACAGAGCATCAGAAAACACTTGAGTTGAAATTAGAGAAAAGTAAATCTGAATTAATAAAGCAAGATAAAGATATTCAGTTATGCCAATCAGAAATTGCTTCATTGAGCAGAACATCAAATAATATTAGAGAACAGAAGGAAAGAATTGAATCGCAATTAAAAGATAATCAAAGTAAGCTAATTGATAAAGAAAATCAGTTACGTCAATCTGAAAAATTAAGTCCCACAACTTGCATCCCTTTTGGAGAAAATTCAGGAGTTCATCGACTCAATGTTTCTGGTGTAGGTTTATTCGATGTTTTGTGCGATAGTCAGTTAGCTGAACCTGGATGAATTGTAATACAACAACGAGTTGGGGGAAATGAGAGCTTCAATTGGGATTGGGCAACGTATCGCAAAGGTTTCGGTGCAATGGATAGTGACTTCTTCCTTGGACTAGAGAAAATACATCGTATCACAAGTTTGGAGCGTCACGAACTTTATATACATTTGGTTGATGTGAATGGATTTACCTACAACGCTCGACTTCAAAATATCTGATGAGGACAATGGATACGCATTGAATTTTGGGTAAATTCAATGGAACTATTATTTGGGATGCGATGAGAGCCAGCGAAAACAAGAAATTCACAACATTCGATCGCGACAACGACATGGCAGATGGTAATTGCGCAGATACATACAATGGCTGGTGGCACACGGATTGTTATTATTGGTAAATATTAAAAACTATTATTTTCAATGCAATACACATAATTATTGATTGTTGTTTTTTTCTTATGCAGTAATTTAAATGCACCATATGGGCCGGATCTTCATTGGTACTTTCAAAATAAATTGAAAGAAACTAAGATGCTAATTCGCCCCATTAAAGCGATGAAGAAGTGATGAACTGAAGAGCTGAAATTCCGATATTTGACTCAATTATGTAAACATTATATAATTGGTGCATTACTATTAATTAAGACGGACATGGCTAGATCGTCTCGGCTGTTAACGCTGATAAATAATACATATATAACACTTTATAGGGTCGGAGATGCCTCTTTCTACCTGTTACATACATTTTCTGCCGGCACAAAGTTATAATACCTATTGGTAGCGGGTATTCACTTAAGTGAATAAAAGCAAAACTGTGAGGTAATATTTCAAAATATACCAAATTAATATACCACAAAAAACTTAAAATATACCAACGGCAATGAATTATGTGAATTAAATTAAAACATACGTATACGTAACATAACACAAAAATACAATTGGTTGCGAATAAAATTACATTAAAGTATGCGTGTAGTGAGCCCATAAACAGACAATGATTGATGTCAAGCGAGTGTGTGCGGTTCTTATTTATATATTTGTGTTTGCGAGTGTATGTCTGAGCGAGATATAATGGGAAATGTGAGAACAAAAAGAGCGCGAGAGCAAGTGGCAGAGGGATATGCATTCCTTTTGCAATTGAAACTCGTCATTTGCCAGTTAATTTCAAACGCAAACAACAACAACAACAAATTGTTTTGTGGGGGAGACGCTACAAAAGTTTCATTGCGCTGGAGCAGCAACAACAGCCACAGCGGCAACGGCAGCGTTTTAAAATTTCATAATTCATGAGTGGCACATCCCAGTCTCCCAGTCATTTTTACCCCAAAAGTATTGTTGCTGACGTTTGTTTGGAACACACACAAAAAAGTGCGCATAACTTTTTTCGATTTTTTGTCGTAATTTTTTTTGTTGCCTGGGAAGTAAGCAAAAAATACTTACTAAAAACAAAAAAACAATGTTGAATCTCTGTTTTGCTCTGCGTTTCTAATGCCGCAAAGAGTTTATAGTTTCGAATGGCTTTCCAGTGGCACACACAACACATATACACATGTAAGTGGGAGAATCACTTCTATTCCTAGTTGTGTGTATGTATGTGTGTGTGTGTGAATGTGTGTGGTTCCCTTGCACTGCTTTGTAGGCGTTAAAGTTGCTGCTTCTATGCTGAAAGTTAAAGCAAAAACTTTTGTTTTATGGTCTTTTATATGCGCTGTCAAAACTCCAGCAAAGCTCGCCCCCCATTCACGCGCAGAGATAAATAGTCTACATGAGCGTCCAAATAGTCGCCAATGTAAGGCTTATACCGCACTCCCCCCTCTCCACTCCACTCTCCCCTCTCATCCATTTGGCGGCTGTTTTGGCCAACGCCGATCTAGCCACCCGCCAACATGAGCGAAAGTTTTACCACCAAAGTTATGAGTTATGTGTGAAAGTGCCAACTTTACACGCTGTCACACAATTTGCGCAATTTCTTTTGCAATTTCGCGTCGACCCAGCGCACTAGGTAGACAAACAGACAGACAAACAGACAGAAAGATAGACAGAGAGACTGCAGGACAGAATAGATAGTCAGTGCCAGACAGTGACACATTCCCAGCACAGCTTTCTTAAAGTGTGTACAAAATTTATTAGAATTAATTTTTTCTTTTTTTTGCGTTCACTTTGCCAAAAACTAATTGACGGGAAAAGCGGCCACAGTTCGCTTTCAATATTTAAACCTTCCAGCGAGCGACGTTGTAAATTGTGAGCTGAATAAAAAAAAGTGAGAGAAAAGGGAAAATCTGTCGTTGACCAGCAGCGCTGACATGCTGTTAAGTACTTAACTCTTAGAGCAAACAGCAAAGGCAAAAGCAACAACAGCAACAACAACAGCAACAACAAAATCGAAAGCAGTGAAACATTTTCCGCTACAGCAAACAGAAGCTGAAAATCAAGGGTGTCAGGTTGAAACTTGGCGCAATAAAAGCTACTAACCAAAAATAGAACCAATTGAAAAGAGTCAATGTTTCGATTGCGATGACTCCATCCATTCCACTCGGGGCTTTTCGGGGACACAAATCTACATAAATCGATAAACGTTGCGAGAATTTAAATTGAATTTTTCGGGGATTTCGTAGATTACAAATTTCTTAAAAGTCTGTTAATTGTCTGTTGGCAAACTTGTAATTGTCGCTATTAATATCCTATTGATGTTGCAGCCCTAGCAAAATTCAATAGCCCAGACAAGGGCGGGACACTGTCTGTGTGTGCGTGTGTGTGTGTGTGTGTGTGTGTGTGTGGGTTTGTTTGTGGTTGTTGGTTGTCTCCACGCTGTTGGCGTTTTTAATACTGCACGCTTTGTCGTGTTTGACATTATAATCGCCTTAAATTTTGTGATGAGGTGCGCAGATGGCCCAAGCGTCCGTCCCTCTCTCCCACTCTCCCACTCTCCTGTCCCTGCTGTCATCCACATTTTACATGCAACGGCTCCGTCACAGTTCGCTCTGCCTCCGTTTCGCTCCTTCTCTTTGTTCAGCTGGACAACTTTATGTTGTGCAGCGGTCCACAAGTAAAATTTCCGTTTGAATTACTTTCTAATTCTATAATGAATTGCTTTTGTCGGCTAACGAACAAAAATTTACGTTGAGGCAATGTTTGGCGTTGTTGGCATCAAAAGTTACGTATACGTAACGTGGCGCAGTGCATTGCCAAAACGGACACTCGCTAAGTCTAAGAATATATAGTACTATATTCCAGGGGCTGTTTATCTGTGTTTGTTATATCAACAACAACAACAGCAACAAATATACAAAGTTTCATAATCACAATTTTTTTTTCGTTCGCTCTTTTGTTTTTGTTTCTTGCTTCTTATTCCGTTAGATTTTTATCATTGTTGTTGCTGGAATAATTGGGCATCTTTCAACGGTGCTGGGCTATTTTTGTGGCACCGTAACCGACCACTCAGACACTTATTTATTATACTCCTCGCATTGTATTTGTCGCATTTTGTGTTCTAGTTGGTCGACGCTACAGTTGTTGCTGTTGTTGTTGCTTTTGTTGCTGCTGTCCTGCCGCGCCAAGCCACTAAGTTTGTTTAAGCAGCTGTGGTCCAGCTGTCGAAATCCCCTGCATAAATTGCCGGATTAGTATTGTTAACCGAAAGTTTTGTTTTGCATTTTAAAAAGGTGGCCCTTCTCAAAGCAGCAGCAGCAACAGCAACAACGCCAACAACAGAATACAGCATATGGCAAATAAAGTTGGCAATTTACATAGTTAGATTAAGAGATGAAAAGGAGGAGTCATCATATATTGATGATGCCCAACTATCGTTATAATTCAGCTCAAAATGTTGTCCTTTTTTTTTGGTTTTTGTTTTGTTGCTGGTATTACATGCTCGACTGGGCAGTCTTTAAGAGGGAACTCGAGTTGCTGATCAAATTATAAACTAAAGTATCTGAAGATTGTCGATTTGTTGACTGGACCGCGGGGCTTTGACAGCATGCGATATGGTAAATAATATATTTGTATATGTGTGTGCAGTGAGTGTTTTTATAACTTTTTGATTGCTGCCACTGCTGCTCATCTGACAGGTAAGAAAAAGGCAAAACAGCCTGCAGCCATTATAGGGAGAGAATGCAAGAACTATTTGCTGACTGCGCGAATCTCAGGGCCACATACTATAGAGAGAGAGAGAGAGAGAGAGAGCTATATATAGCTCCAATAACTTGATAATGGAGCGAATGGCGTCGGGCGTCGCCGAACAATGAGCACTGAAGCAGCAGGAAGTACTTAAGAGCAACGCAGAGCACTTCCTGTTTTTGTTTTGCCAATACAAAAAGCGGCGTCAACTACGACGACGTCGTTGTCGTTGTCGTTCTGGTTGTGTTTGAATTTACAATGCTTCAGTTTCTGGCAGTTTCACGTTTTAGCTTCAGGTTGTTTTCGAGTTCCACATTTTTTGTTGTTTTTGCAAGTGCAGTTGCAGTTGTTGCAGCTTGCAGCAGCTTTGCTGCTATAAAGTTCTTTATGCAAGCGTCTTGTGTTACTGTTACCTGTTTGTATTTTGGCCATTGTATGTTGTCGTCCCACTTTCCACTTTCCATTTTTCGCTGGCAAGCAAGCAATTGCGCTCACTCGCCCCAGTATCAATTCGCCACTTCAGACTTTAATATGCATTGCTTGCGATGCTTTGGTTTGGTTTTTGGCGTCGCTGTTGAAAGTGGCACATCATCCAGAGAATCAGTGTTGCAACGTGCAACGTTTCAGCTGCAAGCTGGCGAGCAACTCCTTGGTTGACGCTACCAACACACAAAGCATTTTAATTTCTTTTATCCTTCATTACAGCTGCTTCCCTATGGCTATTTCGTTGTGTTTCGTCGCAGTTCAGTTCAGTTCAGTTTCGCGTTTGCGTTCGCGTTCGCGTTCTCGTTTGCTGCTGTAGAGTCCTTCTCGACGATGACGACGTCGCGCCATTCGCGGCATTCTGCTGTGTCAGATTACATACACTCCATTAACATTTTATGCGCTTGTATTATCGCAATTAAATTTTTAATGTTTTCATTTCAAGCACATTGCATTTTCATGTAGCCAACCCCCAGCCAACCAAACACCCTCCCATCCCATCCCTTAACCCTCAGCCCACAGCCTTTGGCATTGGCAGAGCAAGAGGCAAAAGAGGCAGTCAGAGCGGGAGGCAGAGGCAGAGGCAGAGGAGGAGGCAGCGGCAGCCAAGCAATCAGCACACGCGGCACCGCAGACAAATACCGGCAATGCCGTTGAGGTGGTGGCAATGTGGCAACCACCTACAGCACAACCACGAACATCAACAGCATCAACTGGATTCAGTTTTGTTGCCTTTGGCTAGTGGCACAAGCAGCAAGTACCAAGCAGCAAGCAGCAATAGCAACAGCTCGTTGCATGTAAATGTAACGCAACTTGGGTGCGTGAGTGTGTGTGTGTGTGTGTGCAACTTCAGGTTAAGTACGACAGTAGAAACAATTGCGAGAGCTGAAGCATTTGCTGCAATAATAATTTTAATGAAAGTGTTTGCTGTAATCACACAGAGTTTTTCCCGAAAGCTTCTACAACATAGCAACTCTACACTGAACATTGTACAACAAAAAAATGCAACGATAATTAAAATTCGCAAAGCTGATTAGGCGAGCTTCTAATGTTGCTGTTGGAATTTAAATTCTAATAATTTCTCTGAAGAAATTTTTTAGATCTACCATAAAGGTTGTTAATGTCTTAGTTAATAAGTTTTAGTAATTTCACTTCATTGACTTTGGAACTCCGAAATCCCTTTGTATAGGGGAAAAAAGCCTACTGAAATCAGGTCTTAGCTGCTTAGGTTGAAAATCTAGTATATTTTATAATCTATAGTATATTTTGAATGTCATGGTATATAGTATATTTTGAATGTCATACCTTATAGATATATTAAACATAGCCTTCGGTATATTTTTGTATTTTTGGTATATTCAATCGGTTTATTTTTAGAATATGGCTTTATTCAAAATCAGTAGCGTGTATCTCACAGTCGTGCACACTGGACTGTAGTTCCTAAGTCAAATACAAATTAATTATTATAAATTTTACTGATTTTTGACTATTAAATTGTACTACTCCTCTCGACATTTCTATTTCTCTAGCCTCAGTAAACTTAATTAATTTTACAACTATACCTTTGTGTTAAAACATTTGACTTAGCTTATTAATGACATCGTTTTCAAGCTTTGGAGTCTTCTGCTATATATTTCAAATGTTTAAATTATGTGATTAGAGCTTAGAGACAGTTTCAGCAAAAGTAACAGACAATGGAGGTCATCAGCTCTGGTCGCAGTTGACCAAATGTTTAGCTTGCATTTCTTCTCTATCAATGCTTTGCCTGACTGCACCGGAAACAAAGCTTTAATGACTAGAATATCTACGTCATTTGCCAGTTCTGAGGAGCATAGAAGAAGGACACACAGATGCCAATGTAATCAGTGGTTGTCATTTGGTGGCAGCTATTTATAAATGCATTTGAAGGAATTAGAAAACTTTTGCAGTAATTTAAAATCATTTGCTATGAATGTGCAATCAATTATTATTCATATTTATAGCCAGATACAGATTCCAATCAAAGTAACAAATGAATCGAATGTAGAATTAAATAATGGCCTAAATTTGCAGAGTTGACCGGGGCTTTTAAGCTGATAGAGCTGCTCTAGCTGCTCTTCCAATCAATTCCAATAATAATAAATTCAATTTTTGCTGTGCACGCGACTCGTGCGATGCAGCAACAGCAGAAGCTGCGGCAGCCACAGAAGTAGCAGCTAAATTGAAACGTTCCACACGTACGCCTAAAACTATCACTAGCCGAGTGTGACTATGACTATGGATTAGCAGTCGGCTAGAAGTGGCATGTAGTTCCTCGCTCTCTCTCTTCTCTTCGCTTCTCTTCGTTTTGTGGCAACGCTTGTACGCTTTGTGGCACCCTTTGCACTGCTGTCTTCACTTTGTGAGTGTGCTTCGGCTGCTGCTGCTAAACACAATTCCCGTTGCGGTGTCGAAGGCAAAACTTTTGCTTTTTCCGTTACAAAAGTTTTTCTTTAGAAAATTGTGCGCTTTTGTATTGGAAAACTGGCAATAGCAGCATCAGCACGTGTGGTCGCTTGGTCTCTGGCTCTACTACATATAGTAGTACGTATATATACTATGTTAGATATATGTATGTATGTGTGTACGTATATATGCCCACAAACGAACGCCCACACTTTGAGTCTCAGTTGGTGCCATCAACACTTGCTCATGAGCCGTAAGACGTGTTTGACATTTACGAGTAGTTCCTTCACTCGCCTTCTCAATGGCTAAACTAACCTCAATTATTTGTCATTCAATACGATTATGGCCAGGCTTGGACTCTCTCTGACTACAACGCCTTGGTTACACGCTATTTGACAATTGCGTTTGCCATTATGCAGCTTGCATATTGAACGGCAATTTCAAGTTGGCCGCGAGTCAAGGCAAAGTCAAGTCAAGCTTGCTCCTTTACATTCCTCGCTCCCTCTCTCTGTCTCTGTCTCTGCATGCAATCCTTGGTGACGCTGTGCTTTATGTCCAAATTCCCTTGTCAGAGCTTGCCAAGGCTGCAAACATGCTTAATTATTCCATTAAAATAATCTAGCAGCTACCTGAACTTTCATTTCCATTTTTTTTTTCAGTCATCTCCTTCGCTGCACTGTTGACATCTCTGACTGTCTAAGCTCTTGTTGCAGTTTGCAGTGCAGTGCACTAAAGTTCAATTAAAACTTAGTCAGCAGAAGCTCTTTCGATGGTGATTTGGATGCTTTAATATTCCACTGTAGTCAATCGATTGGACGTGGAATTTTAAACAGTTTCGTGGCAACCTTATTATACATTTCTGTTACCTTTATTTTCTCCCAATAATTATGTTATCAACTTTATTGTTTCGCTTTCCTAAGTGTGTGTGTGTGTGTCTGCTTTGATCCCCCACAGATCCTTTTTGAGGTGCGTGCGTGCAGCCTAAAAACGCCTTGAAGATGATTTGTTTTCCGCTGCCGCTGTTGCTGACAGGTTCGTTGTGGCACGCGTCGTGTACGTGGAAAATTGTCTGATGTTATGATGTATCTGAGAGCATTGACCATCAAATGAATTTTAATTTAAGCTCTATTGGCTCGTGGCTGCTGCGTAAAGTTTTTCGGTATCGTCTTCGAACTTCACACAGTTGAGACACACACACACACACACACACACAGTTTTGCTCTGCATATGATTCGGAGTTTTGGCTGTAGCAGTGGCAAACTTTTTGCCACAAGTACGCGCGAATGTCTTCATTATGCCATGGTTTTCCTTCCCTCTCGCTTTGCGTAAACTTTAAGCACAACTTAATCAACGTCAAGAGGCGAAAACGCGCGTGATAAAGTTATGATTACTATGCGAGTATTTTGCAAATATGTGTGAAATTATCGTTTCCATGTATAGCTGCGAAAACTTTTACCTGCAAATCAACGGTGATGACGACGACTACGATGACGATGACGATGACGATGACTACGTTGAGTTCGCAATTTAACTGCAGCCGTTTGGCACTACAACTAATAGGGAAGTTTGCTTTGATGCCATGGCTTATGAGCAACAACAACAACAACAACAACAACAACAACGAAAAGGAGAAAAAGCATGAAGTACTCCACAAAAACTTGAGTATAATACAGGAAAGAAAGACACAAGTCAAAAACGTGATGCTGTCCCCACTCGTGTATGTTGCTAAAGCTAAAAATTAATGCCATAAAAAATGCAGTGCCAAAGTAAAAAATAAAAGTCGAAGAAGAAGAGAAAAGCAGCTCTAGATGGAAGTTTTGCATCTTATAATACGAGTTGCTCCTTAACTGCGTGTATGTGTGTGAACTTGTGTGTCTGGCTGAGCATGTGCTATAATTGTGTGTCTAAGTGCAGAGTGCAGAGCGGCAAAAGGCAACAATTTCGACAGCCCCTTAATATAAAACCATCATTAAAACTGCACGAGAGTTTTGCACAAAATGTTAAAGTCGAGAGCAGCAGCAGCAAAGGCTGCTACCGAATTTGATGGCTTTTGATTCATTAGAAAATCACTTCATGACATTTAATATGCAAATTATAAGCACTAAAACTCACTCAGACACACACACACACATACATATGTAAGAGCGAGAGAGCGAGAGGGAAGAGTGTAGAAGGCGCATCTCTAATGCCAAAGTGGCAGCAGCTTTTGAAGTTGCGCGCATAATTTTCTAATTAAGTTTCTTTGGCTCTTCTTCTGCTCCGCTTCTCGTTGCACTTTGTGCGCTCCGCTTCTTCATTTTCTCCTCTTCTTCATGTTGTTGTTGTTGTTGTTGTTGTTGTTGTCGTATTGACTTTTAAGTAGCTTTCGAGGATTAACTGACTTGGCTGGTAAATCATGAGCAGCGCTCTCTTCTACAAGTCTCAAAATGCCTTGCGATACTTTCTGACTTTCTTCACTTTTAACAAGATTTTTTTCGTTTGAGCTCATTATGTTAAGCTGCTCAAAAGGCAACACAAACAAAAAGAGAAATGGAAGGTGGACAGCGCAACTGTTTGACTTTAAGATCACGTATTTATTATGTTTGTTGTCATGCCATTAATTAATTATGTATATGCACTGCATTTAGTTGCAAGCCATCAACACATAATTAACATTTGTCCCACATATTTTTATATTTATGATGTGCATTTGTCAGTTGCAGTTACAGTTACAGCTACAGTTCCAGTTACAGTTGGCGAGTTGCTTAAATCATAGACTCGTAACACAGCCACGCCCAATTGTGCTTACAGTTTAAACAGGTTTCATTTTTTGTGTTATTTCCAACAGTTTTCACAGCTTTATGCATTTTTTTATTGCATAGCGGCAGGCGCTCATTAATTGCAAACCGTTTGCAATGTTCGCAGCTCGTTGAACGCTGCACGCTGCATGCCTCGTGCCTCGTGCCTCGCGTCTCATGCCGCATGCCGCACGCCGCGTTTTTTGCGGCCTCTAACGAATTCATTTCATTTCCGCTGCATTCATTTGCACGTCACCAACACAGAGACAGCAGAGCAGCAGCAGCAGCAGAGGCAGCGGCAGCAAAAGAGACAGAGCGACACACACACACACATACACAGTCGCACTCACACACACAAAGTCAGATAGAGAGACATTGCGGTCGCAATTTCATTGCACTGCGGCCACAAGTCCTGACCAGGAGCAGGACCACCATTCCGACATTGCCATATCGTGTACACAAACTCAAACTTCAACGCGTTGATGATGACATTGCCAAAACGCAAAGTCCACACAAGCGTAAGAGAGACAGAGCTAGAGAGTGCTAGATAGAGAGAGAGAGAGAGAGAGTGCGTCCAAATACAACTGCGAATGTGAATTGCGAATCTGAATCTGTAACGGAGCTCGCATCGCAGCCCGGAGCTTGGTCCAGTCCACTTTCCACTGTCCGCTGTCCTCTGTCCGGTCCGGCTTGGTCCGTTTCTGGTTCTTCTTGTCCTGTCCGGTTTCTGGTCCGCTCTACAACACTCAACTCAACTCAACTCCGCTCTGCACTGCACTGCTCTGGCATTTCCGTATGCCGTTCCGTTTCGTTGCGCGTTGTTAGCAAGCAACTTCCGAGGGTAATTAATTCGAGTACTCGCCATTCGCCATCGCCATCGCCATTGCCATCGCCATCGCCATCGTCGTCCTCGTTGTCTGTTTTAAACGACTTACAACTTGGATTACAATTAGACAAGCTGTTCGCTTTGCGCTACTGTTTGCCGCAAATAGTTGCTGCTGCTGCTGCATTTTATGTTTTGTAGTAGCGAAATGCAAATTTGCATGTTGCCACCAAAAGTATTGCCACAAAGCTCGTTGCATTTATTTACGTTGCGGTTCCATGCAACAAATTTAGCGTGGCGACCCAATGACACAAGGTGCAAGTGTTGGCCAACAGACAAAGAATGCAATTTGATTGTCTTATGACTTGAATGACAAGCTCAGTTCACTTTTTAAATATTTTCGAAATTTTATTTCCATATTTATTAAAGATCTTCTATTCACTTTTAAAAACAGTTTGTTATTTATTTGAATATATTTTCTTAATTCTATTTCTTGATTAATTTAAGCTTTATTTACTTTTCGGGTTCCTAGCTGTTTATTTATATATTTGTATCTTTAATTAGTTTCTTCTCTCTTTTTAAGATGGTCTTTGTTTTCATTTAATATTTAAAAAATTTTTTTTTTTTCGTTTTTCTATTATTTTTTTTAAATGTAATTTTCAGCACGTATTTTCTTATATACATAAATATTTTCTAAATGGCTTTCTTTTCAAAATAGTTTGTGTTTTCTATTAATTATAAATATTTCAATTTTATTCCATTTCTATACATTCATTATTTAAAAACTTTTTGAGATTTATTTTTTATATGTGTTTCCTTATTTATTAACACATTAATTTATAATGATACTCACAACTTCTAGTACTTTTCAGTTACTTTCTTTATACAGTCAAATCTTGTTGCTGCCTCCTTCTGTTTTGCATTGTCTGCAGCTTATGTGCTAATTTAGCTAATTGTCATTGACAATCCGCTTTGCGCATTGTCTGCTTGTCTGTTCCAAATATAAAGCACAATATATATGTGGGGGGCATCAATCAACAGAAATCACAACACATAAAACTTCTCGCATTACCTCAAAATGAGCGCAAATAAAAAAGCGACGCACAAAAGTTACGACAAACATTGCGTAGCCAAATCTCATTAAGCGAGGCAGGAAATCATAAAAATATATTACCCACTTTAAAGGAATGCTGGCACTTCATCAGATCTTCCCCACCTTCTGGTTTCTCTGCTCTGCTCTGATCTTTTTTTTTGCTTGCCATACAATGTAAAGACAAAAATGTAACTAAACACCGAAAAACACTGGCAGACATGTCCATGGAATCCCACACTCAACGTTCAACGTTCAACGTTGGGCGTTCTAACAAAATGGCCAAAAACTTTAAATCATTCGTCACTAGAAGGCAACTGCCTTTGTTGCTTTCTTCCTGCCGCTGCTGTCCTTTGTATGTGTGTGTGTGTGTGGGGGTGTGTTATGCTGTCATAAAAAATTGTCTTAAGTATTAGTTTCTGTCTGTGACAAGCTGCCAACCGTTGCTGACATTCATTCAGTGTCCACTCGCAACTGCTGCATTTATGTTTAGGTGAGGCCAGGCGATGTGAAGTGAGGGTTTCTTATCTGTGCGTCCAGGTTTTAGGTCCCCAGTTCCGAGGTTATTTCCAGCTCCCTCAGCTCGTCTGTCAACGTACAACAAAATATTATTGTTGTCAGTTGTCTGATGGGGGGACACACTGGTTACTGCTTCTTCGTCTTCTGCTCTTCCCCTCGTAATGACAAACAAAAATCAACAACATATAAAAAGGTGAATGCTGCGAATCTAAAATGCAAATCCGTCTCCCTTTGCTCTATTTTATATTTTTTTTATCTCATGCAATTATTCGTGTACATTTTGTTGTTGTTGTCGTGATGCGAAAGTAACAAAAATTGAATATATGCATAAGAAATGAGAGAGTGGAAAGTGGAAAGAGAAGCTTAAAGAATTAGCCAAACTAGCTGAAATATATGCAAAACTTAACAAGCGTGGCAAAAGGTGAAAAACTTATCAATACCAAGAGTAGTTTTTTAGTTACTTTAAATTGGCTCCGAATTAAATTCTCTCTGACTCTCTGATTTTGCTTGCCTCGAGAGGCTGACAGAGAAGAAGAAGCCATTTGCATTCAACATATGAGGCTGACATATGCAACAACCGTCAAATGTTTTGTGTTGCATGTCGCCGAATTCACACTGATTGGCAGCATGAAATGTTGCCACATGTGTTGCGAGTTGCAGATGTACGTAGTTGTAGATGGATATGTGAAGTGAATGTTATGCTAATGAGTTATTGTTTCGTATCCAATTAAAGATTGCATAAACTGCAGTTGTCTTTGCCAAAATATTCTACTTTAACTCGTGTCTCTCTCTGTGTCTGCAAAATTACAAAAAACAATTTGAGGCGAATCTACAAAATGCAAACAAAAACGATGTCGACATCACTTGTCATAACAAATGTGACCCGGACCCGGACACTGACACCGACACTGACACTGACACCAATACACACATACACACACATTCACACACACACGCACGCAGACACCGGAACGAACACGGACATGACACTTTGTATTTTGTATAAGTATTTTGTATATTTTTAGGTGGTTTTTGCAGTTGGCTATAACCACAATGTGTCCTTTTCAATTAAGGAGCAGATACGCAATGCACACACATATTTGTAAAATATACATATAGATGTAACATATATATTTACGATTTTATCAAATATGCGAGTTAATTGCTTTTGTGTGCACAGACAATATAGAGTAAAGCAACTTCGATTCGATTGCTTGCAAATTGTTTTATCGGTTACTGTATAAGTTGTTTCTTCTTATGATTTTTTTTTTTTTGCTTTCATTATTTAGATTGAAATCTGTCTGCTCCTTTGATTGCTATTAAGCGCCCCATACGACTGCGAGTAGGTAATTTAGTTAGACATCGCATGCTGTGCGTGGTTATTAATCAATTGCCATTTTGGGGGTTTGGGGGGTTGATTAAATAGGTGTGTTAAAGCAGCTGGCCAACCCCCCACACATACACAAACACATACACACATTTCCCCTTTTCCAACGTTGCTTTGTGGCCGATGTTCTAATCAATGAATCAAATTGTGTTTGATTTATGATTGCCATTGATTTGCAACTCACACTCGACTGGCCTCCAACTGTTTAATGAATTATGTGTTGCACTTGCAGAAAAAAAAAACAAAAGAAACATGTAAAGAAAACTTGTGTTTCTTATAGGAATTGCATTTGTAATTCGACATTTATTAAAACGGAATATGTATGGCCTTAGGGCAATCAAGCGTTGAAGTGTGATATCTATTTATAGAAATATCAAGAGGCAAAGCGAAGGGATCAGAGTTATCAACAGCAGCAGATTCGATGATATTAGGTATCAGTTTGTAAGCTGATGGCAAAATGTTTGTAAATAAAGTAATAAATGCTACAAAGCTCAGCTGCTCAGCTCTCTCTCTCTCTCTCTCTCTCTCTCTCTCTCTCTCTCTCTCTCTCTCTCTAATGTCTTCCAGCACTGGCTAACATCTTGTGTTGTGTGTTTGTAGACTGGGCTTGGGCCACTGTCATGGCAGCTTCTTGTTTGTCTGCATTTTGGTGACATTTTTGCCATTAGCCAAATGTCAATGCTCGACGACGAAGTGGTAAGAAGCACTTATAATAGATGGGATTTACAATTGTCGTCAACAACAACAACAAGAACTATAAGAATCACAAGACACCCACAGCAAGCAAGGACGCAAGAGAACAGCCTCTGTCCTCCATCCTCTATCCTCTGTTTTCTGTTCTCTCTCTCTGTCTGTCGTCTGTCAGCTGCCGGTTGCCAGTTTACCAGTTGCTAGTTGCCGACTGTCGACTGCCGTTTCTGCTGTTTCTTGGGGTGCCACATGGCAACTTCATGTTTGGGAGTCTGGATGAGGCTGCGCGCGATAAAAGAATGGTACTAAAGCCATTTGATTGCTGCTCGGGGGTAACTTACCATTCTTATTCTTATTGTTGGCATTGCAACTGCCGTCTGGTCCGCTCGTTTTTGTTGCTATTGCCTGACGGCACCTGACAGTAAAATTTTGCTAAAGATAATTTGAATAATTTCACTGACCCAAGCCAATCACCTTGTCTCGTGCTTCTCGCACGATAGTCAACTCAAGCAAGCAAAAGTCGTCATCGTCATTCCTGCCTGCTACTTGCTGGGAATGCTGCTGCGGATACTGCGAATGCTGCTGCTGACAAATGGCTTTTAAATCACCTGTCCGACTCGTTGAGTTTTTCAGCTTGTTTTTTTTTTCAACTGGGTTTTTTTTTTTCATCTGTTACAGAATTTTTGCAAATGGGATAAGTTGCCACCACCGGCAGCTCATCTGACTTGCAATTTGCTGCCGTGCATTTCAAATTAAAGCAAACTTTTGCACGCATATCTATGTATGTGTGTGTGTGTATGTGGAGCTCGGTGGCGTATACGTAACCAGTTGGGGTTGCATGACGGCTTATTATCAAGGCAATGGCAGCAATTTGCTCGCTCTGACACACACGCTTGCTGCACACACAAAAAAAAAGCGAAACGTACCATAGAAAGCAACTGTTCTAGCTGTTGCACCCGTCGTGTGATGAATTAAACGATGTTTAAGCTGCAACCGAGCGATAAGCGTGGCTCATGACAGCCCATCTACCTGCTGGCCACAACTAAGCCAAAAATAAAAAAATATATAATGCGAATACCAGCAATTACGTTTCCGCTTTTTAATTTCAATTCACTTTCCTCATGAACATAAGTTTCAAATACTAAATAGACTGCGAGTGTTTGGGAAATGCACTTGCAGAATAATCTGGAGGCACAATTTTTAATAGAAATGTTATTATGCAATTGTTGTTTACAGAAATAGTCATTCCAAAAATCTATTAAAATATTACAATTTCATAATAGAGCTTACATGGCGTATACTTAACATCGAAACCATAACTACAAATTTCGAGCTAAGTTAGCAAATCCTATTTGAGGGTCAAATGAGGATGCTTAATGCATTTTCCGGTACACAAACATTTTGGGAACGGGACTGCGATGTTGCATGTGGATGCATATGATTGGCTTTAAATTACATTTGCGACAAGTTGTTGATTTATTATGCCAACAGTATTGGCTTATAAGTATATTAATGTTTACCCTTTGCATATTGCTTGCAACTTTGGAAAGCATTACTCAGTTGAAGGAATTTATGTCGCTCGGGGCGATTGCGAACTGGTTAAATGAATGACATTAAAATATTTCACTTATTTACTTGCTATTTAAGACACAATTTTTGAGATTTTTATAGCTTCACTGATTTTGCTTTTGTAGCAAATGTGTAAATATTTATTTATTTGCTTTTTACTATGAATAATTTAAGAGCACTTTAATAAAAGCAATAAATTTATATTAAAGTATTGATATTGAAATGTAAAAATATTTATTTATTTGCTATTAAATATGAATAATTTAAGAGCACCCTAAAAAATGCAATGTTTGTCTTCTATGTAAAAAAAATATGTTACCTATATACCTATATATCACACATGTGAGTTATTTCGGTACAATTATAACTTCAGTATTTATGATTCCTGAAAATTTGGATGTAATCAGATAAAAATTGTAGAAGTTATTTGAGAAATATAGTACTTCTGTATGGCAAACACGCTCTACTATTGTATATTTAAAACATAGTATTGTAAAAATTGATATATTTAAGGTACATTTTTGTATTTTTCGGTATGTTATTTTGGTATATTTTAAGTATAATATCGCAGTTGTTTGCTCTTATTCACTCGACTAGTTTTCTTACTTGTTAATACGCAAATATTGTATGAGTATTTTTATTTTTTAAGTGCTTAATTTACGAAAAAAAATATTATTCGTTTTTTTTCGATATTTGTTATTTGAACTCTGTTTAAATGTTCAATTTTGTAGCCTGCACAGTTTGGTTGCAAAGATGTCAGTAATTTCATTACTGTGACATTACATTAGCATCTCCAAATTACACAACTGTTTGGGGACCGAGCACAATTTTCACAGTCCCTCCGCAGTTGCCGTCGCCCGCTGACGTTGACCCGCTGGGACAAAGTTTGTGCAGCTGCACATCCGTTTTGATGACGCTGCCAAGCAGCCTAGAGGCATATACTCGTAACTAAAATCAAGAAAATGCGCAGAACAGAGCAGAGTGGAGCAGAGCAGGGAAACGAGACGAAATGAACCAAACACAAACCAAACCAAAAGATAAACATTTGCCACAAAACCCCGGCAGTAGTGGCCATCAATGGCAGACACTCTGGGATGGCAATGGCAATGGCAATGGGGAGCTCTAACTGTAGCTGTAGCTGTAGCATAAGGCGGTCTACGAAAATCATCGATGAATTGGACGGCAAAAGTTTGCGAAACCGGACGTGAACGCGGCAGCGGACTTGCGACTCGGACTCCCGATTCCGTCTCCGACTGTGACTGAGACTGAGAATGCGACTGAGACGGAGACGGAGACTACGACTGAGAATGCGACGGCGAAGGAGAATGCGACTGAGTCGCGTTTTGTGCTTGTCCCAGCTGCTGTTGTTCCTTCTGTTTGTTGCTGCGTACAGAGTTCACTACAGTTGTGAAATTACTTATTTTTCAATTGTTGGCCGCCCCGTCGAATGACATTTGGCATTGTTGTAGTCCACCACCGCCACCGTCACCGCCAGTGCCACCGCCACCGCCACCGCCATGCAATCTTGATTACTGTCAGTGGCAGCAGTTGTATTTAAAATTGGCTAACAAGTTGTATAGCAATTGCCAGAAGAAATGGCAATAAGGCAATGCCAATGACGCTCGTTTTGCTGCTTTCAACTTTTCATTTAGTTCAGCAACGCTCTTCATACTCCTCTTCCTTACTTTTAGCCATTGTTCGCCGTCGCAATCGCAGTCACAGTCATTGCAAGACGGCTGCTTTTTTTTTTTGTATATCAGCGAAACGTTCAATGATCAGGCAAGGCGGCACCTCAAGCCCTGCTCCAGCTCCAGCACGTTTCCACTTTGTTCAACTTTGCTGCTGTTTTGCTATTTGTTTTATTGCTATTCTTATTCGCTGGCAGTTCAGCTGATGCGCTTCGCCCCCCCAAGAGACAGAGCGGAAATTCAAGTTTATGTAATTGAGAAATATTGGTAATTGTTATCTATAATGAATATTAATAGACAGTATAGAGAAACGAGTAAATATATTTATTAAAGTGCAACTTTGGTTGTCCATTTTAATCACCTAATCTCCAAATTTCACATTGTTGTTTATTGTTTAACAATGCATTTAATTTGCATGCATGAATTTATACTGTATTTAATTTCAATCAAATATAGAACAATAGCCAACATTGCAATCTTTTTGATTAATTCGAATTTCCATTCATTGCACTTCACTCTCGGACAACAATTGATATACAATTTTGTACATCTGACACTGCCGTTGATTTTATTGAACTTTCATTTATACAAACAGTATATCTATGTGTCTGACTGTCGACTGTCGACTGTTGACTGTCGATTACAATTGTATGTTTAGCAATAAGGCTGCAATGGCCCATTACAAGCATCCTGATGTCGTCGAGGGCTGTCAACGCAAACGACCGGCGATTTGTAATAAAAATTTGCATTTGATTTTATGGGCACACAATTGAAAGCGCCGCTTGCTCGGCTTGCCCGGGCTAATCAGGGCTTGACAAAATGACCCACAAAATAGACATTTCTATTGTTTCGTATGGCAAACACAAATGGATGATTTGCCTTAAATATCTTTAGTTCCACATCTTTGCCAACTGCAGCTGGTTTCACAGCTAAATGAGAGCAATTTGAATCATTTGTAAATTTGCATTGTAATGTCAAATACGTTTGCTTACGTGCATCGGAATTTGTTTCGCAACCCGCCTCGTTAACATTTAAATAGAGTTTTTGTCTGGCCTCCGTAATCAGACCCTGTGACTTCTTGGCAAATAGACCACTTAAATCTGCATTTCCAGGCTCAAAGATGCGCTTGATTCCCAGCTGAAATAAGGGTTATAAATAACAAACGCGATTCACAATGATGGCATCTCACTTACTTTTTGCATCGGCACTTTTAGATCTACATCGCATTCCATCTTGAACCTGGGCATCATTACTTCACAGTCGTGCATCACTGACTTCAAGGCGACTTCATTCAAATCGAACTGCTGCAGTTTCATCTCCAACTCTGGCAGTCCATCAATTTCGAAGGGCACAATTAACAGCATGGTTAAATCGGATTCCTCGAAAGGCAATTGCAGTATTCTCGATTTCAGCTTATTTGATTGCCCATAGCGGAATTTTCCCACCTGTGAATTTATGGCATTAAAAATTCATTAAAAAATATATGTAAGTGGAATTTTCAACTCACCTGTCGCATCATCGTCAGCTGCATTCGCTGCTTCGGGTTAATCCAGAAATCATCCAATGTACTGTGCTCCACAGCAAAACGTTTCGCCCATCTGGCTCGAAAATACACAGAATTCACCAATAGAACGCTGGATTCTACACTGAAAGTCGCCGGACTAAATGGATTTCTAATAGTGTGAAATGTCTGGCTTGCGATCCATTTGTTCACATGTTGCATCGCACTCTGGGCATCCAAAAAGTTCAAAGTATCCGCCTGAACGTTGAAGAACTCCAAGGCCTTCGCATTGAAATCGGGCAGCAACTCGAGATCATCCTTGACAAATAATCCCGTGGCCAGACGCATAGACACCCCCTTTTCATTGCACACACACTCTTTGCTCATGACCTCCGCGTGTTGCTCAGCAATCTCCACTTTCTTAGCCGATCCAAGCAACAATCCACGGCGCAATTCCTCTGCGCTCTTGACACCAGCTCCCATGAACACCAGAGTCAAGGCACTGCGAGCTGCCGCTGGGGAAACCATGTGATTCTTGGCACTGAGCTCAGGCGACTTGCTGAGCGCTTGAAAGAGGTTTCGCGCAAAGCAAATCGAGCTGTGAGGTGGCGGTTTTATGGTGCCTCCCGACGCCATTTTTTCAGTTCAACAAAAACCAACGAGAGCTGAAAAAAGTGTTTTAATTTATTTACATTTCATTAGTGAAGAGGAAACGCTTACCTAGAATACAATTTAATAGTAAACTTCGATTGCACATTGTTGAAATTGGGTAATACGTGGATAACATTCTAGTTTTAATTGACTATTTTAAAGTGTTTTCTAATTAGCAGCAGTTGCCAATTATATTGTGGTAGAATGTGAATAATCAATATATTTGCTGAAAATTATAATTGAATTGTTAAATTTAAATCTGTAAATTATGAAATTTTTGCACTTAAACATTGTCAAGCCGCATTTATAATATTTTTGTTGACTGAATGATAAGTTGATTTCAGCTACATCACTTTCTAATACCCGCTACCCATGGTGTAGAAGGGTATTATAACTTTGTGCCGGCAGGAAATGTATGTAACAGTTAGAAGGAGTTATCTCCGACCCAATAAAGTATATATATTCTTGATCAGCGTCAACATCCGAGACGATCTAGCCATGTCCGTCTGTCTGTCCGTCTGTTTGTCTGTCCGTATAAACACCTAGATCTCAGAGACTATAAGAGATAGAGCTCTAATTTTTGTTATGTTTGCACGCAGATTAAGTTTGTTTAAAATTTTTGCCACGAAATCTTATGCTTTGATGTAGTAAGTTGTAAGTCTCTAAATGCTTTCAATAGAGCTGCAAACACTTAAAAGTAAGTAAACTTATGATTATGCTGTATACATCTTTCTACGTGAACTTTGAATATTAATGTAATTTAATAAATGATCTACATAAATTCGTTACCTAGCAATAAACAGATAAAATTAATAAACTCGTTGATGTAGCAGAAACTTATCAATTTAATAAAATTTGTAATTAATTGAGATGATCAGATAATAATCTCTTCTGTTAACCCAATGAGAGAGTCAAACTCTTAACATTAATAAAGCATTCGATTGCTTTCATAATAAATTATTAAGAACAGATTTTTTAGTAGATTTAAGCGCATTTTTACATTACGTTCTATATTCATCTTGATTTAGTGCAGTCGAAAGAATCGCAATGAGCTGAATAATATAAAATGCGGCTTTGTTACTAATAAAAAATGAAATATTTGTTGTTGTCACAGCAACTAAAGAAAATGTGAGAATAATTACATTTAGGCAGTGTAGCACCGTGAGTGTTGAAGGTGTAGTCCTTTTATTCTTATCAGACGTGTGAATCCGACCGACAAATGGAAGAAATGTGCCGCATTCATAACTACAAAACTGTGAAACCTTTGCTCGATTATTTTAGCCTGTTTAAAAATGAGATAAATGGAAAAGAAATTAAAGAAAAAGTTAATGAATTAAGTTCGGATCTCATGCAAGAGTATCATGAAATTGTTAGCATTCATGAAAAATTCATGTAGGAGGCAGCGCTATTAGATGAGTTTAAAAGAAAAGCACTTAAAGGGGAAAACTATTTACAATAGTGTCAAAATAAAGTTGAAAAATATAATATATTAACAAAATTATTGGCATATTCAACGGAGAATTTGCAGATAAAATGCACCAAAATTAAAATTTGTAAAATTGAACTATAAACTGTCAGTTTTAAACTAATCCAAAAAGATGAAACTATAATGAGATTTAGTGAAAATATCGAAAATATCACAGACCATGAGATATCAATTGAATTGTAATGAGAGGAGAATAACACTATGTTAATAAAAAAAATGAAGTTATTAAGTTATGTCAATCTGTAATTGATACATTAAATCGGATATCAGAGAATATCAGAAATCACCAGAAAAATATTGAATTGCGATTAGAAGACAGTCAAAATATGTTAATATGTTTTACCATCACCATCTTTGTCGTTGTCATGATCGAATATTGTGAATTTCATGTTTAGAGCGTATCTCATCCTATCCTCAAAATAGTTCCATCGAATTTACCCAAACTCAATGCGTATCCATTGTCCTCATCAGATATTTTGAAGTCGTCATATCGAGCGTTGTAGGTACTTCCATTCACAGCAACCAAATGTATATATAGTTCGTGACGCTCCAAACTTGTGATACGATGTATTTTCTCTAGTCCAAGGAAGAAGTCACTATCCATTGCACCGAAACCTTTGCGATACGTTGCCCAATCCCTATTGAAGCTCTCATTTCCCCCAACTCGTTGTTGTATTACAATTCATCCAGGTTCAGCTAACTGACTATCGCACAAAACATCGAATAAACCTACACCACAAACATTGAGTCGATGAACTCCTGGATAATCTCCGAAAGGGATGCAAGTTGTGGGACTTATTATTTCAATTTCAGATTGACAACTGATTTTCTTTAACCTTATTTAGTAGCTTAGTTTGACTACCTTTTAATTGCGATTCAATTTGCTTCTGTTGTTTTCTGATATGTTCTGATGTCCTATTTAATGTATTAATTTCAGATTGACATAACTTGATAACTTCATCTCTCTTTATTAACATGATGTTGATGTATTCTCACTAAATCTCTTTATATTTTCATCTTTCTCAATTAACCTAGAATTGAGAGATTGTAATGGAACTTGACAAATTTCTAAGTTGGTGTACTTTTTTGTTAATTTTCCTTCTAATTTAACAATAATATTTTGTTTTGAATTAATCTCAGATTCTAATTTATCAACTTTAATTTGACACTATTGCAAATCGTTTTCCCCTTTAAGTACTTTGTTTTTATACTCATCTAATAGAGCTACCTCTTTCATGACTTTTTCATGAATTTTTACAATTTCATGAAATTATTCCATAAGACGAGAATTTAATTCATTTGACTTATTTATCTTATTTTTTTTGTCTTTTAACTCATTTTGAACTTGCCTAAAATAGTCGAGCAAAGGTTTCACAGTTTTGTAGTTATGAATGCGGCACTGTTCTTCCATTTGTCGGTCGGATTCACACGTCTGAAAGGAAGAAAATGTAAACATTCTTAGCACTCACTGTAATACACTGCTTTATGTAATTGATCTTACCTCATCGAATGCAGTTGAGGCCACCATGAATATTTAAAGAACTTTTAAGAAGACAACTGCTTTAATTTTTATCCTGCCCATTTTAAAAGCTTAGACTGCTCGCGAAGCAAATGAATTTGAAACTAAAATCGAAATCTAAATCGATGACGGGTGTAGGTTCAGCTCAAACGTTCGAAGCGGGAGAGACAGTATGGGGCGATAGAAAATATTGTCAATGTCGAAACAATGTCATCTTTTAGTCGCCTGTCTGAGAGAGGCTTCTTGATAATGAAACTAGAAGTGGCGACATCTTTAAAGTGATTCATTTAGCTGAATTTTGATTATACTTAAAATTAGAAAACTGTGTAGTGTAAAATTTCAATGTATTATATATACATATGTACATATGTACGTATCATACATAACATATAATATATTGAGGATCATAATCAATGAGCCAAGATATTGATAATGTCATATAGACCTAACGTATCATTATCAGCACTCTCTCTCTCTCTCTCTCTCTCTCTCTCTCTCTCTCTCTTGCTCTCTCGCTGTCTTTCTCTCTCTCTCTCTCTCTGTCTCTCATCTAGGTCACTGTTTCAATCAGTGAGAGTGATTCTATGGCTTATCTCCACAATGCTGACGAAGATGCGTACCAATTGATGAGGCGACACACTTAAGCTTATTTTATATGTTCACTTTATATAAAAGACAACAAACAATGTACTAAAATACTTAACTGTACCTAGGTTTAATTTATATTTAATATGTGGAAGTGCAATCTTGAATTGAGAAATGCAATTCTCAAGAAGGAACCACCTGACTTTACAATCATTACTCAATATGGAGTCCTGACTCCTTACTATCAAATTTATTCTGTAGTGAAGTGTCTTTTAAGTCTGGCAAGAGAGTTTTCGTTTTGTGTGCTTAAACATATATATATGTATGGATATACTAACATATGTTGTTATTTTATGAAATATATTTCATGAAGTCAGATCAACATAACTTTGAAATTGGACGCTGTATTTTTGGGCATTAAGTTTTTACAGTGGGGTATCATCATCAAAAGAAGCTCAAAGACTGTTTAGCTGAAGATGGTGTAAGAAAATTATTCAATTTTCGAATTAAGCTTGTATCTTAAAGTAATTCAATTATTTAAAGGGTATTAATTTATTATGGTTGGCTTTTGTGTTCTGTTGCATACAACACTTTTTAATGTACTTGGAATTTAGAATAATTGAAGCACATAAAATTAGATAGGAAAATCCAAGGAAATATATTAATATGCCTGTTAAATTAATCACAAGTTTTAAAGGCAAATGATCATATTGAAAAAAATTTTGAACATATTAATAAAATCTATTAGAATTTTGCAAAATTATTAATTTTTCAATAAACTTTCAAATTCAGGGGACTGGGTATCTTGTAGTCGAGCAATCTCAACAAGATCGTTCGTTTTTAATTTATTTCGAACTATTTGTCCAGTAGCTACATATGTGTATTCAATTGCTCCTATGTCTTTCACGCATCATGCACGTGTTTCTCTCTTCACTCTAATTTGCTTATCATCGTTGCTGGCCTTTGACTCGAAACTGCCGAGGAGCTTGGCAACAATTGTCAGAATGACCTCTTTTTGGGAGAACGCTTCAGCAAAATCATAATCATAAAAAGTAAACAAAATTAAATTCTTGGAAAGCGAAAACATTTTCGAGCACACAAAATATATATTATATTTTATATTATTTGATTTCTTATTCTATATAACATATGTTGATCCACCGAACCTTATCTAAGTAAAGTTTCAAAATTAACAATTACGAAAGCTACAGTCGAGTATGCTATCTGTGAGATACCCTCAACCCATTTTCAATAAAAGCAAAAAAATAAAAGATGTATCGAAGGGTACACTTGGTATATCGATATACTGTTACGAGTATGCTCGACTCTGAGATACCCTTCACCCATTTTCATGCGTTCATGAGTCTGCATCCACGCATCGTGTTGTATCACATTTTGTGCAATGTTCTATTGGACTTTGGCTCTTGGGATTAAGTGAATGCATTAAATGTGCAGGAGCAATGAGGAAGATCTTTGCCGATATAGTAAAGTGTCGATTGGTGCACACTGACCATTTTGCAATTATTGGCAATATGTAATTAATTTATTTAATTTATTCAAAGTATTGATTTTTCAATCTTAAGCAATTATTTCAGTAAACTGCCGAGAGGTACACACCTTTGCAATTATCTCCAATTATATATTAATTTAAAATATTTTTGAGGTGTCTTATATTCTTAGAAAAGGAACTAATTGAATATACTATATTTACTTGAAAATATGTTCTAAATGAAAAATATTCACGAATTTAAAATTGATTTATTTAAAATATTTTGATTTGAATTGTTTTCTTAATTCCTCATATGAACATTTTTCAGTAGCTTAAATGAGAGTTTTATAGGCGAAGAAAAGCTCAACAAACAACAGTAAACTTTAAAAGTTATCTAAGAATATCTTCCATCCCATCAGTTGCCACATCATGGGGCACTGCATCTGCAACCCCATCATCATCATCATTATCTTCATCATCCGCTGGTTGCGGGCGTTGGCGGGATAAGCATGAATCTGATCTGGAATGGGATCCCTTCGAGATGATACTGCAGTTGCATAGAAACGAAGAAACGGCGGTAAGACTGAGAGCGCAATGGGAATGCAAGAAACGGTTATAACAAAAGAGTGATGAAGAGGGAGAGAGCGGCGGAGGCAGTTCGAGAACGGCAATTTCTTCTATATATTATAAATATATCGCCAGAAGTAAAATTAAGTCTGTTACAATCTAATTTATATATTTAGTTTACCACTTTGCTATGCAATAAACATCACTTCCAATACACAATCCGCCTCTTTAAATTGGAAATTGCAAAAACACCAATCTTAATCTTAAACAAGTAAGTAATCTACGCTCGCGTATATGCGCTCCCTTTTTTAAATTTAAATTGGTGCATAAGAAAAAACAACAATTAAAAATTGTGTATATTCCATAGAAAATAACAATTTGCAGTTTTTACTGTTGAAGAGAAGAATTCTACCACTAATCACATTTGAACTCAACTGCACAATTGCCACCGCCAAAATCGTTTTCGCAATCGAATGTTGTGAATTTCATGTTTTTGCCTTCTCTCATCGCATCCTGAATAATAGTTCCATTGAATTTACCCAAACTCAATGCGTATCCATGGTCTTTATCAGATATTTTGAAGTCGTAAAGTAAACAGTCCCATTCGAGCCTATGTATTTTCTCCAATCCAACAAAGAAATCACTCTCAACGGAACCAAAAGCTTTGCGATTCGAAATTCTCTATTAAAATTCTTATTTCGCTCAACACTTTGTTGTATTACAAATTAATAAAAAAGTATTAAATCACTTTAATATTCAAGGCAATGCAACACAGGATAATCATAAGTTTACTTACTTTTAAGTATTTGCAGCTCTATTGAAAGCATTTAGAGACTTACTACAATTTGCTACATCAAAACATAAAATATACTAAAACACGATCAATTTTAATTAAGAAAATAAATCGCTGCATTAAATTGTCGATCGTTTTATGGTTTTCTAATGCACCAATTATATATAAATGATTACATAATTGAGTCAAATATCGGAATTTCAGCTCTTCAGTTCATCACTTCTTCATCGCCTCAATGGGGCGAATTAGCATCTTGGCTTCCTTCAATTTATTTTCTAAGTACCAAACAAGATCCGGCCCATATGGTGCATTTAAATTACTGCATAAGAAAAAAACAAAAATCAATAATTATGTGTATTGCATTGAAAATAATAGTTTTTAATATTTACCAATAATAACAATCCGTGTGCCACCAGCCATTGTATGTATCTGCGCAATTACCATCACCAATGTCGTTGTCGCTATCGAATGTTGTGAATTTCATGTTTTCGCCTTCTCTCATCGCATCCCGAACAATAGTTCCATTGAAGTTACCCAAACTCAATGCGTATCCATTGTCCTCATCAGATATTTTGAAGTCGTCATATCGAGCGTTGTAGGTACTTCCATTCACAGCAACCAAATGTATATAAAGTTCGTGACGCTCCAAACTTGTGATACGATGTATTTTCTCTAGTCCAAGGAAGAAGTCACTATCCATTGCACCGAAACCTTTGCGATACGTTGCCCAATCCCTATTGAAGCTCTCATTTCCCCCAACTCGTTGTTGTATTACAATCCATCCAGGTCCAGCTAACTGACTATCGCACAAAACATCGAATAAACCTACACCAGAAACATTGAGTCGATGAACTCCTGAATTTTCTCCAAAAGGGATGCAAGTTGTGGGACTTAATATTTCAATTTCAGATTGACATAACTGATTTTCTATAACCTTATCAATTAGCTTTCTTTGATTATCTTTTAATTGCGATTCAATTATTTTCTGCTCTTCTCTGATATTTTCTGATGTCATGCTCAATGTATCAATTTCAGATCGGCATAACTGAATATCTATCTCTTGCTTTATTAATTCAGATTTACTCTTCTCTAATTTCAACTCAAGTGATTTCTGATGTTCTGTGTTATTTTGAATATCCTCACTAAATCTCTTTATAATTTCATCTTTCTCAATTAACCTAGAATTGAAATATTTTAATTGAACTTGACAATTTTCTAAGTTGGGGGATTGATCTGATAATTGTCCTTCTAATTTAATAATATTTTGTTTTGAATTAATCTCAGATTCTAATTTATCAACTTTAATTTGACACGATTGCAAATCGTTTTCCCCTTTAAGTACTTTGTGTTTATACTCATCTAATAGAGCTGCCTCCTTCATGAATTTGTCATGAATTTTTACAATTTCGTGATACTTTTCCATAAGATCAGAATTTAATTCATTTAACTCATTTAACTTATTTTCCCTAATCTCTTTGTATTGTAACCCATTTCTAACCTGTCTAAAATAGTCAAGCAAAGGTTCCATAGTTTTATAACTTTGAATGCGGCACTGTTCTTCCATTTTTTGATCGAATTCACATGTCTGATAAGAAAAAGATGTAAATATTATTAGCACTCACTGTACTATGCTGCTTTATGGAATTGTTCTCACCTTCTCACCAATAGCTGTGGCCACCAAAAACATTTTAAAAACTGTTAGTAAGAAGACTGATTTAATTTTTATTGTGCCCATTTTGAAAGCTTCGACTGTACGCGAAAATGATGAATTTGAAACTAAAAGCATTGAGTTGCTGGCAGATTTAGCAGCTAGTACGTGTAGAACGGATGTGGGTTCAGATTAAAAATTCATAGTGGGAGAGAAGGTGATAGCAAATTGAGTCTCTATTCGAACCGAGAGAACTGACAGTGTCAACTATAATTCTTGATAATGGTAGCAGAAAATACGAAGTGGATTCAAAATTTAAAATAAAAACATAAAACCAAAAGAAAACAAGTAAGAAAGCTACAGTCGAGTGTACTCGACTTTGAGATACCCGCAACCCATTTTGAATAAAAGAAATGTATTTTGCGTATTATACCAGATTGTCAGCCAAAGCAACTAAGACCCCTAGTAAGTAGGCGTTTTGCCCATACAAAAGTATTTCTTTAATAATTTCGACAATTTCTATCTGATCGCAACCAAATCAGGAATCATAATAACTATAGTAATTATTGTATATACCAAAATTCGCAACTCTAGCTTTACGCTTGTTATTCGATTTTTTTGATTTGCGGGGCGGAAGTGGGCGTGGCAAAAATTTGAAACAAACTTGATCTGCGTGCAAACATAACAAATGCTGTCGAAAAAAATTATAGCTCTATCTCTTATAGTCTCTGAGATCTAGGTATTCATACGGACGGACGGACAGACACACAGACACACAGACGGACAGACGGACATGGTTAGATCGTCTCGGCTGTTGACGCTGATCAAGAATATTGTGGTAGTCTCGCGCACACAATAAAACAATCTCAATGCAGTCTAAACGTCCGATTTATTTCGCTGCTCGATCAAGACTGACCGCGTAGCTCAATTCTGTATAACATAGAATGTGAAATCGATAAAGAGAGCCAATACCGAGAGAGAGAGTTCGGATGTTTGGATAGCCGAGAGAGCGTTAAGTTAATATGTACATGTGTATGTGTATGTAGGCACACGTCCTACTACAACTCGGCCATCCTGCGAACTAGATCTCCTGATCTTGACTTTACAAAGAACAATTATTTTTTAGTCTTAAGTCTATATACATATAATTAAATCTTATTTAATACATTTGCTATTATTTTGTTTATTAACTGTACAGTTACTTAATAGTATATAGTTTTTACTTATTATTTATTTCTTTCTTTTATATTTATTTCCAAGCCATGGTCTTATGTTTTGTATACTCCAAACGCCCTTGTAAGGATTTCGTGAAACTTGGAAATTTTCTACGTCTTTAATTAGGAATCTATCATTTCGCATAACTTTCGCAATCACATATGGCCCTTTGTTTTTTGGAATCAGTTTCCTCGCAGCTCCTACTGTTGCGTCAAAATTTTTTACCATCACATAGTCCCCTTTTTTGTATTTTTTACCTTCTGTCTTACTTTTGTTGTAATATGTTTCATTGTAATTTTGTGCCCTTCTTTGCACCTCCTTTGCTTCACTTCTAATGAGTTTTAAATCTCTCTTGTCAGTTACTGTATCTATCTCTTCAAGTTTTTCTCTAAGCTCGTCTTTAATGTTACCCTTTTGACTTATTCCGAACAACATTTTGCTAGGAGCTTGTTTTATGCTTCGATTTACTGTGTTGTTTAGTGCATATTCCACCGTCTCTATCACCGAATCCCAATGAATTCCCTTTTCTGGTTCCGAAAGCTTTGCTATCATTGGCCCAATGCTCCTGTTTATTCGTTCTACTTGGCCGTTTGCCTGTGGCGAACCTGTGGCAATTTTCACGTGTTTAATATTATATTCATCCAAAAAATCTTCGAATTCGGTAGAAGTGAAACAACTGCCTCTATCGGATACGATGCACTTTGGCCTACTGTATGCTCTAAAATAATCCTTCAGTGCTTTAACTGCTTCTTTGGTCTTCGTTGTTTTGTCGTATATAATCTCACAAACTTTGTAAACCCATCTATAATCAAAAATATGTGTTTATTCGCTCTATTAGCTGCTACTGGCCCATAATGATCAATGTGTAATAATACAAAGGCTGATCTCCTTTAGGTATACTATGTAAAAATCCCTCTGTCTTTCCGGATTTTGGAGAAAATGCGATACATTTAAGACAATTTTCTATGTGTCTACAACATTTTTCTTTAAGATTCGCAATCCAATATGATTTCGAAATTATGTTCATCATCTTGTCCCTACCTATGTGTCCAAGCTCGTTGTGATATTTGTGCAAAACTTGATCCTCCATGTCTACTGGTACATAGAAAAGTAGTCGATTGTCATTGGTTTTCTGTATACGATTCCGTTTCTCATTTCGAATAGTTTGTCCTCGGTATGTTCTAAACGTTTACTGATTTTTTGAATATTTGCATCTTTCGTCTGACAAATCACTAAATTGTCTTCAAAACTGGTCGTCTCCACTATCATAATGTTTGTACACCTACTCAAAGCGTCTACGTGTTGCATTTTTCGCCACCCTGTGAATAAGTTTACAATCGTAGTCTTGCAATTCCAGCGCCCACCTAGCTATTCTAGGATTTAAATCAATTTTGCTAAGTGTAAGAATCAATGAGTTGCAATCCGTAACAATATTGAATGGTTTTCCGTGCAAGTAAATTCGAAATCTGCGAAGAGCATAAATGATTGCTAGCGCCTCCAGTTCAAAACTGTGATATTTACTCTCTTGTTCGGTAGTTCGTTTAGAGAAATAAAATATCGGGTGCAATTTTCCATCATTTTTCTTCTGTAACAAAACTGCTCCGAAACCTTGAGAGCTTGCGTCACAATGTAGTTCGATTTCATCTTTATGACTATAGATAGCTAACACCGGTGCTTCTATTAGCTTTTCTTTGAGCATTAAAAAGCAGTCCAACTCGTTTTTTCCAAATACAAATGCAGTGTCTTTTCTCAAAAGATCATAAAGAGGTTTAGCTAACAAGGAAAAATTTTGTATGAAACGCCGAAAATAAGAACATAAACCTAAAAAACTGTGCACTGCATGAACTTTGTCTGGAATCAGGAAATTTTTTACTGCTTCAATACCTTTCTCATCCGCCTGAATACCTTCCTTGTTATCAAAAATCCTAAATATTTTATGCTTGATCTTAAAAATTCGCATTTATCCATCCTTAACTCTAATTTATTTTGAACCAGCCTATGCAACACTTCTTGCAACGTATCTAAATGCTCTTCCATATCTTTGCTCGCAATCATAATGTCATCCATATATATTATTACTTTATCTTGCCTGATTAAGTCATCGAAAATTTTATTCATAAATCGTTGAAACACTGCTGATGCGTTTTTAATCCCCATAGGCATCCTTTTAAATTCAAATTGTCCTAAAGGAGTGACAAATGACGTGTATTTGATTGAAGTTTCTTCCACGTAGACATGGAAGTAACCATTTTTAAATCTAACTTTGTGAATATTGCTTTGTTTACTAATTTGTCTAGCAAGTCATCAATTAAAGGTAGTGGATAGTTGTCCTTTATTAATACTTTGTTTAGTTTCCGAAAATCTATACATAAACGTAAATCTCCTGTCTTCTTTTTAACTAATACAATTGGCGAGGCAAACTGTGAGTCACTCGGTCTTATTATTCCGTTTTCCATATACTCATCTAACATCTTGAGAAGTTTTTCTTTTCAGTGTATGACAATCGTCTAGGCGAACAACTGAAAGGCTTATCATCGCTTAATGATATTTTCATTTCGCACCTAATCATTGGAACATCTGGCCTTTTGGTCTTTACATATGTGTCCTCGAACATCTTTACAAATTGACAACGTGTTTTAAAATCTATATCTTCTCCATAATTATAAACTTGTTCTTGATCTTCTACAATCTGAATATTGAACATGTCTTTGTCAAAACTATCTTCCAATTCCGGCCCATCATATCGTTTTATATGCAGTCTATCGTAATCTTGTTGTCTAATGTGTTTAATTATATTTTGCCTGTTTTCCGTTGATAAGTCTTTTTCGCTCTTAACTATTTTCTTATCCGTAGAAACTCCTGGATTTCTTTTTACAATTTCCGCTTCAGCTAATAATTCCATAACAGTTTTTTCATTTAATTTATCGCCCTTAATAAATTGATCGTCTAACAGTTGTGATTCGGCATCAATGTCATCTAACAGTTGTGATTCGCCATCAATATCATCTAACAGTTGTGATTCACTATCATCGTCTCTTAATAATTGTGATTTGGCATAATTATCTCCTAACAGTTGTGATTTATCATAAACATTTCCTAACAGCTGTGATGCATTGTTCATTCTGTTATCGTTAACAGGATGTGTCTCTAACAGTTGTCGCTTAACAGTCGCAGTCTGTCCCCTAAAGTTTCATTGCTTAACATCGGACAGTTAACAGTTTCTGTTCTTAACAGTGGTTGTAAACTAGACTCATATTTTACAGTGTTGATAGGGGTTTCTGTTTTCCGTTGACTAACCATATGTGATTGTTCAGAAAACTTTGCGCCATTTCCTTTTCTTATAATATCAAAATATTTCAGGATCTCTAAATTGAAATTTATGCCGCATGAAATCCCGACCCAACACTGCTTCATAACTCATAGACTCATCGTCGACTATTAGTAATTCAAAACTAAATTTTATTTTTTTCTTCAATACAAAACAAGATACTTTTCCAAACGTATTCAATTTACTTTTGTTAATTCCAACATAGTGATTATTGACTGGCTTATCCAGTGGTATATTTAATGGAAATAATGACTTTTTCAGAAATGAAATAGGGCTTCCTGAGTCTATGAGGCATTCTGCAGTGATAAACAAACTAGGTTGGCTTGAAAAATAAATATTAAAATGTCTTACATAACTGTTGTTGAGCCCGGTGTTTACGCTGAGTACACCAACACTCTTCTTCTTCTTGCATTCCGCTATGAAATGACCCATCTCTCCGCACGCATAACATGATCCCGGCTCCCTCTTCGGCTTGCGGCACTCCTTAGCAAAATGACCTCTGGAATTACAGTTGTGGCATCGCTTGTTGTTATCCTCCTCCGTCGTCTTGGTGCCTCCCATTCCATCGTACTTCGGAAGACATATGTGCGCAAAGGCTTGTAACATTTGTTCTGGATCTCCGAATCTCTGAATACGCGCTTGGTTACGTAAGTTCAGCGACGGTACTCCTTCGATGATCTGTTCCAAGAGCTCATCGTTGTCCAATTTGATCGATTGCGCTAAAACGATCTTTTCCTCGAAATACACTGTAAAACGCTCATTTTGTTGCCATTTCCGCTGCTCAAACTTTCGTCGTAGCTCCGCCTTCGAAGTTCCAGCGCCGAATGCTAAAATCAATTGGTCGCACAATGTTTGAAAAGGCTCACGCAAGCGAGTCGGGTTTGCATGGAGCCAGTGCTGAGCATTTCCTTTTAATTTCATGGCTAATAGCATACGAAGCGACTCCTCATCCAGCTTACACATGGCTGCAACGCTTTTGAGTTGGCTTACCCAAATGCACGCACATGATTTCCCTTCGAACTCCAGCGTAACTTCCTTGGCGAGTGCGAGCGAGACAGCTGATCCACTTCTTATTTCGTTTAGCTCATTTTTCCTTCTCCGGCACTGCCCGTTACATTTTCAGTGCTGCCCATAGCTTGATATACAGAATCGCTGTTTTTGTTGTTGTCGTTGTTGTCGCCTAACTTTGCGATTTCTGACGCCGAACGTTGCGCAGCTGTGCACAAATCGAGTACGTGTGTGGCGCCGTTGTTGTATGTGTCGATCCCGTTACTGTTGTTCTTGTTGTTGCTGTCGCCGAAAATCGCGACTACTGGCGCCGACTGCTGTGCAGCTGCGCGCACAAACTGTGTGGCGCCGTTGTTGTTGTCTATTTCTGTTGTACTTATAGACATCTGATGTGCAGCCGCGTTGTTCTGAGCATTTCGCAATTCCTCTTTGCTCAATCGTAATTCTTCTTGTAACTTCTGAATCGAGTCTAGCAAATCCTGGTGAACACTCTGTCCTGGGCCAGAATTTTCGCGAACATTTTGATTCTGCTCATGGCGCTCATTGTTGTTGGACGATTCATTTTCTTGGCCAGATAGAATATTTGCAACACTTAACGAGTCGTTGCTTCCTGATGGCTCTTCATCAAACATCTCCGGTGAGGCATCGAGCAATCGTGATATCAATTCTGCCTTACTGCCTGTCGTGGGCAAACCTAGCGCTGTTAGCCACTTTTTTAGTTGTGCCGTAGTGTACTTCTCAAATGTAGGCGTGTTCATTTTTTTTTTTGATTTGTCGATCCCACTTCTGAAAATTGTGGTAGTCTCGCGCACACAATAAAACAATCTCAATGCAGTCTAAACGTCCGATTTATTTCGCTGCTCGATCAAGACTGACCGCGTAGCTCAATTCTGTATAACATAGAATGTGAAATCGATAAAGAGAGCCAATACCGAGAGAGAGAGTTCGGATGTTTGGATAGCCGAGAGAGCGTTAAGTTAATATGTACATGTGTATGTGTATGTAGGCACACGTCCTACTACAATATATATACTTTATAGGGTCGGAGATGCCTCCTTCTACCTGTTACATACATTTCCTGCCGGCACAAAGTTATAATACCCTTCTACCCTATGGGTAGCGGGTATAAAAAATGCAGGTTTAAAACACTGCAGTGCAAAAATACTCTAAGAAGTTGCATCATAAAAACAAACGATCATCAAACGTTTGTTTTGACATAAACATTTGCGACTGTTTTCATTCTGTCATACATTAACGCAACATTAGCATTACATTAGCATCGTCTTCCGTTTAACGATTGCGTCTCTGATTATTACAACAACTGCTTTCGTTTGATTACTGGCAACTTCTTCTGTTATACCTAACCACACAAGCATCTTCTGTAGTTCAAAGTTTTCGTTTTCTTTCTTCGTGTGATAGACACGATGAGCAATCGCTTGCTTTGAAATATCGGTGCATCACTTTTATTATTCATTTACCAAATTGTATTTAAAACAAACTTTTCACACTTATCTTTCGTTTCATGAAAAATTGACATTTAAACGTTGTTAAACCGCAATTGTCCTATTTTTAATGATTAAATGAAAACGAAAAACCGCGATTTAGCTACATTGAATATTAATCTATGAGCGTCTCTTTAACTGTCTTATTATTACAAATAAGTAAGCATTAGCTGCTCAGATATTTGAATGTTTAAATAACATAGATGTTTCATTTTTCTTTGGCTTTTTCAAAAGTGCAATTAAATCACATATAAGATATATTTGTGTTGACAAAATTAAAGAGTGATTTTTGCAATGGTTTCAGCTGCATTAAATATTATCCTTTAAGCATCTTTTCATCGCAACTTTAAGCCAATATTTACCGATTTCATTTGAGTTCCTGTAGTTTTAGTTAGTTGTAAAACACGGCGACTGCCAATTGCGAGTTGTCTTATAAATATATTCATAGCTCGTGATGAATTGTTCCTTTCACGGCAGCAAGTCAATTCCATTTGTGCCAAACGATGCTTTTCCCCCTTTTCAAGTCTCTCTCTATCTGAGCATACGCTGTTTGGTTTTGCATTTGCAATTTGCCGAATGCGGAATCCTGGCGAAAGTCTGCTCACCTTAAGGCTTGTGTGGTTCGCTGGTTGGCTGCTCTTTGTCTGAAGCTCTAGATGTCTACACATTTTGAGCTGACGAGGTCTAATATGAATGAATGAATAGTACTATACTTCCTCGAAGCTGCAGCAGCAGCAGCAGCAGCTTTTATCGCTTGCAATTCTCTTCTGTTTTCTGTTCTCTGTTCTACGCGCAAATTTTGCGCCTGATTGCGTTGTTTATGCGCCCATTGCATTTGTATTTATATTTCAATTTAATTTGAAATACCTTTTAACATGACGACGTCTGTCGTGGTCACATCAACAGACACCCACACACACACACACACTCGCACACACATACTGACACACAAACACACTCACACAAGGAGAGCGACGCAGTCAATCATGCATATGCTTATGCACTTGGCTGGCGCAAATGAACAAATTTCACGTTTGATTGAACCGTTTAAGTGTGATTCGTTTTATGTGTGCGTTTTTTATTGATTTACAGAATCAAAGAGCCGCTGAATTATAAATGTGCTTTCCCTTCGATTGTCTTTGCCCAGTTATATACGTACTATATGTATGTAGGTAGTATATGTAATCATTAAGCATTTAAAAAACAAACTTTCTGCAGCGTATTGACAAAATGCCGCCAGGCAGTCGCTTGAAACTTGCAAAACCCCAAGTATCAGTGTCTCAATATAAATATCAGTTGTGTCTGTGTGTGTGTGTGTGTGTGTGTGTGTGTGTGTCGTCATCAATATTTAAATCGCTACTAATTGCATTTTAATGGAGCGCCTCAAGGTATGCTATACGAATTCGTATTCGAGTTTGCAGTTTGCGACAAAAGGGGTCCAAATGAATATTCACTGAAATTGGGTTCAGCTTAGACGACACGACGACGCGAACAAAATGAAACAATTTCCAATTGGCTCTGCTGGCTATGCTGGGTGGATGTTTGGGAGCTGTGAGCTGTGAGCTGCGAGCTGGAAGCAGCTGCAACTTGATGCCAACATTTTCTTGGGCCCCTAAAGCTATCATTTTCGATTGTAGAAGTTTCTGTGTGCTGCGGTTGCCTCGCAGCTCCTCCATCTCCCTCACTTCCTCTTAACTGAATATAGTATATAGCTGCCACACATCGAAGATTCAAGCAGCTGGCATATCCGTCGTCATATTTGCAGCCAGCCACGTTGAGCTGATTCGACGGCAAACTAGTTTGCGGTTGCCTTTACTTTAAAATCTAAAATAGTTTTGTGGCTTTCACATTCGCAATCGCAGTCGCAGTCGCAGTTTGAGTTAGAACTGTAGTTGAACCGCAATAAATATGATATTTAGCTGTAGCTGAACATTTTTAGTCGCACAATGGCGAACAAATTGCACTGAATTTATTTGATTTACCCGCAATTGCAAGTGCTATTCAAATTTATATTTTTATTTCCCAATTAATTTCTATGGCAGTCAATTGAATGTTTAAACTGTGTTCACATTTTGTTTACCACGTGGTTTCGTTTGCCTATTAAATTTGCTGTGCGGCATCTAAACTCAAATGGTTAAACGACACATCGAGTGACAAATGGCAAATGTCAAAGTATAATCGTCAGCAAAGTGTCTCAAACACGCATACGCCATGTTGACCGCATTAGTAAACTGAAACCCGAGTTGCGAGTAGAACACAATCGATTCTCAATAATTAATTGTTTGTCACACTTGTGCAATGCATGCTGCATCTGCAATTACTCGATTGCTGCTGCTACTGCTGCAACACACACGCACGCACTCACTTATTTATTTATTAATTAAATCATTTATTGTTCAATCAGACCTGTGGGAAATGTTGCAGCTGCTTCGATGTGCACATTCGTAGTCGTAGTCATAGTTCGAGTAGTTACAAAGGTACGAGCTTGTCGACTAGCAGCCAACTAATCATTGACAACAACTCCCTGAGCTGCTGTCGAATGCATTCATCATTTAATTAGTTGCCTCTGACAGAGCACGGGATTTGTACGATATTCTATTGCGAATTGTTTTTGGGGTGGTGGTGGAAGGGGTGGAGAAACTTCAACGCCATCGAAATTGAACTGAACTGCAAACTGAAATCAATTGACAATTTTTGCAACATTTTGCTATTTTTATTGCCGCTTAATATTTTGTCTGTCTGCGATTGGATTTTTATTTCAGAGTCAAAATATTTGTATTTATTTAGGCTTATGGCCAAGCAGATAAAACCGTCTCAAGTGTAGACAAATAGCAAGTTTAAGTCGGTATTAAGTTTTGTATTGTGATACACATTACATTTACAATACTCTCATCTTTTGACATTCAATCCGATATGCTGAAAATGATACTTGGCACTCTGATTAACATAGTCTGCGAAAAAATGTGAAAAGCTTTTGCTTTAAATTGCGGAAAAGTATTTTAAGAAATTTCTATGATTTTAAATTCGAATTTTACTGGCATGCTTACAATGTAGAAAAAAAAAAGAAAACAACAGCACAACAAAACGATTTCATGTTTATTATGGACCTGAGGAGGTAAGCACACACACACACACACACACACACCCATGGACTCGAGAAGAGAGATAAATAGTCGAGTGTGGAGAGCACTCTGGACGTTCTAGACATTGGTGAAAAATTTAAACAGAAAAGTCACAGACGAACGGAGAAGAGAGTTGTAGAAAGAGAAGAGAACTCAAACATGCACACTCAACACACATACAAACAAACACACAAACAAGTCAAGTGACAATACGAAGAGCTACATTTCCTGTGCCTTTCTTCGATTTGATTTTTCATTTCCGTTGCAAATGGTGACAAAGTTAGAGAAGTAGGATTTGAAATTGCTTGCGTGTGTGTGTGCTTGACTACTTGTGTGCTGTGTGTTGATTTCTTGTGAAATATCAATACACCAAGGAATAAGGAAAGCATACCGGAACACACACACACTCACGCACACATCTAGGCACACACACAGAATTGATGCGACAATTTACCTCAAAGTCCACTTAAGAGCTCAAGTTGGACTTGTGCTGTTTGTCCTTGGGTCCTTGGCTTGCAATCGCTCGTTTGCAGCAAATTTAAACAAAAACCTGAAAAACAGATTTGTTAAACTGAGAACTTTTGCTAACAATCGGCTGCGGTTGTTCTTAATAAAATGCCGGCAAATACCAATTGCTCTCGACATCAGTCACAAGACCGAAGCTTGTCCCACATCAGTTCCAAACGCGTTTAGTGGTGTCAATCGCAATTATTATCAACAATCAATGGGATTAGGGGACAGCTCTGTTCATCTTATGCAAATGTTCCAATATATTAATATCAAGTGGGTCGAAAAATCTGGATTGGTGGCTGAAAGGAGTAAGAAAATTGTAAAATCCTTTTATTCTCAGTTACATTAAGTTAATTTTCCAAAATACAATCATAATCAACAATCACTGAGACTAGAGGATAGTTTGCTCATCTTAGACGAATGTTCTAAGTGAGACAACAAATTTAGGCTGTTAAGAAAAAAAGTGGTTAAATGAAGAAGAAATACTTATACCCGCTATCCATAGCGTAGAAGGGTATTATAACTTTGTGACGCCACGAAATGTATGTAACAGGCAGAAGAAGGCAACTCTGACCCTATAAAGTAAATATATTCTTTATCAGGTCAACAGACGGGACGAAATATAGACTTCAGTAAATCGTAGCACTCGACTGTAGCTTTCTTACTTGTTTCGCTATGTTTTTATTCTTGATACATTCAGTTAATGTTAACACTAAATGCACTTATTAAAATAATTAAAATATTGCGAATTAAAACACTTATTTTATTCAACACTACACGAAATGAATGCGTGGCATTAACAACCTTGTAAAAACAGAAGCTAAGCTCAGTGCCTGACGCAGCATAATTCTGTGACAATGTTAAAATATGTTAGAAACTTTTGCAGCCAAAATTCGTTGAATGTCAAAATTATGTGTCGAGTGTAAAACAAATCAGGTAAAATGCCACAACATTTGCCAAACTGTGTGTGTGTGTGCGTGTGTGGCCAGAGTGTGAACAGGTGTTAGCATGCTTATAACTTTTCAACTGTTTGCTGTAAATTGTTTATGTGTTTTCTCTCTCTGCGTTTTTTCTTTTTTTTTTGGAGTCGTCAAAGTTGTTGGTATGCATGTGCGATTTGCTCGTTGGGCATTAAATAACTTTTGATTGTCATGGCAACTGCAATGGCAACATTGGCGCATAATTAAGAGAGACAGAGAGAGAGAGAGAGAGAGAGAGAGAGCGGAGAAGCAAGAGAGCGGAAGAGAAAGCTGTGCTGATCTGAACTGTGAAGTGGCTGCCTTAAATGAGTCTGTGCTGTTCTTGTGTATGGCATGCCACATAATTGATTTGTCCAAAGCGAAAGCAATCCTAGTGCGCTCTTTCCATCTCACTCACTCTCTCTCTGTCTATCTTGCTCACTCTTTCCCAAATGGCAATGATGATAATGATGACGCACGTGCGCACAGACTGGGACTTCATTAGTGCCGCCAGGACGTGGCTGGGCTTCCCACTTTGGATTCACTTGAATTTTTGTGCTGTATCTGTGCATTGGTAACGATGTTCATGTTGATTTATTCATTAATGTTAGCAAGTTGACTAACGTGAACGTTGTGGCTGGACTCTGGTCGCATCATCTGACCAAGCATTTGATGGCTCTTCTAACTCCAACTTCGTCTCTAAGCTCCGTCGCCTCCCACTCGGTGTGAACCAACAAAAACTTATATGCAGTAATTGGACAAAGACGACGCGGAAACATTGCTTATGAGCCAAGGCAAATGTTTGACTTGGAACATTTAAAAAGCTTAGGCACTTTGTTTTTTTATTGCCCGACTAAACGAAGTGTAAACACACGAATGCAAAAATTGTTCGAGGCGAGTCTAGAGAAACTTTTGCTTCTCCTCCTCCTCCTCAACGAGCAGGCGAAGCATTGACGGATGTGCCAGTCCGTCTGATCCGGAAGTGTGGTTCTCAGTGTGTGGACGGCGACAAAATGTACACCTAAATCTAAATCGTCGTAGCCAGAGTCGTAGCCGGTGTCAGAGGCCACACACAGAGAGCTTGTGTCTATCTCTGGACCGAGACGGAAGTGTCGTTTGACTTGGTTTTAGCTAACTGTATGCTAAACGTCGGCGTTGTCCACAGCCATAACAACATCTGGCTTTATCACCCGTTGTCGTTGCCAGGTGAAGAACTCGCAGCTGTCGCCCAGGCCCCAAAGTTGACAGTCAAGTGATGCTGTTGCTGTTGTTGTTAAGCAGTTAATGGGCCATTTTCGCATGTTTTTATGTTTCGAAACTTATTGGAATGTCTCGCACCTTTTTGCGGTCCAGAAAAAGGTGCATAGACAGCTGTCACATTGTGCGTGAAATATTTTTTAATTACTGCTAAAACAGTGCAGCAAATGATTTGTAGTCTAACGGATTTTGCCCAGCCTTAAAACCAATTTAATAGCAAATAATTACACAGTTTATGGGCTAAAAGAGCGCTGCCCTACTACATTTGTTAATTAACCATTTAAAAGCGAAAATGCCCTTAGTGCAACTGCAAAAGTTCTTTGCGCGCGCAAAAAAAAAAGATGAAATTGCAAAGCTTCTAACAAAAAGAGGTTATGACAAAGTTAAAGTTTGTTGCAAGTTGTTAGTCTGTTAACTTTTAAGCGGCTTGGCGCGAACTTATTGCTATTTATTTTGCATCATTTTCAGTTTCATGGAGCGCGGCCCAAAGCAGCAGCAGGTCAATGTAAAGTGACTTCATAATTAAGCAAGCAATAAAATGACGATGACAAAGAGCAGTTAAAATGAAAAACACGAAATGCGCCAAAGAGAAGAAGCATGAAGCATGCAAAATACTCTACGATGACGAAGATAACATATCCTCGTAGAAATAATGTCAGTTAATAAACACACGTTATTAAGACTTCAATTAAAACGGCAAATTCAAGTTTTAAGCATTTATCAGTTCAGTGATTGGTTAATAGTTAAATGATAATCATATAATGTGTATGCAAATTAGTTAAGCTACTGCATTTCATAGCTAATATCATTGCTATAATACCCTGTGCAAATGTATTGCTAAGCAAAGTTTTGCGTCTCAAGAAACTTTCGCTATGTCCGGAAATAAGCGGCATCAGAATTGAAACGAGAGAAAGAGGGAAAGAGAGAGAGAGAGAGAGACAAAGTTGAAGCTTGCAGAATGTTGCCGCTAATGACCGAGTGGCAGTTCATGCATCCACCTTTTAGTTATTTCTATGTACATCTGAGTATATATCCGAGCAAATAGTTAAGAAGAAGTCTGAGCAAGATTATAAGCTGTCTAGACACGGATAGCAGCTATAAAGTTATTTATTTGATTTTGATTATAATTTAAATATTGCTAATTCGCTGTTTGCACTTTGTGATGAATTCTTTAAGTGCTTAGATGAAAGTCAGTCAGGTGGCGACCAACTTTCAACTTCCAACATCCAACTTTTAAAGCTCTGGGCTAAAGCTGTCATCGTAACCATGGCCATTGTTAAGAGCAGTGCTTCTTTAGCTGTTGCCACTGTTGCCACTGTTGCTGCTGTTTGTGCGTGGCAGCGTTTGAAATTGCACCCAAAAGGACAATTAAGCATGAAGTATTTATGTGCCGACGCGCTTCTTAGCCAGAGCTGAGCGAGCTAGCGAGCAAAGCAAAGTAGCAGCTACGAGCGACGACGACAGTGGCAGCAACAAAAGTGGCAGCGATGCGTCGCCAGAGCCAGAGAAATAATTTCATTATGCTTGCAACTTAATGCCAACTTACAGTTTTACAGCCAAGGCAGCAGCAGCAAAAGCAACAGCAACAGCAAAAGCAACAGCAATAACAGCTTCTTCTTCACTTCTCCACTTCTCGGCGCTCGGCACGCTTTTCATTACTGCCGGCCGCATGACTTTGTTTTTAGTTTTTTAGCCCTTTGCTTATGGCCAGCTGGCAAGGCATCAAATTGTAGCCAAGCTAAAGCTGAAGATGGAGAGAAGCATGGAGGCTGTGAATCTGCTTCCTGCGATGGCCGGCTTTATTATGCGCGCTCAGCACTAAATTTTATTGTCAGTTCATGTCGTGCTGAATTATGTAGCGCGGCAGCAGAAAGTAGAGACAACAATAAAAACAACAACAGCCAAAGAAGCAGCGAAAGCAACTGTAACATCATAATCATTGTAAGTAATGCATTTTGCCTTTGCCAGTCTGGAGTTGTGAAACCCCTTATTAAATGCATCAAAACACAGGGATGGAAAACGGAGGAGAGCGGGAGAGGGGGCAATGTCATAATTAACATTTGTCACACTGGTAACAAAGCAGATTTTATAGTTATAGTTGTCGACTGCGTCGACGTCGCAAATATTCCTTCAAATTGAATTGTGCATTGACCTGATTCGTGAAGTGAAAACCTCTTCTTACAAACACACAATGAGTAACAACAAATTCGCTCTCTCTCTCTTTCTGTCTCTCGCCCACCCCCTTTTTCGGGCTGCTTTTGAACCGCACACAAATTCAAGCATATTTAGTAAACAATTTTAATTAAAAGCCAACGCCGTCGCCATCGCCATCGCCAACGCTATTGCCAACAACAGCTATGCACATTAATTTGCGGCATTTGTTGGACGCGCGCCCGTCAACTTTTTAATTCAATCCAAAGAAGGAAAGTTGCGGCCTGACATTGTGATGTCTGGTCCAAAACAACAGCAACGCAGCCAGCGGCAAGAAGCAAGTAGCATGAGGCAAGCAGCCAGCGGCATCCACCGCCGTATTGCGAGTATATGCAATTTAATTTGACAAATTTTTGGTGAAAATAGTTTTTGGGGGGCTGCGCAAAAAGTTATCCAAAAAAGCCAAACCAAAAAAGGACAAAAGCAAACCAAGCAATACCCGTATATAAACAAGGAACAAGAAAGAGGGAAGGCAAAGCGTGGATATATTTTTGTTGACTGCCAGCTCATTAAATTTCTTTCCACTTTTTTTTCTGCTGCTGTTGCAAATAGCAAACGCTTCGAATCCTTATTCCCAGCAGAGTCCAAAGGCCAGAAGTAATCAAAAGTCAATGGGCAAACACTTAAAATGTCGATGCTGGCGCAACATTTTTGCAGCTGATTTATTTATTGGACAGTCGACGGTTGGCTTTTACAACTGGAGCAACCTTTAAGAGTTTGCTATTAAGTTTTTGGCTACTTCTGCGAAGTAATCTGGCAATATAGATATTTTTATGAAAGATATCTTTCATTTTGGTATAGCTGGATCATGCTGCCAAAGTTTTTCAATACTACTGAAAAGAATATAAACAAATAGTGCCCACTTCTATAACAGTTAAAGGAGATACGTAAGAAGGAAATTTGTTGATTTATTTAGCTACATTCAATATTGATTTATAAAATATAATAAATGCTGTTATGCATTTGAAGAACAAAATATTTGAAGTTTTTAAATTACTAAAATTTATTTAGTATATTTTAACATCTAAAATTTTATGAATTGAAAATGTTTAGTTGTTGAATTATTCAAAATATATTTATTTCATTAGTTACATTTTAAATTTTACATATTTTTATAGCAAGAACTTCAAGAATAGTAAATGTAAAGTTTTTGAATAATATATTTTAATAATAATATATTAATGTCAATATATTTTAACAAGTGGAATTTTAAGTATTGTAAACGTGAAGCTTTGAAATTTGTATAAAAAATTAAAAAATAAAAATATATATAACATATTTTTACAGTCAAAACGTGAGAATGGGAATTGTCGAAATTTTTAATCATTTAAATATATGTATTTAATATATTTTTTCAAATTTGAAGGCATTCAAAATGTAAATTTTTAAATTAGAATATACAATATTCTTAGCTGCGAGCTGATTACCAAATGTTTCAAAATGTAACACGATGTCTACTTTAACTTTTTTTGTTTTTTCTTTCTTTTTAATATATTTGATGTATTTTCAATGTTGAAAAGTCTATCGAACGCTGAGTAATGCCTTAAGTTCTTCAAACAGTTTTGTTGCAATATTTTGATAAACGCTTTGCGCTTGCTGGTCACGATTTGATAGAATTTTTATATTAGGCTTTCGTTTATGTGAAAATTATGTGCAACGTTGTCAGGTTGCTGCTGCCTGCTTTGGTCTCAGCAATATTGGTTCGCACACAGATATACGATATATGTATGTATGTATATATAACGTATACGCGTAGTGGTACTCACACTATTTGCCGGCGGAGAAATTGTAGCCAAAAGTGCCAAAATGACAAACCTGGGCGGCTGACTGCAACTTCTTTGGTTTTGGTTGCTGCTGCTGCTTCTGCTGCTGCTGCTCGGGTCGGGTTTCTTCTTCATCTAGTTGGCCACGTACACGAGCGCTCAATAACAGCACCTAGAATGGCCACGACCGCCATGGCGGCGGACAGAAATCCAAGCACGTAATTTTAAATGGCTTTTACTGGCAGTCAACTTAAACTTTACGCTAGCACACATTAGCTGCTTCTCCTCTCTGTGTGTGTGTGTGTGTGTGTTTGACAGTCTGTAGTAGTAAAGCAGAAAAGACTCGTCGAGTGTTAAATGCAGCTGCCAACTGCCAACAACCAACAACTGCTCTCAGTTCTCCGTTCTCCGTTCTCAGGCAGCCAACGCAGCAAACACGCCCTCGAATACCCAATGGGGCCGTAGGCAATGCGACAGCGAGAGCGTGAATGGCCGCTAACCGCAACGTTAACTGGCGTATTAATTCGACTTTTTCCGCTCAAATCGTATGTGGCAACTGCATGTGTCCTCGCGAAATGATCTATTCGAAGAGTCGTGCACGCTTGACTTTGATTGCATGCATCAGGGATGGAATAGCATCCACTACGAGTGGCAACAGTCGAGGCATCCAGCTGTGGCACGTTCCTGCGCTATCATAATTAATTGCCTCAGCTAAAGTGCTATCTTAAGTAACCGAACAGCACACGACTGCCGGACAAGGATACTATTTTATTTGATGTACATATTATGCGTCTTACACAAAAGATATGCATCTATTGTTGTACAAATAGGATTAACGCTTTGTTAATTGCCAACACAGACTACATGAATATTATTACTAATTACAAATTTTGTGTTATTAGCAGCAAATCAAGCAGAATGCGATTATAGTCGAAATATAATTCGACTGAGTGAAATGAACAACACACTTTAAACCCCTCTGCTACAATCATTAAGTGAGTGTTTTCTCTGGGTGAGTTTAAGCCCCGAAAGTGTAACCTTTTGTTGGCCGTTTAAATGGTATCGGGCTGGCAAGGTTGGCAGGCCGTCAGGCAGGCTGGCTGGCTGGCTGGCAGGCTGGCAGGCAAGTGCATACAAGATCCGGGGATCTGCTGCCTGTCGAGTGCATCATTTGTTATGGCACATACGTGGCCAGACAAGACAATGCCACAGGGTCAGGGACTGCAACTGAGCTACGGCTACGGCTGCAGCAATGGCAACGGCAACGGCAACTGGCTACGTGTTTTAAGGGCACATGCAAAGTGGGCATGTCATGAATTATGAAACGCGGGGTTAAAAGCGAATGCCAAAAAAAATGCACAGCGAATAGTGAAATGGTGAATGGTGAATCGTTGAATCGGTGAATAAAGAGCAGATCGAAATGCGGCTTCAACGTAACGTTTTCGCCACAAGCCGCAAGCAAGCTGCAAGCTGTTACTAGGCAATAGAAAAGGACTATAATTTGAAGGCATTGATATCTGCAGTCAACTGACTGCGGTTGTCTACCGAGACAACGGCGATGGCAGTGGCAAGTCGGCTCTTTGAGCAACGGTTTTGTTGTCTGCGGAACATATGCTCATCAAAAAGAAGTTAATTTCTGTGCTGTTTGTGCATGTGTGTGTGTGTGTATGTGTTTGTGTTTGTCTTGTGTCGACTGACATTAAGCTGCTTGTTTGCACAACATCTCAAAGGACAACGACAAGACGAGCCCTACCATCCAGTCAACCATCCAGCCAGTCAGAGCAGACATCCAGTCAGCCATCCAGTCAGCCAGTCAAGTTCTGTCCATGCGACGTCGACGTCGTACTACATGTGTGTAATCCCAGTGCAACTTGAAGCCAAAGATGGACGCGACAGCCAGAGAAACGAGCTGGAGCTGGAGCTGAAACTGAAACAGAAACAGAAGCACAAGCAGAAGCAGGGACAGTCAACTGAACTTGGTTGCTTCTTTTCTCATGGCTACTTGTTCTTTTTTTCTTTTTTTTTTGTACTTTTTGTATTTTGTGTTATTCTGTGTTGACTGTGCAGTGCCTTTATTATATGTTGCATGTATCCTTAAGGGAAGTTAATTAAATTTACTGACCATGCTATTAAGCAAACAGAGGCTGCTTCTGTTTGTAGACATGACTTGGGCTGCATCCTCCCCCGTCCATTCCGTGCGACAAATATTCCACTGTTGCTGCTGCTGTGTGCAACAAGGATAATACTCAATTAAGCATAAAGCAGCTTGGGTCACATGTGCTTAAGTGTCACAAGCAAATACGCATCTCTCCATCCCAGTATATATATCATATGGCATATATACTATGGAGTAAATGCATTCGCCTTAGCTGGGTTAAAGTTAATCAAAAAGGCCAACGACATCAATGCAGTTCAGCCGTCGATTTTATTATGATTGCGGACATTAATTTGAATTTACTGCGCCATTGCAGCTGCATAAAATAACCATGACATTTCTGACAGCACCCGAAAAAAATCAAGTGCAATAACTGTTCCGGCAATTCTGATAAAATGAAGACATTAAATTAATCGACAAATATATTAAAAAAAGGAATTTGTATTTCTTTTAATTTGTATAGTTGTTCCGACATTTCAGACGTATAATTTAGTTTGTATTAATTTGTGTTAAGAATTAATTAAAATGTATAAAATTTATAATAATAAATCGCAAAGTATGTCAAATCCATTGCTAAGATGTGTTTGAAAATTTCATATTCACAAATCTATATTTATTGGTAACAAACCGCAATCAAATTTAATTTAATGTTTAATTTGGTAATATTTATTTCGCAGATTTAATTTGATTTGTATTCATTTGTAATAAGAATTCAAATATATAAAAAGTATAATAAGTGGCATCAAAATCGCTGAGATGTGTTTGCCAATTTCATATTCACATTTTGAGAAAATAAATTAAAGAGAAAAGTCGAATAAGCAAGCCAATAATTTAAGTTATCTCTCAGTTGGGGGCATCAAGTTAGATGTAATCAGTTTACATTGCGCAGCAAAACTTTTATTTTCAATTTTTCTTAGCACTTTAAACTTTGGGCCCAGCAGCAACATACTATATACGTACTACACTTTACTATACTATATATATATTTTTATTTGTGTGTTTTGTTTATTTTATCTATGCTTCGTTACACACCAGCACACACACATACACACATACACATACACATAGCACATCGCACACACCCTCAACATTCGCATGTTTTGTAGGTGCAGAAGTGGCAGTGTTTCAGTTAGTTCTCCCCTAGTTATCCTTCCTGCCAATGGCAATGGCACTCGTAGTCATCCTGGCATTGGTAACTGGCATTGCCAAAAACCTAAACCGAAACCCGCTCAAACGAACAAAATTCTACTTACGACTAGAATTGGCCATTTGTGCAATTGCTTTGCCTGAGTGAACTTGCCTATTTTGGCATGACGATGCCAACAGCAGCAGCAGCAGCAACAGCAACAGCAGCAGCAGCGACTGAAAAGAGTTGCTACCCGCCAAAAAAGGGTTCTTGAATGCTGTTATCATATGGTCAGTAGTGTGCTATGTTCCACGACGAGCTGCTATTTGAGTTGACTCCTCTGTTCCTTGTATCTCGCAAAAAGTTAACTCAACTGAACGTTCAGAGTGGATGGAAGGGAAGGGATGAGAAGGGTGCAAAAGTGAAATGAGAATGCGAATGCGAACTGACGCTTACTGCTGACTGCTGACGCTGACTGCTGTTTATTTAAATATGCTCACACAGTGCTCCACACGTGCACACCTGTGTTCTCTCTTTCCCCCTTCTCTTCTCCTCTCTGTGTTTGTATTGGGTATTTGTCTGGCCCACGCCCACTTAAAATACTCGCCCTTCTTTTGCGATGCTTCCATGAATTATTTAGTTTGCACTGCGCTCCAGTGAAAGTTACTTGAAAATTTAATTTCAAAAATTTTTACTTGATTTAGTTGTGCGAGTCGAGTATCTTTTTGCTCCCTTAGAACCAAATGGGTTAGTCGCAACAGAAAAAAAACACAAAAAAAAAAGAAACCTCGCAAAGAAGCAAATGCATTTTTTTGTAAATAAATAAAAACCGGCAAATGAGATAAAAAGCAAGAACTCAGTTTATGCTCTTGCTGCTGTTGCCTGTTACAGAAGTTGCAAAATTTATTTAGGAAACAACTGGGCGCAGTCTCTTAAGTGGACAACGCTAAGATACCCTAAAACTAAGATTTACAAATTAAAGTAATAGCCAGAAACTTGAAATTAATGTTATCGACATATCACAACATACAGAAACTTTCAGAACATTGGAAATGCTGAATCGCGTAGCTCGCTAAGTGACAGAATTACATTTTCTGCAACTCAAACATTCAACTTTATTAACTGTACAGGGTAGAAGAAAAATCGATGAGGGTAGCATAAAGTTGTTGATGTTGAGTGCATCGACAGGTAAATAGAATATACGTTTTGCAGATAATTTGGCATGTGTATAGTATAAAGAGCTAAAGCCAAATAGATGATTATGCAATTGCCCCGAAATGCCAAAATTCTGTGTGTACCACACAAAAAATTAAAAAAGAAAGCCAAAACATACACAAGTCTGTGTGTGTGTGTGTGTGTGTGTTTGTATGTATAGCAGTGCCAACTTAAGAGTCCCCATTGTCTAGGCTGGTGTTTGGTTAAGAAGACATGGCCGTGACAAGCCAACGTAAGTATTCAACAGCCACACACAGAAGGGATGGGAGAAGAGACTTCAGGCAACGACAGCTCGACAGCTTTTGTGTATTAAAATTCAATTTTAAAACGACGCATGATGTAAAAGCGTGTTTGTGTTTACGCTGGCTAAACAGAGAGACAGAGAGACAAAAGCTACAAGGCAAACAAACACGAGCCAAATGATGTAAGAATGTCAACTTCCAAGAGGCATTTTCTGCTCTCTCTCTCTCTCTCTGTAAATTAAAAATGCTAATAGCAACTAACGTTTTTTATGCACTGCAATTTGTCTTTATAAATCATACACAGCCTTTTTCAAAAGCATGCTGTTTGCCAGTTGCCTTTAAGCCAGATCGAAATGAAGTGTCTACTCGAGTACGCTGCCATTAAGCTGGGGCAAATGTAAACGCAGCCATATCGTAGTACGAACTCTTGTGCATAATAAGTCTGCGTTTTGAATTGAAATTCAATTAAAATGACGCAGCAGCTGCTGCTGCAGCACTACGCATAATGAGTTGACGTTCAGATGAAGCTCTAAATGGTGAGCTCTATATGTGCCCTGGGCACATTTATGTTACATACATCAAAGGGATAGTTAAACAGTTTTTGCTAAACCCAAGCCGCTAACGGAGATACTCCAAGGGAGCCAGCAGCTGGAGCCCAGTCTGCGGCTGTTTACCACTAATTTGTTTACCTTGTGACTTCGCATATGGCTCAATAATGTGCCTGGAGCCATGCGAGTTGCCTGCTGTTGATGCTCATATTTCAGCAAGTTCAGCTGCAATGACTCTTCACTTCAAAAGGTGTGTGTCAGGTTTTTGAAATTTTAAATACTCTGTGTTGGAAATTGGTTTCGCATTACTCAACACTGCCGTCATCATCATCGAGAACTTACACTGATTCCCAGTTGCCTCGTGTGGTGCATGGCAGCGTTTCCTCCTCCCGCTGCGTTGCTGCCTCCGCCACTTCAACTTCCAGCAACCGGTTGGAGGTAGAAAATACCTGTCTTCAAAGTGAATGTTTTCAAAGATGTGAAAATATGTGTGCTAAATTATTAAAAATGTTTTTGGCAGCACATCCTGTTAGTGAACGCAGACACTTTTCATACCCGTCCCAAACCGAGATCCGGACCCAGACCCGGATCCAAAAACCCGGACAGATGCTGTCGTTGCATCGTTGACGGGCACAAATATTTTCAAATAAATTTTTCAAATGCCTTGCACATAACGCACACACACACACACACACACAGAGAAAATCATCTGCACATCTTCTTCTTTATCTTCGTCCTTAGTACCTTGGTGTCCTTAGTGTGCAGGCCACAGCTTCTGTCCATTGGTATTCCAGGTGAAGGTCAAACGGCATTCCAGCAGTGACTACAACGGCATCTCTGCCGCATAGCAGACTTGCAACAATTTTATGCCGCTTAAATTCTAAACGAACACTTAGCAGCCATTTGGTTAATTTTCTTATTTTTTGTTGTTGTTTTTTTTTTACCGCATACTCTTCTCTCGCTCCAAAGCAGCAGCTGCTCAACTCTTAAAAATTTAAGCAGCTCTTGGCAATGTCTTGGAAAGCCAGTTAAGTGTACTTCCCAGCTACATTCTTGACACAAAATAGTCGATATTTTGAATGATGATTTAGATTGCCAGCAAAAGTATTTAATTTTGTGCAACACATTTCAATTAGAGTTTCATTTAAGTTCATGTGCTCTGCCCTGTAATTGCCAGTTCAAGTTGCCTCGCATGCATAGAAAAGTTGGCGTAGCTTCAAATTGTTAATTGTATATAACAAAGTTATGAGTTTACAGCCTTGTTGTTCTCTCTCTCTCTCTCCACTGCCCAGTTCTTAGTAGACGCTCCTTTTATTTTGGGTTGAGCTTGCCAACGGCTGATCCGTCTTGACGTCGACGCTGTGCCAAGAAATTTTAAACCAGTTCAAACAAGGTTCAAAACAAGCAATAAACAAAAAACACAAAACAGCAAAAACAAAAACAAAACAAAAAAAACAAGCGAGTGGAAGCAACCAAACACGAAATAAGAGACATAAACAAGCGTAAAGCAGTTTGAGTCGACAAAAAAAGAACAAAGGAGAAAACATGAAATAGAAGCGAACTAGGTGTGCACTTAAATGGCTAAAGAAATGCGAGCGGAAACACATAAAGCATGGTCGGAGGAAAGCAGGACTGCGCTGAACTCTTTTCTCCTTTCTTCTCGGTTGGCGACAAACTTCCGCTGTGCAACTTTATGGCGGCGAATGCCAAGGAAAACGAGAATCTAAATAATGTATACGCAGAACCAGATTTAGAAGAAAACGGTACAAAATGGACACCAAAAACAGAGAACAGAGAACATTCTTAAGGTAAGCTCTTGGTATAGATACAGATTTTTGGCCACCTTTGACAGCTAATTAGATTCTACCGTATTACGTATACGTAGAGACAGATTTAGAAAAAAAATGCTATAAAGTGGACACCAATAACATTTTCCACCAAGAGCATTTTCAAGGCAAGCTCTACGTATATATCCAGATTTTTTAAATCGAAATGGTCACCTTTGTCATAGCCCCGTCAATATTACGTATACGTAGAACCAATTTTAGAATAATATGGTATAAAATACATACCAAAAACAGGAGCTTTTTAAGGCAAACTCTGTGTATAGATCCAGAATTTGAAAATTAAAATGGTCACCTATGTATGTCATAGCCTCGTCAATATTACGTATACGTAGAACCAGATTTTCAAAAAGATGATACAAATTGGACACCAAAAACAGAGGAAATTTGTAAGGCAAACTCTGTGTATAGATCCAGATTTTTGGCCACTTTTGACAGCTAATTAGCCTCTCCAATATTTAATGACCAACTGCCAATTCATAACCAAAATAACACCTTAATGAATATATAAAATGCAGTCGGATTATCTGGCTTTTTATGACATTCATGGAGTCAATAAAAACCAAAAAGTGAAGAACAGAAAGAACATGACATACATAAGTACGTAGCATTAACATGCGATAAGCCTATAAGCGAATGAGCGTAGAGGAATGCAGGAATATATGCGAGTAATGAAATTAACAAGTGTATTTCCAGACGAAGGCGGAAAATTGCCACAACAGCATCGAATGATGTCAACAACATTTAACAATGCCAAACAATTGCTGTACGACAACAGTAACAAGAATCCAGCTATATGCTGTGCATTAACGTTTAAATTACCGTTAAGTTGGGCACACGGCTTACTGCCTGCAATTCATTTGTTGCCTCTGATATGCAGCAGCAGCAGCAGCAGTCGAGTGAAAGGTAGGCTCCTCTTGGCTATATGACACAGGACTCGCAGGACTCGCATTACTCTTCCAATTGGCGGCGGCCCTTTTGCCAGCTTCTTGCACTCGCACTCACACTCTCTCTCGTATTGCCAGTTTTGTGGGTGTATGTGTGTGTGTACTCGTATTTATGCCGCTTTTAGCGTAAATGAGTGTAAGCTTGACTACAGTCCAGACATTCTTGTTTGCCATTGTTGCCTGTCGTTTGTCGCTTGTCGTTTGTTGTTTGTCGTCTCTCTCTGTCTCTCTCTCGGTTGCCGCCTGTTTTTGTTGTCGCTATTGCTTGTCGCCTGTTGTTGATTTTAAATCTGTACACTGATAATGGCAATAACAGGCCGACAACGAGACCGAGCATGGGCATTTTTTGGAGCCTGTTCAACTTTTGTACACTCGCAAAATAAGTGTAAACTACACTTTGTGCCACTTTACATATTAATGCATATTTTGAACATCACAAAGTAAATAATAAAAATGTGAAACGCATGCCTTTATCGTTGATAAAAACTGCTAATGGTCGCATTTAAATGTTGTACTTGGAACGTCGGTTTTCCTCTCATTTACGTTTCATTTACTGCACCATTTTTGGTCGTTTGTGTCGAATGTTTTTTGCCGAGTGTAGTCACTTTAGCAAATTGCATGGGGCAATGGACTGCATTATCAATTGTGCTTTCCAAAACAGCGAATGCGACAGCAAACGCACCTCAGCACATTTATGGAGAACACAACAAAACAAAAAAAGCATTTTACTATATAACAAATATCAAGCGATTCCAAAAATAAAAAGTGTTATAGACAGAAATTTGAGTACGCCATTTCAATTGTGGAAATTGGCATTTTCAAAAGGAAATCATTTATTTGCATAGCCCGTGAAATGTTTGTTAATTTGTGTTATGATTGAATATAGTTTCGTATATAAATAAAATAAAATATAATGTCACATAAGCGAGTATTACTTTAGGAATGTATTAAACTCCGAAATATATATACAATTTGTTTGCGGCTTTCGGCTTAAAAGTTCGACTTGAAAATGAAATGAGACCTGAAGGTTATAACATAGTAATTTTGGTTGAAGACCAAGACAACATTACAATATGGCCGATTACATAGAAACAAAAAAGCGACTCCAAAAATATATAGAGTTATAGTGAGAAAATCTAATACGTCATTTCAATTGTAGAAATTTGAATTTGCCAATGGATTTCGTTTATTTGCATAGCCCATAAAATGTTTGTTAATTTGTGTTATGCTTGAATATAGTTTCATATATAAGTAAAAGCAAGTAAAATAAAAATGGCACACAAGCGACTTGCACTTCCGGAATATACTCAACGCCATTTTGTTAGCGGCTTTCGGCATAAAAGTTCGACTTGAAAATTTAATGAGACACTACTAACGTTTTAACGAAGTGATTTCGTGCAAGGGCCAAGACAACATTTTATTTCACCATGTCTGATTACCCCTACCAGACACATATACATATTATATAACACATATATGTCTGTGTATATGTAGTTCTTGCACACGCACAAACACAACCACGAAGTCGTAAAAAGAGTTTTATGTTATTTTTATGGTGATGACAATTGAGTTTGCGTTTTTGCGTTTGTTTGCTTGCCACTCTTGTTATTGTTGTACTATACTCAACATGCATTTATGCACATATTCAGCATAAGGGCAGCACACACACACACAACATACTCAACTCCTCCACTTACAAGACGACACCCTCCCTGATGCTGTCAATGTAGCTTCGCATCGCAATGCAAGTTTATTCAAATATTCGTTTTTGGTTAAAGACTCGTCAGGCGAAGTGCACAAATGTGAGTGCGAGTTGCGAGTTCTACTTGATTCAGTTCACAGTTGTTGCCGCGCGCGCTTTTTTTTGGGCAACGAGCTCTGTAAAATGCAAGTGTCAAATTATTGGCTGTAGTGAAATCCACACAAATTCGATACACTTCAAGTGCACTTGCCGCCAGCTGCCGAAATTTGTACTTCACGAGTCGGAGACTCCCCAAAACGGAACAGCACAGAACAGAACAGAACGCTATGCACCTGCGGTCGTTTTGGTCGTTGGTTCAATTCGTTGCGATTTTATTCGATCTGCTCGTTTTGCTATTATTCTCGTATAATAAACGCTGCTGGCGGCATCGCCGAGGTACTTTTCAAATAGAAATCAGCCAGTCGACGTTACGCTGCCAACTGCAAAGAGTAAAAAAGTAGCAAGTAAGAAAGCTACACTCGAGTGTCCTCGACAGTGAGATACCCGTTACGCTTTCTGAATAAAAATGAAACAGCACGGTATTATCATTTATGTTAAATATACCACATTAATAATGCGAAAAAATACTAAATATATCACTGAAGTGATAACAAATATACATTTTGGAATAATTCAGTATTTTTTGGCATATTTTTTTTGATCTATTTAACTTATACGAATAATGATCTAACAAGTGTGTCAAAAAATAATAATCCTATAGTTTTTCAGATCTATGTGTTCAGATGGACAAACGGACAATGCTGATCAACAATATATGTACATACCCAGTTAGAAGAAGTTCCTTCTCATATAATACCCTTCTATCCCAAGGGTAGTGGGTATAAAAAGGAAGCATTCATTCAACGAATGAATTGAAACATTGAAATTTAGTGCTAGCTTATTACACTATCCACTACAACTATTTTGTGGGTTAATGCAAACAGAATTAACAAATGAGTTATCACTTCTAATTTGCTACTCTCTCAACTAATGGACTTTAGGATAATCGAAAATTAGTGTAACTGCTTTGAAAGGTCTTAAGTGGATTTCTACATTAAAGTTGCAAAGCATCCACAATTTGTTTCTGATACATAAAGGAGGTGTGTGAGTGTGTTTGTGTGTGTGTGTGTGAGTGGGGTTTAACAATGCCCTTGCCCAGACTGTGCTCATATGTGGTTTGTACAAGTAGTTTGTTGCTATCAGAGACGATGAGGCTGTGTAACCATTTTGCTCTCAGTATGATACGAGTATTCTATGGGATTGTCTGCAGTTGATGTCATTGTCATTGACAGTGCCAACTGTGTGTTATCTTATGTCGTCTGTACGCGTGTGTATGTGTGTGTGTGTTTGCCACATCTTGTTCTGCCAGTTGCCACAAGCAACATGCCCCTTTTGCAGGACGCGTCGTGTGCTTGCTTGCAACACTTTATTATTATCTATTTAACTCTGAACTTACTTCGAAGCACTCTAGAGTTTTTTGGACTAGTTCTTTTCTCTTCATTTTTTGGGGGTTTTACTACATTACTATTGATTTTACAATTGCTTTTGTAAAATAACGAAATTAATGAAATGCTCGAGTGTGTGCTAGCTTTAAAGGGCAGAGCCAGCTTGTAATTTAAACTGAGCAAGTTCAGAGTGGGATTGGTAATGAACTCGTCATACAAGTATCTGTGTGGTAGAAGAACAGATACTTTCCGACTGTTTGCATGCTTGTGTGTGTGTTTACCTTTAGCCTCGTTTGCCTGACGCCTTGGCCAACAACGGCAACAGATTTGAGAGAGAGAGAGAGAGAGCAGGCAAAAATAAGTTAACATGTCGGGCGTTGAGCCACTTTGACAACCTACAAATGTGCAGAATAACGGGATACACATCAGCCACAACACAACACAACACGTCTGACATGCACACAAGCCTTGCATAAGGATACAAGAGAGAGAGAGAGAGTGTGTGTGTGTGTGTTGAATGTGTGTGTGTGTGCTGTGCTGTGAGTGCACAAGTATGTACTGAAGAAAAATGAAAACTTTTTAAAAGTCATATTCCCCGTGCACCGCTCACAAAGTGTTTTGAACTTTAGAAACAATTTTGATAAAGATGCAGCGAACAACCTGAAGATGCTGTCAGCTTGGCTTACACTGAAAAAAACAATTTTATAATTTACAACTGAAAAGAAAATATATTAAATTTTTAGATATTTATATTTATTTTTTTCATTTTTTTTTTAATAATCATTCCCTTTTCTTGGTTTTGTATTACACCTGACCAATTCTTTACTCTCTCTCTGCTGGCAGCTTTTGTCAGTGCATTTAGTCAGCCACAAGCACATGGAGAATGAGATTCACTGTGTCTGCTGGTCATGTACGTAATTAGAAGTTTTGCTGCTAGCATAAAGTTAAAATGCAGCCCCGGCAGCACAGTGAATATAGTAGTAGAAGAATATGAGAACTTTTCATCTTCTCCCACTACATTTTGCTTACAACGAAATCTTTAGAAATGGCAGAGAACTGAGTGAAAATAAAAGACTTACATCTGCTGGCACAGCAAAAGGGAGCTAGGGGTTAAACTACAAGTGAATGGCTAAAAACTTGAATGCATTTGGTCTTGGACCAGCATCAGCTTACATCTGATATTCTCCAACATATACATTCACATGTATATACGAAGTTGCCAAAACAACCTCAATTGTAGTGACCGTAATGCAATTATGAACACAAAGTTAATAGTATTTTACATGCGTGTCATAAAGTATAATTATAAATTAATTTACAACTTTACACACTGTGGGCGTCAGTCGGAACTTTAAAGTCATTTCATATGCATATACATTGGATTGCATTGTATTGCAATGTTGTCGGAAGCGTTATCGTCATGTTGTTATTATTATTCGACATTCCTTTGGGGCTAATTATGTGAATTGTTTGTGCAATGCTACCTGAAATCACAAGAGTTAAATATATGCAGCACAACCTCGCTCTCTCTATATTTCTCATTACGCAGCCCAATGTCAACATTATTTAAATGACAACACGTTGGTTATGTTTGTCTGTGTGTTTTGCGTTTTTTTTTTTTTGCCATTTTTATTTTGTGGGTGTTGCTGCTGCTGCCGCACAAATACATCATACGCCTCGTTAGCCCACCAATTAAAATTCAATTGTAATTTTTTTTTTTTTATATTTTTCTATATTTTTTCACAGAAATTCTCATCAAAATATCAAATTACGTACAATAATAGTTGTTATACGTTGAAAATGCCTTCAGTTTATACTTATACAAGAATAAAATAACGTTTCTAATTATGCCGGTTGTCGGTTGTCTTTTTCCATCTTTTATCTTCTGGTTGTTTGCTGTTTTCTTTTTTTATATTTTTTTTTGTGGTTTGTTGCTATTGTTGTATAATAACAAAATAAACTAATACTAAATACAAAAACCTCATTTCTTCTATAGGCATTTATCCTAATTAATTTGCGATTTTCATATTTGTAAATCAATTTTTCTTTATCTTTATTATACTTGTATTATTTTCTAAATGTCGTTTTTCTTTTATATTTTTTTTTCGTTTTTTTTTCATGTTTTTCTTATCAAAATTTAATATAGAGATTGACAAAAAGCCGCAACAAACAAGCCATAATAATAATCAATAATAAATTGTTATACTTTCCATAGAATATACAATATGACGGCAAAATATGCTAATTTAATTAAATTCTATATTTGCAGAATTTGCAGAATATCAACTGATAAATGATTCAAACATATTTCGCTTGCTCACTGCAATGCAAGAAACGAATTTACATTTGATAAAGAATAAATTATAGCAATTACTTCGGTTACTGTTATTATTCATTTATCAGAACCTATATAAATCAGCTCACATACTTGTATGCGTGTGTCTGTGTGTGTGTGTGTGTGTTTAGCAGCTCCACAAAGTGAAAAAAAACGAGATTTGCTTTAAGAATAAGCGTAAAAATACGCAAACATCAATTGCACATCAATAATAATAAACGCTGACAATTAGATTTTTGCTATTTGCTATTAGCTAAGGGTTCATTTTTAAGTTAAGTGTTTTTTTTTTGGTTTTTGTCTGTTTTTCATTTTATATATATTTTTTTTGTTGCACAAGCGTTAAAGTAGCCATTGTTTTTTTTTTGTTTTTGAATTTGTTAGCATTATTACTGTTTGCTTTTTTATTTTAATGTTATTCTCCTTTTGATTTACATACATACTTATTGTAAATGTATTTTTAGTTTACCTGTGTCGAAACTTTTCTTTAATTTTGATATCAATTTCGCGACTTACTCGTAGTATGTGTGTGTGTACAATTTAAATCCATTCCCATATCAATTCATTTAGTTTCAATTTATATCAATTAATTTAATTCATACGTGTATGCATAGGCTTACTTACATTTCAAAAAAAGCTAAATTAAGATCTTTATAAAAAATCTGTGTAAATCACCATTTGCTGCTGACCCAAGAAAATCGCTTTGCCTGTCGTCCCTTCTCTTCATCACCAACTACTTAACATGGTTTCCTGTTTAACTCGTATCATAGTAAATATCCCAAAATAATGTACCAAATGTGTTTTTTAACGCTAGTTTTGTGCGTCGAACAAGTCAAATCATCATCATCTGGCTTATATCTCGAAATTCTTCAAATCGAAGTGAAGTGAAGTGTCTAAAATTGTTTTAACTTTTTATACAGAATGCTGTGCCTTAATGGTAGATGCTTTGCATGCTCCTCTACTCTATATATGTTTTCTTTTGAATTCTTATTGCCTAGTACATTCACAACTTTTACATATATAGTTTGCAATAAATTTTTGTTTCACATATATATATTTTACATACTTATATAGTCTGCCATCATTTCATATCATGTATGTTTAACTTTTAATTAATATTTTCATATTTTTTTTAGTTTGTTTTTTTCTTTTGTATTTTTTTTTTTTTTGCTTGCAATGTAGTGTGTTTCTTGTATACGATTTGATTTAACATTAATCTAATTCATTTTACTAAACTATACACAAAAACTTGATTTATTGCTGCGCTTAATCGCTACACTTAAACGAAATGTTTATGATGGTTTATTTTGCCTAAATCATAGTTCAAAAAATATCGCAAAGCATTATGCAAACGAAAACTTAAAGAGAACAAAACAATTTTTCCATTACATTATTAATTCACACATTTTTGTATACCGTTTTATTACTAAACTGTAAATCTATAGAAAATGCTCAGAGATTATGCTCTGATGTTTTCTCATCTGCCTTGGATTTTATTTGTTTATATTTGTTTCTGTTTTTTTTGTGTATATATACGAATTGTCGTCTCGTTTACACTGCTTTGTTCTAGACAATAAAATATATTCAGTGTTTGTTTTCCATTTTAATATTAATTTCTTTTTACTTTGTAGTACTCTCTAGACTCACATTTAGCGTTTCTTAAAATTCGTACTTTATTAACTTTACAGTTAGCTTACGTATGACTTGTAGACAATATAATATCGTTTGCCAAATGGATAATTCGACTAATTTTACAGTCAAAAATGAGTTTTACAAGCGCGCAGACTCAACCAGAATGTTAAATATCAAATGAATTTAACTGACGTTGGAATAAATTGATATTTTCGATTTAGGGGCTTTAATGGGCTTATCAATACGCTGAAGAGTATTCGAATGCAAGTTTTTAATATGGAATATAATATATGACAATTTCTAATTTCTTTTTCTTTTCATTTTGTTTTTGGGTTTCGTTCCTTTTTACATAATTTAATTTTTACCTTTGTTGCAATTGTTGCATAAACGCGGAACACCTCGTTGACCAGTCTTTTATTTTGTTTAACTTTTTACACAATTAAATTTAAAAATTTTGGTTTGCTTGACTTTTAAAATACGTGATTCATCATTATGTTTGCGTACAATTTGAATTTTCAGTTGTAAAATACATACATATGTAAGTATATATGTATATATATATATATATATATGTGTGTGTGTGTGTATGTGTATGTGTGTGTCTATATATTTCATAGTTAGACTCCCATATTATTATATTCTAAATGGGGTTTATTAGATTTTTCGATCTAGTTTTTAAAGATTCTCAATACAAAATATTCCTTCTTTGGGTTTCTTTCTTATTTGGGTTTTTTGTTTTTATTTATTTTTTGTTTTGGTTTTTCTGAAAAGTTACACTAAACTGATTGAAGCATTTTTGACACATCGTACACGTTTTTGTTCTTTTGGAGTTATTTAGACTTTATAATTATATTATCATCATAATCATATTCAGTGCATTTGCTTAAGTTTTGTTCTCGCATGGAAGCCAAAAGAGATTTTTTGTTTTGTAATGGATAATTTGATTTTGAATGGAATATATATTTTTGTTGATGATTTTCTGTTCAGTGTGAGTGTTTTGTATATGTTTTAGTTGTTACACACAGCATTGGAATAACAAGGAGCATGGTTATTTATTTTTTTTGTTTTGTATGATTGAGTGTCAATATACAATAGTTGTTGTTTACCTTCATGCTATGCCTTGTTAATCAAAAATAACTGTGCCTAATTGAAGACAGACGTTAGCAATATCTTCTCTGGATCACAGAATTTCTCATCACACAAACCACAATGCTCGAATAGAATTATTTTTTATACTCGTACTCTGTCTCGATGTATTTTAACTGTATACTTTGATGTCATGTTCACTTCTGTCATTAGGGTTGGAGAAAAGGAACTTGTTTAATGTATTTTGTTAAATCAAATAAAGAAAAACAAATTCATAACTTTTATATGTTTTTATTTATTAAAAATAATTAATAATAATCAATTTGTAAACAAGACGAAATGGTAAATTAAATAATAAGCAGCACATAAAAACTAAGAAAACTATCAGCACATACGAATACGAATCAAAATTATAAAATAATGGTTGACATTGTCCAAAAAACATTTTCATTACAATTTAAGGAGATTTTCGTGAAGTTTACTAAATATTCTTAATGCGTTCTGCTGAAATTGAATGAATTTTGCTCTTTGGAATACATTTATAGTAAATAAAAAAAAAATTAAAATAGTAAAATGATTACATTTAATGAGGCACATAAAGAAGAATTTAGTTAAATTTAGTCTGAAAAACAGAAAAATGAGCGTAAGAATTTGTTCAAGGAGAAGAAAAAAAATGCTCGTAATACTTGTCATCACAAAACAATGGTGAACTTTCTAAATACAAATTAAATAATCATCAAACTAGTTGTCAACAATAAAAAAATTTGTAGCGCCAGATTTTGTATTTATGCATTTTTTAAATAAGCTTGGCAATTCACACAATAAAATCAACCTATACAACAATTAAATTACAAATTTAAATTATATTTCTATATTAATTTAATTAAATAATGTATGAAAATATAAGCATTTGATTTATTGTTTAAAACATATTTTGCACTTGTATTTGTTTTGTATTTTGTTATTGTTGTACCTAAGCCAGTATGACATATGATTTGAATTAACTTTAAATCTTGGTATATGTGTCCAACATATTTAATTTTAATTTTAGTTTCTTATATTTTTTTTGTGTTTTTTTTTTTGTTTTTATTTTTGTTATTTATATAATCCCTTTTTTATTTTTGTTTTGGCAGTGTTTACAATATTTGTTGTTCTCGCTACAAACAAAACAAAAATATGTACACGTATTTTTCTTTACATATATATTTCTCTTTTTATCTGTTTTTGTGCTTCATAAGTTCTTGGATGACGATTGCCTTCTTTGCTCAGTTTTACTCTTTGTTGCTGCACTAAATTAAATTGCTTAGCTTTGGTAAAATTGTACAATATTTGTTTTGTCAATTAATTAAATGCATATGGAAATAAAAGTATGTGTGTGTGTGTGGATTACCTAATAATTAAAAGAAAAGCAAACTATTCCAAACATTACAATTAATTGAAAAAAAATATGTATAAACAAGGGCAGCAACATGAACCTTCTTATGGATGCTTTGCTTGTGCTCTGCTGTGGTGTGATGTATGCATAGTCTCCTCTAAGAGTTAGAGTTTTATACCAGTTAATCTCCCGGTGTTTTGCATATTGCATGTTGCATGTGATGATGGCACACAGTTGATTTTCAGCTCTCTATATTTATACTTTCGATTTAGATCTCATTTCACATATGGCGCTTCATGTGCAGAGCCAAATGATCTGAGCGCGAGAAGCAGCGATCGCAGTTGCGGCACTTGAACGGTTTGGCTCCGGTGTGTTTTCGATAATGTCGAGTCAGTTCATCGCTTCTGGCAAAACGCCACTCACAGCCTTCCCAAGAGCATTTGTATGGTTTTTCACCTGTAATGAGACGAAGAGAGAGATTCTTATTAATACAAGTATTCGTACTACAGTCAAGTGTGCTCAAATGTGAGATATCCATTAATCATTTTACCAAATAATATACTACAAAAAAAAACGTAAAATATACCAAAGGCCATATTTGGTATATCATTTGAATTGTCAACCAAAGCAGCTAAGTCCCGAGTAGGCGTAAATTGTCAAAGAGAATTTCTTAATAAATAACTTTTTACATTTTCCGATCGTTCTTAAATTCTCAGGAATCATAAATACTATAGTTATTATACCAAAAATAATAGATCTATCTCTTATAGTTTCTGAGATCTAGGTGTTCATACGGACAGACAGACAGACAGACAGACAGACAGAAGGACATGGCAATATCGTTTTGACTGTTGACGTTGATCAAGAAGAGCTTATGGGTGCCTCTTAGATACATTTTCTGCCCTATGAAGCTCCTTACAAACTAGTCGAGTAAATAAATATTTATGAATACAGTTTCGGGGACTTTAAAAATATTTAACAAATTCTTTGCTGAGTATAATTAAACCTTTGCATACAATTGGGATGCGAGGAATATTTCTTTGGAGATTGCTTTATTCATGCTGTACCATTGTTTGCCCAACAAAATATGCATGAACTGAAGCCAGAGTAAACAGAAGAAATACAGTGCACAAGGCTAGGCAAACACACAAACAACGTAAATTGAAAATAATTAAAAATGAAGAACTAAAAACGAGGCAGGCAGCCGGAGCAGTGGCTAACATCGATGCCAGGGAAAACGATGTGCCAAAACGCGTATTTCTTTTGCCAACATTTTTGGTGCGTGCCAAAAGCCTCAAAGGATGCGGGAAAATCAGCAGCTAAAGCGCAAAAAGCCAACCAGAGATCCAGCTCTCGACCAGACCCAGCAAAAGCAGTTGCTGCCAGGCAGGCAGTCAGGCAGTCAGGCAGGCTGCCTAGTCGAAAAAGGAAAAGGAAATGCAGAAGTTGTAATTTCACACAAAAGTATAAAACCTAAAAGTGCGCAAAAGAATGGAACACAGCACAGCACAGAACAGCACAGCACAGAACAGCACAGCTGTGCCAGCAACGCAAAAAAAGAAAGAGAAAAAATGGCAAAATTATTTGAGTTTAAAAGACAAACAGCAGCCGAGGCAGGAAATTGCCGCGTTGCCGTCGTCGTCGACGTTTGCTACTGTTGGAGCGAAAGCAAAAGCATAGGAAAAATGGAGCCAGATAACCGACAAAGTAGACGACTGCCAAGAAAAATGCATAAAGCTGAGTGGAAAACTTTGTAACGCACACCACAGCAGCTTAACATATACACACAGACACACACACACGGACACGCATAAAGAGGGACACACATTCGCACGGCTTAAGACTTAATGCATGCGGAAATGTGTGATATTTCCGTGCTCAATTTCACATTATGCACTTGCGGCCAACTTGGTGAAACAAACGACCAAGGCAACGGCCCAGCTTCGAGTCCAACGCTAGCCAACGTTAGCCAACGGCTAACGGCCATCAGCCAAGAGCAGCGGCAAACAGTCAACTGTCGACTGGCGTTCTCTTAATTTCCATTTGTTTACTCTTGGTCCATTGCTTAAATGAGAAGCGCTGTCCAGCGGCGTCGGTGCAAGATAGGAACATTTCTATCCTCTGTATGTGTGAGTGAATGTGTGGGAGTAAGTGAGTGTATGTGTGTGTGTGTGAGTGTCCTGCCACTTGCACTTTGGCATGTTGTCAGAACTGTGAGCGAGAAATCGAAGCAATGGCTATAAATAAAATGGCTGCCCGGAAAATACAAACACTTCTATGTATATATAAGTGTGTGTGTGTGTGTTTGTGTGTGCGTGTTTGTATGTTTGTGTGGTTGGCTGGCTGTTAAAATGCTTTGGCTTTGACTTTTGGCATTTTTTCGAACGCCTTTTGGCTCTGGGCTGTGTAAATCAGCGTCAATTGCACAAAGTGCAGGTCGCACAGATACAAATACGACCCAGGAGTCTCGTATTAAAGTGCATTTCAGCAGCACACATACGAGCACTGTCCTCTCTCTCTCTCTTTCTCACTCACTTTTGTGCACATGCGAGATAAAATATCCACAGAAACAGAGAAACCGCTTGGGCTATTTGGCAAGCAAATGCAACTGAATCGAAAACGAATCGCAATCGCAATCGCAAAACGCTGAGCTGATACCCATTTTGGGGTTAGCTTTGCTGGCGGTCGCTATGCAAGAGATTTTAATTGTTTGCCCAGCGCCACTGTGATTGAGTTTGCCCTATAAATAGGTTACAATGTTTGCCAAACCTACAATAGAACGCCATCGCGGCGTATACTCATTTCTTTTTTGTTGGCATCAAGTATTCGACCCACTACACATAGAATTCTTAATCAATGCGATCATATTTAAAGCAATAAATTGTATTAAAGTTTGCTGCTTAAAAGACATTTCGTTCCATTGTCTTGTGGTCGCTCTGCCTCTCTCTCTCTCTCTCTCTCTCTCTATTGTGTTGCAACCGCAGTGTTAATTTATTGAAGGGAATATAGTTAAAATTTAACCCCGGCTATACATCTCAATACCCACACGTACACGCCTTTCTTACACTGTTGATAGTTTCAGTTGCAGAAGTGTGCTTATAAATTGTTTCAGACCGAGAGCAGCTAAAACTGCAGCCGATAGCGTCGGGAGTAGCTGCTTAGCACAGAAAGACAGAGAGAGAGAGAGGGAAAGCCAGTTAATATTTTATAAATTTTGCTAGCGTTGGATTTTAATGTAAGCGGCCAATAGAAAAGAATGCTCCGCCGAGACATGCAACGAATGGGGTAGAAGAAACAGCGCTTTGGTATTCCTTTCATTGCATGCTATTCCTTAACTTTTCTTTCTTTTATGCCCTGTGTGCCTGCCTTGGCTTGACTTGGCTTGCGTTGCCTTCTCGGCTTCTCGGCTTCTGCACTCAACACAATTTTTATGGTCTGTTTGCGTCTTTTCACTTGATTGCACTTGTAATCTTTTCTTGGCTGCAACACTTACCTAACCCCCTACTCCCTCTTTCTCTTCAGCCAAGTATCTGTGAAGGCCTCGTCGTATTTTCAGCTGAAACGCTTAACTAATTGAAATCTTTGGCTCACTGTTCGCATTTAATGGCAATGCGAAAAGCCCTATTATCGATACTAAATGGTAATGTAGCATGGCCATCATATCAATCTGGTCTGGCATTAAATCTACAACTGTTTATTGCTTTTAACAAAAAGCAAAAAAAATACGATTTAATCCCTGGCTCAAAATTACGATCGCTTCTGTGAGTAAGGTAAAAAGCATTTCCATTTCAATAAAAAAACGGCACTCATAAATGCACGATTGGTCACGCTAATCCTGTCGTAAAATATACACACATTTTTGAGTTGGATCGCTTAATTGTTTGACTAACTAAATGCATGCAAATTGAAAATAGCAGACAGCAGCAGCAAAATAAAATACGTTGCAAACGCTTTCGAAAATCCCAAATCAACTTAATGTATACACCCAACACAGTTCCAGCCCAAACCTAAGCCCAGTCCCTAGCTCAAGTCAGCAAGGCATTTGGGTATTTAAATAATAGGTAGTCATTAATTATTCGCATGGTCCCGGCTACCTTTTTAGCGCGACGAAATTAAAGCAGCGGCTCTAATCAAATTTTTCCCTTAATTTGAGAAAAAAAAAGTATACGCAATGTATTACATTTTTCTTTAATTTCATTCACCGTATAGTAGTCAGTCTCCATGGCATCATTAAAATAATTACTTTTTTGGGAAGCGGCACCTTTGACAAGCGTATATTTTTAAGAGTCGTCGGACACTGAGGTTGCCCTGATGCTTTCGGACAATCAAATGGTTTGATCTCTTTTATATTGCCGTTGGAGAAACCTTTTGCTTTTAATATATTTAGTCTGCCGAGGAACACGTGTAATTAATTATGGCATTTTTATCACAAGTAAGTTAGTTGTGCATGCATTTGTTTGAGAAGTAAAACCCTCCGATCTTATCCACACTCAAGGAACGTATCGAAAAAGTTGAGTTGGAAACTTTGTCTTAACACAAATTAACACTTTTACGTACCAACGCGGATGCCTGGTTGGTGTAAGAAAGCAGTAAAACAAGCCAATATGGCAAACTCACACAATAACAGAAATAACAATAACTACAAGTTGTAAGTAAACAAGCCAAACAACAGGGTCTCGTAGTCCAATCAGGCAGGCCAAGACCCCTCTCTGCTCCTGCTTATGCTGTGTTTGTTTAAAAGGTTGTTTGGCTTTTTGATTTTTTTTTGTGCTTGTTATTTTGACGAATTAACAAAGCAAAAGTTTTGGCTCTCAAAGATAAACTGTAAATTTTGAGAAAAGCCTTTATAGAAAAATTGTTGACTCTAAAGTATTTTTATGAAATCTCAAGTTGCTCTTTGTTGCTGCTTGCAAACAGTTTAACAACAAACGGAAATAGCTTTAAGCCCTGATTGTTAAGTGAAATATTTACGCGCAGCACGTTTTCGCCAAGTTAACTGCTATTTGTGGGCTAAAATTGGATTCAAATTAAATTGAGAAACTGACATACAAAGTTTTTTATTACTTATAAAACTTCCTTCACTCTTTGCGTAAATTAAAAAGATCGAGCGCACAGTCTAGTTTTTTTTTATTGCTCGCGAGGGTATTAAAAATAAGTATGCAACACTATTTCGATGCCTACTTAAAATGGATTTTAATTTGCATTCTAAAACCCGATGAACGCACACAAACAAACACACACAAGGGAGAATATGTGTAAAGGTTGAACAAGAGCACAAATCAATAGATGAGTTCCCCTGCGTGTCCCCTCGTTCTCTTGTCCTGCAGCTCTTATCCTTAAATCTGTGACGCTGAATGTGGCAGCAATAAAATTACATTTCATCGTTCGGTTTTATCTACATACGTATGCGGTAAAGTGTGTGAGTGCGCGTGTTACCAATATTTCATTTTTGAATTATGCGATTTTTATTGAAATTTCAAGCCTCGTCTACTGTCATGCGAGGATGTTTTTGGTTGCTCGCCCGTTGCACTTGACTTTCGGTGTATGTGTTTTTTGGACATCGGTCGCTCGGTCGGTCGGTTGCCTGTAGGGACACTGGGACGCATTGTCAGCCAACAATGCCACGTGACACTTGTGTTCTACCCTGTCTGTCTGTCTCTCTGTCTGTCTGTCTGTCTGTCCGTATGATTGTCTGTCTGTCTGTGTGCTTGTGTTCAGCATTCTGACTCGACGCTTTAGTGTTGTTATGTTGTTGTCGCAGCATTCTGATTTATTAAGGGAAACTTCGTTACCCGTTACCCGTTGTATGTTGGTTTTTGGACAGCAAAATTGTTGAAACCATGGTGCCTAATGAATTAACCATAGAGTCATGTAATGAACACCATTCTCACAATTATGCAAAGTTCTATACATGCATGTATTTAAAGTGTTTCTCAAAACGTACCAGTATGAGTTCTTTGATGCGCTTTCAGATGCGAACTCTTCGTATACACCTTCTTGCAGCCCAGGAATTGGCATTTGTGTATCCGACGTTTCGCGTCCGGACTGTGATCGCTGTGATGCTGGCGCGGGTGATGATTTTTGGTAGAAGCTGCAGAGTAGAACATTTGATTAGTACGATACACTAGAAAAGAGAAGGATGCTTATTAATACGCACCAGATGTGGATTTTTCCGCTCTTGATGTTACTACGGCAATGATTTGAGGTGTCGGTTGCTGCTGCTGTTGTTGCTGTTGTTGCACTTGTGCTGTTGTTGTTGTCGATGGCTGTGGCATTGGTGTTGCATTGCCGGCATTAGAGCTGTTGTTGCTGTTGTCCTTGTTAGCTGCTGCACTGAGCACGGCAGCAACATTGGCATTGCCATTGTTTTGCATTTGTATAACACGTGCGAGGCTGATGCCAGCTGCTCCAGGTGTTCCATTAGCGGTCGTAAGCCGTACGATTGTGCTGCGCGGAATGTTGCTATGGTTGCCCGATGCTGAATCAATGCTGTTGCTACTGCTAGAGGAATTGCTGTTGCTGCTGTTTCCACTATTGCTGTTGTTATTGCTGCTGTTGCCACTTGGGCTGCTATTGCTGCTGCTAGACAAACTGTTGCTAGTTGTGTTGCTGGCTTTGCTGAGCGCCTGTGGCGATATGCTTAAGTGTTGTACTGCTAACTGTTGCTGCTGCTGCTGCAGCTGCAACGTTGTGGCCTGCGTCAGTGTTGCATTCTTGGCGCTTGGCATTTGGCTGGTGAAGTGCAGTATGGCGGTTGCGGGTGTGGAGTTTGATGTTGCTGCTGCTGTTGTTGAAGCCTGCTGACGTTGTTGTTGCTGCTGCTGCTGCTGCTGTTGATGCTGTTGCTGGCGCTGTTGTTGCTTAATAAGCGCCGCCAATTCGCTGGCATCAATTTGCTGGGATCGCTGTTGTTGTTGTTGTTGTTGCTGTGGCTGTGGCTGCTGCTGTTGCTGTTGTTGCTGCTGAGGGAGCTGTGCATAATTGTGGCTGCGCAGGCTGGACTCGGGCGAGGAGGGCGGCGTCAAGGTGGGCAGCACAAAGTCATGACTCTGGCCCAAATGATAATGCCGCTGTGCTTTGGCCTGCACCACACGCACCTTAATTGCCGGCGCTGTGCTGCTGCTTGAACTCAATGTGATGGTGTTGCTACTGCTACTGCTAATGCTCACACTACTGTTGCTGATGTTGCTGCTACAGCTGTTGTTGCTGTTGCTGGTGGGCGTCATATTGCCAGCACTGCCGATGCTCGGATTGGGCGAGATGGCCGATGGTGGCGCAGCGAACAGCACGCCCAGCTTCTCATCACAAGCTAATCCATGGGCCGCATCCTCGTCATCCTCGTCGATGCGCTCCTGCTTCACCAGCACAGCGCAACTCAATGCCTGGGAGCCGCTGCTGTCCCACGATATGCGCGAACAGTTGGACGACACCGATGAGGTCGTCGAGATCGTGTCGAGGCTCTCCTTAATCTTCAGCTCCTCGAGCAGGCGTGCCGGCGTCGAGAATATGTCCCAGGCCGTATCCAGATCCGTGTGCATTTTTTTGTAGCTCTGCAACTTTGGCTCGTCGCGCAAATAACGCTCCAGTTCGTAGCATGTCTGTAAAACGGAATAAATTGAATTAGAATTTATTTTAGCGCACAAAAAAAGAAAATGAAGTAGATACTATTTAAAAAGTCGCTACACAAAGTTCACTTCTTTCATTGCGCGACTGAATGGAGCCCCCGAAAGTTAATGGCTGTGTGCGCCCTCAATTCAATTTGCCATTAAAATTACAGTGGAACATTTTCGATGCAGCTCAAGAATTTTCAAGCACATTAAGCTGATAATTTAGTGGCTTTTGTCGCTGTTACTCTACTTGCCTTTGTTGTTGCTGGTTTCTCTTACTGTTTCGGTTTCTGTTTCTGTTTTTGCTTTTAGTGGGCTCGCGTAGCCCTGACGCTAATGCATATACACAAACATAAGTTGTAAATTATGTTTTATGCTCATGCGCATTTACAGGTAATCATTTTTCTGCAAATTTATGGCATTGCATACTTTTAGGCGGCAAATTAAGTGCACTTACGTCAGCTATTGGATAATTTTTTTCGCTGCTGTGGTTTTCCATTTTATAAAATAAAAGCTTGTATATAATGCGAACCTATTTACACAAGTTCTCTGATAGTCAAGTGTTTATCGGTTATCACTTTCAACGCATTAGACCTTACAAGATATTAATACCTTATATCTGACCGCAACTTTTCTGCACAAATATCGGCAACATGTTGCTGCTTTCGACCCCTTTTAGCAAGCAATTTGGGTGGAAAAAAAGGTACGCAGACAACCACTTAAAGGTGCCACAAATTTCAACACCCAGACACACACATTCTTTGGGGTTTTGGGAAACTGGACACCCCTTTAGTTCAGTTAAATAAATCTTATTAAATGCTATGTAAAAGCGCAAAATCAATGAGTTGGAATAAATAACACAGTTGGTGGCTCAAACTGACATTAAAGTGGAAATTACGCATACCACGAACATTTGCTTAGCTTTGCATTTGCTATTTCGTATGCGAAATATACTCGGTAAATCACTTAAAGTGTTATTTCAAGAAAATAATTGCAACACATAAATTTCTTAACCCTTCCAAGTCGCCAAACAAGTTGCGTGTGCGATTTACGAGTGGTGGAGCGGCAGCAACAATAACAACAGCAACAACAGCAGCAACAGCAGCAAAAACTATAAATGGTTTATGAATCAGCACTATGGCGTTGGCGTCTCAACACGTTCTAAGGGGTTAGACTAGAGGGTTTTATGAGTGTGGGGGACTAGTGAAGGAGTCTCCGAAGCAAGCTCATGATTAATGTGCGGCTGCTGCACTTAGCTTTCATTTCCTGGCTAGCACCATTTCAGACAGACAATGCAGTGCAATCTTTTTGCTCGAATCTAAATAAAATGTAAAAATGCATGCACGATGTTGGCGCTGCCTCTGCCATGGGGAATTTGATATATTGTTTAAGTATTCGCTGGGAAAACATGCACAAAACACACGCTGCCCACTTGAAGCGAAACGCAAATATCATAGTAACCAACTCATGGCTAAAACCAACACAGCCATCCTGCAGGATGCTATCTGGAATGCCATTTTGAGTTATGTGCCACGCCGCCAAAGGCCCGCGGCAAACAAATCACGTGGCCAACGAGAGGAACAGGTCAAAGATTAGGACGCGACTTTCAAATTGCTCTGGCGGCGAGCCAAAAAAACAAAAGTAAAATACGAAAGTGGGCAGCAGGTGGCAGGACGCTTTCAGGTGAGCAGCCAAGCATGGATTAGTCAAGGAAAACATTTTGAATTATTGATTGATTGATGCTTATGTCTGATTAGCTTATAATGGCAATGGAATGAATACGTCAATCTCAGCTTCAAATTATTTTATTTTCAATTTTGAGCCAGCAGAAAATATTCGAAGCTCTACTAAAAATGATTATATAAATGCTCGAAATAAACATCGATAATATTATGTGCACTTCCAAGTTCATATATTGACAATAACCAACACAAGCCGAAAGAGAAACTTCCGTTTTGGCTGGTAATCAATATGAATACGCCTGGTAAAGTAGTAAATACAAATGAATATCTCGAGAAGGGGAAGGAATTATCTGCCAAGTCTTAAGAGCTGGTGTCAATATATAAGCTCATTCACTGATGTGTGCCGCAAAAACTTTTTGCGTTCGCATAAAAACATTTTTCCGCAGCTCATTCGTATTTAATAGAAATTTATTTACACTGCTGTTGTGTTATTTTGTTATGTTGTGTTGTTGTGCTTTCTTTATCCATGTGAGTGTGTGTGAAACACTTTTGCACACTTTTTGCTAAGAATTTATGTATCAAGTGCTCAACATGGCTGGTAAGGGAGCTATGTCAGGCCAAATGGCAAAATCTATTGCGCAAGTTGGCCAAATAAAAAAAAATCTTAATTTCCTTTACGTCCATTTACCGTATGCCCTGCTGTCACCATATTTTTTCTCTCTCTATGTGTGTGTGTGTTTCTGTGTTTGTGTCGTTTCTCGGTCTTAAATTGTGGTTTTCATTTCCGTTTTAACTTTTGTTTTGCGCTTAAGACGATGACAGTTGCGTCGCGACTTACGCGCTACATTAAGCAGCTTCGTTTTGTTTATGTCTTGCTTTTGGTTTTAGTTTTAGTTTCTGTCTTAGCCATTTAACCGTTGTGGTTAATTAATTTCGTCAAACGAATTTAAGAGTGGATTGATTTTGCTATATTCTTGAGTTTTAACTTTGTTAAACAACGTTGTCTTTGTGCTAAGTTTACTTAATTAAAAAGCACATTCAGTATTTAATTTGATTCATTAAATAACAGTTTTGGAAATGATTTAGTATAAAAGCACAATGCTCAGCAAATAAAATTGAATCGACAACATATTTGCACAAATTGGATCTTCAAAATTGCCACTCACTCACACACACACACACACAAGCTTTTTATTTGGCTTTAAACGCTTGGGATGAAATTAAATTGAATTTAGCCTAGGCAAATACAGTTTGCCATATGCAAACATACATTAGGGGAGAGCGATGGAGTCAGAGTCGAAGGCAAGTGGATTGAAAGGCAGAACATAGAACATAGAACATAGAACATAGAACATATGTGTGCTCAACTGTTTTCCATGCTAATGTTGAATAAAAGCATGCGATTAAATTTAATTATCAGCATGTTTATTAAAATCTACAAAATGTGATATAGCTAAGTCTATCGTGCAATTGGGAGAGATTTTGAGTATTTGCTGGCACACACACACACACATACACACTCTGAGAAAGACTGACTGTGGGTAATGTTTGCTTAGGCCCCGCGGGACGCCACGCCCACATATAGAGCGAGACAGTGAGTCGAGTGATAAGGACGGGCGCAACATATTTAATTATGTGTGTAATTGAAAAAGACGCAGCGGCAGTTAAGAAACACGTCGAAGACGCCAACTACGCCAAAAAATCTTGTTAAGGCTATTATGCGGCACATGTCCTGGGCGCTGCTCCGGGATTACGTATACGCCACGTATGTGCGAGTATGTGCATATGTATGTGTGTTTGTGTTCGTTTTGTGCCTGTATATTAGAAAGATATTAGCCGACGCCAGCCAGCGGCGACATTGCCTGCGGTTTTCATTTGCTACTCCAAGAAGCATCTGCTAACTTGTCGAAAATTATGCTATACACCATCACATACACACTCCCCGATTGTATGTGTGTGTGGGCTTGTTGGTTTTGGTATTATGTCATTTAATGAGCCATAATTCCAGAGAGCTTCACTTCATAGGCCCCCCAGGATGTGCGCGGCATTTCTTTTTACTTTTATTTTTCCTCCATTTCTTATTTTTTGTTTTTGGTTTGCGCCCCTTTTGGGGTTTGCCATTTTGAATGTTTTAATGAACGAAATGTAATGAAATTATGCTGACAATTAATGTCGTCAGCATTTGCCAGTGACCATGCCCTGCAAGCTTTAACCATTTATGAAGCTTTTAGACAGACAGCCAGACTAATAGACATAATCATAGTCGTAGAATTAGAGCTTTAAATATATGCTTGGCTATATTGCAAAGTTCGTGTCATTAAGATAAGAAAGCAGAATAAATGAGACTTTAATTTCGTTATACAAAAAAAAAGAACTTAACGCTATGTAGTGCAAACTTATAATCGAGTAAGTTAAATCTATTTCTTGAAGTTCGGATTTTGTGCATTTTTTTTATATGTATTATAGTATCAGAGTGTCAACTAAGTGATAGCTCAATGCAAGTACAATGGCAGCAATAAACAGCAACAATATCAGCAAGTCACTTGGCTTGCCAATAACAAAGAGACAGAAACAGGCGATAGGCAGCTGGGAGCAAGCGAGAGGTAGTAAATGTTGCAGGATAATTGAATTATTGGCATTATCAGAGCTTTGCACACAATCACGTTCTTGCACTGTATATATATATATGTGTGTATATGTATGTATATCCACTTGAAGTCACATCACAAAGTGCAATGAGTTGATTTACTACTCGGCTCGGCTCCCTTCTTGTCTTTAGATAACTATAGCACGAAGCGTTCTTGGCTTCTTCTCTTCTTCCGTCTTCCGTTTTAAGTTGTTATTGTTGTTGTTGTCTCAGTCACTTATTGTTTTTGTTCTGGCTGCTGGCTGTTGGATGTTGGCTGCTGCATTTGTTGTTTGTTTTGGGGGGCGTAAAGTGCACTTAAAGTGCCACAACATCAGCAGCAATAGCAACTGGCACCCAACTCAAGTGTCTGGCACAAAAAGCGTTGCATAATTTCAGGCATTATGCTAATTTAAAAAGTTGCCGACTGCTCAAGCAACAACAGCAGCGGTAACAACCTTTCTCATAAGTAGTTTGAAACAAGGAAACAGCTGCGAGAAAATGTGGGGGACGGTGGGGGAGGAGTAGAGAAATGAAGCGACCGACGTTGATCACTTTCGCCTTGGAACGGAATTTGCTTTTAAGCAATCGAGAAGCACTTCAAAGCGAGACGAGTGTCACAACGGCAGCGCCTAAAAGTATGCTACGTATAAAAAATGTGGAGCAGCAACAAGGGTTGTTGCTTGGGCTTTGGGTGGTTGGATGGTTGGGTGGCTCTTGCCTGACGCAACTAATGCGTCGTACGCGCCGTTGAATTTAAATGAGGAATTAATGCGTACATTATTTCTGGTCGCTTCTCTGGCTGGCTGTGTAGTAGAGTAGTGTAGTCGTAGCCGAAGCCGAAGACTCTCGCTGTAACAACCCCAAAAACCACCAATTTCCTCTTCCCCCTTCTCCTCATCCTCCACATCCTTGTAAGTTTGTTCGACTGGTCTCGCCTCTTGTTCTGTTTCGTTCCTTTGCTTTCATTGACTATACAAACAGTTCTTCCAGCTTGACGCCGCATTCATTGTGCGTTCACTTTTCGCCACACACACACACACACAGAGCGTTCGATTTGAGGACACCAGACACCCGGCCATTCTGCTGCCTGCTAAGGTCCTGCACAGATCCTGGGATCTGTCAGAACGCCCTTGTTATTAGCTTTGAACTTAGTTGTCATTTGTGTGTGCCATACACAAATTGCGTCGTTCTTCGTCTTCGTCTTGGTCGTGGCCTCCAGTCTCGTTTACGCTTCACTTTCTCATTTTGTGGCATGTTGCCGCCTTGTTTTGGTGGTGATGGTGATGGTGGTCCTGCTCCTGCTACTGCTGCTGCTTCGGCTTTTTGTTTTTCCATACTGACTAAATGACACTTGGCGCAAATTATAACGCTGATAATGATAATAAACAAATTCTATGTTCTCTTTACCAAGCGCCAACAACTGGCGAGCAAACTCTGCGTCAATCCTGTGAACTTTTGTGTGCCCTTTCCGTACAGGATTTAATAAAGGAATTTGTTGACTTGATATTGCTGAAGTAAGTACAACAACTACTACTACTACGACTACTACTACTATTATTATTAAACACGTTATGCTGTTAATTATATTTACTTTACAGATAAATTAAATGTCCTGACGAGCGATAGAGAAGCCTCTGCCTAAACAATATCATAAGTAATGAAAACCCATCCCGTCGTGTGTGTGCCTAACAAACATTAATGGCAAACGCAACAGCATTTGTAAAACATATACATACAAATTAGAAGAAAAACCTAATAACTGAACTGAACACACACTTGCCTCGATTCTTCAGCTCCGCCCTCTGTGTGACAATAAAAACTAATTTTTTGGGGTCACATTAAAAGAGGGATACAATGTAAATGACAAAATAAGCACACACCCGTACACACACGTTCGAAAAAAGCTATTCCAGCAGCTTGGAGAAAAACTGTCGAGACGAGAAAATGTAATTGTGCTTTTCACTTTTTATGGCAGACCCCGAAAAATCCTGAATCCAGAATCCTGCATGCAGTATCCTGAAAAACCCGCACAAGGTAGAACATTCACAATGTCTATTACCCGTACACACACACACACACACAGAGGCATCAATATGGCTTTTGTGACCATCTCCATCTCCCAGCTGCTTGCCACTTTATATCCCCATGTAAGCAGAAATGTTTGTCTAACATTTTGTGGCTTACAACTATCATGGCTTATGATATTGACCCAAAACATGTTTAACAACGCATTTTATCTGAAGGCAAATTCTTGATTTTATGCTTGTATTTCGTGTGCAATGTGCGTAGCTTGCTGTTGTTGCCCTGTATCGATTGCCAGTAAAGATAAATACTAGCAAATTTTAACACAATAGATTTCCCTCTGATAGTTTGCAACGATAGCCAAGAGAAATGCCCTTAATGTCATGGGCTTATATTCTCTGTGTGTGTGTGCAAGTTGCTTTCAATATTTAATACAAATAATAAAATGGAAGACCAATTTAAATAGTCTAACTACTTGGTAGCAGAAATCATATTATCAATACCAGACAAGCACTAGTATTATTGATCTTAGAAATGGCTAAATTGCTTTTTCATGCCAAAGAAATTGCAACTTGAATAAATAGTACTTTGCACAATTGGTGTTCAATATAAAAAAAGGTAGGTGAATCTTTTTAACTTTTGCGCAGAGGAAAATTTGCATTATCATTTCGAATTCTATTGCACTTCTAGTGGCAGTTGTTGAATGCGCCGTGTGCCATTAGCTGCACTCCATTACACCAAGCCACCATCAGGACGACGTTTATATTGTGCAGCAGTAGAAGGAGCTGCTCCTTGCTCCATTTTAATCCATTATTCTGACGACATAAAGATTTAATGAAACGTAAAGCTGAGTAATTGCTGAAAAAGTGCTGACAGCTTACAATAACAACACGGCAACAGCAACAGCAGCAGCAACAGATGGTTACTGACTGGTGAGTGAGCTACCTGTGGTGCCAAGTGCTCTGTGTGTGTGTGTGTGTGCAAAGAGAGTGAGAGATTTACCTGGCGGGCTGACTGGCTGGCTGGCTGACTGGCCTCAGCCTGAAACTGAACTCAACTCAACTGTGTGGCATGTATTATTGCTGCTGCTGTTGTCGCTGCTGTTCTTGTTGTTGTTGTTGTTGTCATTGTTGTTAGTGTGTTAGTGGCAATGGCAACCTGCTTACGAGTGCTTCAAAAGTATCATCTTGCAGTATTTCCAGATTTATTTGCGGCTCCGTCTAGTGATTTAACCAGAGCTTAATTTCCAAGACTACCAAGACGAAGAGGAAGCCATAGAATGTTGCGTGAGCCGATTGTCACACAATAAAAAAAAAACTCAACGTCGCTCGTCCAGAAACAGAAGCGCACAAATGCAACTGGTGATAATGAATGTGCAATAAGAATGCAATGACGAACGGTCAATGAACTCACAAGAGCTTCGCTAACGTTAAAAATAGTCTTGGTACAAAGTAAAGTACTAGAGTGGCTAATTTCTGATAGCGATCTAGCAATAAAAAATGCATGAACAACTCTAGTACAATTGCAAAACATTAGGGAAAATCACCTTTCAACTCTTAAGCTGCCAAAAAGTAACTGCAGCAGAAGCTTTGCAACTACAAAACCATAAATAAATGTGTGCAAATGTGTTGTTGCTTTGTAGTCCGCTCTGTAGTCAAGTGTCTCCGGCTATTCACAAACTGGCCAAGCTTTGCATGCATTTCGCATTCATTTTTGGGCACTGCGACTGGCCCAGCCAGCAAAAACCATTTCACTAAGCCGCTTAGCCCTTAGCTGGCAACTGGACAACAGGCAACCCTTGACAGGGACGAGCCGAATATTATGGTTTCGTATGCTGCTGCTGCATAGCTATTAAAAAGCAATTGCACAGATGAGATTGAGCCTACTTTCTGGGGCTTTGATTCGGCTACATGTCATGTCTGTAGACTCATGCTTTGTTCTTTTGTGTGTTCAAAATTACCGAGAATTTCCAGACATGTGATGCCTGACATCAAGCAATTTTATAATTATTTACAGCTAAATGATTTCTCTGTCTGTCTCTGCTGTGGAAAAAAACGAAAAGCAATTGACAGAGTGAAATACTGTTTTTTCAGAGTGTCAAAGATATTTGTTTTAGCCAATAAACATTTGAAAAACAATCTCTTAGTTCCTCAATTTAAAATTGGAATGATTTTTAATACGAGTAGTTGTTTTTGTAATAGTCGCCAGTGTAGAAAATAAAAATAAAATGTATATTCTTTACAAATTCGGAATTATGCTCCTATAGTCTAGCTTTCAAAAGCCCTGATGACCCTACTGTTGTGTCTATAATTGAATGTGGAAACAATGCTTCCAGCTTTTCTGATATCTACTCTCGTACAAAACAAACAAGGCTGCAAAAAAAAAGTGAAAACAAGATAGCAAAATAAAAGAAAAAACCGGAACAGAATGGTTGCTGTCAGTTGTTTTTGCCACGTTCATTCGACCAGCAGCAAAGCTTTTAGTTGCTGCTCCTCGGTTGCTTCGGCTCGTTTCACACATTTTCATTGCATACTTTTCAGCAAATAGGACATGGCTTGCACTCTGGCACAGAGGCAGAGGTACTTGATACGCTCCGTGAAATTCTATTGATACATGGAAAACAAGCCAAGAGTACGAAGTACACTGCAATTTACACATGCTTTTTGTGCTCTAGAAAATAGTTTGAAATAACAAGTTCTAGTGAAGTGTTTTGAATTTTTAAAAAACCAGGCTTATTATAAGAAAATAAAAATGAAAAGATATATAATTCATTATTTGCAAGAACTTTTTTCTTGTGGATCAACAACGCAATATTTGTTATTTGTTATGTACGAGTTTGCAGCAACCCAAAGGCATCCCAAGCACATAAAAAGTTAATATATATACACATGTACATAACTAAAAAAGGCCGTACTGAAAAAAAAGGAAAAACACCAACAAACAATATATATATATATACATATTTTTGTGAAAAAAAGAGAACGAAATAACGAAAAAACCGGAAGGAATCCCAAAGCCCAAAGCAAAAAGCCAACTGAGGGACCAGAACACAAAACACAGAGCAGAGAAGACAGACCTAACAGTCCGCACACCACAATGTTGAAAAGGAAGTTGCTTAATTAAAAGCGGATATTAGCAATTACAAGCCGCAGAGCGAGAGAAAATTGTACAGAGTCCGAGTGCTAGTCTGTGTCCGAATACGAATACGAATACGAGTCTGTGTGAGTCTCCAGTTTCATGCCAATGAAACGGAAGTTAACGAAATGCCATTCAATGGCAGCAGAGCTCCATCTCTCTCTCACTCACTTTCTGTCTCTTTTTCAACGACCAAAATTGAAAAGGAAGAAGTGATAAACAGAAAATTAAAAACGCGTATGCATTGGAACAGCATCATTCAGAGTCTGTTGTTTTTGCTGTCACAGCAGCAATTGCTGAACTCTCTCTGAACAAGGCCATATTAATCTTTAATGTCCATTTTAACCGCAATTTTGTAGGGCTACTGCATTATATATATATATATATATATTGCCCGGATTTTGTTTGTTGTTTTATGTTTTCGGGCATCTTTCTCTCTTCGCGTCTGCTTTCTACTTTGTGTAACTAGGACGGAGCCCCATTGACAAGAGCCAGAACGACATCATCAAAGCGTCTGCGTAAGTTGGACGAACGTTTTTTTTTTATATTCACTTGTAATGACAGTTTCAGTATATTGTAATGGCTGCTGCTTCAATGCCAAAAGTAAGCCACGCGACGCGACGGTTGTCCCTAAACAGAAAAAAGAAACCGCCCCAAAAATAAAAAGGAAACAACAACAGCAAAGAAAAAAAGTTGCCAAAGGTGAGCAGCTTAATTAGGTTATCATTTGGGTTTTCATTCTATTTTTTTTTTCTGTTTTTTTTTTGCTGTCGTTTGCCTTGAAAAAACACAACAACAGCAACAACGAAAATGACGGACCGTAACCGTAGTCGTAACCGTAACGTGAACGTAACGCACCGCCTAATTGTTAATGGGCTTTACAACTCTCTCTGTCTCTGTCTCTGTTATCCCTCTGCCTTTAGTACGAACGATTCACTTGGGGCTTTGATTTATGCTGTGACAAATCCTAAAATGAACCAGTCGAATGAAGAATGTATAATTACGCGAAAGCATGTCATTTTGATTTCACCTTGACCCTCTCTATATCTAATTTGAAATCTGTAACTTTTACAAGTTTCATGCTAATTGGGTGCGTTCCTTAGACACATTTGTCATTTCGCGACTGAGATTAACCAGAGCAATTAATTATTTATTGTAATTAGCATAACGAGAGGTTTGGCAGTAGTTCACTTTAATACTATTAAATAATTATTCAAATCATTCTTCTAGATTGCTCCAAGTTCTTTTAATTTTGCAAAATATTCTGGCTTCAAGTTAATTGTCGCCTAACAAATACTAAATGTCATCTGCTCATTCTCAAGTGTCTTTAAACGTAATCCCCATCACAACACTCTCAGCAATTGTCAAATGGTTGCAGGTTGCCTTCACCAACAGCGCCACAAAACCGCCGCCAGCATTTGTTGTAATTGTTGTTTGCCATTTTCGCTGTCGTTCTCGTTGCTGTTGTTGTTGTTGTTAGTCGTGCCAAAATTTCCCACTCGCAAAATTACCTTTTTTGCGTTGCACCGCTGTCATGCGGTTGTTATTGCCGCTGCTGCTGCTGCTGCAATTGTTGTTGTTGTTGCTGTTGCTGCTGTAGTTGTCGCCGCACTTAATTTATATGGCATTCACATTCGCTGCACATGGAAAACACTAGGGTCGCATCGGTTGAAAATTGTACAAATTTTTGGCACTCGCCTGCATGTGAAGTCGTCGCCAACAAACCAACAACAGTAATAGCAACAACAGCAACAACAATGGTAACAAGCAGGCAATTCCCGCTGCGGTTTATTTTGCCACAACAGAAACATAAACAGTAGGTGAGCTTCATGCTAACAATGAAATTTTCTCCAATGCCAACATCATGGTAAAAAGGTAATTACCATAAAAGTGTCCGTTGTAGAGTCGCATTCGCATTGTGTTGCTGTTGTCATGGTTCTCTCTTTCCCTCTCTCTCTCTCTCTGTGTCTCATTCTCTTTCTCTCAATGCCTACGCATTTTTGACCCAGAATTTGAAATTCTTTTTTGTGTCGGAAGCATTTGCACGTACCAAACGAATGACAACTCCAAAATATTCGCTCAATTAGTCTTTTTTGACAATTCATTTCAAATTCTACATGCCAGCGAATAGTGGTCAAAACACTCATACATACACAGAAACGAATGTGAAGCACTCTATTATGCCATGTCCGAGTACTGGAAACTCATTGAAAAGGTGCGGCGAGCTTGATAAGTTTTGTTCGCTTTTGTCTATCTCTCACTCACTGCCTCTCACTCTCTCTTTGACGGGGTCGATCTAGAGACTTTAAATGTTGTTTCCTGTGCAGCAGAAGCAGACGTAGAACAAGTTTATTTTCAATTTACGGAATGCCAACCGAGTTTTACCGCAAATCAATTTTGTGTGCAAAAAATTAAAGTGAGTTCGAGCAGTTCACAGAACTTTCACTCAGTTTTGCTAAATGCAATCAGTGAAATGGCAAATTGCTCAGACAATCATAAAACAATAGCCAACCAACACGACAACAACAAATGTGTGTGTGTGTGTGTGTGCAAACTCTCATACTCTCCGAGTATATAACTCAGTTGCCCTCAGCACATTTTTTTGTTGTTGTTGTTGTCGAGTGAGAGAGGAAACAACCACAAAATTGTTGAATTTAATTTTCATTTTGGACGTATTCCAATTTCATCAACTCAAATAAAAGAGCAGGCTGTGTCCAAATTGCTTTCGCTTGCCCGCTTTGCAGCTACCGTTACGTATGCGTGATATTTGTTAACTGCAATTATGACTGTGATACCCAACCAAAAAAACGACGAGTGTACAACTAACATTTGCTGCTGCTGATGCTTCTGCTGGAAAAAAACAAATACAACAAGGACGTTGGACCATTTTGTGGGCTATGAGAGTGGATGCCACATCATTTTCGCTGCCCCACATAATCACATGTATGTGGCTCACGTACATACTTTCAGCTGAGAGTTTTAGCCATGTGAATGTAAATTTGTCCCAACATGAGTGCGACATGCTTCGAATTTATGTTGCAAACGTGCATGCCACATAGTACTCGTAACACTGGGTCGATCCCTTCGCTTATTTTGTATAGTAGTTGATATATAGTTGCGTTCGTTATAAAAGTTATGACGTAAATTAGGTCTACATTTTGTTATGCGATTTTTTGACGTCCCTTATACTGAAAGATGGAGACTGCGACTGAGATGGGATTTATTTATTGTCTTCAAGGCTGTTGCATGTTAATGATTATCGATGAATTCAATAATTTCTTGTTATCCATCAAAGTTAACTGCCATTTGTTACTGCTGGTACACATTCAGGTAATTTTGGATATTAGGGAGATTCGTTTTGTGTGTCCGCCTGTTGCAGCAGCTTACGTTATACTCAACCAGCTGTGCAGATTGGTTTCCCATTTGTTTTTCCAACTCCTCCTCCTCCTCGCTTTCTCTTTGTCTTCTTTGTTTTTCAGCAACATTTTTTTCCATATGGCTACCACTTTGCCACTCGTGCTCGAGTGTGAGGAAGGGATTTTGTGTGCGTTGTCGATGTCGGTTACAATATGTCCCTGTAATTTATTCTCGCTGAAGTGCCATGTGCGAATTATTGTAAGCGATTTGTTGTAAATTCAAGGTATTAAAAGGCTTCGAAGTGCAAACAAATATCGATACAAAAGTATGTAAGGGGGAAAGTTGAATTCTGTACTGTAAAGAGTTACTTTAACTTTGAACATTTTATTGAATTTAAGCTGCAAATTATGCAATTTTAATTATACATACATTTGCTACTAAATTCAATAGATAATTGGCTAGCAATCGGCAAGTCATGGAACATAAATTTCTGAATTTAATATTGCTCATAGCTTTCAATTGATTAACAAGTGCATGTTACTTTGAGGGCTGCATCAAACGTACCGCCCCCAATGAAATTATGTCATTTTCCAAATTTTTGCCCATGGAAAATGAAAATAAATTGTTGGCTAAAAATGGAATTGCACACGCAGAACGGAGAACGGAGAACGCAGAACATAGTTGCAATTTTTGGAATTGCCTGCGGCATGCAGACAATTTGCAGCATCGCATCAAATATGCAATAAATCTAGCTGGTAAATCAACAATAAGAATAACTGCAAACCAGTTTCCATACATAAAACAATCTGCTATTGAAATTGCAACTGAGCTTTGCTGCCTCCTGTATGTGTGTGTGCCCTAATCTGATTTACCATAAAGTACAAAATGCACAACTTGTTTTTATGGGGCGCAAACACCGTTGCATAAGCCAGGGCGTCAGCAACTAACAAAATGTCGAACGAACGTACGAGAAACTCTTATTTTGTGCACGGCATTTATTTGTTGACATTTTTATTTAGTTCAACATGCATTTTTATTACTTATCTGAATATTGTAACGAGTATTATTTACATATATTTTTGTTGTTATTGTTGTTGCGCCGCTTTTGCATGCATAAAACATCATCTGCAGCAGTAAAAGTTAGTTGGTTTTTTGGGGGCTTGCAGTTTATTTAGCTTCGATCTACAAAGTAAACGCACACTGAGATTTTATGTCAATTTGTTTATTTTCTTTGTCTCAATATCTGCTGAATATCATAGGCCAAACTACTAATTGCAAGTTTATTGTTGTTCCAATTTAAATGCATTTTATTTATTTATGTATTTGTCAATGTTTACATATGATGTGGTAGGTAATTATATATATTTTGAATATACTGCAGTCACTGCAATAACTAAATAAGAATATTATTTGCGATGACTGAGAAGCTGGTATATTTTACATTCTATGATTTTGAATGTAGTATATGAATATAACAAATATCGTCCTTGGAGAGTTTTTAGTATTTATATGGTAAAATAAATACCGTTCTGTTTTGCTTTCATTAAAAATGTGTAGAGGGTATCTCTAAGTCGAGCACCCTCGACTGTAGCTTTCTTACTTATTTTTAAACATCTTTAATTCCACCGCTTTAACTTGAGAATCTCAGTGGTCAAGGCTGGCGAAAATATTGAGATAATTTGTAAAAATCTAGTTGGCTGGCAACTCAAAACGAGAAAGATAAATATTAACCACAGGCCACAGCCGCGTTGAGCCATCATCAGAGCCGCGCCCGCCGCAATAAACATTTCTAAAGGTGCGTTGTCGCACTTTGTAACAAAATTACCACCGTGTCTAATGCTAATTTACTGCGTTTATATGGGCGCTCAGCTGGTTTTCTTTTGTAGAGGCAAAAGGGAAGTCCTTTTACTTAATGGCGCCATCTTTTTCGCCTGCCTACAGTGTTTGCCCGAAATAAATTGGAAAATTTATACGCTGAGCATTTAAGGTCCGCCTAGAGCATCACCGGGGCAACCCCCAGACACTTAATTTGCGCCCAAAATGAGTTACAAATTTGCAATGCTCACCTTATTTTGTCGGTGAGTTAAATGTGCGCCAATTTGTTTTATGTTGCTGTCTTTATTGTTTTTTGTTGTGCACGCGTGCGTGGCCTATGAATTGCCTAATGCATTGCTGTTGCTGTTGTTGTTCTTGTTGTTCTGGTTGCGATAATTGCGCGTTAAATATTGTTGCCGAAGGAGGAACGCCGCATTGAATTAGCAAGCCAACCGGAAATTAATCAGCCAACAGACAACAGCGGAGAACATCCAAAGGCTTCAGCAGCACCCGTTGCCAATCAGCAAAACTTTTTCGCCTTTGAAGTTCTCCAGACTTGTCATTCTAATGCAGTTCAGACACACCAACTTACACACTCACTCCTGTAACACGTAACCAACATTGAAATTCCACTTCCCATACTTCATTCTCTTTCTCTTGCTTTTCTCATCTTGTGCTCTGTAACTGACAATGACAATTAATCATGCGATAACAAGATGTAAATGCAATGCATTGAATATTTTTCCAAACCTTAACCCTGCATATTTTTTTTCTTCTCCTGCCTTTGAAGAGAGGAACAGGGAAGGACAGGACAGATGGATGGATGGAGTGGTGAAGTGGCAAAGCCCTTCTGGCGCATTGCAGTTTATTTGAAAATTAAATTTACGCCAAATTTGCGCAGACAGCTGGCTGCGTTTTCTTTCACAACTCTCCCCGGGAACAAGTTTTGCGCTGAAGCAACTTCATGAATTGGATTACAGTGCGGGTTCTTCGTTGCTTCTCTCTCCGCTCGCTACGTTTACCAGAGACTCAAGCCATGTTTTTAGCCCCCTGGCAAACGACGTTGCATAGTTTTTTAAGTAGCTACGTAAATTTTTGTTCGCTCTGATTTGTGGGTGGGCCCGAAAAATTTCAACAAAAATCGCCGCCAGCCAGCAAAAGCAGAAGCAACCGAAAAATTTAATGCAGTATCGCATCGGGTCTCAAGCTTTACAAGCTCAAGGATGTATATACAGCTATAGAGAGAGATAGAGTGAGGAAGTCCCTTTATGCTTGCTTGCATGTAATGAACAAAACGGTTTAAGGGCTTTCAAAATGTTGACGCTGACTATGAACGCGATGATGATGACGATGATGAAGCTGATGATAACGCAATTGCCATTTTATTATCTATATGTATAGCAGTTGCTATGTAAATTTGCGTGTTAAAAGGTTTGCACAAAGCACTTATATTACCCAAAATATATTAGATGTTGTTCGAAAAGAAATTTGATAAAATGTTAAACTAATTATTCACATAACGAAATCAGCTGCTCAAGTAACTATTATCAATTAAGAATTTTATATTGTATATAGGTAAAAATACTTTTATCGGAATAAAGAAATATGTATTTTATCATAAACTTGCTACAACATTATTAATTTGCTATAATTGCTCATCCTTATTTAATATGTTTGAACGTATATTAAATCAATAGCTCATGTAATTATCCACAAATAATATTTTTTCTGTTTATGGCATTCATGGAAATGTTTTTTAAATATTGTGCGAAAAGCCGTGGCTCATATGCGTATGTTTTTTAAACATTGGTCAAACACAATTCACCATAATCCGCTTAATAGCCGCGAGACACAAATATAACACACATTCGCTTGCTTTATATGCGGCGCAGCTGGAAGCATATAAGGAACACACACACACACATGCATGTTAGACAAGGGGAAGGAATCGTCCTTGTGCATATTTTATTTGCGGCATTCAAAGCCTATTAGACGGCGCAAAGAAGCAAACACACAGACAGACAGCAAGACAGACAGAGAAGCAGACAGTGAAATCATGGCGCCATATTGAATTTCGCTGGCATTTGTTTATGTATCATTTATCTGTGCGCACATAAGTATGCTATGAAAATCTGCAACTTGAGTTGTACCCTGTGATTGAAGGTAAACCAAACGTTCTCTGACATTGTGTGGTCTGTGCACAGTCGAACTAATTATCATTAGCATGGGAGACACAAAGACTGCCTATAGGCTACGGACATTACTTGGCAACAGCCTTGAAAGGCCAAATGATGAAAACTCGTGGAAACAACTCAGCTTACGCCAAGTATTTTGCTGAAACACTCTCTCTACCCCTCTGTGTGTGTGTGTGTGTGAGCTTATCAAAGCGGACTTTTGACAGCTTTTTGGCAGACAGCCTCCAACACAGCTGCGACCTATATCAGAAGTAATCATTGAGCCGCTATCTGTTCTGTTCTGTTCTGTTCTGTTTGTGTGTGCTGCGTGGATTTATTTATGTCTGAATTTGTCTGCTTACAAAACTGACATTGGCTGAAGTAATAAATTGTACAAAACCAACTTGAATCGTTTTCATTAAAAAACATGAATGAGAGCAAAACCTTCCCGCTTTCGTTCTTGCTGTTGCTGTTGTTGTTGTTGTCATTGCTGTCTTTTGTTTCACTTGACTTCACAGCTTGATTTTGATTTATTGACCTGACAATCAAGGAGTAGCTAAGGTCTGCATTATTAATGTCAATTTTGTGATTACACACAAAGTCGTTTAAATGCCAATTGCCTTGCGGTAGATCAAACCAAACTAATGAAGATATTTTACAAAATATCTTGTGTATCTACCTTTTCTTTATGTTTTGTCAAGCTTAAATGTTTAAAATTTCACATGAAAATTCAATTGGAGTGTAATGTAGACAATGTTATAACTTTTTAATTGGCCCAACACAATTTATGTTTCCATCGAAGTGCTAAAAGGCAATGCCTCAAAAATACTTTCAGTTGCTAAACTGTTTTATTCTATTTGATAGTTACATTTTATATGTAAATTAACTCATTAAAAATGTTTAATGATATCTGAGAAAGCAAACACACAATTATTTGAAATACAATTAAATTGAAACTTTTGACTGTCGTTAGCAGAGCAATTAATTTGAAATTAATTTACAATTATATGAGAGAAACGTAACGGAAATCAAAAAGTGATTCATACTAGTATAAATGGTCTTGAAATATATTTTACTATTAATTTGTAGAAAACAATTTGGAAATATATTAAAGTAATACGTTTAAACTTGCTTCAATGAAAATCGATTATAAAGTATTGCCTGGCGAACAAAAGCCCTCAACAAACAGCCACATCAATTTATAGGCGCCAAAGTTAAAAAGAAGACAAACAACAAAAAAGAATAAAGCCCCAAGAAAATAACAATAATAAAAAAAGAGAAGAGAAGAAAAAAACACGGAAAGAAAGAAGAAAATAGAAAACAACCCAAAGTGGAGGAAGACGTCGACGACGACAAGTGACACGAGTCGCGAGTGTCGAATGGTCAAACAAATGGAGAAAAGTGTGGAAATATTTTCACAGTTTGTTACAGACACATAAAAAGATTTCATCTTTGAAAAGTGTCGCTTTTATGTGGTTGTTGTTGCTGTTGTTGGTGTTGTTCTTGGTATTCTACCACGTAAACAAACCCACTCATAAACTTTAGTTGCCAACAATATTTTGAAGAACAACTTTTTGTGTGCTTCTTCTGTGTTTGCAACTTAAACCATCTCGATAAAGCAAATTGTAAAAATTTCCTGTATTTGTGCAAGTAGTAGAGAATATAAATTTAAGATTAGTTAAATACATATAAACATAAATATTGATTTTATCTTCAGTTTTGTTGCTTAACATCGTGTTTGGTCACGCAGTCCATTTAATTGCAGTACGAGAGTTGCATCTGAAAATATTTGTATTACTTGGCAGAATTGAAAAACTTTTGTACTACGCTCACTTTCATAATCCCATGGAAACTTTTGTACCAACACTGAACTGCTCCAGGGGAAGTTTTTGCGGCAGCCGAAGAAGCAGCAGCTCATCGAACTCGAACTGAGCTTTTGGAATTACCAGGCATTAAAGTGGCCGTCTAATCTGATTAAGGCCACGCTAATAGTTTACTCTGTGACTGACAAATGCACAAGCCTAATACATAAAGATTTCCTTTCTTGTCTTGTCTCTCTGTATCTCTATCTCTGGCTCTGGCTCTGTCGCTGTCTCTGTCTTTGTCTCTGACTTTGGCTCGTCGTATCTCTCGTTCTTTATTCAGAGGCGGCACATGCAGAGCACATGATGATGAATGAGTTTTGGTTGAATGGGCGATGGCGTAGGACTGCAAAAAAGCGCAGCGTAAAAGCTTCAGCACCCTCAACCCCTAAGGCAAATAAAAGAGCATCCCTTATGAGAGATATGCTTTCACTCACTGGATGTGTGTGTGCTTGTGTGTGTGTGTGCCGCCTTTTCTAATGTACATAAATTCCAACATTTGCTCATTTTAATGGGCATATTTTTGTCATTTTACAAAAGTTTTCACAAATGCAAAGAGGAAACATGCCATGCACACTCACTGTGTGAAAGTATGTGTGTGTGTATGCTGTGTGTGTGTGTGTATGTGCGACGTACTTATAAATTTTTTAGAGCGAAGGGATTTGCCATGAACACAAACATGCAGCATGCTGCATGCAGCAGCAGCAGCAGAAGCAGCAGCAGCCTGTCGCTGCCGTTACATTTGTATGCTGTGTGCATGGGGTAAAAGAGTACAATGGGGGCTGAGTTGCAGTTGCTATGTGTGTGAGTGTGTGTGCGCTTCAGAAAACACTGCAAAACTCTTCAAGGCATACGCCTCTGCCACACACACACACACACATATGCGCAGCAGACCCCAGACAAACACACTGAGAGACAGTGAGTCAGGATAGAGAGATAGGAGAGCGAAACACAGCGAAAAACAGACTGGGCAGGTAGTTGGTCTAGGCAGTTTTCCACGGCTTTGTCTGCTGTGTGTTCTATATGCGGCTGTGACTGTTGCTGTGACTGCGGCTGCGGCTACGGCTGAGACTGTGGCTGTGACTGTGGCTGGGGGTGCGACTGCGAATGCCTTTATATCAAAATGTGGTTTTCATTTCTCTGCATTTCACATTTAAAGCGAGTGAGATTGACGCTCTTTAAAGCCACTTTACAAAATTGTGAGTTCTTCATAAGTATGCCGATTGACGGTAATTTAATTAACGACAACATTAATGAAGCTAATTAAAGGCAGCATAGACACAAAGACTTTTCGACTCAAACTCGAGATGTGTGCAAACAAATGCCGCATAATTGAAATCGATTTTATATGTATGCCTGTTGTCAACAGTTTGCGTGCAAGTTAAAAAAGTAATAGATTGTTATAATATTATATGTATATAGACGGATAGAGCCAAGTGTCCTTTTTGAATGAGGTCTGTCTTCTTACTTTCGCTTTCTAAACTTGTATTTTTTGCATTTATTATAATGCTAATTGGTAAACACAATTGTGTGCTTTAAAGATAAACCTTAAGCAGCTCTCATCAAACATCATCACACATCAGAATCGCGATAGTAAATAGCGCAGTCGTATGCGTAATGGCGCGGCTGCTTCGCTTTTTTAATATCCTGCGGCAATAAACAATGTGCAGATCGCGGAGCGGAGCGGCAATTGCAGCAAATGCTTTTGGGTGCAATGAACGCACAAACGAGCACAATATAAGAAGCGATGTGACGATGAGCGCGGAGCAGGAGCAGCAGAAGGAGGAGGAGAAGGAGGTGGAGTCGTCGTGGTGTGCGACAGAATACAGAACAGAATACAGGCCTCTGCCTCTGCCTCTGCCTCCTGCCCCCTTTTGTCCTGCTACCCTGCCTCACTCCGTTTGCCTCTCTTTAGCAGGCTGCGCGGATCACAGCCGCATGAAGTTTATTTGAAAAGTTGGAACCGCTGCCAGTTGGCAGCTCGTCGACTGTTGATTGTTGTTGTTGTTGTTGCTGTTGCTGCTGCACTAGTTCCCCATTATTGTTGTACTTGCCACTCGGCTCTGTGTTGTTGCAACTGTATTTGTTGTGGCTGCTGCAGTTGCCGCTTCTGTTGTTGCTGCTTCTGCTGCAGGCAGCCGTAATCATTGTAAAGGCATTACTACAACTTTTCATTCAGTTTGTTGCCTTTGTACATGACTGAGAGGGTAGCTTTTTTCTCACTCTATGTTATATGTGTGTGTTCGTCTGACATCGAATTTTATATTAACAGCAATGGGTGCAAACAAGCAGCGTACTCGTATATAATGTATACGCTACGAGCAACGAGCTACGAGAAAACACACACAACACACAACACAACAATCACAAGTTAAGTTTCATCGTACTACTGTCTAACAGTGGCCACAACTTTCCTTAATTCCATTCATGCAACGTATCCGTACATTAGCTCGGATACATGAAAGACAAGAATGGTATTCGGAAAGCACAATATCCTTGCAGTTTGTAACTCTGTGAGAAGAAGTGTGAAACAAGTTGCTTGACAACTCGATTTAAGCTGAGAAATCTTTTCAAAACATTTGTATTTATATTTACTGAATTGTCGTCCATTGTGTTTGAAGCATTTATTACCTGAAAATAGAAAAGAAAATTCGATTATTATTTTGATTTATTAATGCAAATTCTAAATTACAATGTTGTCAATGCAATTAATTATAGTCAAACATTTTGTAAACATAATTTATCGTCTAGTTGCTGATCCAGAGTATAAAAGCATTGATATTTTGCTTTTTGGAATAACATTTTTGAAGTGCATTTCAATGTATTCGAGTATTTCTGTTGCGCTGTTGCTGTTGCTGTTGCTGTTGTCTGACGCTCGCTCCGTTTGAACAATTAAACAAAGCAAACTCGGCAAACAATTGAAAAATACCATCATGCAGCACAACACAGCACATGTTGTTGGCTGGGCATGCCATAAAATGCTGTCATAATTGAAAGGCTGGCCATAATTAAAAGCCGCATTCAATACACCACCCAATAAATATGCAAATCGCATTGTGTACATATCTACATAATTATTTAGATAAAATGTTGAAAATGACAAACGTTTGACAATAACACCAATAATAATTCAGCCATCGATGTGGTTGTATTGATGAATTGAAAATGCAAAGAAATGGCCGAAGTTCGTTCAACTTTATTGACTATTTATTCGTATAAAACGCCTACGCATCGAAGAGGAGGAGAGTGACGATTGCGGGGAAAGAGGGTCTATCTCTAATGTTGCCCCACACACACACACACACACACACAAACAGACACTAGCTGCTCTCTTGGTACAACAGCAAACATTCAAAGCACTCGGCACTTGACTGCGACTTCACGACGCATTTAAGCATTCCAAACATGATTTCTGGCTCGCGGCAAAGTTGTTCTCAGTCTCAACGGCAGTCGGACTGTCCCTTCGACTCTCTGACAAGTGGCAGCTCCACTGGCTTTATATATATATATATATATGTGTATATACATATAATATTGTACATGGAGGTGTAAGCCTCGGTCCAGGCACGTACTTAAGCTGCCATATCGGCTGGCCAACTTCCCTGCTGCTGCTGTTGCTGTTGCTGTTGCTGTTACCCACACTCTTTCAACGACCTTTAAGCAGTGAACATTTAAATTAAACAGGGGCCAACACAATGCCTCTTCTCTATCTGTGTGCTCATCAAGCTACAAACACACACTACGAATGCATCTGGCTTTGTCTCGTTTCATTTTCTTTCTATATCCCCGACCCTTTTTGCGTAGGCGTTTGGAATTTTAAAATGCCTCCGCTTTAGTGGATTAGTATGAGAATATTTAAAGCCATACTTTTATATACAACCGCATACATACATAAGCTGATCAAACATTTAATAAACAAAATACGTTCTCGGTCAGAGGGTAACAGTTTTATAAATAATAAAAATTATACACATACATACGTTTAAAAGAGCTCAACTTGTTATTTCCATGGCAACGTTTACTGTTACAATATTTGTGAGCGCTAATGAAAATAATATTTATTATTTATTCACATTTCCGCTCGCTTTGCCTATTATGCCAAATTGCATATATTAATAATGCGTTGTGTTTACAAATGGGATTACAGCGTGCCCACGCAACAAAATAATTACAGTTGGAATATTCAAATGTTAATTATGCAATAGGTACAACAAACAGCTTAAATACTTTAATTCACAAAAACACTGAAATGAAATTATAGAACTAGCTTCGAGTGCATTCGAGTCAACGAGCCACAGATCGCAATCGCAAATCGAAAAGCACTTAAGATGCCAACTGAAGTGTAGCGAAGTCTTAAAAGATGAACGAAGGGAATCGGCATGAGCCATCAATCAGGCGAGCGTTGCATCTACCACGAATTGTACACAACAGCTACAGACAGTTACAGATGCAGATGCAGATGCAGATACAGTGGCAGACGTAGATACAGATGCAGATACAGATACCGATAAAGTATGCAAGTTAACGCTGGAGTACTCAACTTTGCTGTGTGTTGATCGATGGCGTCAAAGCGTTTATGGCAATGCTAGCAAAATGCATTCAATGCAATACCAAGTCGCGTTTCCATTCAAGTGAATCGATGTGTGTGCGCCCAATGAAAAGCAACAGAACGTAATGGTCGAATGCCAGATACCACACAACAAAATGTATCTCGAAAAGTGAAACAGTTTTAGCCATTCTCCAGCAGCGAGTACAGAGTATAAATATGCGTTTGCGGTGCTCGTCTTATTGCATGACAACCGCCCAACGTAACAAATATGTGTATTTCCAAAACGTATTTGCATTGGGAGCCTTTTACTGTGGCACTCAGAGAGTTGAAATATTTGCGGTGCTGTGCAAACAAATGCAAAAATATATAATGATAAATTGGGTAGACAGCACAGCACAGCTCAGCACAGCATCGTTGTGGGCAAAAATGGAATTTAATATGAAATTTTGTTGCATAAAAACGCAAAATGCAAGCTTGAAAAAGCCACTTGGCATTTTAATGAACTTCGATATGTAAAATCAACTAAGGGAATAAAATGTTAACTTAATCTGAAAAATATTCATTTAACATATAAATTTAATGGCATATTGACAGCAGTTGATAAATGTTTTGCGATTCTTAATAAGTGCCAAATAATAAATATAAACTATTAGCACACACACTTGAGACAGTCTGACAATAAATTGAAATTGAAATTGAAAATACTCGTACACGCATGCCATTAAAATGGAATTTTACTGTTTAATAAAGCGAAACGTAATTATGATGTCCGCATACCAATGGCACTAGCTTCAGCTTCATCTTCATCTTCGTATTCGTTGGATCGAAATACTTTATAAATAAGCTGAGGCGAATGAGGCGGATATCCTTCTTAACGACCAAGCAGAGTGATCCAAAGAGATGATGCACTTGAGCTGCAGTAACTTATTAACAACAACGACGAGACGAGTGGACAGCAGCTGTTGCAGCTTCTGCTGTTGCTGCTGCTGAGACTATTAAAGATGACAAAAGCCCAGCACAATGCAATTACTTATAATAACGCTCAGTCCATCTACAATACGTACTTATTGCGTGCATTCTTTTGCCGCCTTTGCCTTTGCCTGTGCCGGCATTTCAGCAGGTCACACAAGAACTCAACTTATAGGTGGCAGCAGACAGATACAAAGACCAGAGACCGATGACTGCCAAATGGCCCACACACAACAGCAACAGCAACAACAGACAGGCGGATGGCTTGCAAATATTTTTGCAATTATCATTTCGATTTCAGTTTCACACACGAGGCCACAGAAACGGAAATTTTAATTTCCCTTAGCTCTCGCGTGCTCCTCCAGATTCGCCATTGCAATAGTGAGTTTTCAAGTGCAGCAGATAATAAAAATAATAACGATCATTACGTATATACTTATATATATATATATATGTAGTTATATGTATGTGGTAAATGATGTTGCTTGCAATTATGAAGCTGCTGCCAAGTTGCAACATGCAATCTGCAATCGCACTTGAAATGGGTTTGTAGGCCATATACTCTCGCAGTCAGCCTCAGCCTCAGCCTGAGCACTGGAAATGGAAATGGAAGTACTTGAACAGAGCAAGGGGCCCTGCACAGTGTTCCACACAGACATGTGGCACCGTGTTCCACCCACCGCTCCCCACCGCATCTTAATCGAATCAACACACTTGACAATGCGGCGTGAAAAATCTCACGGCTCGCATCAATTTTCATTTTCTGGGTCGCCAGGTGAAGCAGCAGCCACCAAGTGAGCGTCCCGGTCTCCGTTGAGCAAGATGTATTGCTGGCGAGGCATAAAAAATTCAGCAACTAATTTGTGCAGGGGACACGAGACAAGCCAGCGAGTAGAAGGTGCACAGAAAAAATATGTGTGTGTAGACTAATTTGATGACAAACGATATACAGCGCCACAAGACAGCAGACATGCTGATCACTGTGCTGCTCAGATTGCTCAGCCATGTTCTTCTCCATCTGCCATCTTCTTCAATCAAGTGCGACAGCACCTCGCTGTGTGTCACAACAACACACAGAGGGCACAACAGGACACACAACTCATAATTCTTAACTAGATGCTGTATGCTATAGAAATAAGATAAATGTACAAATGAGCAGAGGTCCTCGTCTCTTCTCTCTCTCTAACTTGTGTGACATTTGACATGCCTACCGAAGGCACAAATTTACATATAAATGAAATATTTTTATACTTTTTTATTTTTTAAATATTTCCTCATGCATAAAATTGGCATTTTTGCACTGTTGCGGAGCAACAAAGAACAAAAACCTGAACCTCAACCTGTGTCGTATCAAATGCCAAAAACTCGAAACCCATATTTTCAACCAAAAGAATATATGTATATATAAAAGCTAGTACCGAAAACATAAAATACAAACAACCGACAACCGAGAACCAACAACAACAGGAACAACAACAACAATACTAACGAAAAAAACCGAAACGAAACGTAACGAAAGAAAGTCAAAAAATAAAATGTGGGAAATGTATTTTCAACAAATAACCCACAAATTTTACAGCTGCCTTTTTCATGCGGCTTCAATGCCCCAAAAATATGCTTTATTATTTGAAAGTCAAATGAAGAATGGCCCTTACAACAAGTCAAGGACGAGGAAACAAGATGAGCTCGAAAAAATTACCGACCCCTAAGCAACCATCCCGCCCCCTGCTCCTCTGACACGCCCCCACCCTTCCACCTTCCCCCGTCGAAAGCAAACTCCGGCCGCGTCTCAAAACATTCGACTACGGTCTGTTTTTTTATCAAAGGGCGTTTATAATACGCTCGGCTGCTTAGGCTGTGGAAAGGGCTGCTTTAGTGGTGTTGCTGTTGGGTGTTTGTGTTGCTGTTGGGGTGTTCGCTGTTGTCGCTGTGGCCAGTCGACCTAAGGTTGTAAGGCTGAAAGAAGAGACCATTTTCGCTAACGATATGCAAAGTTGCCAGTTGCCAGTTGCCGCACAGCCTGTTCGGCCTATTTAACGCTCTTGTTCTTGTTCTTGCTCTCTCGGTCTTGTTGTTCTTATCATTCAGGACGACTAATTTTTAAAGCATTTCTGAATAGTTAATTAAGTGCGACGCGTACTTGTGAATTGTGAATTTCGGTGAAAAACTATGTAGAGCAGCGAAATTGAACGAAGCTCCCCAGACGCCATTTGAAGTGTTCTACATTATGCACAGCATTTAATAGAAGTTTACTAATTTAAATATTAACGAAGCCCAAAAGGGGAAACACCTTGTTAGTTAGTTCATTTAATACAATGGTAATGTTATTAATTAAAGCTTAACATATTTTAATTCTAGTCCAATTGGTATAGAAATACAGTTGTGAAATTCAAAGTAACACAAATTTGTATTCTTTAAGTTTTTTGGTGATCACATACATATACGATCTTTAACTAATGTTTCTTATAATTAAAATTCCAATAACTTTTTTTTAATATGATTAAGTTACACTGTTTTATCAAGATGTTATTTTCTTAAAGTGTTGGTATTTTTAATTTCGCAGCGGCATATTTATGTTTGGTTTTTTTTAAACTGGTGGTATTTCTAGTTACCTAGCTTAGTTTGGTATTTTTTGATCTGGTGGTATTTTTAATTAAGCAGTTCTATATGAATGCTCAATTTATAAGAAATTGTAATAGTAAACTAAAGTTGAAGGAATCCGCAGGTTTTAAATTTGTTAAGCCATACAACAGCTAACCCCTTTAATCTTGAAATATATTTATTCTCTGCTATCACAATAGACAATCAATAAGCTGCATGGCGCGGTTCAATCGCACCATTTTGTTGAAGTTTAAAGAGCGCGACGCGCGAAGCACAGGTAAATGGGCTTTAGAGTGAGAAACCTCAGAACGGCAAGGAAGCATGGCGGAAACTGACGTGAGCTGACATTACATGCATTAGAAGCTATTAGAACGGTACGAAGGGATGCCGATGGATGTTGCCTTCTGCCTGCTTTGCTCTGCTTTGCTTTATTTTGGCTTGGCTCCCCATAGTGTGTGCTGTGCTGTGCTCGGTGTGTGGAGTATCAAACGGCACGAAGCCAACACTGATGGCTGCTGTAATCATCGGGGCATAGATAGCAAAGCAGTCAGCAGTGAACGGAAGAAGAGCCGGAGAGCACCAGCCACATGTGGAGAGCTTGTCTGACGGGTTGGAAAAAGTTGCCACGGCGCGCACTTTGCCGTGTCATTGAACGTTGTAATGGCTTTAGCTGGTCCTGTGAGTTGGAGCTCTCAGCCAGGTTACAATATATATACACCGACATAGAGAAGTACATACAGCATGGGATGCTGACACATCTGCATGCTGGTCTGTCTGCTTAGTGTAGGAAGGGGCGAATTTAAATAAATTAATACGCTGTATTAGACACATATTAGCACTAAGAGAGCGAGAGCGAGAGAGAGAGCGAGAGCACCGGCGACCACGTTCAAGAAGCACTAAAAATAGGCCAAACGTTAAAGGTGAAAGTTCATGTGTATCATCCAGAGTCCGGAGCGTTAGTTACGCTTGATCGCGCCCTAAAGTGTGCTGCGAAAATTGTGCATTCTAAGTACGTGCTACTACAAAAATCAATAATGAATTCGCAGCTGCACATGCTGCCCAAAAGTGGCTTAAAAGCAAAAGTGGAAAGTTACTTAGATTATGATAATTACGATTAACATATTTCATGGAGCAAAAGCAATTTGCAAGATGGGGGAAAAATTCGAAAATCTAGTTACTTTGAAAGCAAGCTTAAAAATTGGTCTAGATTTTAAAAATCAATAGCAAACTATAAAAGGCAAACAAAATTGCTTGTAAGGCGAATGATTTGCAAGGACACTACCACAGCAAATTTCAATTTCTAAAGTTTATTACGCAATATATTAAGGATAAATAGGATGCTTACTTTATTTATATGCAGGGCCGCTGCAATTATGAAGCAGCCTCCCTCGCAGAGTTTATTGCCGAGGCATAAACCTGCATAAAGATAAATATGCACGTGGAGCAAACCTATCATCGATAAATTCTGTGTGACAACAAGCTAAGGAGCAGACCAAGCCACAACGAAAAAAAAAATCAATTTCCTGTGCCCTCCAACAAAAGGCAGCAAGTGAAGTTCCAACGGCATTGTGATTATCCTGATATATTCTGCCTCTTGTCTTCTTCTTGTAGAAAGCCGTTTTAGCCACGTTCTTTTGCCTCGTTTGGCAAATAAACTTTGCCGAGCCACTCAAGTTTTGCGACAACAAGAATATATATATATGTATATAGTACTACGACTAGAATATGTTCCTCCATACAATATATTCAAATGTGTGCTTTTCACTTCCTATTACCAAGGTAAACAAAAATTTTATTACCTTTTTATGAGCTGGACGGAGTCACAATGTCGCACAGTCAGTCAGACAGTGAGACAGAGTCCTGAAGACCCATACAACTCAGACGACTGAGACAACCGAGGGCATAACTATGCAAAGACTATAAAAAAATTGGGTAGTAAAAACGTAAAGTGCAGAGTGTGGCAAAAACAAATCCCTGGGCAACAAGATACAGTTGAATGAATTCCGTTTGAACTGAGTAAATTCAATTTGCTATGACATCATTCCAGAACAGACAATGCACACAAACGCACGCGCACGCACACACACTCACACACACAACAAAATGCATGAGAGACTCAATTTAACTCAAGAAACTTGCAAAACTCTCTCTATCTCTCTCTTCCCTCCCGCTTTCTCTCTCGCCCATCTTCGTTCCCATACAGATTAATTATTTGAAATCGTATGCGTGACCTAATCGCTTGTGTAGCAATATTGAAATCGCATACAATCGAATCTACTTAAAGACATAATTTATTTTTAATCGCACGCTTATCGAATGTCGTATTTTAAGCGATTGATATCAGGAGTGAAATATAGATTAAAATGCTTGTATCGACTATTTTTTTTTTGCCACTCAAACGAAACAAAACGAAAATAAATCTTTGGACCTAGCAACATGAGATTGTTCAGTTTCCAGTTGAGTCTATATATAAACACATATCGGTTTTGTATAGTTCATGCAAATGTTTTTGGACCATGCGAACTGATTTTTTCTTTATAAATAGCTCAACAATTATTTGCTTAGATTCAATAGAGATGCCAATACAACCTTGAACCGTTTATTTTCTAATCGAAAAGAAAGGGAAGGAGGCAACTAAAATTGAGAACATTTCGCACTTTAGTGGACAATGGAAATTACTATAACAATAACATTCAGTCACCATAAACAGTTCTGTGTCGAACTACATTATTAAGAATTCCCCGTTTTACGCATTTCTAATGGTTAAATGCCATCAAAAAGAAACTCATTCAAGTGCTTTCTTATACGACTAGATGTATAGATGGATGTTTTTTACCATTATCATATTATGACTATGGCACATAAAAGATATACTTTATGTATATATATAGTATATAAGTAAACGGTCTCCAGAGGCTTGCGTCAGACCGACGAGCATCTTTAATTTGAAATTATCAAGGCTAAATAAATTTGCACATTTGCTGTATGTTTATACACTTTGCGTTTCTCTATCTCAATAAATGTCTATGCGTGTGTCTGCGTATGTGTTTGGTCCAGCAATGTGCAAATAATTTACTTACTATGCGAAATTCAGAAACTACCATCTATCTATCTATCTCACAGTCTATCTCTCTGACCGTTTGAAGAATCAACTATTTAAATTTATAAGCCAGCCAACCCCCAAAAAGAGCTCATGCGGTTGAGTATATGAAGCAGTTTGCGGCTTTATTTAAATGCCAATATGCATATACTATATACATAATTTGTTGTATGTGAGCTATTTATTCAGACTGAGGCATTAGTTACTCTTTAGGTTTGGCAAACACTTTGTCTTATATTTGTCTATTTACTTTCGCAGTTAAATAACAAATTTTCTGTCTTAATTAGACGCAGACACACAAAAATAATATGCATATTTTTAGAAATAACTTAAATTATGACAAATTGCCACATGCAAATTAAGGCATCAAGACAATGACAAGCTATCGTAATATTTTCAGTTCAATAAATCGATATTTATATCTTGTCATTGCTTTGAGAAATTGACTAATTAAAACAAAAATCTTTACGGCTCAATGTGCTGTAAATTTTAATGAATTTTGCGCTGTCATGTGTAAGAATTTACATTTGAATGCGATGATAAGAAAATGTTTTACTTATTTATGCATTTTAATGATAACTCTTAAGCACGATAGAGAGGGGAAAAGAGGTTGCTAAGACTAACGAAATTGTGCTAGAACAATAGAGAAGAAAAACACATGTTGCCTAGCAGCAAGAAAATGAAATTAAATGAAATGAAATGTAGCCAGAGCTATTCGTATAACAAAACTCTTTTCATGCAAAAGGTCAAAAGAATACATTGCCTCTTAGTAGCCAAATGGTGCAACAGAAATAATGCGGCTTCAACGATGACATCAAAATTGCATTGTATAAAAGTTGCACAGGCCTTGGGCCACAAAATTTCAACGCCATACGTGAACAAAACACAGTCTTGAGGCCAGGCAAATAAACACACAAACAAGTAAAACCACTCTGGCAAAAATATCTCAACTGTGCGGCATAAAGAACGGTCCGAGCGTATATCTTTCTATCTACTCAGCTGTTGATTCTAATCCAAAAGCAATAACAGATACAAAAACAACAAAATAAAATAAAATAATATGTTTACTTTTGCAAAGAGGCACATGGAATGCTGACCATAACTAAAAACGATTCTCAACACATCAAGCCTTTTTTTTCAAATAGCCACTTTTGGCTGCAACAGATTTCGGATGAAAAAACACAGCTGCTAAACTTAAATGTCAGAATCTAATAAGCACATGTGTACATTAGGTTTTTGCTTCTTTTTATAATAATAATTAATACTAATGTCCACAGAGAAGTAAACATGATTATCGTAGAAATAGTATCTTAAACAGATGGCCAGCTGAGTCAATGTGTAGAATACAATTTTGTTGGAATTTCATTCACAAAACGATGCACAACTGTAAATAAAGACCTGCATATATAGTCATTTAAGAAAGAAAGAATTCTACAAACTCGTGCCTTAGTCACGCCTTATGGCGACGTCTCGACGCGGCGCCCATTGAATCATCAACTTCATTATCATCATCATTTCCCTCAGCTGTTTTATGGAATGCGTCCGATTTGACTGTCGTAGTTGAAGATGTAGTTGTAGCTGCTGTAGCTGTAGTTGTAGCTGTAGCTGTAGCTTTATAATTGCTGTGTGAACTCAGAATACAATTGATGAGGGCTATTCAATGAATCAGCAGCTATTTACTTGTAGTCACATTCGCATTCTCACGCAAAAAAGCTGTTCATACAGCACACAATACTATATATGCAGTATGTAAATGCAGTCGAGTACTCATATTCGTATATGGCTTATTAAAATACGAGTGTGTCTACTCATAGGTTCAGTATGCAAATTGAATTACTAAGCTTTTTTTTTGTGTATTGTACTGAAAACCGAACAAACAACCAACGTCAGGATGTCTATGAGTCTATGAGTTGCTATTAACGTTACTCACATATAGTACGCATATATATTCACTATCTGTTTGGACTTAAACAAGCATTGGCTTTCATTAAACACTGATAGTGGTGGACTGATATCTTTGGCATAGATCACCATGTAGAACAATATCATTTTTAAGCTGAGGAATGCGATAGCTTTGTATCTGCATGACATCATCGGCTATAGATAGATGTATTCACACGTATTTATAGACAGTTAAAGCTATTCATACTGATTTAAATTTCAGCTCGACAAAGTTTAACAAAATTATGCATAAGCATTCGAAATTATATAATAATACAAGCAAAGAAGAGAAGAAGCCGCTCCTCCATCTCTAACATATATGATATCAGCAGCACCCCAGTCAAAAAAAACCTTTCGCAGTCGTATTAAAATTAGCATATTGTTGTGGCAGGCGAAGTCGGCAAAAGTCTTCTTGTTCAAGTCGTCGTTGACTCGTCGAATTGTCAGCCGTCTGACAGTCAGTCAGTCGTTCAGTCAACTGGAGGCAGGTAGTTGAAATTGAAATTCAATTTCGTTTTCTTTTAAAATTAAAATTTGTTTGTCTTGGAATTTGAATATCAAATTATGTCATTTGTTGTGCGACGCGCCGCGACTCACGGCTGACGCAGCTTGTTTATAAGTAAAGAGATAACAAAAGAGCACAACAACAAAAAACAAGCAAAATAAAAACAACAACAGCAGCGAAAAAAAATACTGTTTATAAACAAAAAACTTGTTTCGCTGGGGTGCGCCAAAAGCCGGCAACTATTGCAAGTTGGCTTGGCTTGCTCTAGTGGATTGAATGAATGGGCCACAGATGCTGTAGATGCTACTTTGCGAGTGTGTATCTGTATCTGTAAATGTATCTGTAAGTGTAACCCAGTTTGTTAGTGTGAGAAATTGAATTAACTTTGATAGTGATTTATGCATCACGCTATTTATAACAAGTGACAACACAACACGCAAGGTTCTGCTCGACTAGAGCATACTCTAGGCGAATGATCGCTCTGACATTTGTATCACTTAATTGCTAATTAATGTATATAAATCTAAGCAAACAACTTAATGCTAATGTGCTCAATCAGCAAAGCAAATGTGAATCATTAACTACCAGATAAACATTTGCAAATATGAACTTAGAGTCTTGACCATATTTTCCCATTGCACATATTTATAATACCCCACTAGGTGCATACATATGCGGGGTACAAAAATGCGCTTTCAAAAATACCTACATACACCACAACAACACATCAGCGACGACAAACATAACAAAAACAAACGCGTTGAGCAAACTGAGCAACTGGAACCAAAGTGGAAACCGGTTAGATGCGAATAGCAGCATTGAACAAATTCAGTCCCAACTTAATTTGATGCGCGCTTAGTGTAAACAATGTTTGATTTTTTTTTTCCAAATGGTATAATAGTTATGCAAATGCTGGAATGCAATAGACAGCAATAGGCAGACATGCATTTGCATATTTGTGATGAGCTTCAACAGAAAATATATCATGATCAGTGTTTATTTTAACAGACGAGTGAAAAAGAAAACTCCAAATATGTGTGTGGTATGACCCCAATTATGCACTGGCAAAAATTCAATTAAAAGATTGTTAATCGAAATTGAAAGTTGTGCGCGACAGGGACACTCTATAAATTGGATCTTATGTGATCAGATGCTGCTTGCATAAGGCTCTCCAAGAACTGGTTAACATCAATCAAAGGCAAGCCATGGACATGGTCGGTAACAACTTTTGTGTTGTGATCTGCAGCACAGCCAAAGCCAAAGCCAACAAATCATTCTCTGCCATAGGCAAAACACAAAACTGCAAAACTGGTGTCCGCTTTTCATTTTTTTTAGCCAACTTACGTAATCTGAAGTAGCCGGCGACTGCGACCGGCAAATGGTGTCCAATGGCGAATGGCAACAGCAACAGCAGCGAGTGGCAAACTGGCAGTTGGCAGTTGGCAGCACAGCGAAAAACCATTAGAATAAATTATAAGCATGGCTTTAATGAAACTTACTCGCCATGTACAGTATGTGCACACACTCAAACAAACACACACACACTCTCACACACATGAGTCACATGAGGTCATTGTCCCCCTCCGAGTCACAAAGTGCTAAATGACTGGCTTCATTGTCAGGTTTTTCATTTCGAATTGCAAACTGCAACTGCAAATGGAAATCGTAACAAAGTGCAGTAGCAGATGTTAGTCGGATTTCTTAGAAATACGAGTAAATAATAAATGCATGACATATGCAACGCTTAAATAAATCTAATTATTTAACAGCAACACAACAAAAAAAAAAGGTGTCGAGGCAATCCTTTTTGTGTTTAAGTTCAAATTTACGTTAAAGTTTAAAGCAGCTTAAGCGCTGACTGTTAAAGTATTAGATCTGAATACCCTTTTAACCATAAACATCTGGAGACAGCCAAAATACGAAAAAAAGTAAAGAAATTGGTTTGTTGTGCTTTGGCGACTTATCTTTAAGCAGCTTAAAGTTTTCATGCAAAAACACAATTTGCCACAATAACCTTCAGCGATTATTGCTCTCGTTGTTGTTGCTGTTGAGGAAAAGTGCCACAGTTGGCAAACACACACACACACATACACACACATGCATGTATAGACTGTCAGCTGTAAGTTTCGGTTGCATGCAATTTCTCGTGTCAACGAATGTTTTGCGGCCAACAGCAGAAGAGAAAGGGAGAACGAGAACGAGCGAGAGGACTAAAAAAAAATATCGCTTTTCTTTTGTTTACTTTGGTTGCTGGCGCTGGAAAAGCCTGCGACAACATGCAACGCGACTCCATGCCACGCCTCCTTCCCCTCTGGCCACCACTCGCCCCGTTATCCCGTTGCCTCGTTTGCGTGTTTTTGCTGATATTGCCACTAAACGCTGAGGCATACTTTTAGGCGTCTGGCTGGCGCGCCTATATGACGACACACGCTTCCTGTAATAGCGCAGAAAAACGGCGCACAAAATAATAATAGTAGCCGTAATAATAAGAGCCTGCCGCCAGCCGACAGTAAGGGCCAACGGCCGAGGCCAGCGGCGCCGTGTCCGTGTTGCCAACTAGTTTTATGTGTAAAGCAAAAAACCAAAAACAGAAAAAGGGAGCGAAAGCAGAGCGCTCTCTCTGCTTTTGCTTTTGTGTGCTTCCTCCTTCTAGGCAGGTGTCGTTCGGCGCCTGGTTTGGATCAGGACTCTTCCTGCACATGAGTCGTGCTTTTCCCTGCCATTGTGTTTGTGCATTCGACCTTAAAACACTCGCAAATGCCTCGCCGCAGAAACACGGCCGCAGAAGTCATGTGGAGAGTCACTTGCAGACAGACAGAGAGACATACGAAGTGCTGCTGTCCAGAAAACACAAAAACCTGATAATGATCAAAAGCGACCACCCGTTAAAGTTGTTGCTTATTGTTTTTGTGCAACGAGCGAACTTTGTTGTTGTTCTTGTTGTTGCCGTTTTTGTAATTGCTATTGAATTGATGGCTTTAGGTGAATGAGTGTGGCGCCATTTTTGGCCAGCAATTTGCAAATTGTTTTTCGTGGCCAGCAGCAGGCTGAGCACACACACACACACACACACACACATACAGACACCGACACATTTCACACGTGTCCATTAATCCAACCCCAACGCTCTAAGTGTGTGTTGCATGAAATATGCACCATTTTGTGTTGCATAGCCGCAGGCGTTGCGGCATCGCTCAAAACACAAAAAATAAAAGAATAGAGTGAGAGAGAAAATACTTTAAATGCAACCTGCTTTATTGTTATTGTCTGCAACTGTCTGGGGCGTCTACACACACACACACAAACACACAGAGAGTCATACAAATTATAATTCGATTGTTTCGCGAAAAACTCTTTAGGAAATACGCTGCGCTTGGCTTTTGTTTATGACTCAGAAACGAGGTTACCCCGCGGCATTTTTATCTAATTCAGCCAGCCATCGCATCGTAGAAGTGAAAAACCTCAATTAAGCAGCAAACGTTGAAAATATGCTGTTTAAAGCACACTTTGCAAAGACTTTAAAGCAGCGCTCAGAGCAATGTGAAAAGTTTAAACATTATGCTCGCACTTGAGGTAAGTTGCGACTAGACAACAAGTCGTATACTCGACATTCTCAAGTGTTGTTTAATGCCTCCGTTAGGGGTGAAAAGCGCTCTCGTAATTTCTTGTTCTCCCCGGTTTTATTTGCTTAATATTATTTTGATGATTTCATAAGACAATTAAAGTCGCGAAAGACTATTGCACCCGTGGGACACGAACTACTTTTGGGGCCCTGGCCTTTTGCGGCCCCAAAAGTCTCATATTTCGCGTTGCTGTTGTCCTGCCCAGTCAACAACAAAACCAGCAGCCTTTTTTTGCCGCTGCTACTCCGGCTGTTGCCGCCTTTTGCTGATGCATTTCATGACGTCGATTGTTGACTGTCGACAGCAGCAGCAACAGCAACAGCCACAGCAGCCAGTCACACCCTTGAGTGAAACTGGGCAGTCAACTTTGTTGTTGTTGTTGTTGTTGTTGTTGTTGTTGTTGCTGGTGCTCTTGTTCTAGTTGTCCTCTTGTTGTTTGTGCCTGTGTAAAGTCCTGCGCTGTCTGTCTGGATGAGTGGATGACTGGCTGCGATGATGGCTAGATGACTGGATGCCAGTGATGCCTTGTGGTTGTGTTAGCTCTCGCTGAGGCTGTTTATTGCTGTGTGCTCTGTGGTGTGTTTATTTGCTAGTTCAGCTCAGCCCGACTCCTATCTATCTCTCCTGTATGTACCTGCTTTTGGATAAAGCCATTTTGTAAGCGCAGCATATGCTGCCTTCTGCTTCACTGTTTACATTCGAGTTTGAGATTTCGAAGCTAGCCGTTGGCAAACTATCAATAGAGCAATTGCCTAAAAAATTGTGTAACTAACCTGCAGGCAACACAGAGAATAATAGAGAATTGCATTTGTCAAATGCGTAATAATAAAATGAATGACTTGCGGCTTATTGAATCACCCAAAAACAATAAAAAGGACACTTGTTGTCCTTTCATTACGGAGCGCAAAATCCAAAAACGTAATAATCAACAAAAATAATATCCATCGAATATATTGTGTAATATAAAATTTCTCAAGTAGGACATTGTTTGTGTTTTGATTGCGAGGGCAACAAAAAGCGCAATTCTGTGGGTGAAGCGTCTATTTGGCGAAGACAATCAAGCAAAAATAATAAATGTCTTCTGGCCTTGAAAACAAACAAAACAAAACAAAACGCAACGCAGAAAAAGTCTCCTTTTCCGTCTCCTTCCCCGTCTCTGTGTCCGTCTCCGTCTCCATTTCGCAGCCAAAGTAAATAAAAGCGAAAGCACAATGATTGCCCGGGACATTATCGAGCTGAGTGTGTTGTATTAAACTTGCGTCTTTTTACTTACTTTCTTCTTTAATAAATATTACATTACATCCCTCTGCTCCCTATCTATAAGATATTTAATAGTTGCTGTTGCTGTTGCAACTGCGTCCCTTTTTTTTATTGATTGTGGTTCGCAATAATAAAGTTCTCGGTTTCCGCTTTTTCCTTACTTAATCAACATGGTAAGAAACAAAAACAAATGAAGGAAAAACAATGGATAAACTTCGCATTCGAGAATAATATTTCAGTTGAAGAGCGAGACTTTAATTTTGCGTTTGTCACTTTGTAATAATTAATTCACGTATTCCAATTACTAGCATTGTTCCATGCTGTTAGTGAAAAAATAATATTTGTTTGCAATTTTCGCCAATGGCATAAATATATGTATATAGAATAAATTGAATTTCTTGTGTGCGTCAGAAAAGTCTGCTGTTCGCATAAAACCACAAAGCACACTGACTTTCGCCTGGACGAATGAAAACATTTATTGAATTTGTCTTAACAGCTCACAGTTATCACAAATTGATTGACACTTTTTCAATCAAGTTATGAAAGAACAAATCATAGCAAAAGCCCGAGCTCGCTCAACACGCCCGATGCCCTTCTGCTTACAATTTTACCACAATTTTTTGTCGCATTTTATGTACACAAAAAATTGTACGTTTCTCTCTACTCGCTCACTCTTTAGTTTCGCATTTAATTTTTATCCTTGATCTACGCCTTGAGGCGACATTCTCAAGTGTTTAGCAACAAAGCAAAGCACATTTGATGTTGTTAATTGAGTACTTTTGCGACACTTAAACACACACACGCACATACAAGGACATACACCAGAAACCCCATACACATATCCACTCGAGGCGATGGCGACGTGTTTGACAGCTGCAAGGAGATAAGCACAGTCAAACACAATGACACTTTAGAGGGCTGTTGACACTTTCATTCTCCACTTTTTTTTTTTGCTTTTTTTTTACTTCTATCTCCGTTGATGCTTAGGAGCAGCATTTACTCATTTCATTGCACTTAATCGTGTCTAACGGCATCTCGCATCTCACATCTCGACTTTTAACTTTAATGAGTTGCACTTTGACGTCAGTTGAAGTGTTGCCAAAGTGTTGGAACAACACAAAGTGGCACACACGCAAAAATTGTTGTTGGCAGGGATACGACGAGCATTAAAGGACACATCAAAGCGCATATTAATCGAGACAATTACTCGCATATGAAGCATTTTATGGTGGAAGGAAAACTTTAGCACGAAAACTAAAATTAATTACAAAGCATTATTGCATAATATTTGGCATTGCACCCTTAATTATATGTGCAGATAACATCAAGTACTCACATGACAAAAGATTGTTGTCTAATGTTTAGTATTATGCTAGGAATACATTAAACACAAACCCAAAAGCAACCTCTAAGGTCACCCACAGAGGTGAGCCAACGTTCCCTTTTGCACCCTTTCACAAGTTCAGTTAATTTCGTATGTTTTCACTTAACCATGGAAAAAGTAGTTTGAACATGCAAAAAGCCAACAACAACAACAACCTCGAACGTAACGGTAACGGATACATGACTCAGCCACAACTAGAATCTCCATAGGGTGGTGTTACACACACACGTGCACTAATCCCAAATGTCTCATATACAAAAAAAATAGTGAAACACTCAGCTGGACATACTAATAATAAGCCTGCATTTGCTAGAGCGTAATCAGCTTGCACACACCCTGTATAAGTAATGAGAATATATATAGAAAGCAACAATTTTTATTCCTACCTATTTTTGGTGATTATATGACTCATGGTTTTTGTAATAAATATGCCAAAAATTCATTTTAGAATTTAGATACTTCTTTCTTAATGCAATTAAAGCTTTTAGCGAAACAATTTTAGAAAATGTATATTTTGTTATAAAATGCAATTCACATAAATTAATATAAAATTATTCAGCTGATTTCAGGGTCAGTATTTTTATTATATCTATTTTGTAAATTTTCTGCAAAATTAAATTTACGTACATTTAAATTAGTATAAAATACTGCTGTTGGTTTCAGATTTAATATGTTTATTACAAATGTTATATATATTTTTTATAAAATACAATTCAAATTAGTAAATATATTTGACATATAATTGCTTCTGCTTTTAGGTTAAACTTTTTTTTTTATTTTATTTATTTTTTTTTGTTACATTTTCTATAAAAATTTACATAAATTTGATTTATTATAAAATACGGCTGTTGGTCTCAGTTTAATTATATTTTTTGATCTATTTTTTATATTTTCTAGAAAATACAATTCACATACATAAAAAAAAGATAAAAACGTTGGCAAATAATTGCCGCTGCTTTCATGTTTACTATGTTTATTACATTTATTTGATATATATTTTTTTTATGAAAATGCAATTTACATAAATTGAACAGCGCCCAAAATTAGTAAAAAAAATATTTGGCAAATAACTGCTTAGGCTTAATATAAATTTTTGCCAATACCCTTTTTAAGGCCGTACACTTGGCAATTCAATTCGAAGAATACGCACATTTACGATTCGATTTCACGGCCTCCACATTTTATATTAATATAATATTTGCTCCTAAAAGTACGAGCACAAAGCGTGGGCTATGCGAGTACAATATATATGTAAGTATAAGTATTAACCTTAGCAAAAGGTGTAGCACGCAGCTGGCACAAGGCGAAACATCGTTTTTAATAAATTTCACTGCGACTGCTGACTGCGAAGGGTGTGAGTTAAGGGAGTGGGAGGGAAGGGAAGAGGCAGAGGTGTAGTCGTATGTGTATGTGTGTGTGTTGGGGTGGTGTTTTTCGTGTGGTGCGTGCCTGAAGCTATCCTTACGTCTCAGTGAGTTAACCAAAATTGACGACGACAATGGCGACGACGACTGTTGCATGTTGCTATCGCGCGCCCAGCACAACGGTGGCACAACCCCCGAAAGCGCGGCGGCCGCATTGCTGTATAAAGGATATTTCCACTAAATGCGCGTACCAAGGTGGGGCACACACACACGCATACATACATTCGCATACTTTGCAAAGTTGTTGTCTGTTTGCATTAGTATTGTTGCTGCTGCTGTTGGGAGGGAATGAGAAGTTTGGGCGCCACACCTCCAGGCGAGGCAGGAGGCAACTCTCTGCCTATGGCTCGCACACATACACACACAGACACACAGGTAACGCGGTGGCCACAATAAATTTTCATTTGTTTACCGTGTGTAATTAGAAAATTAAAACCCAGTTTATATGCCACCACCAGACACAGCAGCAACACAGCAGCAACACAGCAGCAGCAACACAGCAACAGCAACACAACAACAGCAATAGCAGCGACGCTTTGCAGAAAACATGGCCATTAGCAGGGCAAACAACAACAGTGGCGGCCAACAGTTGAGCAACCAATTGACCTGCAGCTAAAGTTACTATTGGGGTTGCTTTTTGTTTCCACTGTGAAACTTGTATGCGTTCTGCTGCGACTTTAAATATTATATTAAAGTGGAAAAACTGATGCCACACACACACTCACACACACGCAGAACAGCAGATGCAAAAAGTCTCATAAAAATATTTCGTTTTTTTTTTGTTGGTCTCTTCGTTTGTGCAAATTTTGTATTCTAGTACAAGTTTTGCACTTTCTTGCATGGCCGCTCAACACAAATTGTAGAGCATAAAAATTTATGGCTCACTCCTTTTTTCCACTTTTTCCTCTGTTTTTACACCGGAAAACGAAATCGCAACGTGAAAACCGCGTAAATGTAAATTTTACAACTCACCCTTGTCACAACGAGTCGAGGAGAGTGCAGAGAAAATTTATGCATAAACACGTCACTGAAATAACCGCAACACACAAAGTACTAAACTCTAAATTTTAAAGAAAAATTTCTAAAAGGCCTCGAATGCAAAAGTTGATGTAATAAAAATTTCTACAGAGTATCGCTAAGTCGCATTAAGTGCGACAACAACAGACAGAACTTTACTTTCTTTTCTATAGTGGCAAAAGAAAAGAACAAATTGAGCTTGCATAAATGAACATGTGTGTCGCCAAAACCAAAAAAAAAAGAATGAAAATCGCAATTGCCTTGAAGTCGAACTCAAGTCGCAAAAAGGCGAGAGAACGAGATTGAAATTGTGAGCCCCCGGACATTGCGTGTCATAAAAGCAAAACTGCAAGTGCGGAGCGATATTTGCCGTGTGTGTGTGTGTGTGACACCTTTTAGTGTGATTGTGTCAGTGGCACGCCCCCGATTCCATTGCCTTTACATTTTAATGCGCAACTTTAGTGTGCAACATTTTCGGCAGCTTCCTCTAGGGAATTTTTTCCGCGAAGTGCGGAAACATTTCTTTGCACTCCCCCTCATTATGTACACACACAATGCGCCAATTCAATTTTCTAAATTTTTTCATGTGGAATGCGTACGTTCCACATATATACATATATGTTTTTTTTTTTTATATATATACATTCGCGTACTGTAAGTAAACTTCAATTTTAACCACAAAAATGCGCTGCACTCGGTGAATAAGAACAATCATTAAAGTGGCCAAGCATTGACATCTTTTTTTGCTTGCTTTTTGTTATTATTCCCCGTCGTCGTTTTATTTGGCACTTTAAATGCTCATAAAACTTGGGGCATGACTCGTAAATGCTGCTGACGACATGAAACTGCAATTTGTCCAACTCCCCACACAGCAAAAGATTTCTGTTTTGCACATTTGCAGCATAATTTTTATATGGTTATAAATCGCATGGCTCATTTATTATTTTTCCATTGCTATTTCCAAATGTCGCAATTAAAATTCCTAATTGTTTTACCATTGCACGAACAATGGCCTAAATAAAGCATACACTTTATTAATATTCGTTTTACAGCTACGACTAAATTCAATCATTCTGCTTCAGTTGCAACATTATCTAATAAATTCAGTTAATGGTCAAAAAACGAGGCAATTTACCCAGAATTTGTTCGACGTCTTAGTCAATCAAATTAAATTGCCTCATTAATTTGCTTTCGGCTCATAATTTATGGTACAAAGTCCAAGAGAATACGTCACTGCGACACATCGTAAATTCCAATGGCTCATTTAATAATAAAAATACATTTTCATTTTCTTTGCTTTGCCTTTTTTTTTGTGTTTTGTTTTGTTGCATTGCACAAAGCTCCAATGCCCCAAAAACCGGTTCTCCAGACGGCTTTTTCTTTTCATGTGTCGTAGAAGAGAGCAGAAAAAAAATGCAAATAAAATCATATCGAAGGCAAGTTTTGAATTACCATGCTTCGGAGCTGAGTTCACTGGAGCAGAAATATGACAGAAAAGCCAGAGTGTCTCTCTGTGTGTGTGTGTGTGTGACAAAGTGACTACGAGTATATTTATTGCTTGTATCGAGTTAGTTGACGCATCAGAATCAGTCTGAAAATGCCACACAACTCTTTTAAAGAATGCCACACAAAAATGCATACGTAAATTCGATCAACTTAATTAGGCAAAGCAAAGCAAAGTAAATAAACAACAAGTCTTTTGAAATATGCTTTAGAAGAGAGCAATCATAATTGTCTGACAAAAGATGTCAGAAATTCGAGAAATTCCAGAGACTCTGAATAATGACGACTTATTCTCATAATTGATATGCCAGACCATAAGCCAATCACTTCAGAAATATTGAAACAGAAGCAGACTACAAAGACAGAGTTATGTGAATTCTTCTTTATTTGAAATCTACAATAAAATATAAACCAGATACATGCCATCATACACAAAATTTACATAAGTATTTTGTATAATTATCTACAAATCAATCAAGTGGCGCCTCGCGCCGTTAATAGTTTTCATAATTCCAAATGGAATTCCTAAAGAATTAATGAGCCAGAAAAAAGCGCGTAACATGGCAACTTAATTAGTATAGTTAATAGATATATTTAGTGAAATGAAAAATGTTGCCCTGGTTCCAATTTACTATCGTCGGACATGATAAGTGGAAAATCTAATCAGTCGAGTGTGTTCCAAACATTAATTACAAATCCAAGTACTTGTGTGCTTGCAAATGTATTTGATTCTAGATATAATTATACGTTAGTTAGTATTCTGCTGACAGCGTTTGTACTTCTCGAATTAGGCTGGTTTGAGAAATAAGCTAACGTTTATTGCTACACGGCTCAATTGAAAACAATGCACAAAACATGAGAATTGTGTCAATGAACTTAGAAACCGCAGTAAGTTTTTCTTGTTATTGGCCAAGGTTTATTAACTGCACGTTTTTGGCTTGTCAGCTCTAGCTTGGAAATATGCACAACAACACAGCACACAATGCACTAACAGCGACGACATTTGAATGCTGAAGGTTAATTTTGCAATAAATTATATATAAAAATATAAAATAAAACTGCCTGCCTGTGTATCGCTGTGCAGTCAGAATCAGTCTCAGTCTCAGTCTTAGTTTGAGAATCGATTCCTCGACGCTTGATGGCAATGCTCTCGCCACTCCGCTCCACTCCTGCATTAAGAACATGACACATAGCTCTTGGCACGTAGCTGAGACATTCTCAACGATACTGTCGAGCTTCGAAACTACATTCATAAGTTGCTGTTGATGTCAGCCAAGTCGATTGCTTTACACACTTCTGGGCATACAAAGTGACACGCCCACACAAACATATAATCGGATAAATGAAAAGGTGAAGCGAGTATTTATACAAACAACAACAGCAATAATAACAAATTCATTCTCGCATACCAAACGAGTTAGTAATAACTACACAACAGCAACAGCAACAGCAGGTCAGTAGTTTGCAATTAAGCTGTTTAACGATCTGACTTGCCTTTTGGCTTTTGCCTCTTGCCTTGGATTAAATCACTAGGAGTGCTCTAGAGCCAATGCAAACAAAATAAAATCTCTGCATTCCTGTAATAGCTTACGCTACTAAAATGAAGCTATTAAAAGTTTTCAAATGGTGCCAAAAAGTTACTTAAATATTAATTGTTGATTTAATTTTGCGCAGAGTTGGAAAGTGAATGGGAAGTGGAAAGGGGAAAGGGGCAAGAGACGCGGCGCCACTGAGCTGAGAATTTATGCGTAAATGCGTGGAAATCCTTTAACAAATCTGCCAGCACACAACCAAACTGAAGTTGGCGGCACGTGTCGTGGCATAAACGCCGTGGCGCGTCGTGTCGCTTCGCGTCGCGTCGCGTTGCATGCAGCATTATGCCAGTTCACGGTCACGTTAACAAATATTTGTTGCCGCTGCTGCTGCTGGTGTTGCTGCTGTTGTTGCCATTGTTGCTGTTGTTTCTGTTGCTATGTTGTTCTGTTGTTCTTGCTCTTGTTTAAGTGGCAGTGGCACAATCGCTGTTACAAATGCATAAACACTGCACTGAAGCAGAAAACCGATTTATGCTTGGTCTCCTTTTGTGTCGGACTCTTGCGCCTCAAAAAAAAAAAAACATTGTCGACTGCAATATGCTACAAAAGAGTTGTATTTTTCGTTGTTTTCTCACTGTTTAATGAGGTCATTAACAATCACAGTAATTACTTATACATAAATCTGAGATTAAACATTTTCCTTAAGACTTTTTGAGACTTTGACGCTATTAACTTTGACAATTTCGTGTATTTTATATTCTATGGTATACTTTGAATCCATATATTATAACTTTGACAATTTCATCAACGGTATATATCTACGGTATATTCTGGCTGTAGTAGTATATCATTATATATCGCAATCTAGTATTTGGAGACATTTGTTATTTGATTAAGTGAATTTTATTGCGTTGTTTTTCTGCTGTACGAACTCATTCAAAATTACAGTATTTGCTTAATCATAAATCAAAAACTACAAATTTCAATACCTGGATTTAAGACTCTCCACAAAAAATGGTCAAAAGTCGCTTAAAATATTTTAAACCAATTGATCAGATTATTCTTATAATAAAACTTGTTCTTTGTTCGTTCGGGATTATGAACATGATTTCACCTTTATGTAAGTGTGGGTTGCACAAATAAATAGCACAATACAGAATGCTTGGCGTGCAGAATTCATTGTTTCAATCACAAAAAACTTTCTATGTGCAGATTTTGTGTAAAAACTTTCAATTAGTTGTTAAAAGTGTAGCTGTTGTGTATATACATATGGCATGTATTTATAATCCGATGTTTGCTCATATTGCGCATCCGCTGAAAGAGTACGAAAATACTCATAAACAAGAGTTGATTGACCAAACCAAAACCAAAAAAAAAGCTGAAAACTGTGTCTTCCGCTGGGCAGCGCGAAATGGAAATGAAAACACACAAGAGCAAACAAATTAAACGAGTTAGAATGCTTTCTGTGCTGTTGCTAAATTGAAGCTAACTCATGCGTTTAAGCTGTCCCACATCTATTACTCATTCGCATACAATGTATACTAGATTTTAGCATACATTTTTCATTCCATTAGAAGCTTGTTTTTGATGCCCTGTAGCAAGCTATTAAAAAGTGCTGATAAATGAAACACTTTAAACAAGTGTTTATCTAAGCACATTTCACAATTCTCACCGCAATAATTACAGAATAGCAAAAAACAAATTAAAATTGTAATAATAAAAATGAAACTAATTTAACTATTAAGTACATCATCATTTATATCATCATTTAAATCGTTGGCTGTTAATTTTTTCTATGATGCGAGAGATGAAATGAAAAACGAAAATACAAAATACGACAAGCAAATGACGGAGGTAATAAGCATGCAATTATGTTGTTTATTTTCAGTCAGAAAACCGCAATCATTTAACTAGCATGGAAACGAGTTGTGCTCACCGTGCCAAATTGTTTGCAATTGCATGCGAAACCAAAAGCGTCAGTTAAAACAGGTTATTTAAGCTAGAAACCCAAATATGAACTATGATTTGTATGTTGTTGAGTTTCGATTTAATATGCATACGCGACGTCGACGTACATACGACGTAAGTCTCGCCGTTACCGGTTTTTTTGGGGCTAATTAACAACTGCAGCAAAGCAATTGCTTTTGTCAAGCGTTATGAATTGGAGCAGTAAAATATTTGACGCCAAAACAAATACAATACCAGCGACCGCAGAAGCTGAACATTTTTGTGCGCTAAAATGGGAAAATGGAAAAAAATCACAAAGGCAGTCAAGGCGACTCCAAACACAACTGTACAGAGAACTTTACTCATTGTGCTTTGCACACCCACTTAAACATTTTGTAAGAAATGGAAAAAAGCACACATTTCTTTTAATACTTTTGCGATAACTACTAATTGCATAAAATTGCAGAACTCTGTTGTGGAAATTATTAAACTTCTCTCGCAGTTGCTGTTTTGTTAGTTACTCTCGCTTTCCGAACCAGAGACTCTTTTGTACACAATAAATATTGCAGTTCCGCTGCGCTGCTTCATTCATACCACAACAAGCAGAGTGTACAAAATTCGCACATGCGCGCAACAATTTGTTGTTACAATTTGCCGGCACAGTTCAATGAACGCACAAATGAATGCAGTCAATTGCTGGCGGCTGCTGCTGTTGCTGCTGCTGCTGCTGTTGTTGTCGATGCTATTTGCTGTTGCTGTTGCTATTGCTGTTGCTATTGCTAGATATTGCTGCAACTGTTTTTTGCGGTCGCCGCCGTTGTTCTTCTAATGAAAGTTAGATAAAATAGAAAGCAGAATGTTTGTGTATATGTGTGTACATTGTGGTTCTCACTCTCTGCATTGAAATTTATTAACTTGTTCACTAGAGAGAGAGCGAGCGAGAGAACGCTTAATAAAACGGACCGCGAGCTACAGCAATAATGCAATAAATAAAACAATATACTACGAACAGAGTGCACAGTGCAAAGCGCACACAATATTACAACAAATATTTATAGAGTACTGCGCTTTATGCTGTCGCAGAGATCGATCATGAACATAGTTTAATGGAAAGGGTGAACAACGTCGGTCAAGGGTTAACAATGCCTTCGATTTATTATCAACAAAGTGTAGCAATGTCTTATGAAAAATTAAAGAATCTCTCTCTCTCTCTCTCCCAGACAGACAGACGTTCATTTCACAGTTGAAATCGATAGCCCAGAACAGGTCAGTTTCAAACGATGGCAGCAAAATGCCAGTGGCATTTCTAGTTTAAGTGCTTTACTCATCGAACACAACTCAAAATGAATTCTCAGTCTCTTTTCTCTTGCGCTTAGTCAGTCTGATTTGTCAGTCTGGGTTGTGTATACAATTCAATTGGTTTTGCTGCTGCTGCTGATATTTGTTACCATTTTTCCAATTCTGCCGATGGCTTTGTTTTTAATTTCTTTGCGACTTTGCCAGTTGATAGAAGCTATTATTGTTATGTTGGTCCAACACAGAGCTCGGTTTTGTTGCTGTCGGTTTTAATTTACCTGTATTCCGCCGCTTGCTCTTCCTTTCCATTCCTTTCTCTAACCATTTTCACATAAAAGTTGTCAATTAATTTACTATGTTCTGTGTAATCGAGGTATCTTGGCATTGGCTACGCTCGATGAACAAAGGCCACGACTCAATGCTTTTAGTCCAAACCGAAGTCAATAAGTTTGAGACGCAGCACATAAGAATGCACTTTAGTGAATGCAAAAACGCAAATGCTGCTAAAAAGCAAAAGCAAAGCCAAAAGGGGATACGACTGCCGATGCCGATGTCGATGTCAGCTAGCAAAGTCGATAGACTTGAACATTTTATGAGAAGTGGGCACCGTTACGCCTGTTCTGCATCAAGGCACAACGACAATATTTACGTGCATGCAAAGTCTAGTATATCCATCTTTCTATCGGTATCTTGCTCGGCTCAAATGCAACATGAAACATGGGAATCGCTCTTAGAATGTAGTGATATTAAATTTCAAATGTTTTTGCAATTTCCCAAGCAGTCGAGCAAGAATTGTCTAGATAAGAAATATTTATGGTTAGGGGCAAATCTGTATTGTGAAAATGCACTTTGTTTACCACAACGTTTAATTTTGATTCAGTCAACATGACGTATACTTCATCTTTGTGATTTAAAGCCATTAGTTATTACCTGTAAGCAGAAGAAAATAAATTAATTATTAGTAATAATACATTTTCTTAACATTACTTTATTTTATTTGTTTATACAATTCTACAAATTTAAAAGTTGCCTAAGTACAACAAATTGTAAGGTTAGTGACCCCGCTCGTCATTGCATATTGATGAGGATTGCAATTGCAAATGCATATTGATGTGGATAACCAATACCGATTCTTCTGCTCTTCATTTTTTCTCATAAACAGAACTCAATCGATTCTATCCATTCGAATTGCAATTTGTATGCTTGATTGCTTAGACATTTCCCCTTGAATTAATTAATTTACACAAATTAAGCGATTCTCGTGCATTTCGTGATGCGCTCTCCCTCTCTTTCTCTCTCTCTTTCTCTGAAGGGTCATTCATTTGTTTTTGGTTTTTGGCGAACCAAAGAGAGAGCAGAATCGTGTTGCCTTGTCCACTTGATCTGACCCTTTCCTTTCTAGACTGGACTTTCATTAATGGCAAATGAAAAATTGCTTGCAATTTCATTAATTCCTCTGGAGTATACCGTAATTACTGTAGTATTCAGTTGCCTTGAGATCTTGTACATAACGTTGTTCAAGTTTAGAAATTCATTGTAATAAATATAGTACAACATATTGTGCATCATATACATTATTATATGAATGAATCTATTTATACTATGTGTGTGTGTACTACAATAAAGATACATTCTGTTAGTTAAACGGTTGCCTGAATGAAAACTTGTTGAAATGAATGAATGAGCAGCTTTCAAATTAAATTAGGCCATGATGTGCCACACACACTCACTCACACAATGAGAATTTTGGGCGCTCTCTCTCTCTCTCTCTCTCTCTCTCTCTATCTCACTCTCTTTCACAGACCCTTAGCAAGTGTTTGTCGCCGGCTCGAAACTAATTGAATTTCTCACTGTCGCTGGCAATTTGCATTATTAAATTTTTAGCAGAGTGTGTCCGTATGTGTGTGAGTGACTGTGTGTGTATGTGTGTGTGTAATTGAGTGTGTTCATATTTAGTATAAAGTTTTTGCTCATTCAAACGGAAATGAGATAATGAATGGCCAGCCATACGACTTGCCCAGCTGATCAAGTACATATCTCACAAATACTCGTAGTTGATGAGCAAAAAGTGAGACCCACGCAGTCAATATTCTTACTGTATCTAAAGCGATATGCACGTGTGTTGATCGAAACAAATTGAGCAGATGTGCTGATAGATGAGCCACAAAATAAAGTTCTCAGCTGGAACTTAATTAATATTAACAAAACAATGAAAATATCTAGCCAGGCCTTCAGTTGGAAAATAAAAGAGCAACTCTAAGGTAGGGCAGCAAAACTTGAAATAATTAAAAAACCACAAGAGTTGAAGAAATTTGCACAACAGCCTCAAGTCAAGCCACATGAAAAAACCACACAGCACACACTCAAGAGCACAAAAGCTGACAGGAAGCGAGATAAGCACATGTGTGTACTGTGTGCTGTGTATCTGTGTGTGTGCTGTGGTGTATGTGGCTACATGAATAACCCACACCACACCACAGCAGAGCACAGCAGAGCAGGGAAAAAGAGTGAAGGCATCCAAACGGCAAGGTAGAAGATACTTACTTGAAAGCAAGTTGGCAACTCTCCCTGTCATGGATTACAAAAGGGGTTAATTAAGGAGCAGGCGAGGTAGGCCTGGCAAGCCAAGCAAACCAAGCGAAGCAGTCAAGCAGGCGCGGTAGTAGGCTGGTAGGCTGACAGGCAAAGGCAGAGGCAGAGACAGAGACAGAAAGGAGCAACAGGACAAAACCCACACACAAGAAAACTGTCGTGTTTATTTATGACACAAGATGCTTTATAATAATCAGCGTCTGACACTTGTAGGGGAACTTTGCCAGGCAGTCAACAGTCGGCAGCTAGCAGCCAGCCAGCCAGCCAGCCAGCAGGGCTAATCGTGGGCTGCTCAAAATTCCTGCATTTCAACGTGTGCAGCACTGCGTATATTCTGTGCAACCTTAATTGAAGTAATACTCAGGCGGCAAAACTGTGCACAGGCCACACATCCTCAGGTTCCCCAGCTTTACAGCTCTCGTGGTCCATTCAAAGGATGAGCCCTAAAAAGGCGCACAAGCAGAGTCAACCAAGCTTCAAATTAATTAAGTATGTATGTAACTAAGCTTAAGCAGAGCAACCAAAGAAGCAAAAACAAAAAATTCAAAAACAAAGGACAATAAATACAATCTCACCTCTTGGCAGGTCGTTTTATTGTCTTTTCGCCAGCGAAACGCTCAACAACATAACAACAACAAGAACAAGAACAACAAAGTTTTGCCACACGCTACCCAAAAATAAAAAAGGGTTCATGTGTGTAAAAGTCAGGGGTTTCAGTTTTCAGTGACAGTTCAAGCACCATAAAATATAAAGTTTTATTTAATTATAATATTTTATGAATTTGGAATTGACTTCTTTTATGGTAGTTCGAATTCTTGAGGGACTTAAGTTTTTTGAAATTGAGCACAAGAGATGCTTTCTTAAGACATTAAACAGATTCACTTTTTAATGCTTATTTTTAATTCAAATTTTAATTTCATTATAATATTCGCATTTAGACAGGTTAACCAATAGCTTCGACGAAAAAGGCAAAGAAACAAACAAATGATTTTTATAAAATATTTTCTGTATTTTCTATGGAATTTCGAATGCTTATCATGCCGTCAGCTGATAGAGCGCAACTTATTTAAAACCTGTAATTTTTCGAAACTGTCTCAGCTGTTTTCTAAATTTATTATATTATTATTAATTATACATTTATTTCCTAATTAACTTCTACAATTTTTACTTAATCGCATCAAAATGCAAGCCAAATCTGCACGGAAAAAAAACAAATGCTGTCGAAAATTATAGCTCTAACTAAAGTCTCTGAGATCTAGGAAACAAACAAAGTCTGACGAAACTAAATGGAGCCGTAGTTCTTCCCAACATAATTCATAGACTCTTTTTCACTTTATTAAAAAACTTCCTATATTTTCATGAGTCAGACTTTTCAAATTCCAGCAATTGAAATATGCTTTCAACTATTTTTCGGCGGCGACTTCGGCTTGATAGCGATAACCCAAAGGGGTTAAAGCACTGAGCGCGAGCATTTGACTATAGCTTCATACAATCGCATTTGAGAACGAGGCGTTCAGTCATAAGAAACAAGTCGAATTAAAAACATTGTTTGTTTAGCGGTCGCACAATTTACCAAAAATGAGTCACACTTCACGCCGTATACTTTACGGATTTACGCTCCTGCTGCTGATTATGCAACTGGTACATCAAGGATTATCAGCACCAGGACGACAACAGACGATTGCAAGCTCGAACTCTTACACTGAACGAGTGCTGCAAATTTCAAAGGCAGCGGAGATAGCTAACTATATGAACAAGAATGTCAATCCATGTGACAATTTCTACGAGTTTGCCTGTGGCAATTGGCCGCGGATTAATAAGGCCACAAGAGAAAAAGGGAGAACTGGAAGACTTGAACAAATAAGCCAAGGTTTCCTACGGAAGGTGAAACAATTCCTCATCAAGGAGAATGATCAACTAGACACCCCAGAGGAAAAGCAGATAAGGAGTTTCTATAGATCCTGCACGAGCGTCACGCGAATCGACGAAAGCTACCGCAACAAACTGAAGGAAGTGATACGCGAATTTGGAGGGATGCCAGTTCTGGAGGAAAGTAGCTGGAAAGCGTCGGAATTCGACTGGATTGAAACGATTGGCAAAATCGCTAATACCTATGGTCAATCAATCATTATGAAAATTGAAATTGGACCTGATTGGTTGAGAAACATAAAAAATACGGTCCATGTTAGTTATCAGGAATTTCCCCTCCTCACCCGAGGCATGTATCTGAATAGCGAATCAGAATATGCGCGCACAAAATATGTCGCAGAGATGGCTATCAATCTCATCGAGTACTTGAACATAGAAAGTAAATTGGCGCAATCAACTGCCGCGGAGCTGATGAGCTTTGAGGTGGAGCTGGCCAAAGGATTGCCAAGCGAAACAGAAGAGATACAAGCGTCTAAGGTTGTCATACGGAGAACAATTTCCGAGATGCAGAAACTCTATGGCTCCACTTTAGATATCCAGCGGTTCGTCAATATAACTCTGGGCGAGGATATCAATGACCTTTATGACATGTTTCCGGAGTATAAGAAAAATCTTGTCGAAGTTATTCAACGCACTCCGAAACGAATTGTGGCCAACTACATATTCTATAACTTAATTAAAGCCTTTTGGCTTGAAATGAATAAGCAAGAGTCTAACGAGAGGGAGAGAAACTGTCAGTCCATAACTATCGACACATTTGCTAAGAACGTAAACAATATGATCTACAGGCGCCACAACACCGCCGACACTGCCGCCGAATTGCAGCTGATGTGGAGCGAGCTGCAAAAGACCTTCAAGCAGACGTTGCAATCAGATCGACTGAACTGGCTAAGTCCAAAAAGCCGTGAATTAGCCATTGAGAAGATTACAGCAATGAAGCTGGAAGTGAACTCTCATCTAAAGGAAGATCTCTCCAAAGATTTTGTGAATATTCATCTGTCTGATGACGATTATATCGACAATCTGAAACAAATATTTAAGAAGACCGCGGCCACGGCTAGAGCACAAATCCATCTGCCCATCGGCTACCAAATAGATAACAGTTTCTCGGCAATCTATAAAAGGCAGTACAACGCCATCATGATGCCAGTAGCATGGCTCCAGCCTTATTACTTGTGGGCTGCCAGCTATTCTAATCCCATCAAGTATGGCGCTATGGGTACAATCATTGGACATGAGATCATCCATGGCTTTGATGCCGTGGGCAGAAGTTTCAATGCCCAGGGAAATCTCCATGACTGGATGGATGAGAAGTCTTACATTAACTTCAATGATCGCCAAAAATGCTTTAGTGAGCAGTACAGCAATTATTCATTTTACGACATAAAGCTGCCTAAATCTGAAGACCAAAGCGAAAATATTGCAGACAACAGCGGAGTGCGACTTGCCTTCGATGCCTTTCGCAATTGGCAGAATGCACAGGAGTCCTCGCTCAACGATCGAATGAACCTGCTGCCCGGTCTCAACTACACCAACAATCAGCTGTTTTTCATTAGCTATGCCCAGTCCCGGTGCTCCGATGTGGCTGAAGAACAACGCCTCAGAAGCGTCATCTCGGATAATCATGCGCCTGAAATGTTCCGTGTAATCGGACCTCTGTCCAACTTTGATGAGTTCTCCAAAGAGTTCAATTGTGCTCTGGGCACACAAATGAATCCTGTTCGCAAGTGCGAGCTGTACTAAAGTGTCGATTCAAATATGTTAAAATTGTTTAATTATTTTAAATAAAGAAGTTTCTTTTCTTTTGTTTTGGAATATTTCGGTAATGTAAATTTCATTTTACTACCTCATCTCATTTAATTTTGCATGCTATTAGCAAGAAAGAAGGACTGATGAAACTAAATGAAGTTGTAGTTCATCCCAACATAATAGACTCCTTTTCACTTCATTAAAAATCTTTCTAAACTTTCATGATTCAGACTTTTTCAAATTCCAGCAATTAAAATATGCTTTCAACTATTTTTCGGCGGCGACTTCGGCTTGATAGCGATAACCCAAAGGGGTCAAAGCACTGAGCGCGAGCATTTGACTATAGCTTCATACAATCGCATTTGAGAACGAGGCGTTCAGTCATAAGAAACAAGTCGAATTAAAAACATTGTTTGTTTAGCGGTCGCACAATTTACCAAAAATGAGTCACACTTCACGCCGTATACTACACGGATTTACGCTCCTGCTGCTGATTATGCAACTGGTACATCAAGGATTATCAGCACCAGGACGACAACAGACGATTGCAAGCTCGAACTCTTACACTGAACGAGTGCTGCAAATTTCAAAGGCAGCGGAGATAGCTAACTATATGAACAAGAATGTCAATCCATGTGACAATTTCTACGAGTTTGCCTGTGGCAATTGGCCGCGGATTAATAAGGCCACAAGAGAAAAAGGGAGAACTGGAAGACTTGAACAAATAAGCCAAGGTTTCGATCGGAAGGTGAAGCAATTCCTTATCAAAGAAAATGATCAACTAGACACCCCAGAGGAAAAGCAGATAAGGAGTTTCTATAGATCCTGCACGAGCGTCACGCGAATCGACGAAAGCTACCGCAACAAACTGAAGGAAGTGATACGCGAATTTGGAGGGATGCCAGTTCTGGAGGAAAGTAGCTGGAAAGCGTCGGAATTCGACTGGATTGAAACGATTGGCAAAATCGCTAATACCTATGGTCAATCAATCATTATGAAAATTGAAATTGAACCTGATTTGTACAGAAACACAAAGAATACGGTCCATGTTACTTATCAGGAATTTCCCCTCCTCACCCGAGGCATGTATGTGAATAGCGATACAGAATATGCGCGCAAATATTATACCGCAGCAATAGCTATCAATCTCATCGAGTACTTGAACATAGAAAGTGAATTGGCGCAATCAACGGCCGAAGAGCTGATGAGCTTTGAGGTTGAGCTGGCCAAAGGATTGCCAAGCGAAACAGAAGAGAAACAAGCGTCCAAGATGTTCATATGGAGAACAATTTCCGAGATGCAGAAGCTCTATGGCTCCACTTTGGACATCCAGCGGTTCGTCAATGTAACTCTGGGCGAGGATATCAATAACCTCTATGACGTACTGCCGGAGTATAAGAAAAATCTTGTCGAAGTTATTCAACGCACTCCGAAACGAATTGTGGCCAACTACATATTCTATAACTTAATTAAAGCCTTTTGCCTTAAAGTGAATGAGCAAGAGTCTAAAGAGAGAGAGAGGAACTGTCAGTCCATAACTAGCGACACATTTGCTAAGAACGTAAACAATATGATCTACAGACGCCACAACACTGCCGACACTGCCGCCGAATTGCAGCTGATGTGGATCGAAATGCAAAAGACCTTCAAGCAGACGTTGCAATCAGATCGACTGAACTGGTTAAGTCCGAAAAGCCGTGAATTGGCCATTGAGAAGATGACAGCAATGAAGCTGGAGGTGAACTCTCATGTTAAGGAAGATTTCTCCAAGGATTTTGTGAATATTCATATGTCCGATGACGATTATATCGGAAATCTGAAGCAAATATTTAAGAAGGCCGCGGCCACTGAAAGAGCCAAAATCCATCTGCCTACCACCTTCCAAATAGATAACGCCCAGTACAGTTACTCGCCATCGAATTTCATACAGTATAACGCCATCATGATGCCAGTCGCATTGCTGCAGCCTTATTACTTGTGGGCTCCCAGCTATTCTAATCCCATCAAGTATGGTGGTTTGGGTGCAATCATTGGACATGAGATCATCCATGGTTTTGATGCCGTGGGCAGAAGTTTCGATGCCCAGGGAAATCTCCATGACTGGATGGATGAGAAGTCGTTTATTAACTTCAATGATCGCCAAAAATGCTTTAGTGAGCAGTACAGCAATTATTCATACTATGGGATAAAGCTGCCTAAATCTGAAGACCAAAGCGAAAATATTGCGGACAACAGCGGAGTGCGACTTGCCTTCGATGCCTTTCGCAATTGGCAGAATGCACAGGAGTCCTCGCTCAACGATCGAAAGAACCTACTTCCCGGTCTCAACTACACCAACAATCAGCTGTTCTTCATTAGTTATGCCCAGTTCTGGTGCACCGATGTAGCTAAAGAACAACGTCTCATAAACATCATCTCGGACAGTCATACGCCCAGCATGTTCCGTGTGATCGGACCTCTGTCCAACTTTGATGAGTTCTCCAAGGAGTTCAATTGTGCTGTGGGCACACAAATGAATCCTATTCGCAAGTGCGAGCTGTACTAAAGTGTCGATTCAAATATGTTAAAGATGTTTAATTATTTTAAATAAAGAATTGTAATATTTCGGTAATGTAAATTCCATTTTACTACTTCATTTCATTTCATATTACATGCTATTAGTATAAAAGACTATTCTAACTTTCTGCCTACAGGAAATGTACAAATGCATATGGAAGCAATTCCAACCTCGACCAGTAGCAAACGTAATTTTAAGGTAGAGTGCGATATTTGGGACATCAGAGAGAATCAAAAAGCTACTGGTTAACGATCTGATAAATTTTCATTAATGTGTGGTACTATATGTAATGAAAAAGTATATCGATATACCGAAAATAACTTTTGGTATATTTTAGTATTTTGTAGGTATATTTTAAAATTAAAACCGCGCTGCTTTGCCTCTATCGAAAATGAATAGCGGGTATTTCAGCATTCTGACTTGATTGCTTTAAGCTGGCAGAAAACAAAGATTTGTAGAAAAGTATTTTATGTATTTTTTGTAGTAATTACAAGAATGGGAATCGTGAGTATTACCAACAATTTTATCTAAATAAGATAATGCCTCTTTAAGCACCGTTTGCATGGTCGTGTTTCTTATGTGCCCATTTAGATTTCGTTTTGATTATAAATTGATAGTTTCCCCCAGTTGTGTGGAAAAAAATGTGTTTGTGGAGCGTTAGAAGTGGGAGTAGGAGTACTTGCCACTTGCCACTTGGCACTGGGGGTACTTTAAAAGAGCTTTTACGCAGAAAACAAGATTTGAATTTGAACTTTGTGTGCCAAAAGCCATGTTGAGTATACAAACAAATAATCAATTCAGTGAGCAGCGTGGGATGCGATGGTAACAGAACTCCAACGACGATGTTTCCAACATAACGAACACAAATAAAGCACATCGTTGCGTGAATAAGTGCTATGCGGCACACAGTCATAAAGACAACATATAGTACACGGCACATAAACGAGGGATACCAACAACAACAACAACAACAACCACAAAAAGAAAGAAACGCGAAAGGTTGCGGCATCGGAAGTCATCTTTGTACTGCCGTGATTTGAAAAGAAAAATGTTCACGCCTTTATGGCTGAATACATTTTTTATTCATACTTTGGAAGCCTTCAATGCGCGACGCATTGAACACAAGAAATATTTGTGTACAAATTGAGGACATCATCGTGCGCACAAAATCCCAAAATGGAAGCAAGGATAAGAGCCGCAAGTACTTGCTTGCTACGTGGTGTCAAACAAAATTGAAAATCCCTCAAAATGAGAAAAATTATCGGAAAAATCAGCGAGTATTAACAAAACACTGTCAAATCAAAGCGATGTCAGGATTAAAAGAACTGACAAAATGCAAATTTTGTTTATTTATTTATTTTTTTTTTTTGGAAATTGAAGCAGCTTAAATCGAATATTAGTTGAAACCGATTAAATATTTTCAGTACATGATAACATCTGGTTTCGATATAAGGACATGATTCAGTTTAAAGCGCACAAGCTCTAACTGTCAACAGGCATTATTTATATTATGACAGGCAAATGAGGATTAGACTTTAAACCTCTCTCAGAGAACATACATGTGTATCTGTGTGTGCGTGTCGTTAATCAACTCTTATATTCGGTTTGCCTCTTTCTGGTTTCCCCAGTTCTCAGTTCTTGCTGTCGACGAAGTATTCTTTGCAGTCAGAATGTGATTAAAGCAGCAGACGCCAAGGAGCTCAATATGTCGTTGAAACTAAGGCTGCAAAACTTCAGAGCAAAAGGAATTGGGGGATTGGGACTGAGACTGAGACTGAGGCTGAGATGGGGACTGAGACTGGGATCATAGCCAGCCAGGAAAATAAAATGCCCTCAAAACATGCCTTTTGACAGCTGCCGAAACTTTTGCATGACATTTATCATTGTCGCATAACAAATGAGCGACAGCAGCAACGAAAACAAAAACAACACCAACAACAAAAGACATTGGAATCAAGGAGTTATGGCTCGTCGCTCAATGTTTTTGCCACCTACACACACACACACACACACACACTCGCACACAGATACACACGCACACATACAAAGAAAAGAATACTGAGAAATCTTTAAGACGTCGTTTTGTATCTTAACGTAGGCGTTTGGACTTTGCGCCACATCTGAACTGAACTTCACAATAAGCAAATGAGCAAACTCTCAACATAACTCAAAAAAAAAAGATTGCTTGAAGAAGTTAGAGATCGGTGCTAGAAAGCATATATATAGCATATATGTACATTCAACAATCTGCATAGAAAAGAAATAAATCCCATATAATTGGTATACTAAATTGAAAGTCTTTAGCTCACTTCGCTGTCATTTGACATCTCGAAAATGGCAATGTAATTTGGATTATTATCCACTTTAGTTATTCTAATAGGTTGCACTCAATTTGAAAATTTGTAATTGCGCTATGATTGGATGTGTGCCCGTCTGTGTGGATGTTAAACTCCAAAAAAGGAGCACGCCTCATCTGCAGTAAAGCGCAGCATGCGGATGCGGGCAGATAAACTGGGAATCGCAAAACTGGAAATGGGTGACGCCAACGCAAAAACAAAAAAAGGAGGTATCGCAGGGATTGCGATTGGGATTGGAAATGCAACTCACGCAAGTACGAGTGTGGAAGACCATGGCAAAAACAACGACTGGCAATTTCAGTTAATCTGCAACGCACACGGGCGCTAATAACGGCAAAAACAAGCAGAACAACTGCGACAGCAGCAACAACAACAGCAACAACAGCAACAATGACAACGCCAATGGGGAAGGGCAGCTGAGAGTGGGTTTGGTCCGTTGCGGTTGAGTTCGTTTGCTTTTTTGTATCTGTATCTGTGTATGTGAGTTTGTGTGGGAGACAGTCTTAATTTTGTATTTTGAACCAAATTTCATGTAATGCATAGATTCCCAAAAACAAGCGATGATTACTACAGTCGCCTCCCTCCGACCGAAAAAGCAATTCTCAAGCTTTCACTCGTAAATTAAAATGTAATCGTTTGTTTCTGCTAGAGAAATAAGGTTAATTGAAACAACAACTTTGGTAGTAAATAAGCGACTAACAATACTATATATATATTTGTAGAGTGACTTTTGTTGCTCACGCATTGTCTTTCTCCTGACGAGCGTTACACTTCTTCGTGCCAGATATTAAGCACTTTGTCATTTATGTGTCAAAATCATGTCAGCGTGAAATGGCGAAGCAAAACACAAACACACGAAGAGCAACAACAACTTAGAAAAGTACGAGTCTGAGTGACAGACGGGGCACTTTGACAAGCTGACGTTCATGCTTTCAGCAAAGGGATTTGAGAGCCGCTGTTAGAGATGCGTTTAAGCAAAACGCAATGCCGAAAGGCATCACAACAGCAACTATCAACTTTGTGTGCTATTTCTTTACCAAAAAGCATACCTGAGAGATAGGGGGCCCTCAGGTATTTGACAGCAAAAAAACAACGTCTTGAAAAAGATGTTTGTGTGAAACTGTGATTTTAAATAAAACTCCACACCTAACCATATTTGTACGTTTTTGATGTGTGAAGTGTGATAGCCAAATATTATGTGCTGCTAAAGAAATTTAAAATATTTCAAAATATTATATTGTGAATATATATACACATTTCTAATCTCCTGTTCATATATCATAATTTTTTAAATGTTCTTTTAATACGTTACAAATTTTGAATTTTTAGCAAATATTTGCTTTATTTTACCCCTTATCTTTTCATCAAATATTAACACTCTTCTGTTTGTCTTTTAAATATTATAAAACCTTTCCAATGTTCCATTCCTATGTTTTTAATATTTTTCAAAATTAGTTTTCTTATAATTTACTTCCTTCGAATGTGATTTTAAATTTACTAAATTTCAACACTCAAGGAATATTTGTTTATGCTTTTTACCTTCTTAACAAATTCCAATTTATATTTAGTAATTTTCTGCTCACATATTATAAAGATTTCTCCAAAACTAGCTGGGTTAATATTGAGCAAATATTCCTTTAAATTGTTTTGTCTTTGCCTTCAACAAATTTTTGGACTTTCTTGTTTATTTTGGTGCAAATAAAAAAAAACTAAGTAATCGAGCAGTTTCGATGGCAGCGTTCTCATTTACTCTTGGTAGCGAGCGACATTGACCAAGTTACCAAGTTAGTCTACCTTAATTGAATCGAGTGCTTATCGCTGGCCAAGTTCTCTTGCATAAAACACATACATATATGTTTATATATACATACATGAAAATATCTTATCAGATGCGTATAAACTTTGTTATGTCAACGCTAAGTTAGTGTGTGCTTTATGTACTTTTGTTATTGTTATTGTTTTCGTATTCGTTTCGTTTTCGTTTTTGTTAGTTTGATTTTCATTGTTTATTTTTGGACGTAACGTTAGCGCGGTATTTTTATGTTTGGTCAATAAACTTAACTAATATCAATGAATTAAAAGCGAAAGTACTCCGCAATGACACAACTTTGGGGAGAGTACTGAGAGCGTAGCAAAAAGGCTAGGGAGTTGTTCTTGAAACGCGGGGGGAGTTGAAGAGAGATTCCAAAGATGATAATATTAAATATTAAATTCCAATGACTTGGAATGCGTATGGCATTAAATATTTAAGCGAGTTTTGCTCAGCTTAGCTTAGCCTCATTTCAAATGCAACCGAAAATTGATGTCGCAGCGTGTCGCATCACATTAGGTAATGGCCAATGTTCTGAGCGAAGCGTTTTCTTCACTTCAATGAAAGGGGGGAGACCAACCAGTCAGCGAAGACACAGCCAAAGCAATTTGCTCATTCCATACTCTCAACACGCGCGCACCCACTCGCAAAATATTCATGTGCTGCAGAGTCACGTCACAACTTCCTTTTATGACGATGTTGCAGCCAAAGATACTTCTCGCACTCGCAACTCGTTGTAGGCCTCAAAGCATCAGCTAGCTTTTAATCGTTTGCTTCGTTTGCTCAACGTTTTTTTTTTTTGTTGACTCCCCTTCGCAGTATAAAACATCATATATGAAAATGGGGATGTGGTAAAACAAAATGTTATGATAACCTTACTCAAATATGTGCCAAAGGGAGAATAAAGTATTTTTCACCGAAAACATCGAGTGAAAGCTCAGATCGACAAGACAATAAAAAAAATGCGAGACATTAAATTTAGTATGTAAGAGTATTCAGACAACACACACATACAACATCAAATAGTCAAGCACGCTTGTTTCTTTGTTTTTATTACATCAGCGCATTGAATGTCAATCATCATTTACAACCATTTATTCCCATAAGTAGGCATATTAAACGAGCATTTTTGAGCAGTCAACAGACAACAACAACTAATCCCAAACCGAATGAGTTTAAAAAAAATAAAAACAATTCATCTTCACTTGGTTGTGTCTTCGGCCTTTTCTATCGTCGCGAAATGTTTTTCAAGTACCTGCTGAAATTGCATTAATTCTTACGCATCAACAAATCTTTCTTTCAACGCAAAGCAAATCACTTTTGAATGACATATACTCGTTACTTTCCTACCCGTATCATAATATCCGCTTGAACAAATAAATAATGAAAAATCCTCCCTTTTGAGCACACTGTGAACACTCGTCGTATAATAAAAAATGTAAAGTAAAACTAAATTGAGGAATTTTTAAAAGTGCACGACCATTTAACGCTGCTCGCTTCTCTTGACTCTGCTCGACGTCGCATTTGCCAAATTCCCAATTTCAAATGCCTATCACGTACTTGAATTATTGCCAGCCGGACTGACTAATGCGATAAATATTTAACACATCTTGTTGCGATTAATTTGTATGTGAATATTCAACTATGCACGTAGTATTTTATATGCACGAATTATGGAAAAATTTCTATAAAATTGTTAGATTACAATCGCTTGTTTGTTGTTCGATGATCTCGTTGTACTCTCACTTTTTACATAATACTATTATTGTTTCCCATTTTATGCAAATGCAAAACACTTTGCGTCGATCTATAAACAACATCATTATCTATAAAGTTAAAATGGAATTCAGAACTCTGGCTGTCTGGGAATGCAATGTAAACTTATCTAAATGCACCAAAAATATATTACCCATTAAGCAAATGTATTTTAAGTCTAGCAGAAAAGCAGACAAACAAGACTAAAATGGAATCTGTTTTAAAATATAGCATTAATATCGATTGTATTGAAAGGGACAACGAAGGAGCAGAAAAGTTCGTTACAGTCGCCACTTTATTGGTCAACGAATGGAGATGGCAGACCCCGGTTTTTATTGCTCCACATTTGATTATGTAAATGCGCAGCTTCCATTAAACTTGTGGAACAACATTAAGAAGTCATAAAGACGACTTCGATAATTGCAAGCAATTTCGTCTTCTTTTTCTTCTCTGTTTTTTTTTGTCTTTTTGTGTAGCTTAATTTGCAAAAGCATTGCATTGCATAGCTGGTTATAGGGGGAAAACTTTAATGACACAATTGGGAACAGCCACTGGAAATTATAATAAATAGATGTTCGGAATGTTTTTCTGCGGAATCGTGGACGACAAGTGAAAATGCATCGCTTTCAAAGCAAATACGCAGAGAATACGCATACGGAGTGGTGGCTAACCGTAGTTTATAGGGCCATGTGTTTTCATTAGTCAAACACAAATTGAAACGACACGTTTTCTTTGGTTCAGACTGCAAGATGGATTGAAGCCATGCCATGAAAGACGTCCAACCAGAAACACTTAACATAAACATGAAAAAGGTTATACAAGCAGACATACGAGTGCTCACTAGCTGGCTCGCTGCCTGGCGGCCTGGCTGACTGTCGAGTGAGAAAAACTAACAATAACTACTGTTTATACATCGGCGGGGCTAAACACGCCGACAGCCAGTTACCACAAATTGTTCCACACATCGCTGGCTGGCTAAGAAAAACAACAGCAAAACAAAATTGCATCGCCATTCGAAAAGGGCAGCAAGGGTATAATGATTTTGAAGGGAAAATACAATTTAAATATATTCAAAGTTAAATAACACTTAAATTTCGAAATATTCAAATTAATAAATTCAATATATTATTAATCAATTCATCTTTCTCTACAGTAATCGAATAACATAAAAATAACAAATTCCAAATCAAATAGTAGCAATTACATGGCTTCGAAACATTAAATTTAAGTTTTTAAGAATTAATAAATAAAAATTAATAATCACATTATCTGCCTCTATTATTCGTCAAAAGTATGAAAATATATGTAATACAAATTTCATTTAAATTCCAGTATATTATTATTAAATTAGTATATAATTATTCTGCCTTTATAGGGTATCTACATCTGCGACTAAAGCATTCTCACTGCAATTATTGCAGCTGCTTACAATCAAAAAGGGTGTTCCTCAATGACTGTTTAGCTGGCAGTTTCTATTTGAATATAATTTTCACACCCAAGTCACAAAAAACCAAGTAGCCGCTTTTCTATACTACGAAAAAAACTTATCTCCAAAGCAGCACTGAAATTAACGCCTTGAAAAAAACTTTTAAAAAGCTGTGAACTTAAGCATTAATTGTTCATAATGTGGCAGGAAAATATCGAAACGCCGAACAAGCTGCTCATATTGTGTCTATTTGGATTTGCAATTGTCCTAAAGCTTATCATCCTTATACTGGAATTTGTATAATCTTACCAGCAAACGCACTTGATTAACAAATGGTCAATTTACCTGCAATGGAAGAAAGTATTAAGTAATTAGTTTTTTTTCTTTTGCGCTGTGAAAGGTGTGCAATTTTTTATATGATTTCATTAGCAGAAATAAAAGTAAATACCGGCAATTGTGCCTTTTGCCACCTTAACCACTTTGCCGTCGCCTTTGTGATTCTTTTCTGTTTTCTTTGTGTTTTTTTTTTTTTTTTGCTCCTGCTCGTGCGAAGGTCAAGTATTAAGACTGGTTTCACTCCATTGTCCTGGCTGCACGTGCAGGCTCATTGTGCGTATTCAATTACAAAAGGACGCCTGTTGGTCGTTTTATGTAGTGAATTTCCCCCCGTTCCCCGACCATTGTTTGGCAACCGTTTTTGTGTATTTTTCCTCTCTAGGTACTTTCAAGGCTATTGCTAATATACTATATAGTATACGAGTATATTTCTTTGCAGCTAGAACGAATCAAAATGATTTGACAATTCATTTTGTGTCGACACGCGACAGGAAGCAGTTAGCATGGTTGAGCTCCGAAGCAAATTAAGGACTAGACGCAGCTTGCTTGCTTTATCCCAAATGCAAATAAAAAAGGCAAGCTTTTATTAAAATCCGACAACCGTACAAGAGGGACATGTCTCAAAAATTAAAATGTCATCATTGCTTAATTTAAAATGTTTTCGAAACATTTAATTGGACCACAATGAATGGCATTTTCTTACACTGTTTTCCCTTTTGGATCAGCTGCGACAACCGCTTTGGCACTTTAATACAATACCTCAAGGAAAAAGCATCCTAATTGCTGGACCAACACTTTTTGCCAACACCTAAGTCCATCACCTAAATGACACATAAAAGTCAAATGCACAGATGCTTTTTCTATTTGAAAGAAATGAGCAGATTTGATTAATGAAAAGTTCCTTGCTTCTAGATTGTATTTGTATCTTTAATACTAACACACAAAAAAAAGGGAAAAAAGAGTCAAAATGTCTCGAAAGTAAGTGAAACCTACTGTCGGAGGAGCAAAAAGTCATTTCCGCTGCTTTGTCTGGCCGGCCGCTAAATGAAAGTCCTCGTTAGTTTGGTCGGTTGTGCAGAATCATTAATTACAAAAACCAATAAACGCAGTGGTCAGCACTTTAGGTCAGACAGTCAGACAGTTGGACCGACCCAAAATAAGTTGTCATCATTAGTTTCAGTTAGAATTAACAAGTTCCGCCTTTAAAACAGAACAGAAATAACGAGCAACGGGCAAAGTGGAAATGTGGCAAGTTAGAAGTGATTACACCAATTTGCCTAATCTTGATGAATATCTAGTAATGAGTTGGCATCGTACACGAAGAATTATTGCGCTCAAACGAGGCAACAACAGCAACAAAAAAAGTCGATGTCAGTTGATTGAATGGCAATGCAAAAGGCATGAAAGTATTTCAACTTCTGAGTTGCTGTGTTTATATATATAAATAAAGAGAGGCCCTGTATACTATGTATAATAAATAGCATCATTAATCATTATCATATAAACATCAATTGATGTTTAGAGAAAGCAGAATGCAGCAGCAAACCGTGGGGAGTCTAAGTCTGAGGTAGAACACCTTGTCTAACATGAAACACTTTCGAACCCATTCGAAAATATGAAGAAGAAAAAAAGAAACGCTTAACTTTATAATTCAATTTTGTAGCCATTTTTAACAACATTCTTTTTTTATTATTTCATATTATTTTTTACATGGCGCCCCGTTCACAGCTATTTATACGCAAGGCTATGAAAAATATCGCATTTATCATCCGAACGGAGGAATGGTGTGGGTTGCTCATTAATATTTCATATCATCTTTGTAAAGTATTTTCCTCAATATTGATAAAGCCAACATAAATACAAACTAGTTATCTGAGCTCCTTTGGCAAAAGCATGTTTCGTATTTTATTTTTGTTGCTGTGAAGCATTTTGGCTTCTATCAGCTCATTCTCAATCTCAATCCAATACAAAGGCCTTGCCATATCTTTGGCTTTGCCATTGCCTTTGCCTTTGGCTTTTTCCCCCCTTTTCAAGGGGCAGCCAGCCTCATACAATCATCAATCATTATCATTGAATGTCGTCGTGCCCATAGCACAGCAGCTTCTTTAACTCAACTCTTGAAGTCGACAATCCGAATTGTATTTATAAATACATATGTACAAGTACTTTGTTTATTTAATTTAGTTGCAATTTCGTTGAAATGCAAGCGGAATGTTGCCACTCCACTTGAACAACAAAAATATACTTGCTTGCAGTTAGTTTCGGAAACCCAAATAGATATTAGGTCTGTGCGCACAATTGTCAATTTCAATACAATTTGAGGAGAGTACAAGAGAGACTAGAGCCGATAGACAAGAGGCAAATGCCTGAAAGCGTCAAGGCAATTGATGCACTTAGCCGCAAGGTCTCACACAAACAAGAAGTTCAGGGACAGAGATCACAGCTCTGACAGTGGGGACAGTAATGTGTGTAAATTGATTTTAAGGCTTGCCTTCTCTTTGGGCTTGGGCCTGCACTTTGGGTTGGGGTTGGAGGTGGAGGGAACTGAACTAATAATGATAGGGAGACGAGCCCAAAATACGCTGTGGATACGCAGCATTGAAGGGGTGCCACTGTTTTCAGCTTCAGTTTCAGCTTCTCAGTGGATGCCAAATGTATTTCCCAGGCCCGAGACCGAAACGATGAACAGAGTTTTGGGATTATGTTATATGAGTCCCAAAATGTTTGAATGGGTGATTAACATATGGCGAGAGGGCAACAACAAACAACAAAACGGCACACAAACACTTATTTTCCAGCTGTCTGTCTGTTTTGTACGAAGTGCTTTGCTTTCAAAATGTTTATACTAAATTGGGTGAGAAGCATAGCAGCACAAACAAAATAAACAACATTTTTAAATTCATATTCCAAGAGCTCTGCCCATCCATGACACATCCACACAACAGAGTTTCTGATTCAACTGCTTAAAGAAGGAGTCATCATAATCGCCACTCTTTATCAAAGCTGTGGTGTGTCATATCATATATCAGCCCGTACAGGAAGTAATAATCCTGGACACATACTGGCGCGCCTCTGATAGCACATTTCATGTGGTCCGTATCAGGCGTTGAGGCCCGCACTGCGAGAGTGAAAATGAATTAAGAAAACAAGAGAAAAATCAAAGAATGTGCCTGGTGCCTTAGCATTGGAAAATAGTATCTCAACGCCAGCATGTGCGGCTACTTGGCCGCCATATGGATGCAGCCAGACAACAAAGTTGCCATGGGTCAATAGCTATTGTAGCTAGACCAAATGTCTGGATTTTTCTCTGATTATATTCGCTACCCCTATGGGTAGAGAAGGGTATGCTAACTGTGTGAAATGTTTGCACAGGCATGAGAAGATATATTTTGAATGTAGTAGTATATTAATATACGGAATATAGCTTTTGGTATATTTGAGTATTTTTTCGAAATAATAATATGGTTTATTTTTACGATAATGCCGCTTTCGTAATCCTTTGCATATTATTTTGATTATTGTCATATGAAAAATAGTATTTTTATATTTTAGTATATTTTTTGGTATAATAGTTGGGTATATAATACTATTTTTAAAATGTTTTGCATATTAATTTTTACGAAATATAAACTTTTGGTATATTGAAGTATTTTTCGGTATAATAATTTAGTATATTTTATCAATCATACTGAGTAGCGGGTATCTCAAAGTCGATCTATTCATTTCCCACTACTTTTTGCAGTTGTTATTGGTCTTCCCCTAATACCAAAATACATATAGAATCTAGTTGAAGCGATTTTCTTGCGAGCCAATTAATCGCTCGTTCGCTTGCTCGAACAGCAGCTTAACATTGTGGCCCAGTTTTCCTCCAGGGCTGGTAATTAAAGAGTTCCACAGGGCGCAGATCTTTTGTGACAACTGTCAACTGCTTTAATATTGAGCCGTTGTCTAGGCCCATCCAAATCACAGATATGAACTGAGTGCCCACTCTCTCTCTCTCTCTTCAGCCTGCTTCACAACAGCAACAACAACAGCAACGTCGCCGCCACCTCCTGCACAGCTGACATACATTTAACGACAGAATTTTTCCGTTTTTCCTTTTTTTTTTTTTCTTTGCTGTTTTTGTGGCGCGGCACCCTTGCGAATAAGGACATGACAGGCGGGCAGGAGGCAGGCAGCGAGGCAGGCAGCGTACCGCTGTCGCACTGTCGCGACGACTAAACTCGAAAACAACCCTCACAATATCCAATTCCCCGACACACGCCCCGTCACCCACACTCACACCCCCACACTCATACACACACTCGTACACACTCACATTCACATTCACACTCGCAATACTCAAACTAGGCAACGAGGCTCGTTACTCGTTTAGCATTGCAAGTACGAAGCATTTACTTTTTGATAAATAATATACGAGATGTATGTTATATACATACATATGTATACATATACATATATGTGTATCTATGATTGTGCGAATGTTTGCCTGTATAACATTTATATATACTGATGTCTGTATGTCTGAATGGATGCGTGCCATTTCGGGTTTGTATATTTGATGCAAATTAAACAAAATAGCAAGTGTGCAGAATATGAAATACCAAATTTAAAAATGTTTTTATTCCATTTCTAAAATTTTTTTGTTGACGAGGGAAAAATTTCACACAGAGGGGTTGACGCGTTATGTTCATTTCTACTTTTTATATTCATGTTTTGTTTTTTTTTTTTAACATAAACATTTGCACAAGACGCTTGCACAAATATTGTTTGCCCAGAGAAATGGAAAACGATTTGTATTTATTTACAATTTACATAAAAATAAAACAATAAGTGTGCAATTGGCTGTGCGTTAATGAAATTGTCTATGCTATGTACTGAATGTGTGTATCTTTTCGTTTCTTCATCGACTGTATTTCGCGCTCAAATGATTCTCAAATATACAATACACACATCTATCTATCTATGTATGTAGTTGATACAATTTTGTCTGTGAATTTTGGCACATGCCGCCATCAATTGAGCTAAATCGCTACAAATTAGTTCTCGAAGCGTTTCGATAGTAAGGGAATTTACAACCGGCACAATTTGAAATTGAGTAACAGTCAGCAATGTATTTTTGATATAAATTCTACAAATACAACAGCTTAATCAGAAATATGCAAATGTTTATTAAATGAATAATAGCTGGCAAATAAATAAATGTACTATAAATGGAAACACTCTAATCACAAATTAAGTTCCGGCATGTGTCAAATAAAAGCACAAATTTCTCAAAACAAATGCAAAACTTTGCGACGAGATTATAATTAATATTACGATAGAATTAGGCAATTTCTAAAGAGCTTTTACAAATATTAAATAACGCTTGGCATTACACAATTTAAAAGGGCTTTTGCTGCACAGTTTCAGCTTCAGTTTTACTTAAGTCTGTCAGAAAATGCCAGGTGGAGTGGCGCAATCAACTCGAGTTTTAATCTATCATCTGTCGCTGGAAACTATGTGTGTGTGGGGTAGTAAGTAGCTTTAGTGGAGTGTATAGAGCACATTATATGCACATAACTCATATTTTAGCATTTAATATTATGAATATACTCACTCGTATGAGTACACTCATACACTCACAGCCTCACAACATCTCTCGCATTAAGCAGCCACGTTCCCAATAACTGCTAGGGCAGCTCCACAACAAATGTAAAGGACATGCCGCACACACATACAGAAAACTTGCACACGTACAGAGTACTGTGTGTGTGTGTGTGTGTGTAGTCTCGCACATTTGATGATTAATTGCAGCCAAGATGATAAATGATTGAGGGTAATAGGAGTAGCAACGGCAAACGCCAGTCAGAGTAGTGCAAAGAAGGCAGCCAGCTATATTCGCATGCGAGTTTAGGTTTATTTTCAACGCAGGCAGGAAGGCAGGAGTTAGGAGTTAGACCTCTGCTGGTTCCGAGGGTTGTGTCGCGCACTTTTTGGGGGTCTCGAGTCGAGTCGAGTCGAGTCGAGTCTCTAGCTGCTTTGGCTATGGCAAGTATTTAAGGCACACAGACGCATGGCCCGCACGTTTTGGGCCACGTCGAGCATATTTTCAGCAATTGCACGTATTTCGGATTGCTTTTTCTTTCTTCTTCTAGTTACTGTTGTTGTTGTTGCTACTGCTGCTGCCTTTGCTATTTTTCAAAAAACCGAAAAAAGAAGAAATTCTGCGTCGTATTCGCCGGGAGGCCAAGGACTACCAGAAGGAATTCATTGGCGACGTGTTAGTCAATGAAGTGGGTGCTGTGTACTTCTTGTTGTTGTTGTTGTTGTTGTCGTTGTCGCTTTTGGCTTATTATCTATCCTTGTGTAGATGCGTATGTGTGACTAAGGATATGCACATGTGTGTGAGCTTGTGCGTGTATCTGTCTTCATGAATTTGCCAATTTTTTGTGTTCACTTTTCCTATTTTTTCGACATTTTCTTCTTTGCAAACCGTACGTGTTTTCTTTTTGGGTTTGTTACGTTCTAAGGGTGTTAAACGTTAACTGCTGATTACATATTGTCTGTAAGGGAGGTTAGACGAAGGAGGGGCGGGGGTAGAACTCAACATCTCACAGTCTGATTTCGCCACTTGTCTGTGCACAATTCGAAAGCATAATTTCAATTTCATACATTACTGCCTTTGGCTTTGGCTTTGCCTTTGCCAATAACAGTTACGTATGTAAATAACAATATAGCAAAATGTAGCTTAAAAATAAAATAAATGTTTTCCCAACCAGCTGTTGTCTTTTCTCATTTAACAAAAATAACAAATTCAATTCATGATTTAATTATAAGCTAACTTTTTTACTATCTGCTGTCATACTATATAATTTGTCAGTTTAAGCCCACTTAGTTCGCACAAAAGGCTGGCAAAAACAAGTAAGAAAGTTACAGTCGAGTGTGCTCGACTGTAAGATACCCGCTACCCACTTTTAATAAAGGCAAAATATTGCGGTATCATTTTCAAAATATACCGAAAATACTAAAAAATACTAAAATATACCAAATGGTATGTCTGGTATATCGATATAGTACACCATTCAAAATATACCATAGACGGCACAATATACCAGATTGTCAGCCAAAGCAACTAAGACCCCTAGTAAGTAGGCGTTTTTGCCCATACAAAAGTATTTCTTTAATAACTTCGACAATTTTTATCTGATCGCAACCAAATTTTCAGGAATTATAACTACTATAGTAATTATAGTATATACCAAAATTCGCAACTCTAGCTTTATTTTATTTACGCTTGTTATTAGATTTTTTTGATTTGCGGGGCGGAAGTGGGCGTGGCAAAAATTTGAAACAAACTTGATCTGCGTGCAAAGATAACAAATGCTGTCGAAAAAAAATTATAGCTCTATCTCTTATAGTCTCTGAGATCCAGTGTTTCATACGGACGGACGGACAGACGGACATGGCTATATCATCTCGGCTGTTGACGCTGATCAAGAATATATATTCTTTATAGGGTCGGAGATGCCTCCTTCTACCTGTTTCATACATTTCCTGCCGGCACAAAGTTATAATACCCTTCTACCCTATGGGTAGCGGGTATAAAAACTGTAATTAATAACTGAGAGAAAAAAAGATGTTGAGTGGCGGGTAAATTCTAGCATTTTGCGTGATTATAACGTAGTTAAAAGCGACAAATTAAAATGTATCAAATATGAATGAACAGCCAGCCAAATAAAGTATCTATTCCAGCGTAATTATCGCCGCATTTACTGCACACACACACAAGCACACACACATGTGCATGGAACATAATTTACAGCGCATACAAAAGGCTAAAAATAGTTGCGACATCTTTAGCACAATGACAGCTGTCCCCGAATGGGAGACAAGTGTCTCTGTGTGTCCAAATTACACATAATACAAACACCCAAAAACAATGAGAAGAGAGAGCAACAGTTTCATTGAAACAACAATAAGGAGCAAGCAAGTGAAGCAAGTGAAGCAACCGGAAGTTGAACAGGAAATTAGCAAAACATCCGAAGTAATATATATATTAATTACAAAAGCGACGCTTTGGGGCGCATTATTTCCTATGAATATAGTAGTGTATATTTTCGGGTTTATATGCACTTAAAGCGTGCTCATTAATTCACACCTTTTGGCCACAACTCGTATATAATAAATTCCAGGGTTTCATTTCAGTTGTTCGATATTTTTTCGATGCTCACGAAATTCTTAAAATATTTCAAATTAGCTGGCAGGTAATTGAAAATAGTGTAAATAAATAAGCAATATGTTATAATAAAACACGCGATATTAATAAACAAAATTGCATGAACGGAATGTGTGCGTAAATAGCAAACAAAATGTAAACAGCTAAGATAATGTCTTCACTTAGAGATACTTCTTCTGCGGGTAACTGTGTGTGTGTGTATCTGTGTGTGTGTGTGCTTGGGGGTGATGAGGGGCAACAAACAGTAGCCACGTTATCTCTTTTGCATGCCAGTGAATTACGACTTTGGTTCGAGATGGCCGAAAGCTGGGCAAACACAAACACACACACAATCAACGTTCTCTGTATGCGTCACATGATAATAAAGCAGTCGTCTCAGCATTTTGTTTTTGTTCTTTTACTTATTAAATGGAAACAAGTAATAAAACAAAAACAAAACGAACTGACAAATCAGCTGGTGTGGCTGATAAGCTCGCTGTGTTTGGCTTTTATCACACACAAGCGAAGCGAACAAAATAAAACACAGAAATGAGAATTCGCACATAAACATGATTATATGCAAGTATGTATGTATGTATGTCTGTATGTATGCCTATAAATTTATACATACAAACACTCGCTTAATGTTTGCCAAAATGCTGTTCGAAAAAAAATAATAATACTAACACACAAATATACACATTGTGCGATTAATACATATCTACAAATGCGTATGGGTGTATGTGTGTGTGTGTGTGTTTACTCAGATGATAACCGACAGCGACGGCGACTGCTAATTTATGGCCACATCTATATTTTATTTGTATATATTTTGTTTTCCTTTTTTTTTTGTGCAAATTTTAGAAAAAATATTTATAAACAAAGTACTTTTTTATATAGCATACACAGATATATGTACATATATTTATATATTATGCGGCCGCAACATGCGGCTTTTTATACCATTTGCGTATTGAAATAAGCTCAAAAGACTCTGATAAATTCTATTCAAATTGAAAAAGGCAGCAAAAGCATGGCCATGTTTAAAGTAAGTATATTTGTGTGTGTTTGTGTGTGTGTGTACTTGATCAGCATCAAAAGCCTAGTCGAATCAGCCAATTCCCCTTGTCATGTTGTGTCTGTCAGTGCGATGATCATGTCGATCTTTTGCAGCTAAATACACCAAACTTGGAATGTACAATGTACAATGTACAATACAACACAAAACATAAAATAAACATGTAAATTTCCGTAAACTAATCGCAGAGAAAGACTATGATTCAGCATATGAAATGCGTGATGAGTGCGAGTGTGAATTTCAATTTGAATACCGCTTTTTAATGTGGTATGCTTAAGTATGTGTGCATAGTTCTGTACTTCTTCATTTAATTTCAGGGCCTTAGCAACCAAGTATTTAAGTATGAATGCTACAACAAAACATGCTCGTCAATAAACGTACTTATTAGCAAACATTTCCGAAAATATACTAACATAAAGTATAGTATATTTGGAGTGTAGTAGTATTTTTATATATTACACAAGAAAGCACGCTCGTCAATAAACGTACTTATTTACACAAATTAATGAAAATATACTAACGAAAAGTATAGTATATTTGGAATGTAGGGGTATGTGTAGATTTTAGTACAAATTAATGATATTATACTAAAGTAACGTATGGTATATTTTGAGTGGAGTAGTATATGTAGACTTTAGTATTGTTTAGAATTTGTTTTTAATATTTTATCTTAGCATATTTTAAAGATAATATCGCACGGAATTGTTTATATTGAAATTGTGTAGGTGAGTAGTGTAGTATCTTTCTTTCTTACTTTTAAAATATAAGATAGCCGTCTCCTTTTTTACTTTCATTCCCCACTAAGTCACAACGCTCCGTTTATAATTTTTTAATGACTGCTCTGATAATATATATTATCAAGCACAAAGAGAAAGCACTAACTTTTCGGTTATCATTATCATATGGCTTTATAATATTTATTTTCATACGGACAAAAATTTGTGTTTTTTTACAGTTGCGTAACACAAAAATTGTTGTGAACGCATAACTCAAAGTCACTGTCCAATAAACCTCTAAAGCCAAAGATAAAATAGCGCCACCTAAGACTATTGATTCAGGTATATTAATAGTAGACTAAACATGTAGAACACTGACGTCAAGTTGCCACACATATAAACAAGTATTAATTACAAATATACTAACAAATATTAAGTGTGATTTCCACTTTGTTAATAATAGAGTATGGCGAAGTTTTCTGATAAAAAGTGCTTGACAACTGTCACAGAAATATTTACGAAATTTGGTAATTAATTATATACAAATATGCTGAACGCACCTGTTGCCATTGATCCTCAATCGATGGCTGCGATGAAAAGTAGCCAGTTGTGCAAATGCGCTCCAATTCGTTGAATATATTTCCGCTCGGTAATATATCCATCTCGAGATCGTCGTCCTCAGTGGGAAAAAATTCTAAAGACTCCGTGATGAGGCCGTCCTGTTTCCGTTTATGTTAAAAATTAATTATATTATTTTGTTGTTTCTTTTTGTTTGGATATATTTTGTCGACACTTATAAGCGATGACGACAAAATGCTTTGTTTTCTTTTTGCTTTTTTTTTGATACACACTCAGTATAATTGGTATATATTTTAAATTACTTTTGATTATATATATTATTTATACTATATGTGATTTGATTAGAGATTATACAACACGCCATTTGACTTGGCTTGTTGGACTTGAGCATCTAATTTCATTTCACTGGACACCATCGTAACGAACACACGCGCATTTATACACAGATACAGATACAGATACAAATATAGATGCAGCTATAAAAACTTGCTTGCACTGACTACTTATGGTATATTATTATAATTATTGAAATTTCTATATTTTGATTTTGTGTTAAAACATTATTTAATATGTATTCTTATTTATTTGCAACTTTTTTTCAACTGTACTCCTTTTATTTATTTATAAATTTGTATTTTGCAGTTACGTTTCTTGTTGTTGTTGTTGTTGTTGTTGTTGTTGTGGTTGTAGTTGTTTTTGTTGGTTTGAGCTGCAATCAAAAGAAATAAAAAAATGCAAGAATAATCATTAATATAAATGTTTATGATTGATATGAAATAACAGAAGCCAGATAATCGGAAAAGAAAATGAGACCAACCCAATTTATTTTGCTATTCGTGCTCTATTTGCATGGACTACAATACCATAAAATATTATGCAAATTCATCAAGTTTGATGGCTTTTTCACAACAAATAAATTTCATATTAATTCTATAAAAGCAATTAATAAATAACTGACAAACAACCGATTAGTTCGACGAAGTTTTACTCTTTAAAATAACAAAAAAAGGTTCAACAAACATTGATTTAACTAAAAGTCTCGACTAAAGCGTATTTCGCTGTCGAGCACGCTTGGCTGTAAAATTGATAAAGCTTTTTAATGGTCTCAAAAAGGTTCGAAGTCCAATTGGAATTTTCTATTGAATCAATTAATTATCATATCACTTTGGATATTAAAATTCTGTTTTTCTTTCTATTTTTTTTTTTTATAGAAGCAAATGTGAGACATGCTCAATACTTTTCACTATCAAAACAAAGTTTTAGGTCAGTAACCCGAGAGAGTGACTTGAGCACACACTACACTATCATACTATATAGGCAATAAGTTGGCTAGGCAGACAGTCAGTTGACTGTTTGGACTGTTTTGTTGCGGCTCAAATTTTCAGGTCTGTCGTCAACGGCACGGAACTGACACCGAGCACCGCTCGCAAGCCCTGATAGCTATCTGTTTGTTGTTGCTATTGTTGTTGTATTAGCCTGGATTGAGTGAAGTGAAGTCGAGTCGAATCGAGTCGAGTCGAGTTGTTTCGGGTTTGGTTTCGGGTTCGAGTTCGAGCTCGGTCTGCAGCTCGGTCGTTTGTTTCAATGTGTGTTGTATTTTTCTTTAATTTCCAAGCTCTTTGTTGCTCGTCCCTCTCTCACTGACTGTGTGTGCTAAGCAACAAAATGCGGCAACCACACGGGGCTCCAGCAACGTTGTCGATTTTTACTACCTGTTTTCGTTAGCTCTTTTACAACATATTTCTCTGTGTTTTTCTCGTGTTAACTGAAAAAGAACCAACCAACCAACCGACCAACCAACGAACCAACCAACCCGCAGTTAAAGCGGCCAACGACCGTGCGCTTTAGAATTGAATTTTGTACAGTTTTTTGTGAGTGTTGTTGTTTTCGTTGTTGTTGTCGGTTTTTATCCGGTTTTTGTTTTGAGTTGCATCACAACATCGAATGGGTCTAGGCCCGATCTTTGGCTTTCAATGCGGCTCTTTAGAATGTGCGCAGCGCGTTTGCCTTCAAAATTGGAATACCGAAATAAATATTGTTTTTTAAAACGAAAATTGACCAAGATGTGGTAGATGACTTCAATTGTTTAGTAAACAAAAGTTGTCTATTTTAAAACATTGTTTTAAAGTTTAAGCTTTAGAAGTGCAATTCGAAAATGAATATTTTGTTTTGAAAAAGTTTATTGTTTATAGGGGAAAGCCAAACTTAAAGTTTCTGGTTCAAGTTTCCTATACAAAAATTGTATATTTCATATAAATACTGAATGTTTTGGCTTCGAAAGTGAAATTGGAAAATAAATATTAAAGCTTAGTTAAAGCTTAGTGAATATAAATTGTATATTTTAAATAAAATTTGAAAAGTTTGGCAGAAGTATTATTTTTAAAGAAACATTTATTAAAATATGGATTAGATTAAAAAATAAAATTCAAAATTGTATGCAGGAAATTGAATTTTAAAATTTTAATACTGAAAAATAGAAGAAGAAGAATACATTGCAGATGAGAATTGATTGTTTTAGTATATTGAAATACCGAAAAAGCTTCGTTCTGCCGACAAAAGTTTACGTTACAAAAACAGTATTTTAAAACAGTATTTTATTATATTTGTTTTCGGCTTTGTGTGAAACAGTTCTCATTAACCGGCGACCCAATTGGGTTTTCACTTAACGAAAACCACGAGTAAGTGTCGATCGCAGCTGTTCATTAACTTTCCGAATATAAAGTTTCAAAATGGAACAATCACATCCACAAAAAACTTAACAAAACATCCAACACTTCCCACGCGCTGCCGTCAAAGTCTAGCCTACACACACACATATACATATGTGAACACATGCATGTTGAAAACTTGAGAAAGACTTTTACAAAGAGTTTTCCAATGCGCTTACAGCATGCGGCTGCTTGCATGTGTGTGTGTGTGAGTGTGTGTGTATGCACGTACACACTCGGCAAAGCAGCGAGCTTGAGAGAGCGCGACTACAATGCAATTGAATTGTATCTATTTTTAAGCATGTATTGTATTGAATAAAAAAACATACACACACACACAGGCAGACTCAAATACCCTTCAATTAACAACTTAACGCAAAGAGGCTACGCGACGCAAAGTAAAAGAGCGAGCGAGCGAGAGAGAGAGAGGGAGAGTGAAGCATGCTCACGTCTGCCGCTTGCCGCCTACGTGAATTTTAATTTATTTCTTCTCTTCTCTGTTGTCGCTGCTCTTCTTCCGTTGCCGCATCGTGAGCCCCGGCTTTTCAATTCTTTTTCGCTTCTTTTTTTTGCAAGCTTGACTTGTGACTGTGTATGTGTGTGTGTGTGTGTGTGTGTGTGGGTATTTAATCAGCAAGAACTGTTTCATTTATTTTAGTTGCCGCCTCCATATGGCAGTCTTTATAAATTTATATATTACTTTGTGGCTGCCACAGCATCACTCGTATTTATAGACGATAGCAACAACTGCGATAATTCGTAGGGTATTTCCCAGTCGAGCACTCTCGACGCTTGCATGCAACAATAATAACGACAGCAGCGCATGGGAATTCGTTCCCTGAACTTGATTTGAATGCTATTCTTCCACTTCCATTTCCACTGCATGTGTTTGAGTTTGTATTTGTATTTGTGTTTGTGTTTTTGTGTTTGCTTGCCGTCTCTTTCTCACTCTCACTTGATCTCTCTCCTACGCAACTCTTTCACAGAAAGTTGCCCCGCTGCGTAATATTTCCTGCTTTGCCCATTTTGAGCCCTGGACCCTGCGGCATCCCTCTGCTCCCTCTTCTCCCTCTGCTCCCTCTGCTTTCTGCTCCCTGCTCGGTGCTCACTCATCCCCAAAGCCATCAGACATATCAACACTTTGTTAATTTCACACGTGAATTGCTTAAAATAAAAGCGAATACAAGGAGCATTTTTCCTTGCTGTCTATTTTTGTAGGTCGATTGTTGTTGCTCTTGTTGTTGTTGTTGTTGTACTACATGTTTGCTATGTGTTGCTATGTTCCCTGACTGACTGACTGACTGCCTGCTGCTTGTTTGTATTTCATTTCGAGTGGCGTTTTCTCTTTAAAACAAAAAAAAAAACAAAGAACAAACATTACCATCGCACGACATTACATCTGCACACATCAAGACAAACAACAACAACAACAACAGAAGCAGCAACCAAAAACACAAAAAAAAAAATAAAACCGTCACATTTCAAAGCCGCTGTGGTTTCACAGCGATTAGCATCAAATTAACGTAAAATCTGTTACAACACAACAACATATGGCATTGCAATGCATTCTATGATGATCTCTTTAATCCCCTAAATTAGTATTTTCATACAAATGTATCTGATTCAAAGCTCTCACTTACTTATAACACCCTCTCATGCCGGGTATCAAATTATTAAAATATTTAAAGAATGTTTCAACTTGAATGGGAATGAGAAAGTCGTTTATTGTGGAATGTTTTGCATTTGCAAAGAAATATTTTCAACACCATTTAATGGTGCATTAAGTGCATAGTTTCTTTCCACAGTGGTGAGTAATTGTATCTACAAGTGCAAAAAAAAAAAATAAAACACAAATTGATATCAGTTTTATCGTAGTATTTACTCCGTGCCAGGAACCTTTGATTATACTTTTGCTGCTATTTACTTTTGATAGAATGTAAAAAGAGACGGTCTGTAACTGGAAACCATTCGATACGATTCGATTCAATTCGTTTTAATCATAAATTCAAACGCAACACTTGTTTTCTCAGATATTCCACAAAAGTTCTATATGACTGTATACAATAGCGATACATATATTTAATATAAAGCGGCGACAACCGCAAAAATTATTTTAAAATCTACTGGACTTTATGAATCATTCGACTTTTAAACTTTGCTACGTGATTTTATATTAGCTAACTGAGTAGTGCATGCAAAGTCGTAATGTTTTCAATTTATATACAAATGCGAGCTTCAGAACTTTTTTTTTTAGTTATTGCGATGATGATTAAACACTTGGTGGTCTGTGTTATTCTCGTCGTATTTTTAGCGTGAATTTCGCGGTTATTGTTATTGAGTCATCTCTAACGGGATGGTAGGGGAAGAAGAGAGGGGAGAGAGAGAAAGAGAGATGGCGACTGTGGCGTTAGAGTTGTAAACATGGAAATGCATGCTTGGCAATTTTTAGTTGTTACACTGAGCTTCAAAACTTGTGCACTCATTTCGATTTTCTTTCAAAACTACCTCTTAAAGTTGTTGTTTTCGTCGTTGTTGCTGCTGCTGCTGCTGAAGCCGCTGCTGTTGCTGTTGCTGCCACAACACTTGTTACTTTGACGCACTTTTGCGCAAAACTTGTTTACAAATACACACACTCTCACGCACACGTATACGTACGCATACAGCTAAATACATATGTATATAGAAGACGATGACTTGACACAGTAGTGAATGCCGGACAAACAACAACAAACCAGCGAAAAGCGCTTCTCTTACTTTTTTTTTTATGTATTACAATAATTAATCTTGTTGGAATTTGGAAGCGATCTAATCGTTAAATCTATTGTCACAAAATGCGTGTGATGTTTTGTTTTTTTTTTTTTTGTATGTTTTGTATTTACTTTGTACAGGTGTTGTTCTGCTTCAGCTTTAGCTTCTTCTTCTTCAACTTATTGTAGTTGCACTAACTGTTGTTTAACTTGATGTTTATCAAACCATTGTGGGCCACTGTTTCGTTTCTTATCAGACCATTGTTTACACCAAGCACACACTCACTCACACTCTTATACTATTTAAATAGCGTGATAAACATAAATAGCCATACACTAGCAAATTCCCGATCTTTTCGCACAAGCTTTCAAGCTGCACGAGTGCATTTCGATTTTATATTCGCTTTCTGGGATGCTGCTTTCTGTTTGGTGGAAGAACACACGCTGATACTACTGTCAGAGAAAAGTAGTAGTAGTAGTTGTAGAGTAGTAGTAATGCTTTGACTGCTATCGTTTTGTGATAACTGCGACGCGACTGCGACTCCGACAACTACTCCGACTGCGACGCACGTTGAACCGTTAACGTAACCGGTAAAAACAAGACTGTTGCTGATGTTACTCTCTGAGAGTCACAAGTGCAAGTTAAACGATGTTTAACAGCGCCATGTTAAGCGCACAGAGCGCGTCTGTCTGTTTTGTATGAAGCAGACAAACATTGCCTGTTATGCTTGCGCTCTCAGAGAGCAAACAAATGTTCTCGCCTCTCTCTCTTTGCTGTGGTGTGTATGGTGTGAGCAGGCGGCATGCATACTCACCACAGCCAAATGTGGACGTTAACGAATTGGTGAGCACTATAACAGTAATTTAAAATTTAACAGTCACCATAATGTTACATTTGATGTTGGTGAATGCTTAATAGTTGTATGGCAAGTATTAATTTTAATTTCAAATGTTTAGCTTTAAAAATAGTTAATGTTTAATTAACTGTTTGCATTTGAAATAATTCTACAATTTATTATGGCAGTTGTTATTTATCAATTATGGTGCCTAACAATATGAATATTGAATATTATAATTTGTAATATTATTTAAACTTGAAAATCCAATTAAATATGTTGTACTTTGCATTGAAATTTGTTAATATATTTAATATAGAAATTAATTATCAATTTATATTGCATAAATCAGTTTTAATTCCCAAATTATTGTGGCTAACAACATAAACATACTTTATTCGAAACTGATTGTATATAGAGTTTATTAAGTTCACTCAATGAACTGCTATTATAATAAATGAAAGCAGTGCGTGAATTAAGCCAAGAGCAGCAAACAACCGGGCTAGTTAAATAATTGAGAAACATTACTTAAATATATACTATACAACAACAACAACAACAACAACAACAACAATGAAATAGCATACGGAATCGGCATGAACTTTTGTGCCAAACGAGCGCACGTTCTCCATCCGAAAGTTATGACAAACATAATGTAGCGTCGGTGGCAGCTAACTGAATGGAAAGAGGAAGCAGAGCAGTGGAGAGAAGAAGAGAGGAGAGGAGGCAACTCGCAGTTGGCATAATTGCACATAAAGCAGCAACAACGTCTCTACACACATGCATAGAGATTAGGGCAAGTTAAGGTGCGTTGACAATTTGACATCTTGTTGCTGAGCCCCCGTCGTACATCCCAATTACCCGTCACGGCGGAAGTCGCACAAATCCGTAAATGGCACAAATTATGCCACGCCAAAGAGCCGCAGTCGCAGTGGCAGTCCCCTCTCCTCCCTCTCCTCTCCCTACGCCAAACCAACTCCAAGTAAGGAGCAAACATCGTCGCGCCGAATTGCCCATTATCGGGAGTCGGGAGTTGGAAGTCGGGAGTCGTGCAGTCAAGTACCTTAAACTTATTGCAGTATTACGAGGGTGGTTTTTTAAATACTATTTGCCATTGCCATTCGGTTCTCTGGTATTTGTATTAACCATTTAAACAGCAGCAACAACAAAATCATCAACCAATAATATGATTTCATAATTTCAGTCGCTCAGTCTCAGACTTTATATTTACGAATTTTAAAATGTTCAATATTTGTTGTTGTTTTAATTGCGGCGCAGAGAAATTATTTAATGTATTCATGGAAACATTTGCTGCATGTTAAGTATCGGAAAGAAAGAAGAAAAACAAGTAAGAAAGCTACAGTCGAGTGTACTCGACTGTGAGATACCCGCTACCCATTTTGAATAAAAGAAATATAATAATAATAATATAACTTCGACAATTTTAACATCAGGAATCATAACTACTATAGTTATTATTGTATATACCAAAATTCGTAACTCTAGCTTTAAAATTACGCTTGTTATTCGATTTTTTTTTTGATTTGCGGGAGCGGAAGGGGGCGTGGCAAAAATTTGAAACAAACTTGATCTGCGCGCAAACATAACAAATGATGTCGAAAAAAAATTATGGCTCTATCTCTTATAGTCTCTGAGATCCAGTCTTTCATACGGACAGACGGACAGACGGACATGGCTATCAAGAATATATATACTTTATAGGGTCGGAGATGCCCCCTTCTACCTGTTACATACATTTCCTGTCGGCACAAAGTTATAATACCCTTCTACCCTAAGGGTAGCGGGTATAAAAATACAATGGGCATAACACTAGGACTTCGACATTGGGGGAGAGAACTTTACGGCTATGGCCATTCAATTTATTAATAATTTACGTGGTAATATTTGTGGTCGACAAAAATCAAGCAAAGGCCAAAAACAGAATAGATAAAACAAGAAGAAGATGGTATAATGCGGCAGACGCATATGAATTGGAAACTAATCGTGGTATATGAGACAAGTATGATTATTATGCACATCACACTAATCATTATCTTTATGGGCGCAAAAAGTAAGTGCGAGAGAGAGAGAGAGAGAGAGAGAGAAAGAAAGCGACAATCTTGTCGGCAACACTTGCAAGCGAGTAGAGTATGTAAAAGTGTAAGAAGAGTGCGTAAATCTAGTCGAGATTTCTAAATACCCTGTAAAAGTCACTTCTTATAGCATTTTAGTATTTGTCCTCTTCATGCATTCTCATCAGACTACGCCACCAAGAAGTCTCTCTCTTTATGGTGCAGGGTATGGAAGTCTATTGATATTCATGATATGTCGCTTGTTGTCTTATACGCTTTCCTCTCCGGCGTCTTGTTTTTCGGAATATCTTTAGGGCTTTAAGCATACTTTGCTGATTTCTTGAGTGCACGTTAATAGGCTATCGAAAATATTCGAAATCATCATCAGCCGAAGCCGAATCCCTTTGATAACCCCCCAAAAAACAAATCCTTGTGAATACCTTGTTCTCCTTTATTGATTGCATCACACCACTGAATTATTTAAATCGAATCGAATTCACATAATGAGAGGGAGAGGGAGACAACGTGTGTGTGTGTGCGACTGGTCTCAATTGAATTAGTAATAATTAATTATTGATAATTAGAGACCATGAACATAAATCCCAAATACTTTTAAGTGTGCGCGAATTAATTAATAATTTCAATTTACAAATACAAAATTCCAATTTGATTATTGCAAACAATTTGTTAAGCTGTCAAATGGATTTCCCCTATTTGAGAATACAAAAAAAAAAATGGAAAATATATGAAAATAAACCGGGATTAACGCAGCACCGAGCAACTGATGCGCTTTACACATACATATACATATACGCATACATATACATATTTTTGTATGGATGAAATTACATGAATGATGCTTTTTCAGCTGCTAAAAAGCGTAAAATAATATTGCATATTTTTTTACATGCCTTTGGCTGTTTTTTTAATAACGAAACCGTTTTTTTGCACGTCAATTGCTTGACTTACGAAATTAATTTTAAATTAAAACATTTTAAATATTTGTCAATAATTAACAAATGAGAACCGTCAGCTGCAGTCAGACACTTTAATTAAAGATTTTCTTTTTGGGTGAGTAAAATAAAATATTTAATAATAATCAGCTCAACCCACGCGTCTGAGATTTCGCCTTTAATTTGGTTTTATGCAAATAAATGTAGTAATATTAAATGAATGGAAGATGCCGCAGTTCAGCTTAATCGCACCGCAGCATGAAAAATAAATATGGTTGGTCGTAGATATTGTCACAGGTTCGGGTTTAAATCACTTGCAACAAGTTAAAATGTTGTCTGCACATGAAGGTTTTATTCAATTAGCTCCCTTTGGACTCCTCTCGATACTGTTCGCTGTTCGATGTTCGATGTTGCAGCATGCAGCAGGAGGAGGCATGCCACACATGCCACACAGTTTCTCACACACTGCGTATTTACGCATAATTTAAAACCTTTTGCACTTTTGTAAATGGCCATTAATTTATTGCATTGCCAGCACCCACGTAAAGTGCAATGTTCGTTAGTGTTGCATTTACTGCATACTGAGTGTGCTCGTTGATTTTTTATTTCTCTTTTTCTTTTTCTGTTGATTGTAATAGGGTATGCTCAACTTCTGTCACTTTGGCACTTTCGAAACTTCACGCACTTCAACACAGTAATTCAATTTTAATCACTAAATTGCATAGCGAAGAAGTAGAGTATGGAGTATGCTCGACTAGTAGTTACCCTAGATAAATGCTCACAACAAAAAATATTCACACGTTTTATTTATTAGTTTGTCTAGTTAATTTATGCGAACTTTGTAAACAACTAATTTGCATTTATACACATTTTTTTTATTATTCCATGAGCATTATTAATTGGTGTTTGCTTTAAAACTTGTCATTACTTTACAAATTACTTTGCTTATTATTTACAATTTACAATCGTACATATTTAATTAGATAGCATCATCATCAAACAGTTAACACAAATGTATATAGTTTATTTTAATCTGAATCGGATGACTGCACTAAGCTAGGCAACCTGAAAATAACTGGTTTTGTAGCCATTTCAGAACGTATGCTCATTAAAAAACAAATATTATCACATTCTGTGCAAATTTATGTAGAAAACGATCCCCTTATTATCCGCTGACTAATGCAAAAAAAAAAACAAAAATATATATACATACGACTTATCAATGAATTGAAGCCGAGTTATTTTTTGAATCATGCAAACAAAAGCGGTTGCAGTGAATGACATTTAAACGATACGATACGATACGATATGAGAGTGCTGTAAGAAGACAACGTACCAGTTATTGAGAAATTCTATAGCAAATAGCAAGTGAAATGGCCCCTCTTCGTAATACAACCGGCACTTGAACTTCTTCTTATTTTGGTGGGCTCTGGGCTCTCTTTCTCAATATTGTATATATTGTATATACTATATCTATATACTATATACTAGTAATTTGTTAAGCGGCGCAGGCGAAGTATCGAAAAGAGAGAGACAGAGAGAGAGAGCGAGCACGCGGAGAGTATTTCACACACAAGAGAGTTTCACTAAAAGCCGGCAAAAATAGTAAAAAGAATGCGAAAAATGCTCAAACTAAAAATTGTGAATCGCTTGGAGGAAAAAAAGTAGCTCTGCTTCTTTAATTGCTACAACTTGGCACTGATTTTGAATATATGAATAATATGCGCCTAAAAGTATACTTTAGAGTTTAATACGTCACTTCACGCGCGTTAATCGAATGCGATTTGCACTTGGCTTTGTATTCGCATTATGTCTACAGTAAGTATATCGGCTTTTGTTGTTTTGTGGGGGAGCGAACTTCAACAATATATTAAGTGCAACGCAATGACCCGACCCGACCGACGTATTTGAACGTTGACTCGTTTCTGTTTAGTGCGAAATTTTATCGCAACCTGATGACGACAAAAAAAAACACACACACACAAAATGTAAGATAGAAACGCGAGACGAGGCCATGGAACGAATATCCTTTAGTAGAGGCGACTCGTTAATATTATGTTGCCTCGTGTTGCATTCGCATCTCATTCGCATCGCATTCGCTTTCGTATTCGTATATTCGCTTGTGCAATTCGCATTCGCTCTTTCGCTCGCACAAAATTTGCGGAAACTTCAATTCACCGCAAAATGTTCGAAATGAGCAGCCAAATTGCGAGTTCCTTCCTTAATTGCAATGTGCCAGAGCAGAGCACCTAGCAACCCTTGCTTGCTTGCTTGCTGGTGAACGTGTTTCACTTGCTGTTGCTATTTCGAATTAGGCGCTCGAGTTCGAGTGCTCTTCAGCAATGCAAACCTTCCTGTAGTATAACAGTCTGTGCTTCCCGATTCGATTCTCTTTTGCTTTCGACTCCCGCTCTCTCTCTCTCTCTTAAATTTCGCATTCGCATACGTACGTAATTTTTTGTATGGTATACCTAATGCGTGAGTATGACGTCACCTGTCGTTGTTGACGGCGCACGCCGGTAATGTAAACAAAACATAAATACGAATACATAGCGAGTATATTCGAGTACACTGACACAATCTACCTACCTACATACATACGTACATACACACATGTGAGGTAGTGAGTGAATTGTATTGGATGTATGGACAGCAGCACAACAAAAAACTTCGTGTGTGTGTGAGTTTGGCGCTTGATGAATGAAAAGTCTGTCGTTGGCTTTTGATCTTGTTTAGAGAATACCCTGCTGCTGCTGCTCAATTAGTGGCAAGCATTTATAATCTTGTTCGCTTTTTTTTTGTAGTTGTTGTTGTTGATAGTTTTTTTTTAAATGTGTTTTTTGGAGTTTTGCAATTGACAGCCATGTCAGTTAACATTTTTGGGGGCTGCGCAAAATTTCCTTCGAAAATACTTTAACTTTCATTTTGAGGCCAAAGAATCTGCTTGAAGAATTTCTATTTTCGAATTTGTCAAGTCGTTGTCCGAGTCTATAAAATATTTTGCAAGAGCCAAGGGGCGAAGTGGTGTAGTGAGGAGTGTAGGGAGGGGGGATAAGGGCAAATATGCGAAAGCTAAACGTCAGAGGAAAAACCCTTTTTTGGGTGTAAAGTTTTCAGCGCTTATCTAAAGTTGCGTTGACAAGCAGCAAGGCAGAAAGGAAGCACACACAGAGGAAAGTACAAGTTGAATATGATACTAAGCCAAGCCTCCTGGTCAACTCAAACACTAAGAAGCGACTCGGGCAAAACGTCAAGTGAATGGCCATAGAAATTACACCAAGGGGTGGAGGGGTAAGAAAGAAGAGAAAAAAAATGGAATGAAAGGACATGTTCGACTCGACTCTTTCCTTGGCACATTGGGTGACAGTGAGTGATTTGAGCAAACCCTCATTTGCGTGCAACCAGCAGAAGGAACGGGAGCAGGAAGGGGACAAGGAACGGGGGCAAGGAACGGGTGCAGGAACGGGAGCTCGGACTGCGTACCAGCACTCAATGGATTAATGTGCAAGGATGCGATTGGACTGGCCGACTGGCAGCAAGACATCCGGCAAAATTACGTCAACTACTACACACTCTGGGCGCAGGCATGAAAGAAGAATCCATCTGCCCAGCTACAGCAGAAAGAGAAAGGGGTGAAAGACACACAGAGAGAGAAAGAGAGAGGGGGATAGCGAAGGGGGGAGTTAGCTCATTTACGCGCTGCACTCGAGTTACACACAGCACTCAAAAACAGAGCAAAGAACTTTCCTGAGCTATTTTCTACGCCCAAATGACAGCGAAATGTAATAATGAAAAACTTTTTCCTTGTCAACTTGATGAGCATAACATTTTTCAACAAAAAACAAAAAAAAAATAAAAATAAAACGAATAAGAATATAAGAAGACAAAGCGCATCACAGTTGGGTCTATGAGTGTGCGAGTGTGTGTGTGTGTGTGTGTGTGTTAGATAGAAATACGAAGCGTCTAAGGGTTGTAAAAGATAAGTTATGTTCATTCGCACGGACAGACAGAGAGATGGACAAAGAGCAGCAGACGTGGCTAAGTCCACTCGCCAGCTGAAACTGACCAGCAGCATTTTGAATGGTTTGAGTGAAATTCAAATATGAAAATCACAAAATGATCTTCAAAGCAAAAGCCAGTTATTACACTTTGTTCATAGAGCTTTAAGATTATTTATTGGCTACTCAAAGGAAAGGTATTAAAACTTTGTTCGATAGGGGCATGAAACAATAAATTACATTTATTTATATATTTGTTATATACATTTATTGCTCATATATAAAATGTAAAGTAAAACAACTATAAAATATATATTCATGTCAAAATCACAATTTAGTAGATTTTTGTTCCTTTTCTAAATTGTCAAAGACTAAAGTTATTCAATTTTGTTTTCGTAGATCCATATTATTTAAAAACAAATGTATGATATATACTACTACATTTACATTTACTATTTTACATAGATTTTAAATTAAATATTGTGAAATAAAAGTTAAATTAATTAAAACTAACAAGTTTCAACTTGGGTCAGAAGAAAATACCGTTTCTATCCCTTTGCCACTAGAGGCTCTTATGCTCCTATGTATACCTCCGATTGTCTAACTGTCTGTCCATATGTATAAATATGTCGATCCCAGGGATTCGGAAAGTTAGAGCAACCAAATTTTGTGACAATAATCCTCAAGATCCATATTATTAAAAAAAAAAACAAATGTATATACTCCCATATATTTTGATCTTAGGATCCTTTACAAATTCCCGTAGAATTTAATATAAATATTTTGATGGAAATAATTTTACATATTGAATGCAGCAGAGCCTTAATTTAACAAAAAAAATATTAAATGAATCTATATTTGTTAATCATAAAGAAAACATAAGAACGTACAAGCTTCACGTTGGTTCAAAATAAAATACCGTTTCATTCCCTTCAAATACCTTTGACAACAGAAACATGCTCTTATGTATTTCTCGTTCTGTCTGCCTGTCTGTCCGCATGTATAAATATCTCGATCTCAGTGATTATCAAAGTTAGGGGAACCAAATTTTATGACAATATTTCAATGCATATAAAGTATATTTTCGAAACAGGCAAAATAATATTTTACCACAATTATTATATCTGTCCGGCTGTCTGTCCGTCTGTATAAATATCTCGATCTCAGTGATTAGAATAGTTATAGCAACCAAATCTGGTGACAATATTCCTGAAGTTCAAACGCATTTAAAGCGTATTTTCGAAACAAGCAAAGTAATATTTTACCATAATTATTGTAACTGTCTGCCTGTCTGTCCGTCTGTATAAATATCTCGATCTCAGTGATTAGAAGAGTTATAGCAACCAAATTTGGTGACAATATTCCTGAAGTTCAAACGCATTTAAAGCGTATTTTCGAAGCAGGCAAAATAATGGCTTACCATAATTATTGTAACTGTCTGCCTGTCTGTCCGTCTGTATAAATATCTCGATCTCAGTGATTAGAAGAGTTATAGCAACCAAATTTGGTGACAATATTCCTGAAGTTCAAACGCATTTAAAGCGTATTTTCGAAGCAGGCAAAATAATGGTTTACCATAATTATTGTAGCTTTAATATCAGCACGAAGCAGCAAATCACATATTCAGAATTTTCACTTTGTGTTAAATATGAAAGAGAAGTGAAGCTGCGAGTACATCTGTGAAACTCGTGCTGCACAATTGTGGAATTCATAAGCTATGTGCGTTACGCCGCCAACGCCGCCGTTAAGGTCTTTGTGCAAAAAGCATTTTTGCTGTGGCAAAGACGATCTCAAACAGCGGTCGCTACTGTTGCTGCTGTTGTTGTTTTTAGCTACCACCTTGCAACAAAGCGACTGGGAAGCCTGACATGCCATTAACCCACTCGCAAAAAGTGAAAAATTATTGTTACAAGCTGCCAGGCCAACCGTTTGAGCGTTTGCCGCCGCGCTTTGCTTTGCTTTCCTTTGCTCTGCGATGCGATGCTGTTGCTGTTGCCGTCGTCCTCGCTTTGCTTTGCATTGCTTTGACTACTAGTTAGCATAACTCCACCAGCCGCAAGCCAAAATGTCTGCGAGCTTCTCTCTACACTCTCTCTAGAGTTTAGGTGTGTTTTTGCTAGCACATGAATGTGTGGGCGGGCGGCATTTAGAAATATTTAAAGCTTTCCTCTGCCATCATCACTGCCAGCTGCCTATGTATGCGAAAGCTCAACAATGAACGGAGTGTGTTATGTGTCCTTGTCAACCGCAGTACTCATAACGGATTTGCCTTTGCATTCTTATGAAATTAATTACTTACTCTATTCGAAATACTCTCGCACACACACACACACTTACGTATTTGCACACATACATTCACTAGAGATAAAGTTGAGATTATTCTAGGTTACTTCATTCGAGTTTAGTATCAATTACCTATTCAATTCAATACATATTTTATGTGGTAAACCTCACAATTGCATATTTACAATTGCTTTCGTTTTTGTATTTGCAGCCTGACAATATAATTTTAAATTTTTAGCTTTTTAAGTGATATCAATTTCACTACAAACAGAATGAATATTTGCCACAAGTTTTAATTCACTTTTTTTTTAATTTTTATCACATTTATAATATGAACAATAAAATTAAAGAAAATCTTACACAAATCGATAATATCATATTCTTGTATAAATTGGGCATTATGTAAAATTAATACATTTTAATTTGCGATATTTTGAATTTTATTTAAATATAGCTTTATCTTATATATTTATCAAATTATAATTCTATATGCCATTTTATACTCATTTTATACGATCGTAAAAGTTCTTGGCTTTATTCATTGCCTTTTGCATAGAGAAATAAACAAAGATTCTTCTTAGTATTTTTATTATTTCGCATTTAAGAATTTTAATTTAACTGAAATTAACTGACAGTAACATCTTAGTATTTGCAATATCTTGGGTTTTATTAAAACTCGTATCCTTTTGTGTAATTTTGTATAATTTAATTTATATTTACTCTAACCTCTTAGTTCTTACATATGGTTATTGTAATACGTTGTTACGTCCGTCCAGCCATATGAATAGATATCAGAGACTATAGAAAGTAGATAAATAATTTTGCCATATAAATATACCAATTTTACTATATTTTAGTATATTAGTTTGGTATATTTAAATACCGCACTATGGTGCTTTTGATCTTTATATTTAAGTATACTAAATATACATTTCAGTATAATTCAGTATGTGTTTGGTATTTAAACTAGATATATTTAAAAACAGCACCATATTGCTTATATTGAAAATGTGTAGCAAGTATCTTAAAGTTCGTCAAATCTTATTCGTCTTTCAATCTTCCTCTTTCTTAATGTTGTTTTTTGCCATTCACATATATTACATATATTGGAGTCAAAATAATTAATAAAATTTTGTTGATTCCCCAGCTTAGTATTTAAAAGATTCAACATTATAACTTAAATTTATCTTATTTTGATTTAATTTTAATGTTATTTGCTGTAAAGTCATAACTCTTTCATATAAAGCTTCTTTCTCTAAATACAATCGTAAATGTGCTCGGCTTTTTCTTAGCTATGTGCATAATCAGCTCAAGTGTGGCAGGGAAGCAAGCCCAGTTATACTCAAGTGTCAGCAGCATTTGCCACAACCGTCTACAATAACAAAGCGGCGGGTGCTTCAATAAAGAAAACGAGTCCAGCCTCAGTTTTACTTAGTCTCAGTCTCAGTCTCAGTTTTAGTCTCAGTCTCAGTCTAAGCATTCAGGAGGGAAGAGGCAATCAAGCAGTGCTAGAAGCCCAGCATTCTGTTTGTCTGTGTGGCAGCCTAATACTGTTCATCTTCATCTGCAGCTGACATAGATGTAACTTCAGCGACTTTCAACTCTCGACTACTACTATGATATATACGATATATATGTATAGATGTGTGTGTGTTGTACCTGTTACACACTTTTAGCTGCTCATTTTTGCACATCTTGTGCTGGCATTTTCTCAACGACACCGACACACAAAACAGAGACACACACGGGTTTTGTTTCTGCGCCAAGAGAGAGGTTTTTAAATTTCGACTCGAGTATGCTTGAAGTTGCTTTCAGAAAGTGCCTGCCACCTGTACTCGCCTCGTTGCATGTATTCCCCTTCGTGCCACACTACGAGACACTATTTCAAGTGCTACGCCGTATTCGTATTCGTATTCGTATTCTCACATAGCCAAAACATTTTAACCGCAGACATGAAAAAGCTAGAACTGATGCAGCTTCCAACAGCTTTCATCTAGCATACGAGCTGAGCTACACACAGTTGCCTTGTTTATGGTAATCACTTCACAAATCTTGCAAGTTTTTAATTAACTTTATTCGCTGCAAAATGCAGCGCCTGTTTGTAGGCAACATTTGTCACACACTCACACACACACACACACACAGAGTCTTGCAACAGCTTGTTGCAGGTTTTTGCTTGTTGTTTACTCTGTGGCATGTAGCTATGACTTTGCGACTAGATGGATTAAGATTAATAACACACAACTTCAAATTGATGTGGGAAATGCTACGAAATTTGATCTCACAAGCAAAGTAATTGAATTGCTGCAGCTGCAACTGCAACTGCAACTGCAACTGCAACTTGAAATGCAACTGCAACTAATTTCCAGCATTCAAAACAGTCTTTTGTATATACAGTTGAGTTTTATGATATGATCATAATTACATTTTTTGGCAACTAAGATGCACTTTTTATTGCAACTTTTGGTAGCTTTTGAAATTGGACATTTTATTACTCTCTTTATATATAGTCTTTGGGATGGTAAAATATGAAGGCAGATAGTCAGTTGGAGTAAATTACAATAAAAGACAATTTCATTACATTTTTTCCAAATTTGACACTAATTTATGGCATGTTTCTACACTTTTCATGTTATCTCTTAAAGTTATTTTGTATTTGCATAATATACTAATTTATTATTTGATATAAGGCAAAAAACTATGTTTTGTATACCTTAAGAAATCTAAATATATTATATATAAACATAATTAAATATTTATTAAGTTTTTCTTTGATTTCTTAATTATTCCAATGTTTAATGAATGGCAATTTGTATAAAATCGACCAAAGCCTAGAAAAAGATTTCTATAATTTATTAATTGTATTTTGTATATCGGCAAACATTATTTATTAATGCACTTTGATTATTAGTTATAAAATTTAATTAGATTGTATTTTTATATACTTTTTTAAATGCATTTTTTTTTTTTATTTATTACAATAATTTATAATTAGAGCGCTTTGGATATCAGTTAAAATTTCAAATAACACAAATTTTTATAGATAATTTCATCAATAATTATGTATAATATAATACTTTAATAGTTTTAAGTCCAGACAGAGGTTGCTTTATATATTTACAAATTTTTAGGCAATCAATCTTATTCTTGAACTTTAATTATTAGTCATGTAAGATAAATAAATTACATTTTTTAAGTAGAAATAGATTATTTTGTATTTCTTTAATTATATTATTCTTAAAAGCGACGATCTAAAATTCGATATCATTGAATGTCAATTATAGTTATATTATTTAAACAAAATTGTATCTTTTTGTGTAGCATTTTTGTTTGCTTCTGAATTACTTCATAGAAAAATTTAATTGGAGGTACCACTTTCTGTTTTATTTTAATTATTTCTTATATTACTTTGCAGTTCAATTTCGAATTCTAAATTCTACGACATGAATATTAGTTCTATTTATTTTAATTTTTCATCTAAGGCAGCCATTGAAGCCATAGAAAAAGGTGAAGAGCCTTGGTAAGAGGCGTCGTTAATTGCCGTGAGGACATGTGTGGTTAACGCTATTTTTGCTTGTCATGTTAACTGCTTGACCAACTAACGGGCCACTCTCTCTCCCCCTCTCTCTCTCGCCTTGTGCTGCGGTTGCCAGCCATCAAATGCAAAGCCGCAGACTACAGCAGCAACAACAACAACAACAGCAAGAGTAGCAAGAGCACACATTGTCAAAATCTGTCACTTTTGCAGTGAATCTCACACACGCAAGCCAAACACAAAGTGTGAGGGAGAGATGGAGAAAGGGAGATGGAGAGGGAGAGAGAGAGTAAAGTGAAAAGCGCTCACTTTTAGCCTTGTGCCCCGGGACAGGCATCTCAGGATCCAACACCTCGTCCTATTTGCTGTCAACAGCAGCAGCAGTAGAAGCAGCAACAAGAACAGCAACAACAGTGGACCAAAGCAACCGCAAGATTATACAGACATTTTGGACAACTCAACTAGGACACGTTTGGGGATATATTTTCGTAAGCGGAAAGCAGTTGCTGTTGCAGTTGCTGTTGCGTATGCGAGACCACAAAGCACAGGATGCAGGATACCTGGCAAAGTAATATGCTTGAAATTGTGGAAAATATTTCCATCAGATTAATGCAGATGATTTCATGTTGGAAACAAATAAAAAAAAGAAAAGAACGAATAACAAACACATTCATTACCCACATAACTGACACATTAGTCAGACTCTCGCACTTTGATGTTAATTCAATTTTAATAAATTCTGACGCTCGGTCGCAGCTATTGAAGTCGCTCTCACTCTCTCTCTCTCTCTCTCAATCCCGTATAAGTCTTGCTTACAATTATGCTTTTGATGACCGTATGACCAGAACTCATTAATTTTTAATTTGTTGAAATTATTATTGCTTAGGCAGCAACCCCACACACACACACACACACACACACACACACACACACGCTAAGCTGATGTCTGCCGACTGTTCCATTTGAAGCATTAACTTTAACACCCCAGAGACATGACTAAGTCCTGACACAACACACAAATTTGACCTCTTCAATTGACCAGGCGATTGTGTAAAAACATCTGAATGGGTGTGGGTACACTCATGCCATACGCATGAGTGTATGTTCGAGTACTCGCATTCGTGCTGACCTTCAGAGAAGCCAATTAAATGAGCCAGCAAGCAGAGTATTCATATGTGTTTTATGTTATGTATTCACTCTAAAAGGGAGCACTCACTGTGTTTAGTCTCCACTCTTTGGCTACATTTTTATTGCATTTTAATGCGAGCATCAAGAATGTAAATTATGTCATCTAAGTTGGCACAATTACTTCAAACTCAAGAAGAAGTTATAAAAATACTTTAATTGAAACATTTACATAGGTAAACAACAAAATTTAACTAGCTTAAAATCTAGTCAAAAAAAAATATATTTATTCACTCCTAATGGTACAAAACTTTTAAAATTGTTTAACTGAAATATTCCTAAATAAACATTTAAATAAATAAGACTTAAAAAAAGATATAAACTTCTTTAAAATAGATTATAAATATATTCTACCCAGTCTATACTCTTTGGCAACATTTTTATTATATTTTAGTACGAGCTTCAAAATTGTTGAAAAATACATTAATTGAAATATTCCCAAATTAACATTTACATAGAAAAATAATAAAACAAGATATAAAATTAATTTGAAATATATTCAATATAGAATTGGAACATACAATAAAAACTGCAGTATTATATTTTTCGATTTGGTTGGAATCAAATTAAAATTTTAGAAGTTATTTAACAAATTCTTTTGTATAGCAGAAATCGGGTTTTAGTTGCTTTATCTGACAATCTGAAATATTTTGTACCCTATGGTATATTTTGAATATAGTATAATACCGATATACCAAGTGCAGGTACATTTTGTGGCATTTTTGTATTTATTTTTTTTTTACAGTCAAGCACACTTGACTGAGCTTTCTTCCTTGTTAAAATTTATAAGCTTATCAAAAGCTAAATAAACGTTTCAATAAATGAGCCTAACAAAGGATTAAAATATATTCAAAATATATTCTTTTTAGTCTTAACATAACTGTTTGACTATATTTCTATTGCCTGCTCGCATTAAGAATACAAATTGTGTCATCTAAGTTAAAACAATTGCTTCAAACTCAATAACAAATTATTGAGCCATAAGAATATTTTTAATTTTAACATAGTTCAATTGAAATATTCCTAAGTAAACATTTAAATAAATGCGATAAATGCAGACATAAACTTATTTAAAATCTATTCAAAATACATTCCACTTGCTTGACCTTTTTCCTTGCTCTAATTATACTGAGTTTATTGATGTGTTTTTTTCTTTGTGTTCGTCTGTTGTTCAATTAGCTGAAGATGACACATAACTAAGCAAAGCATTACTCACATTTATTGTGCATAATTTAAGCAATGAATCAGAACTCAGAACTTGCATGTCAAACGCACAAGTTTATTAATTATTTAATAGTTTTTGTTTTTTGCTTTGCAGACTTTTATAGAAATTTTGTAACAGTTATTATAAGTATATTAATATCACGTTACATTGTTGTTCAATCGATGGCAGCGCTGGCAATAATGTTGTGCCAAGGGCCAAAAGGGGGAAGACAATTTAATTAATTAACAACACAATTTCACTTTTCAACACAGAAATGAGGGCTGACTCTGAGTCTCTGAGTCTCTGAGTCTGAGTTTGATTCTGAGCCCGAGGAGTGTCCCAATAAATGCAAACACATGTGACCCTTCTCCTATCGCGCCCTCTCCGCCCCTTTTGTGCCCCTTGGCCTCTTTTGCTTATTATTCATTAACCAAAAAGCCACAAACTTTATGAAGCTGCTGCTGGTTGCTCTGGTTGCTGTTGTTGCTGCAGCGCGTCTTCAAGTGCTGCTTGATTGATGCCTGGTTTCATCAATCAAGAGCCAATGAAGGGTTCACCCCTAACCCATTGAACTCGCTTTCAGTTTTACTTAACTTTTTGGTTGCGCTGCCTAATTGCATTATTTCTTTAATAAAAGTCAAATTAATTGGCAGCAATGGCTCGCTCAAGATCTCTACTTCTCTCTCTCCTCTCCTCTCCTCTCCACTCCACTGTACTCCACTTCAGTTTACTCTTCTATTCGCTCTCAGTTCAGACTTCAGTCTCCTTACTACTTGACGACCAAATTATTTGCTATTTGAAATGCAAGAACTGGTAAATGTTTAATGGCCGTTTTTACTTTGATGTTTTTTGGGCCGTTCGTTCATGTTTAAAGCAATTTACATTTATGTACAACATTTTTGCCAAATGAGTATCAAATAGAGTTATTGCGAGTTATAACATCAAGTGGTGGCCGTTCCTACTACAACAACAACAACAAAAATGAAATAAAATAAAATAAATTTCACTGAATGTCGACAAAAAATTCTATTTCATAAACGTTCGTTGCATGCTTCAAATTTTACAGCAAATAAACATTCCGCATGGCCGCATCTTTTTGCTCTCGCTCTCTCTCACTCACTCACTCTCTCTCGCTCGCTCTCTCAAGAGTTGCTCTTTGTTTTTTGCACAATATTTTCATAGTTTTTCACAGTTTGTTTGACATAAATTACAGCGACAGGCAACAACCACAGCAACAACAACACCAACAACTATACAAAACTTCAGTTTACTCATATTTTGCCACGAGTTTTTTCAGTCATGCTTTCAGACTTTTGGTAAATTCGCATTCTCAGCTCAACTCGTCGTCGTATGTGGCATTCCTCCTCCTAGCACTATCTCAGCTCTACAACAACAACAAGCAAAACTGCAAATGTATTACGAGAAAGTATTTCCTGGCTCGTTGCGACTCTTGCCAATTTTACACTTTCAACACTCGCACGCATATTTCGAGAGGGGGGTGGAGCGGCGGGGGGAAGTGAATGTTTTGTGTCTGTTTCGCATTCTTATTGAGTTGCTCCAGAAGCCAGAAATTAGTTATGTGTCAGGTATGTCTGTCAACTCCTCTTGACTCAACGTGTTACGTGTCCTTTATGCATATTTTCATTTCGACAGTTTCAACAACAATACGCATCCTTTTTAATTGGCAGCAAACTCAGCTTAACAAACCATAAAATCGTTTTTCTCCCCCTATCCATCAAACTAAACTGAAGTAGTTTCATTCAGTTTCATTTTAGTTAATTTTTAAGTGCTTGCAACAGTTGATAAATAAAAGTGATAAATAAATATAAATGGGTTGTTAGAATCATTAGCAGCAAAGTAAGGCTAACAAACCATATAACTATATATAATATTTTTCTCTTATTCATTAAACAAAACTGGAAGAATTCATAAGTACTTATAAGTAAAAAATTTATTAAGTATACGTATTTAAAAATAATGCCCAAAATATTGTTCAACTTATAGTTATAGAATGAGTTAAGAGAAATGAACAAATTGGTAATTTATATACAATTTTAATTGAACAATAAATTGGGATTTTGCTTTAAAATAGCATCAAAATAATTTTAACAATTCCTACAAAAAAAACTTAGCTTTAAAATGTTTTATTACTTTAGTTTATTTTATGGTATGCTTAAGTAAATATTTTATTAAGTATACGTATTTGCGAAGCAAAAATAAACAATATTGCGCACTATTAAAAAAAAACTATTATCCATGTAAAAGAACAAGTTTATTAAAAAAAAATAAATTTTATTAAAAATTCTACAACTATAAAGAAACCTTTTTGTAATTGGCATAACAGTCTTTTGAACAAATTTATTATATGTTTATAATTATTAATAATTATCGAAGGAATGAAAAGATTCAACAGAGTTTGTTTATATTGAAGCTTTCAACGTTTTGATGACCGAAATAATTCTTTAAAAAATGTCATACAAAAATGGAATAGCCGCATTCAACAACCTAGAAAGTAAGCAGAGAGAAAAATCGGATTTGTTTTGGCAAATTCAGGCTGATTTTGATGTATGTATGTGTTGTAGCATTAATTTGCAGCTGCCCCTATGCCACTGTTCTTACTGTTATTCTCCCTCGCATCTCCCATCTCCCATCTTCCATCTCTTCCATGTGACGAGTGAATTACTGGCGCTTGGCAGCTCTGTAGCATACATGGTGACCACTTGCACTTCCACCCCCCTGCGTTGGACTGATCTACCGCTGCTTTGAGTGTAAGTCGCAACTTTATGACCTCTAGCCGACCAAATGTGCGTCTGAATTGTTGCCCTGCACATAGTGCTGTAAACGGCTGAAGAATGTCGTCTGTCGTTTGTCGTCCGTCGCCTGTCGTCGAGTGGCGCGTCCGAGTGTAAATCATATTTACAGTGGTACAATAATTGAATTAGGCGGCCCCAAGCACCAGCAGCTCTCTTCTAGCTCCCAGAGATTATTTTCCATTCTCAACAGCTGCCGTAGGCTCTGCAATAACAAATGAAATTTAATTAGACACAAATGGCCCTTTGACCTTTTGTGTGCCTCACATTATTTGGGCTTTTGATGCTTCTTCGCCGTATTTATGTATTGATTAACCAACCAAACTAATTTTAAGCAAAGTATCTTGCGCTGAAAGCAGTTCTTTACACATCGCCAAGAATTATTTATCGCTTTAAAATATGACAATCAAAAGTTGTTGGAGTTTGTTTTTCACAAATGCCAAAAACGGTTACATTCAACTCAAATTCAAATTGTCAACCGAATTTAACGTTGTACAGTAACTTAACAGTGTCATATGAACACAACATAAGCATTTGCATAAAGCTAACCTGTACTAATTTATTCGATTTACATTTTTTCCTTTTCAAACACACAAAAAAAACAAAACATTTCCTTCTGATTTATTAAACCCACAACGCAATTGATTTTAAAAATTATACAGTGCCATATGAGCATAACAGAACCATTTTGAGCGCAACATTTGGCATCAATGCTTTTGTGGGATATTTTTACATTCCTAACATTTTCCGTCATGTGGGAAATTTAATTTCTCAAATATACCTAATTACAGAATGGTTTGTGATCTAGATACGTTTTCCCGAAAAAAGGTTTATGAATCGAATAAAAGGAACATTTGGTAGCTGGCTTGGCTAAAGAGAATTCCATAGCAAGCAGCTTACATTTGTCAATGTTCAGCACCAAGCTAACTGTTGCAGTCCAATTGGAATTTAAGTGAAGTGGATTGCGTTGGAACTCATGGAGTGGATTTCATTGCAGCAGATTGTTTATATCCGTCAGCTTACGATTGCTAAGCTGCCCTGCGATTGAAAGCTAATGGCTATACATGTGAGAGCGCCATCTTCCGGTCATTGTTGCGAAAGTGGATTCTATGGGAATGCATTCCATTAAATTTAATTAAGGCTCAATGAGCGTTTACTGACTCCCTGACGCCACATTAACCCTTGAAACGCATTTAACGTGTGCACATTAAACTGTTTTTCGCGACTGGCTAATTAAAATTTAATAATTAAGTTGTAGGAAAATTACCATTTCAGGTTTAGCTATTATAAATGTTTAATTATTCAGATGCGCGACTTATGATCTAGAATATATGTACTTCTGCTTCTACTGTGTGATATTTGCAATGGCTAATTGTAGCCTGTTCACTCAATTTATGTCGTATGTGAATATATATGATGAGCACGTGCCCCTTTTCATCAAACATCATGATAAGAAGAGTGCAAACAATTTGACAATTTAATGTAGCGGCATCAGAAGCAACAACCACAAAACTGACCACGAGACGTGGCAAGGTGAGAGACGAGGGAAAACGGTACTCGAGAGTTCGCTGACAACATTAGCCAGGACAAAACAGCGAGTGAGGGAGCGAAGTCTATAATTATAATTCCATTACCATTACCAAGGCGAAGGAGGCGCGAATGTGCAACCAGCATCGGCGCAGGACACATGAAAAAAAGACAACGAAAAAAAAAAAAGAAAAACAGAGAGCCAACAAAAATTAACAAAGTGCGATTTGAAAGGTGCAGCAGGAGAAACGCTGCAGATCCTGCAGATCCTGCAGTCATGTCAAAGACATTTCGAGTGGCGTAATTGCTGAAGGAGCGAACAAGCTAATGATGGGCACTTGAGCACTTGTGCCACGACAACCAAGACAACCAAGACAGCCAGGACACCAAGGATAATGCAGGCAGCAAGCAGCAAGCAGCAGTTGATGCCTGCACTCCGCAGCTAATGTGAGCGCGCGCGACAAGTGAACTCAGGAACCAGGAACCTGAGCACCTGAGCAGGTGAATCAGTTTGCTTGCCCCTCCACTCGGATGCGGAAGTATGCATTTTTCGTTTGATTTTTGACGAATTACTCACTGGCAGTAGTCGTTGTCCCCTCTCTCGTCTGACTTTTAACTATCCATATTCTTTATGTTCTCATTCGTCCTACTTGCAACTAGAAGCACGCCCCGCAGCTGCAATCAGCTTAAAATCGATTTGCATTGGTTAAACCCCCATAATCAAATAGGTTGCTTCATTATAAAAAGTAGTTAAATTCCTGGAATAACATCCTATCGAAAAACAAATAGAAACACACTTTTTTTAATTTGCTAAAGTAAACCATTGAACTAGAGATAGTCTAGAAAAAAATATATATGAAGTTTTTACTTTCCTTTAATCGTGTTTTCCTCAAATTTATGAATTATTTTAACTATTTATTTACAAGTATTAGTTGAAATTCTGGAATAGTATTCTAATGAAAAGCAAATCGAGTACGTATTTTTTAAATATTTAAGTAACGTAACATATGGAACTAAAGATAGCCAACAAAATTGCATCGGATTTTGTACTTTTTTTAAAATCGCATTTTACTTAAATTTGTTATTTCTTAATATTCAATAATACTCATTGAATATATAATTCTGAATGAGGACTCTCGGTAAAAAAAATAAATAGGATCTCACTGCTTTTATTATCTAAATTAAACTTGTTATTTCTCGACTCCTAAATATTAAAAATGTAAAAATCAAATTAATTGATCACGGACAATTAAAATAATCTCAATTAATTTAATTAAGAAAAATGCTCAGACTCAAAAACTTTATTGATCATTTATAATTTATAATATCAATTACTTAAAGCTTGTAAAAGAGCATTCAAACAAAAATAAAAATTTAATGAGCGTCCGTCAAAAAAATAAAATGAATTTGGTCGCTGATGACAATTTAATTAAACGTGTAATTTATTTTCTTATGGACAATAAAATAAAACAAGAAATAATATTTGTAATTAACAGTTAAATATTTTATAGTAGTAAGAAATTGACGATGGGGAATAACAAAATTTTCAAATAAAATAAATACGAACATGAAGATACCAAATTTATTATAATTTTCACCAGAAAAAGTAAAATTACAAATTCAAAAATAATTTTAACTAAACCAAAAAAATAATTTTAAACCAAATCAACAAATTGATTGATGCTTGATACTTAAAAATAAAATAAAAATAAGAGAGTAAAGTAAAAGAGAATAAATATAAAAGAAAGATAATGAAACAATAAAAACTTAAATGATATTTTAAGAACTTTTACTTCCTCGAATTCAGTGGAACCAAAAACATCGAAACGAATCAAAGTGCTGAGTGAGCTGGCGCTACGTAAAGAACAAGTAAATTTATCATGGCTATAAGAATGCAATCCCCAATCCCGAATCCGAATCTGAATCCGACACAGAAGAAGCACCCAAAAGTCGTCAACTCAATGGGCAGCTGATCAAAGTGCTCAGCACAGCGATATCAATGTCCATGTCGAAGAAGGCACACACACTGCACACCAGAACACAACACAACACAACACAACACAACACAACATGAGTTAGTGAGTGAGTGCAACACAATACTCATCGTGTGCCGTGTGGCGTTGACTGTTGTTGTAAAGTTGTTAACTGTTTTTATTGCCACACAGTCGCCTACTGACTTTGATTATATGCCAGGTCATTCACTTGACGTTCAATGCAGACAGACTCCCCGAGTCAGTCTCATCTCAGCAGCATTTGAAATTTTATTTATGTTATGTTACTACTTCTTTTTAGTTTTGGCAGATTTAAAGGAAATTCACAAATGAATTTCGAATGAGTTTCCGCCGATCGATCAACGCAACTCACACTCGAATTTGTATTTGAATTTGTTGTGATTGTGGAACTCATGGGAGCGATGATCACAGGCAACAACAATAAAACCTAATTATGTAAATGTCACAGTTGGACAATATTTTGGGGATTGCTACTGTTTTGTGATTTGTTGTCTCTTGGCTCGTTCAATTCCCCATTATTTCGATCGATTCATCGATGCGACGATTCACAGTTTTAGGTTTTTAATGTTGTCGATGCCCAACAGAGCTACCGACCGACCTGTGGAAAGCAGGAAAACATTTTAATTTTTATTGCTCTCTCAACCTGTTGTCGAGCGTTTTAAATGAGAACATAACTGCTTCTGTTGCCGGTTCTCGGTTGTCGATTGTCGGTTTGCCGGTTGCCTTTTGCCTTTTGCCGGTCCGGGTTGTTAGGTTCTCGATTCTCGATTCTCGGCTGTCAGGCTGGCTGCTCACTTACTCCGGCGACTGCTAATTAACCCTTTTCTCCCGCTTGTTGGCTTCGTCGCTTTTTACGGTTTAATTGTGAGCACAACGGTCGGCGTTAGCCGCAAGAAACACAAACACAAAACAGAGAAATCAATCTGAATGCTGTGTGTTGACAACTCGTCGCAAAAGGTCCCATGATCACGAGTTCAAGTCCGGTCGGATGCATTAAGTCTGTGTAGTCTTTAAGAAATTGACCATAAAAAATTGCTTTATTTTACAAGGGCAGCGCGCTGCATAAAAAATTAAGTAGACACAAAAAACACACACGCACACACATCTTTACTCCACTCCAGATTGCCACAGAGAAAATGTCACCCGAAATGTCAAAAGGTAAGAAGAGAAAATCCAAGAAAAGTCACTCAGTGCATTGGGCCAACGTGTCACGCCTTCGAAAGCGGAAGTCAACAAGTCTATTAAGTGAGCTCTATTACCAAATTAACTTTTTAACAAGTGCAGTAAAAGGGAAATATATGTTATATAAATTCTAGGCTGATGCTGATTAAAATTTCAAATATGTAGAAATTTTTTTGTAATATATTAAATCTAGTATTTAATACAACATTGAATAGAAAAGAGAGTACTGCCTCCGTTTACATATTTATGTGTTTTGTTATTTGGTCTAGTTTACCTTATAGTTGTCTAAGTAAAATTAATACTGTTGTTGACTTAATAAAACACAATTAATTGAAGAAAATTAACTGTGAGATAATTAACTATTACCATATTATTTTGGTTATAAAAGCAGTCAAACAAAATTTATGATTTGCGAGTTTGAATCGATCTTCATCCAGTATTTAAATCCATCACTTTATGTTATTCCCATCACCATTGCTGTTGTTATATTATTATATATAAAAAAAGGAAATATTGTAAACATTATCTTTGCTCTGCATAAAAGCACAAACAAATTGAAAATCTTTATTCAACATTTCAAAACACTTTTATTCAATAATATTGTTTGTAATCCAAATAAAAACCATAAAAAATTTAGCAAAGCTACAACTCCTACAATCAATATTTTTGTGCTGGATTAAATATTTAACAAAATAACTGACAGCACATGTCGAAATGTACAATTAACTCTTAATTGATTTGGATTACATTATTGGCAAATGAATCGTGATCGTTGGGCAACGATTGATTGAATTCCGCGGTTTAAATGTGCATTGTCAAACATTTCGATCTGCTAATCGCGTAAAACATAACACCATTACCGCCATAAAATAAATTTTCTGCCATAATATCTGTCGCATCGCATTGCGGCCAAACGATGCTCCACAACGATGCACTGCAAGAAATGTTTTGAGAAGGGAAAGGGAAGGGATCTGTGGATCTGCGCACAATGTGCTGCTCAACGCATCTTGTCCGATGTCCAACAAGATTTTGATTTATGCCAAAAACGCGTTGAGGCCGCGGACGCAAAAACCAAAACACAAATCAAACGCAAACAGCGCGACGGAACATTGCAAACAGTCCAATCGCTGGTGAGAGCGAGCTCAGCTCCTTTCCATCTAAAGCAGCAGCATCATCTGTATCTGTATCTCTCTACATGTATCTGTATCTGTAGCTGTATCTGTATCTGCTGTTGAGCGTTATAAAAACCTCAAAACGAGCGCGAAATCCAAATGCTCAGCAACGTGCAAGCGTTGCTTTTTTGTCGCGCAAAATCTTCTGCCAAGGCGTTGCAAAAAACGCCTTCGATCGGAAATCGCAGCGAGATCGAATTGCGAAGATCGGGACGGATCCTGGACCCGATCGCGTACTGTCTGTCTCGACTATGCCCAGCTCATTGATATTTCGAACGCGAGCGTATAAAAATATTCTGTTGTCCCGATGTGGCCTGGCCCAAAAGTGTCGCCCCCAAAGCTTATGATCGAAGACGATCGAAGCAGCGATCTCAACGATTGCGACGATTGCGACGATCTTTCGTTCAGCATTCAACGTTCAACAACATTATGTGCGCAATCAGTAACCGCCCAAAGCAGCAACTTTTTGCCAAAGCATCCAGCCTGTCAGTCATAGTCATGCCTGGACATTCCTGGCAGTGGCCACGATCCGGCTCTTGACTCTGCTCTACTCTACTGCTCTACTCCTGCACCTTCTCCTCTACCACAATTGCTGGTTGGAAAGCCTTCACACTGTACGGCATTCCTGATCAGAATCAGCAGCAGCAGAAGCAGCAGCAAAGACAGAAGTTTTCTTGTGCGCATCTTCAACGCCTTTTAGCTTTGTTTATGAAGTGCAATGTCCCTTACGGCTCCACACTCCGCACGTGATACAATTATGGCAGCTTTTTTTACTAATTTTCAGCTTCCTATTTCGACAGTAAACGTCTCTCTCTTTTTTTGTTGCCCCACTTGAGCTGCGAATTGTACGTTTTTCGCATATATTTCGCATTTGACTTTTTGGCACGGTTCGTGGCTTGATTTGCTCTTTTATATTTAGCGAGGTTGCTTAAAAGATATTTTAAATTTATTTTACTGCTAGAGCAATGATTAAATTTATGATTCAATCAAAATCATGACTAATTCTTTTCTCATAAATTCAATTAAATATTATGACAGTTTCTCAAGAAAGAATAATTCTAAACATCATTAAATGAAATTGTTAATAACTATGATGATTTGACATTATATTGTCATCATTTTAAATCTGCATTTGTTGCATTATAATCTGTATAACTTTTCATTCATTTCAAGTACTATTTACTTCAATTTAAACCAAACTCACTACGCAGTTAATTGATTTTCCTTAAACACAGTTAAGCCAAAGAAAACAAAAAAACGCCGCTAGAGTTATCTAAGACACACTGATTTATTGCCATCATATTTAGAGTAGTCAAGAAAGCTGTCCATCCTGAGAAAGTTAACTTCTGGCTCCTCCTGTCGGTGTCGCTATCGATGTCGATTCAAATGGTGGCAATTCACAAACTCAGCACTCGTTGAGGTGTCTGCACACTCGTCCCTGGCGGCAAGCCCGTGATCTGTCCGCTCTTCTCTGTTTATGAATTCTGTGCACATTGCTGCCACACCAAATCACACCACACAACACCACAGCAAGACGCGTCAATTCCAATTCCAATAGCAATTCCATTGCCATTGTCGCCTTGACTTGTTTGCAACGCCAATGCAACGCATAGTGGGTCGAAATGAAGTTTCGTTGCACAAAATTTGATTAACTTATGCTCAACACTTCACAAAAATTTTGGTTTTATTCGACAATTAAAGACTATAGATTTGAATGGAAAATACGACACTCAATTAAAGAAAATACGTTATTATAACAAGTAATTAAAACTATAGGCATATATGTGGAGATTTATTTAAAGTGGCATTTTAAGTTGTTTGATTTGATTCATTATCTTTGAATTGCATATAATAGAAACAACTACTATGTACATAAAATGGCTGCCATGAAGCCTCAAATTTGATTCAACGTTGATGTGTTGTCGTACAGAAAAAACGAGTTTCTTTGCTATATAGTTAAAATAAATAAATAATAAAACAATTTTGCTTAAAGACAATATTTGAAAATAAAGAACTACATTTAAGTGTTGGACGACATATATTATATAATGTATAAATATAATTTATGTACGATAATAGCTTTACTTGCTTGGCTTTGAATGCCAAAATGAAAGGAAGCTCTATGATTTAATTATCTAATAAATAATTAATTATTTAATAATAAAATACTAATTCATTAAAATTACTATAAATAAACATTGAATTGATAAATTTATATTAAAGAAGTTGATTATATTCTAATTTATGTCTATATTTTATAATTTTTTAAGCATTAAGTATACGTCATGTAGTCCGGCATTAAAATATTTGTACTGCATTAAGTGCTAAAGTACAAATTGTTAATTCCATAATTGATGCATTCAAAATTGCGCGACAATTGACTGCTGGACCACAGTGTCGGACAATCCACAGATGGGAGATGGAAAATGGAGGAGCAGAAGGTGAAGTCAAGGGAGGAGGGGAAGCGGGCGGCTGCCACCGCGGGCGATCGATAGTTATGGTCGTGTCAGACATCCTGTAATTTTGCACTTTGCAGCGCATTGTTGCAGCCAATTGCTGTTGCTGGCAACTTGTTGACACTTCATTGGCGTGCAAGTTAATTAAAGAGCGCCTCCAACTGCCACAGCAACAGCAACAGCAATTGCAACTGCAACTGAAAGACAAAACAGGTCGGGGACCACACGAAGACCAGTTAACACACAGCCAGACAAAATAACAACCAGAAAAAGGAGTACGAGTACTTATGCGCACTTTATTTAAAATATTCAAGTACGATACGATATAATTAAAACAGCATTTACTTATATTATTTACATGCTTGCATACAATTGCGACTATTTTGTTGAATAAATGTTTATAGTAAACTTAAGATTACTTATGTAGCTGCTTGACAATGAAATACATTTTGTAAGTAAAGTAATAGCTTCTCAAATGATGCAAGTAAAGAGTTTACATATTTCTAACTAGCATTATTCTTCATTTTTTTTGTTTACGAATAGTTATCACGATTATATGGGGACAAAGCTGAGGAAGGGGAGAGAGAGAGACAAAGAGTGAGAGAAATTCACTTAAATTAATTAACTACCTCCACACTGCAATCCTCCTCGATGTCCACAACATTCAGCTGCGGCTTTGCGTTGCTACTCAAAGCATTTGCCGCATCCTCCGAGCTGTTCGAGCTGCTGTTGCTGCTGTTGCTGTGGCTCTCACACGAACTGGAACTGGAACTCGAACTTATGCTATCCAGATTATCACGCTTGGCTGTCGCTCCCTCAAGACTCGCCTCGCTGCTCAGACGCAGCCGCTTATCGGGCTTCTTCAACAGCTCCTCAATGGAATACGGATTCCTCTTGCGACTATTGTTGTTGTTGTTGTTGTTGTTGTTGTTAGTGTTGTTGTTATTGTTGGTGGTGTTGCTCAAAGTGTCGTTGATGCTGGCGCTAGTCGAGATCAATGACAACGCTGTCGGCGACGATTTGCCCGAATCGCAATCACTCAACGGATCGCCCATTGCGCATGGTTTGGTCAAATCAATGGAACTCTCCGATTTGGTGAAACCGCCGCCACTCATCGAATGATTGCCCGCTGCTGCCGCTGCCACCGCAGCAATGTTGGCTGCCCCATGTGGCAAATAGTTGCCGGCATAAGGCAAGAACTGACCCCCTGTGGCAGCCGCTGCCTGGGCTGCCTGCATGTGTGCCTGGGTGTAATAGAGGAGGGAGGGATTCCACAGCCAGTGTTTGTGCAGTGCCGAGTAGCTGAGATCCAAGCCACCCAGTTGGCTGGACACAGCGCCAGTCAGCGCATGACTGTGACCAGCATTGCCGTGACTAGGTAAGAGCTTCGGTCCCGCTGCCGCTGCCGCCGCTGCTGCTGCTGCTGCCGACGATGATGATGATGAAGGCGATGCCGGTGGTTTGCTGTAGCGTGAGGCTGATCCGGCCAACGACGATGTGGCCGACGTTGTGGCTGATGTGGGCGTTGCACGTTGCATTGCACCTGCCACCGCATTACCACCGCCGCCTGCCGCATAGAGTTGCGACGGTGTGGCATAATCACTGTGGTGAGCTGCTGCCGCCGCCGCCGCTGCTGCTGCTGCCGCTGCTGCAGCGTTCTGTTGGCTGGAAGTCATCTCATCGGTCCACAGGCCACTGTTGCGCAATATGCGATTGATGGAGCTAATCGAGGGCACAGAGCTCTGATCGCAAACACGTTGCTGCTGCAGCTGCTCGCGTATTTCCCAGGCGAACATGCTGCTGTTCTCCTCCTTCAGACGTATGATCTTCTTCACCACCGTGGGCGTGGCCACTTGCTGCAAGTACAAAAAAATGGGAAATTGTGTTGTTGCATTCTCTGGATTTTATAGACATTAATTGCCGTGAAATTCAATTGCGAAACGCAGACAAAAAAAAAAGTTGAAAAATATTTTACAGAATTTTAGCAAGGGTCTCTAAAGTCACGCCCACTGCGCCAGTGCTTTATAGCAACCGATTTCTATCGAGCGATTTTTGAGCAATATGTTAATTTACACAGCAATTTCCCTTGCTCCCCCTCCCTCACTCTGATGCCGTGTCCTGCCTGCTCCACGTGTGCTCACGTGTGACGTGTGACGCGGCAATTCATTAAAAATTCATAAATACTTGTAAGTATGTTTCATAGTCGAAGGGGCGGGGCGGAGCGGGGCGTGTGGAAGGAGAGCGCGTTCAAGTCCGCATTTACATCACAGATCTTATCGCGCCATCTACACGAACGCGCTTTGTCCGCCAGCCAACAACTAACCCCTGCTTTGCCCACTGTAACTGTTACCCCCAGTCTATGGACTACTCTCTCCACCACTCACCCGAGCACTCACCACTCGACGTCCCCAGAGCGGCGGCACTTCTACACATATTAGTGTATATATATTGACCCGGCGTAGGTGTTAAATGCACGTTTTGTTTGAGCAAGTGCAGGCAGTTATTGAATCACCACGACATAAAAAAATAATAAAAAAAACAACAACAACAACAAAAGAGGAGGCGACTCTGGGGTGGAGTAATCACTGCTACACTGGGTGGGCCCAGCAAAGAGCAAACGCGACGGCAAACAATGCACCTGAATTTGTACATCAACTACGAGTGCACACTGAGAAAAATAATCAATCGCGATTTAATCGATTCGTTGACAAGGAAAATAGTTAAAGATATTGATCAAAGTACTAATAAACAAAAGGTTCAAAATATTCCATTTGAATACAAATTTTAGTTGTTAAATAAAAATTAAAAATTTATTTTGATGTGATTTTGTTATGTTGATACCAAAAATCTTGTTGAATGTGATCTACAATTTGATCAACAACAAAAATCTGAATTCTTCTTTTTTATAATTCAAATTCAACTTAATTATATCAACGAATAAACTTGCTTTGATCTTCCTAATTTTATTTTGTTTATCTATATTTGATTTAAATTTTGAAACGATGCATTTTCTATGAAATCTAAAGTAAAATTATAGCACTTGATATATGTATTATTGGATTAATTTTTTGTGAGCCATATGTATGGGAAATAAATTGTTAAATTGGTTATACAATTTATTGTATTTAAGATTCCAATTGTTTAGTGCTGTATGCAGGTATAAATCTTACTTTGTTCCTACATCAAAATTTCTAATCGATCGCTTCTCATATGTTTTAAGAACAAGAATTTCAATGAAAAATTGTTCTATTGTGAAGTTTTGGCAAACACATTCCCCTTACAAATTGCATATTATGTTTCCTACATTGTTTTATTTTTCGTTAAGTACATCTTGTACACTTGTGTTTATTTAATTATTTAAATAAAGTGTAAATCAATTACAAAAAGAGAAGCTCCTACTTAAACTTCCTTTTCGAACATAACTTTTCTCTCTGTGTATCAGCACTAGTATTTACAGCTACTCACACCACTGTGCACCGTGATTCGCGCTTATCCTGCCAACAGCTACTGTGTTATACTACACAATTACTATCGCAATCTTTACTGACGCGCTCGCATATTGTCGTCACTATCAGATTTGAATGGCCTCAAACTGCACGGTAAAGTCAACTATCAACCAGTAGCCAGTAGCTGATTGAGCGTGCGAAACTCTTCAGCTGACTAGAATAAAAACTATAGACGAGTTTTCCATCCATAAGAGACGTCAGGCAGCCGTGGTAACAGCAACAGCAAAAGCAACAGCAACAGAAGCGTGCTGGCTTATCAACGGCAGTAAATGAGATTGATTTGTTGCGCTCTGCCCACGCCAATGTGTCTCCTCCACCTCCGTCTCCACCTCTACTTCCATCACCTTCTCTTCCTCATTCGAAAACCTGTCATCCCAAAAGCACAAAACATAGAAAATATGTAAACTAGCTACTCTTTATCTTTGATACTTTATGGATTTACTGCTGTGCGTTTGATTTTTATACATATAATCGTTTGTTGATTTCACGGCGCACACACATATGCCCAAATCCCACGAAGCCCAATCAAAATCCCACTTCCACATCCTACATAGACTCTACTTTATATTGCACTCACCTTGGTCTTGCTGCCACCAATCGATCCCGGTCTTATGGAGCCCGTCTCGTAAAATCGCGTCAGAATTTTCGAAACGCAGCCTAGTGAAGAGTGGAGAAAGCAGAAAAGCCTTTCAGATAAATTCAACTCAATTTACAATGCTTTTTAGTTGACTTACCATGGGACACCAGCAGTTGTCGCGATATATCGCAAGGCCTGACTCCGCACAGCGCCAAGTCAACGATGCGACGCCTCACACAGTCCGGCAGAGGACGCCCATTGACAAAGACTCCGCCCAACTGGTTGACACCCGCCTGACCTGCAACACAGAAGACAACATCGTTTTAGTTTCCAAATATTTCTTATTCACATTAACACACAAATTATTTTTTATTACTAATATTAATTTTAAACATGATACATTGTATATATTGTATTATGCAATTTCATTTGGCTCTGTACTCTTTATTTGATGTTTTTTAAATTATGCATTTTACATCAAAAAATGGTTAACAAACATTTATTTTATAAATTTGGATCTCTGCTTGTAACATAAAACTCAGTAATGTAAGTAACTTTCTCGTTTGTGGATTTTGCAGAAAAAAACCATAATGTAGTGTCTAATAAACAAAAATTTATATCAAATTAATTTTCTTTTAAATCGTTTGCAAAAAGTTATGGCAAAGAATTTATTTTTGAATGCTAGTCATTCATTTGTAACACTTTTTTTATGTTGCCGACAAAATGTAGACATTTTTTATTTGAGCTTAGAAAACAAACGTGGTGTTGAGTTCAATAAAAATATTGTGATAGAATAAAATATGTATTTTAATCATAGACAATCCTATGAAGTGCGCATGATAATTATAAGATAATTTAGACCAATGTTTCACAATAAAGCAGCTTAATCAATAGCAGAACCTGTCGGACAGGTGGAAAGACATGGCTGTCATTTTATATAATTCTAAATATATTTCTCCCTCTGCACTGCTATAATAACACACAAAATTCCTAACTATAATCATTATTGTAAGAACGATGGGAAATGAATGTATAAACGCAATAAGTTCTGTCTAAAGATGATTCTTAGTGGAACGCTTTCTACGCTAAAAGGAATTATATATTCAATTAGCACAGCTCCTGCTTATGCCAATTCGTTTTCGTTTTGCCATAAAATTGAGCAGGAGTCTTTCAATACGCTCGATTAGTGTGTGTGAAACACTCATGCACTAATATTGCCTGGGACTACTAGTCGTATTATTAATAACCGCAATAACTTGTGCACACTCTTAAACTACTGCCGAGGGCATCTCTTGCAGTCGAATGAGTACGAATTTAATGAAGTGCGAATTTTATGTTCACTTGTTTCTCTTTGCTGCTCGGGGAGCAGGGGGAAAGAGCATAGCGCCTAAAGGCCGAAAGGGCAGTGATTAGTTTTTAGAGACGGATCGCGATTATCACCAGTTAAATGAGTTTAGTTTTTGTTTTTGTTTTTGGTTTTTTCGGTTTTTCTATTTGTCCATTTGTTTGAGTGGTGTGGCGATCGCATCGAAGTCGCGCGCACACTTTCAGCTCATTAGCTGACCCAAAACTCACCTGTATGTGGCATGACTTGAAATCCGACAGCAAAGTGAATCGCCTGCGTAAACTATGTGATATTGGTTTTGGTTTAAAGTTTTGCTTAATCGTCGAATTTTAATCAAATTTGAAGAACGCCATAAAACCACGCGAGTCGTTGTTGCCTGCTGCTGCTGCTGCTGTTGTCGATGTTGATGTTGACGTTGATGTTGATGTTAATGTTGCTGCTGTTCGTTGTTGCTGCTGTTGATGTTTGCTGTTACTGCAGTTGATGGATTGTGTGTGTTTGTGGATGCCAAGATGCCAAGATGCTAAGAGACGTTCTCTCCCGTCCGAGTTGGTAGCTGGGGAGATGGTTTTGGTCTTTTTTACGGCTTCCACGAAATCTCTGCGCACGCTCTTCCAGCCGGGGAATCAGATCGGTAAGAAAAAAAAACCTAGTAAGGAAAATACATAAAACTTAATTATTTCATAAAACTAGCAAGGCACCAGCACCAGCAGCAGCAGCAGCCACTAAAGACAATGCTTATATTGGTTGTACGATGTAGTACTACTAGTTTCAAGATATTTGGCGTTCAAGGTTTTTTTAATGTTCAGTGGTTTATGTGCGCAGAGCTGAGCTGCGCTGAGCTGGGCCCAAATGTCCCGTGTGTGCCTCGGTTATTGTTGTTGTATCTCAAATTAGCTGCTTATCAGGCACATTCTTGGCGCAGCGTGAACTGGCCCATTATCACAGAACTGGAATAGGGACCACAACTTGCCCGTTGCATGTTGAAGTGAGCGAAGTCAAGCCAACAAAATATGCAAATGCCTAAACTGGGCGAGCAATTAAAATAAATTTTGGCCAATTGGTCATTTGGTTAAAAACATACCAAAAATATGCAAATGCTTAAGCTCGAGTCAACGCGACGACAGCAGCTAGAGCGCACCCCCAGCTACGGTTTCCGTTTCCTGTCATTAGAATGAATGGGCCGGCAGTTTAACAGGTACTCCTTTGTAAACCTGTCGCCAGCCTGTCAAAGGCATGAAAACGCGCACCGAAGCACCGTATAAATCAAGGAAAAAAAACCCTTATTGCGTAGCTCTAAAGTCACATTCGCTTTCTCTCTCTCTATCTCAGGCTCTATGCACTTTGTCATGGCCATGTTATTATGGAATTCTCATTAGATTTAATTACCCAGAGTCCTTAGGATTTGACTTTTCGGTTAGTTTTCAGCTCGTAAAATCCCAAAAAACAAAAAAAAAATAAATAAATAAATACGCGTGTGGAGTGCAGCGCTGCTTTTCAAAGGCACGAAATTAAGTTGTTTTTTGTATTTTTTGCTCTGCTAGGTTTTTATTTGGGATTTGAATTTAGTTGTGGGGCAACTCGTGGCAGCCGTTAAGGTCATTAAGTGCCACTGACTTATACCCACATTAAGCAGCGATAAAATTTGTTAGCTAAACTCTTTCTCTTCTTTTTTTCGGAGAGGGAAAACGAGAGAGATTTTTCATTTGCGCCTTTGGCCAACGAAGGGGTTACTGCCATATTGTTCATATGTTTGGCGTGTTTTCATTTACTTAACTTCACAAATTAACTCAATTAAGTAACATACTTTGTGTTCTTAAGCAGCAATTGAGCCTAATTTCGCATTGTTCATCACTTCTTATTTGAATTAAGGCAAATAATCGAATATTCAGATGAACTTTTTCATTTTTATAAATTCGTTAATAGAGTTCATAAATTGAAGCTACGTTTTAAATACATTGAAACGTTTCCTTTTCATGCTGCTAATTTTGTTAATCTCTCAATATCAGTAAACTACAAATTTCATTGAGCGATTTAAACTCTACTTTTGAAGCACCTATTTTGGGCATATAGTGAATAAAAATTTGTTGATAATCCCACTAATTCAGTGAACTACAAATTTCATTGAGAGATTTTATGTTAGATATGTTAAATAGGTAAGAAAATTTACATTTATTCATATTACATACATTTATTCATCATGCAAACTAAATAAGAATCCAAAGAAATTTAATATTCATCTTTCAATCTAAATGAGAAACAAAAATGTCAAAAGAAAATCATACAAAATTTAACACACATTTATTCGCCATTCAAACAAGAATCAAAGACATTTTAATATACACTTAGTTGTCATTTAAGTGAAACGAAAATCATAGAAAATTGAGCATACATTTATTTGACAAACTATATAGGAATGAAAGAAAATGTAATATACATTTATTTCCCCATCAAGCTATGCGAAATTCATAGAAAATTGAAAATTTGTAATTCAAACTAAATAAGAATCAAAGAAATTTCAATATATATTTAATTGTCATTTAGGTTAACGAAAACATAGAAACTTGAACACACATTTATGTGTCATTCAAAACTCTAATGTCATAATCATCGCTGACCGAATTATTATTATCAACTCTTCGCATTTCTCTAATGAATTAGAAAAGAAGCAACCTGAAAGGTCGTCCCACTTAATTGATGCGCTCTGCCTACAATTTGATCAATACAAAATGTAGATATACACTTGTCAAGCACAACACACATAAAAATCAATAGAAATTAGTTAAACATACAATAATTTAAATGCGTACGATTGCCGAAAGTGGAACCGACAGGTTCGCCGAGCTTCTGTTTCAGAAGCAACAACAAGAACGACAAAAAAAAAAAAAAGAAGAAAAAAGGGAACCCGTAGCGCTGATGAGTATTAAGACTCAAAAGAGACAAATTAAAATAAGAAAAATTAAAATAAAAACGTACGTATTTGAATATGATTATAGGCTAATGCTTTTTTTAGTGCAGCAACAAAAGCAACACCAAAACAGCAGCCGCATAAGAGTCTCTGATATGAAACTCAGTCAGAATGAATATAACGATCAATATCGATTTGGGTCTTAGACTGCGTCTGTGACTTCGTCTGCGACTTTGTCTGGGTTTGGTCGAACTGGCCACGCTTAAATAAGTTAAATAAGTTGTTAAGCGGCTTGTTTGGTAGAAAGCTTTCAAAATCAATAGCGCTATAATGGCTGACGGCATGACAAAGAATTAATTAGCATACAATTTTCAAATTTTGTCGTTCGTTCGATTCGTGGGAAAAAGCGGTAGCTCCCATTTATGAGTTATCATGGGGCCGCCGGAAACTCAATTTCTATGTGACTTTTCGCAAAGCTTTGCAATGCAAATTTCGTTCGGAGCTCATGAAATTAAAGCAATATCTGTTCGTTTCGTTCGTTAATTTGTATTTAACCAAAATCCGATATATTTGCATAAATTTTGAAGCCGTTAAATTGTCGTTCATCAGGTGAATAAGCCTAAGCGCAAAGCATTGATTGAAAAAAATATAAAAAAAATAAATAAATATAAGCAGCTATTTTAAAAGTCGTCGTCGCTATCTTATCAAAAGCCAAAAGAATGATTTTATTTCGTACGATAAATTAGATGCGAACAATTCTTCATTATTATTATTATGGTCGCTTGAAGTTGTGTGAAAACTTATTTATTTTTATAAATCCTTTAAATACTTTACTGTTTCACATCTCACCTTTTTTAGTTTTCGTATGTTTATTTAATTATTTGAAATTGATAATTATTCACTTGCACAATTATATATTTTTCTAATAACACAAATTTTGTTTGCCTGCGGCAATATCCTTCATGGACATTAGTTTTCCGAGTCGTATCGCGTTCCGTATACGCAGCGTAAACTTCTTGATGGTAATAGATTTTCTTTTTTTTTCTTTTTTTTAGGGATCGCGTCGCGGTTCAACTTGTCACTCGACCGTCAAAAATTTAACTAATGCCTGCGAATCGCACTGGCAACGCACAACGCATCGATGATAAACTGATAGCCGACATATACTAAACACATATAGTACTATAAGTATTCGTACTCGCGCACTCGTGTTCTTTTGCTCAACTCAGCTCAGTGTCCGCTGCCCTACCGCGGTACCGTCAAGCCAACTCTGGACTGCCACCAGAAACAAAAAAAAACCTACTGACAAATCTTCACGGCTTCTCAACGCTAACGGGGCGGACGAAACGTTTTTCTGGTGTAACCGGTTTTACGGCAAAGCAGCAAAGCAGCAAACAGCAAAACAGTCCGCGAACTATAATAATAACAACAACAACCGCAGACGCAGCAGCAGCGACAGCCCCTGTTAAACGGGCCATCAGCCAATCATCGTTGGCCTCGCACTGCGCATGTGTTGTGCTGAAGTCAGCGGGTCTTCTCATTGGTCGAAAGCGTGGCTGGATCATCTGCTATGCTGCCAGAGGTCTTGGACAGCCGCACTGTGGAGCGTGTCCTTTGCACAGCGTGTCCTTTAATTAAGATTAGAATATAATAAGATGCGTGTTTTTGTTGCGGATTATAAATTTAGGAATCAACCAAAATGTTTTTAATGTGGAAAAGATCGTTTCGTGTGTTAGAATTTAAGTATAAAAAAATCTAGAATAATGAATAATAATATTTATTTCATTTGTTTCTGTTCATATATTAAAAACAACTTCTCAACTATAAAAAAAATTTAAAATTGTACTAATACAGATTAGTAATTAAAAATGTTTACGCATTTACAATTGAAAAGCCTGCCACAAAGAGCAAAAATTGATTACTTATACATATTTATTTGTAGAATATTTTAAGTAAAATAAAATTTTTCGATAATGAATGAATGAATGCTTAAAATTGTTATTTAGTTCTTTTGCATCTGTATAATTAGTGAAATGACAAATTCTCCAATATCTACAAATGAAATAAAGAAAAATAAAAAGCAATTCAAGAAAAAAGGAAATATATGTAAGTATTTATAAATAATATAGCACAGTTATGAGCTCTATTATAAGATTACTTAATCCAAATCAAACCGCATTAGTGAATGGAATACTTGCAAATATAACTTACACCATCATTTTTTCAACCATCAAATGCAGAACGTTGACCACTGTGCCCTGATATTGAAGCGTTGCGTTGCGGCAGCCGTATCCGTAGCCGTTGCCGTTGCAGTCGCGTTCCGGCCAATCGGTAGCGTCAACGCAGCACGTAAACGTTTCTCTATACCCACCACAATGTGGCAGAGGCATTACACTATCCGTGAATGTGTGTGTGCCTGACTGAGTGAGTGTGTGTGTGTGTGTATGAATGTGTGTGCTTGGCGTAGCCGTTACCCTGGGCGAAACAGCGACGGCTACGGGCGTGCGCCGCTCCCAGTCCCGAATACCGAGCCTCGACCCGGCTGCCTCTCACTCTCCTTCCCGCTCCGACTATAGACTGTGGCTAAATTGCGTTTTTTGGGTGGCGGGGCATTAAATACCGCTTTGATGGCGTAAGCGTTAATTGAATATGACAATTGTCGCCTGGCATTTCAATTGAGAATGAATTCAAATTGGGTGACAGCTGGCAGCGAAAGATAAAACGCCAACCACAACTTTGCAGTGCGGACAGCAACGAGAATATAGTAGAATGTTGGAAATGACAGGACATAGTGTCCAATAGCATGACTAGTAAATCGATTCAGCTCATTTGAGTTTGGACAAGTGATTAACCCTTAGCCGCGTAGCTGCTGCAAAGCTACCTGACGCCACAAAATACAAAAAACAAGTCACCCAAAAGATGCAAAACTCTTGAAGCAGTTTACAAGTGAAAATCAGAAACTGTGCTACATGGGGTGGCACAGTATGATACACACAGAGAGCTGCGACATTAAAAACCCGTCACCGAAACTGCTGCAAGGCAGAGATAAAACTGTCAAAAGAGCACGAGGCCCAAGTTGAGTGGCTCACACTCGCACAATCCCGCACAATGGTCCTTCTCCAATGTTATAGCTGCTCATCCTGATTTTCAGTGAACACCAACACCAACAGCAAAAGCAACAGCCAACAGCCAACACGAAGCACCAGCAGCAGCTGCTGCCCTGTCTTTTCTCATTCAACCAAGCGCGAGGTAATAAGATCAAATGAGTCAGCCGTGCGAATAGAAGCGACGCCCAACACACACACCGAGTGAATATAGTCAAACCTCAGTCCAGGACACTTTGCTTGTTCTGCTATCCAGACTGTCCGCCTGTCTGTCTCTCCGGCACACTCTGACGCTCTCTGACAACAATGCGATTATGTGACCAAGGACTTTTCAAGTGGCTCATCGCAGTAGTAGTAATAGTAGCTGCAATTACTCACACTCTGCCCAAAAAACACGCCCCAATTAAGGTCAAACACTCAAATCTGTGTGGGAAGTTCATTTTGTAATCCCTTTCACTCCACAAAAAATGAGCAACCGGAAGTGGAAGTTTGCTCGTTGCGCACTCTAGCCAGAACGCCTTCCCGCCCATCACAAAAAGAGGGCGGTAAATCGGCTTAACTTCTTCCGATTGACTTGCTTTCCCAGCATATTGCTGCCTGTCGCGATGTCTATCTCCAAAATTACAATCGCTTATATTGTAATTGAATTGAAAGCTGTTGGCAGGCGACCTCAAAGTACTCGTAAATCGTGCCAACACTTATAAAGATAATCGACACTGTCTACGATTTATTTAATTTTTTCGTAATTTCTGTAAGCGCTTCTTTATTGTTTTGCGTGTTATCAGCTCATTGCAAATAAATAACAACAAACTTTTAAATATAAACAGTATGCAAACGTGTTTAACATGAGTTTATTTGGTAGTCTAATTTAACTACTTCTGTAGTTAAAATATCGATCGTTATTGATTGCAATTATTACACATTTTCTATAAATAGTCATAGCTTACATGCACTAAGGACAACAGTCAATTTTACTTGTTTTATGAATATATCCTTTATATATAGTCAATAAATATGACTGCACCTAAGGTATGTGAATTATAAAATTAAATAGAACTGCAAAAGAAATTGGTTTTAAATTAAGACAAAAGTTTTAACTGGAACTCAAATGTTGTTTTATTAAATAGAATTTAATATTGTACATAAGTCAAGGATGAGAGCCTATATTTAAAATATACATAAACAATATTTCCCTTACGGTTATTCTTTAAAAATCTCACAGATAAAAGTGTGTCTTAATAATAATGGTTTATACATTCCAAATGTACTTTGTAAATCCTTTACAAAAATGTTAAAAGCCTTGAAAACCATGTAACATACTATATAATAAATAAATGAAACAGATGCACGCCAAATTATAAAATATTAAGATGTTGACTGGAATCTAAAAGGGTTTTTTATTTAATAGAATTTAATATACATAAGTTATAAATTAGAGTGTGATAATAAATATAATATATACCTTGCACTTATTTCACAAAAATGTTAAAGATTAGAATATATCTAAAAAATTTTGAATAATATACTTCGCAGTTCTTCTATAAAATTACAGTTAATAAAATGAAAGAGGTGCAAGCCACATTAAAATACTTATAAAGAAGCATCACTTTATACTCATCTTTACTTTTTAAGGACTACATCTTAATAACTGTCGATGCCGTATTTAATATTTTGACTTGGCGTGATTATATCGTATGCTCTCGCTTCATTATTTCTTTATGCAATTAGGCAAACTCCAAGCTCGTGCCCGCGGACAGTCTGCCAAAATGACTCGAAGGCAGATTTCATGGTCATTAATAAGAAACTGCGTCTGCCGTTGCCAATTCTCTGTTGCCAATGCCAATGCTATGTTCGTTGGCCGCGATACAGCGCCAGAGGCTAAAGACATCAGCTACTGTTGAAGAATTTGCAAATTGGCTGCTTTCGACTAAGAAGCAAAAAGTTGGCGTTTATTGTGTGTGGGTGCCTGAGAGCACTGCACTCTCTCAGAGTAGACGAAATTAACGATTTTTGTTGATGCGATCGATGGTCAACAGATATGGCCAAACATTCTACATGTACGAGTATATTTTCAAATTGCAGGGGCGGTCTAATTGACGGTTCGGCTACCAAGTTAGGTATACTTTTGTGCGGCATTGCAATCAGCAGATGCCACAGCGAACACAACATTTTTTTGTGTCTTTTAGTTTTCGTTATAAAAAAAAGACAACGATTTTTTTTTTTCTTTCAGAGAGAGAGAGAGAGAGTAAATTGGCGCAGGTTACACATGTGCCCAAATCATGAGCATTGATGTAGACTCTCCCTTTTGAAGTAATAATAATTTCCACGCAACGTTCTGCGTTGATGGATGCAGCACGGACAGACAGCAAGGACAGCGTGTCAGACAGGACAAGTTGCAGCAGGCTCTGGCATGCACCTTGCGTCAGGGATGCGTCTGAAGTCAGAGACACGCGCCCAAAAAAACCAAAAACAACAAAAACCAGCAGCAGCAACACCTTACTATACACGAGGCAAGCAGGCAGGCAGACAGGCAAACAATCGATTGGACAATTAGGCAATCCTGCAAAACAGTTGCCGACAATAAGACGGATAAGATAAAGGCGGCTGGACTTGCGTATTTTTCCCAAAAATTGTTTTCAATTTTTACTGCCATTCGTTGTCCGCCTACACGCGATTCGATTTCTCGACACCAGTATCATAAAAACATTGCTGTCGGAGTCGCAGACGAAAACAGTCAAAGGTGTGTCCTCGTCGTCGACTGTCTCCATTACAGTCTTTGCTCTCAAATAGCCAATTAATAAATACGGCTAGCAGCTCGTAAGTTTGAAAGCAAAAGACTGGGGACACCTGCCCAGAAGTGGGACGGATTGGCCGGCAAATCTAGATAAGGGAAATGAACAATTACAACGGACTTTGACAGCAGGCGGCGGCGGAATTGTAACATTTTCTCACATTAAAGGACGAGCCAGGACGACGTCGAGGACAGGGACGAGAACGAGAACGAGGGCAAGGACTAGGCGCTCCACTGGGCACACAAAATGGTCGTCGAATTTTATATTTAGGGTGGAGAGGCTGCTTGTTAAGACAAACTTTACACGCAAAGGGACTCGCAACTCACGATAAATTAAATGGCTGACATAATTATGTCTAAATTGAATAAAGGAAAAACGACAGCAAGAGACTGAAAACAAAACCACGTTTATGGCCAATAAAAACCATAAATTTATTTAATTCACACACAAAAAACAGTTTATAGTTGAAGCGAACTTGAAACTAAGCAAAAGCTTCGGACTGTGATGCCTCCAATAATGAAGTGTTTAGTAAATTTCCTGTTAATACTGAATTGCAATCGAATGAATAATTTAATAAAACAGAATCATAAAAGTGTGCAATCAGTTCAAAGCTGAAGCAAAGGAATGCCGCCATCAATTGTTGTTGATTTTCATCCATTCGTTTGCCGAAATTGATTTTGAATGCAACGGCTGTGTAACTCATCCAGTGCATCATAGAAACGAATTCGATTTAACGCTTGTCTATGCCCAGGCAACCACAAAGCAGCCACTGAATGCCGCACCACTTGAAGTGGCTCAGCTCAAGTCCAAGTCTTCGAGATGTGCTCCATCCTCATCAAAGTGTTAAAATAATCATAAAAAAATTTGCGCCTTTGGGTCAGCATCATAAAGTATCCGTATCTTGGGCTAAATGCAATATTTTTATGAGCAACAGCCGCGGCGTTAAAATGCGGCAAACGACCAAGCTCACTCCATTTTGCCACTTCGTTTGCTTCGTTTGGCGGCAGCAAAGCAACTGAGTCAAATACAGTAGCTCGACTAATTGAAAAATTAAAGTTCAACGACGACTTAGGCATTCGAACTCACACTTCAGTGATTCACTCTGAGAGAAGATGCTGCGACTAAAGCTGCTGGCTTCAGGACTGATCGACAGGCGGAGTTACTACAAGTATATTTCCTCTTTTCATTTTTACTACGCGCATATTTCCTCTTTTTTGCATTTTTATATGCTGCATACATAAAATGCTTGAAAACTGTATAATAAAGATTGCACATAACTGGCAGGTAAGGTAATTCATTCAGATTCAGTTTCCCATTTTAGATGATGATTTAGATTGAACAAAGACCCCGAAAAATTAAATAAAAATAAAGTATCTAACTATTATATATATTTTTGCATAATTATATTGTTATAGTTTTCTAAAATAAATTTCGATTAATTAGACCTTAAACAGAAATTAAAAAAAATGGTTTAATAATAGAGGTCTGTATTTTATTTAATTGAAAGCAAAATAAAATAATTGTCAATATGGTTCAGAAAGAATATATTTTATTTAATTTCTAAATAACAACTGAAACCAACATTTAAACTGAAAGATTCTAACAATGTGGATAAAATATATGTTCTAGAGTATATATTTAAATTCGCAAATTAAAATAAATATAGATTTTGAATGTTTTAGAAGGATAAAACAATAAAAGACGAAGTTTGAAATATAGTTTATTTGCACAAGTTTGACATTTCACAGTGAGAATCCCTTATCAATTACAAAAATTTCACAAATAAATTATGAATACATATATTTCGAAAAAAAAGGTATATCAATCTTACATAAGTTGTTATATGTTTTTAAAGTTGATCAATGATCCTTCCATTATATATTTTAGGAACCAAGTGATTTTTTGTTGTATTGTATAAGACTTATCAGACATCAGATTACAAACGTGTTGAAATAAACTTACGATTACACACATTTGTTTTAAACGATTCCGATTGCTTATTACAACTGTTGTAAGTGGCTTTTATGTGCTCACAAGTGCTAAGTAAGTACTTGTGGAGCAGTTGCTTGGGTAGCCGTCATTTAACGCTGTCTGCCCTCGGATGCATTGCATCAAAAGTTCGCGTTGTGTGTGCATTGCACTAATGAGCCCGTCTGGACACCTTTGGCAGACACATTAAAGAGACGTGCCCACCAAACACCAAAAAAAAAAGAAACAACAATGCAAGGCACAAAAAACTCCTTAAAGCCGGGAACGCAGATAATCGAATTGGAGTAAACACAGGTTGGCAGCAAAAGTTGAATTTGAGTAACGCTGAAAATCACTTCTGGTTTTTTGTATCGTGATCACGCTGGATAGTCGACTGGATCGATGGATCGACTGGATCGACGGATCGATGGATCACTTGCTGGCAGCTTTGACACACGCGTTCGACGTGCGCAGCTGCAGTGAAGTGCTCTCGTAATTTGCCGTCGATCAGCGAAAAGTTGGGTGAAGCTTTTCGAGGTGTGTAATCAACCAACAGAGATCAGATATATTCTTTTGCGAGAATTTGTTTTTTGGCAACTTGCGCCTTTGGGGTGCAAAAGGTTGTGTTGAGTTGTGGATTTTTATCTGAAGCAAGTACATAAAATGCGCTAGCTTGAGGTGAGTCAAGGAGATGCATTTAGAAATGCTGTTGTTATCCCGTGTCGCCAGGCAATAAATTATCCGTTTAAATGACCCACAACTCATTGTCAACACACACAGACAGACACAAAAGAGTGATGTCAAAAATGCAATGTATTGGCTTATAAACATAATCAAAATCGCATCAAAACAAAAGCGAAAACAAGCACGACATGCTGCGTCGTTGATGATGACAGCAGGACAACGGGAGATCGGGATTATCATCCCTAACCCAGGACCCAGGACTACTCTGAGGCTTACGCATGGCTGCCCTCAAAAGGTGTTCGAAACAGAGTCAGAAGATAGGCACAGATTGGCATTATTAGAATGCGCATATGTTGTGTCAACATCTCCCCCTGAATTCATTCGAATTCAATTGTTTTGTGGTTCGCCAACGTTACGTGCCATTAATTTGACTGTGGTCCAGGTTGCACAACTATTGTCACAGACACTGACATTTCAATTTTCGACTGTAATTGATGCGCTCAAGTATACAATTTACTTCGTTTTTTTTTTTTGCGACAGGTGTCAAACTGCAAACAGTGGAAATTGCCAAATCACGATTATAAGTACGCGTACTCACAGAACCCAAATACTCGTATGACGATGCTGGGAGGCATTCATAAACAGCAGCGGAAACCTTAATGTTCACACATTTACAGCTCATCAATTTTGCGTTTATCCTTTTCCAGTGGGTTCATTCAACTTGATGCTGCATCATGGTCTGGTCCTTGTTTAGCGCCGTGTTGTTGCTTGTTTGTTGTTCGGTAATCGCGATCAATTTGTTTTTTGAGCCAACTTATACTCGGACAACAGTGTATAGCCTAAACGCTTGTCGCGTAAACCATATGAAACTGATGTTGAGCTGATGCTGCTGCTGCTGCTGTTCTCGATATATTGTGGACAACGACGACTCGCCCCGTCTACCACATTATTAAGCCATAAAATTGAAAACTTTATATAATTACATAAACGATGCTTTCAACGCCCAAAGCACATTTTCGGGCATGCTGCCAACTGCCAACCAATTTTTCGGGGCACACACGTTGTGATATTTTACGTAGCAGCCTTGTAACATTTAATGACCAGAGCAAAATGTGGTTCTTGATTTTTTTTTGGGTTGTGGATGTGGAGCTGTCCTGTCCATGAGCTTGACCAGCCCATGGCGCAATGTGCACATAATGAGAGGGTCTGCCGGACATGCTGCAGCATCCACCTTTTCATATTACCAGCATCGTCATTAACATTAGCTTTAGCATTACCATTACTCAAATTTTGCATGCAACTAAATTGCAGAAGCATGAACAATAATGCTAAAAGGCAGCACAAACTTGCTGGTCAATTTTTTCTTCTTTTTTGAAAACATGCAAAATGTGAATTTTATTTTAATATTAAATGGCTTTTAGTTTCAAAATATTTCTAAATAATTCGTTTAAAGTCGATATTGCTATAATATTATTATGTTTTAAAGTGAATAAATGCTTTCTTATTTATAATCAAATTTTCAAATATTTCAAATAGACAAATTTTTCCAGACTCCCATCGGAGTTAAGTCATTTTTTTCTACGAACTTTTTTTTTGTAACCAAATAATTTGCAATATGCATTTATATTATAATAATTTCATTCCATAGCAATTCATATTCTACAAATAATGTTTATTTTGATGTTTTATAATTTAAATATTGTAAATACTTGTTTAAACTTTTATTTTCGTCTTTTATTTTTTTGTTTTTGTATATTTTTGTATATGTCAATAGAAGTTGGCTCTAAATAAATAAAATTGCAATTTGTTTGGCTAAAAATCGGAAATATATAAATGCAAATAAGAGTAGCGTAATTTACGATATTAACGTAATTGTTTATATTCAATTTATAGTATGGTAACTATATAAGATATTTTCTACTCGTATCACAGCACTAATTTCTAGCATTTTATAATTAGTTCTACTCATTTTCCCTAAATCCCTCAACGCACCAGGACATTTTGCATTTCCACTTCGGTTGGCTTCTTGCACGACTTTCCAGTACGGAATTGTTCCTCGATTTCAAGGAGAGTGCGACGACGAGTCTCCGGCAATGTCCAATAAATGAAAATCATGGCCGCAAATGACATGATGCTGAAGAACACACACGAATTGTAGATGCCAATTTGGTTCTTGATCCCCGGGTATGTTTTGATGCACAAGAAGGCAAAGAACATGCCAACGGCAACAGTTAATCCTGAGGCCGGACCTCGCACCTTTTGCGGGAACAGTTCCGAGATCATAAAGAACGGTAATGTGTACAATCCGAGGGTGCTCAATACGATGAAGCCAACAAGCGCAATAACCGGCAGATAGGGTATGCTGCGGATGAACTCAAACCAACCGTAGCAGGCCAATAGCAACATGGAGACGCACATGCCCAGTGTGGAGATGATGCCAGCACGACGACGTCCCCATTTTTCCAGTACAATGCCCATGGGACAAGTTGTCACCACTCGAGCAACGCCAATGAAAACCGCACACATGAATGGATCGATGGAGACACCCGCCTCGATTGAGATTTGCACGGCATAGACAATGACCACGAAAATACCCGAGAGCTGCTGGAAGGCAAAGAGGCCCATCAATATAAGCAGTGGCTTATAGACCTCAGGCAAACGCAAACATCTCGTGAAGGAGGGCTTCTTTTCACCTTCGCGCAGCTGTAGCGATTTTTGCAGCACATTAAACTCCTCCAATACCTCGGGATGTGTGATGTGCGCTACGGTTAAAAGAGATAGTATTGTAATTATTAAAAAAACAACTATAAGTTCATGGTGAATTTACACTTACGCGACTTGTCAAGTCCACGGAAATAGTTGAGGGACTTTTTAGCCTCCTCCACACGCTTCTTCGACAGCAGCCAACTATGCGTCTCTGGCAACGGAATCACACATAAAAGTGCAGTTATCTGATAGCCACAACAAATCAGCGCAATCAATCGAAAGTCATCCCTTATAAAGTAGCCGATGCTATACAGTATGGTAATACCCAATGCCACAGATATGGAAGTTCCAAGGATGAGGCGACCGCGGAGCTTGGGCAGACTTATTTCCGCGGCATAAACCCCTGACGGTGCGCTGGCCAACCCCATGACGATGCCTGCAGAGAAAATATTCAATTAAATCAACAGTTATTATTATCTATTAACGACCAGAATGGTGGAAGGATTTCAAAGTGGAAATAAAAATATGCCATCGTAATCTGCACAAAATGCTTGTTCTACTTTCAACTAACTAAATGTTCGTTGAATTAAATTACTAAACATCGAAATGTAGAAGTGTTATAATTAAAAAAAATGTTCTTAATGTTTATCTATCAATCTACATGATAGTTAGAGAATTTTTGTCCAACTCTGAAGTGTTAATAACAATTGTCTACGAAATTTTTATATTTAATATAATTCACTTAGATTTTTTTTAACTTTTTTCTGTGACCTATCAAGGTCGAATCTTTTTTTTGTAGCTGCACAGACAACTATCGGGTATTTCAAAGTTGATCACTCTGTGAACTAATATTAATATGGTATAGATTATGCATATATTGGAATTAGAAATACAGTTGGCAAAAAGCGGCAACTTTTTGACACAAAGAACTAAAAGTGTCTTATTTTGTATGCATGTCCATTTCTACTAAACCAGTTTTCCAAATCAAAAATATCTATTTCTTTAAGCCGGCAAGCTGCGCTGCGAGTTGTTGCTACTGAACTTACTCAACAGCAACTTGTTTGCTTAGATTTTCACTCGTATATATAGATGAGTGCAAAATACGTTTAGGCTGCCTGTGAGTATCTTTATCTGTCATAGCAAAGCATTCCAGAGTGCATCATTTGCTTGATAAAGTCTTTATAAACATTTTATTTGCCAAATACTCGTATATCACGGCTGTGGCAAATGAGTAATTTATTTGTATTAAACAATCACTTGTCTAGGTTTGTCTGCTAATCTTAGGCAATCTAGTATACTATAAATTGAGGTCAATGTTAATTCAAATTATTAAAACATGCACTTACCAATAATAAAACGTGAGACCAGCAACTGCGTACTAAAAGATTCCGAACTTGTTCCACTCGCTGTGGCAAGCAGAGCCCATGAAGCAATACCCAAAACATTTAGCACATAGAGCGTACGCTTGCGTCCAATTTTATCCAGCAATACACCTGATAATAAACCACCCAAGGGGCATGATAGTGTGTTGATCGATGCAAACCACGTAGCTTGTGTGTCAGTCAAATGCACCGGCTCCGTGACATCTTTTAGCTGATGCATCGCAACTGTGGGAATGGCCAAGCAAAATCCTGTTGATAATACTCCCATATTGGCCAGGATTACCATGAGGGACTGGCGATGCACAGCTCGGGATTGTTCGCCAAGTGGCTTCGTTTTCAATGGATTATTCAAGCCAGCAACAATTTGAGGGGTTGGTCGCTCCCTCTGCTTGCCATTGCTGCTGTTGTTCAGCTGCTGCAGCTGATCCTCCACATCGGAAGCATCGGCCATACTAAAAATATATAGAAAATATATATAAATAATATATAGATATTGCATTCTTATTTAATCGAGGATCAAAACTTTCTATAAGTTAAATAATTGATAAGTTATAAAAATTGATATTTGGTATGTTTATTTGTAGTTTATAAAAAACTAACTTAGTAACAATTTATTTAGAAATTTATTCAATTACATTATTATAAATTATCTTATGTCTCAAGAATATTATTCAAGCAATTCTCTGATTAGTTTCAAAAGTTATAATTCAACTCCCGAAATTAGACCATTTTATGTTTATCCATATTAACATCTGTTGTATTATCAACTTCGTCACGAAGACTAACGAAATCAAAGCTAGAGAATCACGTGAACTTTGGATGAAGTTCTATGTTAGTTGAACATTTATTTAGTATACACGCGAATAGCACAAAAACAAACCGATAATACTATATAAGAGTGTTGTACCCATTCTATTATTCCACTATTCAAGTACGTATCTTACACCTCAACTAATCGCCACTCAAATATGCCAGAGTGTATATTCATGTATGTATGCATAGTATGTATAATTATCTACTGATTACATATGATTTGATTTCGCTCTTACGAGTTAATTTAGACGCCACATTGGCTAGTCACTCACTCTAGTTAAGTCAATGGGATTAAGTATTCATTGATAACAAATTAAAAAATAATAGTTTACATTCACTGCATAAAAGATAATGCCACTTCGAACGATAATTTTAGCACCCAAAACAAAGCTATCGTGTTGAGTTCGAAATACTCAATATTTATATTGGAGATCTCAATTAAGCACGACACTCGACTCATCAAATATTGACTCAAATATCTATGTAAATACACATATGCGTAAAAGCAATTTAAAGTCCGTTGTTAACCACGTGCTCAAACAATATTTGACAACAACTGCCGAAAAGAAGGCCAGAACAGGTTCTACTTGTTAGATACAGAAAACCAAAGAATCAGCTCCCCATAGAGTAAATTGACGTCACGATTACACAGGCCACCGCACAAGTCACTCAAAGAAACGCTCAAAACTTCAAAAAATATGCTTGCCTGTTTCTCTTATTTAATTGTTGGCGCAGGCGCAAACGTTAAGCGTATAGGAGAGATCTTCGATCACGCCGAGCAAAAGACTTCACAATCCACAAGCGACGAGACTCTCCGCACAACTAAAAATCGCTTGCCACGTTCAACGCATCGCAAGCTTCAACAGGAAAGAGTGGTCGACTCGTTGCGAGTGCTTGACCATGAGATACCCTAATAACAATAAAAATGTTACTTTTTTATATAAACTAATACGACCAAGCATTTATACATCTGGCATCTGTGCATCTGGCCCTCTTACGGTTTATATTCTATTATGTAAAATAAATACATTTATGGCAAGTTCATAAAAAAATACAGTTTTAAATGTAATTAAATAATTTAGATAGGTTAGCCTTATATCACGGAATAGATTCCAGTTTCCATTTATAGTTATAAGCAACTTTTATCAGTTAAGGTACTATATTAGGTAGACTCAGATAACATATTTATTTGATGTCTCACTACAACACTTCTGTGTCACGCCACCTCTTTGATTTAACCCAAAATACAGGGTATATCACTAATCGAATTTATATTAAGCGTTCGTTCAATCTCTCTCTGCGTATCTCACTACCATATATGTAGGACGCTTGTCGGCGATAAAGCACTGACATCGTCATGAGCCAATAGATTTTTTATGTCATGATCGTTTTAATCGGCGATAGAACGTTTTTTTATCAGAATCGAAAGTTCAATCAACATCTGAAATAAATTCTAGGGTTTAGCTTTAAGCTGACCCTAGTAAATTCGCAAAACAAAATATAAATATTTTGAAAACTATATGAGTATTAGTTGCTAGCTTGCGGCTTATCAGCTGAGTCAAAGGCACGACCTTCAGAAACAATTCAAATGATATGCTTATAAATATTAAATAGACACAATAGCACAAGTCAACTACATGTGTTCGTAAAGTCATTCTCCTTATCTGTTTTATGTTAGTTTCACACTTGTTTTCCAACATTTATCAGCAATCAGCTTGTAAGTACACATACTTATTACACGTCTTCTTATTTTTGCCAGTGGAAAGCGAATGAAAGTAAACACAGACAGGCAAGCAATTTAGTCAAGCCCTTTTTATCTTCCTGGAATTGTGCATTAAAGTTAATGTACTCAGAAATGCGAATTAACAAGGCATGGCTTCGTAAATTATCCATTGGTATTTGTGAGATAAGATAAAAGAGATTTATACAAGTTGTTGATTTAAAAAACCGTTACCAGCAAAACTTTTATAGCAGTCAGCAATTGCGTGACTTCATTATAAAGAGCTGCGCACAAAGTTATCGACAAAAACTCTGCACATATCGATATTTCCGTTGCTATTAGAAACGGTCGCTAGGTATTTATTTTAATATTTTGAAAATGTTGTAGCTATTAAGAAAAAATCAGAAAATATTCTTAATGGCACCCAAACGAAAGACCTTCTTGTTAGGTTTTATGAACAATAAAACAATTGCATAATAAAACCAAAAACTATATTTTCTACGTTATATCAAGTATGCGTCTCCACAAAGACCGTAACCGGTATTAAACTGGTTAACATTTTTTTTTTATGTTTAGTGAAAGGTATTGCTCGAATGGTGATAAAAAGTATCCTTAAAGGCCTCAAGAAATTTTATAAAACGGAAATAACAAGGTAATTAAAGCAATGTTTTTTTTAAATATACCAATATAAGAATATTTAGTATTTTTTCGGAATTTTGCTTGAGGTCGCACTTCAAACAACACAGGTGTCAAAAAATAACTTAAAAAAGCTCTTTTAACTATCGATGTTCAAAAAACATCAATGTATCGATAGTGCCATCGCTGCAATTCACAACACTTCCATAAAGTGCAAATATTTTGTTGTTGCAAGTTTTCTCTCTCAAAAAGGGGCAAATCAAAATCGGTTTCTTGTCAGAAAACGAAAAATTAAATGCAATAACATAACATAAAACGTGCACGTGTGATACACACACAAATCTGACTATGAAAGTCACAATTAATTAAACTACGAAAATTCCATAACTTGGCCTTTGCAGCTTTCTGCGAAAGTAAACATCAAAACAAGAAAAATTGCGAGGGGAGAGATTGAGGACGCTGCAACAGTAAAACCCTAATTAAACGTCAATTTATTAAATGTTTCATTGTCGCTTTCATCAATTGGACCGGCCAATGAGTTCCTTAGAATCAAAGTATATATAGTTTTGCGTATGATGATGCTATAACACCAGCAACAGCATCAACAAAATTCGATAAAAAAAGGAAAAAAATACGTTCTAATAATTCGACTCGTGAGCGTGCGCTGCTGTGTGTATACATATACATACATACATCTCCAAGTTTGTGTGTGTGTGCTTCTCTCTGTTTGTGTCAGGAAGCCACCAGAAGAAGAATAACATAAGAAGCATTGCGTGGTGAATGCAAAAGCATTCATAATCCAAAAGAGATCTAAACAACGAAGATTGACAACAATCTGAAAATCTTACATCGCCAAAAACCCCGCAATATGGAATGTCGCTGAGCAAACTATAGCACTGAGTCAATCTCAGCCAGAAAAGAAATAATTAAAATCCAGCCAATCATTTCGGTTCACAAACGTAACGCTTAATGTCAGCAGGCTTAGTTGCCGACACCTTATAACCCACACACATCCACGTCAAGTGCATTCCGCGGTCAGTGATTAAACCTTAATTTGTGTTGCAACGCTTCCCCCCAAGGCAGTGAAAATTCCGATATCCTTTCGGCTTGAAAAGTTTGAAATAGTTAGCAGAAACCCAACAAAAATCCAGCAAAATGACCACAGATTTTCTGTTTCCTAAAATATCGGATTGCTCTTATGTATCCTGTTATTGGTAAGTATTGTCCGTAGATTATAATAATCAAAATAAACATAATAAATCATTTTATTATTATTTTGAATTTAATAAGTGCTTAGAAAAACAGTTAATTCTAAATCTGTCATTAAAAACAAACAAACACATTTCAATATCTCATTTAAATACTTACGCAAATGTCCTGAAGAAATATCCCCGTATTTTATTGTATATTAAATATACATGGTGTGTGTCTCAAACCGAGAACTAAATTAGTCTCCCAATTGTTAACCGTTTTATATCTGATGTAAATGACAAAAAAGAAAAGATGGCGAGATTTGCATTTAAAGAATGCTGAAATATTTGTGTTTTATTTGCCGCACTCTCTTATCTCGTTTGACAGCAATATTTGCTGGTGCTTGCTGCCCATCAACCAAACACAAAAGTAGCTCATCCGCCTGTTGTGCATATACACCTACACACACATACACGCTCACAGTGGGTAAACAGTTTTCATTTATCCCGTGTTGATTTCGTGTTTCGTGCTCGTTGATATTTCTTGCTTCGCATTTAAATTCGCTCATTACTCAGCTGCCTTCTCTTTCCGCCTCTCGCCTGCCTGTGGCTTAGGTGTTCGCTCGTTCGTCCTGTTGAGGCGCTGCCGCGCAGCTCCAAAATTAGGTCAAACGGTCATGTCTGCTTGCTAACAAGAGAAGCGTGCGCCACTGTATTGGTGTGTGTATGTTTTGTGCTTGTGTATGTGTGGATTGTTTGGGTTAAGGGATTGGCCAGGCGCGTTAAGGGGCTCCGTTCGTTTGTTGCGTTTTTATTGTCGTATGCAAAAGGCGCGTTTTGGCCATAAAACAAGTAACCAGCAGCTACAACAACAACAGCAAAAATAACAAGGAAAATTAAACAATTTATATGCACACCATACATATAGTATATATATATACTTACATACATTGTATATGCGCCAAAGTAACAATTAAAAATGCTAATTGCAAAAATGGCGACTACGACGACATCATACGAGCCTAAATTATGGCCTCATGGCAGGAGACTTTCAGACTACCACCAAAATCCTAGCAATCTCAAGACTCGAATGGAAATGTCATGTTTTCCATATAATAAATACATACAATATGCATATAATATATTGTACACTACAGCAAACATCACGTCCTATTTTTGGCAGCCTTTAGAGTTATACAATTTATTGCTGCCTTTCGACATCCAGTTGTCGCCATAATAATAAACACAATATTAGTCTATAGAAGTGTTAAGCTTATTTCAATTTAATAATCTATAAAACCATGATATCATATTGCTTTCGCTTCGATTTTATTAGCCAACTAACTTAATTGTTATTTCTTTTGCCCCAGCGAGGAGAATGTGTGGAAACTATGCGAACAGGTGAAACGCACGCGACCCGAAGAGCTGGCCAAGTGCTACGCTGTGTTTGTTTCCAATGAAGGACGAACTGTGCCCCTCTGGCGTCAAAAAGCCGGACGCGGTGACGATCAAGTTGTGATATGGGTAAGCTGTTGGACGAAAGGATTTTATGGACTCATTCAAAATAATAACGTGTTTACTTTCCGATAGGACTATCATGTCTTCTTCATGCACAATCCCTCGCCGAATCGCTGCTTGGTATTCGATTTGGATACAACACTACCATTTCCAACATATTTCCATAAATACGTTACAGAGACTTTTCGTTCCGATCTAGCCCTGAGACCAGAGCATCATAGGTAAGCTTTAAATAATAGTCTTAACTTTTGAGATAACTGTAATAATTGTGATCAAATGTTGAATTCTTTCAGATTCTTTAGAGTTATTCCCGCAGATACATATCTTATTGAATTCTCATCGGATCGCCGACATATGCGTCGACCAGATGGCAGCTGGATAAAGCCACCGCCTTCGTATCCTCCCATACTTTCAAATAGTAAGTATCTCGTATTAAAGCGATGTTTAAGCTGCAGCTAATTAATTGTATTTTCAGCAAATATGCACTGTCTGGGCGACTTTATATGTATGAGTCCCGGCAAGGGACCTGGCGCCGTCTACAGCCTCTCCGAGTTCGTGCAAAATTTCTACAAGTCACCCCATGTTGTGGCGCAGCACAATAAGTAGACGATGTTTAACCGCAACGGCACATTAACTGATATCAACTATAAAAACCAAATAAATCAAACTAACCTAAAATAATAAGTTTGCGTTTTTGCAATATTCGTCAAGCAAAAATGTCGTGCATTAAATTACACAAGGAGTTAATTAACAATTACAACACATACATATTATATATACTTATATATAAATATAAATATACAATACATATGTATAATAATGTATTTTTGTATTCAGGCTAAACAAAAAATAAGACAAAAACAAAAAAACATCTGTAAGTAAAAAATTCTGCATCTAGCAGCTCTTAAACTTGTATTGTATGTATTCAAATTTGATTCTAAGCAAATTATAATCTAATTATACATTTTTGTATGTATGTATATTCCAAAACAAAACAAAACAAAAATCAAGAAAACAAAGTGAGACTTTTATTCGTTATTTATTTATTCTTCGAAACTTTTGCGACTTTAATCCAACAAACCAAAAAAAACCAAAAACAAAAATATGAATCGCACCAATTACGAATACTTAATTATTATAACCACACAATTACATACATATTTATTCATACATATATGAAGATACCATACATTGTTAACATAACTATTTACATACATATGTATTACGCTTTGTAATTCTGTAATTTAATTCGGCTTAGCTTAAAGCAAAACACGCAGCACAGCTAATCTAATTAGTACATAATTAAATTTAAACATGTTAACTTGTTTTACCATTAACATTTACATCAAGGATATTTTCAACTCGTACAATGAATGTAATTTAAATTTCTACAACGATATGCAACACATCTTAGCTAGTTTTTATACTGTTTGTATGCCACAAATGACGAAACAAGAAAACTCCAAGCAGTGGCACCGTAGCGTTTGCATTCCGATGTGGTTTGTGCTAACATACAATATTGTACTTACGTATCGTCTCCTCGTTTGATACTTGTGACACGCAAAGACTGATTCATTATACGCTCAACGATAAGAGCATAGCACGCAACAACAAAAAAAACGTCATCTCCCATTCTAAACAGTCCGAAAATAAAAAAGAAACAACTCAAGCCACGCAAATCCGTAAGTTGTAATTTATTTACTTATATATATTATATGTTTTTTATTTCACTTTTTACAACAGGAACTTCCAAAACTCTTTTTCGGATTTATATTTTTAAATAGTTTTACACTCGCTTAGTTAACGATACTCACATTTTTATATAAACAAACAATTTTTACTCAATTTTTGTAAAACGTCAAAAACAATATAAATACAATTTACATAAATATAAATGTAAATGTATAATACATAAAATGCTGTGCAAAGTCTCAAAGTTAAACCTAAACTCTTAATTATATAACTTAAAAGCAAGATACACAGAATATTAAACATTTCAATACGAACATTAAATAAACAAATCGCAGACAAAATGCAAAATGCAATGCTATCTTTAAGTAATATAAGAATATACCCAAGTTGTTTTCAATTTTTTTCCAATCCCCCTCTTCTCTCGTTATATATGAAAAATAGTTTGTTGACGCTGTTCTCGGAATTTGGTTAAACTATTTATTTATCAAACAACCAAACAAAAAAACTAAAACCAAAGCAAAATATTGAAAATTGAGCATTTAAGAATCTCCAATTATAAAGTATAATAATTACTATAAATACACATTTCTAACTACTTATAATATGTGTAACACTTTGTCTCTTCCAATATTTCTACTCAAATTTACAGTACGTTATAATGAGGTACATTGTATACAAATAATACAATTTTGGGAAAACATTAAAAACAAATTGGAAAATAATAAGAATAAAAACAAATATTGTATATACATTTATAAGTAACTAATTTGAGCGCAAGTATTTACTGTATGCGTAATTTTTTGCATATGATATTAGTTAAGCATTTAAAGCTATTAAAAGAGCAATCGAACATCTATGTCAATACAAAGTAAAAACCAAACGAATGTTGGATTATTCAAATTGATTTGCGTGCGCTCGTTATACTAACGTTCGTGTTAAAGTACAATAAGCTTAAATGCCTAGAGAAACCAAAACAAAACAAAGGAAATAAATAAATAAAATTACATACATATATACTTATGTATATAGCCATAACTTTCTTGCAATCTAAAAACTATAAAAATCTTGCACAAGTTGGCAGGATTTACTTAAGCACTATGAATGCTGTAGTTAGATGAAAATCAAATTGTGTGAAATTGGGCACAATTGCTGCAATATAAACAAACAACAGTTACCACTTTTTTAACCTTCCTTAACTACAACAAGTATAACCTAAAGTAAAATATTTTAACCACTACAGCATTAAAGCGATACAAGATGTTTCACAGCGCACATCATATACATACATAATCTATAATTCAAGATTTGTTAACGAACCACTAAAAATTTCAATGTGTACATTTGACGAAATTCTTCTATACTTATTTATTTTTATAAATTATCTATCCAACTATCATATTGTTATGTAAGATATTTTTCTCCCTAGTATTGATATAAAATACATACAACATACATACATATGAATCAATAAAATATAATTGTTCTTTGAAATCTGCAAACATGTCGCTCTAAAACGGAAATAAATAATTAATTAAACAAAACAATAAATCTTTACAAATTTGAATAACAGTTGAGGATTTACCTAAAAAGTTATTTAACTTTTGTTTTAATTTTAATAGTATTTTTTTTTTTTCTTTTAGTGGTCGCCGAAATCATATGGTTTATAAACTTTTTAAGGGAATTCAAATACAGTTGAATAAAAGAGAGAAATTTTCCGATCATATAATTTAAATTCAATTGAAGATCCGCCAATATTATCGATGCATATCGACTGATGTGAATAGATAATGAATTTTCATAGGGATGTGAGCCGGAAAGCAGTATTCATTAACTTCAGATTCTATTTAATGAGGGAAGAAATTTTAATTTTATTGACCGTCCCATAAAATTTTAAAGGCGCACTTATTCATTATCTGCATGTATTTCTTTCCTCAAAAATCAAATCAAAAGAAATAAATACAAAATCTCAGGATTATTCATCGGCTATAAGAGAAACTAAGTTCTTGAAAAATTTGCGCATTCGTACTTACCTTATTCTGCAATTCTGAAATCGTGTATGAAGTTCGCAATGAAATAGCGATAAAAACTTCCACATAGTTTTATTTGATCTTTATTTAATAAAGAAAATTTAAGACATATAACATAATTTTTTTGAATTATCGTTTTATTAGCTTAAAGTATATTATTTATGCAAAACAATATTCATTGAATTCACGTTTAAATGTTTATTGCTTGATTTCTATTTACATTTAAGCTAATGTGCCTGCGGATCACACTGTAAAAGTCGCACTATAGAAGGATCGCTCTTTGCTCCTTCTATGAATTCATCCAAGCTTAGTTTACCATCTTTGTTTCTGTCCATTTGTCGAAATATTTTATCTGTCCTTTTTTTCAGGTGTGCTCTCATCCTCAGGCATTTTCATAACTGATCCAACCATTTTATATATTGCCTAAATATAACATTCGATTAAGATTTGTTTTGTATATTAAAATATTAATAAAATTACTTACCGTGACAATTTCAAGCATTTCCTGCCTGGATATGTATCCGTTTCCATCTAAATCGTACATTGAGAAAGCCCATTTCAGTTTTTGTTCCAATTTTCCACGAGATGTTACGCTTAATGCGCATAAGAACTCTCTGAAATCTATAGTCCCATCTCCATTTGCATCGAAAGTCCTAAATACGTGCTCTGCAAACTGAAATAATATGTTTTGATGTTATTATTTTAATACTACTAGATTTCAGAAAAAGGAATATTGGGGAATTCCGTGATAATTTTAAACAGATAGATTGGATTGCTTATCTACATCGAAACGATTGAGAAAACTAAACAAATCGATAGCCACCAGATACTTTTATCGGATACCTCGCATTTGAAAATGTAAAACGGAGGAAATTTAAGAAATATTCAACCGTGTAATGTTTATATTAAGATTATATTTCGATAATACTGATGACTTACCTTACTTGCATCGCCGTATGGGAAAAAGTTTCCATATATTTTTTTAAACTCCTCTACTGACAAATGACCACTTGGGCAATCTTTTAGAAAACCTTTATACCATTCTTGAATTTCAGCATCTGGAATATTATCACAAAAGAATTTTCAACCAAAAATTAGCAATTCATTTAAATAATTAATCATAGTTGTAAAAAATTTACCTGTGAACTCTGTATTTTGTTTCAGATCCTCCAATACTTCTGGTTTGAGTTTACTATTTTGTTTCCCCATTTTTGAAATGTGATTGCATTATAATTATTTCTTGAAATATAAAATATTTAATCATATTAAATGTTGTATGAGAATCACATTAATTTTTTTTAACAATATTAAAAAATATTTAGATATAAAATTTGTATGCTCGATTTTGTTAAATACAATTTATTATAGACAAACCAATTTTTTAAAGATCTATTCCTGTGATTATATGTTTTTGTTGTCCGCTTTTGATAAGAATTAGCCAAGATATGTGACACATACCATAACATACTATATATTACGTTAGGGTGTTCGAGAGCTGCGAGATTCTGATGAAAAGTTCCTATGGCAGCTGAATTTTGCAGCCTATTTCGTCATACATTTTCTGAAACCAAAAGAAACATTTTTGTTTAATTAAAAAGGGTATTATAATATTAGATGTGCTACAGTAAATACAAATACAATACATCATCTGTGTCGATTGCTTTAGACCCAAGAAGAAATGGCAAAATTATATTCTTACCTATTTTGGGATTCTGTGAAAATCGCAAATATTTGCCAAGACCCAGAGGTAAAATAAACACAAATATTTATGTATATCCAATTGTATCCCTTTGCTTATTGCACATATTTCCTATACTTCATAAAGTATAAAGAATTTCATAAATTCCCAAATTTTTCTATACTAAAGTTTGTTTTATTGCTTCACACAAATTACGAATGTAGAAAGCCAGGATTTAATTCAATTTAATTGCAATTTACAATTAAAAGTAAATCACTGAAAAGGTTTAAATGTTTTATGCAAAACATTGCGATCTTAATTCCCTGTAAATATAAAAGTTGAAGGAAATGCAAACACATTATCTACACCAAATTAAATGATGTTCCATATTTTTATATAATTTTAGTATAAGAAATATAAATTAAATATTTATACATTTCATTACTGATTTCATCAAATACACACATATTATGGAGTATAAATATTTAAGGGGCCAGCATTTTAGACAACTCTTCATCCTGCAAACATCCTTTCAAAAATTCATCTTGAGTTAATTGACCATCGTTATTTTCATCCATTTTAGCAAATATATTTTTTGCACGCTCCTCTGCAGAGTCAGCGGGACGATTTGATGAGCATGCACCGAGCATATCATAGATTGCCTGAAAAAAACGATTAGTATCAGAATTGCATTTACTGAATTGAGATGTTAAACACAAACAATAAAACTAAAGCCATTTGTAACATTTCTCTAATAAAAGAGCTCACCGCCATTGTTCGTGTAGCTTTGACTTTAAAATGGATTCAAATGAATGTTACACACATAAATAATCTGAATTTAATGGATATAGTGTTACAAAATAATCTCGTTCTTACGTTTTCTTTTTTACTAAGTACCATTCAATATTTTTGGTAAATGTTTATTTTCAGAAATATTGAATAGTTTAACCAAATCAGACATATTTCAAAAATTACCTGAACAATTTTTGTCATTTCTTGAATATCAATGACGCCATTTCCATCAACATCATACATTCTAAAGGCCCATTTTAGTTTTTCTTCTGGTGTGCCGCTTGAAGTTACGTCTATTGCGAGTAAAAATTCCTAAAAAGAAAAAAATAATACAATGGTAAGTACTTTCAGCTAAAATTCCGAGTAAAATAATATGCAATTAATTAGTGTAAAGCATAACGTAAATAAAAATAAATGGAAAGCTTAAAAAAAAAGACGAAACATAAAAATGAATTTCGTCATTCCTTTCAGCTGTGTATCAACTACTTTATACTACACTAGTTTCATTTGGCACCACCAAACACACATGCAGATTATTTTTAAGCCCAGTAGATGCATGTGTTCATGGTGTACAAACAGCCACCATGCACAGTGCAAAAGGGAATAGACAAAGTAATTATAATTTGCCATACACATGCATACACACGTATTGCGGGGGTTCAGCAAATAATGAACTAAGATAGTGCAAAGTTTTCCGTTTATTGCTTTATTTTTATGTATCGAGTGCATCAAGACAATCAAGAGCTTTGTCAAGAGAACCTAATCAGAGTTGTTAACTCAAAGCTTGTGTTTTCGACTCACATTTTAATCCCAATTACTTTGATCTTATCTATTTCCTGCAATTAAATGTAATTTAACGAATATAAAGAGGTCAACCTAATCAGACTGTCGCTACTTAAATCATATCACGCAAATGGTTTTAGCCTATTTTCGCGGATTTAGATTGTTAATTAAAAGTTTAAAAATAAAATTTATAGCCAGAGTAATTAATTTAATTTAAATTCAATAATTTTATTGTACCTTTATATTGTAATGCGATGAACTATACTTTTTTACTTTTGGCTAATATTTTGTGCGTCCTAGACGGACTTGCCACTTTAAGTTCACGTTTGATTTTATAGTTTCTGTCATAAAAAATGCCTTGTTTGCAAAGGTAATAAATACTAGAAAAGTGGCGTGCTCAAAGCCAATTCAATGCGATTCCTTTTTAGGTGATTACAAATTAATCGCAAGTATTTATTGACCACTAATAAAAGTACAATTTATACAGAAAAAAGTTTCTGTGATTTTTGACCTCTAGTTCAATATATAAATATTTTGATTTTTTTTTTTTAACAACCTTTAAACTTTATTAAATTACTATTTAACTACTATTTTACCTGATTTTAATACTTTGAAAAAAATTACTACTTCATATAACTATTAATTATAAGTATAATATACCTATAAATTAAATTGGGAACAAGTAAACGTACATAAAAATGATAAACAATACTTATTTGTTAGAGGTTTCACATTCAAAAACATAACTTTCAAATTAAAAGCTAATTATCTCGGATGTGTGAGTAGGTATATGAAAAAGGATTTACCTTAAAGTCGATATAGCCATTTTTATCCATATCGAATGTACGGAAAACGTGGTCACAAAACTCTTCCGCATTTCCAGACGGGAAAAACATCTTGTACATGTCAACAAATTTAGCAGGAGTCAACCGTCCATTGGGGCAGTCTTGCTATATGTGCAACATAAATGCGTATCGTTATATCTTGAAGCACGTATGTAAATGTATATGCTATGTGAGACTCACCTTAAATCCTTTGTACCATTCTTTAATAGTGGCTTCATCGTAACGGGTGTGGGTTTTCAAAAACTCCATATCTTCTTTTGTTAGACGATCTTTACTACTTAAGCACCCCATTGTGTAGCAGTTTTTCACTTATAACAATTTGATATAAAGTTTTTTATATGTATTTTATCAATATTTAGAGACTTCGAATGAAGTCGTTACCTATTACGCGCGTTTCTTTATATTTGATTAAGCGTTCAAACAATATTAATTTGTGGTTAATATTATTGCACTATATTTTTGATATGTATTAAATTGTTTTATAATATTTACATAGCATTTTATTTCGAGTACTCTAAAAAAGTTGTATTTTACTATTACACGGTATGCTTGCTGTTAACGCTAAGTGAACCGAAGGAATAAAAGAGCTTGAGTTATGCGCATGCGCAAAAATTGTCTGTATACAGGCTGATTATTGAGTTACCAAATATTTTCTGTACACTGAGTAAATTGTTATTCACGATATTAGGGTTGCCGAGTTGACAATAAAATAATAATCGCTTCATTGCTTCACAATTATTGTTATTGTATTTTACTGATAGATTTAGCATTATATTTTACTGAACACTATCAACATTACAAGTCAGGAATTATAGTTTTGAAAACAGAAAGAATCCTTATTTGTAGTTGCTTCGATATATCGAGTACAAATTTTAAGTATATCGTATATTGTATGAAACTAATACAAGATATTGAATGATATTGTCCTTAAGAAAGTACCAACAAAACACACATTGTACTATTAAGTTCAAATTTGATTTTATTCGATTCGGACATAATAGTTTATTGTGTGACGAAGATTAATGTAATAATACACATAGACAGATGGATGGACAGAAGATACAACTTGGAATTTCAAACTTACAATATTTATAAATATTGTAAAAACTCAGACGTCTGAGATTTAATTTAATAACAATAATAAATTTTGACGTAAGTTTTCGCCAAATATCTTTATATTAAAGTTATTTTAATCAAACTCTATGAACTTTAGTTGCCCTATAATCAGACTACTGACATTTTTTTTATATTTTTTAATTTGTTGCTATAAAGTTTAAAACTTTCAGCCGTGCATTGCTAATAATTTGCATCCTTTTGTTATCGATATGTTTCATTTTCATATCGTGTCATAGTTATTAATTCAATGTTATTATGAAAAAGCAAGAAAAAATAACGTATTTATTGCTTGCATTAAATTTAAAATGAAAAGCAGCATAGATATAATATCTATATTTAGCTTTAAATATGCGCTGCAGCGGCATTAGCTTAGCTGAATATCACAGCATAATAATTTCGCGCATAAAACATAGCTAATTAATCGAGTTTCATTTCTCAGGCAGCAGCTTTCTGATTTAAGTCAGCAGCTTTCTGATTAATTATTATATTATCCTTATTGTTTTTAAAATATTTAAATTCAAAGCAGCAGAACCGTCAAAAATTGCTAGAGCGAAAGACTATCACATACTTAAAAATCTTTATTTACGAATTTAGAGATATTTACGTTTTGATATATTATATATAATTGGAAATCACCTAAGTATTATTTTGACAAAAAAATATAATGATATTTTAAAATAAATTAATAAAATCAGCAAGAAATCAGCGACGTACTGCTTGATTGAAATTCATCTACACATAGATGATCTACACATAGATATGCATATTTCAATCGATTTTACATGAAACTTAACTTTTGAAAAACTCACTGATATAGCGCATATAATATAAAAATTACAAGAAGATGAATATTATAACGATTATATAGTAAATTTATCGAAATTTTATTGACAACACAAAATTTCAAAAAAGGAGTGAAGACATATATTTTTTTGTCTTGCAATCCGACTCTATATAAATCACGTGTACACAGCACTTAGTACGTGTAAAAGTACTGATTAAAGATGTAAGTGTGTAAGTAACATAATTAATTTAAGAGAATTGGAAAAACAGTTTATTGAATTCGAAAACTCCACGATCAGCTCACATTGTAGCTTGTAAATACACAATATACAATACAATACCACTTAAATTTTTGTTTTCAATCATTGATAATGCAGTATTAATTTAAAACGTTCTGTTCCCAGCACAATTAAAAACAAATGTTAACACAAACATCGTAATACCTGATATAAGAAATAAAAATTTTGGTTGCTCCGCAAAAGCTGTGGTTCTTTTAAGGACCGCATAGCAGTTAGAGCAGATCAGATATCAGTAACCTTGCTGCGCAAGATTTTGGTAAATCATTTTTTTATTAGAGCTTCTAGCTCAAGGAGCCAGTTAGTTTATTGGGCAAATCTATTGCATTGCATAAGCAAAATATATCATGAATATAGAATAATTTAAGTTTTTTATGTACTTACAGTATATGCCTTCAAAGTGGTTGCAGAGTCCTGAAAAAAATTTATAAAATATAAATTAATATATAGTGAAGAATTTGGTATTAATTTAGTTATAGTACAATAAACTAACATTTCGAAAAACGCCAATATTAAAGTAAAAACAAAAGACTTAGTAACATAACAGTACAGTTTCGGTACTAAGAAAATGTAATTGTTTTGCATCGCATAATTATGTATGCATATGTGCATGATATGAATACTTTTGTCTATGCACTTATATAGACATAAAAGTATGTATAGAGTACATTTTTGCTTATATGTACTTATGAATGTATATACAATTATTCGCATTTGCCAAAAAGAAAAAGACAATTTCCTATTTTTTTTATTCCCCTTTCTATTTTACCTATTTCTAAAACTTGGCGACAGTGATCGCTGTCTGGGCATTTCGTTTTGGGGATGGGTATTAAAATGCACTGAAAAAAATTATATTTTATTTTTTTGAACACAAAAATTTAAAATATAAATTCCCCATGAATAGCGAAGACATTGTGATAGAATAATCATTAATTGTTTATATACGTATAAATTTAAAAGGTTTCTATCAGATATGAACGATATGAAGGTGATGCACTATATTTTTCTCTCTGTATACATTTTAATGATAATAAAACGTAATATTTATGTATATGTATATGTTTTAATGCTTGAATACCTCATCTTCAAGCACTTTGAACACAAAGGCATGCGAGCGTATTGTGGCATAACATTCATCTAGTTAAAATTACTGTTGTTGGTTCTATTTTTGTTTTTCTTTAATTCTTTTGATTACTTTTCTGCCTATTCGCGATCGTCCCGTCTCTCGATTGGATGCGCATGAAGTTCATTGAAATATTTGATCGTATACGTCATAGGTGTATTGTGATAAGTAATATATAAATTATAATCAAAATATTATTAATTGAATTCGCAATTTTGTATAAAAATTCGATTGATAATAGAACCTTTGGGAAAGAAAAATCTTGTTTAATTATCAAATTGGGTAATAAATTGGAGATTATGATTGAGATTGTACCCGTATAAGTTGTTCAGATTTCATTCTCAATACATACATATTTTCAACTTATCGTTAAACAAAAATAGTTGAATTTAAAAACATTAAGTTTTAAAGAACGGCTTAAGGCGACTGTTTATTATTTAAAAACTAACCATTGGAAAGCTAAAATTTCGCTAACATAAAAAAAAGCATCTGCTTCATGGAATAATTGCTGCTGACCGAATACCCCACAATTAAATCAATAACACTATGATCTATTATAGCCTTACATCAAAGCAACCAATTAAATCAAGACCGACGCATTTTTTTGTCACTTGTTCATTTCATATTTTAGATACAATAAAGTCAGCTGTTTTTGTCGATCAGATACGATGGTAATGCAAAACATATCGATAACGTTGGCAAAGTGCGTATGTATGTATATGAATCACCAACATTTTAATGATTATTGTTTAAGCCAACATTCTTCTATGGTTGATACAAGCCTTTGTCATTGACACAAAGCTATTATGTAGGGTATAACAAAATCGATTGGAATTCCGCGCAATCTTTATGATTCATCTGCAATAGAAGAGATTTTATCACACACTCCGATATTGGCAAAAAAAACTCGGATTTTGATGTGGGTCTAGTTTCTAGATAATAAGCACGCTCATAAACGCCATCTACTGTCACTTGCATGCACTTGCCAAAAATTTTTTTAACACCCTTGAACGCACATTTCACACAGAACGCTAAAATAATCCATTGCTCCTTCACCGTAAAGGATGCGTGTGTATGTATGTATGTATGTGAGTACATACTTTTGTATGTGTGTATATATACATAATTATGTGCCAACATAAATGCATTTGTATACGTACTATTTTGTGCATGCACATGCACATGTGTGCAATTATGCTAATATATGTCAGTATCTAGATATGTGCACATGTATTTTGTCATCTTTGCATTCATATATGGATAGAAAGATACATATGCATATATGACACTTTGAATATAGAAATAAACAAAAGTACGTACTGCTTGCTTGGATGATTATTCCCATATACGAATATGTATATGAACTGGCCAGGTCATATTTCCCAGCTGGAAACTTTTAACACTGTCCCTAAATTTATTGATATACTTTAAATGAAAGCGGTTTTATAATTCATTTAATAGCAAAATAATCCCTCGAGCAAAACACACAATCAATACAATCATATGGGGTGGCTTTGGGGATTTTTGTCATCGATATATCGATATATTCTTGAAAAGTTACTTTCGATATATGTAAAGATAATTATTTTCGATATTATAATCGAATTTGATTACCATCGATAATTAATAAAATTAATTAATAATATATATAAGAAATATTAAATCTCTTAAGGTGTATTATTTATTAAAATTTAAATATTATTCTAAAAACAATTATATTTTAATACATTATTAGGAAAAATTTTAATACAAATTCCATACCTTTAAAATTATTTATTTCATATTAGCTATGTCATTAATTTCGTAGCTTAATTAGATTATTAATTTAAATTATTTACCTTAATTTACAAAAAACTTCAAAGTCAAATTATGAAAAATTATTTATTACACAATCTTTTTTTGTTGTAGTCAACATTTTTTTTTAATATTTCGTTATTATTTAATTACACACACAGTTCACAGTTAACTTACTATTATTTAGTCATTTTTCCGTTGGCTCATTAAAAGTTTTTGTTCAAACTTAATTTAAATTTAAATGGAAAATAAAAACTGTAACTAATTAATTAATTTTAAACTTATATTTTTATATGTATATGTATTTCTTTATTAAGTTAAATTGAATAGAAAATTCAATTTTGTCGAAAATGTAGGCTGGTAATCAATATTTAGAATTATGTTTAATATTTTAATTTATGCTTTGTAAATAAATAAATATTAAAATAAATTATATTGACATGATCTCGCTTACCTTTTGACTGCCATTCAGTAAAATCTTCACATCTTCGTAGATGCTGAATATTAAAAGTAGATTCGGTATTGAAAAAAGCTTATAAAAGCATAAGCATATATTGTGCAAAAAAAATATTTTTCAAATTTTTAAATTAACGATTTTATTATTTTCTCGGAGAATAGATAAATAAATTTTAAATACATAGAAATTCCTAATGATAAACTGACCAATATAAAAATATATATAATCGCAAAGTATGCGATGCGAAGAAAAGTAAAAAAGTAATTTTATGAGAATGTACATACATATATTCTTAAATCCTTTTTTTTATAATTACAGAATAATTCGGTATTATCTAATCCAATTAAGAAAACTTACATGTTTCATATTTTAAGCTCCTTAAAAATTTGATTTAAATAGCGTACCATAATGCTTTTGACGCAGAACCATGATATTTTTTTGGGTCATTTAAATATCCACCAATTCAATATGTATTATATAAAAGTACCGTTGTATACACACACAAACAAACCGAGTACTGCCCATATGTATCGCGAAAAAGCTTAATTATTTTATTTGTGTTTTAACCATCCAGCAGTAGAGGAGTGTTTGGTGAACACTAGTTAAAATGCGTTTCCTTGGCCTCAACAAATTGCCAATAGCGCAGGCACATCTGAGAGCACTGAATAATGCTGGTAAACTCAATAAATGAAATATGTTCATAGTGTGTGTATATAAAAGATAATTTCGATCTACACGTGCCTTTATTGATTGCAATTGTCTATATGAGATAACTGACAATGTATGTATGTATGCTTGTAATTTTAGGAGTGAATTCTGTGAAATTCTACTCGGCAACAGCGGAACCTAAGGAGCCGGTTGTACGCACTAAAACAATTCCAGGTCCAAAATCAGTTGAACTCAACAAAAAACTCGGTGAAATTCAGGTAATCCATCAGGAACCAATCATACAGAGTCTAAAATTTTAATTTGTTTAAGAGATAAACGGTAGTATATGATAAAGATATCTGTAAAGAAGATTTTTGTTTTATTTGAATATTTTACAGAGTACTGGAAGTATTCAATATTTTGCCGATTATGAGAAATCTTCAGGAAACTACATTCAAGATGTAGATGGAAACGTTTTGCTTGATGTTTATACTCAAATTTCGTCAGTTCCGCTAGGCTATAACCACCCTAGGCTTCTCAATCTCTTCAAGGATGACAAGAATATTAAAAGTAAGTTTATATAAATTGATTATATTGAATAGATGCTTCCTTTAGAATAGATTGTTTTACTTATAATATTCATTTTCAGCCCTTGTCAACCGACCCGCTCTTGGTGTGTTTCCCGGAAAGGAATGGCCCGATAAGCTACAATCAATTTTACTACAAGTGGCACCTAAGGGATTGAACAAAATTACCACAATGATGTGCGGCTCATGCTCTAATGAAAACGCCTTTAAGAGTATTTTTATTTGGTATGCACTATTTTTAATGATACTGGATAAAAATAATTGATAGTATGAATACTTATTATACAGGTACCAGAATAAAGTTCGTGGTACTGCGAAACTTACTGAAGAGGAGATATGCTCTTGCATGGTAAATATGCCACCAGGAGCTCCAGAACTTTCCATTCTGTCGTTCAAGGGCGCTTTCCATGGTCGCACCTTGGGAGCTTTATCTACAACGCATTCCAAATATATTCATAAACTAGACGTTCCATCGTTTGACTGGCCCATTGCATCATTCCCACAATACAAGTACCCATTGGAAGAAAATGTTGCAGAAAATAAGAAAGAAGATGAGAAATGCCTGGCCGAGGTCGCAGATCTGATTGAAGTTTATAAGAAAAAGGGCAAGCCAGTTGCTGGTGTTATCATCGAACCCATTCAAAGTGAAGGCGGTGACAATGAAGCTTCCCCCGAGTTCTTCCAGGGTCTGCAAAGAATTTGCAAGCAAAATGGATCTGCCCTTTTAATTGACGAAGTTCAAACTGGTGGCGGAAGCACTGGCAAATTTTGGTGCCATGAACATTTCAACCTTGAGAGTCCGCCAGATGTCGTTACATTCAGTAAAAAACTTCAGCTTGGTGGATATTTCCATAATGATGACTTTGTGCCGAAAGAACCTTACAGGATCTTCAACACATGGATGGGGGATCCAGGCAAAGTAATTATTTTGGAAGAAATATTAAAGGTGATTAAGGAGGAGAAATTAATGGGTAATGTGGCAAGTGCCGGTAAAGTATTGAAAGACGGTTTATTGAGCTTGGAAAAAGAATTTCCAAATCTTCTCAACTCCACTCGCGGACGTGGTACATATTTGGCTGTTAACAGCGTTAATGGCAAAGTACGCGATTCGATCGTGGCCAATTTGAAGCTCAACGGAATTCAAACTGGCGGTTGTGGAGAAAATGCCATTCGCTTCCGTCCAGCCTTAGTGTTTAAGGAACATCATGCCAATATTGTGCTGGATCGCTTTAGGAAAGTATTGAAATCTTTGTAAATTCATAAATGTAAATAAATGTGCTCTGAATAATAAAGATATTGAAGCTCTAAATAACAATTTTTATTCGATTTCTGATGCCGATCTCATTTTATACAAGGGATTTGTATTACGTATTCACTTTATACAAAATTACTGAAGTACCGAAGATTTTTCTCCAACAATTAAGTTGGCTTGGAACTATTTATTTAAATCATCATTATATCTGTGGGTTAATTTCAAACTGACAGCTCTGACAGCTACATCATATTTTTTGGAAGGAATGCTGTTGGTAAGTATCCATGATTATAACAGATTGCACATGAAAAAAACTACAGCAAAAAATGAAAGTTTTCCATGCCTAATGTCGTGATTAACCGACAGCAGAAAGATAATAAGTAGCGTCGTTGACTGTAATTTGAGATAAGCGCTGTGTAATCAGATGAAACTCTTTCGGCGTAACTATGAATGCTTATTATTGTATATCGGTAACGTTGAGAAATCAATATTTGTACAATACATTTGTAATGCAGTTTATTAAATTATAATAAAGCCCTTATCTGTTTGTTGTGTTGAAATATATATGCCAGGCTCTTCTATTAATTTTTTCAAAATATTATTCCAAGTCATCAATAACTGCATGTCCTGAAGTTTCTAAAATGTTTGCGGAATTATCAATTTGATTGGAGCGTGATCCAGAACCGGCAAGACCACCATCACTGGATTCGGCAGCACGATTTCCGAACTCTTGCATTTTGATAATCAACATGGCAAATACTTGAGCCGGCAGAGAGGATTGTAGTACTTGAAGTAGACGAGCGGGCTGGCCACAGACGACAATTGCATTCGCCAAATGTTCAACGCCAGTTTCGAAGTCACCACGGGCAATCAAGGTTTCGCCCAGCTGAATTTCCTGAAGGAAATATCTGAAAAATATAAGAATGCAATTAGAGGTGCTCGACTTTGGGAAAGTGATAAGTAAATATTTATAAAGTATTTGAATTCTCAATGCAACTAAACACTGCGAAACAGTATCATGAAATTAAATAGTTTAGCCTAATAGAAGATCAAATTTGATACCTAGTGGTATGTTTTGGAAAAGTAATAAACAAATATGCACAATCTATTTTTCCTAGAATTATAGATAATGTTAAGTTCGTATAATTCGTCATGAAATCAAAGATAAAAATACACAAGATTGCGTTACTACCAAAGAATTTGACTCAACGACCGTCTTACTTTTATATCTTACAGTCCATATCTATGCATAAAAATTTTCTAATTAAATTAATCGATATGTCGGCTTTAGCGAACAACAAAAAAAAAAATTGGCACTGAAGTAGTATAACATATACACACATATACAGTATGCAAACATATGTACATACAAGTATATATCTGTATGTATGTACACATGTAGTATGTACCCACGTGCATCCTTCATTATGTAATATGTGTGTTTAATATGAAATAAATACCTTTCAATGGCTTCATGGTCATTCAAATTTGGCATTCCTTGCTTTGCTGATCCGGTCTTACGATTGCGGCGACGACCTATTTAAGTATATATAGATAAATGTTATAAATTATATACATAAATATTATATTACAGGCACATTCTTACGCTCGCGAACTTTCTTCTTGTAGTCGGGATCATTTCGACGCTTTTTGTCAAAATAAATGCAATATCCTATAAACAGTGTCCCCGCGAGTCCTGCTGCAATCCCGATTGCAGTTTTGTTTATTTCAATCATTTTTTTAAGAACACAATTTTTTTTTTTTTTATACTACACCACACAGTGGCATAGGGAACAAACAGTGTGACCAGAAGTTGAACATTACAATATACCAATAAGTTTTGAGGAATATACAAATACTTCCGCAATCAGCTCAAAATCGATATATTTAGGATTACTATGATGGTGAATATTTACAAAAATATAAAATGAGTTGCTTTTAAAACCTTTTTTCATTGATTGATTAGTCACACATTAGCTGGAGAATGAAAAATGTTGGTATATTTTTAAACGGAAAATAATGTATTTCTCAATTCAAGTTGCGGTCAGGCTTTTAGCTACAATAGCATCCAGCTTTTGCTTCACCATCTACAATATTCGAAAAATGCCGAATTATTGTGCTTTCTGTTAAGAAAAATATTAGGCATGTTGCCTTTGGCAACTTAAAAAAATTTGAAGGCGCTTATATACTATGTTTTAATAGACATTATAAGTTAGTGGGAATATATTAATGCAAATATTTATTGAATTACAAATTTTCTTTGTAAACACAGTCAAGTCTTTTTTTTAAGTCGAAAAGATAAAAAATAACGACAAATCAACCCCATTTGCAATTGTGCAATTTTTAAAGAAATAAAATTGAAATAAAAATAATAATGGATGAAAAAAACACAAGAGCGAATGATTTCAAAAGTTGACAATATGAGAATATCCAACTGTGAGAAGATATTGAAACTAGGAACAGGAAAACAAAATCGGCAATTTGCTGATTGCCTAAGGATATTTCTTCGAGGAAACCAGGACAAAAAGTAATTCCTTCCGATGTCGGCAATACAGTGGGACCAATTTTAAACAAGGATTAAAAATATTGGAAGGGCGCCAAAATATCCAAGCTGGTAATTTAAGGATTTTAATTTTCCTCATAATGTCATTGGAAGTTTCACCACGACAAAAGCTAATTGATCTGGAAGTTGGCAATATTTGAGCGAATAGTGGGACCATTTAAAGCAAGGAACAGGATAATTAAAATCGGTAATTTTTCAGCATTTGGTGGCCTTCTCGGGAAAATCATGAAGTATGCTAACAGCGGGATTTATATTTATTTACCCCAAGTTTTCCCCCATCGTTTCCCCTACTTTGCCATTATTTTGTATAAGTCTTTTAAAAACCTTATCGTTTTGCAGATAATTTCGTCAATAGTGGCGATATGTTACAGTTTAAAAAAAAACAATTTGATCTTATCATCTAATATCAGTTTATTCGAAGTATTAAAGTATTAAAAATCGGCCTGAACATGATACATACTACACATCATAGTTCCTGTCTGAGTTGAAAATACAATGAAATAAAATAAATAAAATGCAATAAATTTCTAAATATTTGAGTAGTCTAGAAAAATTCAAAATAATAATGAAAAGATTATTAAATGTTGCCTTATATTCTAAAGTAACCCCAGAATATTTTTGTACTGGACCTCCAGCAAAACCTTTAAAGTTTAAACTTGGCTAAAAATGTTAAATTATGCGACTTGGTTCGATGTTGCAGTTGCAAGTTGCAGTATAAACTCTACCCAACTCTGTACAAACATGTTTGCGTCTGATTTAACGGTCGTTCTCTTTGGTTTGACCCGCTGATGGAAGTTAGAAAGGTTCGCTCATGTTTGAGCAGCGAGTTTTTACTCGCAGTAGTTACACAGTCTTTGGCGTAGCTCATCCGTACGGTCGTGTGTCGCGGACGCTTGTTAAGCACTTCATTTAACGTGCTATGTGTACATAACATACATGTATGTGTGTATATGGATGTGAGAATCAACTTTGATTTGAATTACAACAAAAGTGGTATATATAAATATTTTATTGTTTAGTGAAATATACATATGTTGATGCATATGTTAATAAAAGTATAAAAGATATATTCATCAATTTGGCATACATAAATACACATTCACAGGAGCTTGTATGAATACAAATGTAGTAATTGTGTGCGTGCGTGTGAGCGTATATGTAGATTTACATTTACATGGATTCGGGCGCACTAAGAACTTGAAGTGCACAACCTGTCTAAGCGCGAGTTGGTGGCTCGATTTCAATAAATTCCCAAAAAAAAGCAAATGTATCAAAATGTAAGAATGTATGTGCAAACGCGGCGAGTTTTTATGTGCACAGAAAAACAAACAAACATACAACATAAATTACATACATACGTACCTAAAATACAAATGCATAGCATGAATTAAAAACAAGTGTCTCCCAATTTCATAATCTTATTAACAGATGTATTATAAAGTTGTGAGTTTAATCTGTAATATGAACAGCGATTCATAAATATTGGAATGCATAATAACATATCAAGTTAATGTTATACATAAACATGTCCATACATATGCAGACGGCCATTCATGTTTTGTATTTATGTTTGTGCATATAGTTTATATGTGTGCGTGTGTGTGGGAACTAACTCGCCATCTTACGCTAATTCGCGCAATCTATGCTGCCAAAAATTGTTCAATAAAGATACAAAAAATGTAAACAAATCTGCCGCTAAATAGTTCAATAGTAACAATTAAACAAGGTGTTACTCATAAAAAGTATGTATTGTTTAATTAGGCCAACACTTTTGTGTCTGGCAACGCCAAGATCGTTAAGTGTAGAAAATAATCGATAACCACTGATCTGCGCTCAGAAATGTTGTCGACTGGTTGTGTGTAAACAATGGAAATTAATCGATACACCTGGATTAAACAAATACAAAATGTAAAATGTAAAAATCACACATAAGAGAATGTGAATAAAATGAATGGAATATAGTTTTTAATTCGAATGAGTGAGTCGCATAAATGATTGTGCTATTGTTTCAAATCAAAAACAAAACAAATTCAAATTGTTTAGAATTTCACAATAACAAAATTTGTGTTGATTGCGGCAAATGTGTCATCAAAGTGCAGCATTTTATTATTTATTTACCGCCAGGGGAAATAAAAACATACCATATACATAAATATACTTACATGTGTATGTAAGAATGTAGTGCGTGTTCAAAGTGTAGATGTAATTATGAATACATACATACAGATCCATATGTAATGTATGTGTATGTGTGGGAGAGAGAGAGCACTATGGTGGCTTGAGTAATCCGGCATTTCTCGTGTGTTTGTTTGTTTTTAGTTTCTTCAGAACGAATTTGATAAGATAAATTCAGACAGTATTTTCACACCATTCCAATTCGGTGAAGTTGATTTCCCAGAAACTAAAATAATTTTCTTGCGCATTAAATTATACTGAGTTTGAAGCAACAGTTTGAGGTCATTGTTGAATTGTGGAGGACAAAGAATCTAAAATCTATTAATTTTAAAGTTTACACTATTCGAGATGAAATAGTGCTTATTGTCTGAAACTCTAGTGGTATGTTAATTCGAAGCAGTTCTTGTTTTATTCCTTTGTGTTGAATTGAAAACTCCTACCTGCTATTGAAAATGGATTATTTATACTATACATAGCTAAAACAAAGGATGGCCAGCTAACGGCATTAAAGTTGAATTGATTAAGTTTGCCATAAATTTGAAGAATTTTGTATGCAATTTGCAAATATGCATTTTCGCCTTTCAAGTATTTCTTGCATATGAAATCGGAAGTTAAATTAGGATTCAGCTTAAAGTACCTTTAAAGTACCATTTCGCATATATTGACTCTTATTTATGTTGGTTCAGCAAACATGTTTGAGATAATTTAGGATTAATTAAAGAAACTAAATGACAATTTAAAAATATTTATCCCCTTAGTAAAATCATAACAATTTAAGCTACATCTCTTGAATTCTTATTGAAATTCGTCTGCAATAACACATTTTAAAAAAAATAACTGTTAATTGTCGATTGGGAATAATTGCTAATAATGTGAATTTTTAATAAAATTTTAAGCAATATTTCTTTAAATTGTTATACACAGACCAATGCCAAATAAACAAAATATTTGTGGCTTATAAATCGGTCACTCTCCGAATATATTTTCATTTTCTCAATGTGAATTGTTAGTGTTATTCGTTTAGAATGTCTAATCTAAATTTTCGATGGCTGTAGATTGAATTCTTTATACATTTTACATTAGGGAAATAATACGAAAAAATTTAGATCCAATCTTAATTGAAATTTGAGATTAGTTTGTTGTTCAAGAACTTTTTAAAGTTACTAAAAATTAGCCTAAATACGTTAATGTCACAGATAAAATAATTCAATGTGCGAGGAATGAATATTTCATTGATTTTACAGTAAGAAAATAAAATTATGAGGAATATCAACAGGTGGTATAAAGGCGATTCCTAATAATTTGGGAATAGAGTAATTTAATTCATTATTTAGGGTTGCCTTTTTCCGTTTTTCGCTTATGAATCGAATGTGTGAAAATATTTTTTTGATTTTTGAGGTTTTTGTTTCTAATTTTTGAGGCAGATATGGGTACACTATATTTTCTGGGAAGTCATGATTATTATTATTTGAATACAATTCCGCTCAGCAATTTGTTGACCTTTTCTATTTCCTATTAAAACTTGTTCTGTAATTGTGACGAATTATTATTTTTAATTAAAAAATACTTCTAAATGGATAAAAATAAATTTATGTGTGTAGAAAAGTGATTTTTTAAATGAAGAACAAAATTATTTTGCTGGAAAAGTGTTGTTTAAATAAATAAATCGAGTGTCAAGAACAAAAAATCTATAAATATTGTGATTAAATAAGAAAAAAAAAGTGTGAAAACTTACTAATTTTGTTTTATATTTGATTTGTTTAATTTTGTAGTACTGGATACCATGTGAACAACAATAGCTAATGTCTAATATGAATTTAAAAAAATATGCCGGAGCTTTAAAAAGAAAAAAAGTTATATCACTTCTATGGATTTCCCTGCTAAGCTGCTGTTCTTGCCTGATTCAGTGTTCATTGGCAACATCGGACACTGGAGCTAAAACAACGCATTCTCAACAAAAGTTACCTTTGGATACCAAGGCCGATTTTCGCCATCAGTTATACAATGTGACAATACCAGAAAATAGTCTGGGCAAAACATATGCGAAAGGAGTATTGCATGAGGATCTGGCCGGAATTTTAGTGGACTCGAATTATGAGATAAGATATCGAATAATAAATGGCGATAAGGATAAGCTATTTAAGGCTGAAGAGAGACTGGTCGGAAATTTTGCCTTTCTGTGCATTCGAACTCGAACAAGTAATATCGTTCTAAACCGAGAGAAAACTGATGAATACACTCTTAAGGTTCGAGCACATGTGACGCACTCGCGTAGTAAAAACGAAAGCATTAATTATGAAACGGAAACAACTGTTCATATACAAGTATTAGATCGAAATGACTTAAGTCCTCTCTTCTATCCAACTGAATATGCGGTAACTGTTCCTGAGGACACTCAAAAACATCACAGTATTCTGAAAGTTATTGCGGACGATGCTGATTTAGGAGTAAATGGTGAAATTTATTATAGTTTTTTAATCGACAGTGAATATTTCGCTATTCACCCCACTACCGGCGATATCTCAATATTGAATCCCCTGAATTACGCCGAGAATTCGTATCATGAACTTATTGTTTTGGCAAATGACAGGGGCTCTGCGATTCAGCAACAAAGCCACCAGTCGAGCAAAGCGAGAGTTTCAATAACAGTCAAACAGGTAAGTCAACATTTATTATATTTAACTCTTTTGTTAAGCTGCACTCGTCCATTTAAAATTACATATTTAGACATTCCTTTTGTACTTAACTTATGTGTGTATGAAACTTTTTTCAACTGTTGGAATTCAATCGTAATGCACATTAATCATCATATTCAATCTTGATGAGTCGTAGGTGTATTTGTCTATTTGGAAATTGTTGTTAGGACTGAAATGTGACCACAATCTTATCTCTAAACAATTTTTATCGTGCATTGGGGAAAAAGTAGATCAACCCAATGGTTGCACTTTTACAAGCGTATTGAAGGCAATATATATTGTAAAGTTGGTGAGCAAATTCTCTTGAAAATTAGTCATTGAAATTGTTATGAATGCCTTCATTGCTTGAAAATTGGTTTTGTGCAAAAAAAAAATGCTAGCTTAAGGAACTTAGACAAATCCTGAATTTATATGAATAATATTTATATTGGCAGGCTATATAAATATATATAAAATATTTTCAATTTTCCATTTAATTTCTAATGTAGGTTAATTTAAATGCGCCTGAAATAAATGCCAAGACTTTTTCGAGTGTCGTACCCAATTCAGACTCGCTCATTTACGGAATCGTTAAAGTAAATGACAAAGATATTGGAAAGAATGGCGTGATAAGAAAACTGGAAATTGTCGATGGGAATCCAGATGGCATGTTTCAGTTACTTCCAACTGAAATGAAAGACGAGTATTATATTGAACTGAACAAATTTGCAAAGCTATTTAAACAACACTATACTTATAATCTTACACTGCGAGCTGAAGACTTTGGCACACCATCCAGACATACTTTCAAAACCATTGCCATACAAATACTTCCAGAAATCAAAAATGTACCGATTTTCACACAAGAAATTTACGATGTTTCCATACCGGAAACGTCGCCGATTAACATGCCAGTAATTAGACTGAAGGTTAGCGATCCTGATTTAGGCAAATACGCATTGGTTTATTTGGAAATTGTTGGTGGCAATGAAGGTGGCGAATTTCGGATTAATCCTGATTCTGGAATGCTGTATACGCAAAAGAGACTTGATGCTGAAACAAAATCTATTTACACACTCACTGTATCTGCCATTGATCAGGCTGACGTTGGTTCGCGGAAGCAATCGTCGGCCAAAGTCAAGATTACAATCGAGGATATGAATGACAATGATCCAATATTTGAGCATACAAATAAAAATATAAGCATAAATGAGAATGAATTAGCCGGATTGTTTGTAACGAAACTGACAGCTAAAGATCGAGATTCCGGCGAAAATGCTTACATATCGTATAGTATAGCAAACCTGAATGAAGTTCCATTTGAAATTGATCACTTCTCGGGAGTGGTGAAAACAACTAACCTGATCGATTATGAAACAATGCGAAGGACTTACACGCTGCTTATACGCGCATCAGACTGGGGATTACCGTATAGAAGACAAACAGAAATTGCATTAGATATTACGGTTAAAAACATTAATGATAATAGACCACAATTTGAGCGTATTAATTGTTATGGAAAAGTTACGAAATTAGCACCAATTGGATCTGAAATTTTTACTTTATCCGCTGTTGATCTTGATGTGGGAGATATTATATCCTATCGCTTAATATCTGGAAATGAGGATGGTTGCTTTAACTTGGACTCAATGACGGGAAGTATGTCGATTGGTTGCAATCTAATGGATGTTGCCGTCAATGATCGTGTTGTTAAAGTAACTGCTACCGATGGAACTCACTTCTCCGATGAGATGAGCATGGATATTCATCTTGTTCTCGAATATTCAAAGGAACACTCGAGTATGGGATATGGTACATTCGAGTGTCGTGAGACTGGAGTAGCCAGAAGACTTGCTGAAACATTAGCCCTAGCTGAGAAGAATAACATGAAGAATGATTCTCTGTCAGAAGTGAATGACTTGGGATTGACGCCTAGTAGATATGGTCAAAATATACATAGGCCTGAATTCATTAATTTCCCCCAAGAACTTACTCTAAACGAAAGCATTCAGCTGGGAACAACAGTTGCGCTGATTAAAGCTCGAGATAGAGATTTGGGCTACAATGGTAAATTGGTTTTTGCTATTGCCGATGGGGATTACGATTCAGTCTTCCGCATAGATCCAGACAGCGGAGAATTGCAGATTATTGGCTACTTAGATAGAGAACGTTTAAGCGAGTATATCTTGAATATAACTGTCTATGATCTCGGCCAACCGACAAAGATGGATTCCAAAATGCTTCCCATTACTATAACAGATGCTAACGATAATCCTCCTGTTTTGCAAAAGCCTTTAGCCACCCTTCGACTGAAAGAAAATGGCTTAAATGGCAGTACTATCTATTGTGTTCATGCTACAGATGCAGATTTAGGAATCAATGCAGAAATCACTTATAGCTTATCTGTTGACTATAACGAATTTACTATTAATAAAACTACTGGATGTATAATACTGAGTAAGCCCTTAGACCGAGAGCAGCAAGATAAATACGAGCTGCATGTTATTGTGAAAGATGGTGGAGTTCCTGTTTTATCAGCCGAAGCAGTTATCTATATTTTCGTCGACGATGTTAACGACAATGTGCCAATATTTGGAGTGCAAGAGTATATATTCAAAGTTCGCGAAGACGTGCCTCGCGGCACTGTAGTTGCTGTCATCGAGGCCATAGACAAGGATATTGGACAAAATGCAGAAATCCTATTTTCGCTTCAAGAGGATAATCAGGAGAAGAACTTGTTTAAAATCGATAAGCATTCTGGCGCAATACGCACTGAAAGATATTTGAATTATGAAAACCTTCAAGTTCATAACCTGTTAATTAGCGCCATCGACTGTGGAGATCCATCATTAACATCTGATATGTCCATTGTCATTGAAATTATTGATGTAAACGAGAATCGATATGCTCCTGAGTTCGATGACTTTATTTTTGAGGGATCAATAAGAGAGAACATGCCCAAAGGCACTTTCGTTATGAATGTCACCGCCCGGGATCTGGATGGAATCGATCTTAATGCTAAAATATCGTACTCAATCACTGGGGGCGAGGGTCTCGGCATCTTTTCCGTTAATGATAGAGGTATGTAAGAACTTGGTTTTCCGAAACAGTTTTGTTTGAAATATCTGTCATTTTAGGCGAAATTCACACTTTAACTCAACTTGATGCGGAGACAAAAGATTCTTATTGGCTAACATTATGCGCTCAAGATAATGCTATAGTCCCACTAAGTAATTGTGTCAAGGTAAGACTATTGTATAACATATATCATAGACAACATTTATTTTATACTTTATTTTTGTTGTTAAAGGTTTATATTGAAGTCGAAAACGAAAATGACAATATTCCATTAACGACCAAGCCTGTTTATTATGTTAACGTAACAGAGGGTAGTCCAGGAAAACATGAAATTATTCAACTGAAAGCCATCGACCCCGATAGGGATACATCCCAAAAGATTACGTATAATATAATATCTGGCAATCTTGTTGGTTATTTCGAAATGGATCCACATACGGGTAGGAATAAAAACATGAAATTTACAGTTTAAGGTATTAATCCAATTTATTTAGGAACACTGAGGACAACGGAGAGAAGGTTGGACAGAGAAAATCAAGCAGAACATATTTTGGAGGTGCGACTTTCTCTCTCACTTTTAATGAAATAAGTTTATTTTATTTAACATTAATATTTCCAGGTCTCTATATCAGACAACGGATCTCCATCATTGACGTCCACTACTCGTGTTGTGGTCTCAGTCCTAGATATTAACGATAATAGCCCAGTGTTCGATCAACGTGTCTATAAAATTCAAGTACCTTCAACACTAAGAGTTAACGAATCCATATTCCAGGTGCGTCTTGGGAGTCTACGAATTATTATTGTTATCATTACTTACTCATTATGTATTATTACTTACCATTTATATTAGGTTCATGCCATAGACAATGATGAAGGAGAAAATGCTCGAGTAACATATTCTATCAAGTCTGGCAAGAAAAAGAACAAATTCCGAATCGATGGCTTAAGTGGGCATATTTTTATTACAAAGCCATTAGAAGCCGACGCTGAATTTGAGTTTAATGTGAAAGCCGAAGACAACGGAACTCCTAAAAAGAGTCAAACGACAGTTGTTAACATTCTGGTTATACCTATTGCTGCCAATTCTCCAAATGCTCCAAAAATACTGCCGAAATCGGTGAATAGCATAGTAGATTTGACGGAGAACGATAAACCTGGTTTCTTGGTGACTCAAATTCTGGCAGTCGACGAGGATAACGACCAATTGTGGTTTAATATTAGTCGTAAGTAAATCTCCATTAGCGATATATTATATTTTTGTTATCCTATTCTCCTCATAAGTATTAAGTTATCATTCTCTAAATTTATAACTCCATTGGCTTTATGTACTTAATCAGGAGGAAACGAAGGCAATCATTTCTATATTGGAAGAGACACTGGAAATGTTCTGCTGTCAAAGTACTTGGACTATGAGACCCAAACAAGTTACAACCTATCAATAACCGTGACCGATGGCTCGAATATAGTGCACACTAACCTATTTGTGAAAGTTGTTGATACTAATGACAATGTGCCACAATTTACGAAGGAAGTATATCACGTAAATATATCTGAGAATATCGAAGAAGAATCAGTTATTATGCAACTCCATGCCACTGACAAAGATGAAGATAAAAAGCTCTTTTATCATCTTCATGCTACACAAGATCCATCATCTTTAACATTGTTTCGGATTGATTCAATAAGTGGCAATGTTATAGTCATACAGAAACTGGATTTTGAAAAAACATCGCAACATATACTAATTGCATTTGTAAAAGATCAAGGAACTCCACAAAAAAGGAACTATGCAAAAATAATAGTTAATGTACATGACCACAATGATCATTATCCTGAATTCACTACCAAAATAATTCAAAGCAAAGTTCCCGAAAGTGCTGCAGTAGGTTCCAAGCTTGTTCAAGTAACAGCCATCGATCGAGACAGCGGACAAAATGCTGAGTTACGATACTCGATTATCAGCGGTAATGTTGGTAGTACATTCGACATTGATCCAATATTTGGAATTATATCGTTGACTGACACGTTGGATATCAATAAAATGCAAGAGTATATGCTGCAAATTAAAGCTACAGATTTGGGAAAGCCCCCACTGTCATCTCAAGTGCCTGTCCATATCATAATCACAATGTCAGATAATGATCCACCAAAGTTCTTTGCTAACTTAGTTTCTTTGGAAATATTTGAGAATTTGAGTATTGGATCATTTGTTACGCAAGTGGAAGCGAGATCATCATCATCAGTTTTCTTTGACATCATCGATGGCAACGACAAAGAAAGCTTTCGGATCAATCCTTCCACGGGAGTCATTGTCATCAACAACAATGTGGACTACGAAGTGAACAAGTAATTGCTTCAATAAGATTTTGAAAGCGTTTTATCATAATGTGTTGTTCTTTCTTAAAGGCTATTTAACCTCACAATTAAGGGAACTAACATGGCCTCTGCATCGTCGAGTCAAAACATAATAGTGCATGTTTTGGATGTGAATGATAATATACCAAAGTTTCTTGAAACTGAATACATTGGCACTGTTTCGGAATCTACCAGCATAGGTTCATATGTACACATGACTGACGAAAACAAAAAACGGTTAGAAAATTCATTTTTCAAAACATTCTAGATGATTTCAAAACATTTTATTTTTGTTCTTCAGTCATCTGGCTTTAAGTGTGTATGATCCAGACGTAGGATTCAATGGAATGTTGGAATATAAAATTATGGATGACTTGGCAAGCAGTCTCTTCAAAATAGATTCGACAACTGGGGCTATTAAAATTTTGCGGGGCTTAGATTATGAAACTAATACAAACTATTCGTTTTCTGTATCGGTAAGTGCTAACTTACTTTATAACATATTCTTTATACATTTAGGTATTTACAACATATTTTTTACTTAGGTCAGTGACATGGGCAAACCAAGGCTACATTCGAATACAAAAGCTCATGTAGTAATACTAGTGACTAATGTTAACGACTGTCCACCCGTATTTAAGGATAGAGATCACAACGTTACACTGTTTCTGCCAACATTTGAAAATGTTTTCGTTACAAAAGTTGCTGCCGTTGATGCCGACTATGACATAGTTCGTTATGATATTGTAGATGGCAACAACCAAGAATGCTTTCAGGTTCATCCCCTAACAGGAGTAATAACAACAAGGTACTATAGGTTAAACCATTTTTAAAAATCAATAGTACTAAAAACATTTTTCTTTACCATTTTTAGAAGAGTGGAATTCAATTACAATGAATATGTTTTACATGTTCGTGCATCAGATGGATTGTATTCTACTATTCTCCTTGTGAACATCAAAATATTACCAATAGTTAATTCGAATTTCATATTCCAAAAGAAGATTTATGAGTTTTCGGCATTTGAAAATACCACAAAAGTGGTGACAATTGGATTGACCAATGTTATTGGAAATACGCTTAATGAAAATGTCGAATACAGAATACTTAATCCAACTGATATGTTTGAAATTGGAATAACTTCTGGAGCTATTAAAACTACTGGGCAGATATTCGATCGTGAACAACAGGATATGTATAAACTGTTTATTGAAGCAAGGTCATCAACATTCAGTATAGATGACACCAGTGTTCGACGAGCAACAACATCAGTTTATATATCAGTATTGGATATAAATGACAATTGTCCCATATTTGTAAATATGCCGTATTATGCTTCAGTGTCTGTTGGACATACGAAAGGGTCAGTTATTATGCAGGTGAAAGCAATCGATTTGGACAGTGCAGAAAACGGTGAAGTGCGCTACGAATTAAGAAAAGGAAATGGTGAACTTTTCAAAGTCGATAGAAAGACTGGCGAGTTGTCAATTAAGCAAAGTATTGAGGGCCATAATCGAAAATACGAATTAACAGTTGCAGCTTATGATGGTGCTGTAATTTCATGCAGCACAGAAGTTCCCGTTCAAATAAAGGTAAATATAAAGTTAATGAAAATACTAAATGAAAATCTGAAATAACTTTGATATAATTTGTTAGGTCATCGATCGATCAATGCCGGTGTTTGAAAAACAATTCTATTCAGTCAGCGTGAAGGAAGACGTTGAAATGTATTCCGCATTGTTTGTATCTATACAAGCCGATAGTCCACTGAAAAGAAAACTTATTTACACAACATCATCTGAGGATATTAATCAATATTTTGAAATTGATTATAGAACAGGTAACCATTTATATATTACTACATTACAAAACTTATAGTTTTAAATGCTAGGACTTAAATTCACTGTGTACCGTTTTCATTCTTTGTGGTAATTCGATTTGAAATGCTCCTGTGTATTTTATATATCTGGAATTAAATTTGAGAAGTTTTTAATTGTCATCATGGTTTGTTTGGCACAAGTGGCGGGTCATCAGTGGAGGCGAAAAAAGCTTTGACCGTTTGATACCCGATTATTTTTGTATGCGCTGCAAGTCATGATGAGTAATTGAGAAGGACGGCCAAAAGAAACGGTGCAATTGAAATCGACAAGAGGTCAATCAATATGTAGGTGGCAGGTCAATGGACTAAAAATAATAAATCATTTGTTTAATATTAAATTCTCATTTTATATGTACAGCGGACCATCACTAATGTTATTGTATTTTAATTTTAAAGGTTCCTTATATGTGGTTAATGAGCTGGATTACGAGCAAAATCAAACGCATGAGATTTTAGTACGAGCAACGGATAGCATTTCAGGAATTTTCGCAGATGTTTTGTTGTCAATAACTGTAATCGATGTTAATGACTGTTATCCTGAAATCGAAAAGGATAACTACAATATAACGATGCCGGAAAATATACCTTTTGGGTCACAAGTATTGCAAATCAACGCAACTGATAAGGACTCTGGGGCAAATGGAAAATTATCGTATTTTATTGAATCGATTAACGGACGCAATGATTCGGATACGTTTTACATTGACGTTGCCGATGGAATATTGTATTTAAAAACACCTTTAGATTATGAGCTGGAAAAGTCCCATCATGTTGTTGTACACGTTAAAGACCACGGCTCGCCATCATTAACCTCGAAATGCAATGTATTTATTACAGGTAATTTTATTAAAATAATTATATTGTGAATTTATGTGTAATAACATTTAATATTGTTTATAGTTAAAGACCTGAACGACAATTCACCAAAATTCATCGAGCCGTCATTCAATACAAAGTTATCTGTGGCAGCGGCTCGCGGTCAGTTTGTTGCATTACCAAGAGCATATGACGTTGACCTATCCGACATCGACTTCTTACAATATAAAATTGTAGATGGAAACGAATTGCAAACGTATTCTATTGACAAGCAAAGTGGAGTTATTTCTCTACAGAATATGTTGAACTTTACCGATAAGCTAAATACTATTTTAAATATATCAGTTTCTGATGGCATTCACACTAGTTTTGCCCGACTCAAAATCACATTGGTACCAGAAAATTTCCATAGTCCACAGTTTGAGCAGATGGTGTATAAAGCAGCAGTATCGGAGAATATGGCAAAGGGACAGGATATTATTACCGTAAGCATACCATACCAGTATTATTTCGAGTGATCTTGAGATTCTTTTGTATTAGGTAAAGGCAATCGACAATGATTTCGGACAGTATTCGAGAATTTACTACGAAATTGCATCGGAAGATATGAAACAGTACTTTGATATCGATCGGAATACTGGCACTATCACATCTAAAATAACATTTGATCGCGAATTAAAGGATGAGTACGTACTTCACTTAAAGGCAATTGATGGGGGAAGTAAATTTGGCTTTGCAACTCTAAGAGTAACCATTGAAGACATCAACGACAACATTCCACAATTCTTTGTAAAAGAATATAAACTTGTTATAAGTTCTTCGAATAAGCTTGACGAAACCTTATTGACTGTAAGTACAACATATTCTTTAAATATTTTATGCCCTGAAACTAAAAAGGTCATATTAAGATATTTGTAAAAATCGCCATTCTAATTTAATTGTTTTAGGTGACAGCAGTTGATAAAGATATCAATGCAAATGGCGATATAAAATATACCATTATACCAGACTCCATGAAAACCGAACTGGAGAACAAAATATATTTAAATGAAACAAGTGGCGACATCGTTCTTAAAAGTGTTCCAGTTAATTCCGAAAAAGCCGTTTTCCAATTTTTTGTTCGTGCTTCTGACTCAGGAAAGCCGCCATTACACAACGATGTACCAGTATCTTTCGAAATAGTGGATTCCGATGTGATAATTCCAACTTTTGAAAAAAGTCATATAAGTCTTAAAATAATTGAATCCACATCGCCGGGAACTGTATTGACAAAATTACATGTGAATGGAAATTATTCGATAAAGTTCTCAACATCGGAGGAAACTTCAATTTTCGCCGTATCTGAGAATGGAGAATTAATTTTAATGCAAACTTTAGACCGAGAGCAAAACGATTCACATTATTTAGTAATTGTGGCGGAAACAGCAACATTACCAGTATTATTCGCATATGCTGATGTATTCATTCATGTCACCGATGAGAACGACAATTATCCGAAATTCGACAATACAATTTATAGTGCTGATATCGCAGAAAATACAGATAAAGTCGTATCTATAATTAAAATTACTGCCACTGATGCTGATACTGGTTCAAACGGAGATGTGCGATATTACTTTGATGATGAATCAAATAGTGTGAGAAATATATTCGACATCGACATATATACCGGATGGATCACCCTCTTGTCTTCCTTGGATAGAGAAGTACAATCTGAGTACAATTTGAAAGTAATTGCCACAGATAATGGACATCCAAAACACGATTCTAAAGTACCAGTATCGATCAAAATTATTGACTACAACGACAATGCTCCACAATTTAAGCTGCCAATCGAACCAATACATATTTTCGAAAATGCTCTACCAGGAACTGTATTATTCAACTTTTTACTAATCGATCCGGATGTTGAAAAGCAAACAATAGACTATTACATTATTTCTGGAGATAGCCAATCTCAATTTCAAATTGGAAAGACAGGCGAATTATTTATATCAAAACCACTGGACAGAGAGCAAATATCATTTTATAACTTAGGCATCTTAGCGACTGATGGAAAATTCACTGCCGAAGCTAATGTTAAAGTACATATTAAAGATATTAACGATAATATGCCATTCTGCTTAAAGCCCCGCTATCATATTGCTATGAACGAAAGCACTGCAATCGGAACAACAATTGTGGAAGTAAAAGCAATGGATTTCGACTCAAGTAATGATTTCAAATTACGCTATTATTTGTCTGGAAAGGGATCTGACGACTTTGTCATTGGTAAAGAGACTGGCATCTTGAAAGTAGCAAAACTAATTGATCGAGAGCAAACTCCAAAGTACAAGATATTAGCACATGTTCAGGATGGCAAGGAATCAATTCGAGAATGTGTTTCCGAAATAATAATAACAATTAATGATATAAATGACAATACACCCATTTTCTCCGTGCCCAAATATAGAGTAAGCATTCTCGAAGATGCCCAATTGCAAACTCTGGTTACAAAAGTACACGCCACGGACAAAGATTTTGGAATAAATAGAAAAATCAAATATTCATTGCTGGGAACAAATAGTGATTATTTTGTAATATCAAAATCTACCGGAATTATTAAATTAGAAAAGAACCTCGATCGAGAGACAATTTCATTGTATAATTTGACAGTCAAGGCTGAAGATTTTGGGAAACCAATGCTATCATCTATTGCGAATATTGTTATTAACATTTTGGATATAAACGACAATCCTCCAGAATTTAGCCTACGAAAATACGCAAGTAATGTATTTGAAAATGCCACAGAGGGCTTTGAAGTCTGCAAGGTCTATGCAACATCAAAGGATATTGGAGTTAATGCGGAAATCTTATACTATATTGTTAGTGGCAATGAACAACGTAAATTTAGTATGAATTCAAAAACAGGTGTGTTATGGGTCAATGGATCACTGGACTATGAAAAAACCAAATTCTATTTCCTCACCGTTCAAGCTATCGACGGTGGAAGCCCGCCACTTAGTAACATTGCCTATGTAAATATATCTATAAATGATGTGAACGATAACACTCCAGCATTTACACAAAACATATATCGAGTTAACGTAAGAGAGGATATCTCAGTCGATTTACCAATTATTGATGTTAAGGCCACAGATGAGGATTCGAATATTAATGGAATTATAAAATATAAGATTGTTAAAGGTGATATCTTACATCAATTCCATGTAAATAAAAACAACGGAACAATAAGCCTGGCGAGGCCCCTAGATCGAGAGACTATTGCGGAATACACATTGGAAATTGAAGCTTGTGATTTTGGAACTCCAGAGCGGTGCAATAGTGTACAAGTCATCATATTTATTTTGGATGCCAACGACAACCCTCCAATCTTCTCGCAGACGAACTATAGTATAGTTTTACAAGAAAATCGGCCACTTGGATATGTGTTTATTACCTTTGAGGTAACTGACGCCGATGAATCCCCCAATTCCACACCATTCACGTATGACATTCGCTCTGGAAACGAAGGAAACCTATTTCGCCTAGAGCAAGACGGTTCTCTCAGTACTGCATCGAGATTCAATCATAAACTACAAGATCAGTACCCGATTCAAATACGTGTGTTTGATAATGGAACTCCACCACTTTACTCCGATACTTGGGTGACAATAAAAATTATTGAAGAAAGTCAATATCCTCCCACTATAACACCTTTAGAAGTTACCGTAAATTCTTTTGAAGACGAATTTTCTGCTGCGTTTCTGGGAAAAGTATTTGCATCTGACCAAGATCAATATGATGAACTTATGTTCTCTTTGACGCCTAGCAATGACGAAACATATCAAACATCAAAATTATTTAAAATTACTGAAAAGTCTGGCGAAATATATTCGATATCCAACCTTGACATTGGTGTCTACAAACTGAATGTCTCAGTCAGTGATGGCAAATACACCGTTTTTACGACTGTGAAAATCAATGTCGAACTGATAACAATGGACATGGTCAAAGAGGCGGCCGTAATCAGATTTAGTAAAATAGCCGCTTCTGAGTTTTTATTGAGTCACAGAAAGGGCTTTATTCGATCGATTAGAAATGTGATGAGATGTCGCCAAAAAGACGTGATATTGATTTCTTTGCAAGAGAAAATGAAGAAACGACTGTCAAAGCGAGACGCGTATTCAACTGATTTAAGTTTAAATGTTGCATTTGCCGTACGCAAACAACAAATAATCCCAACATCAGATGCATTCTTTAGCAGTGATGAAATACGTTTATCTGTGATCAGCAAGGAAATTGATATTGAAAACGACACAAATCTGATCATCGAGGAAGTCGTTCCAAGTTTTTGCCAAAATAAAGAAAACATATGTGTTCATGGAATTTGCAAGCAATTAATTAGTCTGGAGAAAAATAATATAACTACTATTTACACTGATGTGATAAGTTTTGCTTCGCCCACGTATAGTTTAGTTAAGAAATGTGTTTGCAAATCTGGATTTGATGGGAAGAACTGCAATGAATCGGTGAACGCATGCTCTTCGGATCCGTGTCCACCACAAAGGAATTGTTTACCTTCAGAATCGGCAGCTCGTTATCAATGTGTATGCCCAAAGGGATATTCGGGCACATTCTGCGAAATTAAATCATTGAAATGTGACAATGGCACCTGTGATACTAATTTATCAACAGCAGTTTCATTTGGCGGCAAAAGTTATGCACACTACAAAATAAACAAGGCAAAGGCCAGAAATACTTTGGAAAATCAGTTCGCCTACTCTTTACAAATACGAACAGTTCAACAGAGCGGCACTCTCTTGTATGCGAGCGGCAAAGTTGACTATAATGTTTTGGAAATCGTAAACGGAGCTGTGAAGTACAAATTCGATTTGGGATCCGGCGAAGGCGTTGTGAGTGTCTCTAGCATTTACATCTCTGATGGAGCATGGCATACAATAACCTTGGAACGCACATTGAATAGTGCCAAACTAACAGTAGATAATAAACATGTTTCACAAGGCAGCGCACCTGGAGTCAATGGCATTTTAAATATTCAGTCAAACGATATCTTTGTTGGAGCTGAGGTTCGACCGCATCCATCAATTATCGGCTACGAAGATATTCAACGAGGATTCATTGGCTGTATGGCGAACATTAAAATTGCTATGGAACCACTGCCATTATATATTTCCGGAGGAAGCACAATTGCCGCTCTCAAAAGATTTACAAATGTTGAGTTCAAATGTGACCCAGCCAATGTTTTGGTCAGCTTGGGAGTCTGTGGTACTCAACCTTGTATGAATAGTGGCGTTTGTACGGATCTTGGAAATGACATCTTTAAATGTAACTGCCATGCACGTTTCACTGGGGAATTATGTGAAATTGATTTAGATCCATGTTCATCAGCGCCGTGTTTGTTTGGTGGCCGTTGTGATAATCATGAACCAAACAACTATACATGTATTTGTCCAATACATTTGTCTGGCAGAAGATGTGAATATGGTAAATTCTGCACTCCAAATCCTTGCAAGAACGGAGGAATATGTGAAGAAGGCGATGGGGTATCGCATTGCATGTGCCGAGGATTTACGGGTCCCAATTGTGAGATAGACGTAAATGAATGCGATAATCAACCCTGCGGAAATGGTGCAACTTGCATCAATGAAGCCGGTAGCTTCAGGTGCATATGCCCATCTTTCCTAACCGGAGCGAGCTGTGGAGATCCTCTGTATTCAAACTCTATTTCTACGAAACTGAAGAACTTCTCAATTGAGCATATCAGTGGTATAATATCAGGAATAACAATTGTGCTGATTATGATTATAATTTTACTTTGCTGCTTTGTCTTCAAACGAAATCCATCTCCGAACTCTCGAAATCGAATTGAAAAGAACAAAAATAAACACTCTCTCAAACAAGCAACTCTCAACTCACTTCTCGATAAGGATAATCTTTGCAAATCGAATGCTAAAATAAGCAATTTGGAAATAAGCCAACGACCAATAAGCTATTCACCTCCAACTAACGATAGCCTATTTATTAGTAATACAAGCTTTGTAAATAATTTGGATATTCTACGAAGTTACGGTTCAGCTGGTGATGAGTTGGAAAATATCCCATTAGAATATCAAAAAGTAAATCTCACTAACCAGCATGTGAACATCAACACAAGTAACTTTGTCGATGGAGACAACGCACATAAACAAGAGTGGTGTGAACAAATGCATTTAAAAACATTCAGCGAGAATAAGTTAAATAATGGTAAGTTCTATTTGTTCTCCAAATTCTAAAATGTTACTTTAAATATTTACTTTAATTATTTTTATCGTTACACAGAAAGAAGAATTGATTACGCGTTACCACCAAATCGATTTTCAAGTGGGAAACTTATTCAAGTTCCAATGCCAAATGTGTGTCATTCGACATCGAATGCAAACTTTGTTGATTCTGCCCTAAGTAATGGGCAATATCACTGGGACTGTTCGGATTGGGTTCGTAAAAGCCATAATCCCTTGCCAGATATAACAGAAGTTCCTGGTGCAGAGGTTGCAGACTCTTCGAGCTTCCATAGTAATGACAGTAACGAGTCGCAATCGAAGCGAAAATATTTAGTTCACGGTAAGCTTGCTGAATTCCTTGTCGAATTTCTATTTTTGTTATAAACTAATTAAATTTTTATTATGTAGTTGAAGATGTCGATCCCACAAGAGATATGGCTGCTTTAAATGAAGATATGGTATTCGAATATGTGGAATCTGACGTTGAAAGCTGTGTTCATCCTTTTATGTTGCCGAGTTTAAATAGTGAACCCCGTTCAAGACTTAGTTCTTTTAATAAAAGCGAGAATGAAGACTATAAACTTAATACAGGTATGATCTTATTAATTATATTATTAACCTAAAATTCATGAAACTACCTATTTCCATGCATTCAGTGCCTTTCCAAACAAAATCAAATCGATTGCGTAAGTTTTTTAGCTGAATATATTTGAATCAACAGTTTATTTAAACAATTTATAAACAAGTTTATAGATTCAAATGTTAGTTTGTGTTTTGCAGTATGCATTAATATATAAATATTTCCGTTTATATATTACTTATTAATATTTTGTAATATAAAAATTCAGTCGCAATGGACAAATAATATAGAGTATAAACAAAAGGATACTGCTTCCTATACAAAATTAACTATAATTTTGTTTTGTAATTCACAGGCAAAGTATATTTACGACATCCTGACTCATATTTACCGACGATACATACTCCAAGTGACACGGAGGCAGAAAGCTCTAATAACGAAGCACCAATGTTGAAAAAAGAGTTATCAAATAGAAGAACTATTAGCGGTAAGTGTAAAAGAAATGGATGCATCCTAAAAATTAAATACTAATTTGAATATTTTACTATAGGACACTCCGAGGAAGTATATCTGTTTCCCATTGCGACTGGTGACACAGGATCAGATAGCAATATCTCTGTTCGGCTTTGTGAAATTGAAGATTCTGAATTAGAAGAATTCTTGCCGGAGGGAGGGAAATATAGTAGTGAATGACATATTAATTACATGAAATCATAGATTTTAACTTTGGCCATAACTCTGTTTCTTTTTCTACTGATTTTATATAAAATAAAGCTATATAAGTGTAATTATATTTTTAATAAAATTCAAAATGTTTTTCTATAAACAAGAGTTAATGAAAGAAAGGTATTTTTGGGCAATACAAAAATAGAAACACTGTTTTCATTTATTGAAAAGAATTTACACTATAAACAATTGGATTTATTTACACGAAAAAAGTACAATTTTACATCTTAGAAATATTACAAACAATATTATTACAGTTAAACTCAACGTTATCATGAATAAAACTGAAATATTAATGTTAAAGTCATTTTGGTTTGCCGATTGTTTATAATCATATAAAGCTAATTTAGCAATTTCGGTATTTAAATTATCAATTACATAGTTGTTTAAAGTCTCTTCCGTATCAAACTCCACTTCAGGTTCTATCCTTTTGCTGTCGTTAAATGTTGTTTTACCTATCCATTCTATTTTTTCGCAGTGTAGTATTGGATTTTTTCTATTGTTAATTACTTTGGAGAACAACTTTAAATTGCTACTTGCTAGCCTAATAGGTAATTCTTTGTTTAGATTCTTAAATTCAGAAATTCTATTTAAATTATTTAATAACACAGATTTGTGGGAATTCATTGCAAAATCTAAAATGGTTGTTAAAAGCCAGAAACAAGCTTTTTCCATATAAGACGAGTCTAAGCAATTCGAGTCCCCATAAACAGCTATGCGACCTTCAGAATGTTTTTCGCTCTTGTCATGCAGTAAAATTCGATTCTTTAAGACCGCTCGATCAACCGAATTGTCAAATAACTCCACATCATCAGCTGCATTCGGAGAGTCCGGAAAGAGATTGGATAATTTTATCGTCTGCCGAGACTCAAGGGTTGTTTGAAATAACCCCATTATAGGTACAAATTGTTTTGACTCCGTATTCGATGTTTTCCCATTTGCCATAACCTTTAAAATAAAGAAATGAATGAGAATAATTAAAAATAATGAATAGTTTTTATGTTTATTTACCGATGCTCCTTGATCGTTTAAATTAGTTCCAATTACAACATCATCCGGATTGTTTGGAAATGTTGTAAGCGTAGTGCCACTAGCGTAATACATTGCATGATCGCCAAGTTTAAAGTAACCCTCGCCAACAAAATCGCCAAATGATATTCCAAATTGACCCAAAAGATCGTTTAAGGCAGGAATATTAGTTCCTCCAGTATCTGGAATCCACCATTGTCTGCTGTTTTCATCAAAGAACTTTATATTCCGCATTACCGTTGTGTTATACCAATCCGCAAACACTATGACACTCAGACCATCTTTATAAACATATTGGCCAAGTTTGGTAATTTCTTCATTAAAAAATTCTTCCTCCGGATCGATAATAAGTAGGACTCCATAATCAAGAGGGTTAAAACATGTGTAAGGTTCTCTCAAAACATCGATATAATATCCAGCGTTTCTTAAATGTATATAAGCATCTCGAAAATTTGTGTGAATATGGTCAGCTCTCCAATCCAAAAGATCTGCTTTAATTTTTAAATTGTCTCGTGGAATATATCCTGGTGGATATCTTAAACTATGATATTGATCCCATAAAATCCGTTTATGTCGAGGCGGTGTTGGCATAATTTTAATAGTAAGTGGCAGGCGTACTTCGCTCTCATGAGTTTGATTTGATCCAAAAGGATAACTTTCTATTAATACAATTAGGTAGCCTTTGGCGGTACCAGCATAATTCTCTCCGTCTTTGTTTACAGCTAAAATTATAGTATAAATTAAAAGGTTTTAATGTTTAAATTATTAGGGGAATTAAATTGCTAGCAAATTTATAAATTTAAAAGTGAGTTACACTTACCTATATAAACTGCCATCCACCCAGTCCAAGGCCACATTAACGTTGAATATGATGTTGAAATGTTGAGATATTGGCCATAGTTTTCTGGATCTGGAATCCATTTTGGTTGACCAAGAACCTTTCCTGTTACTGATATGCCATTAAGAATTGTAACATTTACAATTGAGGCGACACTTCCATAGAATAAGGGTTGACTGCTATACGGCCACATGTAATTTGTGGTAAAATCAAGCGACGATGGTATAAGACTAATCTTGGGTTTGTAGGACAATAATAGTTGCATACTCCTCAGCAAATTAAGTTTTCCTTGTCCTTGCTCGAATATGTTGTAATTTGGAAGTTTCTCTGCGCCTTCGACCAAAACTTGTTTCAACGATGATGGATTTACTAAATTAACTTTATGTGAAGCTCCACTTCTTAACAAAGCTGCTACTCCAGCAACGACAGGTGATGAAACTGATGTTCCTGATAGACGTCTGCAACCTGCATGAACGTCACTTCCTTCCACCTGGCTACCATAAGTAACAATGTCCAATCCAGCTCTGCCATAGCCTAAAGGAAGTTCCCATGTTGTCATACCTCTTGAGCTGAATCTCGCAATTTTGTCCTCAAAATTGATGCTACCTACACCGATTACATCACTCTGGTCACCAGGATTGTTCAGAGTACCATATATAGGGCCGTCGTTGCCTGCGGCTGATATCATAATTATATTATTGGCTGATAATTCCAAGACCTTTTCAACGAATGGCAAGTCCATAAAATCGGGGCCGCCAATACTTAAATTGATTATGTTGACTTTTTTGTAGATAGCATAATTGAAGGCATCTAGGAACCAAGACGTATATGAGACCTGAGAGTTTGTGAAAACCTTATAGATATGCAATTCGGCGTCAGGAGCCAATCCCAGGCATTCTTTTGACGAAGCTATCACGCCTGCGACGAAAGTTCCGTGACTGACTCCATCATCCAATGACTTTTCGTTTGTCCAATTCGATCGCTCTTTAACATTTCGAAAATGAGGATGATTTTGTGTCAATCCAGTATCGAATATCGCCACTTTAACACCTTTTCCCGTAATGCCAAGTTTCCAAAGCACATCTGCATGAAGTGAGCCGGAGACATGATGCGAGTTCACAAGCTTTAAATGTTTTTTTCGCGTCACACCAAGAAGTTGTCGAGTATTACAGGTAAATGTGACGTTGGTGGTAGATGCCAGAAGCCGTTGAACACTACGTTGAGGGACTACTAATTTAACAGCAGGATGTTGTTTTATTGCTTCGAGAATGACTTCAATTGATGTCTGATTAGCGCTTGCTATGTACAAAATATCAAAATCACTTGGATATTGGCTAGCTATATTGCTCCGAGGTAAAATCGACCACTTCACCTAAAACGTAGAATGCAAAGTATATATTTTTGAAGACAATTATGCAAATGAACACTAATTTATACGCACATTTTGTTTATTAAGCCTTTTTTCGACGAAAGATTCTCGTATTTTTGTGTAATACTTCGAATGAAACTTTACTATGAACTCGTTGGGAACGGTGTTTACCACAAAGTCAAGACCCTCTGATGTCAATGGTTTTGTGGGTTCGACAGCACACTCAGTTAAGCAAAGGGCAAAAATTGTAGCAAGCCAAAAATGTAATTCTAATGCACTCATTTAACGAAATAGTATATATATTCTAAAAGTAAACAAAACATTTATGCGGCGAACAGCAGGCGTACGGGAGCAAACAATAATAATACTTGCACCGATGGAATGAAACATGCGATTATTGTTATCGACAATCGGTGGGTTTTTGACATTAAAATATCGATTTCAAATGTGAAAAGGATGTTCATGCAAACATCAAAAGTAATAATAGTGAGTATTAGAAAGAGAGAGAGAGAGAGAGAGAGAGAGAGGGACTATTAAAGCTGTAAGCTGTTTAAAATTCCAAGAACTTTGAAGTTTAACCAAATGGCGACTATCGGGGTTTTTCTATTTTGGTATATCCCGTAGGGGGCTAAAATGTATATTTTGGAAGTTGTGTTGACGGTCACATTGCAACACAAAAAAAAACCTTTTAGGAAAGCTAATATTTTAAAAATAATATTAATCCATCATGAACTAATTAATTCTTATATAAATAAAGTTTAAGTTTAATTTATAATATTAATTTTAAAAACAGTAAAAACATCTTTGTTTTAAGAACATTGTTGCAACGATATTGTTTCCGAATTTTAAAAGTGGTACACTTATTTTCATTATATTATATTATTTTTATTCTTAATTAAGAAATCAACCTTACTATGGGTGTGAGCAATAATCGCTTGAATTCGTTTTGAATTTTGAAAAAAAAAAATAATTTTTAAAATTAAATAAATAGTTTTTTTTGTGTGTTAAGTAAAAATTTAGGCATATAATTTTAAAAAGTTATCACTCAATACATAAATGAGATCTTCAGAAACACGGGTAGAAATAATAATATACATTAATATACATAGATTAAAGAGTATTAAAATTCCAGTGGTCGAACTAATATGTATTGGAATACTTTCGTTTATAAAAAAGATTTAATTTACAGGGTATGCTCTCGGTATTGTAAAACAGCACAATCTTAGTTTTTTTTTATATCTCGATGCTACCCACAATACAAATACTTCGGGAAAAGCTTTCAAAAAGCTCCAGAGGTAAAAGTGTTTTAAAGTTGGACATGCGCAATGTGAGTGAAAATGTTAAGGATAAATACAATTATACTTGTCACCCAGAATCATTGGTGTATTTTATAACTGATAAAGATAGCTGTTTACATTTACTTCCAGACAAATTAATTTGTTTAATAAAATACATACATGTTTATGTGAGATCGGTATACGGTCCGTTTGTTAATGGAATAAAAGATACAAGCTATAAAAGAAACTGAAGATGGTAAGTCGTGCAATTCGCTATTTCTGCTTCTGTTCTGAATGGTTTCAGCATATATGAACATGTATGTGCATATATCTATGCAAATATGTGTCTATAAAAGTGTGCAAAGTTCACATGCACATTTTTATTACACAAAATCATACATTTAACTATTTTCACATACTCGTACGTATACGTAATTTCATTTACTATTCATTAGTTCAATTTTCTCTGGATACTCGTATATGCGAAAGTATATGCTGTATACATACATATAGCACACATACACACACTACGTAATAATGCTTGAGTGTGTTTGTAAGTTTCAATCGTATTTGATAATTTTACTTATTTAAATTTAATATATTTATGTTGGTTTAACCACTACATATGTATTCCGACTTTTGAAATAAATATTTATTGGAAAAATTATGCAGGGTGTACAACTATGCATATATATATTCATACCTAAATCTCTTCATACGATATATAAATGTTTCGTAAATACATAATGATTTCATGTGTATCCGAGTAATTGTATTAACATACATTAACTCTATTTGATATTTAGTCATAAATATGTGTTTAGGCAGTTGAATTGAGTTAGTGAATTTCAAAATTGAGAATAAAATATGTTTAATTTGCTACACTAATTGTGCATAGATTAAATAAATACGTACATTCATAAGTACGCTGCAATGTATATTGGAGAATGGCTTAAGAGAACTTTCCTTGACAATTATTGGCAAACGCAACCAACATCTTAATCTTTTTGTTTACGAAATATTAAATATTGAATACTATTATGACTAATTAGTGTAATGGAAAAGTAAAATCTGGTAGTATATGGAATATAAAAAGAATATCATTAATTAAGCAAATACTCATATTCATTTCAATCGTAAGTAAACTTCTAATCTATAATTTAACAATAATAATTAAATAACTCGAATCCATGTTGTAAAATTCAGCTTAGTAAAATTAATTTTGATGCAGTCAGGTATGGCAGAGTAAAATTATGTGATAATATTAGAATTTATATTCAAAAAAATTTAGAATAAATTAATAATTTTGTAATTAATATTATACAGACTTATAACTTACTCGCTTTTAAATATAAATGATATTGTGGGGAATTCTTATTTTAATAAAGAAGACGAAAGAGCCGAGGTAGACATTGAGGCATATTTAGTATCGTATCATTTTTAAAGGCTATCACTCATCGCAGAAATATGACCTTCATAAATCCGGTCGGAAATATTGAGGGAGTGCTCTGCACCAAATTTATGCCGGTGAAACTAAACCATTAACGAATGCTCTTGACCCCTGAGTATAAACAATAAGAATATCTAACTAAAACAAAATTCAATTGTGTATTTTTTGTTGCAGATAACATACTTACCAAATCAATATCCGATGTGGCAGTGGAGTATTTATTTGTTGTCTATTATTATTTTGCTTAGCGGTGAGTACCCACAACATACACAAGAGAATATAATACCTGCATCGAACAATAGTATCCTTCAATAATATGAAAGAATGCGATTTGCTATATAGCACCCCTTCGAATCATCATAATTGGAACCCTCAAAAGAAATATTATTTAATTATTTGCTCTCACCTTTTCTTTTCTTACTGTCAAATAAAATAATAAAAATCATGTTAAATTTTTTTTATTTCGTTATTATTAGCCCCTGTCTCAGATGGATCATTCATAGCGTCTGATAATGATGCGCCCACTACTGCACCGAAATTCTTATCAAGGGGCCACCTTTACAAAGTAATAGTCGGAGAGACTATAGAATTGCCATGCAAGGTGCAAAATTTGGGATCATTTGTCCTGTTGTGGAGAAAGGGCTCTTCAGTTCTTACTGCCGGTCATTTAAAAATATCTCGTGACCAAAGGTTCAAAATCGTTGGAGACTACAATCTTCAGATTAATGGGGTTAAGACTCAAGATGCCGGCGATTATATATGCCAACTTGGGGACCAAGAAAATCGAGATCAAGTCCACACTGTTGAGATATTAGGTATTACAAAATTGAGTTAATCTCTATTCATTTTTAATAATTTAATTTTTCAATGTTTATAGTGCCACCAACATTAAGAGCACTTCCGCACAATGGGCAAGTGACTGCCCGTAAAGGAAGCACAGTTACTTTAGAGTGTAAGGCGTCGGGTAATCCAGTTCCCACAATATACTGGTTCAAAAAAGATGTTTACTCCGGACCGACACACTTATCTGATAGCTCAACATTGATATTAGAAAATGTGGACAGACACCATGCAGGAACTTATCAGTGCTCAGCTGACAATGGCGTTAAAGAACGCGTTTCAATGGACATTCAGCTGACAATTTTGTGTAAGTATTGGTATTTTTAGTACTTTTAAGTTCATTTTTGCTTATCATGAGATAAATATAAATTACATTTTGTATTGCAGCTCCTCCCGAAATAACTGTTGAGAAGGCTTGGGTTCATGCCTCTGAAGGATATGATATTGAACTCGTTTGTGTTGTTCATGGTGATGTTAATTCTGAGGTACGTTAATCTTAACCCAATTGTAGATAAATTATCCTACTAATATAATCTTCATTTACGTTATTTTCATAGATGTTATGGTATCAAAACTCATTCCTATTGGATCCAACGGATCGACGTTCAATGTACCCTCACGACGATAGATACAGCCTTATTATTAGAAATTTCCAGCCAACCGATTTTGGAAATTATAGTTGCGTGGCTGATAATGCACTGGGAAGAACAAAGAAATACATTGAGGTTTCCGGACGACCAGGGCCAGCAGATTTTATATCACCAGCCCTGAGCGGATTTCTAGATCACTACAATTTAACTTGGACAATAGAGTCCATACCGCCCTTAGACGAAATTAAGCTTTTATATCGAAGACTTCTGGTAAAATTTATATTAATATTGTATTAATTATATTAGAATAATATCGAGTCCATTATTATTGTATTTTAGATGAACGAAACGTACCAACATCCCGGAAAATGGCACGAGTATCATATTAAGCCCATCCCAATTCGGACTGATGGGACACATTATTTGATGTCATATGTAGTAAGGAACTTAGAGCACAATGCAGTATATGAAGCAATCGTTCAAGCTAAGAATAAATATGGATGGAACGAGGTTAGTATTGGAACAATTATTGAAAGTTTCTATATATTTACAATTACTTATAACATTTTTAACAATTTTAGATTAGCGACATTCACCAGTTTTATACCCGAAATCACGATCTTCTTTTGGACATTGATAGGGAATATAAAGTGGGAATGTCAGGCAGTAATCGAATATCAAAGACTTTAGCTGCAATAATTTTACCGTATTTGATGGTAACTAGATTTTTGTTGATATTCAATATTTAAATGTATTTATTTTTGGCAAATATAAGTTTAAAGGTGCCTTACTACGTATTTAGAATGTGTAAATATTTAAAAAAAAAAAAAAATAATAATATGAGTAGTTATTACAAATTTTGTTTATAAACCAATCTGTATAAATATATTAATTAATAGAGTAATACGATTTTAATTAAGTTTCTTTAACAAATTATTGAAAGGTCACAATTAAATATAGGTATAAAATATATTATGTAAGCATCATTTTGAGTTTTAAACTTTTTAACTACTTTACGAAATCATCGTCGCATTTCATGGTATAGGAAAAAATTAAACAGTCATTTCAATAACTAGAACAACATTATTATTCTAAGGATATACCATTTGTATAACAAAATAATATAAATTCAAAAATGTATAAATTATTTTATACTTAGAATTACATTTAATTAAAATGGATAACATATTTTATAACCTTAGGCCAAAAACAATATATTAAACATATAGATACATATACACAAGCAATTAATATTGAAAAAAATACTAAACTTGTTTTAAGAAACAAGACAATACCCATTATCTAAGTGTTCTATCCAACATTCATCTGTAGGATTCCAAAAATATCGAGCATGCATAAATAAATCTTGGTAAAGAAATGCATTGTTTTTATAAGATAACTCTCATTCTGCTGGTGTATTGCCGCATAAAACCCAGCGTAACAGAATTGTTAAAACAGCGCTCACATAAGTGGGTTCTCCCATAAGAAATATGAAAGCCGTTGAAACGAAAAGATTACAATGGCATTCTATCGCCAGATTCTATGAAAATATAAGTCGAGGGTAGACGTTTCCATAAATCAGAAGTTTTGTAGATATTTTTAGATTATTATTAAATAAATAGTCACCTACTCACTTTAATATTTTGTTTTCAAAAGAACAGAGTTTTATGAACTTATTATTAACGAGATATATTTCTATTTCCTTATTATTTTATAATTTCTTAATGAATATTAAAGAAGTTATACAATTTAAAACGAATACCTCTCGCTTATGTCAAAAACACAAAAATTTACACATAGTATAAGTTGATGTTGTGCATAATAATGTAACCTTGTAATAAATAACTAAGTCCATCAGATTAAAGAATGGTAAATAGGAAATAATGAACACATAAGAAATTATAATCAAACGCATTTAATAATAATATCCTTATAGTGAGAAAATTAAAAGTAGTTCATAGCAATGAAAAACGTAAGATATTTGTGTCGAAGTCATATTAATATAATTGATCTAATGGATCTGCCTGCTATTCCATAATAAGTGCTAAGAAACCCACTGTAAATACGTATTAAGAAACATTTAAACATCGGTTATAACAAACTAAACTGTTTCAACTGAAACACTTAGAAAGCAAAACGATGTGGTATAGATCACGAATGATGCAGAACACCACGAATTAAAAATTAATAAAGTGTAGTTCATCTCAAGCAATTATCTTCACACATAACTACACATTTTAGGCAACAAAAAATATAATTTGCTGGAGTAAAGTAGCAAACAAATAAGTAATTATAAAGGAACTAATGGAACGAGTTGAAAATTCAGACTTACTTACAAACAAAATCAATAAGAAATGTAAAAAAAGATTGTTAAACCAAGAAAGAAAACCATTAAAACTGCAGCTTATGTTGCACAGCTTGCCATCCAACCGCTCGATATCCATCAAAATTGCTCTTGCATCCAATCATCGCAATCAATGCAAAAGTGACTTTGAAATTCTAGTAGGAAAAATTTTCCAAAGATCAGGATTAAGGAAAACTCAAAGAGACCCAATGAACTAACTAAATTTGGTAGTTGTAAGGACGTAAAACCTTATATATCCTTCGACCTGACTTTAATTGACACAATGTTATTATTTTTAAACGATTTAAGTTCAAGGTGTAAGACGTTGATTATTCATAATCAATTTTTTGAGTTTATAATATAGTTACAAATTCGACCGCTTATATGGAGAAATATCTGAACCTAAATAATTATATAATTAATTATCGTAATATCTAATGTAAATATTCAAATTAACACAACCAAACATGTATTATAATTTGATTGATTTCGGTGAAACTTTTAAGTTATATTTAGTTATCATTCAGAAATAATTTCTGAAAAAAATTAATCCATTTTCAAAACCATACTATTCCATATATTAAGTTTCTGCCACTTTTCTTCATTTAAAAATATCATACAATTTTATATGACTCATTGGATATGTTTCAAGCTCATAGCTCATATTTCCATTAGAATTTAGAAAAAAATCAGAATGCTACAATTACATGAAATAAATGATTGATAATGAATATGCGTATAGAAATTTTAGGAAATGTCTTAATTAATCATATACTTCAAAAACTAAGGCACTCAAAAAATATACTTATACTATTACAAAATAACCAACTCAAAAAATAAAATATAAATATACATATTACAAATATTAAAAAATTTTAGAATATGTCGATGTAAATGTTTAATAAATAAAAATCATATCATTTTAATAAGTAATGATGACTTTGATTGTTAATGCCAGCCTTTTATTTATTATCCTTTTAATCCAAAAATTATTAGCTATGAAGTTTCCCCTTACATTATTCCTGAATCCATCTGCAAAAAGAAAACTCTCATGAGGTGTTTTTGTCAATGTCCTATGGACTATTAAATAAATAAAATAAAAATAAATTTTGCCATAGTTATTATTGAACAGTATCCTAATATTTTTTATTAGAGATTAATTTTCAAAGTTTTAAGTTTTGTCATTGTTGTTTTTTCTTTGGGACGAATTAAATAAATAATTTGCAATTGGGAAAACAACAGTTTTACACAAAAATGGCTGATATTGCACGTAGAAATTGATCGTCAAACTCTTTTTCAGAAAATCTCTCAACGGATGATCTAAAATATAAAAGAAATTAATACCAGAATCATAAACGGGTTTTACAAATACGTACCTTGCTGCATTAACAATGTTTGCATTCAATTCTGGAGGATTGAGTATGATATTCAATATACTTCCAGCATATTCAATAGCATCTGTTGCAAGAAAACCATTTTGGCTGCCTTCAGAAGTCTCAACAATGTCAAGTAGTGGACCTCCAGACTTGTGAGCTATCATAATGAGACCTGCTGCCATACATTCTACAACTCCAATTCCGAAATGTTCATTCCACATAGTATGAATACCAATTTTGGATTGTTGAAATAGTTTCAAAAGTTCGTCATATGAAACATTTACTTTGAATTCAATAGAATTTTCAAGAGAAAGATGTTTTGCAAGGTCTTGCATATTCTTTAGCCTCTCATAATCATCATCATTACGACAGGATCCAACAATGACTAGTTTTATACGATTCCATAGATCTTCGTTTCTAGACAGAAGAGTTCGTAACTCGTATAATGCTTGCAATTGGAGAGGATGGTTTTTTTCTGGTCGAAACTGTGCCACTGATAATATAAGGATATCATTGTTTCTCCCTACATGTTCAAGTTTCTTAAGATGTGCAATGTCACAAGGTGGGTACACTCGATGAGTTCTTAAAGGAACATCGAATAAGTCAACAATATGATTTTCTGTCCATGATGAATTAACCATTATAGTTTCCGAGCACCTGCTTACCCACTTGTACATCTGAAAATTGAATATAATAATTGGCTAGGATAAAGTTCTTTTAAAGAGATTGAAATTCAACTTACCTTTGAAAACAGACGATAGTACGTAAGCTTAATCCAGGTGAGGAAAGGATTTCTCGCTACATAAGCCTTGTTATTATGTGCTAATTGACGAAATTGGACCTTTTTAAGCATGTCGGTGCTTATGACAGGATAATGGACGTAGCTCCCTATCCTAGAGCCAGCTAGAAAACGAAACACCGGATATGTAAATGCATATCCCATGGTATCGATAAAAATATCTGGAGGAAATTTGCAAACAGCTTCCAAGCCCATAACGATTGAGCCTAGGCTTTGTCCCAACAAAGTGAAATGGGGATATTTTCGTGCTTCAACCCAATGCCGTTGTTTTAAAAATACAAATGTTATTTGATCGATGTCAAATGAAATATTAAAAACATTCTTGGCTTTCTGTAAAATTGCACTCGGCGTTGAGTCAATGTCGCCGGTATAAATGACTATCTTAATGCCATCGTACTTTTTCTGAAATGAAATTAATAGAAAATATGTTGAAGAAATAATGATTGATAGCTTCTATTATAAGCCCATACCTGCAAAGCCCTCACCGCACACCATAGGACACGTTCACCTCCACCACCAGCATTACAGTACGGGTGGAAAATGCCAACATGTAATCTTTTTTCCGACGATGAGCTGTGTAGCTTCTGTTTATGGTGAGTAATCCATTGCCGAAGGCCAAAGAAAATTGCACAGACTATGCCTAGTAGCCATACCAACAGCCAGCATCTACAGCAACAAAACGATTATCTTAAAATCGGTCAATCAAAATCGTTTTTATCCTTACATGAAAACAATCAACATCTCGGTTTGTTGATAAGCAAGCAGTGTGACCGCTTTTTAACTTTTAAAATATACCATTCAGCTACAAGAAAGATACCAAACAATATCTAGCTGGCTGAAGTAGTGATGAGTAATTTTCAAGAATTCATTTGAAAAGCCGAAACGATATTTATTTAATTTTCTTAAATAAAATATGCAATTATCGATAGTCGAATATTCACAAATAAATTTCAAACATATGCCAATTTATTATTTTTATTGTGTTCTATCAGATATTTGTTTTTCGGTATTGTAATAAAAGAATTTTTGATGGAATAAATAATAAATATTAATTGAATGCACTTACGCTGATTCGACACGATGTTTGTTGGGAGGGCCCTTTTTAATATTTTGGTATTTTTACCATCACTAAGATTTATAAACATTTGGACAATAACAGCCCAGATATGGATTACGTTCGTTCTATTTTGGATTGTTTAGCTTCGCTATGCAGTTGCTGGCAATGCACAGATGACTTGGGGACTCAAGTAAGTAATTCTGTACTTTGCATTGAATGTTAATTGATTATATTTGTAACAGGGAATAGAACCAAGCGAAAGAACACATCTTCTGGCAGACTCAGTTAATCAAAGTCCAGCACTACGGAGGAGTAATTCAGCTGACTTAAGTAATGATTATTCCCAATCGTTGCCAAAGAAGGACGATCAAAATGCATTGTCTAGATTGGTGCAAAATACCGCCATGTACGTATTATTCTCTTTGATTTACAGTAGTAGTACAATACTAATATAATGTACCTTAGAAATATGATCAATGTGGGTGCTATGGACTCCCACACCTTAGAGCATCAAGAGTATACGGATAGAATAAAATTGTACTCCCAACGTCTGCAGCAACAGTGGAATAATGTGCAACATCCCAGCGTGGTAATGAAAGGTATGTGCGTCTTATTATCAGCTGTATTGCATACAAACAAACTACATATGTACATACAACATACATACATATGTGCATACATAAGCAGCAACTATTGCAGTCACACACGCCCTCCGTTAAAAGTCATAAATATAAATCTATATGCATACATATGAATGTATGTATTTTTAGGCTGTCAGAAGAATAATATTCAGCTGATAGGACCACTGCATATGATTCATATTTTCTTTGCCATTGTAATCATATCATTAGCCTAAGTTTCTGAAATCTATTAAGGTCAAATGCTCCCAAATGTCGTACTTTCCTAATGCAATACATATGTATGATATATGACTATAATATAATGTATTTTAATTTTTAGGCCTCTTGAAAGATGTTCCCAATCATCAGTCGTGCGTATCAAAGCCCATTTACTCTGATGATACAGCCCAGGTTAGTAAAAATCAATTTACATATAATAATTGCCAATAATATACTTGTTAAATTTATTTTGTAATTTGTTGTCTATTCAATATACTTTTCAGATGAAAATGTTTATGGAAAAATCGCATGCTGGAGTTTCAGGGATACAGATTGATCACAGGGAAGCTGTTGTTGTTCCATTTCATATTCCGTAAAAAGCCATAGCAACATATAATGTTAAATATACAAATATAAATATAATTATTACACCATCAAATTTGATTGTGATAAAATCATTGCTATACACATTAAACTGTATTATACTACTTCAAACTACGACCGAAGCAATTGTCTGAAGAGAAGGTCTAACATTTAAAAATCAAAATAAACTGATTCGTATAATTTGTGTAAATTGTGAGCGGTTTGTTAAAATGAATAATAAAAAAACATTTCTAATTGTCAGGGTTACGTTCTATACAAATTTATATTATTAGAAATTGGAATATAAGTTGAATAGAGGATTGAAAGCGCCAGATTTAAAAGACATTAATTTTTCAGATCGAGAATGCTTTGAGAAATCACTGTTATGATGAATTGAACTAAAACAATTATATTAATTACCCAAAATTTCTGTTTTCTGCTTACTGATACACAAGAATATTTTTTTTTAATGCCTTTCGACGTAAATCATAAGTTATGGATATCTACTTCAAAAGAGATTGGCCAGCTTTTGAAAAAGCAAATGCGCCTTAAAACAATCGAACCTCCTGAAGAGAAGGCTCTATCATTTAAGATACTTTGCGAACTTTATGTGCTGTATGTGGAACTGGTAAACAAATTAACGTTTATTTATTTCAACACATTTCAAGTGCAAAAACGAGCTATCGTTCGGACTCTAGTTGAAAATGCAACACAACAGCTAATGTTACTTAAAGAGGAATTAAAGGAAATTGAATTAAGCGAATATGTGTACATGGACAAAGTTTTGATTTCAAGAAAACTGACTCCACGAGATTTGATGATTTGGAGGTCTCCACAATTTCTGTATCGTCGTCCCTTAGATATTCAAAATATCATATCAAAGAATAAGATATACATGAATGATGAAGAAAAAGAAGCAAGTGCTGCAGAAGATTGGGTTAAAGTTACAGAAGCTGTTGAGCTTATTCAAGCACATGAAAGAGCTCGTCGAGCACGAATATATAAGGCGAACATAAAATATGATAAAAAGAAATATTTGGAAGTGAAACAAAGAAAGAAAATTAATTATATGTTTACCTTTAAGCCAAATCAAGCCATGAGTATACCAGTAAAAAGAACCATCTTTAACGCGGACTTTATAAAGACTGAAGAATCTTGCGCCGATTTAAGGGATAGGGATGATAATATGAACGAGCTATATGATGGTATGTAGAATTCAATAAGTGTTTACAAAAAGATTTGATTTTTTCAAAAGTATTTGAGATTAGTTAACATATGATATGTACACCCTAAATGTCTTAGAACAAGAACTGGAAAGAATTAATACTTTGCGAAATAATGCAGCACGTATTATTCAATCTTGCTGGCGAGCATACAAAACTAGAAAAATATTGAAAATCAAAAAACAATTTAAAAAGGAATTACTAGGTATTAAAAAAATTCGAAAATTGAAAAGGCCAAATCAGTTTTCAAACTCGGTTCTTGAAATGTATAAAAATGAAAAATTAAAAAGCCAGCTTGACGAAGATTTCGCAAAATTAATCATGGATGAGCGAACAAGGTTGCTTCAAGTGCGAACTCCTTGGATGATGGAAGACATTTCCGATCACATTCGCGCCTGGTTCGATGAATTGTAAGCAAATCGTAATAAAATTAAGTTGGGATGATTATTAATATTCTTTTGATCAGCTATGGAAAAACTGGAAATTTTCATCCTTATCCAGATCCTGTTAAGAAAGGTACAGTTCTGGTTGTTATCGATGAGACTATGACGCCAATGGAGTTTCAAGAAAGTCTTAATAAAAAAAACCTATGAGCAAAGAGGAGAAGAAGAAACAGAAGGACAAGATAAAAGCTGAGAAAAAAAAGAAAAAGGATAAATTGAGACAGCAAAAAATGAAGGAAGCAAAAAGACGCAAAAAATTAAAAGATGCTGGAATCATCGATATTGGATATATAGTATCCTCAAGTAAACCAATAGGTATTTAACTAAAGGCGTTGTTTCTTTATGAATTCGAGTTTGTATAATTTCTGCTTTTTTGACAGTTAAAATTGAAGAGACAATGAAACAATTTTCGATCGATTGGAGAGATGTTGACGAATATCTAAATAGGAATCACGATCCTATTAAAGATTGGGTGACCGAAGAACAGTTGGATGTAATACATCAAGAGTTACGACAATTAGTTGATGAATACATGCGGTATAAATGATATTTAATTATATAAAGTTATTGAGTTATTGTTACATAACTTTCTAGGGTTGAATATGAATTGTTGAGAGAAGCTTGGGCAAAGGATAACAAAGTTCCCTATAAACCACTAAAAGTTAAGAAACCTAAGAAAAAGAAGAACAAGAAGAAGAAAAAACCATTTGATCCGACAGAAGATAGAACTTTGGATTCCCTATATAATGAACTTAAGGATGATGGTGTTATTGAGCAAGTGTCGCACAAGGACTTTGATGAATTCATTGCTGACTTCAATTTCTTGGCTGATGATACACGAGATGCGGAAGATAACTTAACGTATTTGATTTGAATTGATTATATTAACAATTATATATCCCTTATTTTCTTTTAGTACGGTTGGTCCAGCTAAGGGTGACATCAAAATGGTAATTCAAGAAAGTATGTTGGGAATGAGTGAGTTTGATATCGCGAAGCCAAAGTCAATTTTACTAATTGGGCCACTAAATAGTGGAAAAAAATTGCTATGCAATATAATTGCGTCTGAATTGGGCAAGTATTCTGATTCACCATATGTTAGAGATTAACTTCCTAATCATGATTTCTGCTACAGATGCTGTTTTTATAAATCTTAGTCCGGAAAAAACGACTCAATATGCAGATGATATGAACATGTTTTTACATAAAGTTATGAAAGTTGCAAAAGCATTTCAACCAGCCATTTTATACATCGAAGAAGCTCATCGGGTTTTCGCCAAGAAAACTCCACCTGAACAAGCTGCCATGAAGCCGACAATCCTTGCTTCATATATTGCCAAAAAAATATTGAAGCCAATTAAAAAAAGTGACAAGATTGTTCTTCTTGGCACAAGTAATACGCCCTGGGCTGCAAAGGGCACACTTAAAAAAAACTTTAAAAAGATCATACTTATACCGAAGTGTGATTATGGCACCAGTTTCATGCTTTGGCTCGATTTGATGACGGAAAATGCGCCCGATGACCTGGAAGCTTATCAATACTCTGCATTAGCCAGAGTTTTGCAGGCATATAATTCTGGGGACATTACTAATAATATAGCGCAGACTCTGAATGTGGAAAGAAAGATGCGACTTAGATTCGATGCTCTTGAACCGAAGGAATTTTTGGAATATTTCCTCTCTGAAAATAATCCACCAATGTTTCCGCCAGAGTTGAAGGTATGTGACAGTGCTTGCTTATAATATGTAATATAATAATTTCAACATTAACCAGATGATGGAGAAGTTTACAAAATGGTTTGGAAAATCCAATAAATTTGAGAAAATGAGAAGGAAGATTATGGCCATTAAAGCAGCCAAAAACAAGAAGAAAAAATAAAAGTAAAAATAATCCAAATATTTTAACTAATGTATTTCGGATGTAATGCTAAAATTAAATAGCAGTGGCTTGTTTTAAAAACATATTTTATTTGTTTGTATACTTTTAAAATATTTAAATAGTAGAATACTTAAAAAATAAAACCCGGATATTTGTGTTTAAAGTGTTGTAAAACCCTTGGTGACTTTTTGACGGAAATAAGTTGATTCACTTTCCTAATTTTAAGAAATCTTAATACATTTGAATGTGTCTGTACATATGTGTTTAATATGCACTTAAAAGTTACGGTTTTACAAATTTCCAATAATTTACACTAAATTAAATAAATTTACAATAATTTATTACTTATTAGAATATATATTGTACCTAATTTTGTATTATAAGATTTGTTAAATTACGAGTTGCTTTTTTGTTGCAATATAGTCTATCATTTCTTATCGTTGTCAATTTTACTTTTATCCAGAGATGAAGATACCATTCCGCCTCCATTCGAAGGGTATAATTTTTCCAAATAGTTCAATGATTCATTAAGAAACGTCTGAAATTGATTTTAATGAGTTTAAATTTGAAATTAATTTGATGGGTAAAGATTAATTTTACCTGAAAAGCATGCAACACGGCAATAATTGCAGGAGAACCGAATCCGTGCGTTAATAAGGAAAAGTGTGTTAAGTGCCGCTGCATTGAAGGCTCCAATAAATGCTGTGATCTTGTTCCAAAGTGTGTGGTTCGATCCTGGCTCAATATTTGCATCAATTCTTTTGTAATCTACGAGGCAAATAATAATGTTTAGTAAATGTAATTTTAATTATAATTATAATAATTAAATTGCTAATATCTTACTTGTTGCGAGTGAAGGATGAGCTCTTTTCGTCGATACGAGTCTTGGGGTTCGGTTTGATGGCGCACAATATACTCGGCTAATTGTCTGGCTGGAAACTCAGTTTCGCACACAAAGTGAAAGTCCTTGGCCAGGTGAGTGGCTTCTCCCTCGACTAAGGATGTTAACAATGTTACGTTTGCCGCTTTTCGACGACCAGCTGGTAGGTTTAGTCCAATCTTTTCAAGCTTTTCCCTCAATAGTCTGCCTCCATTTTTGCTCTTCGCCCTGTTTATAAATAGTTAATTAATTAGGCATACAAGTTTGTGGGAGCATGCGAAAACTTACCTTCTGAGAACGCCACCCAGCAAGGATGCATTTAAGCATTCGGGCGGCGACAATCTGCGCTGAACTTCCGCAATTGTAACCTTATATTTCGAAGTACTTGACAGAAGACTGAGTCGACCGGGAACAGCGCAAAATACTTCACTTGGCGACCCTGAGCCTATGTTCGAGGCGTCCTTCCCACTTTTCATGCCTGTGGAGAAAGAATGCATAACATGGCATAATATAAATATATTTCTATAGCCAAAAAACACACAGTGCATTCATTGTAAGCAAAACATATGAGTCTCAGTGGCAATGTTTTGAAATTGAAAAGTGTGAACTCGACGTGCAAGGATCATTTTACAGTAATCCTGCCAATTAGAGGAGCCAGCTACAATTTCATCGCACACCTAATAATAACTATTTATATGCTTCAGGGGTAGCTCGCCATTGTTGTTCTCACATGTTTGTGGTACCGCCTTAAATTCAATTCATATTTTTTCTTTTTACTATTCATTGAGGTTCTGTTGCATTCAAACAAATGCACGATGCTATTCATATGGTGTATAATATCAGCATATTAGGTAATAGTTGTAATAGCGCGAATTTACTCCGGGTTTACAGCTATCAAATATTTCTCTAATAGCAATACTATATATCATAGTTCCGTAGGGACTGTATAAATTCTTGATGTAACTCAACTACATTTAAAAGTCCACTTTTATGATGTATTGTAAATATCGAAATACCGAAATTGGGAAACTTAATTTTCATTTAATTTTAGCTTTTTAAGTGACTGTACTTACTTTTGATTAAAGGTAAATCTGACATGAAAGCTACATTGTCATCCAGGGCAGGAGCTTGGACGTCATCAACAGCATTCTGCAGCGCTTGATGTAAGGCCAAAGATTCGTGCTCATGTCCAAGTCTGGTGCCGTGTGCTGCTCCTGCTGTAATTGCACTGCCGTAATCACTTCTTCTCTCCGTGTAGGGAAAGCCATGAGATAGTTGAGTCTATTGCAAAAGAATTATAAAATTGCATTTAATTTGTATTCAAGTTAGGTTAGCAATGATAGGAACTCAATCCAAATATTCGGTCTGAATATTTACGAAATCAATTTTTGGAACTTAAAATTAAGTTATCGTTCTTTTGAATTGGAAAATTTAAGTGGCGAAAATTAGATTTGCCGACGGAAATTGAAATGTTTTTGATTGTTGTCAACGAGTGCCAATTGAGTAAATCAATTTTACGACTTGGGTTTAACATTTCCAGCAGTACAAAATAATTATTAGTTTAATTTGTTACTAGACGTATTAAGAGAAAATAAATTAAATATTCTTCTTGCATAAAGTCTCTCAGATATATATTGTTCTTGACTTGCTTAATAACTATTATCGTTACTCTAATTCGCATACCCAAAACAAATAATTTTGTTTAAGTAAACTAGTATTTTGGGTGAATTCGTTCAATGGAATTGCTTGTTTAATAAAGCTAGTCAACATTCTTCTTCAATTATGGGCTGACTATTTGCCTATTGCCATCAGAAAGCATACTTGGAAAGCCCTGGGGTTGAAGCAGCCAACAGTTGAGCCAATCCAGTGTTTAGGCAATACATGTACAATGTTCCACAGTATTTGTTCGGCTTCCTCGAGAGTCTGAGTATGAGTGTAGTATGCGCAAAAGCACTACGGGGGATACGCCTTTTGGAACGTCAACAACGCAACTGCCCTAGTCGTGGTTGCAAGGGCAAAGTTCGTCAAAAGCACGCAAGAGTGTGCAAGTATCCTTCTTAATAATATGCACACACATACATAGACATGTAGGTATATAAAACTCTTTTCCTTTTGGCTCTGGAGTTTCGTTGTTATTTGCAAGATGTTTCAGCGAAATCCCAAGAACATTTTCTAAATACTTTCGGGCATTTTTTTAGTGTTTCATAATGCACTTAAATGGAATTCATGAAGCCATAACGTAGCCGATTATTGTAAGAATGTGAAGTTTATGTGTGTGTGTGTCTATAAGTTTTGACAGCGAAGAATTTGACCAAATTCTTAATAAAGAATTCCGTGCTGGGATAAATCGACAGACGATGATAGCTTCAACAATTTAGCATGTTCCCCAATTATGAATTATGAATGAAGAAGTACTTACAACATGTCCTTGCAACTCAGCATCCCTGTGGGTTCTATGGATACCTAGTTGATCCTGCGTGGACCTGAGGCCCGCCAACTGATTGTAGTGGTGAAGTGGAGCATGATGCAGTGAAGACAGCGGCTGGCCATAGGGATCCGTGCCCAAGTACTCGAGCGGCCCATGGTTCTGTAAATAGCCGGATATCTAAACTATTTTGGAAATGATACGTCCAGCTGGTGTGGCGCCACAATTTGGAGCACTTACCTGTTGCTGTGGAGGGCTTTGAGCTGAATGGTGGAAAGGTGGCGGAAAGTATGGAGGTTGAAAATCAGACTGCAGTGATTGATGATGCATGGTAGCTGCCGACCCATGGGTGCCACTGTGCCCACTGTGTCCCGAGGTGGGGCCACCTCTGCCTGAATGTCCTCCCGAATGGGTTGTATAAGCCGGGCTGCTGCTCGAGAGACCCAAGCTACCATGGCCGCTAAGGCGTTCCTGTAATTCAATTGAACAATCGTTAAATGTTTTGTAGGAAATAAATAATATTTTGTTGTATTATGAAATATACTATATATTCTAATACATTTTTATATTGATCTTGCATTTCAATGTCTATTTCATTCTTCTGTGCGGTGAAGAGGGACTTGAAGTTGTCTACCTTTATATTATACGGTATTTATTTGTTTATATTATGTGTTTGAATGTTGTTCTTAATCAAATTCTAGTATTTATATTGATTATCATTATCATCTCAGTAAATTATATATTTATTGTTTGTTTTTCAAAGCCAAGTAACTCTTTCATAATCATACTAGTTTATAATCGTTGATGAAAAGTCGCATTATATGCAGAACAAATAAATAAGTCAATAAGTAATAAAGTATATTATGCTTTAGTTGTTTATTTATCCAAACTGATACTTCATATAAGTAAGCAAGTCTTCCTTATGATGAAAAACATTTTGTGCTTATATTATTAACCGTGATTTATCATATTCGGATACGATTTGGCGCAGAAATGTTAGGAAAAAAATTTCTATAGATGAGTGTGCATAAATTTAAGCAGCCGTGTGTCTTGCCGACGGGTTTGTAATACAAACTTTGAATCAAATTTCTTACAAGCACAAATCAGAATGTATTTACATATTTACTCGTAATATATCATGTGTGATTAGTTCATTAGGTCATTTTGATTGTATACACAACTGATCAAATGGTGTTGGACTTGTTTAGTCTTACCTGAATTTCAATAACAGCGGGCATATCCACGTAGGATAAAGTCATGTTATCATATTGTAAATGAAACTACTATATGTTTAATTTCGCGATGGTTCAGATAATGCATTATTCGAAAACAATATGCTATACTGGTTCAATAATACGCAACTAGTTCAGAAACTCTTACTTACAATACTAATTTAATCACATTGAATGTTTAGGAATAGTCCTTGGATAATAATATTTTTCAAATTTATACAGTTCTTAATAATTTGAGTTTTGGTTATGAGCACACAAACGGTGGGTTAATTCAGAATTCAGAACAATAATTACTAAATATCGGCACACATTGATTGACCCGACGGCGACGACAGCGGCAACGATAGCAACGATACACCGACGACAGCAGTCCGTGAAAGCCAAAAACGAAATGAAAACTGGTCGCGACCGCGTGCCGATAGGGCAGCCCCATCAGCAACGACAGCGGCAACAGCAACGGCAACAGCAACGGCAACAGCAACCTCAGCAGCAGCAGCAGCAGCAGAAGCAGCATCAGAGCAACTCTTAACGCCGGCGTCGTAACGCGGCTTCGTCGGATGTTTTTGCATTCGCCGAGCCAGTGCAGAGAAGAGTAACAAAATACTGTGCTTGTGTGCGTGTGTAATTGTATACACAACCATACTTGCAATTGTCGTGTCATTGTGGTAGTTTTTTTGTTGCAGAATTTTAGGAAACATAACGATAAATATATATAGTACAGAATCATATATAAATACAAACACACGAATGTGCTTATTGAGTTGTAAGATTTCATTATGATCGGCTCACTAGTTAGACGCTTGTTATACAGAACATATGCAACTGTACTTAAATGTAATAGTTCATATTGAGTTACCATAAATAATCATAGATTTAATTAATATATTTTACTGTTGAAATATAATTGAGTATTTTTCCATTTGTTCTTCAGTTCCAAGTATGCTGATTGATTTAAATGATGCCATGTTCCATGTCTTTTCCAAGTCTTCTGCAGTCATTTCGATTCAATCAATTTTGAAGCAAATCAAAAACGGAATTATTGGAAAACGAACAGCAAAATAGCAAACTGTTATTCTTAGTATGGCTTTCGCTTCAAATCATAACTGTAACTGTCAAGCAAATTAAAATATGTGCGTAAATGGCGGATTGATGACCTTGTACATTGACATACACACATGCAAAGCTTAGACACACACATACATACATACATATGGACAATAATGGACACAAATGTTGCAATGCTCGGCGAGGGCAAGAAAAGGGGATGATCGATCCACACATACAAATATATGTCTGCATGTGTTTGTATTTCTACCCGAACTTTAAACTATTAATGTGTTTGTGTATGTCGCTGTGTAGCGCATTGGCGGAGTGTTGACAACAACAGTGGTCGTGAATGGCTTCTGATATGGAAAGCCATTCTAACATCCTGTTTCGCACGTCCTTAGAAAATGCAGGATGCGAGGAGATTTAGATGATACTGTGAATAAACCTAAATACAAGTATGTTACAATGAATGCTAATGCATGGTTATTCATAACTGCTATTGTTGAATCTTTTAAATTCACCAAGAACCGTTGGCACCCACAATAATAATTTCGTTGATGGCAAATACCGAGCAGCTTATACTACGCTTATAACAAGTAGGAGTATAAGAATGGTATAAGTAAAAAGCTGGCTTTCGTATAAGTGTGAATTACAAAAATGCAGTTGAAGAAGAATCCATTTTGATATATTTGTTTTGATATTTTAAAACTTTATACAGTATAAAAATATACAATATATTTACTTTTAATAATTGAATATACTGAATGCAGCTATTTAAATTTCTATAAAGTAGTTTCATACTTATGTACTTAAGACACATTTACATATCAACGATTATATGTTAATGCCGATAATCATATATATTCGAGCATATGAACTCACTCGCACACATGTAAACGTATGCGGTCTTAGTTACTATAGCGCGAACGTGGCAATTGCGATCTGGACACGATTTTATTGTGGCTTTATAAATTAAAATAATTTTGATTGATTACTTTGGATTATCTTGTCATTTGCCAGCATCTAATAGAATATTTAACGATACAGATAAACCGGTTTGCTTTTGTTTTGTACGAATTTCGGCTTTTAGTTGGTTTTTTTTTCCTTTACTCAACAGATTTCATGCATACTCACTGAAAAATGTGCGTTAGACTTTTGATCAAAAGCCAAAGAGCTAGCCAAAGATTCGTACCTCGTCAGTTCGTTTCGTAATATTTTGGGCCAAGAAAAATGATTCGAAGCAGCAAAGCTTTTGTTGGCGTTGGGGCAACGATCAAGCAGAAGCAGAAGTCGAAGCCCATACCGCTCACTGAGGAGGCCTTCTTACAAATTACATAATTGCTCTTTCCATAGAATCTATGCTATGTATAATACTTGAACGGGTCTTCAACAAACAACGTCTGCCATTCGACCCACTGCCGCTTGATTAGACGAATGGTCTTTGAAGAATATGGAGATTAACAGGTGTAAGTACCGAAGACAAATATATTCGGTTATGTCGTAGTTTACGCTTAGTATGATTTCATTTTGGGGAGGCAGCTCATCCATTCTGTGCAGCTGTTTATTCTTGGACACTATCGTCATCTCTTCTTCGAGTACCTCTACCTAATAATAATACTACAAGCTCAGCCAGATTATTGTTGCTCGGCTTCGGCTTTTCAGTCTTTGTTTATAAAGTTGTTGTTGCTTCGCCTCTTGCATAATTATGTTTAAATAAAGCTTGAGTTTTCGTTGACTTCGTAAACTATTCAATTAATCGATTTTATTTATTATACTGAATTATTTAAAAAGTTACAATCTTAAAGTTTATTTAGGGCTTTAAGATTAGGGCTTTAAGATAGGTGCGCAGCAGAATAATAATAAATTCACATATTGTTCAATAGTTTTTTTTTTCTGGTCGAGTGTGAGTTTGCGAGATTCGACGTGCGTGGAGGATTTCTTTTCTTATTTGATTTTTTATTTTTACATATCGTTTTTTCTATTTTTTTTTTTGTATTTTTATTAAGTATTGTGTTTTCAATCACACGAGATTTTGAATTGAACGCTATTGTCAGTCGTGAATATGCTGAAATTTGAAATTTACACTGATGGTCAATACTCCCATACCGTAATTCAAGATATAAATAAATAAATTATAAAGGTTGGAATGGTTGACTGTCTGGTTTCTGAAGGCACAGGTAGACAAGACAGACAGATGGAAGCCGTTGAACAGGTCGAAATAGTTTCACCTCCACCTCAAGTGTGTGCAGAACGAAACATAAATACACACACACACACTCAGACTCGGGAGTCACACACTCACACATGTGTATATTCGCATACATGCGGACATGGTATTCTAATGAAATGCTATCCACTCGCCAATGATCAATTGTCATTAAAAGAGCTTTGACTCCAAATTCTGACTTTACCTATTACACAGGTAAAGAGCCAAACATATTGTTGTGGATTACCCTCTCTATTGCCTGTCCGAAATCTACACACACACACATCTATACATGACAGACACTGATACTATTATCAATGTAAGTATGTTCTTAATCAGAATGTTTAGTTGAGGCCGTTTGATATAAAAGTAAACGGCGCACTCTGCTTCATCAGCAAATCCGTCTAGGAAATTCCCGAGTAAACACGCACAACTAGTTCCTAAATTAAAAGCAAGTCGCAAGTATAACCAATGGTATTATATTTAGAGGGTAGAAACAGAAACAAATAGTTGGTTCTAAAATGTCATAACTTTTACCAATTGTGGCAAAAGGTTACTGTTAATCAGAAAGCTAAAGATCAGCAGCTACTTCAGATAATCCATGCGCAGATTAAGACATCTTTGAGTTTCGAATAACTTTATTGAGATCAGATAAAGTTTGCCAATATTTATTAGGAAGAGCGAAGATTAAGTAGCCGCGATGTGGGCATGTTGGCCTTAGGCTATGAAATCAAAAGTGAAATAATTTCCGATGCCTGCTATTTTATGCAAATGACATTTTTATTCATTGAAAATAAAATAAAATAAATAAATAAATTATACAATATTTTCTATATTAAATAAGCAATTTTTTAGTATTCCTGTTCTCCTGCATATTCCTATTTTAATAGAAATTTAAATTTGTGTTAAATATATTAAATTATTCTACATGTAATAAAACACTTTAGTCATTGTCTAAATATTTTCTTTAAAAACGAAGAAACCGGAAATACAATAACATTTTCCATAAAGAGCAATGCAATTTAAATGCCGAAAGCAAAACCAGTATTTGCTGACACCATCTTAATATTTGATTGTAGCCGCTGGCGCCACCTACTGTGTGTGGTGTGTAAACACACAGCAGCGCATACGCAGCTCTGCCGCAGAAAGCTCTGCTAGCCAAATTGGGCCAACAACCAATAGAGGGCGCACATTTGGTAATGAATGGCAACTCTAAAATGATTTGTTTTGTTATCGATAGAAATGCAACAGCAATTTCGAGGGTTCATGTTTTTTTTAGTACAAAATATGTGAATCCGAAAATGCGTAAGCATCAAAGGAGCCACTTGCAACACATGCTCGATCTTTCAGCCTTAATTTGCATAATATTGACACTGTATAAAATGTATCGGGCTCATGCATATTATTAAACGAACAAAGAATAATTAATATATACAAAATAAGAAATATTGTAGTGAGAACATTGGCTTGGCTTGACATAAAAATTTTATATGATATGTTGTAAAAATAAGTAATACTCAATTTTAGCCTGCGGAATTACCAAGCATTGCGAATAGAAAACATTAATATAGCTATAAACTTACCAACATTAAAGATCTTTCGAATTGTTATTTCTATTTAAGTACTGCAGATTCGATATTTAATAAAGACATATTTGACAATTGAACAATCAGAAAGTGTTTGATAAGTTGTTAACTCATTTAGTCAACACCTCGAATGTAATAAATTAAGCTGTTGGCATCCGCACGTGGTATGAATGGACTTGCAGGAACTCATGCATTACCAAGTAATGATTGCGAGTGCGGGAGCACAAGTTAGTTTTGTAGTATGTATAAAAAAAGAAACAATATGTCTTCGGCCGCATTCGACATTCCTCGCCGATGACGTAAAAATTTCGAGTAGTTAAACAGTAGCTATGGCCACAAATTGGCATCTGTCTGCTGCCGTTATTACTAAAATTACTACATCAAATCGTTCCACTTAACCGAAAATGTTCCAGGTCTCTTCTCGACTGCCGCGTCGTCGCGTACGCATTCGCTCAATTCGGCTGCTGGGCCAGGCCTATATTTGAGAACTGCCAATTAGGCCAGACGAGTAGTGGGCTCGTACAATACTCTACTGCGAGAGGGCTCTAATGTTGGCCCTGATATTCGCTTCGGCAAATTTATCATCTTCTGTTTGGGATGACAAGTGCAATTGTGTCGAAACTCATTTGTGTGTTTAAGTGTTGTGAATTCTGACAACAACAGAAATCCCTATATATTAAACTCTTGCTGTTGCTGTTGCTGCCCGGATATAATTTGAATATGTTGGCCACAAGAAGCGTAGGCCTTATCGCATTTTTCATATATTTTTTTGATTTTGTTTTTTTTCCATCACCTGGACATCCGGTACAACTATGTACTCGGTGAGGCTGAGGTTTGGGTGCCAAGTTGAACCTGCCGGATGGGGCCAAAAGAGTTTTCGGCTATAAATTAAACGAATTGAAGAGGAAGAAGCAGACGCGTTCAAACTCTAAATATAATATACGTAACAACAATGGAAATACGTGGAGAACGATAATCGATTTTTGTTTATTGCACTCGCTCGCTGCTCCTTGTCTCGCTTCCAATCCCAATCCCAGTCACAAGTCCCAACCAAGTCCCATTGCCACTTCCACTTCCACATCCACATCCAGGCTTTGCATCAGACTCGCCCTCACCCTCGCTTCGTACCGTTGTCCTCTTTCACTCCCACTGTCATGACGAGGCCGACATCTGCGTTTTTAATGAAGTAGTAAAACTCATTCATAAATGTATTCAAAGCGGGAATGTGTACGCACAACGCGTCGTTGGATCAAGTGAAATTCAAGGGACTCGACTCTTTGGGATTGCTCCTCGCAGTCTGTTCTAGCAGCCTCTTATGACGAATAGCAGAATACGCATACGAATTTATTTGCCAGCCAGTCATCCAGGTAGAGTCGCGGCCAGCAGACAGCAGACCGGCTTGGCTTAAACCCCAAACCAGCCAGTCAGCCAGCCAGCCAGCCAGCCAACAAGCGAAGTCGAGGCGACGGCAAAAACAAAAAATAACTGCGATCTGCACTTCGCTGCAGAACAAGCTGCAAGACTGCACTCGACTCTGTAGCTTTGGCCTGCTCTTGCCTTCACTGCGCTGGGTTGGGTTGGGGCTGAGGCTGAGGCTGGGGATGAGGCTGGGCTGGACTGCCCTGGACCGACTCTGTGCTCTGGGCTGACGAGGCCGCAGACCACGGACCAGGCAGGCAGGCAGGCAGGCGTATTGCCAAACGAAGCGATTGCTGCTTTGCTTTGCTTTGCCACGAGCCTAACACACGCCGCAGTTTCGACACTTGCTATCGTTTCGAAGCAGTTTGGAGTTTTGCAGTTTGCAGTTTTCAGTTTTGCAGTTCGGTTTTCAGTTCTCTGTTTCTGTGTTGTGATGCCACGATGCGCAAAATTTACATTTATCTTGCATTTCAATTTCATTTTGTGTGGACTTTTTAATTTCCTCTTTGCAAATGAAATCAATTTTGATGCAATGTTCAGCGAGCAACACAACACAACTCATATCATAACATATCGTAATGACTTACACACACACATTCTCTTTTTGTCTTCTCATTTCCCGAATAGTTTCTTCGTGTTCTTTGTTTTGAATTCATCTGACAGGATAATTACAATATTTAAAAGAGTTATCACAACATATAATAATGTGCATGTTTTTCATTTTGCTGCTCATACTGCATTCGATCCCAGGATCAACAATTTGAAAGCGGACTAATGATAATGACAATCATTTTTTCATAACATTTGAGAGAAATGAAAAAGGTAGACTAATTTACTTTATATTTAAATACTTGAAACGATTATATAAACTAATAAATATAAGCATTAAAAATGTTAATGTTTTAATATTAATTCCTTGACTTTTGAGTCTAATTTTAATATTATATATATTTTGAAAATTTTAAGAGCAAAATCCTCTTTCATTTTGATAAAAGATAAATTTACGTTTAAATTTAATGTAAAGTAAGTCCTTCTTTGATTTATTTTTATTTATTAAATTAAATTGGCTTTAAGTCTAGCTAAATTCTAATTAGTTCAATGTAACATTTAAATGTTGATAAAATTATTGGTATTAACAAGTCTTATACTTATACATCTTGTAAACTTATGCAATTATTTTTTTGTTGCTCTTCACAGTATAATAAAATTGCTTTACGATTTTACTTATTCAAAGTAAAGTGGCATAAAACTAATATTGTATTAAGTAGGAAAGCTACAGTCGAGTGTGCTCGACCCCCAAACTAATATACCGTAAAAATACTAGCATATACCGAAGGCTATATTTGGCTTATTGATATACTGTATTCAAAATTTTATTTCCTTCAAACACAAAGTTATAATACTCTTCTACCCTATGGGTATAATAATAAAAAAGCATTTTTAAATGCTAGTTAAAATCAAGCTATAAATGTCTTAGTTTGGACTGCTTTTTGCATATTTATTACTTATTGTGGGAACATTGCATATCATTGACCCTAAACAATCAACAAGGTATATAATTATGCATTTTTGAAACGCATGTTTGATTGACTGCACATAAGTAGCTTTTATAGGCTTTTGGTTTTTGTCAGCTACACCGCAGACAAAAAAGATTCTCCACGCACTCTATGGTGGGAATTTTGGAGCATGAACTTGAGAATTTAGGATGCCTAAAAATTCCATAACGTTCTTCTCAATTTTTTTTGGTTTATTTTAGGTTTTTATCAATATGTTGCACTGCTGCAAATATATCAGAGACGCACGCAAATTGGGCGCTACGTTTTGCTGAGTTTTGTTGTGCTTCAATCTCATAAATTATTTTGGCAACGCATCACGCGAGAAACTTTTACCTGATTTGCACAGACTTGAGTCTTCAGAAAGACTAACTAAGGTAGATAACGCTAACACATTCGGCATACCCACTTCAACGGCTATGCGAGAAATGAATTTGTGGGCGATGACTTTTGCTCAGCCTCTTTGTTGTGCTTTTGTTTTTCCTGTTGTTTTTGTTTTTGTTATGTTTTGATCTTTGGCCCTTGCCCCGTCATTTTACCCTGTATTTTTGAGCAGGGATCAAAAAGTTCTTGGAATGCCGATAAACCATATAATTTTACTAATTGAATGGGGGTGGATAAACGCAGTGTATCCAGTGTGTAACCTCCAGACGGTCAAATGAAATATATCTGCCCCAAATTCGAAGTCTGAACTTTTACTAGAAGACACACTTAATATTAATTGTTGTATTATAAAAGCATGAGAGCTAATGTAATATATGATAGACAATTAGCACACAATTCATAATGCAGAATTGACATTTAGATACAATCGTCTTTTCGCACATTTTATTTTACAAGTTTCAAATGAAATATCCAAATACATAGTATTTAATTTGAAATTTGAAAAGATTGTATCTATATGTTAATGGTTGAATGTATTTAAATCAAGAATGTAAAGTTAAGAATTGTGAGAATATATATTAGTGGCTTTTAACAAATAATTCTATGTATAGTTAAATATGTTACAAAGTTTTTTACTGCATATTTTAATGCTAACTAAGATATTATTATTTCTTATTATTTCAGAAATATATATCTTCTTTTTCTATTTTTTTAGATCTAAAAATTTTGTATTTACTACTGCATTACATAATAAAAATCTTCGTCATATTTAATAAGATAAGCAAGTTGTTTATTATAGAGTAAAATTTGAATGCGCTTTTTTTCTAATCATAAAAAAAGTTTAACAAATTGCTATTTCTTTTGAATTTAATTTGTATTATTATATATTATTGTTAACGTTTGCATATCATCTGATAATAAGGATCGCCATTTCAATAAGTTTCGATTTTATACAATTAGATTTATGCCAAACAAAGAACACTTCTCGAGTGTTGGGTTGTAAAAAATGTTGAAGCCATAAAAGCTTGCCCTCTGTGGGATTTAAAAGTCCAGGCTTAAGTGCACTCCATTATTATAAATTGAGCTTTAGCTGAGCTGCTAAAATGTATGGTAATCAATCTGCTAAGATCGCAGACATGGTTCACTTGAAGTAGTATGGTATGGTAATTACCTTGACTTGGCTTGCGTGCACGAAATTTTTATGTCAATCAGAGATCACACAACCCCCTATTGCCATCCATCCATGCCCCATTTGCATTGGTGGTTCAATATTGTATTTTTAGTATTTTGCACAAGAACTGAACACTGATACTCTGATAGCCTGATACTGATGTTGCTTGACAGATAATTGGTTTTGTGCGAATACGAGTTCTAGGACTTTATCCGGGTCTCACGCATCGATGACTAGTCACTACAAATCGATCGTCTTGTACTAAGACTAGCCAAATATCAAGTATACACTAAAATAAAAAGTTTATCTTACCATCATGAATTTTTGATCCTCGAATTGATGGTCGTTGGTCCGGTGTAGGATATGCATTTTCGATAGATTTTTGGATTCCTAATGTTGTGGTGGTAACATAGAGTGCGAGTACGATCGATGGAAATTGATTTGTTCGATCGTTCGATGTGAAGTTAAGTGTTTCACTGTCACAATTTGTAGCACTTTGATTAGATGCAGAACAGGTACAAATGCTTAGTAGATAGATATATTTTGGCACTGAATAAGGCAACTATAAGTCAGCGGAGTACACACTTTTATGAAACTGTATATTTGTTATAGTAAGTACTTCTACACATAAGTATGTGTGTATAAGAGGATGTTTGCACAGATTTTTCTTCTTCTTTTGTTTTCGTATGGTATTTTGTAGATGCGTGGATATAATATCACTTGACCGAAGTGAAAGTGTCGGCAATTACAGGTGCACTGATTGATAACTATAGATGGAATCGGGATGTCTGGATGCGTACAATCACAAAATCAAATTTTATTCGAGCTGTTGCTTGCAATCGTAAGTAAAAATTTCGAACACACAGCATACCCGTAATATTCAGTAGGTCTAACGAAAATCCCGCAAACAAACTCTGCCTTTGCGCAGCCACTGACGGTAGTTCTCGACTGAACTAAATTTTCTGGTTGGACGTAAAAAACCTTCAGGGGATGTATTGCGATGCTGCTGCTGCCGATGCTGCTGCTGTTTGAATACAGATGTGATGTGTACACCACTACACTCACACGCTCTATTCACATATACCCAAACTTATACAGGCACCCGAATACATACATACACGGATACACGGCAAGACGTGTTGTGTGAATAGCACACACATACAATGACATTAAGCCACTGACCCTCCCCGAAGCAGGTTTCAAAAGTGCGACTCTACTCACTCTCCCTGCCTCGCCCTCTACAACACTCGTTCCCTCTCACTCTTTCCATCTCACTGGCTTGCTGAAGAGCGACAGCAAAGAGAGCGTTTTAAGCTGAGTATGAAGAGTAATGCTCGCAGCTGCAAACCGGTTAAGAACCGAACCACTTTTCTTTGAGATTTTACTTATGCCATAAGCAGCTCACTGATCAGTGAGCTGAACCCAAGGCGCAAATATTCAAAATAAAATGAATTGTTTATTTTTAGAAATGTTTGTTTATAAAAACTGCAAAAATTGGTAAATTAATTTAATTATTCAATTTGATAATCAAATAAGAAACTTTTAATTGGGATAAACGGAGTCACAATTATTCAGTAAAATATGCGACTCATTTTTAATTATAACTGTAGAGGAAAGTAAACTTAACTTTTAGCTGCTGGACTTAAGCTTAAGCCACTTGTTAAGAGTGCCCGCGAGTTGTGCTGCATCAGCGAAGAGAGCAGCTCATGCAAAAGAGCGGAGCTGTAGAAATTATTTGTGGCCACCAATACCTCTTGGGCTGTATGTGTTAGTGTGCTGTGTGCGCTGGTAGTTGTGCTGAAGCCAAAGCGAGCAACAGCAACAGCATCAGCAGCAGCAGCAGCTACAGCCATAGCCATTTATATTTTTCGGAAACCACGCCCCTCAAGCTGACTACTAGACAATGGGCCGAACCCAGAGGCTGCGTCAGCGGCATCGCTATTGCGTCGGCAGCACAGCCTCTCCATATGTGTAGATACATAGATACATATACATATGTGTATATGGCATATATTAATGTATGCATGTATGTACCGTATGTATGTATGTCTGTATGTATTATATAAGTGCACAAGTACATAAGCACGGTGGTTGCAAAGCACATACAGACACACTCGACACTCGAATGTACATAAATATGGAAAGCTGGGGTTGCCAACACACACTTAGCCCGAGGGGTGTAACTTATGCTACTGGGAAAAACTCGGTATTGGACGCTTGGCAATGTGTTTTGCCAGTGGTGAGTGCCCTACCATTTTTGCTTTGGGGTTTTATTTTACACAGCATCGCCGGAGTGATTATAACAAAAATAATGTGCGTAGGTAAAATATGTATGTACATATATACACATTCATACAAACACTCGCATTGCTCTTCGAATGCCTCCTTTAATAAAAAACAGAAAAATACAAAATTTGTATAAACATTTCACCATATTTACCCATATGCATATAGACCAGATGAATATTCAGATAGTCATACATATGCATAAATAAGGAGTACTGAAAAAATGTAGCTGCAATGTACTTTTTTTTGTATCTGCAGTTTAGAAGGAATCATGGAATTAGAACTGGGTCATAACAAGTTGAAAATTTTGATTTATATTCCATTTTCTATAAATGTATGGTATCATTTCATTATTTTGTTTATTAAATTGACATTTATATTTAACTTTCTATTATGCTAAAATAATATTTTTACACATTTTTTAATATATTTACAAAATAACAATTTCATTCTATATTCATTCCCTTACAATAAAGTTTATATATATGTTTACTTACATTTATTTTGTATTTCTTTGGTAAATAAATGATTTTTATGAAATGTTTAAATAATAGAAATAGAGAAAATAAAATATTTGAATTCCCTTAGTTTCTAATAAAGGAAAAATTATGATATTAAGACAGTCGAAATATCGTATTTATAGCCAAAAATTTAAAAACAAAATCACAGAAGTTAAAGCATAATTTTCTGAATTCTAAAGGAGTAATTATAAAAATAAATTGATAAACTTTCTTCAAATATATGAAATTGATATTATAATCAAGAGTCAGAAGTAAAGAACGTTAAAATATTTTTTTTTTAACAATTTTAAAATAAAGTGTATATTAAAAATCTGTGGATAATTAAGAAATCATAAACTGTGAATTGTATATTGTTTTAAAAGCTTTTAAATAATGTAAATAGCATTTTATGTTGTATGCTGGGCAGTAAAACTCTGGCTACCACGTAATTTTCGAGGCATTTGATTTGAGGAACAGATTTTCGATTCGCATTAATGTTCACACACCAACGAAATGATTATACGAATCGAGTCGAGTCGAGTTGGGGGCTTGCGTGCATGTGTTTGTGTTGCAGTTACGCGCATTTGTGCCGCAACGCGAGGAGATAACGAAAAAAACAGAAAACAGAAAAAAAGCATTTACAATCACTACCACGAAACGACAGCAGCCACAACAGCAGTCATGAACATCCTGCGGCGTTCACGAGTTGGACCTGGGGCCTTTGCATTTTGGCCTCATCCTAAATTAGGTGCTCAGGCTCAGGCTGAGGCACAGGCTCTGTTCGGTACACTAGACGGAGACGGAGACGGAGCTGCCAAGCTGCACATTGGTACAAATATCAATTGAAGCTGCCATTTTCGACTCGTATCTGTCGAACATGAGCCGATCAGCCCGCCCGCCATTCAGCATCGATATGCTCCCCATATCTGCACACATGTGTATGCTAGCATAATCTGCACATTGTGGAGTACATAAGGAGCGCCTGGTTGCTTGGTTGCCTGGCTGCCTGGCTGCCGATGACCCTGGACCAGTGTGCTCTGAGTGCTGTGTGCTGTAGACTGCAATTTATGCGGTACGGCAGCAAAAGAGTGAAAATCAATATTGTTTCGTAAAGCGAGCAAGGCATCTGTGTATCGCGTATCCGAATCGTAACAAAAAATGGCGGTTTTGATCATCGATCGTTCGTTGCTTTTGTTGTTGTGGCTGTGGCTGTGGCTGTGGCTATAACCATGGCTGGGGCCGCGGCCACAAATGAGCAGCCGCAATCATAAATCGTGCCGATGCAATGAAGCCGCCTAAGTGGAGGAGGGTCAAACACGGTGTGGCAGCGCCGCAATTGGATAATGCACCTGAGCACCCGTTTCGAGTCTCCTCATTTACTGCTCCTCTGAGCGAGAGTTACAGGTACTGCAACTAAGACACACACACACACACACACATACGTCTGAGTGTATGTACAGACTACTCGTATTCATATCGAGTATCTTCTGTACATATGCTATGCATGTATTAACTACTCAAGTATTGAAGTACATGCTATGATTGTGTGTGTGTGTGTGTGTGTGTGCAATTGCTGGTATGCATCTGAGGCAGCAATCCGCTGGCGTGTTGAGACTCACGATTTTTCCAATTGGTGTTTTCGATACCTTTATTAACTTTAGAAATGGCAAACTTATTTTGCAGCCAAATTAGTTTCCGTGTAATTGGGACTTAAGTACGCAATACCTATCGGAGTACATATAATTAGCTGACAAATATTCAGATTGTAGTCCTAAAAGTTTTTCGTATTTATCCATAGTTTATACAGCCAATAACTATATATAAAACTCTTACTAGTAGGAACTATATTCAATTTACTCAAACTAATTAGGTTAAAATTTGTTAATTTAATTTTTATCACACCTTTGCAACTTCTTACTTTATAGGAACTATCGACAATAGATAAAATAGGCATCTTGATAATTTTAAATATCAATAATATTAAAATTGCATAAGATTTGTAAAAATGTTGTACATAAATTCTAGATTCTATAAAATATCAATTTGTTTCTTAAAATACAAAAACAAACAATGTTTATAATGCACAACCCAAACTAATTTTTTCTTTTGAATTGTTTTAATATTTACAATTTATTTTTGAACAGTAAAGTACGTCACTTAAATATATACTAAGATTATTTGCACTTTCAATAAAAACTTAAGAATGTAACAAATAAAATATCATATATAAGAAGCTGTAAACTTATAAAACGAGTTTGGTTAAGCATTGATTTATTTTGTAAAGCATCATTTGATTCTGGAAAATTTCCAAATTGTATGAACCACATTTATCTTCGTTCGATCAAAAAAACCCATTATCAAAGCCATGATTAATGTAAATATTTAATGATTCGTCTAACTAATAAAATGATATATAAAAAAACTGTACTTTTATAATATTAAACTTGAGAAAATATGGACTTATTTTGTAAGACGTCTCGACAACCGGATTTAGTGAATTTCATAAATTATCATTAAACCATTTCAAAATATTTTCAACAAATGGAAAACTCGATATAAAAACAAAGTTTCAACATTTGATAAATTAGCTTATTGGTAAGTGATTGGATTTAAATTGGTATTCCAAAATATATGCAAATTACGAATCGATGATTTGATCATTAATACTTATGTACCTCAATTGTATACATATATTTGAGTTACACATTATAAAAGAAACTAATAACATAGAATAGGCAATCGTCACCTGCGTAATTTTCTTCAGATTGCCAAATCATAGTTATCTGTTCACTTGTCTAACAAATATATATCATTCTGATCTACATTTCATAATAATAATAATAATTGGAATAATGGCAACACGCTTAACAAGACTATGGAGGAATTTCATGACCATGATTAACAATGATTGTTATGAGTCAGTGTTAACGATTTTTATAGCTAGCGTCGTATGAAAATGATTTTGATGGCATATTAAATTAAATAGAATAGCGGATGTCATGAATAATAATGGATTTAATAGCAGATACTAAAAGTTAAATTCTATAATAAATGCAACCGATTAAAAATCAACTTAGTTTTGTTGACAATGGAAATTTTAGTTTATATTTCTTTTATGAGAAATGGTTTTTATAGTTTAGACTGGGAAGATAGTCTTTGTCAGACATCTTTTATTATTGATGTATTAGAGTAATGCTGAAGTAAAACTATTTAGCTATTATGGTAACTACTTCGATATATTGTTGCAGCATTGTCCTGGTCGAAAATAGCCGACAATTAATATGAATAACCCATTCCTTTTATGATTGAGTATTTGAATCTGTAACTACTTCGGCCACAAAAAAATATTTCTTGTACACTTTTACATGGTGTACTTCTGGAGAAGTGCACAACATACTACACTGTGCGGAGAGTGTACGCGAGTAGTAATATTTTCAAATGGCCGTGGGCGATTTCGTTCATATTCGTTAAATCCTCAGTTGCAGACAGATTCAAATTTTGGTAGATGTTGGCCGTCGCTTCCCGGCAATAGCAGCAGTCAGAGCAGTGAGCAGTGAGCAGTGAGAAGTCGGCGGTCGGCAGTTGGCAGTCGGCAGTCAACTTCAGCAGCGATCTGAGAGTCAGTGCTATACCACTCTACGAGCTGCGTCGCGTCTGCGACAGCGACAGCGACGGCACACGAATCATGACCATGAGCCAAGCGAGGCAATGCCTGCAAAAAGGCTGCTGCAATGTTGCACGACGTCCAATTGCCGCGGGGGAAGATGTGCGCGCTCGTTGTAGTACGTAGCCTTAGCCCCTTGTGCTGTCCATTGCTGTTCTCGATGTGTATGTACACACACACACACACACACTCGCAGAGAATCAAACACACACACATCTACATAAGTATGTATTTTCAGTTGCAGTTGCAGCAGGCGGATGTTTACAGCATATTTCCTACGGCTGTGCTCGTGTGCACCTTTAATCCGCTCTTCTTTTTTTTTGCGCAACCCGACAACAACAACTACTATAACAGCAGCAGCAACAACAACGGGCCGAAAGAGAACAGCCAACAGGCTAGCACCGGTCCATTTAAATATGAGGCAGAGAGAGCGCAAAAAAATTAAAAACATCTGCAGCTGTATTTACTCGCATTGGATTACCGTTGGTACATGCGAGTCGATATTACATATAGAAGTATATAAAAGCTGCTCACTGCGAATACCAATACACAATTCTAACTTTATTTTACTTCACTTAAAGCCAAAAAACCCAGAGGAGTCTAAATAGCCAGAAAATGCACTAACTTTATTTCGCATTTGCATTCAATCGACTTTCTCGCAAATTATCATCTAGTTAGCGAATCAATGTGTCATAAAAATGGTATAGAAATAATTAATATTTGAATACGTTAATTTAAAGTTAGTTTCAAATTTAAAATCACAGTTCTCCGTCACTGCTTCCATTTACTTATTGTACTTGCACATCCCTCTTTAATGCTTTCGCAAATGATAATTTTGGTCTCGACGTTTATTTACGTAAATATAGCATGTGGTAAGTGCTAATTGCTCTTTTTGTTGTTATTATTATGATGGTGACTTATTTATTTTATTTTTATTTTTTTATTTTGTTTTGCTTTTCTTTTGTAAGGATGTCGCTATAACTAATTGGGCCATCGCCTTGGGCGTGGAGTGAGCACTTATGATATATGAGTTAAATGCCCATTGGTGGTAAACTTGTCGGTTCATGTGACGTACTCTTCTCCATTTGCTCGACTGACTCGCTGAGTGCTGTGTGCAGAATGTGCAGAATGTGCTTATGAGTAAATGGTTAAGTTGGCCGTTAGAAACAAAGGCACCGCGCATTAACACCTTCCTCGCACCGAGCACTCGGTGCCATGAACAAGCACAATGCTAAACCAAACAAATAAGATTGCTTTAATCGAACACTAGCGGCTGGTAAATACCCTGTGAACAGGTTAAAGTTTGAAGCAAAATCATATGAACTGAAATTTGCTGCTGAGTTTTAAAATTCTATGTTTTTTTGTATTGAGAAATTATTTCAAAATTAATCGAGGTGATGTTAGAGCTCAATATTAACAAAATTTGTTTAATGTGTATAAGTCCCATCTAAAAATACATCTTGTTCGACGCAAGTTAAAAAGATTTCAGATAAATGATATATCACATAGGAAATTCTCTATTTAACATAGTGAAACAAAAAACATAAACTGAACTAATTTTAAAAATGAGAAAATGATTTTGATGGCATAATTCTTCTAGTTCTGTATTACCACTACATTTAGAGCTAATATTGCTTTTAGGAACTCTTTTGATATTAACAGTAAAATATTATATATAAATTCGCTCATATTTGCGTACGAATACTTTAATTTTTGCAATTATCTTTAAATAGAATAAGAATTCCAAAATCATTCTTAGCTCTATTTGAAGTGCTATTCAATAGCTGTAAGCTTCTTCTTTACTTAAAATAAAAAAATGTGTTGGCATATGTTTTTTCACTAAATAGTTTCATTAGAAATATGATTAGTACATTGAGTCATTGGATTATATTTGTAAAGTGTTTTAGTTTAACATCTTTAAAAATACGATTGTAGATTAATTACGCTCAGAAGAATAGACTCCAGCTCTTTATCTCTGCGTGTGTCACGAAACTTCTCAAACTACATATAGAAGCATAACTCCTTTTAAACTATAGCATTAAAGAAAGGGTATAGCAGTGTTTAAGCCCAATTAAAGGAGATGAACTTTTTCTATCCCTATCCGCCAGTATTCACACACAAACACACACAGCCTGCTTGTCGTTTTTGTGTGTGTGTTTGTCTGTGTTCTGATTCTGCCTCTGGATGGCACGTTTGTTCATTAGGTCATAAAACTTGAATACTGAATTGCGTGAGGCGCCTCTCTTAACCGATGAAGGCACAAACACAGAAACAAAAATAAAAAACCAAAAACGAAAAAAAGAAGGAATTTCTATGTGAGAAAATTATCAATGCGTTGGAGTCGAATGAAATTGGCATTATTAAAACGAGCGAATCGTAACTGCAACGGTTGCGGTAACTGACGCCTTGGCGTCGGCGTTGCACGCTCAGTACCTGTCGGCGCCCAATGAGGATGAGGATGAGGATGGATCCATGTTGGGGATGATGATCCCGAAAATTAAAAGCCACACATACGAAATGCGTTTCGAAATTCAAACATGACCGAGAGAGGTCGTTAAGGAATATAAATTGGACAATGAAATCATTAAAAGCCTTACTAATTATTAGCGAGCCTTAAATGTTCTGCTCGACTTTGCTTTTATTATACCATCGGCATTTGGCATAACTTTTGAAAAGTTAGTTCAAGACAAGCCGAACATGATTGTGGATATTGGGAAACAACGAAACAGAGTTCAGCATTCAATTATTAATATTTATAATAGTTTTGCACATGGTTATTGAAGAGCGATTACTTTAAATAAATCACAAGAATTTTATGCAAAAATATGTGCACAGTTTATATGTATATCCGAAAAACAACACATAAATGCAGCCGTAGACGGCTTTCATCCCACGTCGATCATTTTAATTTCGTATAATATGCGTTCAGTCGACTTTTCGAGTGATTTATGCTTGGATCAATATCATCATTAGAAATTTATGGTTCAATTTTACACAAAAAAAAACGAAGAAAAATAACAGGTTTTGACTGATTGTTGCATACAATATTTTGCAATGGACCCGTGTTCAAAAGCACCTTCAATGTGAATGACCTGACATTTTGCAAGGCAGTATTGAAATCATCGTCAGCATGGAATAGGTCAATAGGTCTCTAATAGCCACATTTACGAGTATTTGCATTTTTTATTACGCAAAATTGTAGTATGGAGGCTCTTTGATTTAAAACAGATTTGCAAAGCGGAAGTGCATTTCTATATCTGTACTCGATGGCAGCATTATGCAATGCTACGCACATGGTCCAAGTGTTTTTGGTTTCTTACCAAACCAAGGGAAAGATGGCCAAATGCCTCGGGATGCGTTTCTGCATCAAGATTGTCCAAGAAGTGCGTAAAAAGTGGAATGGCGCAAAACCGTATCAGATACAACACATTTGCGTACTACGTTTTGCTTATTTGGTTGTGTGTGGGAATACTTTGGGTTTTCCCCTATGGCAACAAAAGCATTAGGAATTCCGATCTTACATGTGCATATGTGCCTCTAGTTATGCCATAAGCACAATGCGTAGGCGAATGAAAAGTAAAATATTTCAAGCTTAATGTATAGGTACATAAATGAACTACATACTAAACATAGTAGATCAGTTAAGATAATACTCCGCTAGCCATTTTAGTTAGTGTAAAAACAAATGAATATTTATTTAACACAAGAAAGAAATAAAAGGCTGCTTTGATTGACAATCTGGTATAATCTATGGTATATTTTGATTGTAGTAGTATATCAATATACTAATCATAGTCTTCGGTATATTGTGGTATTTTTATACCCGCTACCCATAGGGTAGAAGGGTATTATAACTTTGTGCCGGCAGAAAATGTATGTAACAGAAAATGTAATGACCCTATAAAGTATATATAATATATTCTTGATCACCGTCAACAGCCGAGACGATATAGCCATGTCCGTCTGTCCGTCTGTCCGTATGAAACACTGGATCTCAGAGACTATAAGAGATAGAGCTATAATTTTTTTTCGACAGCATTTGTTATGTTTGCACGCAGATCAAGTTTGTTTCAAATTTTTGCCACGCCCACTTCCGCCCCCGCAAAGTGTAATATTAAAGCTAGAGCTACGAATTTTGGTGTATACAATAATTTGATATAATAATAATAATCTGAAAATTTGGTTGCGATCAGAAAAAAATTGTGGAATTTATTAAAGAAATACTTTTGTATGGGCAAAAACGCCTACTTACTAGGGGTCTTAGTTGCTTTGGCTCACAATCTGGCACATTGTGCCGTTTATGGTATATTTTGAATGGTGTACTATATCGGTATATTTTTAGTATTTTTAGTATTTCGGTATATTTTGAAAATGATACCGCAATATTTTGCCTTTATTAAAAATGCGTAGCAATCGAGCACACTCGACTGTAACTTTCTTACTTGTTCAATATACTAATATTTTTAGAATAATACCACACTGGCTTGCTTAATAATTGAAAGTGGGTATTTAAAATGCTTTTACTGAGTGTCTGATATGCTAAATTAATTGAGTCGAAGGCTGGATTTTACTAGGCGCCTTACAACTTAGGATATATATTTCTTTAATATGTAATGCGGATTTGTGTCAAGTGATTTTTAAATGCTGCACTTTTAATTGAAGTAAGTTCAAGGGTTAATTGTAGCGGCGCCGTCGTTTCACTTTAATCTTTTCAACAATTATATCATGCTTGAATTTTAATTCTGAAATTAAGTTCTTTACTTTGCTTGCAGATACCCAAACAGTTATTATCCGCAACAATAGACAATTGAAAACAGTAGTAATTACAATAAAAAATACTTTCAATTTATTCGCGTATATAAAAACTGGATTTCGAGTAGTTACTAATTGAGTAATGTTCGACTTAATATGCCGATTTCAGTTCTATGACCTGTTCGCAGGCAATACAAAGCAGTTCTCTGCATGAATCTTTATACGTGTTTGCGAATCTTTTGTATTGGAATACGATGTTTAAGGGCCATGAAGATGCCAATGTCAATACCAATACCAATTCGACGAGGCCAATTCGACCAACGAGACAACGAGACAGCAGAGGGAGCAGAGGGAGTTTGGAGTTTGCCAGTTCACCATACGCGCCATTCCGAACGCCGAGCTGTCGTTGCTTATAACTTCATTGGAAAGCGAGAAAGAGCGAGTGAGCGAGCAGAGCGCGTGCCGACCCCCACTGACAAATTTGTTTTGCAGGCAAACGGACACTGACTACGCGTGAAACATGATATGATGCCATTAATATAAATCATATAATAAGTTTAAATCGTTCACGGCGCCGCCGCCACAGTTTGCCACAGATTTTTTTTTTTTTTTTTTTCCTGCGCTGTTATGCAGTGTATTACATAAAATACTTAACATCATAAAACATGCACATGAAAGCGAATGGCAAACATGTTTACGAGTGTGCATACTTAAGAATTGACACAAGTTTGGATTATAATTATCTCGCATACGCATCTTATTATCTTATTGTATGCACCTACTATTAAAATGTCATGCAATAATTATGCAAATTATTGAGAAAATTTTAAAATATGTTTACTCTTATTTTCAACTACTTAAGCTTGGCATTTCTACTTAAATTTTCCAATAGAGTTTATTATAGTGTTCAATCATCCCTTCTAAAATTGATCAAAACTAACAATTATAGTCTGAAACTAAAAAGACAAAATCTGATACAATGTATCAGAATTAAAATTAGTAAATTTAATTTATCATACGAATTAATTTTATCAACCTCAATATACATTGAACATTTTATGGAACTTCATAGCTGATCTTAGCTGCCAAATTTCAAGCTCAGTTTACACTTCAAATTTACACAAATTCAAAATTCAACTTAGCATCTTATAAAAGTAGCTAAATTTAAAAGTATTATTATTATTGTTAATTTATCTGCACTCAACATCCTCCATTACAATTTTCATATTTCGTGAGCTACTGAAAAAATCTTTTCATAAAAAACACCGACTGGGAAACATGGGAATAAAGTAAGCTTAACTTACATATCATTTCTTTGGCTTGTTTACCATTTAAGGTACTTGAAATGCGTAGAAGGTATAGAATAACAAACTATTCAGTTACCGCATTTATTAGCTTCTACGCATCGATGCTCGAGTGTTGTGATAAATACAGTGTTTGCTGACAAAAGACACTCGGGCACACGCTTACATGCTTATCCATTTCGCAGCACTGTTTTTTTATAAATTTAATTAAAATGACTGCTTTCAGGTCACGTGTCCGACCTTCGTAATGTATCCGTTATATACTCGCACTCACACTCGCACTCGCATTCGCACTCACGGTGGATTTTGCTACACAAGCCGTGGGCAATTCTTGGCCCTCAATAATGGGTGCTGTTGATTTTCCGTTTCGCCCACTCAGGTGTGTGTGTGAGCGACCCACAACCGTAAAGCAACAAAGAAGACGACGGCGTGGCTCAAGGAAAAACATATGCGTGCCGCCTAAACGCCGTTCGCTGCCACTCGCACTCATTCACTCACTCGCTCTTATGTGAGTATATACTCGAAGTACTCGGACTACTTGGCTTTTCACTTTTTAGCATGAAGTGCTTGCCTCACTAATCACTTCAGCCAAAAATTTACTCCACACAAAATCTCACTTAGAGCTCGTTGAGTTGAAGCTAATGTTAGGAGAAGGAAGAGGATGATGAGGAGGACAAATCATTTGATGGTTCATTCGGTTCATCCCCATTCCGAATATGATGTTGTGTCTAGTGTTGTGTAGTGTGCCGCAGAGTGTTTCGTCAGGTCTTAAAGCGCATAAATAAGGTCACGTGCCTCACTTTTGTAGTTAAGGGCGTTGTTGTTTTTCATATTTTTTTTTGGTCTGTGTGTTTTTGTCTGCCGAAATGCAACATGATGCCGCAGAATGTAGAACAGCGAAGTGAGGAGAACGAACGCTGTCCACTGACGTGTTCAATATTAACATATCGAATTATTAGCCTACCCAGAACATAGGATAATGCGGATAAGGATTATGAACGCTGTAACGCCGCAGAAGGACGCGTATGATATTTCATAATTATCTTGAAAATCCCTTTATGCATATAATTGGCATTTAAATATAGTATTCATATCAGTGTGGTTAATTATACCAGTTCGTTGGTACTACAATTTCATGCGCCGGCTTATTGTCACCCATCTATCTTATCTCTGCGTTAAGCCTCTATTTTGGACCAGCCAAGCACACGACTCAAAAAAGAATACAAATGTGTAAGCATAAAATAAATTATTCAAAGTACACTCATTCTTAAATTGTTAATTTGCAGCACGTCGTGGGAAAATATTTATCTAAAGGGTTTACTCTAATATGCATATATTAAATTAATATTTTTCACATTTAAGATTGCTTAATTTTCATTGCGATTGGTTACAATTTCTAATAGTAAATATATTTATATCTCATTTTTTACAATAAGTCTTTTCTATAAGCTTTCGAAAGTTATATTAATATGTTTAATATATGATTGTCCTAATATTTTCATTCGAAAATTACATTATTTTCCTCAAACTTCCATGCGCTATATTAAACTTCCCTCTGAAATATTATTAAATAATTAACTTTCTACTCACATTATGTATTTTCTATAGGATTTGTAATTAATATTTCTAACATTCAATTGTCTAAAGATTTTCTTTGGAAAATTATTTAATTTACTCATTTTTCTTGTTATTTTATTAAAAGTCCACACAAATGTAATAAATAGATTTGTCTTATTTTTCACGCTAAGTATTTCCTAGAAGTTTACTTCTGTGTAATTAATTAAGTTATCTAGCAACTCGACGGCTCAGCAGGCCAAGCCCAGTTTATCCGTTGGACATAATAATCCTATGAATGAGTTTTCCTCTTGACAACCAAGAAACCAAAACCACTTCAATTTGGAATCAAAGAGCGACGGCAATCGGAAAATGGAAGGAATTGCTTTTACGGTTTTTCTGTCAAATAAATATTGCGGCTATTTGCAATAAAAAGCTTGTATTTATAAATATCAAAAAATAGCTGCATAAATATTTATTCAATTAAAAATTAAAAATGCGTAAAATAAAATGCCGCAATTGAAATCTCGTGTGGTTGCACTCATGTGGCACGTTTGCCCGCGGGATACTTATGCGGAATTGTCACGTTCCATCGTTTCGTGTACTCATTATAAAAGATGTTTAATCATTGTGTGCAATTCAATGTGTATCGTTTTGCGGGAGATTTAAAAAGTTGTCTGCTCTCTACGGTTATCAAATGAGAAACTATAGCGAATAATTAATAAACTCTTTGCTCGCAGGCAAAGAGATTTACAAAAATCAATTGGATTCGATAGTAGACCATAATAAAAGTATGCATATGTTGTTAATTTATTGCAGAGTAGATTTTGAATAATACAAATATACAATCTTGTCGAATATTGTGCTCGCTGATTAATTTTCCATAAAGTGAGTCACACTGATTAAGATATTCAGCACAGTGAGAATGTTGTCGACACGCTCTGGAGTATTTGCAGTCAAATCCAAGTCTCGTACATACGTAGAGTAATCAGCTTCGCCAACTGCCGAGGATTTGTCACCCCTATTAAAGAGTGTTTGATGTATTATTCGCTTCATTTGGTCGACAGGTCTGGGCAAACAAAACGCGACCACATTCACCACCATCGATGGGAATGGAATGGAGTGACTGTCAGTGGCAGTGACAGTGACACTGACAGTGGTTAAACCCAAGGATACGAGTACTACAATATATATAGGTTTATCAAAGGAGCGAACTTAATGAATAAAGGCCGTCGCTGGACGTTTCAATTATACCTTAGAGAAATGTTCATTTGAATACCGCAAAAACTTAACAGAGTCCCATGTTTCAGCCATGAATAAAGATCAATACGAATTAAGGACAATTTTATGTAGATCTGTTATAATTTTCATTAATCATAGTTATTAAAAAGCCTTGATCCAAAAGATCTTAATCTCGCGAATAGAAAAGAAACTTGTACTTTTATTTAAAATATACGCTTTGTTCAGAATTGCAAATATAATACGCAAAGATAATATTATGCCATATGAAAACTTGGCGGTAATACCATATATGATTATATTGAGCATTTCGGCACCCTTTTATGAGCAAATCATCCTGTAAGGCTAAACGGAACATAAATGTTTCCTGCAACAACATAAAGGAAGCACACACAACCTACCACAACATTGAGGGGAAGAATGATCGCCTATTGATTCTGATCTAGATAACATATAACTCAAGGGGTTGAACACGAGTCCCTTTTACCTGTTACTTGCAGCAACATTTATTCACATTCTGATCAATTTAAATGGATGTAGTTTCTTAAGACCTCCCCTAAAAATAATTTCAAAAATCAACAATATTTTCGTTTACCGAGCTCAAAATGAATTTTTCCACATATGCATAGACGATTGTGTCCATAATAAGGGATGTTTTTGTTCATTTACTCAACTACTAAACCGAAATAACACAATTACTTGAAACATTTTAAGAGATGCGCCAGACAATTGCATTTTTGATGCTTAATTTGCCTTGGAAAGCATTAGAGCATCTGAGCCTGTAATTACTTTGTGTGCACAAATTGAAAGTTGCAAAAAAGTCATTTGAGCACGGAGCAAATTGAAATATAACTAGTATTATTCTAGGTACATTAATCTTAAATATAAGTTAATAATCGATTTACAGGTCAAGAGTGTCCAGTCTTAGAACTACGTTAATTTAAGTACCGAAAATGTATTAGAGATTGAGAGATTCTTTGAGATATTACAAATTAAAAGATTGTTTTATTTCAAAATATCCCACATGAGTATTGCTCTTTTCTGATATATCATAAATTGTACATACTATAAATACTTGTTACTCATTTATTTGAAATCTCAACTCGACAATATTCTTAACATAAATTAGTCTAATATTTGAACTTTTTGTGTTGGTTTCAAGATTTCACATAAACTTAAAAAATAAATATTATATTTCATAAATTCTAAATATATTTTAGTTAATTGCTTTCATTGAACCATACTTAAAAAGAGATACAAGGCAAATTTATGTATCTTTACGTAGTTAATCATAAAACTTTGCCTAGACTTTAGAGGTGTAAACTTATTTGATATATTGAATATCGTATGTGAACTGTTTAGCCTTTGGCCATTTTGTAATAATCCGGATTATAAGGGAATAACGTTAATATAGTTACCTGCCAGGCATTGGCATCCAAAGTAGCCAGAAATGACATGTCCAACTCCTGCGGAAGTGAAAGAAAAGTTGCTAAAATAATTTTCCAATTGACAAACTGTCCACAATCACCTTCCGTCGAAAATTGCTTGTGAAATCCAGAATGATAGCCTCAATGAGTGTTCTTCTAAACGAATGCAAAATTATGCAAATAACGATAAATAGGTTCACACCGGACAAATCACACAGCACGGATCACACTAGGGGGAATCGCAGGATTCACGCGTATTGCCGACGGACTTTTTGCAGCTCTGTTTTTTGTGTAAATTTAATACAGATTTTCACTTATTGTCGCATGCTGTGAGAGAGAGCAGCAGCAGCTTGGATAACTGTGAAGTTGGACTTGGCTTCCGGTTAGTCAATTTCCGTTCCGTTCCGTACCGAACTCCTACACCTCGGTACAGTAGAACACTGCTGGCAATAGTCGTCGAGATGAGTTCGAGTTGGAGTACACTCGACTGGCACAGCAGTATAGCAGTATAGCGGCGGTAGCTACGTGCTCGATGACTGAATCAACTTCAACTTCCGTATCTCCTTTGTGGTTTTCGGCCAAAGGATTTGCCCAGCTTACGTGCTTGATGCTTTTCGCTGTACGACTGCTACCAGGACTCAGCCTTTGGCTATGTACTACCCGGGGGTGTACTGTATGCAGCTTCTGTTGGTCACAGCCCCGTCTCCATTTCGTCCAAGATAACGCAGCTCTTCAAACATGCCTTTCCAATACATATGCTTCCTTTATGTACATACGTACATACATATCTACATTCTCGCACGTACATATGTTTATATCGGTGCGTAGAGAGGTACATACCTACATACATACATACATATGTACGGTGCTCCATCGAGCTTTCACTCACACAGACACAAGAGACTTAAGCGTATATACAAGCACACGCAGGTACGTTTGTATTCAGTTTTTGGGATATTCTGCTGGATTCAATCTTCATGTTGCAAGCAAGCCAGCATCACCCGAGGAAATGAAGCACTGCTCTGCGCCCAGCCCCGTGCTGAAGCTTCTGGACAACGAGTATCATCATAATACGCATGTAATGAATAAGTACATCCATTAAAACATGTGAATTATACACACACTCAAACATGTGCACAATGCGAGTGTACTCCTCGTATTCACATCCAGCTTAATATATTGTTCAATTCAAGTAAATACATATATTTTATGGCATATCTGAATACATATATTGTTATATATGTATGTATGTGTGCGCTTAACAACACAGCCTGGGCTTTTGGTAAATAACGGCCCAGGGCTGAAAACATATTTACATACATACACACACACACACACACATACGTATACGTATTTATTACGGCAGTGGCAGCGGAGGCAGCCTCCAAAACGAGTAATCCTAGGTACATCACGTCCGGCGACCATAAAATCACATCCCAAGTACCAGCAGCAAAAAGCCCCAATGCCAAAATTCGACGCCGCGTCTTTGTCGCCGGAATACATATTGCTTTTGGGGATGCTCACAGAGCTTCGGACTCCGGAGCACCAAAGTATTCGTGCCTTATGTACTCAAGTCCTTTGTATAAAGCCTATGTGCCATACTCGCATATTCCCACCCACCCTTTGTGCAACCAATCAGCTGTGTTCTCTTTGCGCTCTCTTAGTTTCACTCTGCGACTCTCTTTCGCTGTCGCATAGTGTGTTTCGATGTTTCTTTACATAATCCTTTATCCTTCTGCCATATTTTCAAACGGCATTAATGCAATAGATAACTGGCAATACATTAATGTCTTTAAGTTGGCAGACTGGCAGAAAGCAATCTCTCGGCAACGGATAAACTTATGCAAACTCATCAGGCCTCCAAAACAGGAAAAATTCTAGAGTGTGTAGATGTGAATAGTAAAAGTGAAAAGTGACATGTCTAGGAAAATGAAAAGTAATAGAAGCCCATTTATTATATTCCTATTAAATAAATAAGTTATAAATAGTTAATGCTAAAAAAGATATTATTAATTTTTCATTATTACTAAAAGTTGCTGGAGTTTCAGTTGTGGATAAATAAATTACAAAAATTGAAAAAAAATTAATTGATCAGAAAAAATGAAAAAGAAAACAACATGTCTAGTGCGTACTTATATATGTAGGAATTTTGCAAGAATTATATTTATTAATATTATATATTTATATGTAAATTTTAAACACTGTTTCTTAAAATATGTATATTACTTCAATGTAAGATGAAAGTTAAATAAAGTGGTCAAATAAGAAAACTATAAACAAACTTTCAGAAAATGTTGAAGATATGTAATTCGAAAAAAATCTATTAATTTCATAACAATTTATTGAATATCTTATTTTATGAATGTAGTATTTAGTACTTGATGACCATAGAAATAAAGTAACATATTTGAAAAATGTTAGGTCCAAATAGAACATATAAATACAACATGTATCTACATAGTTCGTTTTTTTTAATTTGTAGGATTTATGGAAGAATTACACCAAGGTATATACTTTATTCTTCTTTCTAGCAAATACAGTGTTATTAATATTATTGTTGCATCAAAATTATATAAAGTGTAAAAAAATTAAATCAGAGAAATGTTAAAGAAACTATTTAAAGAATTGTAAAAAATAGGCTATTAGAATTGTTATATTAATTTGTTTCATTCTAAATTTGTGAAAGTCAAGTTATATTATATATTATATTTTGTTTTCACTAAGGGTTTTTCCTAAAAGAAAAATATATTATTATTATTATTAATTATTTACATGTTAATTATTATACAAAATAATATAATAACTAAAAGAAGGGAGTGCTAACAGCTAAGGCCATCGACTCATAGAAAAACATAAAGAAAATACATTCTGTATTTAATATTTGTAGTGTGTATGTTTTCAAAATGTCAAACTAATTAACGAATGCTTAGATGCAACTCTTGAAGTTTATGATAAATAGAAAAGTAATGGGCATGCGTAATAATAATAATTATAGGAATCCTTTTGTGATAAGTGTTCCACCTAATGAATATTTGCATAGGTAATTATCGAAAATGGTAGTTAATCATAAGTGTAGTAACTACTGCATGCAGCCGACCCAACTGAAAGATAACAAATGACCTGGCCCAAAAATTGTGTATGCATCTGCGTCTCGCAATACCGTTTTTTTGTTTTTGACTCGAAGAGCAATCAGTGTCATTAGGTATATGTATTGGGTACAGGGCATACGAATGAAATTGAGAATAGATTAGTATTTAATGAGTTTTTATATTTCTAGAAAATCAAACCTAACGATTCATTCGTGTTCAATTGCAGAGACCTGTTGGCCTCTCAGCCAAGGGCCAGAGGCATCATCAGTGCCTGAAACTGCCACAGTTATGTTATGGAGGCAATCATCAGTTGTGGCGCACGTGCGTTCCTTAGTTGGACTCCAAGTCCGAGTATAGTAGAGATCAGCAGCATCAGAAGTAGTAGTAGTAGTTGTAGTAGTAGTAGTCGAAACTCGAAGAGGTATTTACGAGTTTTGTGTATGGAATTTTAAAATTCATATACATATTTATATTTCCACTAATTCATTTTTAATAATTTGTTTGGTTCTGCGGAGCGGTCGCTCCTCATCACGCCCCGCTCTTGTGTGTTAATTATCGTATGCGTTGCGTTGCGTTGCGCTGTGCTGTGTTATGCTGTGGTCGAGCGGAGACAACCTGGCGGTTTGTAGAGAGAGAGATAAACGAGTTGGGGCCCCGCATCCAACAGGAGCAGGTCGCCTTTTGGCCAAGAGTGTGTGTACTGCCTGTGCCACAGATTTGGGGGTGAGATCGGCTCTTCTTAAACAATTTATTATGTTCTTAGTTTTATTTTTCATCTCACATTTTCGACTTACTTCGAAGTACGTCTGAACTCTGAAAGGGCGGCCTCATTGGCGGCTTGTGTTTCTTTCTTCTTCTCAGCCTTCTTCCAACTTTTTCCCGCAAAATTCCCTTGTTAGACTTGTAATGCATCGCAGACGCATCATTAGCTGCATTATGTTCAAATAAAATAAGAAGTTTACACAATGCATACGCAGTATCTTATTGTCGAGCAATTACAACTAGATCACTTTGGGGGCAAAGTCGCTGTTGTATGGCACCCAAAATCAAAGTTGTGCCCCGCACACACACACTCTGTGTGTGTCTGACAATCAGACAGAGGTGGAGCACGAGCTTCTGCCTCAAATGTGTGCCACATCTGCAACATACTGGCAGAAGTACTTGCCGTCGCTCCTCCTTTTTACTCCTTCGCTGCTTCAGACCCAGTCCCAGTCGCAGTCACAGTCGCTGTTCCAGTCCCTTTGCGACTGCGACTGCGACCGTCATGATCTCAAAAAGGAGGAGTAGTGCACATAGCGCAAGGGTCCAGAATCCAGCAAGTGGCCCCAAGCAAAAAGTGGGAGTTGCAATAATTGTTTAATTATAGGATTTTGTTCGTTTGACTTTGCATTTTGCGCGCATAACATTTGCTTTATATTCTTATGTCTTACACCTACACCAAAATCGGGTACTACGCTGTTGTCTTGGACTAGGTTTGATTTCGAGTAGACGCCAGTCTTAATATTGAAAAGTTGCATAATAAAGTTAGCTATCAATATTACATTAATTATGCCAGTAATGTATTACTCTTATGTTTTTTCTCATCATTAGTTGTATACTTAATTTTATCCTTATTAGAGTATCCGACAGTCGCCAAAGTTCGTCAGCTCAAGTTCGGTCTGCTCGACTTGAAACTTGTCTTGTTCTCCTCCCTTCCTACCTGCCTGCTTGTTCTGCCTGGCATTTGCTGTGTTGTCATCGCACTCAAATCTGCAACCGCCACAGCAAGCAGCAAGCAGCCACAACCACAGCAACTGGCACACCACACCAAGCAGCCAACCAAGTTGCGAATAACTCCGTTGGCTGCGTAGCTTCTCCGTCGCTTCTCGCCGTCGAGGCAGGCGGCTATTGATAGCTCTGCGAAAGCAATGGCGAAACATGCTGCAAGCTGCATGCCACATAATGCTGCTTGCAACCAGTCGGCAGCCCTCGCCGTGTTCGACTGCCTAATAAAAATGCACATTTTTTGAGGCTAGAGTGGCGTCGTCTCTCTGTTCTCTCTCTCTCTCTCTCTTTCTCTGTCGCTCCTAGCTGAGCATTTATGGCACGTGTTGGCCAGCTTTTGAAGCACTTAGAGCAAGTGCCAAATATGAGTCAGCTTAGCCAGCTAGCTGAGCTTATAGAGCACATATGTATACCAGCTGGTTAATATAATAATTTGCTATACATTTTTGGTTGCATTGTTGGAAATTGCACTCTCTCGTTTAAGTTATAAAAATTCCTTACATTTTTGCATATCCAAATTCTATCGTCAATGGAATGGCTCCTGCAATGGACGGACGGACGGACGGACAGACGGACCGACCACGAACCCTGTGCAATCTTGCTCTGAAAAATATGAGCCTAAGCCCGTGCCAGACTCGATGCTCATACCTTTTGCCTTCTCATTTAATGCCTGATGCCGCAGGGCGATCAGTTCGATCTCGAAATAGTGTGCAGCCGTTTGCAAATGGGCTCAAGCGAAGAGACTGATGATGAGGACGAGAACGAGCATCCGTACGAGGATGAGGATGAGGCTGAGACCAAAGCTGAGGAGGCAAACGAAGACGGCGTTGTTTCTACTCTGAAAGATATCAAAGCTACGACTCCCTCTAATTACTGTAAAGCGTCCGAGTTTTCTGAACAAGCCATCGAACAGGCTGTCTGCCAAAACACCCACAACGAGCCGGCGCGACGCGTCGTCGCTCTCCCAAAATGCCCAGAGCAATCCAGTGCAGGTCATTCAGCACGGCCTAACGTACATAAGTATGTACTAAAGACGATGACGGTGACGAAGATGAAGATGAGGATGGGGATGAAGGGGAACAACAGCGCAAGATGAACGCATATCTTTCTGTCTTGTGGACAGAGCAAAGGACGATGGCAGCTAAGTTAAATTGGCGGGCACTTGGCGGGTATGACGATACCTTCCTTACCTTACCTTACCTTACCGTCCATCCTATACTACACCATATAAGAGACGTTAGACGTGACGAGAATAATTTGCACGATAAGGATCTCAAGTGCCTTCGCTCAAGAGAACAGCGCGCATGCAAATTTTGAAGATTATGCTATGATTACCAGCAGTTAAAGTGATTTTGACCACACTCTATTGCACTGTTCATCAGATTTGTATTAAACCTCAAGATAACTGCCGCATGAATCGATGGTTACACATTTCATTTCTGCTCACCTAACGAGCAGTCTCGACCAGTCTTTTTAAAATCTGCCATCAAATACGAAAACTCTGTGAAGGGGATGCTTACGTACCCAACCACCAAATATAGAGCCACAAAATATTAGAATAACTTTCTAAAAGTTCTAAATTATAAACAAAATGTGTACTGCAAAAATACTTACTAAAATAATTTCTTATATTGTCAGTGGACATGTCTGATTGAAGCATCAATCCACCAAATGTAAGATGCCTTATTCTATTAAGGAAAATTTTATATTTCAAATCCAATAAATATAAGTATATCTTCATTTACAAAGATACCGACTTTCAAAAATCACTAAAAATATCTTTAAATTTGAACTCGGCACTATCATTATTATATTTCAAACTTAGATTATTATTGATTTTATTTAAAACATATGTGATCGGAATAATTCAGTTGATCTCAAAATTACTGTTTGGATACGAACTTCCAAAATTTTCCATTCTGGATCAATTTCGCCAATATTCCCATATCTAATTAAGCATCGAATATCCATCGAATAGAATATGCGCCATATAAATAAATGTTTGCTTGTTACCAATACAAATGAGTGCAAGTGCAAGTGTGTGAATATGTTACGATATCCACACACATGAACAGATAGACGGTAAGTAACCGTTGCAGGTTAACAGATGGCGCCCTGGCATTCAGTGGCTAAATAAACACATGGGATAAACGGACATTCATTCGCAATTGAATTTCACATTCACACAATCGCAACTCAATTGAAGATTGACAGGTTCATGAATGGATATTGTTCATTTTGTTTGTATTTGAATTTCATGCCCAGCAACAATTGCTCTTTTAGTGACCGCGCTCCCTGCCAGCCTACACACTCACACAGCCGAGCTCGGTGCATCGCATTCATCGGGGAGTAGGTGGATTACGCACTCGAGTAAATATTGCTTATTCATGGGAAAGCCAATAGCAACCAAATGCTTGAGCTGTGCGGTTCATTATTTTTCGGCTAATCCTAGTACAAAAGCCCACAGCAAGTGGAAATTTGCAGTGGCACAATAATTCTTATGCAAGCAGATAAATTCGTTTAACAAACATTAACAAATCCACGAATCCGTATCCTCACATATGTACATTTGAAATACAGATATCAAATTGGGTTTTAACAGGTTCATTGAAATCACATAAAATCAAAACTTATTTATTAGTAAACATAACTAAAGAAACTTTTCTACATCAAAACCCAATTTGAATGTTTTGTACGTAAAAAAAAAAATCATATTTAATTCAAAAAGTTCAAAATTAAGCCAAAAACCTTTTACTCCAACACATTACATTATAAGTTTACCTATTTTCGATTTTTTTCATAAAATGTTATTTCATATTAAGAACATTTTTTCTATTCAATAGAGAAATAAGAAATGCCTAAGAGAAATTATTTACATATTTACAAGCTTCTTTTTTTGCGTCTAGCGAAATTTAAATGAATATAAATTTTATAAAATATCTAAAAAAAAATTAACATAAAAACAATTTTGTATACAAAAAACAAACACACAATCTAAAGTATATGATCAATACAAAAAAAAGTATATAATACAAAAAAAAAACCATATGGTGTAAGCGACTAAGCAATACTCTGTAAGCAATCCTCAAATAAATGGAACAAGTAAGAAAGTTACAGTCGAGTGTGCTCGACTGTGAGATACCCGCTACCCATTTTTAATAAAGGCAAAATATTGCGGAATCATTTTGAAAATATACCGAAAATACTTTTAAAAAAATACTAAAAATATACCAAATGATATGTTTGGTATATCAATATAGTACCGCATTCAAAATATACCATAGACGGCTCAATATACCAGATTGTCAGCCAAAGTAACTAAGACCCCTAGTAAGTAGGCGTTTTTCCCATACAAAAGTATTTCCTAAATAACTTCGACAATTTTTATCTGATCGCAACCAAATTTTCAGGAATCATAACTACTACAGTAATTATTGTATATACCATTCGTAGCTCTAGCTTTAAAATTACACTTGTTATTCGATTTTTTTGATTTGCGGGGGCGGAAGTGGGCGTGGCAAAAATTTGAAACAAACTTGATCTGCGTGCAAACATAACAAATGCTGTCGAAAAAATTATAGCTCTATCTCTTATAGTCTCTGAGATCCAGTGTTTCATACGGACAGACGGACAGACGGACAGACACACAGACATACAGACACACAGACACACAGACACACAGACGGACAGACGGACATGGCTGTATCGTCTCGGCTGTTGACGCTGATCAAGAATATATATACTTTATAGGGTCGGAGATGCCTCCTTCTACCTGTTACATACATTTCCTGCCGGCACAAAGTTATAATACCCTTCTACCCTATGGGTAGCGGGTATAAAAATAAAAGCATTTGTATGCAAATAAACCCCAATAAGGAGCACAAGACCAAGAATACTCCATCAAAGGAATTCCTGGACTGGCAAATCTTTTTCTACGCACAAACCCAATCATCAATGTTTGTACATAGATGCTTTAAAATTTGATTTGCGCATAAATTTCGAGTGGAATCCTATTGAATTGTAAATGTGTTACTTACTCGGAGAATTGATTGAATTTGATTGAGAATAAATATGAAAGATTTCGAAGATAGCCGCCGACAAAATATCTGAGTCGGAACCTTTTTCCCCCTCCACTGTTGTTGATGCTCTATTAGCGCTATCTGTAAAACTAATTGGGGGTATAAAAGAGACTTTAAACGCCAAGAACACCCGCCGTTACTGTGCCAGTTGAGGCCAAAGGTAACAAACACATTACTGTTCACAATTACTTAACTCTTCCACCCCGTTTGCGGCGGTTGTCTGTAAAATCGAAGGGGTATTTTTTAATGAGAGTCGGTATGCCAACACTTGACAAGTGCACCGGGTGAAATGACATACAAACAGAGCGATAAGTGCCACATCGTATACACACAGTGTGTGTAAAGTGTTCACTGCAATTATCTCTGTCCAACTGAAAGGATATTCACACAAGTCATATATATTCGAACACTGTAACCCAATGGATTATTAGCCTGTGCTCTCGGAGAATACGACAGATTGCGTGGAATGACGTGAATTTTGACAGATGGTAATTTTCAATTTTTGTTTTTGATCTCACAATTTGTGTTCTATGCGCAAATTTAAAAGTGTTTCGTTGTCCTTAACAACGCTTTATTTGTCAAATAGGTAATTTGAATTGTTACAAAATAAAAAAAAGAAGAGAAAGAGAGTGAAAGGCTTAGTTGGGGGGATTTCGATTTAAAGAGCCGCTTACATGTCACAATATTTAGCCTTGTTCTGAAAGATTAAGATTAGTGTCGAGCATCGTTTGTTGTATTATATATCTGAAATGGAAAAATATGTAAAAATAGCATCAAATGATATTCCATGCTTGAGACCTAATGGTAATCATATTGATAACTCCCTCGGCGTAAATTATGGGTTACCACATGTTGGTACAATTTTCGGGTTGAAATAGAGCAGACCACGAGGGGCGGCGATTCGTTTTTTACTCGGTTTGGTTTGGTTTGGTTTGTGAGGGGGATTGTCGTCGCTTGATGGGGAGATTCGCGTAACAAACAAATTGTCACGTAGCCCTCACTTAGTGACAGCGATAGGCAAAATCAAGGAGAACGTTTTTTAGCACGCGCATGTTAACAAATGTGAGGGCGGTGGCGGTGGCGATGGCGGTGACGAAGGCGGGAATATTATTCGAGTCTCCTGTTTCGCTAAAGCGTCAGGAAATTGTAATTACAATTTTATGTTGCAACCACTCTTCAGAGTCTCGTTTACCTCTCGCATACCTCACACTATGTTAAATACATCGCACATCTTGCCCAATTCTTGGCTGGGGTGGCCAGTGGTTAAGCGAGCGTGTAATTTACAATTTACTCTGGTTACCCACGTTTTGCGGCCAACAAATGTTTTAATTATGGTTTGTTTTACATTTGCAATTTAAGTGAAATGACAAAGAAAGCTCCTAATTGTCTTCATGCCCATTGGCTAATTACCACAATCCAAGGATGCGTTTACATCAAAGACACAGACACAGACGCCGACTCAGGTTCAGTTTCATTTTCAGGTGCCTTACTCCCACATCTCATTCGAACAAGTTCTCAGTATTCACAATACAACAAACATTGTATCCTGAAATAATTGTTCATCTGTAATAGGCACCAGTCTATTTTTGTTCAAGTTATTATTAGTGTATTTCAATTAATTTGGACTAATTAACAAGAACATTAAAAAAATTATGAAATAAACAACCACAATTTTTAAGTAACGAGTGCATTGAAGAAATTTCATAATCTATTTATGGTTTATTTTTATCACAATTAAGTTTATATGCATAACATAACAAAATACTCTTAATTGAAAATACAAAATGTATGATTTAACAAGTAAGAAAGCTACAGTCGAGTGTACTCGACTGTGAGATACCCGCTACCCATTTTGAATAAAAATAATATATTTTGCGGTAATATTCTCAAAATATACCAAATATACTGCAAAAAATACTAAAAATATACCAAATGGTATATGTGGTATATCGATATAGTACCGCATTCAAAATATACCATAGACGGCACAATATACCAGATTTTCAGCCAAAGCAACTAAGACCCCTAGTAAGTAGGCGTTTTTGCCCATACAAAAGTATTTCTTTAATTACTTCCACAATTTTTTTCTGATCGCAACCAAATTTGCAGAGATCATAACTACTATAGTTATTACTGTATCGTAAGTCTAGCTTTAAAATTACGCTTGTTATTCGATTTTTTTGATTTGCAGGGGCGGAAGTGGGCGTGGCAAAAATTTGAAACAAACTTGATCTGCGTGCAAACATAACAAATGCTGTCGAAAAAAAATTATAGCTCTATCTCTTATAGTCTCTGAGATCTAGGTGTTCATACGGACAGACGGACAGACGGACGGACGGACAGACGGACAGACGGACATGGCTGTATCGTCTCGGCTGTTGACGCTGATCAAGAATATATATACTTTATAGGGTCGGAGATGCCTCCTTCTACCTGTTACATACATTTCCTGCCGGCACAAAGTTATAATACCCTTCTACCCTATGGGTAGCGGGTATAAAAATAGATTTAATATTTTGTTTGTTTTTTTTAATGATGTTTATTTATCTACCTTGTGATTCAAGCTTAAGCCTTTTAATTATGGTCCTAGTCATCCATAAAATTATTCAATTATATCCTTACTTAAGATTTAAGTGAATCTTAATCTTTAATAAAAATGCGTTTTAGTTAATTTTTTAATTGCGCAGCTCATCAATAGTTTTGAACATTTGGTTGAAAATAAATTATGCCTTCAACTGCAAAAATTTATTTCTAGCTTTGCTATTGCATAGTTAACATTGGAAGTACTTTAATTTAATAAATAGAACTGATGGGTTTACATAATCGAAGTTGTAAATTGAAAAATGTAATACGACTTTTCTAATTTTCATAAATAAATACTAAATATGAACGAAAGCTTCCACAAAATACAATTTAAGATCGTAGCTTTATGGTGTCGTGAATATAATAGATCTTGATATCTTGTGTGGGATGATTGCTAATAAAATTTGCGAATTTGGAATTTATATGAATATTTCGTAGTTCAAGAAAAGCGCATATTTAATGGAATAGTCGATAACAGATACATTTATTTCAATTTTCTAAACACCCCTAATTTTCTTAGTTACCAGAAAAAAACTTGCAACTCTTTTATCGATTTTTCCCGCTAGTTGGCGCCATCTATCGGACAGAAGCATTTTGCGCCAAGACAACATTTTTCAGGTGTATGTCTCCGCTACAGCTTTCATGGTTTTGTAAAAATACTGGGAGACAGCTTTGGACATCGTATAATGGGTGGAAGCCCTCACTAACTACTTTTCAATCAACAACACAATTTGCTCAAGAAAACATGCAGAATTTATAACAAGGAAGTTTACTAATTTTTAAAATTATTAAAAATTTTATCAATTAATTAATTCATTATAAATTTATTTGTAGTTTTAAATGTGATTTAATAAATTTTCATCGGATAATTGCTTCAATTTTGTAAAAGCCACTAAAGATTTTTGGCGTTGCTTTTTAATGTATTTAAACGTATAGTTACCGAAATGCACACCAAATAAAAACCAACCTATATTATACTAACGACTACTGAACACCTTAGCAGCACGCTTTGTGATACGTTACATTGTACACATTTAAATATTTGGAAACTCCTAAAAAATACCACGAAAATTCAACGTCTTGAGAAGTATACGTCACGTTGCCTGGCTTCACGACGCGCGGTTGTCGCTGCCGTCGCCATCACGAGTCTCAGCTGTCGTTGTAGTTGCCATTGCCGTTACGTTGGCGTTCAACTCGTTGACTCCGAAAAAGCAACATGAACGTTTTTATCAACAAGTCGCTTAGTTAGTCTTGAGTGTCGAGCGGTGAAACTACTTGCATACTGTTGGCTTCGTCTTTGGCGGAGGGCGCAAACACCTTGCAACGGTCGAAAATAAATATATATAAAAAACTCATTGCATTTGATGGAGTAGTAATAGTTTTCTCACTTGTGGTTAGTTACATTGACAATTGCACATTTAGTTGCCTGCTCACATGTTGCAACGACAACGGTGACAGCAGCAACCACAACCACGACGGCGACAGCAGCAAACAGCGACAGTATCAATAATAAGTTTAAAGTGTTTATTCTGGGCCGTTATTTAATTTTGGAGTGCCGAGGTAACGGTAACAGTTACGCGAAAGTGGACGAGAGTGCAAAAATGCAGCATTTTTATGATACCTGTATTAAATAATACATTTGCATTGGTGAAAGTGTGTTAACTGCTTCTCTTATGCACGATCGCATAGCAGCAATAATATTGAATTAAGCGGCGGCCAATGAAACGTGCAGACAGCGACAGCCAACAACAACCAGCAACAGCCAGCAAAAACAACAAACAACAAATGAATGCAGAAGATTGAAAGTGCATCCAAACAAAAAGTTTAACCCGCTACTGTCCACCAAACATACACAAATACACATACAAAACACAAACACATACCAACAAACAAATAAACAAACCCGACCGGATTTGGATTTTATGCTTTGGAATCAAATTGTCATACAAAACAGAGGTACAACCGAATGCTCACATTAATTATTGATGTCACCGCGACCATTAAAGTTCTGTTAAATTGCCAAAACAAAACAACAACAAAACCAAAAAGAAACAATTAAATTACAGTATTACACAAAAATGTGTGTATATTTAAGTATGCAAGCCCATTCATGTGTTTTTGCGAAACACGAATTTGTTGCGATACGAACCGGCGCGCCAGCCAATTGATTGTGCAAAAGAAACTAAAAGCCAACAACAACAACAAACAACAAACATATAAAAAACATAAATGAGAAAAAAAAAACAAAACCAAAGTTTAAAACATAACTGCAAATACGCTGGGGCTGCCACAAGGTCAAAGCAATGCAACAACTCATATACTTAACGGTTAAGGAAAAACTCCGTCTAAAATTTGGGGAAGCAAAAACAAAAGACTTGCGACACAAACTTGTTGCGCACTCACACTTGTTATTTATATCATGTACTAACACACACACACTCACACACATATATTACATAATTAACTTACTCGGGCCACCTTATGAAATGAAACCCATTGGACACTATCATAATAATAATAATAATAGTAAATAAAAAAAAACACCTGCGAGTTACACATTTAATTCAGAGTATGCTAATTAAGTGTTTAGTTAACTTTTTATATTCAATGTCATTTTCTGCTTTGGTTTCGGTTTTTTTTTTTTCGTGGCCGTATTTGTCGCATCTGCGAATAATTTATTAGCGACATTTGGCACAAACAAAAACGAAGAAGATACCAACAAATAAGATGCGATTTGTAAGTGACATTGACAAAAAGCAATGATTATGAGATGAGAAACAAAAGTTTCTTTTCAGAAGAAATACTATTATAATGAAACACACACAAAATGGGAAAACACACTAAATTATTGTTTTGTGGGAGTTTTGTCATTTGCATTAACGTTTTTGTTATAAATTGTCAAAATATGTTTTCAAAACGTGTTTTTAATTTCTGTGTTGTACTTGCGCAATGTTTTTGCACGTCTAGAGATTTCTTGTGACACACCACAAGTCTCTCAGTGTGTGTTGTGTTGTGGTGTTTGTGGATGTGCGAAAATATCGACACATTTTTGGGTATGTTTCATTAGTCAACTGCGCATATAAAACTGACAGCTTAATTAGCTCTCAGTGTTGCATTGCTTTGAAACCGAACATCAGCAAACAATCTCACTCCTCAATTCATTTAGTCCCAAAGCAATTCGTTTCGCTATCTTACAACGCTTTACAATCAATCTTAATACGATTATAATTTTGTCATCGGATTCTGAGAAAATTGATAAGGTTTTTAACCCCATAATTAGTTAATAATTTTATACTCGATCGGCTTGAATTCTTACGAATTTCTCGCTGCTTAAAGAGGTGCAAATGAGTGAATTTATTAGTCAAAGATATTCTAATGATTGCATAAAAATATATTTTGTTTTTAGAAGGTATTAGCGACTTCTATGTTATGGTTTTCAAATCATGCAATATTATTGTGTATTAATTGTAACTTGCATAACATCCCTCAATGACAAGTCTACTCAACATTTTACCGGCTTTGTGCAATTTAATACGATCGTAAGTGCGAAATCAATTCTGTTGCCAAATTGTAAGACCCTCGGCAAGTGTATTAAAGTTACAGTATTGGATAATCATACTAAATATAAGTGAACGGGTGTGGACTAGCCTTTTTGGTCAGATATTCACTTGTACTCGTTGTGCTTGTACCGCTTCTCCCCTCTCTTCCTCTCCAACTCTTTCTGTTTCGGACAACAAACTGGTTATGTTGGAAAATTACATTTGTGCTAATCATGGACCTGTACCTGTTGTCACTTTTGTGCAACGCGAAAATGCATTTGCGCTCATGCAATTTGACCCAAAAAAGCAAATACTTGAATCCTGAAATACGCTGTCCAAAATACTGATTGTCTGTCACTCGAAAGATCTTCCGATATACATAATAAATTATGCACTTATTAATTGTGTATAAGGAAATTGCTAGTGAGTTCGCCTTCAAATTCAATCAAGAAGTTGTAGAAGCTCCGATGATGTCGTTCGGTAAAGATGAGAATATTCAAAGATAATAATAAATTTGGGATGCTTGACAATATTCATATGAGTTTGTTATTGATGGCTAAAAATTGACAGATAACCAATTAATTGTTAATTGCTAAAGTGCCTGCTTGACGCTGTAATTTCTGAGAATTTTAAAACCGGTTTGCGACACGGGCATACTCCAAAAATACAAGCCTTGTCGATAATTATTATTACTCGACCAATAATTGGGTTCAGGTATGTGAAAGGGTAAAAACATATTCGCAAAGGAATCGCAGATTGATATCCAGTTGTTTACCGAAAAGAGTTGATCAACAAGTACAGTGTTACATAACATTTCAAGTTTCCCCCTTAATAATTCCCATCCGTGTCACATTAATATTTACAATTACAAATTGGCTCAGATCTGATGTGACATGCGACGATACAATTTTTGACCTAGGAATAATCTGCGAAAGTTTTGACTCTCTGTGGCATTTGAATTGCAAATGAGCTTTCAAGTTAAATGGCCACAATATTATTGCTATTATTATTATTATTATTATTATTAATATCACGATGCGGAATATGTTTAGTCTTTTGATTGTTTGACCTGTTTGTGTGTGGGTATCGTAAACACACAAACACGTACTAAATATCTGATTAAGTAACTACAATACTACCATGCATGCTTTGACGAATCGAATCGAACCACAAAAAGACCGTTATCTACTGTCGAAAGCTACATTTACCACTTACCATACATACCTCACCATACATACTTATAGTATACTTTGTATACATCATGATAAAGTCAGCTACGCTTGGCTCAGCATCGCTTTTTATGTGTGCATGACCATTGTTTGTGTGTTAAACTGACCTAAACGGTCAGAGTATTTGTAAGTACACACACACATAGCCGCACTTTCACTGCATGTTCTTTGGGCCAACTTCATGTGTCAACTCTTTACTTTATTTTTTTGTTGGGGTTACACGTAATTGTTGCGACTTCTGCTGAAAGGGGCAACCCATGTTCGTAAGTAGGTTAAGAGATCGTGTTGTTTCAAAGAAATTCGCTTTAAATTCAATTCAATTAACTAGCCGCAGTTCGATGATTTAATTTACATTAATTTAATATCGGATATGCATGTGCATAAGTTTATAAGCGTAGCCCCTCTTTAAAAACGTCTCATTACCCCACTGTGCAACCATCGGTGGCTAGGCCTGCACTTTCGTTTTTATTTTCGGCGCATTCAACCCGATACACGTACGGAGTACGAGTTGATGATAATTATTATAGTCTTACGTTTAATGCTGGAACTGGTTATATACAATTCAAGCTCAAGCGTGGCACGAGTTACCCTTACTTGATTAACGTAGCTGAACGCGCGCACACACAAGTGCTCTAATTGAGAACGATCACCACGACTTGCAGATACCCTGCACTCTTCGTTCCTTAACACATTCCCGGGTCTAATTAACTAAAACTTGAACATCGCAATAACATCCACATTAGAAATAAACACTTCGAAAAAGAGATCCATTTCAAAAACAACTACCCATAATTATATACGACAATTTAAAGTAATTTTCGCAGTAATGGAGCTGCTACTCATACTGCCTACTCACTTACATATATACGCGAATACATGCGACAGATCTATTGGGATTTATCATTTGTGAACACTGTCAAGTTTAATTGCCTTTTTCATGTGCTTCACCCTTCAACCGGCCCATCAGACCCTGACGAAATGCGAATTAGGAACCGAAACCTGTTGTGTACTATAAAGATGAATATCTTAAATACTTTTGGGTGCAATTAGTGTCGTTTTACACTCTACCCATAAAATAAGAGAAGTGCAAGTGGAGAACCCCTTCGAGTAACTACTGCAATTAACATTAAAATTCGATTTGATCTGCTTTCATCATAGCACTTAACTTTAAGAATTTATAAATCTGGAAATATTCTAACATAAATAATCGATTCTTAAATTTTTTTTTTCTATCACTGCTCTGTAGATCTTTTTTCTAATTTCTTTTTAACAACAATGATCACATCCTCACACAAACAATATATTTTGTTTTTGTTTTTTTATTGAAATATTTGTATTATAGCATTACACGCTCCATTACTTGCTTTAAATAGCAAACATGGACATAGATATATTTGATCATTAAAGCTGCTATAAAATGCCCATGACTGAAGGGAGTTATGAACATTTTAAGTTCAGTTCCGAAGCCGTTTGAAACTTTTATACGTTAATAAGCAAAAATTGTGATAACCATAATAAATGTTAAAATATTAATTTGTTGCAGCAACATGTATCGAATATACAGTCTCTTGATTGTTATATACTCCTGCCAAACTCTGGGTGCAGATATTTTAATGGCCACCATGGGAGGCACAAAATCACACAAAATACCATTTTGGGAACTTGCTAAAGGATTAATAAACAGGTGGGTGTTACTCTGAATATACATTATTTAATAATGGAAAAGTATGCCGAAGTTCTTTGTGTACCGAAATAAATTAAAGATAGTTATTAAAGATTTTTCATATTTATCTAAAATAAATAATTTCAACAATAATTACTTTAATATATTTTGATTTTCAGAGGTCACAACATAACATTCTTGAGTGGCTTTCCTGCAGATTTTCATATGGAAGGTTTGAACGAGGTGTCCCCAATGAAACTTGTTGAGTATATACAAAACTACACAAATTGGGATCTACTCGGTGCCCGAATGAATGGCGAAATGCCTATTAAGCCTTGGGATGGATTACGTTATGCTTTCGAGGTGAGCATTTATACAACATTCTTTAGAACGATTGGAAAGTTCATTTTGTTTTTTGGGCAGTCATGTGACGCAATGTTAAATGATGCTGAGACCAAGGACTTGGCGAATCGCACCTTTGATCTGGCCATATTGGACGGCGCCTTTCCTGAGTGTGTACAGGGTCTGGTATATGAGTACGAGATACCTTTTATGTACATCAACACCGTTGGATTCTACATGGGTAGTTTGGCCCTTTCCGGCAATCCCTTAAGTTATGCTATCACTCCGAACTTTTACTCTCACTTCACGGACACAATGACGCTATACGAGCGAGCCTTGAACACTGGCATGCAAATCGGGCAGAATATATTGCACAGCGTAAGGCACAATGAAGTCCCTAAATGTGTTATCAATATTAACATAATGTGCTTCCTTCTAGTATGTTATGCGACGTACACATCGTGTGCTGCAAGATCATTTGGGTCCGCATATTCCGCATCCCTACGAGATGGCTCGCAACGTGAGCTTCATTCTGCAAAATGGTCACGCTGTTGTCTCATATCCGCGTGCCTTGAATCCTAATGTGGCTGAGGTGGCCTGCATACACTGTAAGCCGGCTCGACCATTGCCAAAGGATCTGGAAGAATTCATTGCATCCTCAGGCGCATCGGGTTTCATTTATGTGTCAATGGGATCATCCGTAAAAGCTGCAAATATGCCCGAATCACTGCGTCGCATGCTGGTCAAGACCTTTGCTCGCTTGCCCTACCATGTGCTGTGGAAGTACGAAGGCAATGCAGCTGACATGCAGGACTTAACGCCCAACGTGAAGCTCTCTCGCTGGTTGCCACAACAGGACATACTCGGACACAGCCAGTTGCGAGCATTTATTACGCATGGCGGATTGCTAAGCATGTTTGAGACGGTCTATCATGGTGTGCCTGTGGTCACAATGCCCGTATTCTGTGATCACGACGTCAACTCGGCGAAAGCTGAGGTCGATGGCTATGCCATCAAGCTGGATTTGGAGACACTCTCCACGAATCAGCTGTACAAAGCGATCATGAAGGTCATACATGATCCTCAATTCCGCAACGCGGCACGCTATCGCCAAAACCTATTGCTTGATCAGCGATCCACGGCCTTGGACACGGCCATTTATTGGACGGAATACGTTCTGCGACACAATGGTGCCTATCATCTGCAATCGCCAGCGCGGTACTTGAGGTAAGCCTGAAATGGATTATTTTTATTTACTATTTATTAAATTGTTTAATTTTTTCTTACTCAGCTGGTGGCAATATTATCTCCTGGATGTGCTTGCCCTCTATTTACTGGCCATCTGTGCTATTGTCCTAATGCTGAGACGTTTCGATATTCGATCCGAGAAAGTGCGTAGCCAGCATTATCAAACACTTCGCGCGGAGACAAAGTCAACCAAGAGCAAGAAATCGTAACTCCAGCCAATCTTACCGAACACCATTTTTTCTTAAATATCTTAGAAATTTTAGAGTAACGGGGTGTGTTCCATACTTACATATATCACTTTATCGAATCTAAGCATATGTAATCCTATCGACGTGATATAGTTTGAAACAGGCTACTCAATGTTTTATTTGCTTATTTCGATCCCATTGTCAATAGATAGTAGATAGGCGCAACATGGGTTAGGATTATAATATGTGCCTTTTTATTGTGAGCTAATAACTGTAATACAAAAAAACCTATGAGATACCGACACCTCTGAACCTCAAGCATAAATCAGTTGCAATTAATTGAGTCATTTTGGTAACTCCAAGCACAATTCGATTCGTATACAGTTGAAAGTGGGCGCACTCTTAAAGTCTTCTTCGCTCTTTTTGGATAAAGTGCCTTGTATATAGTGTCTTTATTTATAATTAGAGGTAAATAAGTTTAAATCAAATAAATAATAAAAAAAATAATAATGAAACGAATATGAATTGCAAACAGCCTCAAAATTTTGTACAACATTTGCAAATGCGGAAAATTTAAACCAAAGTCTACAAATCGTTACTACATTTATGCAATTGTATTGTTAAATTATCATGGTTAGTTGAAATAAAAATAAAGTGGTACCTTTAAAACAAATGATGAATGGCTGGGGGTTTCCACTATTTCATTTGAGATGAGTAGTCATGACAATGAACCTGAAAACTTCCGTCACTAATTTGGTGGACAGGTAAGGTTAAATCAAACATGTATCCAAGGTGTTTGACAGCACTTGAATTTAACATTAAAAACAATCTTGAACATGGAAAGTATTTGAGAACATGATAATTAGATTTGACAAAATATAAAAATTTTTAAATAAATTTCAACAACGTTGTTTATGTATATTGTCTGCTCTTTTATACAATTGCACTAAGATGTTTGTTTAACTAATTTTGCCATCATCTTTTCCTCTTTGACTTTTCGCTTGGCTTCTTTTTGTTTTCGCTTATCCTCCTTCTCCTTCTGCTCGAGCATTTCCTTGAAGCGCTCATCTCGTGTATCCACCTTGAATCCGAAATGCCGGCGAACTTCCTCTATTAATCGTTCCTTTCGCGCAATTGCCGCTGCAGCATCGGCTTCCCTCTTTGCAACCTTTGCATTAAGGTCAGCCTTCCATTGTTCCAATTTCTCCAATTTCTTAGCAATGCCATCCTCACGTTCAGCGATTGCTGCTAATTTAGCCGCCTTTGCGGCTCGCGCCGTCTCAATCATTTGTTGAATTGTTTTGGGTTGCGTAATGGTCTGGAACTTTCTCGCTGCGGCTATTTCCGATTTAGTTCCAAAGCAAATTTGGGGACTAATGTTACTCTTTGCACCATATTTTCCATACACTCCTCGTTGATATTTCTCCGTCAAATGTATCCATGAGTGAGCCTCACTATATGGGTTTGTTTCATGAAGAATATTCTTATGCTGTCGTCGAAGACCAGATTTGTCTCTGGAGATCTCATATTCCACATTATCATTGACAAAGGATGCAGGTAGTTCTGGCTTTGTAACATTAGTTGAATACTTCAAACATCTTATTGAAATGCCGGCAGTAATATTTAATTTATGAAAATTCATTTTACTTTAACAATTATTTACTTTGGCAATTGGAATATCGATAAATACATTAACAACGTGAGTACGATGTAATCGAGTGTATCGATTTGTTGAATTCGATAAGTTTCCAATATGTTTCGCATCTGTGTTCTTATTAAATAATTCAGAATCGATTTGGATATTCTTGTCTAAACAAGGATAAGTGCTCTTAAAATATTATTTCAATTTTTTTTTTGTTAAGTACTTAAATATTTATATTTTAAAAGATAAAATCACGTTTAATATTCATTGTGTTTTGAAATAACATAACGTCGATAATTCATCGATAGCTGGCTCTCAAACGGTAAACAATAAGCAATATATATCGCCGCTATTTCACAAGGCACATAGCTAAGCAAGCACATCAAACACGGAAATAAGCCGCGGATTTCAACAAATTTAACGCGCAATATAATTTCTGACTGTTGCTTCTTGGCAAAAATGGACAGGTCAGGGCATTTATCACAAACGCACATGATTGGACGAATCCACTCAGTGTACTGCAAAGATTTCGTGTAAGTACCAAACCAATCATAATTTTTTTAGCAATTCGAGAGTTTGTCAAAAGTTTATTGTGTGTCGTTGCAATTGTTGCCTATTATGTTTGAGGCAATCTTCAGATCCCTGACTGTAAGCACTAGTTTCGTTTCAAGCTCGCCCCACATCCCTAACAATTCCAAAGATGTGTGTACTCATATTTATCTTCATATGTTTTTCCAGATCTTATAACGAAATTACGTATTTCCCCAAAGAGTATCTAAATGTATTGACTGGGCCAAACGGAACAGGAAAGTCTACAATTGTATCTGCTATCATATTGGGATTAGGCGGCGATCCCCAGTTGTTGGATCGTTCATCTAGCATTGCCGATTACATCAAAAGCAATAAGAGCTCGGCAATTATTACTATAACCATTAATGGGCGCTCAAAGAACTCCAAAGAATCTTTTAAGCGAACAATAAACCAAAATGGACAATCTCATTTTTATGTCAATTCCAAGGAATTGTCGAAGACAAAGTTTTTAGACATCGTCGCCTCATTCAACATACAAGTTAGTAATTTATGTCAGTTTCTACCTCAGGATCGTGTCCAGGTAAATTTCACATAAATATCAAATTCACATTTTGTTTGTATTAATCATTAATAATTTAATTTGTATCATTGATTTAGGATTTTTCCAAAATGAATCCTCAAGAACTTTTAGTCAATACTATGTCATCTGTCTGTGACGATGAGTTTATAAAGAATTTCAACGATCTAAAGGAAATGAAACTGAAGCTATTAAACGCCCACGCCGACCGTGAGAAAGATAAAGAAAATCTTCAGAAAGAGCAAAAGCGATTAGAGCAGTATGTAACAAATGATTATTTATTTTTAATTTTACCTAATGATCAAACAATTTAGGTTACAAGTTACAGTTGATCAGTATCAAGAACGTCAGGAAATATTGCAAAAGGTAAATGTTCATAAGGCGAAAAAATTATGGAGTGAAATCACTGTAGCTAATTCAAGAATCGACGAGCTGAAAAGTAGTTTGAATAAAGCAAATAAGGAATGTCAAACTCGCAAAAAGACATATGAGTTGCAAAAAAGAGCACAGCAAGAAATTACACAAAAGAGTTTTGATCTCAGGCAGAAGAAAGAGGAACAAGTAAGTTAATATAAAAGAAACAACTCCATCTCTTCTAAATGGTGTTCTTTTCCTTCAGATTAAACTTATAAGTCATGCCAATAATGCAAAAAATAAGTTGGACTCTCTGTTGGAGGCTGTAAAACATAAAGTGAATGAAAGAAACTTCGAATTAAAGGTTTGTTTATTCAATTGAAGCCTTTCGTGGTATGTTGTATTGACCAGCTGCTTTTTTATAGAGACATATCGAGCAAGCAAATAAAAACAAAATGGAAGCTGATAATCTGAAGCAAGCTGCAGAAGGTAAAAATCAAGAATTGCAGCAATTTTATAAGTACAAATCGGATTTAGTAAATGAGCTCGAGGAACATGGAAAAATAATAAATCAAACTCGCGAGACGACCATGAGGCAGTACAATAGACGCAGAGAAATTGAAGCCAAACTTAATGATGAGAAAATTCCTGAGGTGACAGCCCTAAAGCATAAGATTGAGAGATTGCAAAATATAAAAACACAAAAAATTGAAGTAAGACACGACATAATCATAATGTGTGTACTTCATTAAATATCAAACCACATTTTTTTTAGGAATTGCGCAACCAAAATCCAAATTTAATCAAAGCCATGAGTTGGGTTGCTGAAAATAAGCACAAATATAAGTCCAATATTTACGATCCAATGATATTTGAAGTAAGTATCATAATAATCCTTTTCGGTGAATCTAAATAATTAAATTTATTGCAGTTAAATATTAAAAGCCCTGATGCGGCTATGTGTTTGGAGAACCTTATTCGACAGCGTGATTTATTTGCATTCGCTTGTGAAGACAAAAATGATATGTCTGATCTGATTAATGAATTATGTGTGAAGCAGAAGTTATCCGTTAATATCATTTATTGTGCTCCAGGAAACAGATGCTTGTATACCTCGACAGTACCTCTATCTGAAATTACGTAAGGATTATTATCATTAAACATTCAGTAATTATAACTAACTATGCAATACCTAGATCTATTGGATTCACATCGTACCTGGTGGATCTAGTCTCTGGACCAATGCCTATTATAAACAAACTGTGTGGTACTTATCAAATTCACAATATTCCCATTGGAACTGAAGAAGTCAGTAATAATACTTCAATAATTCCTAAGTCAATCCGTGTATTCTTCGGTGGTAAGCACAAAATTTTCACAATCGACACCAATAGAAAAATATCTTTATATTTGTTTAATTATTAGGTACTAAAAAGTTTTTAGTGACAGCATCTCGGTACCGATCAGACTTAATATTAACCGAGAGTACGATTCAAAGGAAAAATCAACTTATTACTCTTGACTCAAAACAATTGGCAGCGCTTCAAGATCGGTAAGGCGTGAGAACACTCAGCTTATATCTTAATCAACTAATTCTATAATATAGTATTAATTGTTTTCATTTTCTATTATTTTAGGTACAACAATTCAATATCTGAAAGAAATCAACTTAGAAATAAATTAGTAGAAGTCGATAATGAATTTGAACGCTTACAAGCGACAACGAAGGAAGAGGTAGAAAAAAAACGAAAAATTGAACAAAAATTGAATTATTTCGAAAATTTGGAAAATGAAGTTAAAAAACTAAATGATAAAATATTAAACATCAATAGATCATTCAATTGTGAGTATAAAATATATATTATATATATATATATATATATATATATATATATCATATTTTTTACCATATAATTTTAGCATTGGATGACGTAGAAAAAACTTTTCAAAAAAATGTTCTGTCAGATTTTAAGCAGTTATTTGAAATTGAACAAAACTTACTTAAAATTCTTGAGACTTGTGAGAAGAATATAGCCCTAAAGAAAGTTTTTCAACTAATGGAAAGCGTTCATATAAGGCAACATGAATCTCAAATGAATACTCTCAATGAAAGTGAAGAAAACTATAAGGGCGCTTGTGTAAGTATTTTCTATAAGCAAAAAGTATATCGGTGTATTTAAATGAATAATAATACGTTATTTTTATATTACAAAAGGGAAATGTCGAGAAAATAACTAAATCTCTGGAAACCCACACGGAAAGTATTCAATCGAAAACTGAGGAGCTGCAAAGTTTATGTAATGGCAAACTTCCATCAAGCAAGGATTTTCCATTCAAATCTGAATTCCGAGATTTATCAAAACTTCACATTGAACAAATCCATGAAGCTATTGTCGAATTCCAGGCAAGATTGGAGTGTATGGCAAATGTGAATCCACAGGTAATATTGAAATTATTAACTTTTGTTTAAGATTGATATTCAAATCCTTTCATTTGATTTGTCACTTTTCAGGCTATCGCAGACTTTCAACAGCGTCAGGAACAGGTGAAACTGTTAAAGCAAATTATCGATCAAAAAACCAATCAAGAGAAAAACGTTGATGGTCAAATTACTGCATTATTCAATAATTGGGAGCCAAAACTTAACAATTTAATAGAAACCATAAGCGCTAAGTTTAGTGAATTTATGGAATCTATGTCATACATAGGGGAAGTGGTCTTGTCCAGAAATGATAAAGTAAGAAATAATTCATCCTTTTGTTGTGAATTTATGAATTAATTTTGTCAACTATTTTACAGCATGATTTTAAATCATATGGTATACAAATTATGGTTCAATATAGAAAAGAGGGAAAATTACAAACTCTCGACAAATATATTCAATCCGGTGGAGAACGTGCTGTAGCTATTGCAATCTATTCTATGTCTTTACAGCACGTTACAAGTGTACCATTCAGGTAATAGTTTTATTTTTCAGATAAATATAAAGATTTATTATATTTACTTGTATTTTAGATGCGTTGATGAAATTAATCAAGGCATGGACGCCACTAACGAACGTAACATTTTTGAGTTGTTATTAAGAGAAGCCACTAAAGAGGGATCTGCTCAATATCTATTTGTAACTCCTAAGGTAAGTATTTTTTGGAAATATTCAAACTGATTACAATATCATTGTTCCTTATTTCCTAGTTGCTTCCCGATCTAAACTACAATGACCATTTATGCGTTTCCGTGGTTTATAATTCAGCATCTATGAAACCGGGTGCCAATTTTCCACGGTGTTGAATCTCTACTCAATGTTTTCTATTATTAAATGTATCTATATATTGGTAAGTGGTTACTAACTACCAAATAAAACGCTGTGCGGTTGAAATTAAAACGCATCCGATCCGATGAAAAAAAATATGTAATTAATCATTAAACATCCATTTTTTTGTATCTGTTGATGTTAAACATTAAGAACAATTTATAGAAACACTTATTTGAACTGAGGTCTTTACTCCCATTATATTGGGACTTGGTAGGCCAGTAGAAGATTTATGATAAATGTCGTTATCAATAACTGCTGATCTACAAAATCCCAACGATAATGAGGGCACACACTTGTTAAGCACTTGTTCTTTCCGATAATCGTTGATCGAGAGACTAATTATAATTTTTAATAAATTACATCTTTTATATGTTTGTAAGTCGTCGCTGTCGAGCGATCAATGAAGCGTTTCAATTGTTCTGCTCCTATAAGCACACACTTTGAATTACTCAATGATCATAAGAGAATGGCGATATTAAATTTTTGGTACAAGATCAACTGAGAAGAGTAATGTGATATCACATATCTTATGAACAATTTCATTGAAATCTATATTTGTAATCAAGTTCTATCTATATAAAATATTGCACATGAAGTACATGTTGCTTTTTCCAAAATTGAAAATGTAACTTTGTTAATTTCCACAATGTTTTGATTTGATTTATTTATACTTTTGTGTAGAGTATCTTTACTGCTGAAATAAATATGAGTTCAATTACTATTGTACTGGTTTGACAACTTTATTAGGCATTCATACGTAATACATACGTAATATACATTTGTATTGTTAAGCATCATTGCCTTTAAACAACTCTTAAATTGGCTCGCTATTGGTCAAGAATATTATGTTTAAGTTGCCATAGACCATAACTATTCAATAATTGATTACACACAGATATATTAATACCCCAAATATGGTATCTTAGCATCGCTGGAATTAAAGTCAACTTATTGAAAAATATCTCTGATTCCAAATTAGTTCACTATGTCTCTTTTGTTTCGTTAAGAAAACTTAGATTCAAAAAAAAAATATTAAAAAAAAACAAAAAAAAATAATTGAATAAAAAAATATATCGAAACATGACGTCGATTTTTGGACAAACAATTGTCCCAAAAGCGGGAGTTGAAGAAGCTCTTCCTGTATGGATGAAAATAGATTGGCGTCCAGAGATAGAAAAGGGAATTTACATTGATTGGGGAAAGTATTACTCACGAAGAGGCAGGGTAAACCATGCTTTGACGTATCTTAATAAAGCTTCTGAGCTTGCACCAGAGGACGTTATGATATTATACAATCGTAGTAAAAATCTGCGTAGAATTGGTAAAACCCATTCTGCTTTGGAAAATTGCAAGACAGCACGAAGTAAGTTAAAAAACTTTTGTGTTTGACGAACTAAATATGTTATTTTAATGTTCAAATTGTAATCGAATTAAAGAAATTTTAAAATCATCATTGGGACCTCAAAGCTATCCAGTTAATCTGGAAACTTGTGATGCGCTATACGAATTAAATCGCTTTGAAGATGCTAAGGCTGAAGCGCACAATAGCGCAAATCTCTTTTCGAGTAACAAGACACAAGCTTTTGAAGATCGATTACTTGTGGTATGTTAATAGAACATACACCTCTAACTTAGTTTCAAATGCACTGATATAATAACTGACCATTCAGATTGATGAAAATATACGTGATTGTTGTGGCGATGGACTAACCCCATTTATTTTGAAGAACCAAAATATCATTACACATGTACAAGATCTTGAAAATAATAAAATGAAGATTGACCAACGCCCACTTTGGAAGATATTGAAAGAAGAAGGCAAATGCGATGTTTTGAGCATTCCGGAGATTAAAGTTGGTTAATTGTTAAATTTTTCAAGTCCTCATAATAAGAGTAAATTTTATTAGGGTCAACAATTGTCTCCTCGCGAAATCGCAAGAAGGCGCCGTGCTTACGATATTTGTAATCAATATTACCTCGACAAATCTTGGAAGGACGTACTTTTCCTAGAGAAATTAAGAACGTGAGTAAGCGATTATATATATGTTTTAGATCCACTATTCCACTATTCGTGCTATTCACTACATCGACAGAAACCCAAATGTGCTAATGCCACAATGCAGAAACTCACATAAATTTCTGGAGTCATTGATCAAACAGCAATATAAAATCGTACAAAAATTCGCGGTACGTTAGATTTTTAACTTTGTTATGTACTCTACATCTGCATCGACTTATTTTAGAAAATGATACATTCCCGCTCTCCGATGTACTATATGCGCTATAACAAGCATGCAGACAAAACCCTCTCGGACAAATTCATGGAAGACCAATTATCTCGCATACAGTACCAAACTCGCCGAAATATGGTTGCAGTCTTAAGAACCATTAGACGTCTTCGTGAAGAACAAAATATATCGGTAATTAACATCAGATATGTTAATTGATGACCGAATATTCAAATATTAATATATTTTGCAGAAACTTTCAAAGTATGTTGAGGAGGTTATGGGAGAATATGTAGTTTTGAAAACTTTTAGAATAATGCCGTGGAAATTTGAATTTATTAACGAAGTATATAATACTTTGGCACTAGCTCTGGCCGAACAATATTATGTTCCAAGAAAATTTAAATTCAATGAGAAGAAAGCTTTCCACCATCTGCTTCACCTTGAGACCGATAAGATAAAGGATACCCCACAATTTGTGTTCGGAGACCGTTCCACATATCAAGATACAGATGCAATGGATCTAAGTAGTATAAAATCAAGGTTAATCTTCGATACTCCAAAACAAATATAATTTATTAATCATTGTGGTTTATAGAAGGCAAATTTCAAATCTTGAAAATCGTATGATATTCGCAAAATACTCGATTGAAAAATGCTATTTACTCCATCAAATAGCTAATATTCATCTGGACTCCAATCGTTATGAGGAATGCGGCTTTATCGCTCGTAAGGCAATTGAAGGTTGGTATTATATATTGTAAATTCATTTAAAATGTAGTTATTTATTCGATGCTACTTTTTCGATGCAGAATCAAAAAATTGTAATAGCTTACTTTGGAGTTTTCTCTGCACAATTTTGATTGTTAAATCGAATGCATCTCTTAACAAATTTGAGCGTGCAAAGGAAGCTTTGAGGAATGCTATGCAAATTGCTATTGATCTGGATTGCCATAACCTTACAGAATTTGTGGAAATGAGTTTTTCATGTCTTGAGCGAATTTCCATCAAGGGAAGTTTAAGCAACCCTTCTAGTCATCGGGAAAGCAAATCATCAGGTGGTAGCACTAACAGCATGTAAACTTTGCCTAACCCTTTCTCTTTCCTTTGAACTCGATTTAAAAATATCAAAATTTATTGTGTTTTTATTTAAATTTTTCGTGTAAATATATCATTTTATATAAAAGACTACATATATTATCGGATGTTTTTTATTTACTACTTAAAAATACTTGTCACTTTAGATATACAAATTAATATAACTTAACTTAAAGTAAGGTACATAATCGATAATTTAGTTAGATTAAAGGCTACAAGCCACTTTGGTGTCGTTTCAGTTCAAATCCTTATATTATAATAATAATATAATCCTAAAGCACTTTTCATTCAATCTCTATGCGCACATCACTTAAGCGTTGATTATCCTCAGCATAACTGAGCTTGGATGAATTGTTTTGTGTGGATTCAAGATCGTTTGCAGAAGTCTGCAGTTCGTTGGGCGTTTGTTCGTCTATGAAAAAGTCTGAAAAAATATAAAACAAAATGAACAAATAAATAAAACATTAGGTAATAGTGAAATACATTTAATTTAAAAATATGGGAAACTTACTATCTAATGATTCAACAGTAACCGAAACCAAAAGTTTTCAAAAATAATGCCAATTTACCTTTGAAATTATAATTTTATCTTTTAATTTCGTCGTTTATGTGTATAAAATTTGGAATTTAGTGCATCAGAAATTAATGATAGTCTTAAAAGGCAACATCGTGTAATTCGGGTGCAGTGGGCATTAATTGGACTGTAATTAGAGTGCAGATAGGGTGTTAAACGAAAATCTAAGGATTGATGGGAGATTGAAATAAATCTGGTAATGAACAATTTTACTCACCAGACTCGATGCAATTCCACTCATTGTGATAATGCTGATGCCCACTCGAATGATCTTCAATCGAGCGTAATGAATTTGGCTGATGCTCCTCATTCGCAATGTCATCAAAATCAAATATCTCAGTCACTTTGACTTTATTCGTATTATCGTCTGTGTAATAATATGCATAGAGTGCTTCATTGTGCGTCATCTTAGCGACTTGCTTAACATCGCCTTTAAGAGGTTTAGCCCCGCTGTAAAAATAAAAATTATTCATTATTCTTTGTTTTTATTAGTGTTTTTTTTTATTTACCATTGATCGATAAGAAGTGAGACTTTTGTACCATACAGATGATCGGAGTTAAACAGACCTGTTGCATCAAAATGTGGCTGATCGTAAAGCTGTGTAAAAAATTAAGATATTAAAATCTTAATTGAATTATTAAACTAGAAAATTCGAGTACTTACTGTAAATTTATCGAGCAAACGCAGTTGCATGGTGTTGTTGAGTTGAACAAGCAATTCTTCGATGAGCTGACGCATTTGTTTCGTCACTTTTGGAGTTAGTGTGGAGATTCTGAAATGACAACAAAAAACTATAGTAAATACAATGTAATCTATTGAATAAATCACTAGACTTACTTCATAATTGTCGCCAAAAGAAAGTCCATTGGCACAGTGGCTGGCATTGAGAGTAATTTAATGCCACGATGCTTGAATATCCAATTGGCTAAACCCTTGTTAGCCTGCTCAATGCATTCTTGTATCACATTCAACACAGTCTCCGGTAAGGGTGAACCTAAGGCATCCTACAAAAGAAATGAATGTAATGCAAATTAATTGCTGCACACAAGCGTTGACTTTCACTTCAAAATGCTTACGTTTCTGTGTTTCTTGCATTCGTCGCATTCGGCTTCAAAATCGTCGGTGTTGACGGTCTCCGAGACAACATACGTGGACTGAACGGCGATGCAACGACGGCAATTGATAAGATTGTTGCGATGTAGGAATTGCAATGCATCATCGAAACCCTGCTGGCAGAATTTCGAGAGAAACTCTGGTCGTGGCGGGAAGAAAATGCGAACGAACCGGCTCGCATTTTGCCTTGAGATTTCTACACTTGTGTTGGCCCAGTTAATGTGGAATAACTGTGAGCTCTGGTCGCGTGGACAAATATCACTCTCGCCGCAAAAGGGACTCACTGTAATCGTGTTCTCATCCAAAATTGGCAAATTGTCTGAAAAGGCACCGTCCATGTAACGCACACCACGAAAACGAGGTGGCAAAATTCCCGAAAATCCAGGTATAAAACAGGCGCACATCAGAGCATCCAAGACTTCTTGACGCGACTCAAACTCGGATATGATGACGTTTTTGCCATCATAAACGCGTGTCAACGATATATGAAGACGTCCATTAACACGCTTGTGGGCATCCTCAGGTAGATGCTTCTGTAGGCCCTCAAGCAATGAGGTTTGTATGTTAAACGAGGGACTGAATGGTCCCAGCGAGTAGCGGCGTGCTTCGTTGACCACCCGGAAAAAATCCGATGTCATGCTTCCTACAACGAGAAGAATACAAAAATATAATAAATGTATTTATAATCAAAAAAAAAGTACTGCACGCAACAAACGCATTGGAAAGAACAAATAGAAGAGAAGAAATGGCCTTGAGCACTTCCTCATCAACATGATGTTTCTTAGGCCAGCGACAGGGTCTCGCGCAGTTGGGCACGCTTAATTAGATCGTTCACCCATCTGAACAATGGGAAATGACGCATGCACCTTGTGTTGATCGATTATAGTATATTACTTTGGCCCCCATTGAGCACGTTGCTGATAAGAAGGCACTATAAAAACATATGAAACCCCACCAGAAGCTCGCACACTTATATTCTATATACGCATACATAAATTATTTTGTTTTGGCACAACAAGCTGATAGTAGTTTCCCCTTGTGTGTAACATATACTCTTCTTTGTGTGTGTGTGTGTGTGTGTGTGTGTATACAACCTACACACTTTTGCTGCTTCATTAGAAGAAAGCCGCTCAGAGATAACACGAAATAGCAGCAACAAATGTTTTGATTGCTGACGTAAAGCCCGAATCAGGCCACCACCACCTTCAGTTATAGTTTCAATAGTTCTATTGTTGTAAGGCACGAGTGAAATACATAATATAAGTCTTTGATCCACAATTAATGTTGACTCTACGCATAGATTTGTTTAAACTTGAAGTCTCAGGCAACCGGAAAGACGAGAGTTGATACTATTTTTATAAACGTAATTTGATGTGACGATCTAGGTCAATTTACATTATTACAGGGTATAAAATTCAGCATTCTAGCGTATCCGTTCGCTTAGATCAAAATAATAATAAGCTTTGTTTTCAAAATAAAATGCGGATGTGTAAGCAAAGCAAAGCAAAGATAAACAAGAAAACACGCCACTGTTTACAGTACCCATTAAACTGCGAGCAACGGGTGTTATCAAATTTCTTACAGTATTATTTTTTTTGTTATTGTTTATCAAAACGTCAAGCGCTCGAACTTCTATTTACAATAATTACACCACAAGCAAAAAATAAAAAGTTGTACTTTACACCTGGGTACAAGGTATACCCCATTCGAGTGTACTTATTATTACATGTGTTTCCCATCAGCTCTGGGGGCTCGTCTGCGGACTGGAAAACCAGTCGAACCACATTTGTACACTGAAGTAGCACACCATACAATACAATACAATACAGTACGGCGATGACATCAAATGTTTACAAAAAAGAACAGCTGCAAAGTTCGAGAACTCACAGACTTTATCAGTTACACTATTCGAAGTTGTTTACGGTGCCACGGACACTCCCCCGTGACCCCGAAACCCCGAACTTCAAAATAAGTATTTATAATAGTTGCCTCCTCTCGTCTTTAAATGGTGCAATGAACCGGAAATTTGACGTCTATCGCTGGCAAGAGAACGTTATAAATTTCCTGACCGAAGGTGAAGTAATTTCATCAAAAAAGTAAAATTAACTGAAACTGTTAATCATGTTTTTAATAGCAGAGAGATTAAAATGCGCTTAGTCAACAAAATGCACTGATAATTAAAACTGTTTACAATTACAAGATGCTTAGCAACGCTTTAACGCTAATGAGACTATTTTCTTATAATAGTAGTATAGTTTTTGAACTTCGAACAAAGAAGATTTTGATACCTAGATAAGTATACTTTCGATTTACGCCGCGGCAATTTGGGAACCTCAAGCTCGTTATAGAATCAAACGTAATTGCGATAACAAAGTTGAGACTGTACTTTGGAACCACTTTATAGGTCAGTCACACAGCTGCAGTCAGCTGGTCTTTGTCTTTACATGAGTAATGCTTACTTTGGCTGTGACTAACTAATTAGTAGATTAATTGATTGATTGATATCATCAAGACCTTATATACAAATATTATATATAACCATCTCTCTATAAACAACTATTAGTCTATTTATATTTTTAATGATATTTAATTTCATTTCCTCCATCCCGCTATCCCTAAACATTACCTGAATTCATATTTTGTCATAATTTTCATCCCTAACTTTAATGCCCTACAAAATTCTGCAAATTTCCAAACAATTCTACCCAACATAAATGTTTCTACGGCAAATAGAGCAGCTGGAAGTATGTGTTCCTTATTTTGATTTACAATCGGGTTGTTTTGGATTCGGATTACAGATAAGAGCGCCTATGAAATACATCACCACTCTCATATATACATACTTACGACACTTTTGCTGGCGTGTGCACAAAAAAGCCCAACAGTCACTTGTCACAATGAAATGAGCTGATAGCTTGATAAGCCCCAATCGAATACACATACATACATATGTATATAGCGCAAAACACAGCTGCGAAATGAATGTAAATAATACAACAACAAAAAGCATGTTCCATGTGAATGTATGTGTATGTCAACTTTTGTATTGTTTATGTGTTGAGTCTCTATATTATTCCTAATCAAAAATAGGAAACTCATTCAGTTTGTCGAGTTGCAAAACTTAGGCCAAAGACAATTGACGTCAATTGGAAACTATAGCAAATACTATATACAAATATTTAAACACTTTTTTTTTAGCTATTTATATTAGTGTATTATTTTGAAAATATTTAACATCTAGAACAAATGTAATTATGGACACGTAATCAGGTTACAGGTAAAAAGAAACTGAGGCGTCAGAGTGCTATAGCGTAAGCGTGAAATTGGATTAGGGCAAGAAACAGAAGTCTGTAGTGCATTTAATGGCATCCCTCAAAGTTTCTGCTCTGCGTCGTGTGTACCGTCATTAAAAGTGAATTGCAACCAAACTGGGGCAATAACTGGTTGCAAGAGCAATGAATCAGTTTACCTGTCGGTCTGGTCGTCGAACTTTCTACGATGTGCCAGCGAAAATACTCGACAGCAGCAACAGGTATATAAACATACATATATGATTTTGTATATATGTTATATATATATTTAGAAATAACCCAGACAACCACTGAAAGTGTTTTTCACAACAAACGTAAAATAATGTCACGACTGACTTAATAAGACATAATATATTTTATTCGTTTTATTTTTAACGTCTAACCTCTTAAAAGTCTTTCAACTTTGAATCGAAATATGCGCAGCCTACGGCTGCCTGTCACGCCCTAATTAATGTAACTCAAATTCAAGCGAGCCCCCAAGATAAACAACAACGACAACAAGCCCGACCTTCACATATTTGTGAATCAAACGCTTACACACAACAACAACATTTTCGTTGCTGTGTGTGTGTAATTCTATTTTCGTGCTTATTACATAGCTGGGAGCACACACACACACACACAAGCATTTTCAAATGCTTTTGTTTGTGTTTGTTTTGTTTGCATTTGCGACGTATTTTTGGGAGTGACGAGCCCCCAAAAACGAAGTATACAGACAGCTGGCAACGCTACTTCAAGTACATTTAGTATGTATGCAACAAATTTATGTTTTGATTCAAGTCCAACAGTCATTGAAAATATTCTTGTTACTATGGTAAGGACGCAAGTTTGCATATTCTACACACATATAGAACATTCCATAATATAATTAAAGTCTATTGTATGCTTACCTAAAGGCAAATCGCAAAGCAGGCAACATGCTGCTAGGGAGCCCGCGGAAGCGCCTGAAATCTTCTCCAGCAGCAAGTGTGGCGCGTATTTCTTGAAAGAAACTGCAACTCCGACATGGTAAATTCCCAGAAATCCACAACCAGCAAATGATAAATTCATTTTTCAATTATCACTTTTGTACACCTTTCTATCAAATCGAGTTTAATTAATAAAAGTTTTCTTTCAAATGAATTCAATAATTTTTAAAAACGAAATTATAGATTTTTTTCACTTTTAATGTGTTGCTTATCGTTCAATTATTTATTAGCGATTTATTCGTTTTTTATTCTTGCTTTAATGCAGAAAACACGAACCGTTACAGCTGCTTGCTTATGAGCGAATGAAATCGGTTGCGTACCAGCGTGACCACAAACAGAATTTCAAAATATACTGTAGCTATAGCGCAAAATCATACCAAAACGAGATAATTGCTAACTGGTTACACCTTTTTGGAATATTTTCGTTTTATTAAAAAAATCTATACACAATACAGATTTTTTTTCTTACTGTTTGAGAGATCCTTTCAGATCAGTGGATTAGATGATCGATAAAAAATAATTCTATTAACTCCTTTCTTGGTAAAATACCAATTAATCTTTTTTGAACTGTATTTTTATACTAATAAGTATATATTGTGCCGCATACGGTCATACAATGTTATCGATGACCACGGCAAAATACTTTTTGCGGCGAAATCAATTGCGGTGCGGCGAAGCTGAGCAGTCTGTGCTGGGCTTGCAAAAAAAAATATATGTATAACTATAAAGCTTAACGCAAAAAATGGAATTGTCCAAGCAATTAAAAGCGCAGGGCTGGTAAGTTGAACATACAGTGAAGTAATAACAATTTACAACTCCAAATAACCCAATAGGTACCTCACAGACGATGGCATTAAGACACTGAGCACCGCCATAGGCGGCGACCTCGAAGCACGCAAAATAATTGATGAAGCTTTGAATGTGAGTAACAGATGGCATCACTATCGTCAGATTGCTGATTGATTGATTTTCTTGTTATGCAGCGGGATCTGCGCGATATTGGAGGCGGTGCTCTGGCCACCAATCGCGAGGACTCGAGTGCAACGCTCGGTGGTCGCATTGTGCTCCAGGTGCAAAAAGTGCGCAATATTGCGGCCCCCAAAAGCAATGAAGAATCGAAGGCAGCGCCACGCCTACTACAATTGGAGCTATCCGATGGGCAGCAAACGCTACAGGCTTTGGAGCTGGAACCGGTGCCTGCATTGAGTCTAAATGTGGCACCCGGTACAAAGATTTTCTTCAAGGCCGAGAAACTGCAATTGATGCATGGATTTCTGCTGTTGCGCCAGAATGAGTTGCAGCTGCTCGGCGGACGTGTGGAAGCTTTGTACGAGAAATGGGATTTTGCACGCACAATGCTCAAATATGCACGAAGTGGTCGCCCATTGACGGGAGCAACTGCACCGCCGCCTTGGGTGGCATTTGGCAAGAGCATCAATGCCAATGATGATCGCAACTTCAAGAGCTTGGTGCCGGCCGGAGACAAGGATAAGCCGGCCAAGGAGAACGACGAGTTTAATGCCACGCGTAATGAGGCGATTGCCGCTGCTAGCAAGGTGGCTGTAAAGAAGGTGTTCGGTGGTGGCGGTCAGAATCTCGTTGACTACAACATCAAGAAGATCCTCGACAAGGGCTACAGCAAGGAAGAAGCCAAGCTGGCGTTGCAGGGCACTCGCAACAATCTCGAACGTGCTCTGTACAATCTCAAGCGTCGCAAAGATGCGGCTGCTAGTGGCAGCACTGAGGCGCCACCCATGCGCGGTGGGCGTGGAGAGCGTCCGGGTCGCGAGGGCAAACGTGGCGCAAGTCTGAAAGATGAAGCGGAGGCAGCGAAACCGGCCGCGAATGCGACACTCTTTGATTTTCTTACTACGAAATTGCCACCAACAAAGGACGCCGAGAAGCTGGAAGCGAGCGCCATGGAGGCGGCGGTCAAGGCATCGCTGGCAACTGCAAATGCCGAGCGAACCCAAAGCAAACATCACGAACAAAACCATGAGCACAAATTCCAGGGCACAAACGATCGATCGCGTTTCGAGAACAATGTGTCGAGCAGTTTTGCTGCCCATCGAGGTGGCCCGGCAGGACGTGTTCCTCGTGGCGGAGCACGCAATCGTCCCGAACGAGGAGGCGGCAACTTTAGCTCTCGCGCAGGAGGAGGAGGAGGAGGTGCACCGACAGCACCAGGAGCTGGCAATGGCAGCAGCAGCAATATGCGTAACCGCTACGAGAATAATTCGCGGGCAACGGAACAAACTCATGTCAAGAGCGCTGGACGCAATGGTCACGAGTTGCCACGCGAGGTCTCTAGCAAAGCTGTTGTCCCTGAGGCAAAGCAGGAGCAGGAACTAACGACTGGGACCAAGGAGCAGAGTAACAACAATCGTCGCAATAACGAACGACAAACGAATCGCAACGGAAATTATCGCGCCGAGAATGGTAATAGGAATAACAGTCGCCGACAGCCAGGAGCTGGATCAAATGGTGGTGGAACTGTTGCTCCAGTGGGCAGAGTAAGCAATAATCCGTTTAGCAACAATGAAGATGCAAATACTCGCCTCAACAAAGTGGTCGAGGAAACGGCTAATTTGAAGATCAACTCAACTAAGCGTGAACCACGACGTGGTGGTAAACAAAGTGCTGGACCATCCCATCGCCAGCAGCAGTTTGAAGCGCCAGCAAATGCATTGCCCTTGGAGAAGAAGTCTATGGAAAAGCCAATTCCAGGAGCTGCAACTGCAGCTGCATCAACAACAGCACCACAGCGACAGCAACCACAGCCAGTGAAGGAGCATCCACGATCACAACATCAATCGAATGCCAGCTACAGTCAATTGCCAAATGGTTACACTTATGATCCCAGCAAGATTATGGGTTTCCAGAGCAAGGAGACCAATGAGTTTGCCATGAGTCTGCTGAAGAGTCAGGGTTTGACAATTGCGCCACAAGCGGCGGCAGCATCGGCAGCGCCACCACCACCGTCCAGTCAAAAGCTGCCTACTCAAGCAACATCCCCACCAGCGCCGATGGCTAACAACAACAGCATCAAGCCGCGAAACACATTCGATGCATTACCAATGGCATCGGCTAACAGCATTCAACTGCCATCAAATCCACAGCCAGCTGTTTTATCATCGCCACCACAGTACTTCACTGACGATGCTTGGATGTGGAAAGCTGGCGACTTGTGCATGGCCAAGTATTGGGACGATGGACGAGTGAGTATACAATTTGTTAAATGCAATTAAAGAGTTGCTAAACTCTGAATTCTATTTGTATAGTACTATGAGGCTGAGATAACAGGAGTTTCGGAAAACACTTGTGTGGTGTTTTTCCTGGGCTATGGCAATCACGAAGAAGTACTGAAATCGGATATGTTGCCCCTCACCGATGCCCAGAATCGACCCTTAAGCAATATGCCCCAGTCACAGCATCAACATCCGAAGTCGCGCTATCGTGGAGATCGTCAGACTCAGCAGCAGCAGGTATATGTGCCACCACACAAACGCGAGTATTAATTAATCCAATGTACCCACATTTATGCCTACTGGAATTAAATTAAATGTATCGAATAAACCACATTGCATTTTCTTTGATGGCTAAGCCAGAAAATAATAATAATAAAGATAGAATTCCATTCATCACACATTGTCAAATTAAGAAATTTGAGAGTTGTTTTATTGTCTTCTAATCTTTTATGAACAAATTGTATTTATTCTATGAGTTGGAGAGTACTCTTTAAATATTCGCGCCTTCAAAAGTATACTATTAGATTAATGGTCACCCCAATTTGACTTCAGTAATTATAAACGATAATTCAAAATAGCACTCTTTGAACAAGGTTAACGTTAAGTCGGATTTTTTTTTTATAAATGTTGCCTATTGCTATAGGCTAATAAATAAAACGGAATTTGAAAGCTGTTTTTCATTATTTCTTTGCGAAATAAAAGTATTATTATAGAACACATTAATTTAAAATAAATGAATATAACGAACCTTTAATTTGGCTACAGAAAACATCGAGCACCAAAAATCGAAGTTTAAAAAAGTCGATATATATCGATTTTATATTCGATGTTTCTCTCTGCATCTCTAATTCAACCTGTGGTCACACTTACTAACACACGTGTTTGTTGATGAGCATCAAAGTCGTGCAGACTACGCATTTCCATAAAGATAAATATATTAAAAAGAAGAAAATAAAATGGTTAAAGTAAAAGTAGAGAAAAATGATGACGCCGACACGTCCGTTAAAGTCAGTGGAAATGTGTCGGTTAAGGAAGAAGAGAGCTATGACGACAAATTGCTGTTTATTAACGCCATCGCCAAACCGATGGCAGGCAAGAAATTGGCCAAGAAAGTTTATAAACTGGTCAAGAAAGCCATGAAGCATAAAACCTACTTGCGAAATGGACTCAAGGATGTGCAAACACGTTTACGCAAAGGTGAAACTGGGTAAGTGGTTTATAGTTTAGCTATTTTTTATATGAAATTAACCTACTCCCATCATCCACAGCCTTTGCATCTTTGCCGGTGATGTGACTCCCGTGGACATCATGTGCCACCTGCCCGCTGTGTGCGAGGAGAAGGGTATTCCCTACACTTACACACCAAGTCGTGCTGATCTCGGTGCTGCGATGGGTGTTAAGCGAGGAACAGTCGCCTTGCTTGTTCGCCAAAATGAGGAATACAAAGATTTATACGATGAAGTCAAAGATGAGCTGTCCAAGCTGAATGTTCCAGTTTGAGTTGCTAAATTAGTCTGTATTCCTAAGTAAGAACATTGCTAGTTAAGATCCTAATTTTCAATTTACAAATACACTATAATCTTGTACAAAATCTTAACTGTGTACGTGGGGGTTAAAGTGAAAAAAAGCTTCAACAGGTGGAAGATATTCCTTTGCAGGGGATTAGCTGCAAGAATCGAACAAAAAAATGCAAAGGATGCAGTCTATCCTTGGAAACGATATGATTCTATTCTTGGTGATATTGAAAGATCTTTAGCAGCAATATTTAGTTGTCATCCATCGTCGTTATATCCCATTAACATTACAATTTTGATTAATTTGCCAGCACCATTGAACACGAAGAAATACATATAGCAAAATAAAGTAACATCTTTGGTTTTTTTGGTTGTCCCTTGGGGATCTTTTTTTTTTAATTTTTTCATACGTATTTTTATAAATTTGATTACACAGGGTTTTCTTTTTATGTGTAGTATGGATGCGTTTCGTGTGTTTCAAATCAGTATTCAAAGTTATTTTGTGCTTAATTAAATGTGTTGTTAAGACAAACAGACATATAACTATTATTAATATTTGTTACTGGTATTTTATTATTAAATATATATATTTATGAATATATATTTACTAGTTCTTTTTTTTTTGTTTTGTGTTTTTCATTTGTAATGCAAAAGATGATTAGATTATACAAGTAATTACATTCATATATATGTTAATATATATATATATATATATTTATAGAAGTGTTTGTATATAGAAAGGTATATATATATCTATAACTAAGTTTTAGTATGCATATGCATCCAAAGGAGCTAACGAAATTTCTATTCAGAATGAGTAAACCAGATGCGAGAATACTGAGGAAAATATTAAAAACCAATCGCACATGCTTCGGTTAGTAAGTATATCTAAGATAGAAAACGTCACGAAGCGTTAGTATCTGATATACTTATCCACTTCATATCGCCAATAACCAGGAAGGTGGTTTACTGTACACCACATATGTAGAACAAAGGATTTCTATCCTATCCTGTGCACATACAAATGTTATTTTGGTTGAAAAGATGTGCATACAATAAAAGTATCCCATATAGCCATTACATGTATATATTTAAAGTACAATTAAAAAGCAGTATTTGTATTTTGTACGATATAAGTACGTAAATAAATTAAAGATTTGAATAAAGACAATAATATGTATTTGAGTACATGATAATTTTTTTTTTCAGTTACTAATTTTTTTTTGTTTCGAATGGTCAACTGCTGTACAAAACTCAAGGTAAGGTACAATATATGTAATGTATTTATAACTCAAGCGCACTTAGGCCAAACAGAACTGTTTCGTAGCATTTAATCTACGACCAAATAGAATGATTATTAAATACAAACTTTGTTGAATTTTATCTTACAACTAACTAATTGAATTTTTTTTTCGATTTTTTTTTTGTTTTTGCTTTTTTAATTTTTTTGTTGTTCTTCTTGTTATAAGTTATTTTTAGTTTCAAGGGCCTAATGAATAATGGGGGCTGGATGCTCAGAGCGACCCTGCTACATGCGGCATGACAGACAGCGCCTGGGGCGTGCGTTGGGGGCGGAACGGCCTGCTGCAGCGATTTTGTTTGTAATTACTAAACGTATGCGTAGATAATATATATAATAATTGTAATAATTAAGACTACATATTTAAATTAATTGCAATTAAAAAAAGCAAAGGGGGAGAGCTAAAGTTAACAAGCAATTCATATTTCCTGTTTTTGGGTTTTTCTAATTTTGCCATTTTTTTTTGTTTTTTCTTTTTTTGTAGTTTTTAGTTCTTTCTTTTTTGTTTTTGTTTTTTTTCTTTTCCTTTTTTTTATGAAGACCCTAGTCTTTTGTTTTTTATATTTTTTTCTTGTTTGTTTGCTTGCTTTGTTTAAACCGTGATGTCACATGCAGCAGGCGGGGTTTGTTCCGCCCACGCATATAACGCTGCGGTGCCACGTAGAACGTGCTCACTGAAAATAGTTGTAGAAGCCCGTGGTTGCTTGTCCCAATTCACGTATGGCTGCAAATGGATCCTTTTCTAACATATCATTGGTTGGTTGAGATGATTTTGATGCATGTAGCGACCGTGCCGGATTCATTGTAGATTGCTGCTGCTGTTGTTGTTGATGTGCTGCTGCTGCTTGCGGACCTTGACTTAGCACTGCCGCATATGTGGTTGCCGAAGACTGCTGATGATTGGCCGCATCTGTGGCGGACTGTACCGTCTGTGGCGGCACAGCAAACAAGTCCAATTCATGGCCACCCTTCAACTGATTGTAGTTATTGTACAACAAGCCGTGAGCATGGTCTGACTTGTTCGAATGATCGCCGACCACATTGTTGGCTTGAAACAAGGCCTCAATCAAATTGGTGCCAGTATCCAAGCCGGCAAACAGTCCCGGCATATTGTTGTAGCTGTTATTACCATTGCCGGTCATTGCCTGGCGTCGATAGAGCGGCACCGAGCTGGCATTGTTGTGCAGACCGTTGCTGTTGTGTTGACCGCCATTGTTGGGGTTATTAAAGTTGCTGTACTTGTCGTTGAGCAAAGCGTTGTTGGCTAATAAAAAAATAATGTGTAAGTATCGCATTACAATATTGTTTATATGAGGGCTGCAAACTGCTTGCGTTTAAGACAATATCATTGTATTAGTATAAGTTAACCGCATTGGTTAAATCTTTAAAATGTATAAACAAGAAATTAAAAAGATTGATTGGGAACTCAATTTTTCTTTTAGACGATTTGCAACCTTGGTACATAACGTTTACTTACCATTGCCCATGAAATTGGGAACACCAGCGCTGTTGCTGTTGGCAGAGGGATGAACAACACCTGGCGCCGGTCCTCCCATGTGGTTGGCATACAGATTCTGTGGCTGCGGTGGCCCCTGACTTGGCGGCGCATGTTTGGCCAATGGCAAGGCTGATTGTTGTGCCTGTTGTTGGCCCTGCATCATGGCAAAGAGGCGACTTTGCTGTTGCTGCTGCTGTTGTTGTTGTTGCTGCTGCTGTTGTTGTTGTTGTTGCTGGTGTTGCTGTTGTTGATGTTGCAACTCGCTACCATTTAACATGCCATTGACGAGGGGAATACCACCCGAGCCCGCTGTTGCCGCCGTTATGCCCACCATGCCGAGCACATCACGAAGAATAGGCTGCGCAACATCATTGGCGCCATTCATAATCGAATTAAACACAAGATCAATTTGCTGATTAAAGTTATCCAACGGCGGGGACGATTCCACTGGCTGCTGGTTCTGCGCCTGTGCCGGTGTCGAGTACATCATTGGATATTGTGGCCGCTGTGGCTGCGGTCCCATGACAGCATGTGGATTCGACAACATTTGCGGCCCTGGTGCCGTCGGTGGTTGTGGCTTCGGTCCCTGTGGATGCTGCTGTTGCTGCTGATGTCCCTGCTGCTGCAGCGTTGCCATCACTTGTCGCAGCATATCACCAAACTTGTTGGCCGCATCTTGTCCCACCGACTCGAGCAGCTTGAGATACCACTTGTATTGCTCTTCCTTCGAATTGAATGCCATCTCATAGATGCTCACATTTGGCGGCAGCAGCTCATGGGCTGCTGGGAAACGTACAGCATTGGGAGACGGCTGTTTGCCTGCCGAATACATGTAGGGTGCAGGCGGCGGCTGTTGTGGTGCTGCTGCTGCCTTCTCATAGTTATTGTAACCAGATCCAGCCCCATTATGCCGCAGATAAGGTGGTGGAGGTCCATTTTCCATGGGGCTCATCGGACCGTTGGGCACGCTGCCGCCACGTTGAATAGGCAGCGGTGGCTGGCCATAAAGATGATGTTGTGGAGGCGGGGGCTGTTGAGGAGGTGGCGCCTGGCCATGGCTGTACAGCGTCTTCTTCGCTAGGTAGCCCAATTCGCTGGGATTACGTAGCAACTGTGCAGCAGCTGTTGCGTTTGCTGCTGCTGGTGGCACACTGCCACCTCGAAGAGTCTATTGTGGACAAAAAAAGGGTGTTTGATTAATATAAAGTTGTTTAGCTATTTATGTAATTAGAGATATAATTGATATTAATACGTGCATTAGGCTAGACTACGCTGTTCAGGTCATTTATATTAATATTTATGATTTTATAGCTTAGATGCCTAGAATATTTGGTTCAGTTTTAAAGGCCACTTAATCCAACATAAAGTTAAACAAATTATTGAAAAATATAGCAATCTTAACGATCCAGCTACAAATTGTTGGCACTAAGCTAATAATAAGAAAAAATAATTGTATTACATTTAAATAAACAATTTATACTCACTGGTGGTGGTAAGGGTCCTGGACCACGGCCGGGGGCACCCGACTGCTGTGGCGGTGGCTGTTTGTTTGGCGGTAGGACGCTCCAGGGATTTGTTTGCGGCGGCGGGCCCCACAAGCTGGCATTAGGATTCTGCTGCTGTTGCTGTGCCTGTTGCGGCGTCACAGGTGGACGCCAGTGCTGCATGGCAGCGTACTGGCCATAAGGTGGTGGTGGCGGACCACCACCACCCGGCTGAGCCTGCCGCAGATGTGGTGGTCCAGGTGGCGGTCCATTTGGCGGCGGACCGCGCATGCCCATGTGGCCGCGAAGATGCGGACCAGGACCACCCGGTCCTGGACCTGGTGAGGGGCCATTCGAGGTCTTGCCACCGCCGGCGGCAACGGCTGCCATCATTGCCATGTGGGTGGAGTACATGTGCGAGAATTGCTGGTTGGCTGCCATTGCAGCGGCCATTTGATTCATTTGATGCGCTGCCGCCGGGCCGGGACCAATGTTCGCGGATGCGGCGTAATGATTCGATTGGCTGCCGGGTGGCGCATGCGTCGGTGCATTGAGATACAAGGCGGCCTGCTCTCGCAAGTATGCCTCGGGTTGCAGAGCGCGTGGCACAAACTCGGGCGCTAGCGGATTGAGCACATAACCACGCTTCATCTCAACGCCATCGAGTTGGGAGCGCAAATTCGACCAGGTTAGTCCAAACAACGACTTGTGCTCATCGCAGATCTCAATGAAACGCTCCCAGACCTTGCGACAGCGGCCAATGGAGCAGAGAGCAACCGGATCACCGACGACAGCAACTAACGATTGGGCACGCGTAATCGCTGTGTTTAGCAGCTTAGAGTTGCTTAAGAAACCATAGTCGGTATCGGCATCTCCAATGCTGGCCGCGCTGGCCATAGCTCCTGCTCCTCCAGCTCCCTGACCGCCGCCGCCGCTCTGTGGCAAGCAGGTGCGACGTGTGCGCACGGTGGACAAAAATACAGCGCGAAATTGTTTGCCCTGCACGTTGAGCACTCGCTCCACAGAGATGCCGCCCATGCGACGCTTGCGCAGCTCGGAACGTATGCGAAACACCTGATCCGCATATGGTGTCATTATTCCAATGCTCGTGTCATTCAATTTTCCCCAGGCGCTGGGCCAACGTTTGCGCAGCTCCGACACCCGTTCGACGACTTCATAGACCTCGGCATTGTTGTAGAATGCCGTTGAATTCTTGTCCTGCACATCTTCGCCACGTGTCGTGAAGAACGTCAGCGGATAGAAGCGTTCGTGACGCGGCTGCTTGCCCGATGCCACCAACTTCTGCTCGTAGAACAGCTCCGAGGTAAAGCGTATGATGGCCTCATGGGCGCGATAATTCTCGCACAGCAGGATCTTGCATGGAAAGTTTGATGGATAGTGATCGTAGAGTCGTTCCAGCAACGAAATGTGCAACTTGCGCTCCTTGGCAAAGGCGGAGAATAGCTCGGGACTCATCTGCATGTGATCACCAGCCAGCACAATGCGCGTCGAGTCATTGGCCAGTGCAAGCGGCATAATTGCCTCGCATTCCATCGCCTGCGCTGCCTCGTCCAAGAAGATGTGTGTAAAGAGACCCTTGGGTAGCCCAAGCGTAGCCAACTCCATGCTGATGCTTAGGGTGACAACAATTATGCGATGCCGCATAATGTCTTCAATGCTGGGACGTCGAAAGTTGCCCACGCCATCGGTGATGCAATACTTTTGCACCACACTGTTGACGGTGGCGGACCAACGCTTGTGGTAGTAGACACGCAAAGGCGTTGCCTCCTCCAGACCCTCTTCAATCCACGGATGCAGGTACTCTTTAATGTAGAGATCTGCCGCCGAATTGGAATGCGTGCAGATGAGTATCTTGGCCTCTGGCTGTGCCAACAATTGCTTTATGGCCTGCGCCAATGTGTAAGTTTTGCCTGTGCCAAATGGACCAATGAGTAAAATCGGTGGCAACTTTATATTAAGAGCCGTGGTAATGGCATTGACTGCCTCACGCTGCTTGGCATTCAGCTTGGGTTCACAGGCATCGGCCCATTGCTTCTTGGGTGTCCAGGGTATGGATGGCTCCAGTTCGGTGGCTGGGAAAATCAAACGAAAATCGGTAATCTTGTCGACAGCGTTGTGCCACTCGCAATAGGGCATGCGATTCAGCTGGAACTGTATGTCCACATCCAGTTCAGTGTCCGCTTGCAAGCCCATGGCTTCCACGCACTTAGACGACAGCTTCAGATAGATAACATTCTTGCCCTTGTCCTCAATGAGTGCCTCGTACACAGCGCGCTCTCCAGCTTTATCCGATTTTTCCGCTTTACTCGCGGCATCCTCGGGTGCCGAAATGTAAACGCTACTGCAGTTGGAGAGAATCAAACGACCCGGCGAGGTATCCTCCGAGATGTCTTTGCCCAAGCGCATCAATGCGAATAGTTCTCCAGCCAGCGAATACTTGGCTGTGCTTGTCGCCATGCCAGCCGGCGTTAAAATATAATTCGAAGCCACTGTCAGACGTGTACGTACATTGTATCGTGCGATTTGCTCGTAGCGAGCAATCTCCTCGACGTACAGCAGCTCATGGATACGCGATCGATAGTTGTTTTGCGTCAGTCGTTTCTCCACAATGGTGGACTGGGTGAGCGTGAAAGTCGCCGCCCGTGGACATGGATAGCGTTCCAGAAGTTCACGCTCATGCTGCAGATCACTCAGGTAAGCTTCCGTCTTCAGATGCGTGCCAATTGTGGTCTCAAATCGAGTCAATTGGGTGTTAGAGACATCCCATCGCGTGGCTGAGCTGTTGATTATGTCACGCTTGATTTCCTCAATCTTCTCGGCATCGCTGACGGGCAAAACATCCACACAAAGATGACGCACGAGCAGCGGCTCCTGACCCACATCGAAGCATATTGATTGCCGGAACGTACCATAAATTTCCGTATGAAATTCCACAGTGATCAAGTGTGTTAGCTGATTCTTTGCTGTTGTCGTGTTGGCATCTTGCTCTTCTTCGCTGGTTTCTGGCATGTTAGCAACACCAGTGGCCACCCATTCCTGATCCGACTTCAGTTCCACATCCTCGGCCGTCGATGTGGTCGCATTGTCGAGCTTAATCGATTTGATGGCGAAATGATTGCGATGCGCATCTTGGAGCAGCGCCACAGCTCGCAGAGATCGCAATGTTTGCAACTGAAAGAGCCACTCGCGTGTCGAAGTCTTCGAGCTGATGCTAGTGACCAATTGTTGCTCGCACTTAGCCTCGACATCGGCGACTCTTTCACACATGACACGCTCTGGAGCTGTCGCCTGGATCCACTGCTCGAGTATCTGTTCCGTGTACGACTTGCCATACAGCTCCTTCTCGCAGGCTTTCTGTACACGCATTCGCCGGTATTCGAAGCGCTCCTTCCACTCGTTTAGCTCGTCCAGGCCGTGCGCCTCCACACACTGCGCCCCATAGTGGCAGGTGTGTGCTTCCACAAATGTCTCGCAGACGCTATACGTGTCCAGGGTGTACCCCCGAGGTGGCGGACGCCACTTCCAATCGCGACCTGCAAATGCAATTATTACAATTGAGTAAGTAAGTTTACACAATCGAAAGATCACTAATTAGGTGATATTCCGATGTCAACATCTTAAGGATGCATTAAACTTGTACAATAAGTATTTCAACTTTAATGAGGAGTAGAACTATAAGGCTTGTGTATTGTCTTTGGGCTAAGCATACCCTTTTCTACAACTGCAGACAATATCACTCTACTCATCAGTATAATAAATGTGTGGATTGGATTGGATCATAAATAATCGTACCCTCATCGCTCATTATCACTTTCTGATGGCTTTCAGTCTGGCAGTGCTGCCTCAACTCATTGCGTGTTTGGAAATTGATGGCACAATAACTGCACGTGGTTGTTGTTGAGTGTGCCGCCTGATCCGTTGCATCTGGGCCAAGTTCTGATGCTGGCGGATGCTTGCCGCCCGTCAATTTAATGGCCGACAGCAGTTCCGTGTTCTTGGCACAGATGCTGGAAGTGGACATGGTGCTGCTGCTTCCAGTGCTACTGCTGCTGCTGCTACTAAAACTGCCGCTGCCATTCTGCTGTTGTTGTTGCTGCTGCTGCTGTTGTTGCTGCTGTTGTTGTTGCTCGCGTTTCTTTAGCCCCTTGTTGCTCAGCAGCTTGCTATACTTGTCCAGCGGCAGATTGTTAGTAGCCCAATGATCCAGTTTAGTATCCAGTATGGCCATTTCGTCCTCGAGTCGCGCATGCGGAATCTTTTGCGTTTGCGACTGCTGCGATTTGTTGTGACCATTCATAATCATCTGTATGATGGACTTGTAACGCTCGAGGGTCTTCGATATGTCCGAGAAAATCTGCTGGCCACTGAGCTCACTGATCCACTTGCTCAGAAAGTGCTCCGCATCCTACATATAATTAATATTTATTTATATATATATATATATTTTAAATAATGAATTATTCAGTTGACTTACGGGATACTTGTGCAGCTTGAAGAGAGCGTGCACCAGCCAGCGACGTGCCCGCGATACGCTGGCCAAGCATTCGGTCTGCTCGGCCAGCAGTGTTAGCACTTTATACGCGTCCGATAGACAGCTCTCGTATCTGCCCAGTTCGAGGAGACACTCGCAACGGCCCAGCAGACAGGCGATCTGTTGATCCTTTTGGGCACGCGACGTTCCATTTTGCGTCTGCAGCTGCAGTTGTTGTGGCGGCACTGTTGTTGTTGCTGTCGCTCCACTGGCAGCGGAACTGGAACTGGACGAGGCTGCGAGTATTTGATCGTAGAGCGCCACAGCACGTGCCCAGCTCCTTCGGCGCACCATGTCGTGTGCCTGCATCTCCTTTTCGGCAGCCATTCTTCAATGGCAGCCGCTTGGTTTGGTTTATCGTCAATGTTATCGGTTAGTAATGTTTACGGCGGCGTTCTCTTTTCTTGGCTCGTGGCTCAGTTGCCCAATATATATGTATATATATTAAGTAGGTTATGTGTTTTGCTTCCCTTAATTATTACAATTTACAATTACAGTTTTCTGCAAAGATAAAAACGATTAACGATTAAACACATTTAACTAACCATCGACTTCTTATTGGCAATTCACAAAGTAACAACTTTAAAGGAATAATAATTGATAGTCAAAATATCTCCACTCTTCTTTTTGTTGCACACGCTTTTAAAGTGTTTATGCGAGGCGGCTACGGCTACATGCTGAGATTATTTACACAAAATTCGCAGTCTATTTTTGCTTTTTCTTCACTGTTGAACTCTTATTCTTATTCCTTTTTATTTTCTTTTATTTTTTAAATTATAATTAATTATTGCATTTTGCAGTATTATATGCTTTCGCAATTTGCAGCGATATCATGCGTAAATTGCATTTGTTAGAATGCTCCCAAACATTGTTTTTTCATTTCGTTAATTCATTTATAATTTTGTTTGTTTTCTTGTTTGCACAATACTTTGCGTTTTCCTCAAAATTTTCGCTGCTGCTGTTGCGGCTGCAACAACAGTAGACGGTGTTCAGTTCACCAAACACAAAACGGAATGTCAAATTAGCAGGCAGTGCTTTTTGATATGGCCATACGCAATGATGTTGCCATATAAATTTACATGGACTTTTATGCATATGTATGTATGTATGTACATACATGTGCATATATGCCCATATACATATACAAGCACAAGCGCAATATGTAAATTGCATTTGCATTTTTTTCCATACTCAATTTGTGCTTATTTACAGGCCTTTGACCAATGTACTTGAAATTTCCTTGCAAATTTTTTGCAAGAATAGAGTATCTCTATCAGCCGAAAAATTCAAAGGCGCAGCAGCTGTCATTTTGCCAAGCAGAAGAGGTGCAGAGGTGGAGATGTGTACCTACTATTCGCCGTCTTCAGAGTTCTGTGTGCAGCATAATTCATTTACCTTTGCACTAACTGATAATGTTACTACACTAATCTCTAATTTAATTTTACATGGTTAAACACAGATATGATAGAAAATGCACATCTCACGTCGAAAAATGTTAAAAATAAGCTATGTATGTACTAGTGTTGGGTCGTTCATCACTGAGTTTGCACAAAATTTACCCAACACTAAATTGTGGCGGGCGAACGATAATTCATTGATGCATTTCAATAATCGAGCTATCGAATAGCCTAACTCAATTTAAGAATTACGCTTTTATTTTTGGATTAAATAATAAATTTATAAATGTTTTTGCTTTATTTTAACTTTTTAATATTATTATTTAAACAATTTTAAATAATCCTATTTTAATTTCAAATAGCAAGAATTTTTTTTTCATTTTTTTAAATGTAAATATATGTATATATATAGTTTTTTGTATAACTTTTTATAAGAAATTTATTTATAATAAATTAAATTGAAAAATTTAAATAATAGATAAAAGAGATATTGTCGTTCTTTATCGAAATCGTTTAATTGGGCGCAAATTTAAGCTACTGAGTACTTCCTAATCCCTTTAGTATCCAGCGCTGCCAACTCAAAGCGATGTCCGAGACCTAAGCTTTCCAATGCCATTTTACATATCACACATGGTTCTTTTTTACAGTTAAGTTAGACGAATTTTTATGAACCCACATTTACTTAATTAATTACCGAAAAGTCACTTAAAAATATAATATGGATCGTTATAATCGTGTCTGGCGAGGTAAATACCATTTTGAATAAAGTTTTTGAAATAGTTATGAATACACTTTTTATTATAGATCCTAAGTCTCCCTTAACACCCTTGACGCCAAGAACAACACAGATGTTCAATTTTGATAACACATCAGATTCTAGAACACCAACTGCCTCCTTTGGAAGCCTTAAGCCCAATTTATTGGACATACCGCGGGCTCCAATACGACGACTGTCTGGTAGTCGAAATCGAACATCACGAAGTTTCTCTCAGGATTTTATGCGCCTCCGATCAGTATTTTCTCCAAATGCCCAGAGCACAACGACTGAAAATAGTAGCATTAAGCAGGAAAAGGTTGTAAAACAGGAGAAGCGAGAATTTAAGCGGAGCTCCCCGGTGGAGCAGCCAACTCTTAGTCCTCGTGTGCGCTCGCTACTAAATCGCACAGGAAATACTCATTTAACCAACTTGTTTGCACGTCAAGAAATAGACATTTCAGTACTAATTCAGATGACACTCGAAGATTTGGAATCACTAGGTATCCGAGGTGCCAAGGAATTGAAACTAGCCTTGGATCTTATCAAATTTGCGAAAAATTTCTTTAAAAAGTGATTGGTGATTATATTTTTGTAATTCAACTTTTTGTTAGTCATTTTTGTCATTATTATAACTTATTATGTCCTTTTGTTTGTGTTCTGATCCGCTTTTAACTAAATGTAAATCAAATTACTTACTATATTCAGAATTTTCAAAAATGCTTCAAAGATTTTAAAAGTTGACTTCATATATATTTAAAATATCCATAATTGAAACATTATATTTTAGCTTTACTTTAGCAAATTGTAAAAAATAAATAACAAACATCAAAATAAGCCATGGAATCAGATATATCGAAGAATCGGCTGCTCGACTGGGAAGCTTCTGAATGGCGTTATTACAAAGTATTTTCACTTATTTTCCTCCGAGCGTTTGGTGAAAAGACAGACCGGAGGCGCATAAATTTCTCAGAAAAATTTCCCGATGTGTGGAAGGAACCATTGTTCATACGTAGTATTGGCGCCCGCGGTACATCCAATAATCTGGGCCTAAGACCTCCAAAGAGTGCAGTAGGTGCTGGGGAATCTGGGGATGTATTATCAAAATTAAATATTTGCGGTGTGCTAGGCGTCTTAGGCGTCATCGGCGGTGAAGGAGATCTATGATCTGATATAAGTGAATATGATAAGCTATTTTATTTAAAATTATTCGTATATTTATTGAAATGTATATTCACCTCGCCAGTCAGTAAATTGCCGGTCCATATTATTATATTATCGGAATTTTTATTATTTGTTAAAATAAAATTGCGACTACTGCAAACAGTTCAACTGTAAAAAGAACACTAAGTAAAAAGAAAATTCATACATATGTATGTAAGTATGCACAACACTTTCAAGGGCTTTGGAAAGCTTAGCTTTCAGGGATCATATCAAGTTGGCAGCTCTGATTACATTTGTGGTTATACCGTGGCTTAAGACTTATCGGAAGTCCTTACACTTGGTGCACTGGGTCAACTAATTTATTTAACTATGTGGCTGTATTTATTTTAAATTTATTTTCATTTAATTCTTTAAGTTTTTAATTGCCAATAAAATTGTATTCAAATATTAAAAATAAAAGACATAATATTGTGGCGGTCGAGCGATTAATATTTGGTGGATTTTAACTATCGAGTTCAAATATGTACATTTTTAGAAAAATATAAATTTAAGCTTTTAGGCTGCTTATAACCTTTTTTACTGTAACTACCTATTTTACCTCAGTTTTATAAATAAGAAAGCTTTCTTATAATTTACCAACAGTTTGCGTTTACTTTTATACCCGCTACCCATAGGGTAGAAGGGTATTATAACTTTGTGCCGGCAGGAAATGTATGTAACAGGTAGAAGGAGGCATCTCCGACCCTATAAAGTATATATATTCTTGATCAGTGTCAACAGCCGAGACGATCTAGCCATGTCCGTCTGTGTGTCTGTCCGTCTGTCCGTCTGTCCGTATGAAACACTGGATCTCAGAGACTATAAGAGATAGAGCTATAATTTTTTTTCGACAGCATTTGTTATGTTTGCACGCAGATCAAGTTTGTTTCAAATTTTGCCACGCCCACTTCCGCCCCCGCAAATCAAAAAAATCGAATAACAAGCGTAATTTTAAAGCTAGAGTTGCGAATTTTGGTATATACAATATTTACTATAGTAGTTATGATTCCTAAAAATTTGGTTGCGATCAGATAAAATTTGTCGAAGTTATTAAAGAAATACTTTTGTATGGGCAAAAACGCCTACTTACTAGGGGTCTTAGTTGCTTTGGCTGACAATCTGGTATATTGTGCCGTCTATGGTATATTTTGAATGCGGTACTATGTCGATATACCAAATATACCATTTGGTATATTTTTAGTATTTTTGCAGTATATTCGGTATATTTTGGGAAAATGGGTAGCGGGTATCTCACAGTCGAGTACACTCGACTGTAGCTTTTTTACTTGTTAAATCTTCTTAGTAGCTAAGCATTACAGCGTGGAAACAAATAACAAACAAACAAAAACTACTTAAAAAATAAAATATTTTATTGCAATTCAATTAAAATTTATATTTGAAATTATTTTATGTTATTTATGCATTCGTTATTCCAATAAAAATCTTGCGGTCAAGACGACTGTTTTTGCTTGTTCATTTAATATATGCTAAATATTGCTGATTAACTAGTCAAAGTATGTATAATCTGTGACTTATATAGTGAAATATTAGCGCATTTGTGCACATTTAAATACATTTTTGGATTTAGCGTTGTCGTTAAAAAGTTATTACAGTTCAAAAAACTCCAAATAAACAACGTAATTCTATAGAATCAGCATGTGCATTTTTGCAAATACATACTTGTATGTATGTTAATATGTATTGTATATTTTATTTTAGAGTCGGGAGTAACGATTACTTAGCGCGTCTAATTAAATCGTGTTTGGCGAGTTTTTTTTTTATCCGTATCTCTTACTGCGCAAAATATATTTGATAAACGAAAATTTTAGACCTTCATTTTTAAATTATGTATGTGTATACTGACATATATACTATAGGATATATCATCTCTCATGTTGAAACACAGTTAAATTTTGTGAAATAATTGCTTCTTATTCATTTCTAAAATATGTATTTGAAAACCATTATTTTACTAAAAACTTAGTATAACGTATCATATGATACATATGACTATCGGCAAGTAGAAATTAAAATTTATAACAAAAATTCAAATTATGGTGCGGGTAGAATGAAAACAAGATTCGTAGCAGTCCCAATATTTCCTTTCGGCACTGCAAGTGGTTTAATAAATTAGTTTATAATTTGTTTGTATAAGTATGCATATCGGAAATTTTTTCGCTAGTTTAATCTGGATGCTTCATTATAATAATATTATCTGTTTGGGCTGAGCTAGAATCTATGCAAACATTTCATGCTGTCGAAGACGTCTCTTGCTGCCTGTTCAGCAACTTGACTATGCCTATTTAATGTCATCTTAAGTCGATGAAAGGTTAATCCCCTACTATTAATATCGTCGAACAAAGAATAGCAGATAACAAAAAATAGATACTAATTTTGTGACTTTCATCTTATTCTTGCTCCACAAGTATAATGAATGTGTGTGTTTATTAACAATACATATATATGTACTCACTGCCACCTGTTGTGGATCTTTATAAGCTTGAGAGCTTTTATCTCAGATGAACTTATTTCTTACAGCTGTAATCGTATGTACACAGTCACAAACTTACATATGTACATGTACGTACGTATGTTATGTGTGTACTTACCTATGCTCATATTGGATGGGCTACAACAACAACAACAATGACACCACCAAGAACTGAGTTGTGTCTTTGCTGCTGCGAGAGTATTTGCATTGCTCAGTCAACTAGTCCGCCCCAGCCACGCACATAACCAACCATTTAAAGACACTTGTCTCGCTCGTCGCTTTGCGTCGCTTCGGTCGTATTGTTGCCGGCTTTTGCCAAAAACAGCTGAGCCCGCTGAGCTCCATAGAACCAGCTGCTTTGTGTTTATATTTTTTTTGCGTCAAATCCAGCGCATGCGCAGAGCGCACAACACGAAGCTGAGCTTCGGAAAACAGCGCTTATAAATTTGTGGTTTAGCGCTAGCCGATTCAGTCGTCTAACGGAGTTCGAAGTAGCTGGGCAGAAAAGTTCTGGCGAGCTTTTGGCAATAAAGCTGCAGCTTGCGTCTATTATTGTGTGTTGTTTCGTTATTTCCCAATTTTTTGCGTACCAATTTCTCATCGTCGCAGCGAGTAAACATAAACAAGTGCGTTGAGCTATGTGCAGTGGTGGAAACAAATAAAATCAAATAATAATAATATACATTCATTGGAATAGTGCACAAAGAAGAATAGTAACAAATAAGAAATAAGAGCGCAAAAAGAAATAAAAAATAAAAATAACGATTTGCAAATCAACAGGCAAAGCCCACTCTAAAAGTTTTCTTACAGTGTTTGTTCTCAGACACGCAAAAAAAAGGTAGTGAAGTGTTAAACAAAAACAAAAATAATAATCATAAAAAATTCAGCAGCATACATACGTACATATTCACACACACACACATACATATGATTGTGTGTACATAGTATTTGCGAAACACTTTGCAACACCTGAACAAAAGAACCGAGGTAAGTTTTTTGTTTGCTAGTATTTGTACAGTGTTTTGTTTTGTTATTATTATTTATTTTCGTTTTTTTTTATGCAAATTAAATTAAGCAATTAAACATGCAGCCAAAAAAAAAAATAAATATTGAAAAAATAGAAGGCGAACTCGAGTTAGATTTTGTCGACATTCATTTTGTCGATTGCCTCACAAATCAACAATAATAATCCAAGATTTCGAAACTTTCCTTTGTGCGCAATAATTAAAATTTAGCAAGTTTTATTTGGCTTTGCAGCATTCGCACTAGTTTTTCGCATATATATTTTTTTACAGTAATCATAGTTAAACTTTTCTGTTTGCCGGCGCGGGAATTCAAATGAAAGCTGGAAAAGTTTCAATAGTTCAACATGTGCATACACACAAAAAAAAAATATATATATATATATGTGTATATTTGTGTTTGTATATACATACATATATAATCTGTTTGACTCCCCAGCTCACACACACTCACATACGTATACGAATTTACATACTTACGTTTGATTGAACAACAAAAAAGTGCAAAAGCAGCAGCGTAAACAGCGTCAACAATCATACTATACTGAACACTGAGCATTGAGCTGTGAGCTGTGAGCTGTGAGCAGAGTGAGACTCAGTAAGTTGTAAGCAGTAAGCAGTTAGCACAGCTGCATTGAGACGACTTTGTTGTTGTTGTTGTTGTTGTTGTTGTTGTTGTGTTCTTTAAATTTGATTTTCATTAGGCCTTCAAACGGTATACAATAGAACTCAAACTATAGCCGGGGCTCAGCTCAAGAAAAATGTGTGAGAAGTCGAAAATCTACAGAAATGTGGGTACGAGTATGAATATGAGTACGAGTACGAATACGAGTACGAGTACTCGAACGATTCAATTCACTTGCGAACATTGAAATATCTACCTATATAAATACCAATCTGTATTTACACAGCGTTTGTTTGCAGAGTGCCATGCAAATTGGTTAAACAAATTGATTAAATCGGATTTTACCAAATCAGCAATTTTCAAATTTTCGTATCTTTAATCTGTGCTGTTCTCACCATCATCATCAGTGGCATATCGATTTAAAGAGATGTTCGACATTTCAAATTGGAAAAATCACGATAGGCAGTTTTGGCCCGCGGACAACCTTAAAATACGGACAGGAATTTTCTCCAAATGGTTGAGACAGCAAAGGATATCAGCTATACAAAAGTATATGTCGTCTGTGTATATCGATTTTTAAATCGGTATTAGGTTGCTAGAGACAATAGAGCAGTTGGAAAAAAGTACTTTCTCTATCTATGTGCCAGACATATATACACACATACTTTTGAGTAGATTGTAAGCCGAATTAGTGTGGCACTGATTGCAGTGACCAACATGTTTAGGCCTTGCGAATGCGTTTGAATTGCGAATTGAGGAGAATTGAGACCGGCTGATGTGCTTTGATTGGCTCAAACAACACGGAAATGCAATAAAGTGCAGGATACGTAAAGGATATGAGAAATTTGCGGCTGATTTGAAGTTTTGATTCTCTGCTCTCCTCTGCTCTGCTCTACTGCTGTAACTGTAAGCTGCCTTCATTTCCTAGGTTCTCACGCTCAGCACCCATTTTTCCTTCTATGTGCAACGCGTAGTTCTGCTTTCTAGCCTTCCGTTTTTCGTTTTGATTTCCTTTTGAAAACTCCTCAACTTCTGCAAATGTCGCCAACAGCATTTTGTGGTTAACAGAACAATAAGAATATGAAATAAGTTGAAGAAAGCAATTGTTGACACTTTATAATTAAAAATTAAATATTAAAAAGCTGTTCAGAAATAACTAATCTTTAGAATCACCTCACTTTATTTTCGGTAATATAAAATTACATTTTTCGATCGTCAAAAATAAGCAAGATATATAGTAAATATTATTATTATAATTACTTTGAAGTACAATACACTTTTTCTATCATCAGCTTATGAGATGGATTAAAATATTAAAAAGATGGAAGAAAATAACGAATATTTAAAATAGTCAAATACTAGTTAATTTTATTCTTATTATTATACTTAGTCTTAATTATCTTATGGATTATTGAAATATTAAAATGGTTGCTTCTAACAATTAATCGTAATTTGAAATTACATTTGTAATCATCAAAAATTAGCATAATATTATCGACATTATTAAATTACTTATTTCTAAGTACTTTTATTCTTATTCCATCATCCGCCAATTGGATAGATAATAATATTGTTTGAAAACATAAATATTCATTGGGTTCTCTTCTCTCAATTTCCAAGTCAAATAGTATGAAGGGCAAGCCCAGGTTTCGTTCACTTTAAGTCAATTACAAAAACAATTAACTCTGAGACGTAGGCAACGAGTTGAGTTTATTGCAAAAAGGCAAATTAGAGACGAGTACTAAGTACTTTCTGGCATAAAGCAAACAACAATAAAGCGCTCGGTTATATTCATGTCAGACGTCAATATATAGTGAAATACGCTCGTGCATTTGCAATTGAAAGCACAACAGAGCACAGAGCGCGTTACAGATCGACAGTAGACTGCAAAAAAGATGCAGTTGTATATATATATATTATATCTACATATATATGGCATATAGTGCATATATTCTATATGCGAAAAAAAAGGTGTTGATTATTTCTGAGATGGAGGTCTAGAAGATAGACAGAGCAGCAGATACAAATGTGTCTGTCTACAAACAGAGATGCAAATGGAGATGCATGCAGTGCTTAGTTATTATTTGGACACATCCAAGAATATGTATAGCCATGTGTATACGTACATATACATATGTATGTATGTATGTATATGCTTATGTACACAACCGAGGCTTTCAGCTATGCAAGACAATAACAGTGAGCAGCTGAAATGGACATGGCTTAGTCTGGAAACATACGCGAAGCGGATGGACTAATGGATGGATGTATGGCTGGATGCATGGATTGTTGGATGGTTGGATGCCTGGATGGTTGGATGGTTGGGCAGGGAAACAGATGGACAGCGTGTCTCTCGACGCGGTCTGTCGACACATCCGTTTGTCTTTGTTGGACAGTTAAGTACTGTTTATATGACTGAGAGCACAACACATTCATTTCACAAAGGCACACAGACCTGCCACAGTTAGCTGTCTGTTTATAGCATATTCATTTGCGTAGCTCATTTGTATTTATGGCCGCTGCCAAGATCGACTCGGCTGATCATTATGCTGGAACTGTAACTGCAATCAGGAATTAGGAAGATGTTAGCTCAGAGTTCCGTGTGCCGTGAAAATGAAAATTCTTCGCTGTGTGTGTGTTGTCGGATACATTTGCTGGCATTTTTTTTTTTTTGTTTGTTCTGCTTTTGCCAGTTGCAGTTTTGTGTTCTGCCGTGCGCCATGTTGCAATTATTATTTCCGGCTCGGAGCGAAAAAATAAAATGAGCAGGATGCAAAACACACACACACAAACACGCCCCAATACGGTGGCAGGCGTGTGAAAAAAATGAGAGAAGCAAAAAAAGGGAAGCATAAAGATGAGGGAACCCTCAAAGCGCGTCCCAACCTCAATTCGAAACCCACAGCCATCATCAGCAACAGCGTCCCGAAAGTGTTCCAGAGCAGCGAACAGCGAGAAGCGAGCGGCGGCATTTCCGCTTTTGTTTGTGCGCGACGCATAATTTGCGAGACAAACATGCAAAAATGCCAGCAGTCAAAGCATATACATACATGCACACACACACATGCACACACACACACTGGGACATTTTTATGCAGACACATTGGCGCACAATTCCCCAGCAAGTTGAAGTGCTAAGTGGAGTAGAGGCCGGGACCAGGACGATGCGAAACGAAACGAAACGAAACCAAACCAAGCCAGAGGCTGATGTGCGCTTCAAGACGTAAAGTTTATCTGGCGCTTAGGCGTCCGTTGCCGTTGCCGTTGCTGTTGCCGTTGCCGTTGCAACGGAAGAGCAACGTCACAGGGGCTTAAAAGTGTGTGGCACGGGGCATGGGGCACGGGCCAAGCTGCCACATTGCTCGTTTTGGGCTGGGCTTAATATGGCTGGCTAGCTGCTGCAGCCTCCTTCTGCTTTCTAGTTTAGTGTAAAGGCTTTTTAGGCGTTTGCTGGCTTGTTTATGGTTATAAGTTGATTTCCGAAATGAAATTTTCCAAAGAGCATTTTTTTGGTCTTTTCCCTTTGCGTGTTTCCCTTTTTACAGGCACCGCAACAGCCGGAAAAATTAAATGCCAAAGTGAAAAAATTCATTAAAGAAACAAAATTCGCTCAATAGTCGCTCGCCGCTGTCCATCTGGTGGCCACGAAGGGGCGGGGCTAAGGCAACTGCTTTGATGCCAATTTGATGATTCTCTTTAAACAGATGCCAAGACAGGATTACCTAAAATTTAAAGTAAAGGATTGTTGTGCGGACTTTAAGTCCATTCGAGTTGTGTGTTATTATTTGCATATTTAGAGAAATGCGCAATGAAAGGCAACTCACCAAAAAAAGAAGAAATATTATAGTACATCCATTCGCAGTCATTGTACGTGTGCCAAAGGTTTTTTTTGTCACCGCGGTCACATCGCAGTCATCAAGTCGGTATTCAGGCAACTGAACCCGAGACTGAGACTGAGACTCTAGCAGTACGAACCCCTCGGAGAAACCAAGGAATACAACATAATTGTAATTTACGTAATTGTGCCCCCAAAGCTGAATGACAAATGAGCAGAGGAAAACTCGACCAACGGACCAACGACCAAGGACCATGGACAACAAGAACAAGAACAACGACGACGACGGGTCATTGAGAAGAGTTTGTTAGTCAAATTGTAGCCGAACCACGAAATATAAAGCGGGTTCTACTCGTACTTTCTGTCGCACTTAGCAAACAGAACACAAAAGGAAAAGGCCAAAGTAAACACAGAGAAAGCGGTATATACAAACAGTTACATGGACATGTACACTCTATATGCATACGTATAACATAGTATAAGTATGGATTGCAAGTTGTGTTCTATTCACCCCCACAAATATTTCGCAGGGTTAACTTAAAGACGTCGCTCTCCATGCAGCTATCCAGTTGCTGTTGTTCACAGTTTACAGTTCTCGCATGTAGCATGGCCAAAGGCTGCAAGTGTGTTATGGCTTAGCGGCAACGTATGTGGCAAGCTCAAAACAACAAGATTATCCGATGCCATAAAGTCAATTTCAAGTAATTTTCGTGCTTGAGCACTAAAAACGCACACATTAAAAAGTCTAGCTTATGACAATACTTTTAGGCTAGGGTAAAGATCGGGATGATTTTTATTATATTTGCACTTTAATTCCAGAAAATTAAAGCAAAAATAATCCATAATAATAATCCACATATAAAAAATAGTCATTAATATTATTAAAATGAAGCAGACGCAAAAATGAAATATTTGAAATTTTTATTTTTATCAAATTTATATTATTACTCGTATTAGGCATTTTATTTTAATCTATTCCATTTTATTTTATCCTATTTTATTTTTCAAATTTTATTTTGTTTTATTTTTTTTAAGCAAATGCCAAAAAATAATGATTGATTTAACAAAAATTGAATATAAGAAATGATTAACTTTTATCAGCTTTTTATTATTTATTTTATTTTGTTTCATTTAATTTGATTTCATTTTAAGAATATAGCTGCAAAAAAAGAACTACTATTTTAATGAAAACAAAATATTTGAAATTATTCAATTTATTAAATTTGTATTGGTTTATTATTAAATTTTAAATAGAGGTAATAAATGATTATTAATTGAATTCAAATGAAAATTGAATTCAAACTGTTAATTTAATTTAATTTTTATTATTATTGGTTTTATTTTATTTTCGTTTATTTGAAATAAGGAAATAGATGACGAGTGTCTGAAAGTCGAACCCACTCAACTTGTTTTGCGTGTTTAACGTTCTCTCTTTCGACAACATACTTCGAGATTATATTTTTAGCTTAGATAACTGCCGATTAATTAATCTACAACAAGTCAAGCCACTGTGCGATGTGGTCTTAAACTAAACAAATCCCCAGCGCCCGCAAATTTAACTTGCAACCAGCGACAAAGTATTTTGCCAGCTGAAGCTTAAGTTAAGTCAAAATTAGGACACGCTCTGTGGCGTACACAATGAAGTAAATAAGGATCTGCAATGTGGCTACTTAAAAACGTAAATGTGTGTAAAAAACAATGGCAAAAGTGTGTGAGAGAGAGAGAGGGAGAGACTCATTCTTGCATTGTCGCAGAGCAGCGATATTTATTTTAGAAAAATGTTGCCAAGTTATGGCCATGGTGAATAGTGGCTGTGACAATAACCATGGTTGGTTTGCCTTCACCTTCTTCCACTTGGCACTTGGCCCACTGTCAGCCACTTGGACAGACGCCCACCATCACCACCGCCACCGCCACCGCCATCTCGACCACGCCCACCCTTGTGTCAAACGCCAACAACGTCGCCCACGCCTACGACAACGCCTAAGATCTTAGGCACACACACACACACAACGAAAACGAAAAGTCGTATTTGTTGCAGTTGCCACTTTTTTTTTGTGTTTTGTTCTTGCCTCTGCTTATTGTGAAGTATTTAAATGCTGCAATTCGAGCTTTGTGGCCGCTGCAAGCACTTGGAATGTGTGCCGCCCGAGCAGCCATTACATTTGTGGCCATTGTTTGCTGCCACTGTGTGGCTATTGTTGAGAAAAGGGCTTAAAAAGATTCTGCTGTTTATGTGTGTACATGTCTCTCTCTCTACCTCCCTCTCTACCTCTCTCTCTCTCACTCTTTATCCCTTTTGTTTGCAGCGCAATCCTTCGACTGTGCTCACTCAGCCATGGCAGGCAGCATGAGCAGCAGGTAGAAGCATCAGCAGTAGAAGCATCAGAAGTCGAAGCTGCAGCATATCTTTGTCCTTTGTGGCATATTGCTGCAGCGGGTGGCCCACAAACCAAACATCATTAAGTTGCCATGGCTAAGAAACAGATTCACCTGATTTTTTTTTGTATTTTTATTAGATATCTCTTTCTTTCGAGTTCATGATGGAGTGTGCCCAAAAGAAGCTTACTCAATTACTTCGATAGCCTTGGCTTTTTTTTCTTGACGAAAATGTATTTATAATTTATTTGATTAAATTACGTATACGTCTTGTAAGTTCGAAGTTGTTTCCTTATGTTTTTTAAGAAGCGTATGTTTGCCCATTAACTCACATGAATTTTAAATTTGTTTGGTAACATTTTAATTAGTTGGCTAACAACACAGCACACAGACTTTTTTCTGCTTCTACATTAATGTTTAATATGCGGTCTGAGTATTTTTTTTTTCAAAAGCCTCGAAGCCACATAAAATCATTGATTATATGTGCATACAACAACACATGTGCGGTGCATGAATACATAAAGTATTTTCATATTGCTTAAGATGATTTGGGCAAGTCGAGTTAATTGTCGACTTCAGTGAGGCATAGATTCAATTTATATATTGTATGTTATGTCTACTATTGATATTGGCCTGCAAGGTGACTCTTCAAGTGTGATTCCATGAACAAATATTTGTCTACACATTCGATTCAATCGGCCAATGCTCATATCATAAGTATTTCTGAATGTTTGTCATCCACATGTTTATTTACTTGTCCGCTTTTCTTCAGATGCTTCGGTTTTTGGTCGATTAGCCTTGAGCATAGCTTGCTAGCTGTGGCATAAACATAGTATCTATCTTTGGATTGCCAATTAATAAACTAATTAGAATGTTGCAATCGATGGTGAATAATGTAACAAACAAACACACACAAGAATTTAAGTGCTCAGCAATTTGTGATATCATTGTGCAAAAATTATACTTTTAACTCGTCAATACGTCAACTGCAATGAGAGAGAATTACAATTGCGGCAAATGAAACCGAAAAATATAATGACAAACCGCTTAGAGACAAGGTGCTGTGGCCAAGGCCAATCAGATTAAATGTACTGAATCATTAAAATAATACAAATAAACAAGTACAGCTTATAGTTGCGACTTTCAGTTACTCTGCACATTAATCAACAAGTGTTAAGAAAAATATATGATAAACAAGATAAATGAATATATTTTGAAGATGTAGCCAAGCAAAATATTTAGGTATAGGGTTTCTTCAATGAGAATAGCTTTAAATACTCTGATATTGGATTTATTAACTTAAATTCAACTCGCACTCTGAATAAAAGGAGTTCACGCATTTGAAACAATTTCCCCGAGTATCTCATACTCGCAGTATTTGGCTGGTCCTTGTCGTTTTTGTCTTAAGCGAACAAGGCGAAACAACGCATGCATAATTAATTTATAAATTGTTGGCACAAAAATGTCTTAGCCTGCTGCTGCCATGCCACGCCGTTGGTTGTTGGTCTAAACATGTCTCAGATGGCTATCAACTGCATGTGGGGGAGAACGCAAGGGATAAGAGTAGAGGAACTTTGTTAGCCTGGCTGATACGAGTGCCATGCTCATCTTTCTTGTCGCATGTCCTCGTGTGACAGCTGCCTAGACCAGGGTTGGCGGATTGATAAGCAACGCCGCCTGCCGCCTGCCTGTCTCAATGAAATTCGCATAGAATTAAATGCGTTCACATGTAGAAATTAGACAGTCTATTAGTATCGGGAGTGATCGACAACGAAATACTCTTTTTAATCAAGTTGGAAGAGTGAATGAAATGTTAGAAATAAGTCAATTTAATAATGTATATCCAAAAAATATATCATCTGATGTTTCTTACATTGTTTTTCTTTAATAGTGTTCAAGTAAAATTTTCAAATTGCTTTGCACCTGAATAGTGAATATATGAGTGTGTTCTAATAAATAAAAAAATGTATATATAGACCATATATTAGAAGAGCAACAAAAACAAATAAATATTCAGCAATTTTTTATGAAAAAATATTAAATTAACTTCCATTATTGTAGACATACGTACATGTTGTATACATACATATGTATGATATAAATAATATTTTGACATACCTACATGTTGTATACATATGTATGATATAAATAATATTTTGATTATTATTTGTAATTAGTGCTTTATACATGATTTACATTCATAATTCATATTTGTATTATTATAACAACTTAGTAATTTAGCTTTGTTCTTTAAAATTCTTTAAAATAGCAGTGCAGTTTTTTTTCTAAAATATATTCCTTTTTGTTAGTTGATAGATAAGAAATAAGCGAAAACCCGGTTAGATTTGGCCTGTATCCTTTTATTTGTTATTATCCATATTCGCTAAAATATTAATTTACCCAAAATGAAAAAATTGTTGAAATATTTAAAAATAAATACATTAAGTTGTTATTACTAAATTTTGATTATAAGGGTTTATTTTCTAAGCACTGATATTTCAAAGAGCACATCTGCTTTTATTTATTTTGCTTACAAATATTTTACGCATTAATACATTTAAACTAATTGTCTGCACCTAATTAAATCGTAAGCTTAGTAGCAATTGTATGCCACATTTTAGGAATCAAAGTTGCGTGCTTTAACATTTGCCTACTGCGTAATTTAACACTTTCGTACCTTGAAGCGACCTCACATCCTTTTTGTGCTTTCCCTGCCGTGCTTTCGTTTCCTTCGTGTCCTCCTGCTGTGTTTCACCGCAACTTCTTCATTCGACTCGCATGCATAATTCTCTTTTAGTTCGGTTTCTTTTACACTTGTATTGCGGTTGAGTTCTTCTTTGAGTGCGGTGATGATTTCAAATAGTTTTTGCTTCGCTTAGTTAAAGCCAGCTGGAGGTAAACGTCTAATCTATAATACAATTTCACCCAAAAAGCAATTTCCCTTTTTTTCTCTCCCCTTTTATGCTGAACTATGTGAGTTGTGGTTGACAAAATGCACGTAGATCTTAAGAACTCTCTCGGTTCATACTTCAGTTAGATTTTTTCGACGCTGCGAATGTTGAAATTAAATCTTTGTCCATAGTTTTTGAAAATCATTAAACTCAAGTGTAGCTGCCATAAATCATTTTACTTGTATTATTATTTTGGTATCGAAGAGCTGGACTTATAAATATTAATAGTTCAAAGTTAATGCAGATGTGCCATTAAATAAAACGTCAACAGAGCTATTAAAAAACACGTTGAAGTTTGAGGATAATATCTTAAATGGAACCAAGTGTTTTACCAAACAACTTGAAAAGCGTTCTGGCTTCTGGCTTGCATATACAAAGTATAGTATATAGATATGACATGGATAAAATTCAACTTTTTACGCTCCATTAAATTTAATTAATTTTTATTCGTGATAAATTTTGTTTTTGTGAAGTGCTGTCAGGCAATGTCGTCGGCACTGACGCTGGAAATGATGAGGGGCGAGAAAGTCGCGACGCGACGCGACTCGACTCGAGTCGAAGCAACGCGATGCGATGCGAAGCGGCGACAGTGAAAAGTTACGCTTTGTGTGTCATAAGAAAAATTAAATTTAAATAAAAGCTCTGTAACTACTTAGTACGAGTAGAAGACTTTCAACCATCCCCCCAGCCATCAGATGCTCCCGCAGCTATGACTGGCTTTTCCCTTCGACTTTTCCTCCTCACTTGAAACGTTGAGGGAGCAAAACTCATGGGATGGACGACTCTGCTGCTGCTGTTGCTGCTTTTGCTACTACTATTTATAAACACGACCAAAGAATTCCGGCTATCTGTAATCAATTTGCTTTTGCGAGTACACAATTTCCTCGTCATTTCCTCTCAGAAGATGCTTGAATTAATCGCAATATAATACGAAAGTGACTATGTAGCGCACAGAGAGCATTCATTTCATCAGCTTTAAATTAGGAAGGCAATGCCAACTGTAATCGCTCCATAATAATTTCCAAGCTGCATAGCTATTTAGAATATTTCAATTATACACAAATTGTTTAACTATAAATTGATTAATAATATATGTTAGTTTATTTATGGCAGTTGTAATTGAACCCTATTTGAACCTCATAATTGTAATGCAAATTGAGTGTTCAGCAATTTCACAAGTAATAGTCTAACATATAATATTGCTAGTTCGTTATTGAACTAAGGAATGAAACTGAACTAGTAAAGTGAAGGAACCTTATAAATTCACCTTCATTATTATTTTTGTTCTTATGTTCTTTAATTCGTTCTTGTTCAATTGATCATTTCAGATATAGACACGTTTGTTAATATCTTATTATTATTATTTCTTATCATCTTATTAGTTGCCCTCGATTCGGCAATTCTTATTTAGATAAAATTTGATTTTGTAAAATATATAAATAATGTAAAGTATACACATTTTGTATCTGCATAATAGACTAGTTCTTATAAAAATAACAATTGAGGACGTAAGCAAATGAAATTGCAACAAAGTTGGGAACAAAATCGAGCAAACTACTACTTTGCTGATCAAAAAATGAACAAACGAACTTATTCAGTCAATTGAACTAATGTTACAGAACACTATTCTATAAGACACTGTTTTCCAGTAACTTAAAACTTCGCAGTCCACTAAGCAAAGTCAACTAAAGCGTGCTAATTGAATCAATTATAAGTTATATTTCATATTTTGGTCGCAGCATAATGATCGGCAATCAAAGCTAAGTGAGTTGAGCGACGAGGAACAACAACTTCCTTGTTGAATCCGAAACAAAATCAATTCGTTACCCAACATTGTCTCTCGCTTTCATCATGCCATTTTGCCATTATGGGGGATGAACAAGAACAAGAACAAGAACAAGAACAAGAACAAGAACAAGAAGAACAAGAACTCAACACTCGCGCGGACATTCGTATGAAGTACTTGCGCGTAGTATCGCAGATGGCTGTAACTATTCCTATTCAGCAACTCGCATACAAAGTTACAAACAAATACATTTGTGGATATAAATGTATATGTATATGTGTGTGTATATTGTATATATATGAGTAAGTCGTAAAGTTTTGGAGTGTGCTTTACTGTTGTTGTTGTTATTGTTGTTATTGCTGCTTTTGTTTGGCGCTGTCTCAGATGTTTTATTGTTGTTGGTTTGTGTTGAACGTAAAATTAATTTGCACAGCCGTTTTTCATTTCGTTTGTTGCCGCGCTGCTTCAATGTTTAGTGTTTGAGCGAGTTTTCTCTGTGTGTGTGTGTGTATGTGTGTGTGTGCGTTTGTGTGTGTTTTGTTTTCGCGTGCGTTCTTTGCATATTTTATCAAAATTGCATTCATTCCAAAGTCATCTCTGCCCATTTTCATTCCAAACTTTTGTACATTGAAAAGGCGCTACAATTCGCTTACAACTTTCCCCGTTCCTCTCTCTCTCTCGCTCTGTCTCTCTCTCTTTCACTCTCTGTACAAATAAAGCTAGATTTATATCAGCTTTGCTGTCTCCAGCGTTTAATGCGCTACTTGTGGCCATTGTCTGCTTCTATCCTTCAAATTAGAGTGTTTAGCTGAGAAAGCCCTCCCCGCTTAGACAATGCCTTTCGCAAAATACGGGCGTGAAATAAAACAATTGTGTGCCGCTCGGGATATTAGCATATTTATGCATCTGCTTAGTTAGTCAACTCGAGAGAGACAGAGAATAGAGAGTTTTCCCCGTTAAGTAATTCAGATCTATCTGCAGGTGTTTCTGCACGAGAATTATTTGCCAAGTCTCTCAAACAGTAAATGAAAATGCCAAAATGAAATGTAATTAGTTTGTGCACAACAGAAATACCTTTGCTAACGATGCACTTACCATCATCAGCCAGATGGGCCAAATATGTAAATGCCTGAAGGTAAATTGCATATTTATCGTACACACGTTTGTTGATAGTCAGTCGATACTTTGTTGCATGCTCTGCTTCTAAAATAAACCACTTGACCAAAAATGATAACCCCGAAGCGTAAATTCATTGACCTGGCTGGTTTTTGTTAACGCCCTCAGCCAGCCAGCCAGCCATCCAGCCATCTAGCCAGCCAGCCAGTTGAGCACGGTCATAAAGTCCTGGGGAAGGAACAACAAAATTTATAGACAAACTTTAGCCAGACTAGGCGAGTACTTTTGCTTGGCTATATTCAAATATATATATGTAATATTCATAAATTTAATACGAACAAACATTTCTCGAATATTTTGTGTTACTCTCTCGACCCCTTTTTGCCGTCGCTGCTTCCACATTTATCGCGGAGGTGGCGTCAAGTACCACTGTTGCAACGATTTCCGGATTTTCTATTGCTTTCTCTTGCAGTTTTGCTACGGCTCTGTTTTGTTTCATTTCGTTTCGTTTCGTTCTGTAGACATAGTAAAAATAAATAATTCATAATGCAAATATGCCAGCAGAAAAACACACAGCAAACAGAAAAAAGAGAAAAACAAAAGGTCGTCAGCAAATACTCATAAATACAAAGCAAGAGCATAGATTTCACATCAGCGGGACTTCGCGTCGTATGCGCAATTTGTCTTGCTTAGTCTGACGAACGAGCCAGCGAGCGAGCGCAAGGGAGAATCTTGTCTTTTGGTTAATGGACGGTAGAGCTGATCTACTTATGACAGCATATTGGAGGGCAGCGCGGAGCACTGAACTCGGTCAAGCGGCGAATTAAGTAACGATTGAGAGCTTAACAGAAAAAAACAGAAACAGAAACACAAGAACAACATCGTCGTCAACCAAGTCTAGGCCAAAGGCAACCATGAATAGAGTACAATATAAAGGGCCAAGCATATTTAAAATAAAAAAAATGCTAAACCGTTGACGTAGGGCGGTCTAAAATAAAATAATCAAAAGTAGCAAAGGAGAAAGGCAAAGAGTGCGGGGGAAAGGAAGAAAATGCAGAACAAGGAATAAGCAGGCGTAATCGTCGGACAGCACACAACATGGCTGAATAAAAAAAAAACACCGAGAAAAAAATGCAACAAAATCGGATTAAAAGAGCTCAGGGGTGAAGCAACTGGGCAAAGCCCAAGTCCAAGCCGAGGCACAAGCGCAAGCCAAAGCCGAAAGCCAACCGCCAAACAGTTCTTTTTGCACTGTTTTGAACAAAAAAAAAAAAACGAGATACAAATTGCAATAAGACGGTCTTTTATAGTTCAACGATGGATTTACGATGTTGCACGACTTTGAACTACATTTGTTGTCGGTGTTCGGTTGTCGGTGTTGACTCGACCAAAATACATATACTTATTTACCTTGCTGCCTCCGGTTGAGTTGCTCATACACAAAAACTCAAAAAACGGGACATAAAAAGTGCAAAGTGTATACACTACTTTATGATATACACCATCATACAATATACACTATCTTGAAGTATAAAAAAAAACCTCTAGTCTGGTTTGTTGAATATACGAGTATTCGTATGCACATCCTTTGAATTCACATTCCTTGCTTGCCATGTGCTATGCAGCGAGTAGCGAGTCGAGTCGAGTTGAGTTGAGGCGTCGTTAAACTGCACGAAGCGACGTCAAGTTGCAACTTTGGTGGAACGGATGAAAATGTGGACCGTAAAAGAAGTGCCAGAGCTTCCAACAAAATTGCAGCATTCTAAACCGTTTTACGGCCGTTGCCGCACTCTATTCACACACCTCTTTCTCTTTTGCCCGTTTTGCCACTTGACTCTGCTATAAAAGTCAAACGCAAAGGTTCCAGCTCCAACTCCAGTCTCCACTCCACAGCCACGTCGACATCTCAGTCTCCCAGTCTGACTGTGGCACAGTGGCTAGCTAAGGAAATTACGGATTCAAATTAGCGGCACTCAATCTCAATCTAAGTTCTGCCTTCTAATGCGCTTAATGGCACCCCACTCAGCCCACTTTTATGCAATTTAATCAACTTATCGCGCAAAATGCACAAGCGTTTTCAGCTCACTTCGCTCAAGTGGCCAACAGCCGCAGTCCAGGCACGAGCTCTCGCTCTCTCTCTCTCGCTTTCGCTCTCTCTCTCTCTCAGCTATAGGCGGAGCAGAAAATCTCACTCGAGACCAGCGAAAAAAAAAGAATAGCAAATCGATGATTTTTCAAATTTTCATTAAACGAAATGCTTTTGCTCAATGGCTCTGCGCTGTTGCATATTCGAAGACTAATTACGCTTTATTTAATGCCGCCCTCGCTGGTAATATGCGAGTATAACATGAAAGTCGCTCGGGGAGACAAACTCGATGTTGAAATCGTAAACGTGGGGGGACTGGGAGAGTTATAAGGGGAGCAGCAATTGGGGGTTATACGAAATTTCATGCGCTGTTTCAAAGTTGAGAAATTGAGTTTGAGTTAAGTATTGGAAACATTTCAATAGGGCTTTTAGCATACGACATTAAAGTAGATTATTTTCATGGAATTTCAAATGCTTAATGCGAATTTCATAGTCGCGTCTGCTGGCATAATGTGTACTCTAATGAATACAATTATGAATACACTGTAAGAGATTTGCTGTATGTGGAATAAGTAATCTAGAATTTTGTGTATGAGGAATACATTATTGAGTAAATAATTTTAAAAAATGTTTTAGGTTCGGATAATTTTTAAGTGAAACAAGGCAGCTCCGACCCTTCAGCCAAGATAAGCGTACAATATCAATATTCCTATATTATTTTTTGGTGTATTATAACAATCAAACCACAGTGCTTCGTCTTTATTCAAAATGGATTTTGGGTATCTCTCAGTCGAGTAAACTCAACTGTAGGTTTCCTACTTGTTTATTTATTAATGATAATAATGCCAATAGTCAATTGATTTTAATAATATTAAAAAAATATATTTATAATACGATAGAAAAAGTTACCAATTGTAGCTTTCATCTTCAATCAACTCGGCAGTTAATTGCTAAATATTTTCATTGTATTTAAAAATTGCACAAATATTTTCAATAATAATATGCAACGTGCAAAACAATGAGAGGATTGCAAAAATGCGTTTTCTAATTAGTTATTGTTTGATTAGTAATCTTATTGTTATTATTAATTTGTCTACTCATTTAATTATTCCATGTACTCGTTGTATTGCCATTTCGCATTACGTATGTGTAATTAAAGCTTGAACTGCCTAAAGCAGATAGCTTGGCGGCAGTCGTGCTCGACGTACAAACATTATGTATATACTATATAAATATATATAGAAAAATACATAGAGATACACTCATATGCTTATATACATTTTGTATTTATATCTGGGCAAGTAAATATCGGACAAAAGACCGGTTTAAGTCAAGGTTATTAAACATTTCTTTCAAGTACACATTAGTTTTCACCCTTTGCTGTGGAAAACAAGTTTTCAAAACTGGCTCGAAACTGGCTGCGACACTTGCTCGACAAATATATACATATGTATATATATATATATATATATATATATATGTATAATCTTGAAGTGATGAAGCTAATGCAATGAAAATTGAAAATATTTGAGGCGCGAATTGCGTACATTCATCTTGCCGCATCATTTTCACACCTTATCGACAATTGCCCCCATCAGCTGGGAGGTAAACTTACAACAGCCAAAACAACAATAACAACAATGAGTACATTGAGTACTCGTTACGTTGCACGTGATGTAGAACTTTAAACAGATACAAGGTCAAGCTCATGCAGTGCCGCCAAGCAAACCGGTTAGCGTTTGAGCCAAGTTAGGCAAATGCTTCTCACATTCAGTCAGTCAGTTAGTCAGGCAGCCAGTCATCGAGTGATTCAAGTTGAGGCACTTGATAATTCAGCTCCCCAAACAGCTGTTGCCGCAGCAAACAACTGTGTGTTAAGCCATCTTAAATGCATATTAAATTATATGTTTGCATATGACGAGAAACAAGAATTCATGATCGATTTGTTTGGTTTTTTTCTATTGGTTTTTATTCTTGTGGAAGACACAAAAATGTGCAAATGAACGCTCACTTGGCTAATTGATTCGAAAATGTGGTGTAACAAGTGAGATGAGAAATTATTCCAGTTCACAGATATTTGAAATTTTTCAATTGATTTCATACAAATTTTCTTGTGGTGTCAAATGCCATCTATAAATATGTCGCATTGTGTGTTAGAGTGTATTTTTATATCTGTTACCGATAGGAATTAAGGCTATTTGAACTTTATGACTGCTGGAAATGTGTATAACAGGCAGAAGGAGTCAGCTCTTGATTCGAATGAAAACTTGGATCTCAGAGACTATAAGAGATATAGCTATTTAATTTTCGACAGAGAAACTGGTATATTTCGTACTCTATGGTATATTTTGAATGTAGTACAATATCGATATACCAAACATTGACTTTTAGTATTTTTGCGGCATATTTCCAGTATACTTGTAGATTATGGTTTTATTGAAAATGGGTTGCGGATATCTCATAGTCAAGCACACTCGTCTCTAGTTTTCTTACTTGTGTTGCTGTGTATTTGTGTATCTAGTTTCCTATGACAATATGCCTGGGCAAAAGAGCAAGAAACCAAAGCAGCTCAGCAGTCTAGAGAAACATGTGTGCGGACGTGTGGATAGCAGGCGTAGACAACAGTGCGTATTAGTAATTTATATGCTTACTTCGTGTGTAGCTGTCAGCTTCATGCATTTAGCTTGAAGCTGTTTATCTCTAAGTGACAGTTTAGCTTGATTTTGCATTGTCTGTCGCCCATGTGCTACAGTTATGCTAACATATAAACTTCTATATAATTGTCTATATACGAGTTGGTTGCTTCAAGTCGACTGGGAATTGTTTAAATTTGCCATCTTTAATGCTGTTAATAGGCTGGCAATCAGGCGATTGTTCGATGCTGCTGTTGGACAGTTTAGAAGCTTGCAGGTTGACCCCTTTCACCTACAAGTGATATGTTAATGCAATTTGTAAGCTGGTGCGATGCGTCGACAGCCGGGACTGACAAAATGCCACACAAATGCGTCCCTTCATTTTCCCATTTCCGAAAGCTATGCGCCTTGGGTTCCTCCACTCCTCCACTCCTCCATTCGCCCAATTAAGCCACATGTCTGCCCCCATTTGGCCACCCGTTTTGGTTTTGGGCGCCGCCCTGTTTGTTGGCCAAATATTTGGAGCTACATGTTACGCATTTACCAAGCCGCATAATACAGCAGCTAAAGTGTTGTTTTGCCATAAAATATTTAGCAGGCGAAGCTTGTGGATAATGTTTGAGTCGAGTGTGATTGAATGGTATCTAATATCTGCTTACGTGCATCTGTATCTAAGAGTATGTGTATCTAGTTGCTGTTGCTGTTGCTCTTAATGAAGCTCTACTAATAACTTGGTTGTTCTCAGCTTTGTTAATGCACTCGAATAACATTTTGCCTTATTCGCTCGTAAACAACAATGATATATGATTGTATTACACTTTTTGTGTAAGTTAAGTAAATAAATAAATTTAGATTCAATATAAAAAGGTTTTATGTGCTTCAGGTCTAATTGCATCTCCGTTTTGCTAATTATACCTTTTGACAGATCATTTTGTATGTCCGAGAGTGTTTCGTTTGAATCGTCGTCGTCGATTTTAAAACCGGTTTTAATTACGTTTCTGATCGACTGACTGAATTGACAAAGAAATCACATGTAGTATGCATATGTTATTAAATAAATTCAACTGGATCGTCTTTTTGTTTTTGTACATTTCGTTATTTGTCTGGGTCAGCAAGATAAAGATCTGACAGTTATTGTGATAAAGACATTATGATTGTGACGGTCGGTAAATAATTTAAAGTTCACTTTTTCGGGGTTGGCAAAATGCAAACGTCTGTTGGAAACTTTTGTATCACATAAATAACTTTCTATTATCAAAAACAGTTACCAAAAACTACTTACAATCTAACGTGTGTATCTCCGTGTGTGCGTGGGTGTGTGTAACTGTGTGTGTTAGACAATCGCATAACTTTTGGAAAAAGGACCGAACCGGCATGTGAAATGAGAACACAAAGACGCCCACAATTATGTTTGTATATTTGTCCCGGCCAAAAGCGAAGCGGACCAGAACCGAACCAAAACAGAACTGAGTAGAAGCCTCATCCCCGTTTTTGTGTCCTGGATCCCGTCCTTAGATGGGTTTCGGTGTGGTCATACATTTTAACGCCAAAGTTTGCCACATGCTTTGGACATTAGTGGAATGAAGTGTGGTGATGCTGCATAATCAGTATTTAGGCTTATGGCTGGGTTTATATTTCACTTAATATTTTTGCTTATGTTAATGCCGTCGTGTTGCTGTCGCTGTCAGTGTGTGTGTGGATTTGCGCATCTCCCATTTTTCAATTATGTATACTACACATGTGTGTGTGGGTGTGGGTGTGTGTGTTGTGTGCGCTGTGTATGTGTGGTAACAATAAAGTATTTAGACAGGTTGAACCAGAGCATAACTGACGGCCAGTCAACAAAGTTAACAAATACAAAACCAATTTAACTTCTTGGCTTCTGCCTCGACTTTGACTTCTGCTTCATTTTCATAAACAAATAAAAACGGAAGACATCAGTGCAGCCTCAATGCCGTGAGCCGTGTGCCGTGTCCTTAATGCCGTGTATGCTCTTACGCCTCGGCTTAGTCCTTCGAGCCACGAGTTGTTGTCGGCTGCTGTTGCCTGCTGCCTGCGTCCTTATCGCATGGCTAACTTAAGTCGCCTTCATGGCTGCTCAAAGCATCATCAGCTGCCTTTGTGTGCTCATTATGGCAACTTGACATTAATTGCATGAAAGGCAACAAAACGCCGTATTTATATTCGCATGTTCTCAGCACAATACATTCACGTACTTACTACACACATGCTCAATACCGAGTGCTAAAAGTAGATTTATGGGCATGCTTAGGGTTAGCAATGCCATCGCCATTGCACAATGAATGGATTTCAAATGATACTTACACGTGTTTTGCATCGTATGATTCTTGTGGTTAAATTATTGTGTTGATTATTGAAAAACTATATATCATAATTACATTTTTATATTACATTTTTATATTTTCAACTAGTAATAATTCTCAAATTTAAAATAATACTCCTAATATTATAAAAATTACACTTTCTTTTACTCACATGAGTTTTGCATCGAATGATTCTTGTGGTTAAATTATTGTGTTGATTATTGAAAAACTATATAATTACATTTTTATATTAAAATTTTATATTTTCCACTACTAATAATTCTCAAAATTCAAATAATACTCCTAATATTATATTATAAAAATTACATTTTCTTTTACTCACATGAGTTTTGCATCGAATGATTCTTGTGCCTAAATTATTGTGTTGACTTTCTTTACAAGTTGTAATTATATTTATTCTGAAAAATAATATTTAACATTTTTAGACAATAATTATTATTATTATTGTACTTATTTCTTTACAATTTTTAATTATATTTATATGGAAAAACGAATATTGAAATTTGATAATTAAATTTTTACTTTGACATTTATTTCTATACAAATTTGCAGCGGAAAAGTCTTGTGGCTTATTTATTGTGTTGATATTCTTTCCTACTACAGAGTTTTTATATTTATGTTGGCATTTTATAATTATAATTGTGTGGTATTATTTTTTAGTGGTAATTATATGTTATTTATAATAACGAAACTATATTCGAAATATTAAAAATATATTTATTATACAAAAACTTGTGATTAAGTTATTTTTTGGATTTTTTTCTAATAGTACTTATATTACATATATACTAAAATGGTCGCTTGTTTTTCTCATTTCAGGTACTTAAATGTTCCCAAGTTTATGAAGTAATAACGTCTTGATTTATAAGGTAATATTGTCATTATTTTTACGATGCGCTGCTGTTGTTAAATTACCGCAGCGAATTCAATTTTGTAGAGTGCCAAACTCAAGTTTTTTAATACTGCACATTATTAAGGAAAATGAAAAATGAACTTAAGCTTAACAAACTTATGATAAAACAAACTAATAGTATTTATGATAGAACAAAAAGTGGAAACTTGATAATTCTGTCAGTTCCTAACAAATTATATAAAGGAAAAGTTAAAAGTTTGAATTTTTTTTGCACAAAATGATTATTAGCTTATAAAGCTTTAATAAAAGAAAAAATGAAGATGAACGCTTTTAATCAAATTTTTTATTAATTTTCATAAATTTTGCTTCATTGTACAAGGAATATTGAACAAAAATTTGAAATTAATAAATAATCTAATTCCGATGGGTTCAAGAATTTTAGTCATTTAATGTTAATCAATTATTTGATTCTTTCATCTCTTCAATAATCGTTTACAATATGTACTTCGAAGCAACTCGAAGATACGAGGTAAATAAGATCAAGTATTTTCTGTGTCTTTTTGTTGTTATTGTTGTTATTGGAAACTTATTGGCCTCGTCAGAGTTGAAGTCAGAGATGGAGTCTGATAAATTGTGAAATTGTGGGCTGTGCTCATTTTTGAGATATTCGCTTATAAGTTGTAAAATTACAAATTGTTGTGTATCTTGAGAGGGGGAAGTGGGGAAGAACTGTAGATGGGGGTTGCTTGTGGTACACATGTTGATGTCTGTCCGTTGATTGTTGTGCAACAAAGGCGGCACAAAAATCAAATAAGCAACACCCAACCAAGAAAAAAAAATAAACTTTTATATAGAGCAGAAGGAAAAAAAGTAAGTTGAAGTTAAGCAAAAAGCAAAAGGCAGACGGCAGGCGGCAAAGTCGAAGTCGAAGTCAGAAAAGTCGGCAAGTCGGCGGTAACTCGGTAGCCAAGGAATACATATTGCCAACACAAACTGCAAGCCATCAAAAGCCGGAAACTAAAATTTTGTGGCAGAAGTTAAGCCAACGCGCAGAACTTGTCGATTGTGCGTTGGCTGTTGCGGCGGCATCAAAACTTTTTTATTTCTTCTTAGATTTTCTGTTGCGAAATTCGTGCCAAGAACTGATTTGACTGAGATGAGCAAAACTGTGAAACTCTGTCGGATGATTGGAAGAGACTGCAAGGGACGACAACGACGACGGCGACGGCGACGGCGACGATGATGTTGCTATAAGGTGGTGCTGATGCCAAAATGTTTTCTATTTCGAAATCAGATAGTTGCTTGTCGGATTTATATTGCTCTTTACAGAGTCGTTTTGCACTGACAAAAATGACTGGCTGACTTTCGTACACTTATCGCTGTTGTGTTACACGAAGTGACGCAGAATTAATTTTATCTTGGATTTAGTACTAATAAAAAAAACCTATATTATGCTGCTCAGTGTGACAGATATGATAACATAAAATTGATGCATGCTGCATTCTTATTCAATGCTGATTTACACAATAGCTTGTAGAGTGCTTTGCCAACTGCATGTGAATTCGAGTTCTTGAAGTTCTTATACAACAGAAGCACAGCCAGAAGCCGAACCAGAAGTAAAAGCAGATGCTTGCACCATAGTGACCGAAGCACTTTTGACTTTCTGTTGGCCATTTTTCTTTTGCTGCTGTTTATTTGTTTGTTTGTTTGTTTGCTTGTGCTGATGGTTGAGTACAACTTTATGCAGCAAAAGTTTGTTTATAAATCAACTTTTTGCTGTACCACAAGCGAACTTTGCCCAATGTACCATGCAGTTCTCCAGCACTCGCGCGAGCATTGTCGGAGCACCAACAAAATGGACTCAGTCGATGGGGAATTTGCGTATATTAACATTCATTTTCTGCAAATTATTGAGAAAACAGATTGGACCACTGTGGGCTGTGGGGGCACAGTCTCTCTCTCTCTCTTTCTCTCTGTCTGCTTCTCTGTCTGTCAAGAGCTTCATAAAAGTGTTAAATCAAGTTTTTCTTTAAACATTGTTCTCTGCTCAAAAGACTACCTAATAATTGCCAAACAAAGAAGAAAAAAAAAAAGACTTACTTAGATGACGTCGTTCCCCACTCATGATGATGATTGCCACGGGCTAACAAGTCTTTCTTGTTGCTGTCGTTTTGTTTGTTCGCATCGATTTGCTTCCTAGTTTTCGGTTGCTATTTTAAATGCCCAACTGGGCATTCACGTGTCTCTCGGACCATTCGTCATTAATCATTTATAATAGTGAAGGGTTTTGAATCAACATCATTGCCTGACGGAAATAGACAATGGGCCTACTCAATTTAAATGCCTAAAAATACAGAATAATCACTGAAGATACATTGGATTCAATTAATTTATATTAAAATGAGAATTTTAATTACAAAATTAATATCAATTTGGGTAAAAATTGTCTACAGCATATCTGCTAGTCGAGCACAATTGGCGAGTGATGCTCTTGACAGCTAGTTAATTGCATTGAAGGCGTTCATCGAGCATCGGGCATTATCGCATATCGAATTGTTTACGGCTATTCGATTAATTGTCATATCGCTCTCGCCATGGACATTATTTGAAGTATTGTAATTAAAAAATTTAATTATTTTAAGCAAAAAAGCCAAGCTTGGTAAACTGCATGACATTTTCATATTAAACACAAATGCATATAATGTGTTTTTTATGGCAACAGATTTAATATCCACATGCATATTGTATGCACACACACACATACGTATAATTTTGTGTGTTAATTAGCATTTCAGAGTCAAGCATCATTGACTGACTGGCTGAATATGTGTTCAACTCGAATCTGATTGTGCATGGAGTGTGCAAATATATATGGTAAATATCAATATAGGAAGGACATTGCAAAGGGCGAGAGCCAACAATTATTGAATTTGTTGTCGCAATTACATTTATTGTTTACCATTAGTATAACTATTTTGCTTTATTTGTGTAATTGTTTTACTAGTTGCATTCCAAAAATGCCAAAAGCGGTCGTCGTTACTGCTTCATTACGGGCATGATAAAACACAAAATATTTAAGCTAACAAATGTGCAGACAAATTTGTGGACTGCATATTCAATAAAAGTGTGCTTTAATAAAACTGAAATAACTTTAAATGCTTACCTAAATAATTATACCAGCTACACATTGGGTTGAAGGGTATTATATATTTGTGCCGGCAGAAAATGTAAAGAAGTCAATTCCGATCTTATAAAGTCGGCGTCAACAGACAAAACAATAGAGCCATGTCTGCCTGTCTGATATCGACTATTAGTTGGAGTCATTGACAATATGGAATATTCGGTTTTCTATGGTATCAAGCGCAATAGTATATCTATATACCAAATACAGAATCAGGTATAATTTGATATTTTTGAATATCGAAATATTATAGTATATCTTAACATCAAATATAGTTTTTGGCATATTTTAGGATTTTTTGCATATTAGTTCGGTTTATTTAAAGAATAATACCACACAGTATTTCTTTTACTGAAAATTGGCAGCAGGTATCTCACAGTCGAGCACCCTCCACAGTATTTTTCTTACTTGTTTTGTTCGTCTTTAGTAGCAAAAAGGTAAACGACATCGACAACGCTGAACAAAGCTTGAAGACTGAAGATTGTGGGCTGGCATAGTTTTTCCGATTAGAAGGGCACTCGATGCCATTTCGCCAAGAGTGTGTGTTTTTTTGTGTGGGAGTGTGATAGTCTTTGATAGATTGGCATGGCTGCCAAAAGGCGTTGCACAGCGTCGTTCCGTCGGCAAATGCAGTTGACACTCTTTGCTAGTTGGGCTGCCAAAGGCTGTTGTATATATTTTTTTGGCGGGTTGGTTGGTTGGTTGGTTTTACTCGACTGTTTGGTTAAGGAAATGAAACATGCAGCGCGATACAAGGTCTGTTGCTGCTGCTCCGCCTATGTATTCGCTTTTGCATGCACATCACGCCGCCGCCGCTGCCGCTGCCGCCCACTTTGCAAAAATCGTTGACATGTGAAATTTTAATTAAAACAAAAATGAAAATAATGCAACGACGCCTTGCCGTAGCAACAAACTTGCTCAAAGTGCAGCCAACCTGTAATAGCAAAAGCAACAGCAATGCCAACAGTAACAGCAACAGCAACAACGACAGCAACAGCGACAGCAACAGCAACAGCAATAACAACAACAACAAAAATGTCAAACGAACACGTCAAAAATATCAAGAGCATAAGCGCAGGTCGACATCGCGTTGGCAGTTTGGTAAGGCATTCGAGTGTGTGAGTGTGTGTGTGTATGAGTGTGAGTGTGTGCGGTACAAAGCTTTTAAGTGCTGGCAGGGAGTAACAAGCGACATCGACATCAAGTATACGCACACATGCACACACAAAGAGCAGCAGTAAGTTGGCAACAGTAAAATGGTTGGCAACCTCCATGCAGAGAGCAGAGCAGAGCAGAGCAACAGCATCTTCTATTAGTGCGTCTGCAACTGCAGCTCATTAGCACCTCTCCAGGTTTGGTCTCAACGCATCGCACACCTTCACGCTGTGTGCTTGGCTTGGTCGCGGTTGACTTGTCTCACCAGCTGGAGTATGCCCTTTCCTTGTCTCCTTCCTGATTCATGCAACATTTTGTTGGAATTGAGTGCAGGCTAAAGTGCTGCGCGTTGCGTGCTAAAGTGCCATACGGAATAATATAATTGCTGCTGCAACATTCGCATAATCACACAATTATCATTTATTTGCATAGAGCTGATCAATAAAGTTCGTATATGCAGCTGCTCGTTTACTAATTAAAAGCTAAACTTTAAATACAAATAATCGCATACATATTACGTATACGTAATCTGTAAATTTTGCGAAATTGAATTGTAAATGAATTTTGTGAGCACTTTTGAACTTTTCAGTTGTGGGTCGGAAACCCTTGACATGCTCCAACAAGTGGAGTGTGCAATGTTTTTCAAAACTTTTTCGGACGAGAAAAGTTAACGCAACACATGCAGAACATTTGCCAGTTATTAAGTCGTTTAGAGCAAAATATTAGAGAAGTGTGGTGTGAGTAGTTCCATTGATTACCTTTACTGCAGATCTCTTGGCCAATTTGCCAAAAGAACAATAATAACAACAACGTTTTGAGAGTTGCACTTTACGTCTTCTTTGCAAACAACAAAGTCAACAGTCAGTCTCATGGGTAAATTTAATAGTACACCAGGGTATATGGCAGCAGAAGGACGAGAAGGATGCAGGAAGGATGCGGATGGAGATGGGAAGCATGTAAGAAGCTAACAGCATTTGTTTTACTTTTTGCAAAAGTTGTTTTGGCCTCTCTGTGTGTGAAGTTGTTGGCACTTTTTAGGGGCTTTGAATGGCCTTCTGCTTGCTGGTAGCTGTCGGGAGACTAGTAAATCTAATTTCTAACCGCACAAGCGGAGACGTAGAGCTCAGCTCTTCAGCGGGTTGCGGCAACACATCTGCGGCATCTGCGGCAATGTAACTGCAACTTGTAGTCGTCCGTAGTACAACTTCGTCAGAGCGCGTCAACTGCAGAGACTCGCTGTCGACAGACGTCACTTTTGTTGCTACTATTTTAGAGCTTACCGACTTTTAAGTTGTTGCCCGTTACAGCGTACTACAACAAACTGCAGTTAACACATACTACATACGTTCTCGTTTGCTATCACGACTTGATGTGTACATTACACTGCGAGAAAAATCAATCAATCAAATCGAAAATCTTGATTCAAGAATTTGCGGTGTCAATATTTAAACGAGACTGTAACTTTTTTGATTCAACCACGAAATTCAACATTTAGGTACACTCGAAGAGTTCTTGATTTCAGAAAGTTCTTCAATTTCTTGATTTAAAAAGTTAAGAAATTTTGAAGCCTGTTTTAGAAGTTTTTTTTAAAACAATATGTTCTTTAATGAAGATTTGTTTTACTTAATGTCTGATTTAAGCTTTTTTGTTTTTAGTGTTACTTAAAATTTTTATGACTGAGCTAACTAAGCTCTGAACCTCGTCATCTCTACTTAGCAAGCTTTCAATAATAGAAACATATTACCGGTTAAAATTTTGTAGAAAAAAGAGTTAAAAGATTTGTTTTGTCTAGATTGTCAATACTGTTGTATTTTTCTGAATGTCATTTTTCATCCCATAGTATTTTATTGGATGAGAAGTCATTGAAGTTCACTCAAGAATCATGCTTTGGTCAAAATTAAGCTTGTACACATAATTCTTCATTGAAGAATTTTATTTTATACTTTTAAGAACGTTCATTCTAAAGTAAGGAGATTCAAGAATAAATCGTTATGCAAATTTCTAGATCGATGTAGAATTCATTTATGAATTTTATTTTGTTCAACGAATTGTACTGCAATTTTTCTCTGTGTATATGTATTTATATATGTTATATGTACTCGTACATATGTATTTATGCCCCGTCAGTCATTTCATAGTTTGACGGGGGTTGGCGGGGGAGACGGTGTTGTTCTTGTATGACGCATGTTTTAGACTGTTTAGGATTTTACTTTTGTTTATTTTTAGCAGAGGGCATTGCATGGCTGCAAGTGCGTGCCACATATGTGGCATGGATGTGCAGCTTCGCATCGCAGGCGGCAACAATGGAACTGCGGAAGTTGCCAAGCAAAGCGGCGGAAATGTAAAGTCAATGCCATTGTTGTTGCGCTGCTACTGTTGACAGCGCTATTGCTCTCTCTCTCTCTCTCTCTCTCTCTCTCTCTCTCTCTCTATTTTACACTCTGATTGCTCTCTCTTTCTCGCTCATTGACGCTGCAAACTCTTGAAAATTGTGAGGCATTGTTGTCACTGTTGTTTGGTGTCTTGCACTTACATTTTATCGTTTGTCGGATTTGTGCATCCTTGTTTGCATTTTTATTGTTGCTGTTGCTTTTGCTGTAGTTCGTTGTAGTTCGTTGTTATTGTTTTGTTGGTATTATTGTGCATTTGTGCTTGAAGCGAATTATGAAAAGTGCATAAAAGTTTTTGCTGCTTTGCGAAATGCGCATGCAAAAATAAATAAACAAACAACATTCATGCTCACATTCACACACCAATCCCCACACTCCACCCATGGGTATTCAGCTGCAGACGCTGCACACACAATTATGCCTGATTTGCAAATACTCCTACGCCTGCTGCTTATCCACATTCAACGAGCTGAGGTCCTGTGCATTTCCATATGCAAACACATCGTTATATTTTAGGTGCATAGCCTTGTGTCTGTGTCTGTGTGTTTCTTTGGCTTTAGTTTGGTTTTCGCAAGTGTATTTAATATGAAATCATTCGCTCTAATGTTGATTTTATATTTTATTGTGCTCGTTATACCCTGCAGTTTTTCCAACCATTTCCGCCAACTCTACCAAGAACTATGTATATTCCATAGTATAATTGCACCAAAGCAGCCGTCTCCGGGCGCATAAAGTAAATTTATTCTATCTCGAGTCTGCTTCTGCTTCTGTTTCTCGGTTTCTGTTTGTCTGGCTGTTTGTTTCGATGCGAATAAAACTTGAGAATATTGTACGCAGCATTGCGTATACGACTTGTTGTCATAACAGCACTAAGGTCAATGGCTGAGCTGCTCAGCGGAATTTATTTATCTGTTTTGCAAAAAGAAAAACACAAGTCCAAATCTCTATATTGATCAAACTAGAGCTCGTGAGTGAAAACTTTTCATAAATGTGAAATACGAGTGCCTATTATTTTATCAATTCGCAGTCATAATCCATTTCTAAACAAACTTTCGAGCAAATGCATGCATACATAAAAATGCTCTTCATTTAATTGGGTAGAATAAATTCTCTTATGTAGGCTATAAAGAACAAACTAAAATGCTTATTGCTTATTGAATTTCTTGAGTGAAATACTTATGTGGAAAATGTATAAATATTTGATTTGATATTTCTTTCGAAATAACTTCAAATGATTGCTCTATTAGTTAAACACTTCAACTGTATCATTTTTCTCTTCTCTATATTTGTTTAAACACACAAGTTTCATATAAATTTTGCTTAAATGAATAATTCATTTTTAGCAAAAGTTTAAACAAGTTGCAATGAAATATTAAATCATTGTTAAAACTGTTTTAAGCCAGCACGAACTTTGCAAGTAGTACAAACCAAACTTATTTTAACTCCACTCAGAGTTTTTAAATAATTACTCAAAGCAATGCTTAGTATTGCGACTAATTTCCATATTGGCCTAGAGCTTGTCCGCATTAAATTCCTGTTGGATGCACCTTATCCTGTTTCCGCATTTTAATAATTGTCAGTCACAAAGTTTTTGGAAAACGATAACGAAAAGTTGAATGTTGGAAATATTGTAAACAAACTCTTAATTATTATTTTTTTTTTTGTAACACTTGAGGAATCTCAACACTGCTTAACTCCTTTAATAAGCCACTATGTAGACATAGCAGAGTACAGGGAACCGGAAGGACAACAACAACCCACGAAACTATGTTTCAGTATGCATATAGTACTAAAGTATATACCGACAAAATACCGATGCCGACACGCTGCTGGAGTAGAAAGTTTTTGCTAGCTCAAACAGCAACTTTGATCTAGATGCTTGCATCTATTCGTGCTATGGCTTTTAGGCTGCTTATCAGAGAGGCCAGAACGGCAGCTCGAAACTTTTCGCCATGCAGAGAACTTTGTGTGTGTGTTGCTGGTGTTGACCAAAAGTTGTCACACTGCGTGCAAGTAATTTTTTATCAACATATTTGCTCGAATTATAAATAAAACAAAGGCCTAAGCATAATCTCCCCTTCCTCTTATTATTATCACCATTTTTAAAGCGGTTTACACTGTTCAGCCAAGTTCGTACAATACTTTACTCTGCTTTTTTCTATGCATATTTTGAGTGGGAGTTTCGACAACTTTGTTTAAAAACTGTTGCTTACCTAGGCACTAAGCTGCAAAAATTTGCTTTGCTGTTGCCGCTTTTGTCGCCAAGTACTTAGGTGTGTTTAGGCACTCACACAGACTCACACACACTCACACCTGCACACACTTATGTCGCTGCCTGAAAGTATGCAATACTTTTACTTTTTCTCTCCCGCTGTGTGTGAGTGTTTGAAACAGAATCCTGTGGACCACAGGAAAGCTGCTTAAGAACACAAACAATAACATTTTTTTTTGGGGGAAAATGTAAAGTGTTGTTCCTGTTTTTGTTGTGCTGTTTTCTGGTTGTCGAAAAATATTTTACACCTTTGCAACGAGCAACGTCGACTCTGTGCTGCGAGTAACTGCCTCCTTATCTAGGCGTCCAAAAAGCCAAAGCCAAAACATAAGCAACAAGGTAAACATTTTGGGGGTAATTAAGAAAAATTACCTCTTTCAAACAAAACATAAAAAAGGGAGCGAGAGCAAGAAGAGGATAAAAATCAACAAAACAAAACAAAAAAAAAAAAAAAAAATAGAAAAAACGAGAGAAAAACAAAACAAAATTGTAAACGAAAAGGAAAAGCATGACACGAAGAACAGGCAATGGCAGCCATAAAATAGCTTCAGACAAGGGGGAAAGCCACACGCAGACAAGCCAAAAGGACAGAGACTGAGTAGGGAAGGGCAGGACAGGACATGGAGGATGAGTGGACGGACAGCCGTCCATAGCTGCACCGTTGTCAAGCAGCAGGCGCTCGGGGACTACAAGGCCCGTGACTAGCCGTCCCTGACTGCTGCGAGTTGTATTTTCTTGTGGCGAGGAGTTTTTGGTGTTAACTTTAAATTAGCAGCAAAGTGGAAAGTGTTGTCGGTTGGCTTCTAAAATGTTTTGCGGTGTATTTCATTTATCAAAAAGGATATCTTTTAGTCAATTGCCTGCTGCTGCTGTTGCTTTTGCTACTCCGGCTGCACACCTTTCCCAGTTGTCATTTGTCTGTCTTTTCGTTGTGTCCTTCGTTATGTGGGTTCATAGCCAACAGAAATAATGCGAAAATATGAAGCAAATGTCGTGTTTTCTAAATTACCATTACAATAGCTTGGCTGTCGCTTTTATGATGTATTCGGTTGCCGAATGTTATCTCTGGTTGCCATAATGGCCAAGTCATTTACATTTTCTACTTCTATTATGAATCATTCTTGGCTTCTAATTTGTTCACATTATCGTAATTAACTCAGTGAAAAATAAAAATAGAATTGAAAGAAATGATAAAAATTTAAATGCTGATTTATGTAGAACAGCTTTTTCTATTACAGATGCGAACTTTTTATGTCAGTTTCAAATTAAAATCTGCGGCTAATTAAGTCAGTCTGATTAACAATTATTTGGATTTGATGAAACCCTATCATCATCGTCATTCTGACAGAACTCGTTTAATACCTGTGGGATTCGTTCGCAAATGAAAACCACGCACATGTCGCAAGTCATAAAAAAGATTCAGGATATTTTGCTGCTCAAACGTTGCGTTTGCCGAGTCCCCGTATGCTAATAAAATCAAAACTGATTACCACATCATCTTCAACGAGCAGAGCGCGAGCTGAGCTGAGCTGAACTGAATCGAAGCATGCATATCATATTACTCATACGCCACGTTATACAATTTACTTACAACGTCAACGAGCAGAACGTTGACTGCTTTAACGCGACCACGAGCAGGGCTAAGGGCATGGACGGGGACATGGGCGGGGGCAGGAGTACGATGAAGACAAATAGATGGCAGAGCGTGTAAGGCACGTAAATGTGAGTGATGGCTTCGTTGTTGCTGTGCGTGTCTGTCTCTATCCATGCGTGTGTTTGCGTGTGTGTGCGAGTGTGCGAGAGTGTGTGTGTGTGTGTGTGCTAGGGTTCTTCAACAATGACAACAACAAAGCAAAAACAATTAATTGAGTTGGCTCACTGCGTACGTGGCGTACGCCAGCCACTGAGAGAGTGCAACTGCGCCAGCTCCCAACACAGTGCTTGCGAAAGATAAAACGCTTTGCAATAGCGCTATAATTTAATCAAATTTGTCACCCTTGCAATTGAGAGAGTCACACGGCAGCGAAATTCAGCGTGTCGCGTATTCCATTCCATTGTGACGACGACGCAGACGAGGACGAGGATGATACGACTGATGCTGATGCTGGCGAGGTCGCAGTCGCAGTCGCTTGAAGAATTTATGAATGGGCTCCGTGTGGCAGCCAAAAGAGATAAAAAGAGTGAGAAAGAGAGAGAGATGCTTGGTGCATCGTCGGAATCGTTCGCACTTTGTAAATTCAATTTAGAATGCGTTTAACGCGCATAAAATACTCGCTATCTTCGACCATGAGCACAGCCAACCTCACCCAAACCACAAACCGTGTTGCTGTCCCTGTCTCTGGCCCTGCCCTCTGTTTATGTCTGCCCCTGCCTATTACTAGAATTTCTCCACGGCTATTGTCTTACAGCTGTTGTCGTCAACATTGCCATTGGCCATTGGTCATGAGCAGTTTGCCCTCTGATACCATACAAGTGCTGCTGGCAAAGGCCATGGACAAACAAATGACGACCCCACTCATCATACTTGCTAGTAGGTTGGCTATAAGGGGATTTCTGATACTGCTGGCTGTCGTCATGTTTGTTGACAATTTTCTAGAGAGGGGTTGTGGAACGGGGCTGCTAATAGCGACAATTAGTCACCAATACTTGACCCAGAGGCGACAGGTAATTTCTAGAGTTATGGCTAACAGATATTGTGGCTCATTAGAAGCTCTACTTAATCTGTACTTAAAAGTAAACTTAATTAGAAAATGGATTTATGATTTCCAACATCCAAGAAATAACTATATTAATGTTTATAGACAAAATTTTGTATTGTATTACAAATTCAAGTAAACAGTTAATCATGTTTCACAACCTTTTTTATTTAAGACAATTTATTAATAAACTTTACTTTATATTCATACAAACAAATTTCAATTTATTATTTAATTATAATCGTTCTAGCGCATAAATAAATTGAAAAGAAAAAGCTGTAGGAATCAAAAACTTTTATCACTTAAAACACAAATATTCAATTGAATTAAATTTTTTTTCATTTTTGAATATTTTTCTTAAACTGTAATTTACGATAGACACAAATGATACGTATAGATCGATTTGTATTTGTTTATTATATATTTATTGTATTTATTAATACCTCTTTAATATACATTGTGAATTCATTTCCAGTTTCAAAAAAAGGATTAAGTATCCAATTATCTAATTTAATATATTTTATTTATATATTATCTAAATAAATAAAATATATTAAAATTCATAATCAATGCAGAAAATGAACTTCGTGCACTTCTTAATCCTCACTAAAAAAGTTTTCAATTTTTCCAGACTCTGAAATTCCATTTCGCAAAAGTTTAGTTTTATGGAACGGCTAAAAACTATTTCCGTTTAGTTGAAAGGTCCGTCTGTTGTGCGTGCAGGGTTGATGTTTTACCATTTTTCATGTTTTTCCGACAAATAGCGGATGTGTTTGCATCGATTTGCAATCGGAATAACGCCTTCGATGGCTGTTCGAGGCAATATTAGTGAGCCACGCAACGTGCAAAGTTGTCAGCATCCTGCGACTATTGCAATGTTCAACATTTTATCAACAGACGAAGAAAAAAGCACACAAAATATTTATCAAAAAAGCTAACAAAAAAAAAAAAAATACTAAAAAAACTGACGTTAAACGAAAAGGTCGGTGGAACATGCCGTCAGTCAGTTTCGGGGATCGAGGGAGGAGGATGTGGGGGAATGGGTTGGTTGGTCGGTCCAATGGTCACGTATATTTTATTTTGCGAATCCCAACGTCGACATCAACGCGCTGCCAGTCTTCGTGTCCGTCCTAGTTCTCTTCCCCTACTCCTCCTTCCTCCATCTCCGTCTACATTTCCGCCAGGCACCTGACCTGTCCAAGGTGGCGCTGTTTCCGAATGCATCTGTGTCCGCCAGTGCGTTCATGGGTCGACGTCGTCGTCGTCGCTGTTTGCGATGTTAGTTGGCAGTTGACAGGTGCATCCGGTTGTGTAGGTGTGTGTGTTTGTGTGTGACCCGCCCCCGCCCCCGCTCGCCTTTATACATATAAAAATGTGTCTCACCGGCTATGAAAATGATTGAAAAATATTGATTGTACGCAATAACTAGAAGAAAGCATTTACTATTATTTAAGGTTCCATATTTTTGACATCCCCATACGAGCACATACATTTTTCAATACCACAAATATGTTGAACTGGACAAGGACAATTCAACAGACGTCGATTTGATTTAAATTAAACTATGCAAGAATGTAGCATAAATTTCTCTAAAGGGTTTTGCATTTCTTACAAGAATGTTTACCTCAAGACCATTTCGCATTCAATGATGATGCTTTTCCTGGTATAAAATGTGAGCAAGTATTTGCTAGTTATTTAATTTAATGCCAAGTTGTGTCTGCAATAAATATGTAGAACATGAAAAATATTCCGATACTTGCAATCAGTTGATTCAACTAAAATGTGCGATATCGATGTACAAATATTTAATTACTACATATACAAATAGTCTGTTTGCATTTATTGTGTTTTTTTTTTATTATTGCAATAATAATTTTAATTTGCTACAGTTGTCTCTAATTATTTGATTGCAAACTCGTTAGTGGTCAATCAAATTCCTTTGAACATTAAAAAAAAAAACCAAACCAAATATGCAATTATTAAAATTGCGAATTGTGAAAAAATGTGAACACCCTATGATTATTTAAATTTGCAATACAGTATGTGCAAAATTTAACGAAATACGTAATGTTTAATGTGCAAATATTAACATTTGTTTTATTTATTATTCACAAATTATAATTGGTTAAAAGTATTTTTTATTTATATTCTCAAAAATGTTTATAATTTTTATATTTATATTGAGAAAACCAACAATATTTCCGTTGATTCAATTAATTTAATGTGTTATTAAGAAATATTCAATGAAAAAATCAATTGAAGACTAATTTTAATTTTGTATTTTCTGTCTGATAATATAAAATAGTTATAAATAGTTATTCTCGCCAACATTAATTGAATTATTTATTTTAATATATTTACAGGCTATACACGGAATAATGCTTAAGCCATTCGGGTTAAAAATTATAACGATATGTCTTTTATTTACGAATGTTAATTCAGGTGTGCCAATTGGTAAGTCGTTTGCTTAACTTTTAATCACTTTTAACATATAAAATAAGACTTAAGCTTTCTTTCAATGAAAATATTGTATAATACATGAATTAGAAAAATTTATAATACACTTTATAAAGTCATAAATTAGAAAATTAATGACACGATATTTAACGTCGAATGCACTTAGCTGCGCTAAGAGTTCAAGTTGATTTGTTGCATGTACGATAATAAATGTTGCTTTAGGAACTGGTGGCCCATCGCAAATATTCGAGAACAAGGATGGCCTGTTAACCTGCGTGGTCTCCGAGAATGTGGCCAACAACACGGTGATATGGAAGAAGGGTGACGAGATTTTAACAGCTGGCTCAGTCCGCGTCACAAATGATAATCGTGTGAGAGTTTTGCATGATGGAAGTAAGTGTTTAAGAATTGTAAAAGAGCTTAATTGTTAAGCAAGTACTATGCATCTAGGCCCAAAGGGACGCAATTTGGAGACGGGCGGAGAGGTCTGGGTGCTGTTGATCAAGGACCTAAAGACAAGTGATTCTGGTGCCTATATCTGCGAGTTGAACTCGGATCCTGTGTTGCGCAGCATACACATATTGACAGGTAAGTGGAGCGTGCTCTCCCATTTTTTCCTTTACTTCTTTCGGTTTAAGCTTTTTATACTCGCTTCCCATAGGATTGAAGGGTATTTGAACTTTGTGCAGGTATAAAGAAGCATCTCTGGCCCCATAAAGTAAATCATATACTCTTAATTAGCACCTATAGTCGAGTCTGTATATATTGTCATGTCTGCATATCCGTTTGTCTGGCTGTCCGTATGAACACTTAGATTTCAGATATAGAGGTAAAGATTAAACACACGTTATTGCTACGGAGAGAAAAACTTTGTACATTTAAAGTTAAAATCCTCGATTTTTGACACACACAATAATAACTACAATTTTAAAATTTGTGGATTTGGTTTTGATTAGATAAAAATTTAAAAGCTATTCATCAGATAATTTTATACGTTTCATTGATTAACAATATGGTATATTGTAAACTCTTTGGTATATTTTGAAATGTAATAGTATACTAAAAATAGCTTTCGGTATATGTCAGTATTTTTTCACGATGAAACTCCTTTTGTTATTATTGAAAATGTGAGTCGGATATCTTACAGTCGAGCACACTCTAATCCAGCTTGCGTACTTGTTTTCCTTTTGTTGATTTTGCAGTCAAGGAGGTGTCGCAGGGCAACAGCACAGACACAGCAACGGCCGAGTCAAGTGACGTGTTCCTGTTGCCGCCACCACTCAATGCCCAGGACAATCGCAGTTTCTGGCGACCGAGTCAAAGTCCGCCAGTGTTCACACATGACTTCACCGAGTGCTGTGAGCGCGCCAATGTGTCCACGCAGTGCATGGGTTTTTGCAATGTGCACAACATCCTCGACGGCACCACGGATGTGGATCCCGAGGCCTGCGAAAAGGACTTTCCCAGTATTGTCAAGTGCATGGCCGATGGTCGCAATCATGTGCCCTGTTGCGTTGAGAAGCAAATACCCGATCTCTGCCAGGATATGTGCCGCGGCGAATACACCCCATTCACCGACCGCCTAAAGACGCGTGTCTCCTGCGTGCACCACACACTGAGTGGGCTGCAGTGCATTCTGAAGGGTGTGCAACAGATACCCAGCATGCCGGTTCAACTCTCTGTGGATCAGGTGCGTGAAAGGAGTGTGAACATCAGTTGGTCGCCGCCACAAAAGCTGGCCGATCAGGTCAGTCATTATACGGTGAATCTGACAACATTGCATAGCTTCGATGAGGACGAGTTAAGCGGTGAGGTTAGACGAAAGTCGCTGGAGTCAACGGAACAGCAGGAAATGGAACTGACGAAGCTCTACAATGTGCCCGCCAATCAGACGTATCTCTATCTGGACTCACTGTCGCCGCTGACCATGTATGCTGTCATTCTGACTGCGGTCAATGAGTATGGCTCCAGTTTGCCCAACGAACGTCTGCGGTTCTTTACCCATACCAGTGCTTCGGTGGCGGAGACACAGGCGGGCAACACCGACAAGCAGGTGATGCCCACGTTGCCTGACATTCGGGGATGCTGCGAGTCGAGTGGCATGACGCATCGTCTGTGCATGGACAAGATGTGTGATCCAGAGAAGGCGGATCAGGCGACGTTGCCTGACCTCATGGTCTGTGCGCCCTGGTCGAACATTACCTTCACTTGCTTGGCCAACAATATTGATCATACGCCATGTTGTCGTGCCAGAGGAATTCCATCGGCTTGTTTCCCGCTCTGCGCTGGCAAGCTGACCTCGCTGGACTTTAGCCTATTCAAGTGGGTTTCGAAATGTCAGTAATTGCAAATAGATGTTAAATGTTCTCCCATTTTAGATGCCTGCGCTTTATGTCTGAGTACAGCAGCTGCCTGTTTCAGGGCTATGGAGTGCTCGCTGATCCGCCTTCGAAGCTGCGGACTGTCGCCAAAACTGACAGCTTTGTGATACTCGACTGGAATAAGCCGAAGCGACTGGCGGACACGGTGACCACGTTCCATGTCAAGTTCCGTCGCCTGGGAGTCGGCGATGACTATCTAACGGTGGAGAAGGTAAGTTGCACGAAGCGAACTTAAATAAGGTTGACTGGCTAATTTAATTAACTTTGCAGCGTCAGCCGCCACTCATTCTCGAAGGTCTTGAGGCGGACATTTACTATGAGTTCTATGTGGTATCAATTAATGCGTATGGCAAAAGCGAACCATCTCCACGTCTCATTACACGCACCCTGGCCGCCGAGCTCGATCTAACGCCGGTTGCCAAATACAACATGTCGACGTGTTGCCAAGCCTCTGGTCTCTTGCCACAATGCGCTCCACTCTGCTCTTATAACATTCGGCTGTCGGACATTGAAAATCTCGGACCAACGTGTCGTGCCCAAATGCGTGAGTAACAGTTAAGCCCACAAACACACACACACACACATAGTAGCGTACACATTCAGCTGGCCAACTCTAATTAGTGTCAGTCCAACATCCTTATTAAGCAGCTCACAGCGCCCTGTTCCCTGTCTCTTGTTCCTTGTTATCCACCATTGACAATAGGGCCTTGCACAATAGACGAATCTGAATGGTTTTTCTGAATTTAATGAGCTCATTTCGGTTTCGCCTTTTTAATTGATCAAATTTGCAGTATTAAGTCCTAAACGAATCTTTGTCTACGTTGGGATTGTTTTTTAGTTGGCATGGCATAGTTACTGTAATATGAGATGCGAATTTCGTTTCGTATAGATTAAACTGGATTGAACTGGAAGCTGATAATTAGATAGCATTAAAGTAGAAATGATTAGATGAATTTGTCTAGATAGTCAAGCATTCTTTAAGAGATGTATTTAAAGCTAATTAATGGAGTGTTGACGGAGTGACAGCAAATCGAGAATTTTTATAAGTGTAAACACACTAAGATTTATATTAGAATTTCAAAAAGCTACAAATAATATAAATATTTTTATAAAAGTTTATAAATACATTATTTTATATAGTTCCCTATGAATAATATTTGCATACACTTAAGCAGAAGTTTAAATAAAGTACAGTAAAGTATTTCGAAATACTACATTTAAATATAACATTTTATTTTTAAGAATTATAATTATCATTATATTTTTAATAATGAGATAAATTAGTTCAGTATTTTATATAGTTTCTGTTGCTTAATACTTGGAAACACTTTTTGAATTAAAGCTTAAGCGATGTAAATTATATTTTGAAATTCAACATTTCAGAATTCCTAAGAAAGTATAAAAAAAGTATTTATTTGCAAGATTTTTTCTACTTTAAACATAATTAATTAATTAAAGATATTTTCTACTTTCAATAAATACTATTTGAAATTCATGGCTTGACTACAATAGCAAGATAAATTACTTAGCAAAGCTAGAGCTGTCTTTGAAGCAAAGTTTCCATTGATTATGCTCATGTCAAGCTTATTAGCGGATGACTTGCGTTTAGAAGAATTGCTCTAAGTAGATGTAAAATCTGCGTTAATTTCCTGAAAAATGCAGACAGAAAACCCGTCGAGTCATGCTTTGCATCATTGACTGCTGAAAAGTTGTTTGTCAGATTAAAGTTGAAGTGTCCAAATCACAGCCAAACAGGATATTGATGTATTCAAAGCGTGAATTGAGGCCACAGATACGCAGCAATTTGCCATGTCATAGTTGAAGTCTACTATTAACCACATTCTCTGTTATTCCTTAGCTATTCTGGCACGTTGCGCAGCTGGAGGACGAGATCACAGTCCGTGCTGCAGTCGCCGTGGCGTTATCAATGCCTGCATGCCACTATGCCGCGGTGTCATGCCCCTTGCACTCTCCACCAAATCGACGGCGGCAACCGCTGCATCGACGGCAGCGGGCATCGGAACTCTAACATCAACAGGCTCATCGACGTTGGCGAGCAATGTGCCAGATTGTTTATCCTACGCTGGCAACATTCTGCAGTGCTTCGAGGAAGGTAAGAAGCGAATATTCGAATAGTCGAATAGCCGTAACCATGGCACTTGTGTGTTTGCGGCTAATTCTGTTTGCCGAATGGCGTGTCTGGCGTGCATGTTGAGTATACGCACTGTTGCACACCATTGTGTGTGCTACATTATTTGGTCAATTCTTTGGTATATCCCACAAAATGGCAGACAAAACCAATATTGGCCAATTAAACTTGCATTATAAAACAACTGTTCACGTTGGCCTTCTACCATCTACCATCTATCTCAAACTCAATCTCTATCTCTCTTTTTCCATGCCAGGCACAAATAATATACCCGGACCACCAGAAGATGTGCATGCAACATCCGTGACGAGCAGAAGCATAAGTCTCGCTTGGACACCGCCCACAGTGGAAACAGCTTCAGCCTCTTCCTCCGCCACCGCGGCAACGCCTGTCGACATGATAACTGGCGATGAACTGGCTGCAGCAGCCGGCATTGTGGCTGGTGACGTTGCGACAGCAGCCGAGACATCGACAACGACAACATCGAAGTCGGCGGACACTGCAAGTGCAACGAATGCAGATGATATTGATTTTGTTGTGCAATATGGACGAGTGAATAATATGACCATGTACGAAACCATCGCGAAGCTGGAGAATGTGAGTAGTTATATTATTAATTGTTAAGTACAGAAAGAGAGAAAGGGGAGAGAGAGAAAGCGAGAGTAGAGTAAAGTAAACAAAAGTTTTGACTTACAATTTAAATACTGTTCCCTGCATGTTTCACTAAAATGACTTTCATATAGTAAAAGTTTTTTGCAAACTCTGCAATATGCAGACGCACAGACAAACAGTAATTTTTGGCTAAGCTGGTTACTCTTAATGAAATAAAGCGTTGGCCACTAATGAATGCAATTAAAACTGTGGCATGCAAATAAATGTAGAAAACTGTAAGCTTATTAGACTTGGTTTGCACTACAAATTTGAGATTAGCAGCGTAATAACAATAGAATTTCAAGCACTTTATAATTATTATGCTTTTTAAAAATATGTTTAATAATAGAATCGAAATAATTTAGAAATTTAGAATTAAATTAATTGGTTATTTTTATTGGGTATTATAACTAAAACAAAAGAAGCAACTCCGACCATATAAAGTCTATATATTCTTCATCAGCGTCAACAGCCGAGACGATATAGCCATGTCCGTTAATATGAACACCTAGAGCTCAGAGTCTATAAGAGATAGAGATATATTTTTTTTCGACAGTACTTCTTATGCTTGCGTGCTATATTTTAAATATTTATTATATAGTACTATATACATATATACCAAATATAGCCTTCGGTATATTTTTGTAATATGTGACGAATATAATTATTTATTGCAATGAGATAAACCAGAGTGACTAAAGTCTTAAGGTTCTGTATATTAAATATGTATATTATAAGAATTATAGCGTACTGTTTTGCTTTTTTTAACGTAGGTAGCGACTAGCCCAGCTTTCTTTCTTGTTTATTAACAGTTTATTTAAACTATTTGCGTTTATTTTTTGTATTGAAATTTAGAATTAAATTAATTGGTTATTTTTTTAAACTGTTAGGGGTCGTTTTCCCATTCAATTATCGCATAGAGGGTGACCTTAATCTGTAAGTAAGGTTTATGGTAGGGCTGTGTGTCATGGCTGCTGGTCGCCAACTGAAACTATTCGTTTAACGGTGCAAACGTGACGATAAACTAGACACAGAAAAGTTTGCCATAAACGCGGACTGCGCGAACTTGGCTTAATATACATATAAATTGCCATTGGCATTGTTGCAGTTATTGACTGTTGTTGTCACACATCACAGAGCGCAACACAGCCCAACATAGTGCGATGCGTTTTGCGGCGCCACCTGCGCTTGCTGCTGTTGCTGCTGTGACGTTGCTGCGGCAAGAATCGCAGTCATAGCCATGGCCATCAGCAGAGTTATTGGCCTCAAAAACTTGCAAATACGAAAACAAAAAGAAAAAAATGCGCTGTAAAAATAACTGAATAACTAGCAAGTGTTTGACGCGTGTTGCTGTTGTTGTTGCTTTTGTCGTTTTTGATGCGCGCAAAATGTTTTCAATGCAAGCTGCGACCCCTCGTTGCAGCAACAAGGCGACATCGACGGACCAGCCCATGATGCCAGCCAACCAGCCAGTCAGCCACCACTAGACACCAATCGAATCGATATTGGAGACGAGCTCAACAGCATGCCGCATGCTGGCTGCCGCATGCCGCACTGAGGCATGTTGTAGCTGTTGCCAGCTTTAGTTTTTGTCAATGTGTTTTTCTTTCACTCTTTTCAATTTCTGTCTCTGTTTCTGTAGCTGTAGCTATTGCTGTTTTTGCTTTTGTTCTTTTTTGCTCTCTTGTGTTCAAAATTCATTCGCCTGCTCACTTTGGTTTTGTTCCTCGGTTGGCTTGGCTGGTCTGCTCTGATCTCCTCTGCTCTGGAGTTGGAAGCTGGCCTGGTCAAGCGGGCGCATCTGTTGCGGAGCTGGTTGGCTGGCTGGCTGGCTGTCTGCTGGCTTAGCTTCTTTTATACTCTCTCACACACAATTTTGGTGTCAATTGGTTTAAATGCGTCTCGGTGCATCGGCCTCAGACTTTTTGGCTGCCTGCACAATGGCGCTATTTTTATCGGTGGTATTCAAACTCTTCTCCTCTTCGTTTTGTATCTCTATGTGTATCGCACGTATCTACAAAACTGTTTTTTTGGGCATCGGCTGGGAGAAAAGCAGGCGTGTTATTGGCACGTTGAGCTGACATCTGACCTCGGTTATTGCCTCTACTTGTATAGTATGTATATAAAAAAGTTAATTGCTTTCGAACGTGCCAGAAATACTTTGGCCTAAGTTTAAATATTTTAACCAGGCAAAAAAAAGGGCAAAAGCGAAATTAACAAAAAAATACAAGGAGAGATAAGAGCGAGAAAAACTCTCTCTGCCAGAATTTGCAATATGTGACTCGGTTTAATTATAGCAGACTGCCAAGAATTTATTTATTTGTATTCACATTAAGTAGTTTGGTTTGGTGGCGAATGAACAACACCTGAAACAAAAGTAAGTCAGGGAAGTGGTTTCGTATATATATATATTAATAGTTTGTAGCGGGAAAAACGAACGTTAAGGATGCTAAGGACACCCCAGGGTGTTTGTCGTGCTCGATTGAATCAGTGCCAATAATTTGGCAATTCCTATTCAACGCGGCAGCATGATCTCACCACCATTGGCATTCGCCGAAGCAATGTCGAAGCCTGGCCAACATCATGGACAGTGTCCTTTTACGAAAGGGTTGGCATGGTTTACGAGGCAAGGTTTGTTGAAGAGGAGAACAGCAGAGGAAGTGAAGGCGAGGCTCTGCTCGAACGTAACTTTTGTGATGATTTTTACTGCCGCAGCTGCTGTTGCCTGTTGGCGAAGCAAGCTTTATTTCTCATTTCTCTTTGTTGTCAAATTCACCCGAAATGTTGGTCATAAAAACTTTTTAATATGGTCGTACGAATAAAATAGTAAAATAGTAAAAAATCCTGCACAGACGACAGACGAAGTCCACCAATTAGATACATTCTAAATGTATATTCCAATAGACTTCGCTTCGGGAGTCTTTTCAAAAGGGTTCAAAATGACATCGATTACGCTGCGAGACTATGCGACTTTTTGAGGCGTTTCACCAGCAAATGACCAACCAGGGACTTGGTTCTATAAATGTGTACACTATGCAAAAGAAAAAAAATATCTTTAATGTCTGAGGAAAAGTTGGGTGGGGGATTGTTGTCCTGCCAACTTGCTCCCATTCCAAGTCATCGCAATGCTCTTTGAATATTTATTCGTTTACGCTGTTTGCTGTCATATTTGGATGCTGTTACTTGTGGTATTTAGGACTGGCTCACCTCAACCTGCCAACCGAGTCGAGCACGTGTTTGTGGCCACATTAATTATTCATTTCGGACCCTGGTCGGACTGTTTTCGCCATGCCAACTGTGGCACATTTAGATTGCGGGGTGGAAAATGTAATTATTGGTCAAAAGGGATATAATAAAGTGACAACAAAGTTGCTGCTCTAGTGTTTTGGGGCTATTAGTACTTGTTTTCGTCCACAAGGTCCTGTGGGGCCCAAGCTCTGACGATAGTACTTGGCATAGTTAAGACACAACAACAAAAAAGGTTTTCTTTTTTTAATTTAATGCTCTTAAGATAAGAGCGTGCAGTAATTTTAAAAAAATATGTAGCTAAATTCCAGACTTGGGCTCAAGGGAAAGAAGTCGTAAAACTATTCTATCTCGTGCCTTATTTAATGTCACTTTGCACAAAGCAAAAACAAATTACTCGGCAGCATTTTAGTAAATTGTGTGCGAAGTATCATGCCAATAAATTTGGAGTTCTTTTTAAAGAGAAGAGTTTCAAATTGAGCTCGAAATAAACAAGAGTTAAATTTGATATAAGATCAAATCTTTAATTGTACTCAAGACTACAATTTGCGTTTATCAAAAGTGATTTATTTTATTTATTGTGAAATTGGTCTACACCTAATCTGAATATCCATCTGTCAGTAAATAAAGTGTCTTGTCAGCGATTATGACTGAATACAACCCCCAGGTGGCAAATTGAAGGCCAAGCTAATTGTTTTTATGTCATTCCGTTGGCACATAGTTGGTCTGACAAGCCAAATATATATAAATATATGAACTTCTACGTATGCGTATAAATCAAAAACACAAGTGGTCGTTGCCCAAAACAACAAATAAAAAAAAAGAGAAGCCGTAAAAGGGAGGCAAAGTATGTATGATACTATGCTATGTAGAGGTTTCGATGCGTTCATATAAATTAAAATGTGCAACAGCAACAAACATGCCAAAACAAGAGAAGCAACACTAGAAACAACAACATCAACAACAACAAAAGTGCATCAACAACCACACACAGCAATGGCAACAACATCGAAGATACGAGCATAAAATGATCAATTTGCTGTTTGTCAGCTGCCTGAGTTGGCTTGACATTGACTCACTTACCAAAATGTCAAAGTCTTGTTACGGGTGGGCTGGAGGTGTAGCATTCTGCTGGCAGCAGGTGGACAGAGTGGAGGTGAAGGCGGAGGCGGAGGAGGAGGGGCAGATAGTCACGTATTTCAAATCGCTTAAGTGTGCAAGTGTGCAAGTGTGTGTGTGTGTGTGTGTGTGTGCGCACACTTTGTCATCATCAGTGGCATCAGTGCGAGCACACAGATTATTTATGCCAGCAGCATTAAAACTCACAAATAATAAAAACACATTTACGCAATAAGCGTGCCACACCACAAGCACAAGCATACACACACACGCTGGCACAAACACATACACATGTGGATGAGTGCAGCATTGGCATAAATTTTGTAGCATTTTCAACCGAAAGCGTAATTAATGGTCCAAAAACGACAACTGAAAGATAATCAAACAGTTTAACATCACAAACTGGATTTCTGGCGACTTTCGGGTATTCTACACGAGCATTGTATCTGTATTCGTCGTGCCTAGATGTATCTGAATCGGTATCAGCTAGTAGTTAATTGTACTCGCAATAAGTATACGCATTAAGTATACGCATTAAGTATACGCACATTATGCGAGTATATTGCTTTTTTTAACTTGCTATTTGAAAAGTAATTAATCAAGTGGTAGAATAGATTGGTGATAATGTGTAAAAGAGAAAGAAAAAGAATTAGCGATCAGAATATAGTTTTAAAATAATATTTTATTTAATTCTTCGCTTCAAATAACACCTCTATTTAAGCCACCTAAATTAGTTTGAAATTTTTGTCTTGTTCTGCCTTTTTTTAAACGTTTAAACTATTATTTAAAATACGTAACTCATTTATAATATTTTCTATTTAATGCTGGACAGATATATATTATAATCATTTTTGTATTTCTATTAAATTTTAAATATTTGGTACCTCATTTATAATATCTTCTGCTCAAGTCTGGATAGTATATGAAAAAATATATTATAATAATTTTTGTATTTCCACTATATTTCGAAGTTAAATTTTTCGTATAATTATTGCCACATTGTCTACTTATAAGCTACTTTAATAATCAACTTTTAGTAGCTAATGTAATGTGTTCTAATGTCGAGCATGCTTGACAGTAGCTTTGCTGTTCAACGCGCATCTGCAGCCAATACTCGGATGCTGGCTAATTCACTGTCAGCTGCCAGCTCTGAAATGGCGGCAAGCTATAGCCGCAGATTACGCAAGCAATTTTTAATGTGGGTCGCTGCTATGCCAGCGAATTATCCTGTCAGCGGAATAGCAAAAATGCGAATACGAATAGAGAAATGAATACATAGAACACACTTTAGTTTGTACATCAACATACATACGAATGATACATACTGTGTCAATTTCGGCAATGACTTTTGAAACAATATGACGCCAGCTGGCAGCAACAATGTAGCTGCTGCTGCTGATGATGATGCTGATGATGGTGTTGGCAGCTGGGTGTGCCTGAGTATGAGTGTGTGAGTGTGTAGAGTGTCGGCTGGCGGTGTCATTTTGCGGCTAAATACCACAAATTGCGCTTCGTCGCGGCAATTACAAAAAGTACTAATCATGACGGCAGCGCGCGTTGCCTTCTCTCCTCTCTCCTCACTTCTCTCTTGCTAAGGAAAACCGCAGAGTGCACTGCGACAACGGTTGTTGTCTCACTTAGGCTGCTGCTCTTGCTGCTGTTCATTTTTGTTTGTTTCATGTTTCTCTAGTATACTATACAAACGTAACTTTACACTTAGGAATTGACCACCAACGAGACCAGCATCGATTTGACCAATTTGGATGAGAATACCTTATACCGCATTACGGTTGTGGCACGTGGAAAATTTGGCACATCGCTGCCAGCATCAATGCTGCTGCTCAACACATCGAGTGTTGCTAGCGAAAATGGTAAGTCATTCAAGGCATTTTGGGGTCAACTCGATTGCACCACTTGCACGAAGACTCACTACCTTTGTTTTTCCTTTTGTGTAGTGCAACATTCAAATGACACCTGGGGAGCACCGTCGCCGCCTCATTCGTTGACCGTGCTCACACACAGTGCCACCTGGATGCAGTTGACATGGCAGCCACCAGAGTATTCGCATCCACACGAGCGCATTACCTACAGGTAAGTTCAGGGTGGGGTGAATGAACCACAGTCTGGTGGTGTTATTATGTGTTGCTAAACCGCCAGCATTGTTCTTACAGGGTCTATCACAAGATGATGAAAACTGACGGCTTCACCAAGATTGAAACAAAGCTGGCTTGGCTGCGACTCACCAATCTGAAGCCCAGTTCGCAGCATGTGCTCTATGTCGAGGCGGTGGGAGAACGTGCCTCCTCGTTGCCCTCAGAGACGCTAGTCGCGTGGACGGATCCCGCTTTGCCTGCCTTTGTCGATGTAATTTGTTTGAGAATATATCTGCATGCACACTTATGTATATACACAGAGATGGAGAGAATCGTTTAGTTTTCAAGAAAACGTCTTGTGTCAAGATGAAAAGGTTTCAAGAGCAAAGCGTGAACACATATTTCTAAATCAAACCAGTCTAGCTATTTCAATCTAAAGCAACGATTTTTCATTTTACATTTGATTGAAGACGAAAAATTCTGAAATCATGAAGCAGGGAATACTAAATGAGCAAAAGTGTTCTTGTATAGAGGTTGTTTAATGAAAAACAAAGTATTTCATTATGTTTGACAAGTTATTTATTTTTTAATGGTTTCATTTGATATATTCCATTTGTTTTATTCAACTTAAATTGACTTTAAAACTCTTAATATATGAAAGGTTTTTAGGGAACGAAGATTTTTAATTTTCTTTGAAAACTAATTTGAAGTGAAAATAATTTCTAATGAAAAAATATGTTTTTTTTTACATAAAATTCATATTTTAGGAATGTGAATTTATAGACAAAATTCAAAGCCCTTTTTAATTTTTTCCCATATTTTCTTCATTCTACTTGCTTTGCCAATAAAAGATTTAATTTTAACAAAGTTTCGGGTAGATGGAAACTCTGATATTAAAACTGAAAGAATTTCTTAAAAAAAACCTTATTTTATTCACATCAAATTAAAGAAAAAATTAAGATATTTTTGTTTAACTTTTGACTAAAGAAATGCTCACATTATTATTTAATGAATGTAAAATTCTTAAATTCGAAAGACGCGTGTTTTTCACGCCCTGTGTATATATAAAATATTTGAGAAAAGTCAGTTTTTCATACATGAATTCACTTTTTTCCTGCAACAGCCACCGACTGTGCATCCGGCGGACAACATACCCGAAGGCGGCTCAATGACCATTCTCTGCCTGGCTCTGGGCAATCCAGCGCCAACCATTTCGCTGTACGTGGGCGGCCACCTGGTGCGTCAGGACACCTCGCGGCACATGGTGACGGTCATACACAATGTATCGGCGGACATGGAGCATGTCTCGTGTTACGCGGACAATGGCTACGGTGTGCCCATGCAGGCAACCAGACGCGTCAACATCTGCTGTAAGTTGCGAGATTTGCGGATGGATTAAATAGACTTTTCATTGATGTTTTGCGTGTGTTCCATAGATCCACCCAAGATACAAGCAGCGGGAATTACAGTGGCCTCGGTGGGCGATGAGGTGGAGCTGCGCTGCACTGTGGACTCGAAGCCAGCGCCCAAGACCATCTTCTGGCGCGATCATGATGGACGCGTCCCTGTGCCCCAAGGTGGCAACTATTATGTGTCCGTTGCTAATGTGTCGACGATTTATACGATGTCGTTGCGCATCAGTAAGCTGCAGGCCAACGATGTTGGCGATTACTTTTGCCATGCCGAGAATCCATTTGGTTCCTCCACGACGCCGGTCTCGGTGCGTATACGTAATACGCCGAGCCTGAATCGCAATGTGTCACAATGTTGCGCCGAGCAGAACGTTTCGCTGGCATGTCGCGATGCCTGCACTTACTACGTCGACTTTGATGCGATTGCCAATCGCCCTGAATGCATTGTGGACTTTGATAAGTTGATGAAGTGCGCCGCCGATGGTTCCGACCATCGTTCTTGCTGTGCCGAGGAGCATGTGCCGCGCAAGTGCCTCAATTGGTGTCGTGGCGAAACGGTGCGTGCGAAGGAGATCTGCAGTCTGCAGTATTCGCGCACCATCATCGGTTGCTTTGAGAAGAATCGTGATCGATTGCCGGGTCCGCCGGAGAACATTGTGGTCAGCGTGATGTCCGATAATGAGGTGAACATTAAGTAAGTGATGAATCGAATTTCTTCATTTCGTTTGCAGCTATCAAATTTAATCTTTTAACTATGTGTCCGTTTCGGTTTGGTTTAGTTTTGGGATTTTTCTCTCTCGGTCGAATTGCCTTTGGGGTGGATGTGAAGTCATCCATTCCGAGCTACGCAAGCCAATACATTCATTATCCTCGCATCGTTCACACACACACATGTGTGATAGTGTGTGTGTATGTGTGTGTGCTGACTGCACTAATAGACCGCAAAATCCATTAAAGCTGAGATTTTTATCTCACTTTAATACACTTAGTCAACGTCAAAGGTTACGCACACACACACACACACACAAAGTCGCAGCAGGCGACTACGAAACGGACAACGGACAACGGACATTGAACGAGGGGAGGGGAGGAGTTTGGGTAGTTTGGATGTGTAATGGATAGCCGAGAATAGTGGATAGTGGATGTAGGGAATGGGACATTGAGCGTGGGTGGTTGCTAGGCTCCGAACGTAAGTTTGTACAGCAAGCAGACTCCGGGAATCGACTCGGAATGCCAGTTCGCATTAAATTTATTAAAATTCCAGACAAGTTTTGCGCCTGCAACAATATTACCACTCATAATATGGCGCCATGCACACGGTCTGAAAACTATTTCATTACAGATGGGACGCACCAACAAAGAATCCAAATGCCGTCGACGGCTATAGAATATATTACCATGAGGCCGCCGTAGTGCCGCCAACGTCGTCGCCCAGCGAATCTTCGATGGAGCCTGCGTCTACGTCGGATACCATGAATAATGCAACAAGTATGGGCAACGGCAACAGCAACAACAATCAGATAATGTTGGCGGGTGTACTGGAGATAAAACGCATCGACGTAAAGGACACAACAATAAGCATTAATGGGCTTAAGAAAGACGTGCTGTATGAGCTTGTGGTTAAGGCTGGCAATTCATATGGTGCGTGAACTCTTCGCTTTTGATGGAGCATCAATAGCTTACCAGCTACAGTTGCTGTTGCTCCGTCTCTCTGACTGTGTTTGTCTAGGCTTAATTTGCAGACTTGTCTGTCGCTCCGCTTTGCTTTGCAGGTGCCAGCGTACTCACTGATCCGATTAGATTCACGCTGGGGGAGCAGCATGTGACCTCGGCAACCAGCAGCTACTCCAGCGCCGTTGGCACAATCAGTGGCATTGTGGCAAGCATTTTGGCTATACTCCTGGCAGCGGCAGCCATTGTGTTCTATCGTCGGCATCGTTCGCATCACGGCAAGGCGGGCAATGGCAATGTCGCATTCGAGAATCCCACATATACGCGGGGTCTGGAGCAGGTGCAGGTGTGTATTAATTATGGGCCAGCTTTAAGACTAGCACAGCATACTTATGTTATAACTGTCTGCTATGTTCCTTTCTCTCTCCTCTTTCTCTGCGACTCTTTTATTGCAGTTGCCAACTGTGACATCGGCCATCACAACACAACAGCACCAACAGCAGCCGCATAACAATGGCAGCAATCACACACAAGGCAGCAACAGCAACAGTCAGAGCCACAGTCATAGTCACAGCAGTCACAGTCACAATGGCAATGGCTATGGTGTTGCAGCCACAATGACGACATCCACGTCCACGGCGACAGCGACGCCCGATACGGGGACCACAGCGAATGGCAGTAGGCATCACCAGAGCAATGGCCATCGCAATGGCCTCTCAGATGCGGCGCATCATTTTCACAACCCGCTCAGCAACACGCAGTGCAATGAAGTAAATCCCTCAATTTATGAAGAGCTCAAGCTTGGCCAAGAAGGTGCTGGATTTAAGAAACTTGTGCCATAAACGAACCTTCACCCCCTCCACTCCACTCCCACTCTGAAAAGCGACATCAAAGTTTAGCTAGTACACATACCAGTACATATGTACATACACACACACACACACACAGCACAGCAATACACATACACTGTGTACTGTATACAATCGCAAAATGTAGACATAGGCCGTGTAAACAGCGCGAAGCGCAACCATAAACACACCCAAACACACACACACATACCCAAATACCCCTACACACACACACACACACACACAGTGACATCTTTAGAGGACATGCACTGCGAGAACACCTTGGGTAACATTGCGTAGAAAATGTTTGCTAATGATTTTTGGGTAGCGTAAAGTAATAAATTTGTAGTATGTAACTGTGATTCAACAAAAATTATGTAAAATAAATTTAATTGGTAACGAAACATTATCTAAGCTAAAAACGTATGCTAAATATGTATCTTTCTTTTCCCCCAGTGTAGCTCATGCTGTAAACAGCAGCGTATATTACCATATTGAAAGATATGCTCATATAAGTTACTTTGGGGGCGGCTCGGCTCCGCCCAGGATTACGTTCTAAGCGGGTAAGATGTAAAGGGAGCGATGGGTTATTGAAGTTTACCAACGCTGTGCGCTGACTAGTGTCTAAGCAATATAGACTTACACATAAGTAGACAGTGAAAGAGAGAGAGAGAGCGGGTGACACGACCCATTATTATTTGTAGGCCAACAGCAGCAGCAAAGGGAAAACGAAAGAGGAAAGCGGCAAAGGGAAGCGGAAAGGCAGCTCTTATATCGCAGCACAATGAGTGAGAGAGCGCAATACTCTCTGTACACAGGGAACGTATGTAAATTCCGCTTTTTATTAGAATATCTGAGTAAGTTGCTCGACATGATAAGCCCTAATGCGTTATGATCTGATACTGATATGGATGACGCCTTCATACTCAGCCAGTCAGCCAGTTAGTGAGCCAGCCAGCCTTCCAGCCTTCTAGCCAGCCGACGAGGAGAGATTATTATAATTTAGTTATGCATAAGCGGCGACACTTTGACTTCTTTCTCTCGCTTAAGTGGGCGCATAGCATAAACAAACTGGATTCAACGAATATCCACAGACGACGAACCGTCTTCTTCTTCTTCATCTTCTCGACTTTATTCTCTGCTCATCAAATATGCTTGCCACTTTTGTTACTTTTTATAGTCGCCCTTAATATGCTAGTGAGCAGATGGAGCAGCCATTTTGCTCTGATTTCTTTACTTCCGTTTCCGTTTTCGTTACAATGTAGCTAGGCTGCCTCTCAACTGATGAACTGAATGCAAAGCAAAGCAAAGCAATAGCTTTGAATAAATGTTGTTTGAATTATGCAACACGTTTAAGTGCCAGTGAATGCATTCATCATTCTCTCTATAGCGAGAAACTGCTTTCTCTGCTTTCGTTTTGCAAGCCTATGTAAAATACTGTTTAAAGAAAAACATGTTTGTTTTCGGCGATACAAGTGTATGCTGTAAGAGATATTGACATTGCAAAACAATTAAAGCGAGCGCCAATACAAAAAATTAAATATTAGTTATTTTGCAGAAAGGTGCAAGCATATCGCATTTATTCTCTTTTATAAATAAAACAAGTAAGAAAGCTACAGGCGAGTGTGTCTCAAAAATAGCAAAACATACCATAGACTATATTTGATATTTTGATATAGTAATAGATTTAAATATACCATAAAGTATAAAATAAACCAGATTGCCAGGCAAAGCAGCTAAGACACGTAGTAAGTATACACGTCAGGTGTTGGCCAATTGAGGTGCTTTAGTGTACTTTTTGCCGCCTTGGATCATTTAATTTGCATCATCACATTGCGTAACTTAAAACTCCATTGAAAAATTGCGCAGAGATTTAAAAAAATAGTCCATCGATTGAGCTTCATGGGAATGAACAGAAAAACTTGCATAGCGTGTTATGTGATTTATGTGAAGCTACTCGCTGTATGATATTTATCGCTAAACTAATAACTCTTGGCATAATAAAACTGAAATGTAAAATATTGCATACGCCATGTTGTGCGAGATGAGGCTAGAAAAAGTTCATAGCGAAAACAAACAAATATCTGGAGTTTATATTAAAAATGGTTTTTTATTCTTTGTTTAATTATTTCCGGTGACCAAACAATTAACTCAAATGAACTGCAAATTGACGCCATAACAAAAATAAAACAATAAAATGTGTACTACAAAAAATGAAATACACACAAACACACACACACACAATAGACACGCTGCGTGTCAAAGTACAATGGGTAAGTGAGAAGAAGGTTGTTTCGGGGTTTGCTGTTATTATTAATTTTTAACTAAAGTCGCTGGCTTTGTTTGATAAGCGAACCTTCTGCACTTGCTTGACCCTGTTTTGTTTTGCTTTGTTTTGTTTCGTTTCGTTGCGTCTTTGCCTTTAGATTTTCGTTTATTTCTTGTTGTTCATTATATTATTATTATTACTTTATGTGTTGCTTGGCGTACAATATACACACATTTTTGTTTATCAATTTTTCATCATGCGCATTAACACAAAAATCTTTTTACGATTTCCCGTTTCTTTTATGTCTTCTTGTTTCCCATTTCCTGGGTAAAAATTTCAACGCAACGCCAACCGGCATCGCCGAATCGACTATCCACAATCCAAATTCCGCAGGCCTACGAATTTTAATTTTCGACAAGGGGACAGGCAATTTGTCGCCAGTCCTTGTCCAGTGTGGTTGCCACAACAACAACCTCGCTGCTTGGCCCTCAGCCAATTGGAGCAGCAGTAGCAGTAGTAGCAGCAGCGGCAGCAGCGGCAGTAACGGTGACGGCGACGGTGTCCAAGGGGGGCAGAGGCAGCACAAAGTCTGGGTCTAAGTAATGGCATTGCGTGAGTTTTCGGTATTAACGGACGCTGTGCTCAGCGCACATACATATCATCATGTACTTCTTCGACTTCTTCTCCCTCTCATATATAAATAATTACTACAAGGGAATTGCTCTAAAGTTATAGCGAGTGTAAACTGACGTTTTGGCTTATTAACGCGAAACTCATAATAACACTTGGCCCTCATTAAAACAAACAAACCAACACTCACACTCTGTACATAAGAACAATAAACAAACAGCACTTATAAATTCGCTCTACGAATATCAATAAATGTCTCTTACTGGCTACTAATTGAATTGTTTTCCACACATGCAGAGGACCAGCCACCATGTGCGTGCGTTAATATGTATTATTTGCCATTATTAATGTAACGCCTTATTAAGGGTAAATAAATACGCTCGTAAAAATACATTTAATATTTATAATGGCAAAGGGCGGGTACTAAATTAGCTCAACGCATTATGTTGCGTGTTTCAACATACGATTTTATCGACATCTTATTAAATAGCTTGCAGATCGCTGAACTGGAAAATCTTGCATAAATGTTTAAAGTATAAGGACATCTATCTATTGAAATAGTTTAGCGCATCAATAAATTATAAATATAATAAATTCTAAAATGCGGACGACAATTTAGTCTAACCAAATATTAAAGAAATTTTTTTTTAATTTATGAAAATAGGAAATTATTATTTATATTATCGACATCTTATTAAGAAGCTTACAGATTGCTGAAATGGAAAATCTTGCATAAATGTTTAAAGTACAATATAAGGACATCTATTGAAATAGCTAAGCTTATCTATAATACATAACTTTAATGTGCCAACGGCAAAGTACTGTAATCAATTGATAGTGAAATTTTAATTTTAATTGATGGAAATAATTGTGACTTATATTATATATTTGATTGATTAGTTTACAGATTACTTAACCATCAATACATTTAATATTTATAATGGCAATGCACACCAACCAATGCATAATTCGGCGCTATTTGACATACGATTGCATCGCTTATCTAACTACTACTGAAAAGCATTTTTAAATATTGAAATAGCTTAGGTCACCGTTATACACAACTTTAATATGCCGACGGAAAAATACTCTAGCCATTTTTTAGAGTAATTTTAATTCAACGGAATAAGTAATTATGATTGATATTACTTATTTGATTGATTAGTTTACATATTAGTTGACATCCAAAAAAATTGTAAAAAAAGGGAAATTTAAATTCTTGAATGTTCAAAGCCAACTTCAAGATGCCGACAGCAAAATTGTTCAACAAATTTTTTTAGAGTAATATTAATTTCAGGGTTTTGGCTGCTGTCCCTTATTATTTACTCTGCACAGTAGCTTTACTCTTATAGCAAGCAGTTTCATCTAAATATGTATTAAATTTATTGATTCAGCTCATCATCATCACGAGTAAATAATCTTATCTCGTCTAAAATAATCAGTTGCCGTGTACAACAGCTTCAACAGCGCGCACACAAAGATACATGTAACGACAACAACAACATCAACAGCAACAACAAAAAAACTGATGTATGCTACAATAAATACGTCTAAATGATGGAGGCGAACAAACCATTCTGCATTGTGAAACCCACACAAAAAAGAGAGATGACACCGACACATGCGAGTGCTTGTATTCGCACTCGCACTCGCAACTCGTGCTCAGACACAAATTCAGTAAACAAAAATTCATGGAGCACATGGCGTATGAGTGCTGTCAGAAGCGAAACGCAACGGCAGGCTAGATAAAATGCGGAACAACAACAGAGTGTACGAAGTGAAGTAAACAAAACAGGCGAGCCGAGGCTAAAGAGACTTCATTATACTTTCTAATTTTTTGGGCAGCCATTTGCATGTGTGAGAGCAGGCGAACGAAACGAAACGAAACGAAAGGACTTTTGCAATCTTTTTTTGCGATACACTCAGTGTGTGTGTGTTCGCGTGTGTGTGTGCGAAGAGATGGAACCACAACACATTGAGCAGGGCATTAACTATACAAGTGCTATGTTGTTTAATTGCAGAGAAATGTTAAATTTGCTTAAGCCGGTTAATGAGATATCACAACTGTCCTGTTGTCCCGTATCTCCTGTGTCATGTGTCGTGTGTGAATGTGTGTGTGTGTGTGTGTGTGATATTGTCTCGCTTTTGGAGATGAAACGCTTAAGTGTGCGACAGAGAGAAGCTTAACGCATTTTTGCGGACATACTGTGAAAAATATGACACCCTATTTCCGGTTTCCGTACACTGACAATAATGGCTGACAATATGGCGCAGCTTACGCTTAAAGTGATTGCCGCAACCGAGGCTGAAGCCGAGGCCGCCATTGCCGTTGCCGCTGCCGCAGCTGTAGCAAAACGTAGCAACTGCCGCAAAAACTCCCCAAAGAGGCGGGGAGCGAAGGGCGAGCAGAGGATTATAAGTCTGGATTTGGGTAATTTAAGAGGGTTTGTGATTATTTTTTTTGTTTGCGCTTTCCCTCCACTGTGTGTGTGCTGCACATGGCTGAAAATTAATTCTCATTAAATGAGCCGCACACGAAATTGTTTTAAAGTGATTATGGCCATGGGAAATTATGGGGCCAAATTGCCGGCAGGTCAGGGCAATGCCTAGTCACCGCCTCCAGGGACACTGATAACATGCTAATCCGTTAACTAAGCTCATAAGATGGGCGACAGGTGGAACGCGGGTGGCAGGAGGCGACCCACAGCACGCTAGAGCGAGCAGACAAACAACCAATAATCGTATTGGTCTCTATATATCGTAGTCTATGTGAATATACTCGTATAACAATTTCAGTAATTAGGATTGCTATTGAAATATAATCCGCTTTTATTAAATCGAATCCAGGACACAGAGAAACTGGAAATGTATGGCATAGACAGGTACAGCTCTCTGTCGTTATGATGGATATTAATATTCACCGAATTCGCAAATAATTTAAATAAGTATTATTTAATAATGAATGAATTATAATGTACTCGTGCGATGCATATGAGGCTCATACGCGAAGTTTTCATTATTATGCAATAGCCATCATAAATGCCGGACGCACATAATTAGTGTTAATTACCGAGTTAATGCAGTCTCGGCCATTGTATTCACTCTCGCACTCGCACTCACAATCGCACTCGCTCTTGCACTTGCACTCGTAATTTAATATAACGGTGTTGTCTGCATGTTTGTCAACGTTTCCATTTGTATGCGTTTGCATTTTTTTCGCATTATTTAATTTTATAATTTATCGTAAATGCATTTATCATGCAAATATGTTTTAATTATGCCTTTAAGTGATTTACATTGTTATTTGCATAAGTGGCAAACAAATATAAAACACTGACTAATAACACTCAATACCTTTGACTCTATCTGCTCTACTTTAGCGAGTTATGCAACTGACAGTTTATGCATATTATATGTTGCATAACGGATTTCATCACTGCAAAACATTAATAAATAAATCTTTTCAAACCAAAATATGTTTATTTATTTGTAGAGTTATTTATGTTTTTATACCCGATAACCTTATTGTAGAAGGGTATTAAAACTTTGTGCCTGCAGGAAGTATATTTATAAGGCAGAAGGTTGCGCCTCCGACCCCATTAAGTATATACACTCTTGATCAGTGTCAACAGTCAGCAGAAAACGTATCGGTTTCGGTATTTTTGAATATGGCTTTATTGCAAATGAGTAGCGGATATCTTATAGGCGAGCAAACTCGAATGTATCTCTCATTCAAAGTATTTGGCAAAAATGTATGAGATAGTATGATGTGTAATTGGAATCTGGCATTAAAAATCATGAAATTTACTTTCAAAATGATCAAATGAAATGTGTGTTAATGATTTTATTTAACTGTACATAAAATACATGCTAAGCTATTTTTATATATATATATAACAAATTAAGCAAATCAAATCAATTAGCAAAAAACATCAGTATTAAATTCAGTCATTCATTTAATTTTACACATATTTGATTTAAATGCACATGTAGCCATTGAGTAAAAACCTATTAAGAAACAAGAATTCGCCTCTAGGTTACTTTGCACTCGACTGCTGCCAAATCGACAGCACTAAATGTCAAGGAATTAAATTCGATGCTTCCGTGTTGTCCTTTGCCTCTAGGAATCTCTGTGCCAATAATAGCTCTCTAGGTATGTTAGGTGAGTGTGTGTGTGTGTCTGTGTTTGTGTGTGTCACATTCCCACTCGCAGTACAATTCAACTTTATTTATTAAAAGTGCTTATTACTTTAACACTTGAGCGCGATTTAACACGATTTTCTCAAGTATTTTTGTACGACTTTCTCGACTCTGCTCCTTCTTCCCCCTCCCATCCTCATCCGCAGTCTCATCCATCTAGAGCGTTCCGGTGTCAAGGTACGTCCGACTCTTTCGCTGTCTGCCAGTGCAGCGATACCAACAGTGGGCGGAATTCTTTCAGCTACTTCTGCCATGACTCTAGACTACTTTCACCTCTCATTTTCCATCTACTACTTGCAGTACTTAAGTTGAAGCGTAGCAATCGTGACCCATCGTTTGCCCCTGCTGCACTTGTGAGCATTTAGCTCACCTACAACTACTAAAGCGACAACTACAGCTACAGCTACAACTACACCTGAAGCAGTTTCATCTTTTTCCGGTGCACCGAAGCTTGAGCTGCTTCATCATTTTTACTCTTTTGACACACACACATACACACAAACAGCGTCAGAGTTATCCCAACACGATGCGACATGTACTTGCACTAACTTGTACCAGTGTGAGTGTGAATAAGAGGATGGGTACTCGGTGGGAGTGTGGGGTATTCGTACTTTGCCACGACTGATGCTGCGGCTTATAAGCTGCCTTTAGCTATGCTTCATGTTGTTGCTATTTGTCCTTGCTGTCTCTTCAACGCCATGACTGTGGGATCTACTAGAACAGACGGACGGACAGACAGACAGACGGAGAGACACACTCACACATATATAAAATAAGATATATATGTAGTTCGGCTTGACTGTCTGCCTTTGCTTGCTTTGCTATCATCTGCTATCATTGCCAGGAGTGAAAACTTGGGCTGCCACTCGGATTGCCTCTGACTCAGAGACTTAGCAAGAGAGACAGAGAGGGGAGGGAGTCTGAGACTGTGGCTGTGGCTGGAGTTTCGGTTTGTTGCTGTCCCTAATATTGCCTTGACTGTTGTCAACATGCTCAACCTATTTGCTGGCATTTGTTGGTGTTGTTGACTTTAAGTGTGTTGATTTCATACAATTAACTTTTTGCCTGTTTGTTTTGTGTGCTCCTCGTGGTTTTGCCATAATTTCCTGCTCCCTCCCGTCGCCCGAAGTCTGCTGCCTCTGCCAGCCACACACTAATAGACATTTGTTGTGCCATTCGCTTTGCGGATTGTCAAATTGTCAGCGTGCCAGCGAGTCACTGACATCATTTGACAGTGTCTTCAAAACATATGATGCCACAACACCAAAAAGAAAAAAAATAACGATACAAACGAACAAACACTTCATTCGTTGTGGCATGTGCAAAAGCCATTGTCTGAAAAGCTGATGCCGATTGACATTGAAAACATCTTTGCTTTTACTCGCATTATTTTTAGCTTCTAAATTTATACACCACATTTGGATTAAAAAGTACAACATATTTGTGTGGCTTTTAAAATTCATATTGGTGGATCAAATATATATTTATAAATATTTGCGCCATACACACAAATATTCCCAAACGCTTTCATAAATTCATGAATTCCTTTCGATTCGCTTTTATTGTTCGGCTAAATTTTACGCGTAAAAAGTCATTTGTTTTGATTTAGCGGTTTTACGCAAAGCGAATTAATTTACATTATTTTGAATACATCGCTGACACGTCGTTGGCTATATTTACGGCCGTGGGTTTAAATACACAAAATACTTCACTCTCACATTAAGGCTAAAGCTTAAGCTGATTTTGTTTAGAATTCGAGGAAGGAAATCTTTAAAAACGAAAGTCGACTATTGGATATTGTAGGAATTTTTGGGGTATGTTATTATATTTTGAGAAATATATTTTCTGTTTAGTGCATATTTTTATGATAATAAACAATTTCTTTGGATGCATTCCAATTTAGCTAACTTTAAATATGTTCAAGCATATCGAATGGCTATTTAATTGGCATATTGGTTGAAATATTCGAATTGAAATTTTATTTTATTTCGTTTGATAGAATTGTCTTAAACAAATATATCACATAACATGTTTTGCATGTTGAAAAGTAATTGAAATGTGCACAACTTTAAGGAGCAAACCAATCGAAGTCGAACATAAAGAGTTGATGCTGAAATAAGTAGCAAAAAAGCCTTAAGTATATTTGATTGCGATGAATGCAATTCTTTAAATGTTGTTCTGCTTGGGAAACTTAATCTGCGAATATTTGTAGAGAAAATTGAAAATTTTTAAAATGTTTTAGCAATGTAACTAACGTTTTCTGTTGCCAATAGCAAAAATTTAATACACGAATGGCAATGGAAACTAATTACAAGTAAGAAAGCTACAGTCGAGTGTGTTCGACTATGAGATACCCGATACCAATTTTTAATAAATGTAATAATATGAAAAAATATTAAAGTATACCAAAGGTCGTATTTGATATATTGATATAGTATTCTAAATATATATATATAGTGTACAAAGACACTTTCCATTTGCCTCTTACATACTTTTTCAGTCGACACAAAGTTACAAAAACCTTCTACATTATGAGTAGCGGGTAAATAAATTATGGGGATGCTTAAAGGCTTTAATTGCTTTAATCAGCATAATTTACCACAACTGTTACAACATTCATGATAGGTGTTGATTCTAAAAATTAAATTGGATAATGTGCGGACTCTTAATGAAAGTATTTTCGCTGGAAATCCTGCAATCCTGTACTAATATCATAAATGGTTAGTCGTATATACATATAAAATTCAATTTCCTAGCTTTAATGGTTTGTACAGCGTGTGGATTGCCAATCCCTCAGTCTGTCAGTCAGTCAACCAGTCAACCAGTGAGCAGAAACAGTTTATTATAGTCGCCGAGAGATTAGTTAGGTGCACTCGCAAAAGAACGGAGTGGAGTGGAGGGTGGGTGAGGATAAATGGGTATTCTCTGGACGAGAACACTCAAGTTTACACGTTTGTTTTGCGAGATTTGAGAAGCTTTCATGAATTGGGTGCCATTTGGTCTGCGAGAGCGAGAGTCTAGAGAACGTCATCAGCACTCATAAGCCACTAAATAAATGTGTTATGGGTGCGCTTAAGTGCTCATTAATTCCAAATGTCAAACTATGTGTTCGAGGAAGAAACCAGAAACAGGAAACAAAAAAACAAAAACCAGGCACACACTTAACCCGGCTGGAAGAGAAGGTTTCAACGGAGCGGAGACAAACACTAATGTAAATGATGACGATAGCTCTACGCTCTGTACAATATTTATACTTATATATGAGTACGTCTCTTGGTAAGTAGTACGATTCTGGCATGCTGTAGTAGATTATTATCCGGGAAGCGTCAAAACCAGGCCGACGGCAAATGCGTAAGTAAATATTTAGGAGGCACGATTCAGCACTCAATTTTCAGGTTGGCAGCGAGCCAGAGACTGTTGCCCAGGTAGACGAAATGTAGGCATGCCGTGGAGGCCCGACGATAAGCATTATTGTACACAAAACCCAATAGACGTCATTCTGTGTTGCCTTTGAAATGGAACAGGTATTTCAATTGAGATACTTCTGCTGATGCTGCTGCTGTTCACAAATCTCGTATCTCGTATCTCACATCTGGCATCTGCAATCGCAATGCAACAGCACATCGTTCAAAAGTCGACAAAAATGTTGGCCAAAAAAGAAGGAAAAAGTGATTTAGGCTGGTCTGACTTTTTGGCTTCATGGGAGCACGCACACTCACTCGGATTTGCCGCGTGATTCCTTTTGCTGCTGAGTTTGAGTTTGAATTCGAGCATCGAGTATAATGCACATTGCTACAAATTGCGATTTCCATTGCGATTGCAATTGCAATTGCAATTGCACTTGCCATTGCCATTGCCATTGCCATTGCCATTGCAATTGAAATACATATCAACGGGAGCAGCAGCAAACTGCAAACAGCAAACAGCAAACAGTTGCCTTTTCAAATTGTGATACAAAAACTCGACTCGACTTATTCCCTGACTGAGTGTCACTTTGAAGCACTCACATGAGGTGTGAGCTGGCAAGTACTCTGCTGTAGTAGTAGATATCCATTTGCCAGACAATTTCCATCATTACAAATTAAGCACTGAGTGTGTGTGCCAAAAGCAGCTCGAGAGTACCTCTCGATGATCTCTCTTTCTCTATGAAAAGGAATGCTATCAAAGAGCAGAGTGTCAATCGCCAATTGGACTTTATTCATTCATCTTCTTCTTTTTGATGTTACGAGTGTGAGCCGAGTGTGTGTGTGTGTGTGTGTGTGTACTAAGTTTTATGTCTTAAACAATTTTACCTTTAATTAAAATTTCAGCAAAGCTTTGTGTGTGCACAGATAGTAGGAGCGTGAGGACAAGGAGCATAGCCGGATCCACGCCCGCATAAATTAACTTTGGTCCCACTCTCCCAAGCTAGTATGTCGAGGCCGGTGTAAACGTCGCTGTAAGTACCTTATCTTAATGCGCGCCATATCTACCCTAATGCAGATAATAGGCCAGGCCGCTATTTAAAGTCTAACAACCCTTTTTATATGCAAATTGTTGCGCCACGCGTATACGCCCCGACGCCCCTAACCCGATACCCCAACTCCAAGTCAGGCAACACCCCTAAATGATACCTCCCGGCTAAGGCGACTGACTGCTGACTGAATGAATACCTCGGCACCTACTCCATCCCCCACGCTCTCTTCTGCTTGAACTGACAGTCTCACTCAGACACACAACCTGACTGCGCACACAACTTGACATTTTTTGTACATACTCGTATCCCGTTTAAACATACAATCCTACACATCAACGAGACTACGGCAACACGGCAACGGCAACGGCAACGGAGCGCTCGTTTTTACTCTTTTTTTTTTTTTAATTTCCCTCATTTAAACAGTCTGTGAAAAGGAAAAGCGATGGTATGTGTGCGAGTGTGCGAGTGTGTGTGTGCAGGAGTGGGTGTTAGCTTTCCTTAGCTGCGGTCTTTAGATGTATGTGTGAGCTATGCTTCAGCACTTTATAGCAGTATGACATCTACAGCCTTTCTTTGTCTCTCTCTGTGCTGCCTGTGTGTGGGCGAAAAATGTTAAAATAATTTGCAATTTAAATAGTTTTAATTAACTTTTACTAATTTGTCGACGCTCACAACTTGGCACAACTTGGCAAACTAATTTTAAAGTGATTTATTATTTAAACGGCTTGCTGATTGGCAGCTCTGCCCAAAAAGCACGGAGCGCGTAAAGTGCCCTGCGGCCCAATTAGTAAGGTGTGTTTAGCGAGTGCTCTGTGGCCGCCGCTTTGATTGAGTGAAAATGCTGTGAAAATGGCTACAATAATGGCCAACAGTCCATGCTGAAATTGTGCGCGAGATAAAGTATGGAAATTGTGGCTGAGCATAATTAACTACTTACAAATATTTAACAATGTTGTTGAAATGAAATCCATTTGGCTTATCCTAAATCTGAACTTGGCAATCATGCAAGGGCCACAGAAAGTTCACTTGGCAGCCTCCCGATCCATAAGAGAACGTCTGATTATAGCGTCGCACCAGAAATAATCCATATCCCAAAATTAAACTTATCGCAGCAGCAAAAATGCCGCATGCCACATGCTCGCAATTAAATGAATTCAATCTGAAAGCGATAATGCATTTTAAAAATATTTCTCTAATAATAAGACTCACTTTTGTCGCCGCTTTAGAAAATCAAAGTTTGAACGTCCAATAAAATTGCCACAGTCTCTGCACTTTACTGTGCACACAACACCACGATCCGGTGGATTTCGGCTATATTTATTCACTGTTCGGATAATTGTGCTGCGTGTCCGCCGAACTAGGACGCGAATTGAAGGTCGAACCGTCAAGTTCATTAGGGATGTCTTGAAATTCGACATATTCATTTCAGCATTATTTGATGAGCCTTGGATATATTTCTCTTACTATAAAATATAATATTTACAACGCTTGCTAAGAAAGTAAACCATATAATTATACACTAACTTAAATAGTGTTCAAAGATAATGTTATTTAACTAAAGTTTCTTAGTCTTAAATTCCAAAACTAATATTAGCACTAAATGGTTCTCAATATAATTTAATTTTATTAAGCTCTAAAAGTAAAGCTAACTTAACTAATATTAATACTAATATTATAACTAACTAACTAATATTATAACTAGTATTAGAACTAAATTATAATTAAGTAAATATTAAAAAAACTTAACTGTAATTTCAAAATAATGTTAATTAAAATTTTCTGTCAACAAAACAGAAATTACATTATTACTAAATTTGCTTTTGCCCTGAGATACTTACAGTTGTACTTCAAGTAATACCCTTAAGCCCACTTTGTACCTTAAATATCCTTTAATCGACCTATTTAATGGTTAAACACAACTTTAATAGTTACTCTCATTCGTAATGCCAATTTACGATTTATTTGTAAGCTGATTTCAATTTGAAGAGCTCTGCTCTTGTGCAAGTCGTTGCCCGATTTGTTGGCATTAATTTCCAATAAAAATACTCGCTGCTGGCTGCGCAAAAGTAATTAACAACAAATTACAATTTACAAATTTAAAAAAAAAAAAGCAAAGCAAACCACAGACGATACACTTACAGCTAATTATATTTGACGTTGAGTTGAAATGATTTGCAGCGTTAAAAGCACAAAATAAAACAAGAATTACAAAGACACGAAATTCACATTTTCCAAAAGTACGCAAAAAAGTTTTGGTTGGCATTAAGCAAAAATAAAAAAAAAAATAAAATGAAAATGGGAAATAAAATTACAAAATAAAATAATGAAACAAGAGCGAGAGCGGCCTTCAATTAAATAAATCAAATAAATTAAAAGTGGCCAACATACAATTGAAAGCCAGCCACATAATTGATTTACCAATATATTTCTCCAAGTTTGGACCTAATGAAAATGCTGCCAAGAGAATAAAAAGAGGAAAGAAGAAGAGAGAGAGAAAGAAATGTTTTGGAGTGAGTGAGGTCCAAGTGCGATAGCAGTCTGTAATTTGTAATTGGCCAACTGCAGTCGGCTAAGTAATTGGCGCCACAGAAAAAAGGACTCTCATTTACTAACACATAAAAGCACTTACATACAAACATACATACTAACACATATACACATACATTTTCCGCACATCAATTGCCGCAAAACCGCTTGCAAAGTAGAGGAAGCGAAGCCAAGTCGTGCCACACAATATTTTGGGCAAGTGATGCGAAACTAATGCGCCCCAAAGTAGACTACACAGCGCACTTGCTGCTCTTGTTGTTGCAACTGGACGCAAAGTTGACCAAAACGAACTTTTCGACTGCCTCCAGAGCAAACAGCAGCTGGGTTTGGTTCCACATGTTGGCGCAAATTGCAATCATATTAAAAGCAGTAGCCGCCTCGGAACGAATGAATTAAAAACAAAAAAAAGCGAAAGGCAAACAAACCAACATGCTGCTGCTGCTGCCATGCCACATAATGTGGCACCCACAAAATGAATGTGGCGCGAAAAGGCATTTAAAATGGCCAAGCGTGGAGGCGCCTCCCAAAACCGAAACTAATCATAGTCGCGTCGCCGTCGACGTCGTCAGCATCGAGACAGCGGCCACTCGCCGTAACCAGGAAAACCCGTAACACTTTGTCGGCAGCTGGAAGCGAGATGGAACTGAAAACTGAAGTTGCGAGAAGCAGTCAGCAAAAGGGAAAGGAGGAGAAGACGAGAATTTGTGTGTGTTTTTTTGGCGCGACAGTATGACCACATTAAAGCATGCTGCCAAATGTTAATTTCCTCGCTAAAAACTTTTGGCCATTTGCTTTATTGGAGCATGGAAATGGAATGCGGAATGGCAACAGAAGAAGTCGGAAAAAATACGCAGAGAATGCTGCTATAATTTGTGGCCGCTAAAAGTTGAAGAAATGCTTTTCGAGCAGCTGAAGTGCATTTGGCTTTATTGTATTTAGTTAATGACGAAAGTTTCTAGCACAAAAGTCGTTTGGACGGGATTTGAATATAAACGATATGCGAATATAAACTCATTTGCAAGCAAATGCTGAGATATACATTTATGTATGCTTGAAGACGAAATGCGTTTCAATCGCTTGAAGTGCATATCCATCATAAGCTTATGACCGGCTCTACTCGGCTCGTCATATGAATCATCATCATGGCCATTTTTGCCGAGTGCACGCAATAACAATTAATTGTGCCCACATGCAACAGGAAGCAGCAGAAAGCAAAAACTTAAACAATCACATTCACACATCCTCGGGCACAGACAATTGAAACTTTTGCCAACAGCCGCCGACAACCCAGTTCCATTCCACATTTCGAGGACACGACGACACAACTTTTCCACTTTTCTTTTGCCCTGCTTGGTTGGCTGGCTGGCTAGCTGGCTGGTTGGATGGCTGGTTGGCATTGCATCGCATCGACCATCGACCAAATTATCGCAGAGATGTGTTGGCATACCATGTCCACGACTATACATTACCATTACCATTACCGTTAGGGCAACACTGCGACAGCGACAGCGACAGCGACCGAGGAGAAACTTGTATGTATTTTCGGTGTGGGGGCTGGCACGAGAGTGATATAAGTACTTGACCGGGAAGTAGCTATGGGTGACTGCTTGTGGTCGTTTTTCGTTTCCTCGTTTTCTTTGTCTCTTTTCCCCGCCTCACTCTCTCTCTCGCACTCCTGCGTCGATCCATTCATTTTGTCATGCGTCTCATTCATTTTGACAAAGCAGATGCTTGGTCAGCCCCAAACTGATGATGATAATGATGATGATGTGGGTCTCTGCGTCTCCGTGCTCATTGAAGTTTGCTTACGGCTGAAACGTCCGATAGCCCCCGATGGTAGATGCAACAGCTTCCACACATTTTTAAGTAGTCCTCCAACAGCAGACAGATAGCTCAGACAGCCGGACAGATTCCAGATTCAGAGTCGAAGTCATACTTGTGATTGTGTCGCAGTCGTTTCGCCTTTGTTGTGGTTCATTCAGTTGCATGCAACGTCCATCCACATCCACATTTCACATCCTCATCCTCAACCACATTCACATTCACATCGCTCTCTGTCGTTTGCTGTTGCATTCTTCAACGTATTTTTAGTGGCGTCATGGGCATCATACTCGTACTTTGTATTGAAAAGTTATCTGGCGCGAATCCCCAGCTATGAGAAGCTATAAGAACTGTGTTTATTCACAGCCTGCATACTTAAAGCGCTGGCTTCCCAATTCACCCAGCAAGCCATTCAGCTGGCACTTTATAGATTAAACTTTTGGCCCAGCAGCAAACGACAGTTGAATAAACTGAGCAAGCACATCAAAGAATATAAACTAATCCGTATTCACACTATTAATTTCGGAATCATTTTATAGCATTTTAAAAGTCGTTTGCTGGGTAAAAGTGATTCCCCTGCTGTTCGTCCTGTCTTGCTACTGGTTGTTGTCTCGTGTGGACGAGTCTGTATCCTTTGTCCTCGCTGCCATTGTTTAATGCTCACATTAAAAATGCCTCATTGTTGTCGTTGTCGTTCTCGTTCTCGTTCTCGTTGTCTCTCTGGCGATGTCGCTGCCGCTGCCGCTGTGGCTGTCGCTTTTGGTGTCGTTGCAGACTTTCGACCACACCCTTTGCACCAAAAAATTTTCTATTGCATTTTTTCAGGCTAGCTCGCTACTACAGCAGGGGACATTGCACCGCACCGAAAAGTTTTCAATAAAAAATGTAGGCTCACTCGAGTATGAGCGCAAATATTTTTGGTGCATTCTTTCTCGACTTTTGCGCACCATACAAAAATCCCTTGCGAAAGACTGGCTAAGATTATTTTATACGCTCTCGTAACTACGAAAGCTGGCGTGTCTTCATTAGTTCATATTGGTCAACCATATATTTTACAGTCAATGCTTTGCTTATCCTTGACACAGTGACAGGATATCCGCAGCGTAGATTGCCAACTAGTTGTTCCAACTCAATGGCGATAAAAAATATGCATAGAGTTTAAATTAATGTGTCAAATTGCCATATGATTGACCAGAATCCGATATGGTTATAAAGCATAGTATCATCGACCTGAATTTATTTTAAAAAGGGAACGAAAATAGTATTTATTTAAGGTAAGTAAGCTAAATAGTTTTACTCTATACTCATGGGGTAGAACGGACTTTTAATACATACTGTAAAAGCTACATGAATAATATTCCTGAAATTTGGTTGCAATCAGATACACATTTTAGAAGTTGAGAATCTGGTATATTTTTAACTTTATGGTATATTTTGAACGTAGTAGTATAACGATATACCAATTATAGTCTTCAATGTAAAATAGTGTTTTAAATTCGTGTATTTTTAGAAAAATACCGCACTGTTTTTGATTTACTGAAACTAGGAAGCGGGTATTTCACAATGGAGACTCAACTATAGATTTCAAACTTGTTTTCTACTACAATAACATATATAATTATAAAACATATGCTTAAATAAAAATCCCATATTTTATTCCTATAAAGTTTCCTAAACTTTTATGTTAAGCTAAAATAATATCCACAACCTTGACCTCAACATATTCCACACACGCAGTCAAAATAAAACAAATCATAACAAAACATAATTTCTTCAAATAGTTGCTAATATTATTCAGACATTATTCTGCAACATTTTGCCCCCAACCAAATGCTGAATTTGTCTTGACTTTTAAGAAATTACCTCTGATAATTGCTGACGGAATTTGTTGGCCAAGTATACTACTCTTTTTACCATTGCCAAGTGGAAAGTGTGTACAAATCACGCACATTCCGGAAATAACATTAAAATAATACATTAACTTCACCAAACGTTGCGTCGCCCACGCTATTATAAGTACGGAAAATGTAATTAATAAAAAAAAAAAGTTTTGGCTTAACTCTAAGAGGGCGGGCAATGCGTGTTGAGCGAGGAATTTGGCGAGCGGCACAATGATCGCCAACCACTGTGCCTAAGGCTGAGAACGCCTACTTCGAATCATATATAGTATAATGTAATAAAAAGAAATTTCCACAAACATTTGGCCTAATTGTGCGACGAATAACCCATCGACGAATTTACTAAACTCAGCACTCTCAAATGCCAAATTGTTGTATGACTGCTCGTAAGGTTTTACCAACTAACTAACTGGTCGAACAGCGTGACACAAAGGAAAATCACCAGAGCGAGAGCAAGAGGAAAGAACAAGAACAAGGTGTGGACTGCAGTGGAAGACTGCCCACACGTTGCATGTATAGAAAAGTACTCACGACACACCGAAAAGGTCTGAAAGGTACTGTCGTTGCCACCATGACATCGGTGAAAAACCAACTACACAACAATAATGTCACGATATGCAATAAACTAATAATTTGGGCTCGGCCTAACTGAATTAAAAAGCGGTATACATAATTAATAATTTTAAATATTCATAACTGCATTTCTTAAGGTAAACACAGTTGCTGAAATTTCAAAAATGTTTTAATATATGAAAAATATAAATAAAGAAACAATTTGAAAATATAAAGGTTAAACAAGATCAACTTAGTATTTGTCAAATGTAACTATTAAAACAAAACAGAAATTCCTTAAGAAATATTAATCCAATTAATTTATTGCTTCGACAGTAATCATTAACCTACTGATTTTATTAGAAATTTTGTCACTTTATGGTACATTATATTTTCTTTTTTACTTGTCGGATAATTTCCTATTTTCGTGCATACTTTTATGTCATAATTTGATACGACTTTCCTTAAAAAGTAGAACATATTTTAGTATTTGTATTTGGTAGAAACAAATATTGTATTTTGTGTTTGAAAAATGAATTATTTGATTTAATTGCTTGTATTTTGATTACAAAACTTGTCAATAAAAATAAAAAATTGTTTGTGCTTCATTACTGTAAATGTAAATAATAAACCTTAAATTAAATTAGGATTTTGTAGTTTATTGCACTTTTCGTTATTTCTAATACGTTTTTGCTAATATCGTGCAAATTTTTATATCTTCACAATGTCGTAATTTGATAAATAATTGCTTTAAAAGTGGAACACTTTTTATTGTGGTATAAATTCAATATTCTATTTTTCAAATTTGTATTTTAGATTTAAGTTTCGATTTCAAATTTAATGAACATTTAATTGCAAGTTTGAGACACTTATTTAAAGCTTTGCCTTTGGTGTTTTTAAATTATATGCTAGTCTGTGCTTATTGCACGTAATTACTTACTTTAGCAAAGATGTTTTGATTGCGTTTCTTGGCGTTCATTAGTGGTAACAGAGCTGAATTATTTGCCATATACATTGGACCACAGTGCAGCGATAGCATTAACTAGCGTGAGCTAACTTTTGCGGTTCCTCAACCTGAGCTCGTGTTCGTAATGTCGCCGAAAGGGAGAAACGACAACAAACTCCCGCTAGTTTGGAGCAGCGAGTCGGTTATGGAGCACGACAGGTGCGAAAGGTGGTAAGCAGAGGGGGGGGGATTCCCATAGCAAAACGGTTTAGAGAAAAGGTGCCGAATGGCCCACTGCCAAGGAGTTCGGTTAGGGGGCGCTTTATAAGCAGGGCACAATTAGACGATGTGGTCGAAGGTGGAGGGCAAAGGCAACGGTAATGCCGAAGAAGTCGACGTCGAAGTCGAAGGCGAAGTCGCGTGGCAGCATTAGCCCATAAGTCAGGCACTTGCACCAAAAGCAACACAGCAACAACAACAACAACAACAATAGAGGAACAACAACAAAGTGTAATTCAATGCCCGCGATGTCGACGATGTTGGTTGGAAGTTAACGCGACTCCGCGTCGCGAGTCGCTCTCTATGAAAATTGGCTGCCGTGGAGGACTTTAGAGTGGACAGGCACATGAAACACAATTCAAAAACACTTTGACCGGCAAAGTTGCCAGACGGAATTTCTTCTTGCATTGTGCACAAAACACGGCGGCGCGTTGCCAAAACGTAAACGAAGAGAGAAGACGTCTTAAAAGTTGCACACTTTGTTTGCGCTTGCCAACTTTCTTGCCGAGATATTTTAATAAACTTTTGTTCGAGTTCATTAAATTCGATTCAAGTAAATGTGTGAGTAAGGGCAACACAACTTCGACCCACCAAATAAGTCGAGCGGAAGACCCCCAAAACAAGAGTGAGATAAACAAAGTGAGAGCGATAGAGAGAGGGACAACTGCAGCTGATTGATAGCCAATTAGTGCAAGTGCGAGTGGAAGCTGCAACTGCAGTAATAACAACAAGACAACATCAATTGCAACTGTTTGTGCATTAATAAGCGACATCCCATCGGCCTGACTCCAAGCCAAAGTGTCATTAACCTAATTGGCGCAGAAAAAAAGAGAAACAGAAATAAAAGAAAACGTATAAAAGTGCTGAGCAGGGACGAACAACCTCAGCCATAAATAAAACGCAAATGCAAGGCAAGAAGTGCAACGTGTTGCAATAAAAACAATTTACATAAAACAGGTGAGCGAAAAGCAGCAGAAAAAAAAAAACATACCAACACACACTCTGAGTGAGACTGAGACTGAGACGACAACAGGGAAACGAAATGGGAAATCTACAAGCCAAAAAAATATAAAATGCAAAAAAAAAAACTATTTGCCTCCCACATTTTTGGTGTGGTAGAATTTCAATGCAGTTGAAATAGTTGCACACACATACAGAGAGTGTGCTGGACGCGATTGTGGCATGAATGGAAAGTGGTGAAAAGCGAAATAGGGAAATGGGGGGAAAAGACACATGGAACAACAAGAACACTGCAGAGCCCTATGCCACTTGAAGCCGTTAAGCCCTGTGACCGGGATCGAGCAGCGGGCAACGCCTTTGGCCAGTCCATGTCCATATGTGAACATGTAGATATATGTTACATATATATGTGTGTGTGTATGTGTGTGTGGCACACACTAAAGTCGGCACACAAGTTGCCTGTAATTTCGGTCAAAGTAAAGTGGAGTAGCCACTTCTAAAGCTGTTGGCGCTTCTCTCTCCCTTTCTCCCTCGCAGCCTGCAGCTGCAATTGCAGTTCGAGCAATTGAAGTGCGAGGTGTATAAAGCAAGGCAAATAGTACGCGATATTTCCACACAAGTGGTGGTGTCCAGAGCCACACAGTGTTCGCAGCAGGACACGCCGGGATTGAACGAGTGCGAGTGTTTGCTCCTTACACTGTTACTCTCTCCCTTTGTGTGTGTGTTAACGGACAAAGGAGCACTGTGAAGTTGTTAGTCAGACAGTTGTTGAGCTGCGTCTGGAGTGGTCCCTCAAGAGCCATCGACAGTGGACATGACATAGACACCCAGCAGACATTTCGGAGCTACCAAACATGCCGATAATGGGCTCAAATATATTTTAAAGAAGACTTGAGCACAGCTGCAGTGCAGAAGATAACATCAAGAATATTTTCAGGAGTTTTGTCTAGGCTAAGTAATGGGCTACTAAATCTGAATAAGTAATATGTTTACTAAACTAATCAATCATTAAAGTATGCAGTGCTTCTAAATAGTTCCCAAAATGATAACAGCTGCATCATAAAATACATATAATTATTGACAACAAGAAAGTTTTAGGCAACGGATTACTAGCTTAGAAAATGTAATGAGTTTACTTAACAAATCAATCATTAAAGAAAATACATCCTTGTGATATGAGCTAAGGGTTTGGTCTGAATATTTTCCCCCTAGTGTATTATTATGGTACTACATTGATTATATTGGTTCAATTGCTTAATAAAACACATCTAGAAAAGAATAATTAAAGCATTGAAATGTTACTCTTTAATACTCAAAATGAGCTTTCTTTATTTTCTGAATTTTTTAGGATCATATATTCAAAGTGGCGTCAACTTTCATTATTTTTGCTAGAAAGTTTTGAGGAAAATGTAAGTGGCAACCTCACGGCACAGAGCACTCGAGTTGACTAAAAAAGGAGTCGAGTTGTTAAAGCAACAGCAGGCGAGAAGAGTTTTGTGAGTCGACGCGACATCGCGCAGCTTTGACTTTTGACCACAACAAACGCAGTCACGCAAGGCAACCGCTGGCTGAGATTGGCTATAGAGTTGGCAATACGAGTAGAGAGTTGGATTTAAGAGAGAGAGCGGACAATGTCCAACGAAGAGAACGACTACTTGGACGGCATGAGTGCCCATCGCAATGGCAACGTTGATGGCGATGGCGACGGCGATGGCAATGGCGGCGATGGCAAAGGCGGCAGCGGTGGCGGCGATGACGACGACGGCGGCGTCGCAGCTGCTAATGACGAGTCGGCCGTGCACCACGGTGGCAAAACAATGCCACAAATTAGTTCGAACTCACAACTCGAGGGAAACGTTTCGCCGACATTCACTCAGACGACTGGCCAATTCGATGATAACGATAACCAACTGAATCATCATAACGCATCGCAATTGGGTCACAATAATCATCATCCGACTAACGATAGCAACCGCAATAGCCCGACCAAGAGTCCCACGGCACGTGGCAACTCTAGCTTCCAGATACAGCCTCAGAGTGCTCACTATGACGACGATGATGATGACTTAGCAGCCGGCGACTTGCACTCGACTACAACTCCAGGAGGTGGGGGAGGAGCAGGAGCAGCTGCTGGCCGTGCTGGAGCCGGCGGTGGCTCCAGTCAATTGCCGGACTATTGGCAACAGCGCAACGGCGGCACAGCTGGTCACTCGGCTACTGCTGCAGGTGGCGGTGGCATCCAGAGCGGACATCAAAGTCGCGCGATTAGTCCCAGCTATCTGGATAACATGAGCGAGACATCGGAGCAGCCTCCGGTTGTCCCCCTCGTACGTTCCAAGTCGCGTCCCGAGATCTCCAGTGCGGCGGCCTCACGCTACTCGAATCTCTCGTATTGGAAGGCACGCCGTGTGGTCTTCTATCGCAATGGTGATCCCTTCTTTCCGGGCGTCGAGCTGCGCTATCGTCCCGGTCGGGATGTCACCTCGCTCGATAATCTGCTGGACAAGATCTCGCCCAAAATGGATCTGCCGCGTGGGGCACGCTACGTTTTCTCCATGGACGGCGATCGCAAGTATCATCTGGAGGAGCTCGAGGATGGCGCCTTCTATGTGGTATCCTCATTCAAGGCATTCAAGGTGAGTTCCTAACTTGTTTCTAAAATGGATTTGCAGTTATGCGTCCTTCGGATGTGTTGTTCTAGCTCGATGCATTTTGAAGTTTAAGTGTTGCTTTCCACGTCAACTTTACTGCAAAATCAATAGAAATTTGAATATTTTGGTATAATTTTGCATACATATGCAAATATATGCACACATACTTATATTGTTGTATAGTATACCATATATATATATATATAGAAAGAGAGAGGAGTGTACAACTATATACGCTATTGGTTATTGCGGTCAGCGTCCCACTCCAAGTGGCAGCCCATTTCGTCACTTGGCCTAAAAACCTCAGATATTCTCACTTTTCCTTTTGTTTTGTTCCTTTTTCCGCTGCTGTTAGCTGCTTCAAGCGAAAATTTTTCGCATGCGAGCACTTTCCTTTTCTCTCTCTCTCTCGTCTCCTTCTCATGCTTCTTTTTGTGCCAAGCAAGTACTCGTTGCCAGCATGTGTATGTGTGTGTGTGTGTGCTTAGCAAGTGACCCCAGTTAGCACCCTCTCTTTTCTATTTGTTCGTGTTGTTCTTGCTCATGTTCTCGTTCTTGTTCTTACGTGCTAAGGCGATTTGTCTAACATTCGTGGGAGTTTTACGTGTAATACTCCACTACACAAAATACACTCAATCGCGTACTCACACACACACACACACACACACACACACACACACACACACACACACACACACACACACACACACACACACACACACACACACACACACACACACACACACTCATGCTTACGTGTATACTTGTTAGTACGACGCTTGACTTGCACGACTTTGAAATTAGGTTGCGCGTTTTATGGTTCCTTTTTATGAAGGGCCTCGAAGAGAATGCGGCACACACGGAAGAGAAGCTAAGAGTGTTCTTTAAGCGTAGTGTTCTCTGATTATAAGTAAAGCGTGTACTGTCTAAAGTTTTGGGGTTGGATTATGAGAACTTGACTTGTAAATGGAATTAAGAACGGGATCAGAATAGCTTTTAGTACATGGAAGCTTTCGCAGCATGGAAGATCCTGAAAATCCTACTGCTTTTTGTATTAACTTTATGAATAAGAGTATTTACTTAAATAAAGTTTACTTAAAGCTTACAAATAATACTCTTAAAATAATCCGCAAAAATATAGAGTACTACAACATTAACAATCGAATCTTAGCTGCCCAATCCTTTGTGATTTTTACCATCAATGTTGCCTGAGAATTTAGATAAACTTGATTTTCTAATATTATCAGACTTCAAGGTTTGTTTAATATTAAATTTATTTACTATATACTATATTTCGTCATCTGAATTGAAATTGAGGTTCATCATCGTAATGTGTATGCCAAAAGAATATTACCCATGGCAATGATTTATTCAACGTCGTCTTGATTTAGACCTGTGTTAATATAATTGTTGAAATATTCTTTTCGTTGTATCTTAGTCTCTAAATGGTCAGATCAGATTCCTCAGTTAAATACATGCCCATAAATTCTTACTTCACTCAATCAAAGTGTCAAATCAGGCTACCAAGAATAGTAAATTATTATATGAAACTCACTTTCCAAAAGAAATTTTCTTTGGCTATTTAAAAGCCAATGAAAATAAATTGATTTGAATTCAACAAATTTGTGCATCGCACTTTTTGTTTTATCTAAAGCATTCAGCTCATTAAAGTTGGCTATGGGGAAGGCAGCGGAACTTCGGCGTCTCGGAAGTTAATTGAAAACGAATCGTTTTTCGTTTTGCACGAAAGACAAATTGAAATTTTGGGCAATCATCAAACTGCACTTCCCGCATGTCCCAGGCGAACTATTGAGCAAGTTTTGCGTATTCCCTTTGGGCAAAGACTGAGTCTGTGTGTACAGTCGATAGGAAGTCATGCATCCATAATTGATAATAGCAAGAGGCATGGGCCAAGAGTTATGGGGTAAGGAAATGACGAGACGAGACTAACCTAACCCAGCGCAGTTGTCCGCCGCGATGTCTTGGCTTTGGCTTGACTTGACTTGGATTTTGGCTTGATTTCGACTCTCTCATAATGCAGTCTCTGGCTCAAAAGCGAAACTGGCAAGACAAAGAGCCAGCAGAAAGCCAAGCAAAAGCCATTTGCGTTCGTCGTCCTTTCTGTTTCTGTTGGTCGTGCCACGGCGTTGCATTGCCCGTGGCTGGTAAACAAAAGCGCAGCTAGAACTCTTCGCTCTCCCGCTGAATCAAAACCTCGGGACGAAAGGCATCTGAGTTGGAGCCGCGGTCGCATCGCCAACAGCGCTCTTGACGTACAGAACGTGGAGAATGTGTGTGTGTGTGTGCCGCATGTGGCATGCAGCAAGTTGCAGGGCGAACAAAAGGCAACAAAGAACAATACCAGAGAGCTCAGAGCTCAGTGCTCCAGAGCACGAAACTGTGCCCCCCTGCTAAAATGGTGCGAGTGCATAGAAAAATGAATGCACTTCATCTCTCTAGAACTCTCGCCCTCTTTCTTCATTCCACTTGCCTTCTCTCCCTCTGGGCGCCTCATGCAGAGAAGAGGGCCAATTTGAAAACTTGTGGCGTTTCACTTAGGGAAATTAAAAGTGTTTGCACGAGCGAGAGAGCAAATGGATGGGAGAAACAGAGAAAGAGAGAAAGAGCGGAAGCAAGTTCTAAGCAGTGCAGTGAAAAGGCGTGAACTGCAAGAGCAATGAACATTGCTAATAATATAAATTAATTGGGCTCCATTTTCGGCTTAGGACTTAAGGCTAACGGAGTATAGTTTACGGTTCCACAAGGAGCAGGCAGGACCAAGAACTGAGGCACGCAAACTTCAGCTAAATTTTGTACAAAAACTGTTTACGAAACCATTTATGATAATTTATTCGTCATGTTGCATGCGTGACCAATGAAGGCGACTTTTTCAAACATTTTGGGTGCAGCAGAAGCAGCAGAAAATTGAAGTCGCCTTGTTAAGTCATAAAAATAATTGGCCACAAGCAACAAGGTCAGTTTGTGGGGGTCGAACAAGGTTGCACTTGCACTTGCTCTCATTCAATAAATACAATTTGAAAATCAACGAATTTATAATACACTTTCAAAGCGTAACGAAGACACAGTGCAGCATTTTTGGGGAGTTTGCCATAAATATATATGCCACACAGGTGCAGCAAGCCAATTATGAATGATAGCCGACAAGGGCAACAGCAACGGCAGCAGCAAGTCGCATGTGAGAAGCTGCCACACAAAACTCTTGGGAGTGTTGGCTGTGGAGTGAACATGCAAGGCTTGTCGGTGCTCCGCTTATTGTTGCCTCGTGCTGCACCCCAGCAAAACCGAAGCAGCAGCAAAATGGACACGAGAAGCTTATGAATTTCAAGCCAAACCCCAGAAAGAAATTAAGATTTTTGGCACAAACGTGCGCGGCATGCCAAAAAGCGAAACCTCTGCACTGCGAATGCAGCACGCAAGGTCAGGCATTGGAGCGTTGCGGCATGTGGGGCATGTGGCATCATCAGGCAACAGGCGCGTTGTAATTAACTGCAAACAAGCGCGCACGAGCGCAAAGCTAGAGAATGGGAAACGAGATTTGACGTCAATTATTATTTTTTTTTCTCTCCCGTTCTTTCGTTGTTTGCGTCCAAACACAAAAGCCACTAAAATTATGGCCATCAAGCTGCAGAGTGACATATGAGCGAGATTACACCAAACACACAAAGAGAAGCTCTCGCTGTCGCAGCCATTGCCTTCTCCTCTACATTCTCTTCCCCTGAGTCGTTGCCAGGCGTCTGATGAATTTCGCCAGCATTTACGTGATGCATTCGCCTGAGCTGCGGACACAAATTGCGCATTTGCGTTTTGGCCCCAAGGACGTCATCATTCTGCTCTTATTGTTTTCCCTTATGACTGTGTCAAGCACATTAAAGGAATTCTTTTTATCAATTATTGCCGACTGCAATGAGTAATATAAGTTCATTCACAGTCCTTTAAAACAACGTTGATTGCACTGTAAACAACAGCTCAGCTCTGAATTATTTCCTTACTCTTTTTTTTAAAGATCACTGAACTGAACTGAACAATCGCATAAATTACTTCAATTAGTGAGATTGGCATATGGAGTTCTCGTATTTGTTCTGGGCAATTAGAGATGAACTCAAATTAACAAATCAAATGAAGCACAAGCACAAATGCCTGATAAGCAATCGAGAGATACGAGAATGCCTATTGTTGCCTTATTTGTACTGAGTACTATGCAAGCATGTGCGTTGGTGTAAGTGCTTGTGTTTGTGTGTGTGGGAGTGTGTGTGTGAGTGTGTGGGTGTGTGTGCCAGCATGTGTGCCAAGGACCTTAAGGCATTTGCAATTATGGCTAAAACAGCAAACAGACGCCGCATAATTTGCTTACGTAGACGTAAGCTAGACATCTATTAATATTACGCATACGCCACGTAGCAGGCGCATTGACTTGGCAAATTTGCCCTACATGCAAATGCCATTGTTGTTGCTCGTATTGTATTAGCCCCAATTGCCGCTGCTGCTACACAATTTTGGAGGCAGCTGCAATGAGCTTTTATCAGGGTATTAATAAGCACTTTAATAAATTACTCGCCTGTCAATTAAATGGTTTTATATCAGCTCCCCTCATGCTGTCGCTGCTATTTAAACACCCAATTGCGAGCACTTGACTCAATTCGACTCGACTAATTCTAAATCATATGTGGTTCAGAGCTAATCCGTTGCCTTAATTGAAATGCACAGACCATGAACATTGGGACGGACAACACTCGACATCGCTATTGATGATATAAATAATAATGCGATGATGTTCGAAATGTGAAAATTTGTAGGTGTTGAAACAAAAAAAAACAGTTGACCAAAACAGCCAACAACAGAGCAGAGCTCGAACCAATAATAACAATTATTAAAACCAATGGAACACAAATTGAAAATAATAAAGCCAACTGCCACACTCAAACTCACTCTGCTCACTCTGCTCACTCACTTACTCTCTCTCTCGCTTACTCTTTAGAGCGAGAGCAACAAATTGTTCAATTACAGTGGCTGCCATTTTGAATTTACTCAGAAAATTCTGCAATAATTGATTATTTTTGCTGCATTGCAAATACATTTCATAGTTGCTGAAATAATTTCTTTAAAACTTGAACGAAATTTAAAAGAATTAAGTTATTTCTATCTCAATATTTGAGAAGAATCTTGAGTAGCAAGAGTATCTTTATAACAACAAAATATTGAAAGGGAGAAGAATACAAGTAATTCCTCAATTGCAAAATAAGCATTTTTAATTAAACTGGACAACATTTCTTTGCTTTGCAAAACATTTACTTGTCTGGTTTATTTTTGATGCGTATACTTAATATTTGCAAATAGACTTGAGTGGCAAGAGAAACTTTATAACAAGCAAATATACAAATTAAAAACTACAGGAAACAAATTGCACTTTCCTGATGTATTATTGTTGCGTATACTTAATATTTTAAAATATTTTGAAAAATAGTTGAGTGGCAAAAAAGGCTTTATGAGTAATTCCAGAATAGAAAAATAGCAACTTTTAATTAAACTGAACAACATTTCTTTGTTGAGAAAAACATTTACTTGTCTAGTTTATTTTTGATGTGTATGCTTATTTGCATATATTTCAAAATAGAATTGAGTGGCAAGAGAAACTTTATAACAACCAAATACAGAAATTTAAAACTATTGAAAAAAACTTTTACTTTTGTGGTTTATTATTCTTGCGTATACGTAACATTTTTAAATATTCAGAAAAATACTTGATTAGCAAGAAAGTTATTCCTGAATTGTAAAATAACTATTTTGAATTAAATTGAAGAACATTTCTTTCTTTGGAAAAGCATTCATGTACATGTCTGGTTGATTTTTTATGCGTATACTTAATATTTTAAAATATATTTCAAGAGAGGCTAAGAAGCACTACTGAAAGGATCACTTTTAAATAAACTTTACAAAAATTCTGCTATGCAAAACATTCACAAAGTTTGGATATTATTTTTGCGTATACCTAATATTTTAACTATGAGTAGAGTAGCAAGAGATGTGTTTTAAAAAAAGTATAAAAGCAAAGAATAGCAAAAAATTATCACTTTTTATAAAACTGAAATGCATTTAATTGATAGGCAAAACATCGATGCGTATACTTAATATTTCTTGAGTAGCCAGAGTAAATTTGTCACAAAAATAATATATACAGTAAAGTAGAATATAAAATGATAAAAATAATCACTTTTAATTAAACTGAATAACATTCCTTTTACTTGGCTAGTTTATCTCTGATACGTATACTTAATATTTCGAATTATTTCCTTAAAGAGACATAATAAGAAAAAATGTTAAAGTAGAATATAAGAAATTCCTGAATTGCAATATAATCACATTTAATTAAACTGAACAACATTGCATTGAAAGGCAAAACATTTAGTGGGCTTGTTTATTATTTATGCGTATACTTAATATTTGTAGTGTTCGATTGCAATTGTCGAATGTCTACCATTGTGGCACAATCAGCCGCCATCACCCATCACCGGTCACCCGTCAGGCAATTGCCATCGAGCATCGAGCTTAACGTCAACCACCCACAGAATAATAGTAAACGCAAGCAGAGAATCAAAAGGGGGGCAAAGAGACAGAGGGAGAGAGAGCGAGTGAGCATTGTCGGCTCTCGACAGCCGCCGGACATTGCTGTATAAACATGACAATTTAAAACGCATTACAGTGTGGCAATTAATTAAACTGTCATTGGTTGCAAGATTCAGAATTGGTCGCGTGCAAAGAGTCAAAATAAATTGTGTACAAGGCCAGAGTGGAGGCGAAAACAACAGCATTGCATTAAATATTGCACTCTGGGGCAGAAGAGGACGAGATGGTCAGTTGGTCAGACCTAGGATGATGGCCAGCAGGGCAGACAGTCTCCTGTCTGTTGTCCTCTGTCTGTTGGCTGTTGCTGCTGGGCAACAGTAAAGCATTGCGCGAATTTATTGAATTGTAAAAAGCACATATATCAGCGTTTTTAATTGCAGCAACAGCAACAGCTACAGCTACAACAATTGCAATTGCAATTGCAATTGCGAGACAAACAATGGGGAGTGTCCTTAAATAAATAGTAAAGGACAATTTTAAACTGTTGCAAGCTGCGCCAAAGGTTGCTGCCACTATAAAACTTTATTGACTCTGAGCTGATGCATTGTCCGACGCTAAGTACACGAAAGAGGCTTGGCCCGAAAGCTGCAGCTGCACTCGCTTTAGCAACTGGCAAAACACAACCGGGCTAATAAGAAATAAACCCAATTTGGAAACAAACTAAAGAAGAGCCAAAAAATGCTCGCACCCTAAACGAAATTAACGTAATGTTTGTTGGCAGCATCACGCAGAGAAATCGGTTTTATGGCCAACCGCAGACATTGGCCTATAGCTTAAGTCGGCACAAGTAAAAGCCAAATGACAGTAATTAGAAATTGTAGTCTTTTTTCTTTGTTGCTCTCGTTTTTCGGCTGCCAAGAAAATAAGTGGCCAACTTGCAACTGGCAACTGGCAAAGTGGCAAAACAGAGGCTAAAATAAATGATCACAAATTTTATACAGCGACAAAAGCTAAAGTACCTAAACTGTTTATCCAATTTAAGCGGCAAAAGCGAAATTTGCAAAATAAATAAATTATTCACAGGCAAGCAAAGGCGGGGCCAACTAAACTGCAATGCTCCCTCCCTTGCCTCCTCCTACTCCTTTGCTCAGATTGTGCCATCATATTTTCATAACTCTAAGCCTGACGTCAAGGGATTTGTTTAAACTATGCAAAACAACTCAATTCACCGGGCGTCGAGCGGCAAAGTAGGCAACGACGACGGCAACGTCGACGGCAATGGGAACCATTCTCATTGCCCCCAAAGCGCACAGCAATAAAACACAGACGAGGCGACAAGCGACAAGCGTCTGGGGGGCATGCAGCATTTGGTGTCGCCCATCCGGAGAACGGGCGGTGTTGGGAGTGTAGGGGAAACGACGGAAAACGACGTCTTCAAGTTGAATTGATGGTGCAGACAACAAATTCGACTTGTGTGTGTGTGTGTGTGTGTGTGTGTGTGTGTGTATATGTATTGTATTCCATTGTGCCGCTAATGGTGAAAGTTGTCAAGCGGCTCAGCGGAAGGACCTCTCACTCAGCTCCTTCCTCTTCTTCTTGTTTTCCACAGACAACTTTCACTCACTGACAAGGGAACTGAGTTGTGATGAGACTTGCTACAAATGCTTCACACTTTTAATTATGAACACAACTGACAGTTGTTTAATTAAATTGCAAATTAAATGACGATTTTTTTTGTGTGTATGAGAACTAAAACTTTTGACAAGGGAAACATATTTTAAAGCAGACTTGCCACACATTCTTTATGCTTTCCATTGCATATCGAGTTGGCTGTCGTTTACTGAAATTGTGCATTATGTAAACAACATTTTTGCCCCAACTATTTGCAATTTGTGCCACTGTGCAGGCATTCTAGTCGTTGAGCTAGCGCGACATATTGAAAAGTTTCAGAATTTGCAAACAGTTGTGCCGCACCGTCAACCACAAGATCGTGCGCTGGCCAAAGCCGACGACAACGACGACGACGACGACGGCGACAGCTAAGCTGCGAGGTCCCAACTTGGTCACGTCTTCGTCATCGACGTCGCGCGTCCTCCTCCGTTCTTGTTGTTGTCGTTGCTCTGCCGTTGACGTCGTCGAAAACTTATGAGTTTTGAAATGAAAACTGGTGCAAACGGAAATGCAATTGAAACGCCGCCATTGTTGTCGTTGTCGTTTCTCGCTGAGTGTGTCTGTGTGTGTGTGTGTTGTCGTCGACATCGTTGCCGTCGTTGTTGATGGTTAACGTGTCACAGTGCCCGTCATTCTCAACCACATCGCCAACGTCTTGCCTTGCACTCGTATGTGACTGAGCTGCGGCTTTCATATAAAGTTACTTTCTAAGCCATTTGAAAATGCCATTAGAGTATATCACACACTCACACACACACACACGCTGACACACGCCCCTTCCCTCCTTTGTTTGCTAATGTTTATGTATGCGCTGCAATATTTTGCGCCATATTGTCGCCATATAGCCATATCGCTTCGAGACCACAAGAAACACTCAAAACTTTCGACCATAGGCGTTCCGGCTACACTGTGGCCAAATGCCACAAAATGTTGCAGAGGCGCAAAACAGTTGAAGCGCCAAAGCGAACGGGTGAATGCGGTTATACGCGGGAACATGTTCTCTTCTGGATCTCGATTCGGATTCAGATCTGGGTAACACGAGAAACCTTTTAAAATTCGCCCACGTTTCGTGTGTTGTGTGTAGTGTAGTGTGTGTGTTTTTTTGTGGTATTAATTGTGTTTTGTCTCAGCGAGTGTGAGAGCGTGTGATGAATGCCTTTTGTTGAGGCACACAAAATCACCTTGAGAGTCAAGCGCATAAATTAGGCCAACGTTTGTCACGTGCTCACATTTCATTTATGGCAAGTTATTTGGAGTTCAAGGCGCAACATAGCCAAAAATAAAACCAAAACTAGGCTAAGTAGCCAACAAGTACAATAATAAAATAATTACGAACCACAAAAGCAAAAGAAAAGCCGAACTGATGTACGCCGAGTCGACAACCACTGAGATGACCACATACGCTGCTCGAGAGCCGCCTGAGAAGTTGACGACGTTGCGTGACTTTTGGGCCAAGGAGTCGGCTGTAAATGCCTTTCTGCAGACATCACAAGTAAATACATATATATATATATAGTGAAAGGTGTCAATGCAAAATGAGATGTGGCATGCATCACAAGTTGCTGCAAGTGAACTGATTAAAATGGCAAAATTGCCCAAAAGTGATTCAAAAGTGCTTTAGGGAAATACTTATTCAGGCCACGCACATAAATTGAAAATGCTCAACTTTTGCCGCACACACACGCACACGAATGCACTTGCCACAACTAATGCCTCAAGTTGCAGCAAAATGCCGAGGCAATGTTTAACATTTCCAAACGCAACTTTTGCCAGTTATAATTTATCAGATTTGGAAAAGTTGAGGCAGTTTTCAACAATGATATGTGCATAGTTATGAAGCTGTCTTCAGTTGTGCAACTGCATATGAATACAAATATATGGAAAATGAATATGTGAATGTATGTGAATATGGGCGAATGCACTTGCATCTCAAGTTTGTCATATAATTGAATCAGTTAGCATACAATGCTGATTTTTCCACTTCTCTGTATCTCAATTAATTGGTGAAAGCATCTCCGTTTATTTAAGCAATCCATGAAGTTGTAAAGCCGTTAAAAATTACAAATTCATATGCAACAGAGCAACAGCAAAAGCAAAAGCAACAGCAACTGAAACGGCTACGGAAGTCAAATAATTCCGACACGTATGTCCATGGCACTTTGGCTATGAAATGAAACGCACACAAAATGTCGAAAGAAATATGACTTTGCTTCGTAAATTTATGCTTGCCACAACAACAGAGCATAGAATCAGAGTCAGAGTCACACCCTCGCACACACACACATACATACGCATGGGAATGTATAGTATATAGCTACATACTTAGTACAATGTCGCACTCATATGGCTGGCAAAGCAAAATATTCGAAACTTTGCATATGCATGAGGATGAGAATGGGAATGGGAATGGGGAAGAGGACTCCTCCATGGAGTGTGCGGCGCATTACATTTGTAAAATCTGGCACACGAATGCAATAAATCACAACACACAGCTCACACACTCACTCGTGCACATAATGGTTATTATTAGTAATGCAAGCGTGTAGTTCGCCACTTCTCAGACTTTGCTTTTCTCTCGCAGCAGCAGCAGAAGAAGAAACTGGCAAAATTATTAGGGTCACATGTGTAAAAGGATATTTCCTTATTAACCCCGATGCAAGCGAGTGTGTGTGTCGATATAGTGTGTATGTATGTGTGTGTGGCAAGTCACAAATTATTGTGGTGTCAAATAATGAGGCAGAGTGTCAAATTTGCATGCACAGAATGTTGCAATGCCAGTTTGTTATTTTGAAAGGGATCAAGATGCATAAATTAAATCACAGTGCCCCATGATAAATGGCATGAGGAGAGCGGAGGGTGCCGCCTTTTTGTCGAGCAAAAGATGTTCGCTTTGGCTTTAATCCCAAATCCCTCATCCCAGGCGACCAACAAATATTTCCATTACAAATTGCTGACGCAAAGTGAAGTCTTCTCGGGCTCGTAAGTACTTGTTCTCGGACTAAAGTGGAAGTTGCAGGAAATAAGTGTATACTTTACTGCATACTTAGCTGTGTTTGTGTGGCATGCAACAGCTAACTGATACTCGTGACACACACACACACACACACACACATCTCTGTTTCCCTTCCGCTCTCTCACACACACACATAATATATTGGTGTCTAAGCCAGACAAAAGGCGGACAATGCGAAAAGAGTTGGCGTTACTGTAGCTGTTGCTGTTACAGTGCCTGCCACACATATTCATTCACATGCACAGTTACGTGTTGTGCCCCTTGTGTTTGCCACTTGCATGTTGACGCGTCTTCTGTCAGACATGATGAAAATAATGGAGCAGAAAATGTCACTTGGAAATGGTAAAGACATATGTGATATATATGCATGTTCCACACAAATACATACGTACTGTATGTGTGTGTGTGTGTGTGTGTGTGAATGTGGCACATGGCCACAATGCCCACCCACAATTGTACATGGTCTAAACGTCAAGTTGTCATGCCTGAAATGATTTAGTAAAGTTGGCATTCCTGCGCGTTTCCCAGCACTCATTAACGTGCCACTGGAGACAGAGCGGCGCACGAAATGCAATTAGGCAGCACTGCTGCTGCTGTTGCCAGTGCTGCCATTTTCTACCTTTAGCACTGGCAGCACTGCTCAAGAAAGAAGCGAAAATCGCATTTAACACATTCATCAACAATTTGTCAGCATTATAGAAAGCAAAAAAAAGTACAAAAGTTGGTATTGAGAGAGGCATGTGGCAGGTAATTTGCAATTTGCATAACGTTTATCGGACAACAAACAGCAAAACGGCGTTCCAATGTCAACTGAGCGAAGAAAAAATAGAAAAAAAATCGCACGGCGCCTCAACTCGTAATTAAATTCAAATCAGCTTATGAATTTCTGTAACGCTATTCACCAAAAAGAAAATTTAATATTCCTCCCCCAAAATACAAAATGAGGCAAGTCATCCAGTCCAGTCCAGCTCAGTCCAGACAGTCACAGACACCGACTGAAGGTCATTTTTGCGAATTGAAATCTATAAAAAAAAAATAGAAATACTAAGCTGAGCATGACATTTGTATTTATTGTATATTGTGGCATATTTCCTGTGCTCGGATTCAAATCCGATTCGGGTCACAAACAGATTTGCCAATTACCAATTGATGCCACCCCCGTTGCACGTGCCACACGAGCGTATTTCATACTCCCATCATTTATTATGTTTCTTTTCTTTTCTCTTCATTTTTTTTTTTAACTAGTTATGGGTTAATGACAAAGTTGACCTCCGCTACACACGGTTAAAGTCGGTGCTGACGTGACCATTAACAAACGGCGCGCATGTAGGAAATAATTAAAATAAAATAAAATCAACAAAAAATAAAAAACGAAAATACGACAAGCTCTAGGATTTATAAATCATAAAAAATTATGTATAATATGCGTGTGCTGTGGCAAGGAATCTACAAAAAAATCGTAAGAAAAGGCACAACCCACATAGCAGAGGAGTGTAGAGAGGGGGAGGAGCAGGGTAACCACAAGCGGGCGGATTATAATGGGGAAGGCGTGGTAAGGCCTTTGGCAATCGTTTCTTAGGTCATAGCCACATAAAAGGGGTTACACACACACAAATGGCCCGCACTCGTTTCACAATGGGAGCAAAGCCTCCGTTTCCATCTTTGACTTCCCCCACTCCTTCTCCCTCTCCCTCTTCTTAGCTTGGTCTCAGTCTCAAGCCAGCAGCGCGTTTCATGCACTGGAATAATTAAGCCATAAACCTCGACCTCTTTCTAGCAAAGCGAGCTACAACTTTCTTTTTGCTCATTTTTTTCGGCCGACTTGTGAGCTTGAAATATTTACACCTAAAGCAAATAATAAATGCTGAAATTATTTATACACGCACGCACACACACACACACACACGCAAACGAAGAGAGAGAGAGGGGAGAGGAGAGAGAGAGAGCTGACAATAAGCGACGAATGGACGCACGTCGATGGCCGACGGAATGGCGGCGATAAGTCACCAGCCATGCCACTTCCGCACGAATGTTGCATAAAAATATTCGGTGCTTTGCGAGGCCATCAACAACCCCAGAGTCGAGAGGGTCAGGTTGCTCTGGATTATAGCCCAAAACACACACACTCACACGCACACACTCGAGTGTACTTTAGAGGCAACAAAGGAGCAGAGAAATAAAACATAATAGTAATAGTAATAATAATAATAATAATATCGCAACTATCGCATCAAGGGCGCATAAATGAGCCAAAAATATGCCAATTGAAACTATTTAAATGAAAAGCAGCGCAACAAACTGCAAAACAGCAGCATCTAGCTGCTGCTTCCACTGTTGCTGTTGCTGCCCCAATCTGCGGCAAAGGAATTTTCTGTCGAGTACTCGCACACAGTTCAAATATGCAAAAAGCTGAACTCAACTGAGCTGAGCTGAGCTGTGCTGTGCTGTGGGCGGGGTAAAGGAAATTGCGAGTATTATTATGACTTTTATTAATTTTCCTTGCCCTGCTGCTGGTTTTTGTGTGTTCTCTTTTTCTCGCTTCCCCACTCCTTTCCACTATCGCTGTCCCGCTTTGTTCGATTGCTGCTACCTTGTGGCACATAAAGCACTTTTGTTTCAACTCGACTTTGTACATTTCTGTGTTTTTTTGTGTGTGCTCAGAGAGCAACGGCAACCGCTGTGTCCAGTTCAAGTTTTTCACTAAACAACTTTGCACGCACGCGTTGGCCAGACTCCTGCTGAAGCAGAAGTAGAAGCAGAAGCCAAGCCACAAGAACTAGTTGAAGCAGCAGGCAAAGAGCTGAAGAGCACAAACTGAACTGAAGCTGCAGCCTTACCGGCAATTGTGGACTCTGCGGTTTGGCTTTGGATTTTTGATTTATGTGCGCTAAAAACTTTAAATTGTGTGTGCTTCGCAGTAATCATTTTGCCAAGGCATAAAATCGGTAAAGTTTTATTAACAAGTTGAGCCCGGTAAGCGACAACTGAGTGTGTGACTAGACTGTCTATGTGTGTGTGTGTGTGTGTGTGTGACAATAGATACTGCAAAATGAAAAATATGAGTTGATGGTCGAACATAAAAGTATGCAACACTGAGCTGAACTGAAAACTCAACTCAACTGAAAACGAAAATGAAAATGAAACTGACCAAAAACGCATTGCCATAGTTTCGGCCAGACAATGAGAATTATTTTTCGGCCGATTGTGTGTGTTGCTTATGTATGAGCACATATTTTGGAATTCCATAAACCATTCGCTCGAATATCAAATGAATGCACCTTTCATTGGGGGACTCGAAGTTGTTGTCAATAACTGAACAACAACTAGACAAAACAAGCTAGGATTACATTGTGTTTGTGTGCTTCATAATATTCAATTCTATTTCCATATTGTTCGATCACTTCTATTGAATACTGTGTCGTGTTTTATATTGGCAACATTTTGTTGTTGCCGTTTTGGTTGTCTTCTCATACACAAAATGCCCATCAAATGTATCTCTTTTTGCCTGTGTGTGTGTGTGTGTGTGTGTGTATGGGTGTAGTGTTTGTTTATTGAACCACAGCCTGCGTACGTGTGCGGCGTATTTATTTTCATACGGGTTCGAGTCCAGTCTTGTTGGTGACACAATTGATTGGAAAAACATTAACATTACTCTCGTGTTTGTGTTTTCACATATGTGTGTGTGTGCAAGTGCGAGTGTGTGTGTGTGTGTACCTAATACATGTCCAAGTTAAGTTGATTGTCATGTCAAATTGACGGCAAGGGTGACAGAGTCAAGATTAGACCTTCTATCACATCGCAAAGCAGCTTGTGTGAAAGTGTGATCATTCGACTTTATTCCAATCGAGAAGATTTTTAGCAAATTGAAAACTTTTCCAATCAATGCGTGAATCATTTCAGTTTACAATAATTGTTTTTCCCCTGAAATATTTGCTTGATTGAAGTTGATTTAATATGTGTTGGGTGAGCAAGCTCAAAATGTTTGACAACGCTAAAAAATTCAATTTATTTATAAACAAAAAAATATCATTTGAAATATAAAATTACAAAAAGAAATGAAATAAATATTCCAAATTAAAACATTTCACACTGAAATAAACGTTTAGAGTCAATTTAATATTTGAGGTCTGCAGTCTAAAATATACATATGTCTTAGTTTTTACCTATATTTGTAGTTTTAAATACATATATACATATTTATTTAGTTTCAAATAAACAATCCTATAAAAAGATAGATAGATATATACATGGAAAAGGTAATAATTTTATAAACTTTACTTGTATCCAACATGGATTCGATGCTAACTAAAATTCGGTTAATTCAAGTTTAGCTCGTGAAACTTTTCCAAACTCAATGGCAATTTAATGAAAACAGCTACAATGTATCATCGACTACCTGCGCGATAAATAGGTTTCAGGAGAATCAATAGAGCAAAACAGAATTCCTTCATTTTGAGTTTCAGCACGTCATCGAAAATGTCTGTACTCGCCGGGCTTGGGAAATTGATGGCTTTCAGGTGACAGCAAAAGGCCGGAATCAATTTGAAATTTAATTATGTAGTCGGGACAGCAGCAAGGACAATTTATTTTCACCTGCAACTATAAATCCAGTTAGGCTATTAAATGCAACCAAGTTTATTAAACATTTCTTTGGCTTGATTAAAGATAAAGTTTCTAGTTTGCTGCTGGCCAAGTAACTTTTATTGTGCTCTGATCGAATAACAAAAAGTGACTTAACTCGATTTTCTGATATACAAAATACGATGTAGCAAAGAATCAAATAGCAAAAGGCAGCATAATTATTTTGTTAAATTTCAAAGAAACAAAATAACAATGAGCAAGAACTATGGGGGTCACAGAAAGAGAAAGCAAGTGTATATAATGCAAAAATAGACGTAAACGGTGAGGAAAGGAGAGGGGCAAAGGACGATTCTAATTCATACAGTTTCATTCACAGCCCAAACACACGATATACAACCATAAAATGCTAGCAACAACTACGAGAGAAAACAGCAACAGAAACCGAAACAGAAACAGAAACAACAAACAAAATGAAAGAAAATTGAAAAGGCAGCTGGGCAGTAAACTGCACATAGAGAGAAAGCGAGGCGAGCGTACTGACGACGTTGAAGAATGGCCGTAGGCAACGATATCAAAGCGAAAAACTAGCGAAAAACCCCAATGTTCGAGTAGGAGCAGTATAACATACTATACACATTCATTCGAGAGGGAGGAGGGGGTTGGGGAGAATTGGTGAGAATACGTGCTACTTGCAAGTGAAACACAAATACTACCGACATGGTAATAAATATCCATATAAAGCCACTTCAAAGTGAAAAGCAATAAGCTAAACTACCACATCAACTTACAGAGGGGCAGGCCCACTCTAGCCTCTAGCCCACTCTTGTTTCTCTCCATTCTCCACTCTCTACACCACTCGGGGGCCCAGGCTGGACTTGAACCCCCACCCGCAGCAATGGCTGTTGAGGCAGTCAGTCAGTCAGGCTGGCTGCCGGTAAATACAACTACGACAACAGCAACAACTAGAACTACAGCGACGACAACAACCACTACAGCGAGAACGACAACTACAAAGACAACTACAACTACAACTACAGCTAGGGATACAACTACAACTACAACTACCAATACAACTACGAGTACAACTGCGATACACGCACTCTAGGCAAAATTGCTTGCTATGCATGCCAAAACCAATACCAATGCCAATACGAATGCCAATAGGAATAGCAATGTCCATGCACCCCATTCTTCATCTCCCTCCACACACCACAGTCCAACGCAAAACCAATACCAATACAGTGCCGAAGGCAAAGAGCGAAAGTGCCAAAGTCGATGGTGTAAGCTAGTGTGAGCGTGTGTGTGTGTATGGGAAAACCCAAGAGCGTCGCAATAACTCGGCAGTGTAGCCGAATCAACAGAACAACAACAAACTACTAACAAAGTGTGTATGGAGAGTATCAGCTGTTGGCACACGACGTTTGACGAGGCAAAACAACTCACTTGATGGTTCAGCAGCTAATGAGACATGATTGTGCTTGAGCATATCATAAATATGATGTTTAGATAGCAAATCAAATACGTGTAGTATACACATATGTTTTGGTTGTATTATTTGTATGCATGTTTGCATGTTAACAGTTTGCAGTTTGCAGTTAGTCGATAGCATGCGATGTTGACGACCAAAAACAACAACAACAAAAGGCCTGCCATACTTTTGGCGCGCATTTAGCGAGTGAAGCGCCATTCAGCGTCGAGTGGCGGTACTACAAGTACGCACACTACCTTGCTATAGTTGTTGTTGTTGTTGTTGTGTTTGTAGTTGTCGCTGTAGTTGTAGTTGTAGTTGTCGTGGTCTCGCGGTCGTAACCTGCCGAAGAACAAACACTGAGGCAATTACAAGCACTGCGAAAGAGCGCTGTAAACGGACACAACAAAATGGCAGCTAATGTTCGCGGCTCGAGATTGCTGCTGCTGATTTGGCTAAACAATAAATAAATACAACTATACGCGGCGCACACACACACATTCATACATTCACGTGACTCGTAAAGTGAGGCACGCGAGTGTGTGCGAATGTGTGTGTGTGTTCTGTGCAAAACGAAATAAAGTCGCGCGTTGGCAATTTGAATATGGTTTATGTACGCGACACGTGTGAAACACACACACACACACACACACACACACACAGCTCAACACGCATACATTCGCATGCACTTACATGTGTATACGTGTAATACCTGGTCAGTCGGATAGCGTAACGTAACGTAACGTAACGTAGCGTGACGTGGCGTGACGCGGCAGGGGAATCGCGTGAAGTGGCGTCGCAAAGCAAGTGAGCCTTTGGATTTGTGAATTTCAGCCACTTAGCTGCAGTCGCAGAGCGAACGCCAAGGAAACGAAAGCTAAATAGCGAGCAATTTGTTGGCTCCCGGGCAAAAAAAGCGAAAAGCATAAAAAACAATAAAATTAAAGTTGAAATTTAAGCTAGCCGCGTGATACAAAAAAACTTATGTGCGGTTCAGATCCAGGCTGACCGACCAGCTGCCTTCCAGTGTTGCATAAGTGCAGTGTTGTAGTAAAGACCTGGGCAAGCAATCAACTAATTTAAAGTGCCATTAAATTTAAATGCTTTCAATTAACTCACTTTAAAAGGCAGCGCGTTGCACAGTGAACAGTTTAAGCGCTACATCCGAGCGGGCGAGAGAGAAAATTACGTTTATTTATTATTAACTTAATGCTGTGCTCGTCTGTTGTTGCCGCTGTTGTTGTTATTGTTGCTGCTGTTGTTGTTGCTGTTGTGAAGGAAAACTGCAACTGCAAGTGAATTAAAAGCAAAAAGCCAACTAAAGTGTGCAAACAGTCGCACCCACAGCTCGACTCCTGTCTTCCGCCCCCGCCTCCCGCCACCACTTACAATACGAAGCTACTCATCAACAGGGCAGAGGAGAAAAACTTTCGCTTAAATGTACATCGACGAGGATAGCGAAGAAAGTTCGCCCTTTGTGATGCTCACATCGCCGTCCAAGTCTTGGGTCAGTGTTCAGTGTAAACAATGAGGCCACTTACCCACTCAACCACCATTCGCATACTCTCCACTCTCCGCTCTCCACTTTCCCACTCGCCACTCGTTGCTCGCTGCTTGCTGCTCGCTGTTCGCCATTTGCCATTCTCCGCCGCCAACACACATCTCTTAATTTCACATTTCTTTTTTTTTGTATTTGCTGCCCCCAACCATTTTGACGTATAGCACACAGTGCAGCACACAGCAAAAGCAAAAGCAAAAAGAAGTTGGCAAAAAGTTTAAATGACTTTTGTTGTTTTTCTAAGTGTTTTTTAATGGTCTACGTGTGCAGGCTGTGCGCCAGCCTTTTTGACGTGGCGTATGCGCAATTTTAAATATTTCACTTGACGTTTCTGCGGTTGTTCTCATAAGTATAGTACACCTCGTACATCGTCCTAGGCGGGTAAGTTCGTCGTCGTCCCCACTCGTTGTCTCCGCTCCTCACGGTGAAAGATACATAGTCGTAAATTTTCTCGAATTTGAATTTCAAATGCAGTTGCTTAGAACACGTATGTTTTCCAAAAACTTTCAGCTTGTCTTGCACACACATTTCATAGATCTATTCAAATGGAACAAGTGTTACGCCAAATGCCATTATTTTTCAATTGAAACTTAATGTCCAAATAAATTACTGACTAGCCAAACTTTTTGCAATCGTATATAAACTATTTTGATTAGTTTATTATTGTTTTATGGCTCAGTTGCATATGGCTAATCCAACAACTCACTAGAGTTTGCTGACTAAACAGTTTTACAATTAATTAAATCCCCATTTGTCAACTTATATGGTTGTAGTAACTTCAAAGCAACATTTAGAGAATAAACCAAAATTTCCTGAGAACTATGCAATATATAATTTATAAATATTAGTCAATTATATATATGAACAATTCCTGAAAAGTTTATAATGTGAATATGTTTGTCAATTATATATTTAATTTTACAATTGCTTTCAACGCTTAATAACTTCTAAACTTGCCAACCCATTTAAATAGTTCAAATTTATTAAAACAAACTAAGTGAGATAAAAGGACAGACATAGTAAAAGCAAGCAGAAGATCCCACTATTTAAATTAACCGCTTATTTCATTTGATGACGCCATCCATACATTTAATACATACACCCTTTTCCCGCAAAGGCTAACAACCCCATTGTCTTGAGCAGCTAGAAGAAGAGGGAGGAGGTGTTGATTTAGCACCAAAAAAACATCAAAAAGACTAGACCTCATGCGTACCACATGTAGTATGCGTATTTATTTGTTTACACACACAGAAAGTGGAGAGAAGATAACTGTTTTGTCTGACTATTTATTTGTTTACGGCAATAAAAATTCAATACCCTCGAGCAATAATAAGCATTGCGATTATCGAAGGCGGTAAGGCAAGGCGAGAGAGCAAGCTCACATATTAAATATGCCCCCGAAAAATGTGTGGCCTTGGGACGACCCCAAAGCTGCGTCTGAGATTCAGATTGGGATTCAGATTCAGGAGACCCTTGACACACAGTTCAGCACAGTTTGAAGAGTGAGTTCGGTTTGAGATGTAGTACGACGTTTTGTCGTTGTTGTTGATGGCTTCAATGAATTTTCTGCGAGGCTGCACCTCAAACGAAGGGCTTTGAAGTTACACTCAGACTCCCAATCCCCTTTCCCCTCCCACTCCACTCAATTCCACTTCACCCAGGGCGAACACCCGTTTCTCTGAGCTTGCTGCGAGTTGCTCAAAGTTTAATTGAGCGCGTAATTTAAGCTTTTGCTAAACTGCTATTTGCTAAGTAGCTACAGCTACCCCGAGCCAAGTGCGTTAGTTAAAGTGGCCATTTTGCATGCCTTTGGCCTCAATGTGGCAGCATCTAGGCCACAAGGTTGCTCTCTTCGATGCGTTCGATTTGATTTCACCCGTAAACAACAAAAGATTTACTTTTATGCATTTTTAATTGGTTTCATAGTGCATATTAAGCATGCCAGTAATTGATAAAAAGGTTAAGAATCCATCCACTGATAACATTGACTTTACAACAGCACAAAAAAGATACCAAAAAAGAGAAAAATTCAAATAGCATACAAATCCCAATTCACACCGAGGGCGAGAGAGAGTCAACGCCGTCAGTCTCATGCCGATATTTTAGCATTTTGTTGAATTTCAATTTCAATTAAAAACCTTGATTTTGATTGTAACCCTCTGCACATGCTGTGCCAGAAAATCCACACAGGCTTCCTATGGATAATGCTATAAAAAACATTCATTTATACAAGCACAAACATAGCACACACTATATACCACATATACATATATATGTATGTATTTATATGTATGTATATATAGTACATGCATAGTGTACACACATAAAAATTTATAAGAGTGTGTGAGCTTTTTAACATATATTGCGACTGTATTCAGTCGTTATTGGGGTCAGGTCGGTCAGGATTCACTCCGTCCGCCCGTCTGTCTGTCTGTCTGTCTGTCTGTCCGTCCGTTCGTCTGCCTTTTGGGCGCTGCTGTCACAAAGCAAATGTACAAATGTTGGTTGAAGAATTGAGTTTAAAATGAATTTGCATTAATTTCAATTTGAGTTTTTGTTTCTTAAGCTCCTGCGGCATTTTGTTTTTAAAATTATTGTGTGTGCCTTTTCCGGAATCTAATAAAGTGAAAAGCGAACACAGGCGCCGTTGACGTTGACGTTGGCGGCGACGCAGACGCAGACGTCAACGTTGATGTCGACCTCGCTCTCCCAGCCGCAGTCGCAACTTGCAAATTAAATTAAATTGAAAAATAATTGGGGCCATAAAGAAATTAAAATTGAGCATTCACTTCCGAAAACAAATTCAACAAGGACAAACACAATTTTAATACAATTTATTATTATTTATCGCTTTTATGGTGACTTTAACTATTGAAATGTAATTATTTATTTGATCTGGAAAAACGCTTTAAAAATGTGTGTACGATGTTATGCCCTATAAAGTATATAAATTAGTATAAGTGTAAATATACATCAAAAATATATTTGAAATTCCAACTAACTCCAATACAAATAACAATGATTTCCGTATAAAATGAAAAAAGTATTTTCTAATAAACTTCTGCCCAAAATTATAAGTCATATCTTAAAGTTTTGTTTCGTAACTCGAAAAAGAGCCAAATATAGTATGAAGAATACAAGCATAAAGAATAATGTACAAAATGTGTTATTTTTTCTCAGTTTGCATCTCCCGTTAGGCTGCAAGTTTAAGATTTTTTTAATATTTTTAAAAATGTTCAGAGAAGCGCAACTAATTTAATTTATTAGTTATGATAAATAAAAGCTTTCTAGAGACATCTTAATTAATACGAATAATTAAGTATTTAAGTAGTAGTAGTTTATTTTATGTCACATCAATATTATATTCCATTTTAAAATCTTAACCAATTCATTGCTCAAATTGTATGCATTGATTTGATTGTGTTTTGCGTCGCATCATCGTTATCTCAAATGTTGTGCCAAAGGGGATTAAGCAAAGTTGATTGGACGACCATTTGATTCTAATCTACGATAATTGATTTGCTTTTGTTGGAAGACCACAAAAGTATTCCCGACTGAGCAACTTGCGAGCACGCCTCTCATCCCCCCCCCCAAAAGGAAAGCAAAATGGCGTTCGAAGGAAAATTAAATTTACGAAACATACTCGGAACAAGTGCTGGCCATAAAGTTTTAGTGTGGCGTCGTCTGTTGTCCCTGTCCGTGCGATTATTATGGTCCTGTTTTTCGTGCGTGCCGCAAAACAATTTAATTAATTCCAGATTTGCGCGAAATTTTTCACGAAAGTCGCCAGTTGCTGTCCGCCTATCCGCCTGTCCGCCTTCCGTCCTTCCTTCCCGCCATCCTAACGATGCGAATGTTTGCGCGAACACTCGTCAACCCAAACGAATCGAAATGAAACGAGTATATGCAGATATACAACGTAGTCAGTGCCGGACTTTCCGTATTTTACTATTTATTTATTTCTCTTCCTCTCACTCACTCACTTACTCTCTCTCTCCCCTCTCTTTCTCTCTTTTTGCTCCGGGTGTCTCCGTGTTTGTGTGTCTACAGCCTGCCAGCTACGGTAAAAAGAACGGCATGTGGTACGCTTCGCCCGGAAATCAGGGCTGGGGCTCGAAGCCCGCCAGCCGAAAGCCTTCAATAATGGAAGCGGATTTGGGCACATTATCGACCACATCGGGCTCGATAAAACGCAGCGCCGGTCGGGTGATACGCATCATCAATAATTTGGATCATTCGGTGCAGGTGAGTACCGCGACTGTCCGTGTATGTGTCTGTGTGTGTGTGTACATTCTCTGAAAGGAATGTACACACATATGCATATACATATACATATACATCACACACACACATGACATGCATTGTACAGACGATATTTATTGTTTCGTACGTCATCAAGAATGCAAAATGGAAAATGCAAAAGGAACCAAAAGCAAAAAAAAAACAAAAACAAGTAAGAAATCTACAGTGTGCTTGACTGTAAGATACCCGTTACCGATTTAGTGTAAAAGAAAATCAGTGTGGTACTATTTTTAAGATATACCAAATAATATACCGCAAAATACTAAGCTATACCGAAATCCATATTTGGTAAATCAGTGAAATACTACATTAGAAATATACCATAAAGGTGAAATATACCAGTTTGCCAGCCAAAGCAGGTAAAACCCGATTGCAGTAGTCGAATTTTGCCATACCGAAGTACTTAAATAACTTCTCAAATTTGTATCCGATGGCAATCAAATTCTCTGACATCAGAATACTATAGTCATTATTGTGTGTATCAAAATTCGATTAAAACTTTAAAATTATACTTGTTATTCGATTTTAATCGATTTGTGGGTGCGCAAGTGGGCAAGTAAACAAATTTGGTATGCGTGCAAACAAACTGTCGAAAAAATGATAGCTCTGAGATCTAGGTGTTCATACGGACTGACCGATAGACAGGCAGACAGACAGATGGACAAGGCTATTGACGCTGATTAACAAAATATATACTTTATGGGGTCGAAGATGGCTGATTCTGCCACAAAGTTATAATACCCTTTTACACTATGGGTAACGGGTATAAAAATAAGCGGGGAAAAACAACAATAAGAACCGTGGAGGAAAATAGTACCTCATGCGGTTTACGGAATTGCTGAAATTTGCGCAATTTTCGCATTTTCGAATATGGTTGGCACTCATATTTGTTATTGTGCAGCTGCTGATGCGTTAACATGCTAACGATTTAATTGCAGCGATTTAAATTTATATTTATGTTAACACAAGCCAAAAGCATTGCTCGTTCGATAAGCAATCGCAACTGATTAAACAACAGCTGGACTCTATGTCTAGTTTTTCTTTTTTTTGTTAGGGCCTTTAGGAATGTGCCAAGTGACACTGATATTTTTAAATAAAAGCCAACTCTACCCTATTCGATTGTGGACACGAGCATTGTGTGTGCTCTGTGTATGCATAGCATCGCTTGGCAAACAGGACTTGGATATTTTTCGTGGAATTCCAATAAAAAATGTGATGAATATTCATCGAGGAAAATGTGCAAATAATACAAAATACATATAGGGGAATATTCGAGTACTCGTGCAGCGAATCGTCCGCTTGTTTCTCTCTTCCCTGCCTGAATGACAAACACAAATGAATTTTTGGCAAATTCGCTTTTGAACTTTGATTGTTTGTGTTTAAAATATTCAGTTTACCAATCCATTCGACTAGGTAGCTTTACCGCACTCACATTCACAGTACTCATACTCTTGTTGAGTTGTAGTTCATTCGAGCACATGTTTCAATAAATATTTTATGGTCAGACATTTATTTGTTTTTGTGTTTTTCTGTGTGCGCCGCATTCGATGGTTATTTGTGTCTGTTGTTGTATCATTGTTGCTCATTTCATCCATCGGGAAAGCATTTGTTTTTTTTTTGCAATACATTAAGCCTCAACAGCTGACAGATTATTTTGAGCTTAACTTACTTACTGTCATTAAGAGACATGTGCATAAATAATTCGGTAATGTAATGCAAACAGACGCACTAAATAACTAATAACGCAACGCGAGAGTTGTTTGATTTGTCAATTCATTTTACTATATATAATATTGACATTTTAAATTGTAAATAATTAGGAAATGTTTAACTATAATTTGTCAATTTATTCAATGTCAATAATTGTCCACTAGTTGGCCGCAATATTTCAAAAACTTCCCTCGCAAAATGCATCGTCCTCTGGGGTCGGCATTATTTGATGTGGTTTACTTTGCTCTTTTTCAAACGCATTTTTCATGTTATTGCACTTTTTGCCAATTATGTTTTTTCACGCCGTGATTAAGTTTATTTTAATGACCGCACAATCATTCGGTTTCCCGGCTTGGCCAGTCGTTGCATTTATAATTCGTATTTTTATAGCAGCATATTTTAGATTGAAATAATTTATACGCGTTTTTTGTAGAGCACACTGCATATTCATGCTTCCATCACCAATTCGAATATCATGCCACCGCATGTGGCATGTGGCACAAAGTTCAATAGCTGTGCGCGTTGCACTTCACTTTGACATTCAAATAGGCCGCAGGCAATGGCAATTAACCTTTGCCTACTTTTTGGCGCAACCCGCGAAAAGTGTTCGCCAATCATATGGTAAATCAATTGTCTGCAATTTGTATTTTATTTGGTTGCAGGCAACAACGATGGCGATGGCGATGGCGATGGCGATGGTTGGTTGCTCTTGCCACAAGAAAGAAATTGAAGCCATGGCCAATTTACTGTTTTCCGCTGACACACAAAAAAGTCTAGCCTCAGTCCCCCCCACTTTTCAATCCCTTCCTCAGGCCGCCACACTGCAGACGGAATATTTTGTGTAGTACGTAGCAGAGAAATGGCCAAAATATGAATTGGCATGCGACTTCTCTACAACTCTTGCTCTCGCTCTCTGCATGTCGGAGTATTTACGCTCCGTTGCCATCGGCATTAGTGTTTTTGTTGCTAGAGTTGGTGTTGGTGTTGGTGTTGGTTTCAACTTTGCTAGTAATAACGTTTTATGGTAATTTTCCTAAGTGCAACTCAATTTTTTAGCAATCTTTGGCCTCTTCGACGTTTTATGAATATTACAGAAAAACGAAAGAACGTTGTGGGTGGAAGAGGAGAGGAATTTCCCTCTCTTACATTACTGTTTGCATGGGTAAATTACACTTGGTTGCTGCCACTGCAGCGTCGGCATAGTTAACTATGCATCTTTTTCGCCACGGCTAAGGCCGAGGTCACTGCAGAGATGACTCAGTGCTCTAAGTGGAGGAAATTAAACGGACACGTGCAGATAAATGTTTACTACTACGCCGTAGTCCGAAATGTGTCGTGAGTTGCGAATGAAACACGGCGAAAAGAATGATCTATCTCTTTACTCGACCATTCACCACTTGCCAAGAAAATGAAAACAACTTGCTTTAAGAATTGCAATGCAAATGCGGCAGGAAAATAGGAAATTGTAGCACTTTGTAGCCAGAACCTCCAGCGCCCCCGTAAGTCTCTCACTGCACGCTTTCAATGGCCAACCAAGGCCAAGGACATGTCGCGTATACGACGAGTGTAACGACGACGCTTGCCAAATATTTTTGCATGTTAAAGAGGATGAAATGAAGAGGGGGCGAAAGAACCGCAAATTGGCAACGAGTGCAATACGAATACGAGTACAATGAATGAGTAGGAGTTTCAGTATGTGTTTCACACACAATACCTTTTAGCACTTGCCACTGTTGTGTTTGTTTGCTGTTGCCACTGTTGCGTGGCGTTGCTGCTGCATAATGTGGCATGCTACTCTCTGCTTTGCTCTGCTCAATACTCAATACACGCTATCAGCAGCAAGTTTGAGTAGATTCTGTGTCAGTTTGTCTGCTGCTAAATAATATTTGGCAACAGCAAAGTGCAACATGAAACGTGCAACGTGCCGCATTGCAATCTGCTGTTGCACTTACAAAGTATCGTGCTGACGTCTGATCAACTTTGCTATTCACTCATAATGTCTGCACACAGAGTCTGAGTCTGAGACTGACTACAGCCAAAAAATGGTTCATTTTTCACTTTTGCATAAGCTGACGTCCTCCGCAGGCGTATTGAACAGTCAACAAAGACGAGCAGCAATAACAAAGGTGGCAACAGCAATGGGCGTACACACACACACACACTCACACAGATGCATGTGTTGGCTTACAAGCACATGACCTTAATGAATGCAAACACAAAGCGTCCCAAGTGAGCTGTAGCAGCTTAGCCGCGTTGCAAGCCAGCCAGCCAGCCAAGTTGCAAGCCTTGTATCCCCTGAGACGACTAGACATGAACTATCGATCGCTTACATTGTAAGTCGGTTATACTATTCCACACTACTAAATCCACAGTACGAGTTTGCTTGGCCCCTTAAAGTATGCAATGGTATTTTATTGATCAGAGTTCAACTATCTGTCAGTTGCCATGCAAATGAATCCTGCCCTAAACTTTGTTGCACGTCTGTATTGTTGCCAGCTTTCAGCTGAGCTTATTCGTTGGTATTTTGTCGTAAATAAATGAGTAACTCAACAGCTTATAGCGTATGTTCTCAGTCGAGCATCTCGTTTATACGCTTTCTTGGCAGTTTAACGTCCTTTTGTTTTATGCATGTATTTTTATTGGAATTCTTGCGTTCCGTTCGGTGCTAAAGGACCCAAAGCAACTAAAGGAGCACAAGTTATTTACTATATGTAAAGAAAAAAAGAAATGTGCATGGTTTTGACGTCACACAGAAATGAAATCAAGCATGAGGTGATCCCAGGCACACACACACAGAGAGACTGCAATCTCTCTTTAAAAAATGTTGAAAATGTCCAACTCATGCAGCTGTGGTTCTCCTCCTGCCACACCCACTACCTCCCACACATTGCACACACACACACATGCATATGGTTACGAATCTGCGAAATGGACAAATACGTCCGTGCTGGTTTCCTTCCGGCAGCTGTTTGCTGTCTACCGTTGTGGGCCCCAGCTCCTGCTCCTGCTCTCCGAAAAGTGCACGTAATTGGCTTAACAAATGCCATTTGTTTGGGGTCACGTGATTGGAGCCAGCAACGTAATGTAATTATTTGCGCACATAATTATATTTGTTTATACTGCATGCATATATGTATAGAGTAAATCAAGTACCAAGTCCTCTTGAGGCCCAGCTGTGCGACGCTCTGTCTGTGTCTCTGTCTGCTTCAACGTCTTGGCCGCCTGCTGAGTCTTCGATTGAATCAATGCAAATTGAATGCTCACACACTCAGATACCTGCTACAATACTGCAGGCATTTGCAATAAGTGGCATTCATGCATAATTTATGTATAGTTTGCATATCGATGAGTTCATTTGGTTGCCCTGTTCTTGAAACTACCAAATAAAAGCTAATTGAGCACACTTCATTCCAGCTTGTTTGGCCTAATTAGCACAATAAAAAAACAACCAAAAATAAATAAGTTAAAGCAACAGAGTCTGCTCTTCATCTCTCTCGCTTAGACCTATAGATGTGTGCAAGTTTTGTCTCAGGTGTTTCGATTTGATAAACAATCAACAATTCGTGATTAATAGTGCCAAGAGCAGGAGCTAGGCCGCGCCAACTGGCTCAGCCCACATAACGACCATTACGGCCAGCTGCACTAAATGGTGAATGGTAAATGGTGAATGGTGAATAGTCAACCGTATTTGGTACATGGTACACTTTGACCATTTCTGTAGAACCCTTCTCCTAAATCAAATTGATGACCATAAAAGTCGAGTGGAGGAAGCCAGCAAGGTTGCTTCGTAATGTATTGTTTACATGTGATGGCCAAGAAAGAGTTTTCCCCATTGAAACAATAAGTATGAAGCGATAAGCGTTCAGTTGACATATGCGGCGAGCAGTTACTCTGCTGAGCACAAAACTATTAAATTTTATCGTGAATTTACATTTGAGTACATGCAGTTATTTGTAAGATTAAAAACTGATAAAAATTATACTTAAAATATTTAAATACGAATTGTACTTTTACTCAGTATGGAAATTCATGTACTTTCGTCCCTACAAACTCATAAACTTCTATCAACAAAATCAGAAACGGAAAGGAAATATTTTTATTACTCATACGACCCATGAGACGGCTTAAGAGTCAACATTTCCGGGATCAAGTTGAAGACTTTTCGTTCGCAAATAAATTTCTGTGCAACGAGTCATAATTTTTGCGCAAAAGCAAAAGCCTTGCAAAGTTGAAAGTTTTAAAACGATGATGCGAGGGGAAAACTAAACACACACAAAAAGATGTTGAATGCAAACCTGGGAGCATTTTGGTGGGCAGACTCTCGCAACGAAATGCAATGAAGTATCCGTAAAAGCAGACCAGCACTCAGCAGGGATATAAAACCATTAGGCGAGCGTCTTTCGGTTGAATGCCAACTAAATACATAAATTAGAGCCACATTGCATGCACGACGATCGCAAAGTTTGCACTGTCCGCAATTGTCGCAAGGACACAGCTCAGATAAACTTTATGCCAGATGCTTTAATTTAATATGAGAGTGAGGGAGAGAAAAGCAGGAATGCAGAAATGTAGGAATGCAGCAATAGCTTAATGCGTGAACGACATTTATTAAGGCCCGAAGGTCATTAAAACTCAAGTTGCATACTCGAGGCGAAGCAACAGCAGCGAATAGCAAGCAACAAGCAGAAAGCAGCAAGAGGCAAACAGCAAGGAGAATGGAGCAAGGAGCAGAGCAGGCTTGAAGCTACTGTTGGCTTGGCCAACAAATGCAACAATGCGTATCGCTTATCTGGCGTGGGTGCAGCTTAAAGTGGGGGAGGTGAAGGGGATTGTGTAGGATGCGGCGTCTACATCCAATTATGAGCGCAAAAGCTTAAGTGCAACAGCAACTACAACAGCAGCAGCAGCACCAACGGGGTGCTGGAATAACAAGAACAATAACAAGTAGATGGCAAACAATGCCGCCTGCAATAGTCCAACCTGACCTGCTCAGCTCAGCCCCTTCAGCTGCCCTCCTTGCTCCTGCAGCAACAAATAATATTAAGCATTGAAATAAAAAGCAAAGTGGGTCATAGCCTCGGATTGTGGGCCGTACATAGACTTGACTCGTATGTATGAATTATGTATGTACATGTGTGCGTGTGTGAACCTGTGTGTGTGTGTGTGTGTGTGTGTGTGAGCGAGTGCTGGGCGTAATTATAAATATTTGTTGCCAGCAAAAGTTTTGCGTAGAAACTTAAAGAGTCATGGCCGGGCCAGCGGAAGTTGCGTGTCACGGTTAAATTTTGTCGCAAGCCCCCAAAGTGTTGAAAAGTCAACGAGCGCAGTCAATGCTGCCACACACACACACACACACTCACATACACGCACACCCACATACAGCGTCTACATCTAAATAGTGTTCATATTAGCAAAAAGCCTAATAACTCACATTTTATGGCCAAGAGTAATTACACAGCCATAAATCCAATCACCTTTGACCCTTTACTTTTCCATTGTTTTTACTCACATACTAAATATATACTATATGTATATTTTTGTATCTCAATCTAAACATATATTCGATTTCTTCTTTCAAGTGTCGCGTTTTGCTAAACCTACGCACTTCGCAGCCGTTTGAGGAAGTGCTCGAGGATTTGGGTCAAGTGCTCAAAATTAATGGCGCCAAGAAAATGTACACGGGCACCGGCCAGGAGGTAAGCTCTCTCTCTGTCTCTCTCACTTTGTGCGCTGCTCACTCCCTTGTAATAACTTAATTAACATGCACTAATTGAAAGCCATGCACTACATGAGTGGAAAATTGAGTTGAGTTTGAGCAATTGCCTTTCCGTTTGTTGCGTTTTTTTAGGTGCGCAGCTTTTCACAGCTGCGAAATGAGTTTGCCGATGTGGACACATTCTATTTGGCCACGGGCACGGCCTTGATTGCCGGCTCGCCAATACGTCGCTCTCGCTCGCGTCCCTCGGTGGTGGCCGCCGCACCCATACTGCCCACGGAGGAGCTGCCGAAGGTTCCGCTGCGTGGCACACGACCCCGGAGCAAGAGTCGACCGCGCATCCTTTATGCGCCAGAGAGTGAGATACTGCGACCCAACGGGGAGTACACCATGCTGGACATCATGAAGGAGGAGCCCACTAAGGTGACAATTCGTGGTCTGCGGCGCACCTTTTATCCCCCAGTTCACCATGCACCGGCAGACAATTCGCCACCAGATAAAAAACTGCAGCTCCAGTGGGTGTAAGTATGACTATCATTTCAATGTATCGATAGCATGGTAGAAAGACTCTCTTTGCCGACTATTGGTAGTATAGTAACTCTACTTAGAAAGTACAGATACAGTTGACTCACGAGTGACATTAATAATAAATATAAAAATGGGTATAATGTACTTAAATCCAGCTCTTTAGTAAAAATGACTCTCATTTAAATGCATCGATAGCATGGTAGAATGTTTATCTTTGAGTAATAACTATGCTCAAGAACTATATATAATGTAGTCTAATGACTCGCATTAATAAAAATGGAACAATAGGATTCTAAAATCTATCTTTTTAGAAACTGTCTATATAATAGTTAATTTGGAGTTATTCATACTTACCACTACTATATGTAAATGTAAATCCTAATATTACTTGTAAGAATCTTCCACTTCGCAAACTATCAATAGTGTAGTATAATAACAATCCTTATCTTAAAACTATCGATAGCAGTATTAGTATTAATATTTAAACCTAATCTTATTCTTTGCTTAGTCACGGCTATCGAGGCATCGATGCACGCCGCAACTTGTGGGTACTGCCAACAGGAGAGCTGCTCTACTATGTGGCTGCTGTGGCCGTTTTGTTTGATCGCGATGAGGATGCACAGCGTCATTACATCGGACACACCGAGGATATCATGTGGTAAATATTTTCTATCTTCTCTCCAAAGTGCTCTCTAATTATTCTCTTGCTTAGCATGGATGTACATCCATCACGTGAGTTGGTTGCTTCAGGACAAAAGGCAGGACGCGATCGCAAGTCTCAGGCGCATGTACGCATCTGGAGCACAGAGTCCTTGCAGACACTCTACGTCTTTGGCATGGGCGAGCTGGACACTGGTGTAACAGCAGTGGCTTTCTCTCAACTGGTAATTCTAATTAGATAACTCTATCAATTACATACCAGTGCTGTCTGTGTATCGGTCTATATCTATCTAGCAACCTTTAAATATTCAGTTTGTGTGTCCTCAATCTCTATAAAACAATGGACTATTCGAAGACATCCATATTTATCATTTATATGAAAACAGATTTAAAATTGCACTACACAAAGATAAAGAATTCCCAGCAATCTACACAAACTTATTTAAAATATTATTTAAATAGCATTGGTTTAAATTTATGTGTTAATATTTCCATGCATGTTGCATGTTTGTATATCTGTTCATTTATCTGTAAAAGACTTATAAAAGTTTATAATATATAGTGTATACTTAATTAAGCATTCATCTATTTAGTTTACTTACCCGTTCGTATGATTAACTAATTTCTGTTACTTGCAGAACGGCGGCAGTTACATTCTGGCCGTGGACAGTGGACGCGAGAGCATTTTGTCCGTTTGGCAGTGGCAATGGGGTCACCTGCTCGGCAAGGTTGCCGTAAGTAGCATTAACCTTAACCCTTCTCTATGCATAATATTAATGCCATATTCACGCACAGACTCTTCAAGAGGGACTCTCGGGCGCCGCCTTTCATCCGCTCGACGATAATCTCATCATCACCCATGGACGTGGTCATTTGGCGTTCTGGCATCGCCGCAAGGATGGCTTCTTTGAGCGCACGGACATTGTGAAGCAGCCATCGCGTTCGCATATCACAAGTGTGCAGTTTGAGCCGGATGGCGATGTGATTACTGCCGACTCCGATGGCTTCATTACCATCTACTCCGTGGACTCGGATGGCGCGTATTTCGTGCGCACCGAATTCGAGGCTCACAACAAAGGCATCGGCTGCCTCATCATGCTGGGCGAAGGCACACTATTGTCCGGTGGCGAGAAGGATCGCAAGATTGCTGCCTGGGACTCGCTGCAGAACTACAAGAAAATCGCCGACACAAAGGTGAGTGACAGGTCCTTGGTTTGTACATGAATTCGTGACAACATTGTATCAATGTTCTTTTGTAGCTACCCGAGGCTGCTGGCGGCGTGAGGACCATCTATCCACAGCGACCAGGTCGCAACGATGGCAACATCTATGTGGGCACGACGAGGAACAACATTTTGGAGGGCTCGTTGCAGCGTCGCTTCACACAAGTGGTCTTCGGCCATGGGAGGCAGCTGTGGGGCCTGGCCGCCCATCCCGAGGACGAGCTTTATGCGACAGCCGGCCACGATAAGCACGTGGCCCTGTGGCGCAAGAACAAACTCATTTGGACCATTCAAACTGGCTACGAGTGCGTGGCATTGGCCTTCCATCCGTTTGGCACTGCGCTCGCTGCTGGCAGCACAGAGGGCCACTTGCTGGTCATCAATTGCGACAACGGTTCGGTGATGTTGACACTGCGTGTTTGTGGCTCACCCTTGAACTGTGTGTCTTACAATCAGGGTAAGCATGTGCTAGCAATCTGCATCTCTCTCCCACTCACTCCACGTATTTGTATTGTGTATTTACTCTTTAGTTGGGGACATGATTGCCATGGGATCACAGAACGGTAGCATCTATTTGTTCCGCGTGTCGCGCGATGGCTTCTCCTACAAGAAGGTGAACAAGATACGCGGCTCGCAGCCGCTCACACATTTAGATTGGAGCATGGACGGCAACTTTGTGCAGACCGTGACCATTGATTTTGATTTGCTGTTCTGGGATGCCAAGTCGCTGTCGCCGGAACGAAGTCCCATTGCCATGAAGGACGTCAAGTGGTTGACCAGCAACTGCACTGTGGGCTTCCTGGTGGCTGGACAGTGGAGCAATCGCTACTACAGCAGCGCCAACACCATCATCGCCACCTGCAGTCGATCGGCTGCTCACGACATGCTCGCATCTGGCGATGCCGAGGGATATCTGCGTTTATACAGGTAAAGTGTCAGTTTTTATCTCTTTTTATTGAAATTTTAAAATAGAAAATACAATTTAATTCAAGTAACGAGTGTCTAAGAAAATAAAGAACACAGAATCGAAAAATAGCCTAAAATGAAATAGTTAAACCCTGAAATAAAAATTCTTAAAAATAATAAATAAAATAAATACTTAGAAGAATTCATATAATACGTATAATACTCATAACACTTATAATACTTATAATACTTATAATACTTATAATACTTATAATACTTATAATACTTATAATACTTATATTACTTATAATACTTATAATACTTATAATACTTATAATATTATACTACTACTACTCTATACTTACCTGTATTCCTCAGATATCCTTGCATCTCGCCGCGAGCCGAATTCCACGAATCCAAGGTCTACTCCGGTATGCTGGCCTGCGCCCGCTTCCTATGCGGAGATCACACGCTCATCACAGTGGGTGGCACAGATGCTTCGCTGATGGTTTGGGACATTGTTGAGGAATAGCTGAAATGGCCACCGTGGCGCTCCGCTGCACCTTACGAATCGGGCTATCAGGACTACTGGCATCGACGCGTCTCGCAGGTATCCTCGACGGTCCTGGACAGCGATTCCGTCGATTATCAGTAAACAGTCCTGTGATTTCCCCTTTTGGTTCGTTCTGCTTTTTAGCAGAAGTGCAGATTCGCTTGCATTTTTTACAACGATAACAATTGGCCAGCATTCCATTGGTTTAATACTTATTATATTAGATAAATGCACAATTAACGAAACTTCACGAACTTTATATGAAAAGTAAAAATTATCCGTTTTACTGGCAAAAAAATCAACTTAAAATTCACAAGCTACGAAATGAAGAAATGCAAAACAAGTATGCACATACTATCAGAATATATATTTATGTATAAATATATAATAATAGTATGTGTCTCTTCCGTTACCCCCCAAAAACTTGGCTTCCATTCGAAAATCTTCCGTTGAAAATTGCGTCTTGCCGTTTACTTTTGTTATGATATAATCTGTATGTTATGTTTTATTAACAACTACTGACAGACTTAAATGCCACTGGTGGATACTGTAACTATACAATATGCATGCATTCACAGAACTAAAGCTCCCATTCCAACTACTATACAAACTACTTGTATACCCTACAGAAACAAATTGCATGATTACATCGATACTCTTACATCATTTCATTGTTGTACTCGTACTTTTTTAACAAACGCGGTAATAGACAGTAATCGTAACTCGGACCCCCACAACACGACACATGAATAACGAAAACAAACTTCAAGTGCACTTAAACATATATTGAATATTACATATACATAAATTATATTCAATGTATATTGTTAATGAAACTTTTAATATAAGCGTTGAAATAAATAAACCGTTTTAACAAAACTGACTTGTATTTTTATTTACTCTTTGATAACATGCCAACTTTTAAATTACGCGGCTACACAACAGGACGTTAACTATCGTATAATCGATACGATGTATTGTTTTCGAATGTGTGACCAGACTTTAGCATTTCAGGACACTGCAGTATATTTTTATCGGTTGGCAGTCCCAAATCAACATGGCGCGAATTTTTAGATTATTCATTGCCAGCAATACAACAGCTAAAACTGTCTTATCAAACTTGCCAAACCTGTCAAACTTTCGCTAAATGTTAAATACTCATTATACTAATTGAACTGTGGTAAATACTTCATTTATTTATTTATTTATTAAAGGCATAGACTATACATTAATTTATAACCTAGCGTAAATTTACTAGCGCTGGCTGCTTTGGCCTTTGGCTAGGTACAAGTATAATTAAATTATTTACAAAAGGTATTTAACTATATATCTAACAAGTTATAATTTTAGTTATATATTAATATTTTTATATTTGCTGCTTTGAAGAAATTGAGGAAGTTAGAAATATTAGAGGAAGATGAGTGTGATATGAGAGAGAATGGGGATTGATCTCCAAAGAATTTAGCACGTAAGGATGTTAATAATGGACATTCTAATAGTACGTGTGTACGACTTCATTTAAGCACCAATCGTTAATATTGTCCAGACCAACAAACTATCTAAGCTGCAACCTTTGAGAATTTCATTTCTGAAATAGTTGTAAAGCAAAAGTATCCGCTTTTAAAATTAGAACTTTACTTAAAACGCTCTTAACCAATTTGACCAAATCCAATCTTGACCAAATGAGAGTCAAGAAAAAATTAATTTTTCGGAATCCACTGAACTATTTATTACAAGGCTATAAATCAATATTAAAATCGTCAAAATTTATTTTCATTCCATTACTAAAATGAATTTGTAGGAAAACATAAAATTATACTTCTTAATATAATTTTATAAAGTAACTGTTGAGGTTATACATTTTAAAGTGTTAACTATTTATACGCAGTTTCTAATGATTGTGAACTGTGATCAAAAGCGAGAATATTTAAGCACTTACTTATTTTTTCCTTTTTTAAAAGTCAAAACAAATAAATGCTGTAGCTCTGAGTTTTCCCATGAGCCTTTTAAAGTTTTAAAAAATGTAGAATAAATATTTTATTGCAAGGTCAGTTGTCATTTAGACAATAGAGCATGGAACAAAGCGCTCTTTTCGTGCTCATGCAATTCAAAGAGCGTCAAGCAAAAGAAAACAAATAAATTATTTACAAAGTATATTTTATTTTTATAGTTAAGCATGGAAGACAATGATTAAAGCTATTGGAAGACAATGATTATATGTACATAACCTATTTACATTTCTTAAATTAATTGTTATTTAATTCATTATTTTGTTGAATCAATTGCAAGAGCTGCAGAGCTGAGTTAAAGCTTTCTCAAGGCAAGTCAAAGGCTATCAGTCTCGTAGTCTCGCCATCACAGATTCATAATTAAAGCCATCAAACTCCTTTATTGACCATGGAGTTGTAGGTTGTCCCATCACAGATTTTTTTGAAACTTTAGAAGTCTTCTATTGCATCTAGCACAGAGCGATTTGACTTGTTTCCAGTTGCTCGTTCAATAAATTCTGGAGTTCCTCCTCGGTGGGACAAGAGGAGTTGACAGCGACTTCGGATGCTGTTGCTGCTTCCATCTTTGAAGAGTTGAAGATGCGTTTAACTGTCTTCAGGAGCTTCTTTAGGTTGACTACTGCGCCAGTAGTCGAGCTCTTTTGAGCAGACTTGTTTGATAGTTCGGTGTAAGTTGTTGCGTTGTTGGCAATCATTTTGAAAATTGTTATTTCGGTTGTGATCTGCACGTTACAAGATCTGAACTGAGAATGATACCTCCATGGCTGCCATGCTCGGCTTTTATACCATTTCCAACCACCACCATCAGCGTTTGCAACCCCTATTTTGTGCTCTAGCAGCTAGAAGATCAGAGTTTCAACCTTGTTTACAACGGACAGATTTCATCACAATGGAATGAAGGAGAGATCTCTAGGTCTAGTTTAGTCTAACAAGAACAGCAACAGCTCTTTACGCCAGGTCATTAGTTAGCATTTTATGGATGATTGCCTACAAAGGATTGTGCAGTGTCATTTGGAGGTTGTTTAATTAAGCCAATTTATTCCTTAAAAACACTTAATATTGATGAAATTAAATGAAGGAACTTGCTCACATAAAAATAAATATTAAATTAAATTTGCCTTTTTAAATAGCAGTTTTATATTCTGACTAAAATTATAAATACCGCTACAGTTTTAGATCTACTTTTAAAGTAAATTATTGACATTTCATCCCCAACCTATTTAACATAAATATTACATTAAATTAGTCTTTTTTCAAGAGCAATTTTATATTCTGATTAACTGTTTTTTAAAGAACATTATTGCCATTTTGTCGTAGTAAAACCTGATATTTAAATAAAGTACATTAGCTAAGATCTGGACATAATGATCAACGATACTTGTCAATAAACATATATTTTGTAACCGTAAAATAATAAATTTGAAAAGGATTTAAAGCAGTTTCAAACCAGTCAAGACGTTTTCTATCCTAAAATTATATTAAACAAAGTGTGGATCATGTACGAAAATGTCAATTTTAAGAAATTTATTTATTTATATTTTGGGTACATAAAATACCAATTGTAATCAATCACAAAATATATAATACAATTAATAATACATACAATTTAAGAGTGTTATGTAGTTCAATTTTATTCAAATCGTAGCCAACATAAAACATAACAAGCATACACAAAAGAATATAACTCACGATTAGAAATTTTTGAATTACTTTTGAAATTATTTATATGGAGTATCCTTAATAGTTTATTCCAAAAAACAAGCTGTCTTAAGAAATAGTGCTAAAATTGAAAACGAACTTCCTGACAACATTTTCGTTATTTTCAGAATTATGGACTTAAGTCTACCATTTGACATGTTCTTTTTGTATTATGGATCTTTGGCAAAAACATATTTGGCCATCTATATGACTCTTGGTCCGAACATCTTATAGCTGTGAAAAAAGTTCTTTAAAGCAAATGGAGTGCTATGCCAAAAAAAATATTAATAAAACAAAATAATTTCCACAAAAGTAGAATTTTTATTTATAACTTATAACTAAGCATGGAAGACAATTATTTAAAGCTAATGGAAGACAATGATTATTTACTAAAACTATTTACATTATGAATAAGTTTTGTTGGTTGTATAAATTGTAAAGAACACAGATGTGAGTAAAGCAAAGGCTGTCAGTCTCGTAGTCTCGCCATCACAGATGCAAATGTAAAGCTGTTGAACTCCTTTAGTGACCATGGAGTCTTTCGTCTCATCACAGAATTATTGTAACTTCAGAAGTCTATTGCAATTAACACAGTGCGTTGTGTGCGGCTTCGATTTGTTCGTTCAACAAATTCTGGAACTCTTCCTCGGTGAGACAAGAGGATACGGCAGCTACTTCGGCTGTTGACGATGCTTCCGACTTGGAGTGGGCGAAAATGCGTTTAACTGTCTTCAGCAGCTTCTTCAGGTTGACCACAGCACCAGTAGAGGTGCTCTTCTGGGAAGACTTGGTGGAGAATTCACGATAGTTTGTTGCGTTGATGGCAATCATTTTGGAAAATATTCTTTTGCTTTCTACACGTTTCAAGATCTGAACTGAGAATGATACACCTCTGTTGCAATGCTCGGCTTTTATACCATCTTCAGGCATCACTTTCCACCACCAACGGTGTTTTCAACCCCTATTTAGGATTCAAGCAGGTAAAAGATCTACCTGACAACTTGTAACGGATTTCACCACGTAAGTGTCACGTCGTTAGGTTGCGTTAGGTTGAAACTGACCAGAAAGTGAGATGCGCTCTTTGCGCCAGCCAATTAATTAACATTTATTGGGCGAAACCCTTAAAAGATTGTAGGGTTGGTCTTAAATTGCCCTTTATTTAAGAACGTCAATCTTTTATTTCCAGTTTTATGCGATTGCAATTAAAATGGTTTACTCTTTCACCAAACAAGTTGTTCCTTACAACTTGCTTTTTAACTTGAAGCCAAACTGTACATTATTGAGATACAGAAGTTGTTATATTTGATCCTGTAAATAAATGTTCGTTTTTGCCATATTCCAAATCCATGAGTTGAGTATTTAGCTGGTTGTATCAATACACACAAAATAAACACTACAGGTTGGATAAATAATTCCACAGTAAAGTGTTCAGCCGTTCATCGCAAATAGATTTATCTCAAATTTTTCGCTTCCAAACTCCTAATTGATGGTTTACTTGTAAGCAAACACGATCCACCTGTGCAGACTTCGAGGATAACGTAGTCATCCTAAGTAAACGCACTTTCATCCTTGTGACTACTTGCAAGTCAACACTGTATGTTGACAAATATGCATGTGTGTTTGTCAACAAATGTGGAATGAAGAATGAAAGAAGCAGAAAATTTTAAAATATCAAATAACAAACAGATTAGAAAATACATTCATGAAATGTTCATTCGAAACGAATGTCATGGATAGAGGGATGTGATTGTAAATTTTATGTATCAGTTAAAAGAAGACATTTCTCACACCACAAACTATAGGTAGTCCTGATCCTTATCGACTGTCGATTTGATTTCGGTGTGCTCGTCTGTCTAGTCGTCATATCATTATCGTCTAGCCCTGTTCTTTTGTCACGCCATTAGACGCTAGTCATCTAACATTCGTCGAGAGTCTAGACGCTAGACAGTCACGAGGTAGAGAGGAAATTATCTCTCAAAAATAATTGGCATGAATTTTTATAATTTCTGTGTGCAAATATATTATGGGTCAGATATCACCGAGTCCCTTATCAACAGTCAACACTATTTATTCCTGCAGACACTTGTCTAGACGTAGCCGTCTAGACTGTAGACTGTGGACAATCGACTTTGAACACACCTTAAATTAGATATTTTGAGTCTCTCGGTTAGAGATTGTGAGTTTTGCCTCATTAAGCGTTGATCAATATAGATGACAATAATGTCTTCGATATGTATTCTTTATAATAATTTTCTGTAGATAATACAGTTTATTTATAATAAGCCTTACCTTAATAATACTTTACTAGCAATTTCATTGAAAAGTTGTTCACCAAGTTGGTTAACCAAGCGTCTACAAAACCTTCGGTTAACTAGTATGTCTTTTAGTATATTTGTTTTCTAGACTCGTACAATTTCGAGGTCTGGTAAATGGCATGCTATATCTAGCTAGAGTAAACTTTTTGTTCATTATAAAAAATGTATACAAATTGATGGTAATTGTCTCTGATGATCGCAGCAGCAGCAATTAATTACGAAGCACACTCCTATGTATGAAGTACAAGGTTTGGAAAGGCCTTTAGCTTAACCACGCCCACTTAACACATCCGCCCGCTCTAATATTTTGGTTCGCCGCCTATTTAGATATAAACATATGAAAATGTTATACAAATACATTCATTTTTCAAGCTTACTTTTTCAACTTACTTACAGTTCTGCTCAACTCTTATGAAACAGTTGATAAGTCAACAACCAACAGCGTACTCTGTCAATGTAGTACAAAGTCTTTTAGTTCTGCACAACTATTTAGGCACAGTCACAACTGCCTAGTAACAGTTGACCAAAGGCACCTTAAGCACCACCTAGGCAATCTTTTTGAAGTTCCCCCTGCTTGACCACGCCTACGTAGCTCATCCACCCACTCTTGGTCTAATCAAGCACACTCATTACCAGAAATATACATTGTCCATTTGGTGTATTTTACCACTCTTTTACTTCGGTCAGTTTACTCAATTCAATTTAGCTTGACAGAAGTCAATTAAATTGCATAAAATATGGAATAAACTATAAAATGATTATTTTATATATACGTATATAGAAAAATATAATTCAAATTCTAATTAATAAATATTAAAATCAAAAAGTCAATTGAAAATTCCTCAATTACATTTTAAAAGCAAACACTCTTATTTCAAAGGACATTCATTCCGCACTTATAATTGAGTACGTATGTTTATAGTCCTCAAATTAAGTCTTTGAAGAGAGGAGGCAAATTAGAATCGTCGTGAAAATTGCGATTTTCTCGGTATTTTTCTCAATATGTGCTGAATAAACGTGTAACCAACTCTGAAATCGGTATTTAAGGTAAACTTGCAGAAGTAATATGAGCAGAAAATTTCAAATAGTTCGTGTCGAACAGCTGAAACGAAACGAGCAAAGCCGCACAATTCAATTGCAACGATTTGGAACCAATTGATTTAACATAGGTTGATTTCTAAGAAATAAAATAAATAATTGTCAAAAAGTCCAGTCAGTAGTGGCAGTGACAAGTCCCAAAATCCGTAAGCGAGGTCTCGCCCACACAAAAGATACACGCCAATGACAAAAAGAGTGTGTGTGTGTGCCTGTGCCTGTGTGTACCTCCTACCAATAGATACGAATGTTGAGGATGGCATTGTGCACAGTTTGAAAGGCGAGAGATGCCTTTACACACGTGTGCGCTACACTATACATCGATGCCAACTGGGATGTTTTGTCTCTGCTTCCAATTTGCAACGCATGAGCCTACGTATTCTTAATTATGGTACAAAGATCACGTACACTGAAATGCAACACTCTCTCTCTCTCTGTTCTGGACGACTTTGTCGCCCAAAAGAGAAAATCAATTTGTTCCAAATGGGTGACGATGTATTGCTACTAGCCGATATACTTGTATTGTACTTATTCTATTCAATATGAGCTCATGCATCGAGGCACACTTTCCTCTGCAATGTTTTAAAGTAACCAAAGCTAAACTCTGCAAAACCGAACCAGAAAGAACCAAAACTAATGCTAAAGAATCTATAAAGTCACCTTACGTACAGACTGTGAAAATTGTAATTTTTATGCACTATTCAATTTGTCCTCAAATTCAACTGAATTACTTAATTCTACAAATGTTCACAATAGATTTGTTTTTCTGGCCTCTCTGACTGAATAGAAATGCAAGTTCAAATTAACCAGAAAATTTCTTTTCATTTGAGAAGTATTCATTGCGTGAAATGAACTTGACAAGCGAAAAGTTTAATAAACTGGCTGGCTTAATTATTGCAATTAAGGCTCTTTATTGTTTTATGCAACACTCTTTCGGTGTATTAAAGGGTACGTTATTAAATATGAAATTTTGCTTTCTTAAAATTATCATCTCATTAGTAAACTGCTTAATCAATAACAATTTTTTTATATTCTTACACATTCTTATTAAAATTTCACACAATTTCACAAATTTTTCTGCGCAACTGTTGAGGAACATATTTACATATAAATTAATAAATCCGTTGATTTATTATTTTAAAAAAAATGACCGTTTTATTCGGGAATCAAAATTAGACTAAAACTTATGACAATGATAATGAATAATTAAGACTACTGCTGCCGTTGCTGGTGTCGCTGCTGCCGCTGCTGCCGTTGTCGCTGTCGCCGCTGCCGCTGCTGCAGTTGTCGCTTGCAGCTTTGGTTGTCCAATAGCCCAATTGTCGGTCCCACGCTGGCGGTTGTTGCGCAAGGTGCCGGTCGTTGGTCCCACGACGAATGCTGGAAAGCGCTGACCAAGCGCACGTGGCGGATGTATTGCACGCGCTGTAGTCGTGCTGGAGTATTGACCAAATGCATTTTCGGTGGTTATGCAATTGGTTTGTCTGCGAATGTGCAGTTCGTAATGTCTGTTCTTAACTCCTCCCCCCTTTAGACGCGGACGTCCTCGGTCGCAATGAAGAATCTTTTCTGGGTTCCGCTGTTTGGAAGTTCTTCTTTCCGTGTTTCTGCGTTATTTTGGGAATTCTTTGATGTCTTCTGCTTCCAGGCCCATGCGGCTATTGTTGCCAATATTATCATTAGAATACCGGAGAATGACAAGCTAATAGTTGTTGATTTGAAATTAGCTGCTTTTAGAATTTCTAATCTCCTAGTGTTGTTGATGTTTATTTCCTTTAGCATTTGTAGCGAAAGTACTTCTTCAATCTTCGATTTTTTGGCCATCATCTGGAAAAGTGGGGGGGTAGCTTCTGCAAATTTTGATTCTCTCGCTTCATACTCGTCTTCGCCAATTTTTACTGTGGAGTTCTGGAACTGTATCAAAAAAGTTCCTTCCAGCTCCATTTCTTCGTGGTCGACCTCGATATTTCCCTTGAAGTCGTTAAGTAGAATAGTGCCAGTCACTATTTCTTGGTGATTTGGGATGTGCTGGCTGTTGATGGATTTGCAGCGTGGCCTCCGATTTCGTAGGAGTGGTGTTATGCAGGAGTCGTTGCTTAGATTTAGGATATTATTTCTATTACAAATTGTCTTATCACTATGGGTTTCGCATTCTTGTATTTGGGCATATATTGTTTTATTGCAAATAATTATACTTTCATATTTGATTTCGTTTATGATTTTATCTTTTTTAACAGCTTTGAGTATCATGGAAGCGCAAGGTTCTCGGCTGATTAGAGGTACATTTATCATATAGAGCATATTCTTGCCGTTTGTTGCAATCTTTATTTTGGCAAATTCTAATAACTCTTCTATGTTAATGAACATTCCTTCTTCGTTATCTAAAATTTCTTCTATTCTGTTTACCTCGGCTTCTGATAATATTACGGAATTTACAGTGTTTGTTTTAGCCCAGCTTATTGCATTAATTAAGTTATTTAGATCGTTTTTGAAAAGTTGGAGTCGGTATTTTAATATGGATACAAATTTATCTTGAACATTTTTGTCCTCTATTGTCGTTTTAATTATTGAATTTGTAATGCTGCTCAACTCGTTTACTCTAGTGCTTAGTGCTTTATTAATGACAACTTGTCTATTATTATTTTCTAATTGATCGTTAATTTTTGCTGTTAGGATTTCGTGATCGCTTCTGTCCGGCGTGCCGGCAAGCCATTTCCATACCGTTCCTAAGGCATCTATAGATCTAGTTGCTCTTTTGGATGGTCTAAGCTTACGTAAATCACCCTTGATTATTTTCAATTCGTATTCCAGGAATGGGTGCAGTTGATGAGAAATGCTAATATTACTTAATGATTCTTCTAAGTTCAACGCAACCTTCTCATACTCTTCCATGTTAAGAACATGAATGACTCTAAATACGCCATCCTGTATTGATGCAATTCCCGTTTTGATTGGGATTAATTGTGAATGCGAATAGTCTAGTATAGTTGCCAGGCCGTGGCATAATGGCAAAAAAATCCTGTAAATGAAATTATGTTTTAATATTATTTTTATGGACAATTTTCCCTGACTGTGTTTTACTGTTGTGTTTTGGTCTGAAAGAACTATTTCTTTGCGATACTTTGGAGTCAGTTTGGATCCTAATCTTTTATCTACTTTTATATAAATTGTTTCCCTTCCTTGTATTTTCTTATCGGATTTCTTTTTTGATTGTGGTATGTGAGGTCTTCATTTTGCTTTTTATTTATATCTTTAATAACTTGTTCCCTAGCTGTTTTTATTTCTTGAGGGTCTGATAGAAATTGATTACCGAAAAATATGTCTATAGGTTTTTTCTTTGTCGTAGAATGAATTGATTGGTTGTATTCTTGAACTGCTCTAAAAATTAGGTCTTCAAAACTAACTTGTGCTTCGTCCATTTTGAAGCATCGCATGATCTCTGTCATCGTTGAATGAAATCTTTCAATTTGACCATTGCTTGTCGAGGCGTATGGTGGTGTCGTATAGACTTGCGCTTTTAGCTGATCTTTCAGCAAGAACTTGATTGAAGCTGAATTTAATGCCTTTTCGTTATCCATAATAATTGACTTTGGCATGCCAAATGCAATCATTATTTCGCGCAGAGGAGCTTTCAAATCTTCTGCTGCTTTTGACTTTACTATCTTTATCTGTGCATATTTGGAAAATTTGTCTATTGCCGTTAATACTATTTTCTTCTGGGTCGTGTAAAGGTCTATATGAAAAATCTGTCCTGGGTAGGTTGGTATTGGGGTTGGTTGGATTTCGCCATGTTGGGGGTGTCTGTCGTATTTGGCTAATTTGCATGTTTCGCACAGTTTAGCGACAATGCTGACTTTCTTTGTTAGGCCGGGAAAAAAAATATTTACTTAGGATCTGAATTTTGTTTTCTATTGGGTTTCTATGAGCGCGGAGATGTTCTTTTGAAATAATTTCGGTTTGTTCCGACTCGAGTGTTACGTCTCTAACTTGAGTTTGCGTGTATCTAATTTTGTAACTGCTGAAGTGAATTGGGTAGATGTTCTGAATTTTTCCCATTATGCGTTCTGAAGTGAATAAACCGTTTACTAGTTTAGGGTCAAGTCGTTCTTTTAATATTTGTATAAGGTCCTTCTCTGTGTAATCGCTTCTTCTGACTGTATGTCTGTGATATTGTGGGAAAGGTATTTCGAAATCGTAGGATTCAGTTTCTGAGGTCAAGATCAAGAGTTGATTCTTGAATACGTTAACTGGAACTCCTATGACTGGTATAAGGTTATGAGAGGAACTCTCATCGCTATGTATTGTAGCTGTTGTACTATTGATTTGTGTGATTGGAGGATTTCTAGAAAGAGCATCTGCAACAACGTTAGAGGTTCCTGGCTTATATCGGAGCTCATGGTTGTACTCTTCAAGGTAGCTTTTCCACCTTTTGAGTTTACCGTTGTGGTTTTTGTTGCTCAGCGCGAAGGTGAGTGGCTGGTGATCAGTATGAATAATAACTTTGGAAGTACCGTAAAGGTACATGCGTAGACTTTGGAGAGCCCACACTATTGCTAACATCTCTTTTTCATTTGTGGCATAATTCTCTTCCGTTTTGGATAGTGTACGTGAAATAAAAGTTATTGGTCTGCCATTCTGTTCTAATACTGCGCCTATGGCGTAGTTTGAGGCATCAGTTGTGAGTTGAAACTCTTTTTTGAAGTCGGGATATGCAAGTATTACATCTTGCGAAGCTAATGTATTCTTGATTTTTTCGAAAGCCTCTTGGCAGCTGTGATCGAATGTTATATTGACTTTATTCGATACCTTTTTTGAAAGACGACCATTTTCTCCCCTGAGTAGGGTTGTGAGTGGTTTCGCTAATTTAGCGTAATCACGAATAAAACGTCTATAGTAACTTGAAAGTCCTAAGAAGGATCGTAAGTCCTTTAGGGTTTTAGGTTTAGGGAAGTTTTGGATAGCTTTGACCTTATTGCTATTGGTTTTAACGCCATTAGCCGAAATAGTAAAGCCTAGAAAGTCGACTTCGGTTTTGAAAAACTCGCATTTGTCGATTTGTACTTTCATGTTGGCTTCTGATAAGGTTGAGAATACTTTCTCGAGGTCCTGAGTGTGTTCACTTTCCGATTGACTAAAGATTATTATGTCGTCGATGTAGACGTAACAACGAATTCCTACATGATCACGTAAAATATCGTCGAGAGCCCTTTGGAATATGGATGGAGAATTTTTTTAGACCGAACGGTAGTCTAGTGAATTCGAACTTTCCGCCATTTACTGAAAAAGCTGTTTTTTCTATGTCTCTACTTTTGAGTGGAATCTGATGAAAGCCGCTTTTCAAATCAAGTACTGAAAAATACTTGTTTTGACCTAATTGCGCTATGATTTCCCCGATCTCTGGAATTGGATATCGATCGGATATAGTTACTGCGTTTAGCTTCCTATAATCTATTACAATACGATATTTCCTTTCGCCAGATGCATCAGTTTTTTTTTTTTTTGGAACTACCCATACTGGTGCATTATAGGGCGAACGTGAGGGTCTTATTATGCCGTCACTTAATAATTGGTTTACCTGTTTTTCGACTTCTGACCTTAGGGAAGCTGGATATGGATAATGTTTACTATAAACTGGGGTATCTGAGTTTGTCCTAATTTCTCCTTCTACAGCTGTTGTGTATGTTAGTTTTTCATCTGGCTCTGAGAATAGATCTGTATGGTTTTTTATTATACTATCTATGAGTCGTTTCTGACCTATGGACATGTGATCTGCTCTAACTTTGATATTGTTTACGGCTTGGGTTGCTAATTGTTTTATGTTAATTCTGTAGTTTTTATTGATGATTAGGATATCGTTCTTGACGTCGATTACTGCGTTAAGCTGTCTGAGGGTGTCATTACCTAAAATTCCGTGAAAGGTTTTCAAAGTGGGAAGCAAATAAAATTTAATAGGGATATCTTTGCAGTTGAACAGGCCAAGGTGAGTATGGTGGGTGATCTTAGTCTGACCACCGACTGAATTGGCAAAAAAAAAGGCTTTTGATTAACTTTGGGATTTGGAACTAGATTGGATTGGATGTAATTCTGATTTGAGCCTGTGTCTATTAGAAACTTGAAGGTTTTGCCGTCCCCCGTGGTGCAATTGAAATATGGCAACGAGGAACTGTTCAACCTAAAAAATGGATATCAGAGTTGTCTATTATTTCTGAGTTGTAGTTCTGGTCTGCCTCGTAAACTTCTTCGTGGAAGTCTGCTGCTCCTTCTTGTTCATAATTCTCGTAATAATCTTGTTCTGACATTTCCACGGGATATGCAGAATCGGAAGCTTCGTTTTCCGCTACTGGATCTAATTCACCTGTAGTGACGTGGAATTGTCTCTGAGATTTATTTGGTGGGCGTTTGCCTGCTAACTCGTTAGAATGAGGTCTATTCATATAGTCGATTCTTCTCGATCGAATGGAGTGGTCTATGTCCATTGGTGTTGGTTTAGGTTCCGGTTTCGGAGCAGATGGACGAGGAGGTGAAACTTGGTATTGTCCATTTGACGAGAATTGCTGTTGATAGGGTCTGTAAGTCATTGTCTGAGGTTGCCTATGGTATTGAGGTGCAACGGGATGTGTCTGATTATTAATCGTTGGTCTATTGTTTGGTGAATAATAAAATTTGGGGTCGAAATTCTTCCATTGGTTTGGGTTTGTATTGTGGAATGGTCTTACTATGTGGGGTCTTGGAATTATTTGTCTGGGTGGCAAGGGTGGAGGTTGTTGTCTACCTTTTGGTACAAAGAGGTTTCTATTTTCTTGGTTTTCTAACAGGTTGCACAGATGGAGTGCATGGCTTAAATCCCTTGGTTCTTTTATTCCTAGGTGCCGTGGTAAATCACCATTCAAACCTCTTATGAAGATGTCTAAGGCTTTTCCGCGATAGTTATCTGTCAAGGCTTTTATGGTTTCGGCTGATTCTTCCTGTGCTCCTATTTGATTTAGGATTAGGGATAGTTGGTAGGAAATTGCTTGATAGAATTCGTTGATAGACATGCGTCCTTGGGTTAGAGAGAACATTTGGTACTCGAGAGTTTTTAAGTCTCGTTTGTCGGCATAATGTGCCGTAAGACACTTTGAGATAGCTTTCCAATTCATGGGAGTGTTATACGACTCCAAAACTGTTTCAGCTTCGCCAACCACTTTAGTCCGGATAGAGAGTTACTAGATAGTAGGTGTACGTCTGCTCTTGTCCTTCAAAAATGTTTATGATTCTGTCAACGTTCTTTTTCCAAGAATTGAACGATGTTCTGTCCCCTGAGAACTCTTTAATTAATCGGCAAACGTCCGGGACTTTTACTTGGTCTTGTCCTGGTGTAGGCCTCACAAAAGGTATGTCGCTGAAGTGTTCATGTCCGTGGGCTGTAGTTTCTTGAGGAAGTACCTCCCTAATTAAGCCTCGTATGACATCTCTTAATTCGGGGCTAGTTACTGGTGTACTAGTGGCAGATGGTCTGTTTCTCGCTTGAGAGCCACTGGCTAAATCAAGATTGGACATTGCGTTTGTTAAATTGTCTGGCATGATGTTCTTAACACGATTTATCACTGACGAGATACGGGTATACAACTCGGACTGTTTTTATGGAACACCGGAATTTTAAACGGAAAACTTCAGGAATTTAGAGCGAATTTGATAACTAATCAGCAAAAATATTTTGAGTTTATAATTGTTCACTTTGTTCTTTAGATTTTCTTAGAGTAAAAGAATTGGATTTCAAAATAATAGAATGCGATATTCAAGAGATGTAGAGGGTATAAAAAATGTAATAGATAATAAATGCAAAAATTTTTTTTTTTAATGATAAAAATAAGATGTAAAATGTAAAAGGAATGAAATTATATTTTAATTTTAATGTTAAGGTTTTCTTTATTGTTTTAAAACCAGTAGCTGGTTTCTTCCTTTTATCTTAGAGGGTCCCTTGGGAGTCGTAAGATTGGAATTTGGTTATACTGTCTTTGCAGTGCTTTTCTTTTCGTTATAGTTTTACTTTTGGTTATAACTCTTTATTTGATCTTTGTTGGATCGCTAGGTTTTTATTTTGCTGTTTAACTTAAACTTTTCTTTTTTGTTTCGAATTTAGCTTTATTTTAAATTGGTTTTTCTTTCTTTTAATTTTATTTGTCACTTAATTTAAATTTTTTAAATTTCCTTTTTTCTTTGTTAATAATTTCTTCTTTTTTTAAAAATTTTCTTTTCTTCGTTTAAAATTTAACTTTACTTTGAATTTGTTTTTCTATACTTTGATTTTATTTGTCACTTAATTTCAGTTTTATTCTTTTTCGAATTTCTTTTCTTTCTTGATTAGTAATTTTTTTTTAGAAACTTTTCTTAATTGCTATGCTTACAAATATAGATACATCCGGCGAATCTTTCCCGCGACGGTCGTTCAGATAACTCCTGTTCCTCCTGTTGCGGTGCGGCGTAGCGGCGTTGCAGCAGGCTACTAGGGATCCTAGTGACACTTTGGTTTTCACGGTGACCTGCGAACTGGTACAACAGGCTTGTCGGCGGTTAAATTGTTCTGACCAAGCTAGTCCACTTATTTCAATCGCGAAGAACTGTTATTGGATTCTTTAGGTCGCACTCGCGCTGTGGCTCTTTGAGGCACTTTTGGCGTTGTACTCGATGTGGCTGCTTGAGGCACTTGTAGGTACACGACACGATTGTTTTTTCTTTAGGACTTAAGCTTGGTCCCTGCTCGGGCGCCAATTAATAAATCCGTTGATTTATTATTTTAAAAAAAAAATGACCGTTTTATTCGGGAATCAAAATTAGACTAAAACTTATGACAATGATAATGAATAATTAAGACTACTGCTGCCGTTGCTGGTGTCGCTGCTGCCGCTGCTGCCGTTGTCGCTGTCGCCGCTGCCGCTGCTGCAGTTGTCGCTTGCAGCTTTGGGTGTCCAATAGCCCAATTGTCGGTCCCACGCTGGCGGTTGTTGCGCAAGGTGCCGGTCGTTGGTCCCACGACGAATGCTGGAAAGCGCTGACCAAGCGCACGTGGCGGATGTATTGCACGCGCTGTAGTCGTGCTGGAGTATTGACCAAATGCATTTTCGGTGGTTATGCAATTGGTTTGTCTGCGAATGTGCAGTTCGTAATGTCTGTTCTTAACTTATATACCCAACCAAGCTGGACAATCATTGTGAAGCTCTGCTGCTTGAGCACGCCCACTTGGCAAATCCGCCCATTATAATGTGTCAGTCCACCGTCAAACACACAAAAGCTATGGCACAACTAGATACAAATTTTTGCAAATGACTTTTCCAGACGCATATATTCATATTTCTTATAACATAGTGTGATCTCTTTATTTAGAAGTAGAAGTGATATTTCAAAAATATTTGCTAACATCAATATTTTTATTGATTTTATTTAAGTACTTTTTGTAGAAAAATAATAATTTTATTTGTGTTTTTTTTTTTATATGCAGTGCACAAGACAAGAACTCTTTTGTCTAAGGTGACAAATACTTATTTTAAGAATTTTAATGTGTAAATACTTTAAATAAAATTAAAATATAAATATTTGTCTTAAAAATTGTGATCTTAAAATGAGAACATTTGTCTGAAAAAATCTCAAACTTTGTATACAATTTTATAAATATAATTTAGAAATTTTATAATATATTTAAATTTGAAAATTCTTATTTTTAAAATGCACTTACTTGCAGGATTATCAATGCTGGCCTTATTAAATTTAGCTCATAAACAAACGAAAATAGAAATTGAATTTCCATTGTTGTTACTTAAGTTCGAAATATAGTACTTCAATTAAGCTTTGTGTAATACTAAAGGATTGTATTCTATTTAAGTTAAAAATATATATATATAAAATTTAGTCTACTTCCACAATTTCCGAAACAATTAAATGATTAAACAAGATCTTCACATTAAACCCTTTGCATATACTAAATACTTTATGTAGAACGAATTTTGTTATGATTGAAGTGGATGACACAGCTAAGATTAGGATGAAATCGAAACATTTTTTTATGCACCTTAATAGTGATCAGCAATAAATGATGCGACAAAAATACCAGCGGAAAAATTGGAATTTCTTGCTCAAACACCTGGAACATTGGCAAAAACAAACAAGCCATCTGACTCGAAGCAAAGACTTACATGTGCAGATGAGCTCATAATTGAATTTCAGCCAAGTGCAACGAATCAATTTGCCAGCAAAACGCAGCCAGCTCAGAGCCTATTAGAAACCCAATCAACCGTCGCAAATGGGATACAGTCGTCGTCATGTTCGACACACGACCCTAAAACACACATGTGTAAAAGTGCATGTGTGTAGGAGTTTGAGTATGAGTATGAATATCTTCCGCAGGATCTGAAATCATAAAGAGGAGGAGCATGGAAAATTGGCTCTGATCTTGATGAAACTAACTTGAGCATTGAGATCAACAGATGAATGATTTCGCTTTTGAAAAATAAGAGTAAATTGGCTGAATTGAGGATTAATACAAAAAAGGTTTATAGCTTCAACTTTCGTTGTAACAAATGATATAGCGTTTTTTTTTTTTAAGACCAGTGCTGGTGGTCCAAACTAACTGCCGATGCCGGCAATTTTAAAAGCAAGGCAAACGTTGGCTAACAGTTGGGCAGCCCATCAAAAACGTAGGTGCAACACGTAGCCTAAAATTTACGCACACCCAAAATCACAATTGTAAGCAAAATGCGAGGAAAAAAGGAAAGGAAACTGCTACTTTTCTCACAATGCTCATCGTACGAAAAGAGACACCTCGAAACTATTCTCTTGTCACTTCGGGTATGCCGCCCATACTCGGCATACTACAGTTCTCTCTGTTCTCTCTGTCAAACCGACGCATCCGTCACCTGGTGCGATTAGCAACTACTCGCACAATGAGGGCCCTCGATACGGCAGGATCAAAGCGGAAAATTCATTTGGCTTGGTGGTCTTTCGGTCCTGTTTCGTTTGATGTTCGAACAAGTAACCGTTTGTACAGGCCAAAATGATGAACATAAATACATCAATTGTAAGTAATTGGAATAAGATAGGATAAAGAGACACTCTTCAGTTATGTTCCTCTATCTTAACAAGCAAAATTTTCGGATGCTAAACGGTCTAGATCTTTAGAATTTATGAAAGATAAATTCAAATGTCATGAATTTGTCCGACAATTGTAATTAAAAGAAAACAACTATAATATTTTTTAATAAGTGTGCAACTTTCCTCTCTGTACATTTAAAAAGAACCTTCGAAAGGTCCTCAGTCAAAAAAAAATTTGCCCCGACGAGTTACGTTAGCGGAATTTGCAAGGTGTGGATCCACCTTAAGTAAATAGAATAAATAGAATCCTGAAATTAGCTTGGACCACTTGCAGAACCTCATAGATTTAAGAATTCACAGACTTGGCAGATTCAAAAAATTTCTAGGTTCAATTTTATTGTATAATATTTAAAAGTTGACTGGTTCTAATTCAACTTTAACAACTGAGATCAATTTTTACCCCAATATTTAAGTCAAACTTTGTGAAGTTCTGCTGCATGTCCACATACACCTAGCAAAGACAAATCATGGTCTTTATCGCATGCACATTCGCAAATGCACATTGCATATATATTTGTATTGTTAGACAGGCGTGTTAGTTAGTAGTGAAATATACTGAGCATGTCAATAACTTCTCTGATCAAAGACAAACATAGATGACGAAAGTGACAAAGTGAACAAAATGAGAAGTCAAAAATAATGCCTACTATTTTTATGATGACAATTAAAGCTATATCTTCATCAGTGGATGCATAATCGTCAATAACTTTCATTCCTCCCTCTATTGTGTAGTCCATTATCCCTTGCTCTGTTGAAATGCCGCTTGTACCTCCTTCACGTTGCTCGCTCATTGGATTTTCGCTGAATATTGTTCTTTAATTTTGTATTCATATTTATATATTTACTTGCACATAGCATTGAATGTCAGTTAGTTAACAAAAATGATGAATAAAAATATCAAAATATTATATTTGCATGCAAAATATAGTACACCTGGCCCTCGCTTAACTCGGACTCTTTTAGCACGAACTCGGTCTTACACGGTTATAAATTTGTTCCCATCCCACTTTAAACACGCTAAAAACCTCGTTCTTACACGATTGCGAAATATCGATATATATTTTTTTTCTGTCAATTAACGCGATAGTGTCTTTGTGCGTGTGTCTTACGCATGGGGTGATTGTCGAAAAAGGGGAATCCCACGTTTGATCTGCTAGATGTAAGCATGTTTTAGTAGGTGCGAAGATCTTATACGCTGGACTTTGGATACAACTGAAACCGACTCCATCGATGTAACCAGTGCTTGGAAGATGTTTTCTATTAAAGATAGCCTTGAGTTGGTAAACTTACCTTTAAAAGAGATTAAGGTGTCAACATTAAATAGATGCTGGAGAAAATTATGGCCAGAAGTACATACATAGTTAAAAGTTCTGAAATAGAAGTGCCAAACCGTGGATTCCAGGATATATTGAACCTTGCTCACTTGATTGAAGGTGAAGGTTTCGACGACATGGCAAATGATGATTTGCAAGAGTTGTTTGAAGATGAAGAAGTTGATGACGAATTATTGCTTGAGATTGCTGTGAATGAAGCAAACAATTCGATGACAGCAGCTCTGAAGAAACCGATCAAATTAGTTTATCGATGGAAAAACTCCAAGAAGGATTCGCATATGCTAGCAGCTTGGAATCGTGCTTTTTAAATTCAGATCCGGTCATCGAACGACGGCTTAAGTTTAAGAGAGAGTTGGAAAGAATACTTTTGCCTTATAAGGAGTGCTATAAAGAAGCTTTGAAAGCCACCAAACAATCGAAAAGTACTGATTTTTTTTATAAAGAGCCACTAAAAAAGAAAACATGTAAATAATAAATAAAACTGTAATGAAACATTAATAAAAACATACCAAATTTGAACAATACAAAAATTTGTTTGCTGCTAATTTTGAATTTTGCGAACATAACCCCTTATTTTGTACTGAATCCATGTTTCGCTTAACACGAAGATTTCAAGAAACGTAACCCCCGTGTTAAGCGAGGGCCCGGTGTACACAACATTAATTATCTTATTTCATTTATGAAATTAATAAATGCATTTATTTAAGAACTTAATTTAATTTGATACGAGTAGTTCATCTAATAAAGTTTTGATATGAGGACTGAAGTTATTATTGTAGTATGTACTAAAAATCGCGACTCTAGCTTTAAAATTATGCTCGTTATTCGGATTTTCTTCGAATTGTGGGAGCGCGCGGGGGTGTAACAAATAACTTTCATGACCTGCAATCAAAAATCTATCTTTAATAGTTATAAAACATCTTTAAATACTTAAAAAAAAATGCATGAAAGACAATAAATTACAATTTACTTAACTTACAATTTAAAAAACCAAAATAAATTTATTAAATATGCAGAATGACATTGTAGAAGAAGTTCTTAAATTGTGTATATGGACAATTCGACAACTAATAGTTTTTTTATAAAGAAAAGTTTTGGTTGACGATCAACAAATATAAAAGTATATATAGTCAAATCACCACATACTTCAATAGGGAGAACAATTAATGAATTAATGAATTTGTTGATTGAGCTTTATTAATTAATGTTCATAAGGTTGTTTCAAATAGTGCACAATAGCTTCATTGGTATTACTGAGCTCTACAAAAACAATTACTTTACACTGAATATAATATGTTAGACATTAGACAAATTATTTGACAAAGTAGCAACAGGCTTATAGTAAAATTTTCTGAGTAGGTTCCAACAAAATGGCAAACGTTGAACACATTGGCATTGAATGGGAGAAATTCAATTGTTTTGGTTTAGTTTAACACCGATCTCTAACCGAGAACATACTATTGAAATTGTATGTAGACCCGTATAGCATTCGAAGGACCATTGAAATACCCATTGAGAATGAGTGTCATTCACTGGACATTCGTTGCGCATGTGCAGATAAGTTTCATTGTCCTGCAGAACTGAATGGCTGTGCCTACTCCTAGAACAATGCAACTACACTCTACAGTTGAGTGTGAATGCCAGCGGAAGTCAAGCAAAAGTATATCTGGCCATTTATTGCATTGATAGCCACTCGTGCATATCTCCGCAGGGCTTCTAACAAATAATATACGTTGCATTTTACATGGCAATTCAAAATCTGAAGAAGAATTGAATGAGTACTACGCTTTAAATGCAATCTTTTTACGACATGTTGTGCGTGATATTTTGTCAATACCCTTGACCAATAACGTTGCTCAATTGGCCAGGGAATGAGCAACAAAGCACCGGAAACTGATCTTTAGAAATACTCTACAATTTTCAATGCTAAAACATACTATATAACATTATACTGCTAGACACTCCATTTTGAAAAGTTACCTGTATACTTCTTTCCTCCTTTAATACCACCCTTATTTTCTATTCGCGGCAATAAACTGAAAACCAAATAAACACTCTAATTACCCTTATATCAATTTTACAAGGACAAGGTTTTCTTCTCATTCTAAATTCTATACAAGTATGAATAGTCAAATATATAATATATCAAAGTTTCTATACAATTTCAATATTTATAAAACTCTAAATTCATATGCTGAAATGTACAAATCATAAGTGTTTATTCACCAGAGCGAAGAATACAAAAATAGTAAATATTCTGATCAATGCAGACAACTGATATGCTTCATCTCTTACAATAATTTCACCAGTAGACAAGGCCAATTGTCTGGGTGTTTATTGAGACAACACATGAGCGATTGCAAGTAACTTGAGCTCACGTCTATTGTTTATCTTATCAGACCAAACAAATCTTGCAAGGCAAACTGAGAGTAAGAAAGTCTGAAAATATTTATGTCTTGAGTCGAAAACAAAAAATAAATCCAGTCTCGTCTCTGATCGATATCTATCTCAGGCTGCAACATTCTTAATCCGTGCACTTACTGAGCTGCTGTCGAAGAAGATGAGAAGCATCAGGATTTCAAGATTGCTCATCAGAGATACGCTTAAGTAGCCGAGCTCAGCATAAAATGGTGACAAATATACCATCTTACTCAGTGCTAGTTACGATAGGAGTTGCGATTAGGTTCAACTCTTACCTATCTCAGTAACATATCCCATCTAATCGATGACATTCGTAAGCACGCGTTGATCAGATACACTTGGTAACTCATTTGGTAAACCAGATTCACCATATCTCAGACCACATGTGAACTTTGTTTCCACAGATCTAATCAACTAAAAATAATGAAGCCACTTAAATACACAATATCACCACACGTGTGGTACATGCATATCCATTTCAATCCACTTACATATGCTCATGTGTTTATCAGACCAAGATGCTATACCAGATATCCTTGATTTGGGCATTATATTCCTAATTTCTGAATGGATATGGATATGTTAAACAGAATATACATTAAAATAATTTACTCAAAGTGAAATGCAAGTAGGATGAAGAGATTATTATGCATTTTAAACACATTTTCGTATTATTATTATTAATATATTATTAATACACATCCTACACATTGAATCGACCGTATTCCGATTTTGTTTATTGATTGAACACTTTATAAGAAAATGTGAAGGGATATTTACAAGTCTACGCGTTTAGAGAAAAGCAAGAAAACGAGTGCAGACCAATTTGACATTCTCTACACCATAAGATAAGCTTAGGATAATGAATAATATGTGAAACTTAATATACAAGGAAATAGACGTTAATATTCTAGTAACAAATAAGATATATAATTAATGCACAATTTTAACCCAACAATGCATGTAAACTCAATTTGTACATATAGTGAAGTAACACTACTAAGCTGATAAAATATTTTATTTTATATTTAAGCTTTCGACTTAAGAAAACTTTTATTTAAGAAAACATTTTACAATGTTCAGAATTGCAATCTGTCTACTGCGGATGACTTAATTTAAGACCAAACCATATCTCTAAATCGTGTTTCCCACAAGAAATTAGTATCGTGGGATTGTCGAATCATATAATGCGATCGTCAGAACTATAAAAACTATTTTATAAAAAATGCAGATTACCATATAGCGATTTAAAGGCGTGTACAATTGTTACGTTCTATTTTATAGTAGAAGGGCTTAAGTCGTTTCACAAATATTACTTTCAGCTCCCCAACAGCCAACCATATGAAAATTTAAATTTTATACCCAAAATTAACAAGTAAGAAAGTTACAGTCGAGTGTGCTCGACTGTGAGATACCCGCTACCCATTTTTAATAAAGGCAAAAAATTGCTGTATTATTTTCAAAATACACCGAAAATACTAAAAAAAATACTAAAAATATACCAACATTCAAAATATACCATAGACGGCACAATGTACCAGATTGTCGGCCAAAGCAACTAAGAGCCCTAGTAAGTTGGCGTTTTTGCCCATACAAAAGTATTTCTTTAATAACTTCCACAATTTTTATCTGATCGCAACCAAATTTTCAGAAATCATAACTACTATAGTAATTATTGTTTATACCAAAATTTTCAACTTTAGCTTTATTACGCTTGTTATTCGATTTGGGCGGAAGTGGTCGTGGCAAAAATTTAAAACAAACTTGATCTGCGTGCAAACATAACAAATGCTGTCGAAAAAATTATAGCTCTATCTCTTATAGTCTCTGATATCCAGTGTTTCATACGGCCAGACATCCAGACACACAGACGGACAGACGGACATGGCTAGATCGTTTCGGCTGTTGACGCTGATCAAGAATATATATACTTTATAGGGTCGGAGATGCCTCCTTCTACCTGTTACATACATTTCCTGCCGGCACAAAGTTATAATACCCTTCTACCCAATGGGTAGCGGGTATAAAAATTAACCTACTCAAATAAATACAAAACAAAGTCAATATGATTTACAAATATATAAGAAAAGTCACTATGGATCCCAATATTTTTGGTAAAAATGGCTAGCAAGCCTTTAAACAAATGTACATATTGTCAGTAATGACAACAAAAAACATAAAGCATTTATTTTTCATCTGGCCTTTTCTACTTTAACTAAATAACTTTTTGACATCAATTGAACTTAAGCTCCCCTTACTACTGCAAGGATAAAGCCAATGTCAATGTAAGTTTTCCTTAAGGGAATTATTCTAATAATCATATCTTCAATTTATATCTCACTTTCAAAAAGATATGAAAACACTGTCAATGCCTCGTTAATCGAATTGCCAATTTCAACATACTCATACATCGACACTGTTGAAACTAGACGACAGGGAAAAGAGCTCATGACTAATAACAATGGCCGGAAAAAGCAAAAAAAAAGAAAAAGAAAATGTCGATTCTCGTCAAGGGTCGAAGGTAACTACATAAGTGCGATCCCCGGAGGAACCGACAATCGGGATGTACACACACAATCATCCCTCAGTGGTAAGCCGAAGCGGCGGTTGACCATTGAAATTTAAGGTTTTACTTTTTGGCTGCTCCTACACATATGTGTTGTTATGTGCATTCTATTGGCATTTTTTCGATTCCATTGTCAGTGTTTTGGGTTTCGAGGAAAAGGGAACCTAATCTTACAATAACATTTTAGGATTCGAGCTCCTTTTTTTCGAATAACCTTTGAGCATGAAAATTGTTATCAATAGACCAAATCTTTGGAGCAGATTAGACATGCTTTACTTCAATGAAACTTAAAATAACAGACAAATTCAAAAACGCATCCGTATGGAAATAAAAGAAGAAATTACTATTGCCCTTTCCTTAAAAGATTATGCATAAATTGAAGAACTTATAGAAAAAAATAACATATTTAAATGCTCATATGTTCGATATTGTGCATAACACCTTAAATACTGCTCAACATCTTCCAAGGAAATGGGCATGGGTTCGCTGCCTAAAAAGAAATGTACAACAATAAGATTGCAGATCTTTGATAACAGTTCCAATATTTCTCTGAGGCTTAACGAGTAGTTACATATTCGATAGTTTCAGAAGACGATAACTTTACAATATAACGCTCAAAATTATGTACTACGTATTATTAAGAATAAGAGTTCTTTCACGTATTTGATTTTATTTTTCAGGAAGATTTAAAAGCCTATATATCACTTTAATACTTTATATTGAGTACATAATATATTAATTATTAATAATGTTGCTAAGATATTCATATGTGCGACGATACTAGTAAATTGCAATACAATTTTAATTTTAAACTTATGTTTAAAAAGATAATTTCGTTAGAATGGTTCATTGATACAGTTTGCAATTTGATTGTACCCTTTTTCTACATATATGATTGAATTATTTTAATTACCTTCTCTACTAGTTTAAAATATATGTTCTCTTTAAGAATTGTTTTTTATTTTTCAGACTATATGTTTTCAAAAATTCTAATTGTGTACATAATAATATATAACTAATAATGTTCTTGAGATATGTATTCATATGATGGTACCTTTAAAAAGCTTAACAATTTTAAGTTCACAATAATATAAAGAAATACAATCAATTAAAAATTAAATTGGTTGTTTATATTTATCAACATTTAAGCCCTAACTATTTAAGTCACTCACATTACAAATATTAATTTCTATCTTGTTTACTTTTAATTATTAAATAAACTTGTTAACTCGGACAATATTTCAAATTTGTTGTTAAAAAATTTTCAAAAATAACGATAGCCTAATACATTTAATTTTTTTGTTAACTCTCGCTCAATCATTTAGGCAGTTTTTTCCAAATTGATCATGTAATTTTTATTTAATACGTTTGAAGTTATATATATTTATTTGAACTCATATAACTGAAGATTACTGCAAAAAAATAATTGGCTCATTTAACCCTTTCGGGACGGGGTTTTATTTCGGAAACCAAGATAGAGAAAATCCTTTTTCAGATTCTGAAAGATGACTTAATTATGTACTGCATACTTGGAAATCCTGAATTCGTCCTTTTATCCTGGGACATATAATCCCAATCCGTTTTTTGGGTGGGATTTAGAATCCCAATACATAATTTGAGTGGGTTATATAATCCCAATACATAATTTGAGTGGGTTATATAATCCCGATCAACATTTTAGATGGAACGGAAAAGGAAATGCTATACAACGTATTATGCTTGAGGAATCGGACGACGACTTTGAAAATTCTGAAAGCGACTTTGTCTGTGACAGTTCGGATGAAACAGATTCGGCTTCAGAATCTAACGGCGATGCTGAGAAGATTATTCACAGCGGGACTATATGTATGTCCCAACCAAAACATAGATTGGGATGCTATGTCCCACTTTTATAAATTCATGTATAACTTACATTACAAAAGTGATAACCACCTCTAATGTTATTAATTGGTTAGAACAAATATTCTTTTCCTCGATTATGCACTAAACGTGACCACTTACTAGGTTTTACGTATATACTGTGCAAATGTTTTCATCGAACTGACGAAATTTGACCGATGTTGTGAAATTCTTCAGCGACTTGTGCGCACACGAAGATATTCACCGTTACTTTTTTGTTTACATTATGAAATAGACACTTAAAACTGTGTTTGGGATATTTCACAAGTGCTCTAGCATTAAAATTATAGAAAATACGATGCAATGAAAAATTTTGGGACGTATTGTCCCAGTAGTCCCGAAAGGGTTAAGCAGGGTTAACTTTTTTGTGCTTTAAAAGTTAAATTTACTTAATTTAGTTTTTTATTATATTATATTATCAAATATCCATTCTATGGATTATATTCATTATGCGGAATATACAAGCAATTTAATATAAATAGGACCACTTAATACTTTATAAACAAAAAAAAAAAACAAAAAAAAGGTACATCAATGCATATAAATTTTTGTGATTTTAATATTCTTACACGCATTGCGAATATCCCTGATCAGTAAGAAAATGGCTTCTATCATTTTCTTATCTTGCTTCGATGTATGCTTTGAAAAGACTTAGTAATCATAACATAGTTATAATTACGTTTCATTTATATTTGGAAGACACAAAAAAAATTTTGAGCTGACTATGTATGTATAATAAATGAACAGCATATTACTTGTGCAGTATAATAATTGATTTTTCAACTACCAACTTAACGTTTGCGAGTACCTTTAGGTGTCTTGTTGATGGATAAATATTTTTGGATGCATGAATTGAATAGTTTGCTAGTTTGAAAATATGACTGTCAATTGTTGTTGGAAAATCGAACGCAAAAAATATAAATGATACAAATGAAGCAGAGATCTTTGGTGCAGAAAGTCACGCATAGAATAGAACGGTTTGTAGGTTTTGCATTGTTTTGCTCGCTTTGAAAATATTTGTAAACAGATTTTTAGAAATTGTCTCTTGTGTGTTCGCTGTGGCTTTTGTGCATCGGAGGTAGGTTGGAGGTAGGTATGTCTGCCGTAGTGAGACGTCATGGAGTTTCACGTGTTGTCACCAGCCACCAACCACCAGCCTTATTAATAGGCTACAGCAATGCCGGTAGGAGACCAGTAGAATCTGTTGAAACGTGAGTCGTCGTCTATGAGGCACATCGGGGATTATTGTAGGGGAGACTGAGGCAGACAAGACAAAAGTGTGCCTTTTAACGAGCTCTAATTTGGTGCTGGACCATTTCGAATTTAGAAGCGGCAAAAAGGTTTCTCCTCCTCCACTCCTCTGCTGCACAACGACAAGGAAACAAGGAGTTGTTTCTGTAGAACAACATTGACTGACATGGAATAATGGCCTACTCAACCAGAGTCGAATAGCAGGCACAAACACGACAGGATAAAGGAAATCTACTGATACCATGCATGTTTACACAAAGACTCGGGAACAAAGTCCTATTTTATTTCGTTTCATTTCATTTTAAATGCCCTTTTCAGCAGCGATAAAAATACAAGCAACAGCCTAACGTGATAATCTTTTAAATTGCCTCTCCGACGCAGATCGGTTCTTTACAAAATACGAATAGAAAAACATAAAAAAAGATCTTGTTATTTATTTAATTTTATCAAAGCCATGAGCAATTCTGAAAACATTTTGGTGTTTGTGAATTTCCCAAAAAGAGACCAAGGTTGTGGCTTTATTATATCAAAAGATCCTTTGTGAGAACTATTTCAAAAAGTATTTCAGTGTATCGTTCGTCTTAATTTCCCAATAAACATCTTGTTCAACCAACCTAAGAAGATTAACACATAAATGTTAATAAATAATATTGTCAATGTTACTTATTTTCAAATATTACGTATTTACATAATATAGTTTTTTAATTATCTTAATTACTTTGAGCATATTTGCTTTTCTCTAACGCTTTCCCAATACCTTCAAGACCTCAACATTACTATAGGATATCAAGAGCATATGTTTTTACAGACGTTAAAATTGCCAGCAGAAAAAATCCAAATAAGCAAACAGTCACATTTTCCACATTTGTGCCAAATGTGTTCAAAATAGCTCTAAAAAGTCCAAAAGAAAAAAATCATAAGGTCAGAAGAGAGTTTTAGTAGGTTCCAAACAATCATTTAATGGAATAGAAATAAATTGAAAATATCGTAACTAAATGCAGCTCCTATAATGGCATTTATTATTTTGTTTTATTTAAATTGAGATGATGTATAAAAAATATTAAGCATTCTACGGCCGATAATGCTTGACTATGACACAAAATGTTTTCCTACTTTTTAAATTAATTATCGTAATCCGAGATTGAAATATTTACATTACCATCAATTACTAAAACACAGATCACTCACTAGATAACTACGTCTTGTGTAGTCATGAATATATAGAATATAATAAAAATCATGGATATGCCTCATCCTGTCTGTTGCAAACATTTTCTATTAGTATCCACAAAACTTCTTGATAGATTACTACATTGAAAATATAACTTTGAGTGCAGATTATCAGCCAAAGCAACTAAGACCCCTAGTAAGTAGGCGATTTAGCTTATACAAAAGTGTTTCTTTAAGACCTTTTTTATCTGATTGCATCCAAGTATTCAGAAATCATGTAAATAAAGTAGTTAATATTGTATGAACCAAAATCGCGATCGAATCACGAATCGATCAAGGTGTTCTTACGGACATGACAAACATGGCTATATCGTCTCGGCTAGTGACGCTGATCAAGAATATATATACTTTAAAGAATATATATATTTCATGCGGTCACAAAGTTATAAACTCTTTCTACCCTATGGGTAGCGCATTTAAATGTACTTTTTAGGTTAAACAAATAAAAATTCTACATACTATACGCTTGGATTCATATACATACATACTCGTATATGCGCAAGGATGCTTATATACACAACCAAATATAATTTCATCATTGGATGAAAATTAAAGAAACAGTCATAAAAGACAAGCATCAATTGTCCCATAAGTATTTTGTCCTGGGGTTGTATTCGGGGTTTGTTGATATTCAACAAAAACACTTGCATACATAATGTGGCACAACATCAAGAATATATTTACGACTGTATGTGTTTTCTTTGTGTACATACATACATGCGTTATATACATATGTACCTTCGTATATGTGTTTTTATGCTGTTATGTATGTAGTTACAAACACGTTTCGACTGGACACCAACGCACACAGAGCTGTCCGAACGAAAAGAGAAAAAAGAGAAAAACATAAAGAACAAAAGAAAAATCGAAATCAATAAAACTCGGCACCGCAGGGGACACAACTGAGGATCACCACAGGAGAAAAGACCCTTGCACACGTGTTCACAAAGGAAAGTGGCCGACACGTTAAAATGTTAGCCAGAAAATGCCAACGGTCAATTGGGTTAAAATTTGTTTCAATTTTTTTTTTGTCGAAAACCGTTGAGGTCTAATTCTAGGTTTTGTGCTTATTAGTTTTTTCGGTGGATCTCACTCTTAAACATTGAAGGAGCACATATAAGTAGTATATATGTACATAAAAGTTCTTGATTTTGACAACTAATTTCTGAGTGCTAGCGAAAATATATAACAAATCGTCGAGGTTGAAGTGAAAACCTGCTGAACAGTCGAGTTGCGCTGTTGAAACTTGATCCATTTTCATGGCCTTAGACAACACTTGAGAATTTGGAAGACTTGTGAGACTCTGGGCGACAGATTGAAGAGAAATTTGTGTGCCCAAATATCACATTACAAGGCGCAGAGCCGAAACCGAAATTGAAGTCGAAATCTGGTGTCCCGACCGCTGTTATATTTGACAACAGCGTTATCCCTGTTTTAATTCTCAAGTGCAATTCATAACACAAACCTCAAAAACCCCAGCGAAGAAACATGCATTTCCATTCCATAAAAATTAAATGCCGCTAAATGGAATTTGAACTCCATTTCGAATCGCATTGCTTGTCATTAACTATCGGTTCTGTGTTCAACCGTTTCAAGTGTCTCACTTCTCGCATGCCTCATAGGCGAGACACAAGTGTTTACCATGCTTGAATAATCTCTACTAATCAGCAATATAAACTAACCCATATGCTAGTCTACAGCGAAGAACGATTTTTAGTTGTAAACTGATATAGTCGAGTACGCCCATTTCGGAACCAAGAGAAACTACAGAAAATCACATCCGAATATATTGACTTTAGATTCTCAAGAATATCAAGAAAACCTCGTTGCATTTTAATGAAGTGCACGTAGCTAATGAGCCTTTAAGTGTTCGTTGAGATAGACTTGAAGATATTGACAACATGATTATGCTTTAAGGCCCCACACACAAAAAGCCAAAAAAATCAAAAATTTAACTTTCTTGTCACATACACAGGACCGAAGAAAACTCCATTTGCATTGCACCATTTACACTTGGGCTCAAGGTAAAAATCTTTTATTTAACAGGTAATGTTTTCCGTTAAGTCAGGTACGCATTTTCCGTAGACTGCTAATCGTTAAGGGAGTTGTGTCAGCAGGACGCCGGCGCCAGAGCATTTTTCATTTAATGTCCTTTCTTTGCGTTGACATTCTTAGAACTGTAAGGAAATTTCCAGAATTTTGTAAAAATGTTGCAGCGCGATTTTTCACACTTGGATCAGCACAGGTACATGTCTCGCCTCGTCTATTGTCTTTTGTCAACCTGTTGTATTTTCTCATAAATTATAGGTACAGTTTTCCACAACACCTTGAAGATAAAATGTTGTAGGATCTTTGCCAACTAAAGATTAAAATCAAGCATCTTATCGGTCACGTAATGTACCGTAAGATAGTTAAAAAGTTATTTGTAATGACTATTTTTAGAAATCGATTTTCATTGTCACCGAATTAAACTATTCTTAAGCAATTAAGAAAGCCATTTTGAATAATTGCAAAATAGTGCGGTAAAATATACCAAAATAATAAAGCTATTTAGGAAGAGTACTACATTCAAAATATACCATAGAGTGTTAAATATACCAAATTACTAACCAAAGTAACTAACCCCCATAGTAAGTAGGTGTTTTTGCTCATACCAAAGTATTTCTTTAACTTCTAATTACTTTAAATACAAAATTCTAAGGCCTGTCTTTAATAATTACATACAGTAGAATTTTAAGCTAGAACATTATGGATTCAGTATATATATATCTTTTGGGTTTAATGTAAATAAGTAGAGAATATCGGATTGAGAGAAGCAGTTCATGACAATGTAAATTGATTGATGTGAATCATGAATAGAGCAGTGACTGTCATCCACGCACACTCACACACACGCATACACTTTCTACTTTGTATACATCTACACAGGCAAAAATGTTTTATAAATATCGCCATTGGCATTTTAATCCCTTTCCGGATAGCTACAATTACGCTGTATTGGACATGATTCTTTCTGTTGCATTGTGATTGCCGAGCCCTTTTCGAAAGTATTTTGTTGCATACTCGATCCCGATTGTATATTTTTAGATGTGGTGGCAGTGGGTCACACACGTGCAAGGGTCAGATCGAGAGTCTGCAGGTAGAAACACCAGAAACGCCTAAAAAGAAGATAAAAGAGGAATTAATGAAACGGACCCTAAAATGACCCAAAACGAATGCAGTCGGGGTAAGGAAGGGATAACTGCCATCACTTGAATGCCTTGAAGAGCAATTGCCACCGAGATGCCTTGATGATGTTGCAAGATAAGGGACATAGGAAATCAACAAGCAATCCGTATATACCCAAAAATAAAAAGAGGACCCATAAAATCCCAACACTTTTTTCTTTTCAAAAAATTAAGAACGTGGGCGACGCCCCTGAAACTCAAACAGAAACGAGAAGCAAGTTTGTGCATGTCATTTCTATATAGAGTTTAGCAAGGGCAGTCACGTTCAAACCCATACAAACTGTAGCTCTATTCAGGCATGCGTGTGTGCAACATTTCCAGTACTCGGTATACAAATGGAAACCGTTAAAAATACAATTCAAAATAAAAACAACTACATTTTTAAGGATTCCAAGCAAACACCATACAAACACTACAGTTGCATTTATATATCTACAATATTTCGAATGCATCTGAAGATCGCATAAATTATAATGAATGTTAATTAATTTTATGCATAAGCTAGTCACACAAATCTAGTATATTAATAAAATATCTTTTAAATACGAACTGCATAGGATTAGTGGAATGGTATATTAAAATCATATGAGAGAAGCTTAAAGAATTTACATATGTATTTGCAACTCTGTTTCTTATCTTAATTGAATGAAGTTTCCCTGATCCTGTTAAGTATCATTGTATCATTTATATATTGTATGATAACATAATGTAATTTATAAACGCCTACCCATTCATATTAATGCATTGATTTCCTAATATTAGTCAAAGGTACGCATTGCACATCTTAAATTGTTTAAATACGTATGTTCATTTTGAGTTCCATGCCTCTGTATAAACGTTTTTGTGGAGTGTTCTTAAGTTACCCTGTACTCTCAGCAAGAAAAAGTGAAGTTGAACTGTATTCAACTTCTTAAAACTAAGCACAACTATATTTATTTATAATGACACATTTTTATTATAAATAAAATACAAATTTGAGTAAATGAAAAGAAACATAATACATTATAAGGTTGTACGAGCCAAGAAAACAGGGTATCTTGTAGTCGATATCTCTTGACATACTCATTTTTCCTTCTTCCATTTTATATTGCAGTTTTCACAAAAATAAATAATGTACATATCTCGCTGATATGTCAGCAATATGTGCAGACAAACTAATAGCTGGCAGTAATTTAGTACACTCTTAAATTTGAATTCTTTTATTCATAAACATAACAGCATTTTTAGTATAGTTATGAAATGGGAACTACGAAATAGAGCGTTTTTTAAAATTGTAAATTTAAATATACTATGATTAACAACATGCAACTAATTAGCATTCACATGTGAGAAATCATGACTCTGCTATTAATTTAATTGTGCTTGGGAAGCAAGTATAAATGTATCTGTTAAATGTGGTTTGTTTAAAAGATACATTTGTATAGTACTAGTATTGCTTGTAAATCGAGAGAAAGTACAGTGTGCATATTTGCACAACATTATCATATGAAATGTTTTCCGTTATTTTGATGTGAATATGCTAAGGGAAAATACGTTACAAAATATGAACCTTACACCCGAAGGATACAAAACTAACAATTAGAAGGACTCACAAACAGAGTGAGCCGACAAAATTCCAAAAATTTTGAGATTTTGGGTTGCATCTCCCGCGTCGTAAATTTTTCATGCACCAACTGAGAAATCCCTAAAACAACAATGACAAACAAAGTGCACAGGGTTGTGTATACCCAATACCTGCTAAATTGACGACGCGGCATATCCCAAATAGCGCGTTAATTCGTTTTGACTAACCTTCAAAACCCAAATAAAATCCGGTAAACAGAAAATACGTTACTTTTGCTACCTACAGGTTGGTTCCGAAAGGTATTGGCAATTTACGAGTCGAACGGGAGGACACGACAAGGCTGTCTCAATGAAATGACGAACAAGTAGATTTTTCCCAAAAAACAGATAGATTGCTTTTGAGATACGCAAAGCCATTGTTTTCCCTATCCCATGTCCCTTGGCATTTTTGGGATCTTGGCATAGTGTGTCGAATTTTAAAATCCTCTGCACTTAGGGTTCGGGTTTTCCAGCGTACAAGTATCGACTTGTCCATTTCGGATCAGACATGAAAATTGAGCAAGGAATTTTTTGGGTATTTCGGGTGCAGCAGGTAGCGAGAGTCGCAACGAAACCGTATCCAAAAAAATCCAACTAAAATTCCACTTGAAAAAAATCTGTGAAACGCATGCAAGTACAGGACAGTCTCTCGCTCTCGCTCTCACTCTCCCTCTCTCCATCTTTCGGTCTGCTGTGTGCTCTCTACTCTCTGTTGTGCAACCACCTGCCTGAATGGCGCATTTTGATTGGCTGTCAGAACAAAGAGAGCCAGAGAGCAGCGAGAGTCCCGACGTCGAGGTCGCAGCGTATAAAAGCAGGGCATCGACAGACCGAAGATCAGAACGCAATCGACCAGCGACGTGGCAAGTTATCCGCCTGTTGCAGCAACAGTAACAAATTCCAATACAAGATTTCGATTCAATTAAATTCAAATACGTGCAAAATGTCATTCATCACTCGGGAGTACAAGTTCGAGACCAGCAATATGATGCAGCAGAAATCAGATCAACATACAATGGCAATGCTGAGCCTGAAGAAACTCGTCAAACCACTGCTGCGCCTCATCAAGAAGAAGCAGCTCATACGCAAAACTCTGGCAGAGATGCAGTCGCAGAATGAAATCAACTCATCGCTGGAGGACATGCGCAAAGACTCGGTGGCAAGCTGTGACAATACGGCCAACGAGCAACTGGAGCAGCGACTCTTCAATGATCTCCGACAGTGCCCCAATCAAGCGGCAATGATCGTGCAACAGGGCGAACAACAACACATTGTTCCCGCTCATGCCGATCAGACCTTCATCCCGGTTCACTTTGCTCGCACCAGCAGCGGCACCTTCTTCTGGACTTCAGTCGACAGCGCAAGGCAACAACAGCAGCAGCAACAACAACAAGAACTGCACATGCGTGAACGATTCGACCGCTGGGTCCAGGCCTAAATAACACCAATTGGGCCAACATTGATGTCAGCTTCAGCTTTAATACCATGTGTCACCAGCTTGAGCCAATTAGCCAAGATGGTGATGCCAAATGGCACGACCGCAATCTCAGGGTGATATTAGGGTATAGTTGCTTCTTCGGTACAACACTGAGGTATCAACTTAACAATGTAATAACAAGCTTGTAAATTATTGTGATTTCCCAATAGCTTTTCTAAGTTTAGTATTACGAAAAAATCATTGTCTTCCATGTTTGTTTGTTAGGTTACTTTAGGCTAAGAATCATTGTCTTCCATGTAAAATAATCTAGTTTTAAGATATAAATAAATATTTAGACTTAGAAAAAAACAAAATCACTTTGAATTCTTATTTCGCATAGCAATTTTAAATTTTTCAGTTAAACTATGCCTCTGTTACTGCAACAGATATGGGTATGAATAATATGCCAGTTATTCTATTGAAGTAGCGAAATTAATTCTATGCTGGTAACCGCATATTCATTAAAAATAGTTCAAACGAAACTACATTTTAGATGATATCTTTTGTTTACCAACATTTATCAGAATAAACCGTTAAAAATTAATTGATGATCAGATGAAATGTAAATCTTGAAGAAATAATTAATTATAGGTTTTGCTTCAAATACTGCACAGACAATAAACTGTATTTTGAATACTCGTAACTTGAATGTTTATTGTATTAACATTATCAAATCAAAATCAATCATAAGCAAACCTCTAATCATAGAGGCTTATTATGTTACTCGTATCGATCATTTAATGATTCTCTATCAGATTGAAGGGATGACACGTAGGTAATTACAGTTCGACACAATCTAACAATGAATCTCAACATCAACAGAATGAATAGACTGAATCACAGCCAAGGCAAAGCAATTACACTTTATAGGGGCTCTTATACGACTGTCATATTTCACACAATGCTGACATCTTCTTCCTAATGATACTTGGAATAAAACACAGGAGCGTAAAAGAAAATAATTGATTAATGGAGAGTATTATCAATCGTCAGTTTCCTATATTTTTCTGGTTTCTTTATTTCGCTAAATAATAAAAAATATAACTATAAGTTATTGTGCATGTAATAAATGAAATAAAGAACTCTTCTAAAATTTACAACATATCAAGTTATATTCTGTAATCTATTTTTGTTTTTCTTCTTTAAAAATAACTATATACTTATTACTAAAAACACAAAAGACTATAAATAAAACAAAAACAACATTTTACTTATTCTTGGTATAATTTTCAATCTTCAAATTTGAAATCGCCGTAAAACATCTTTGCCGTATTCTTTTCAAATCGTAAGACATACTTTCGAGGGATGCTAAATTTACCTGTCGTATACTTTATTACACGTGATTTCCATTTTTTTGTAGCTCATAAAAGTATGCTACATAATTTGTTACAGTTCAATTCAAATAACGTCAGTTACTTAAGAATTTCATGACATATTTTTAATGTTATTAAAATCAGTTAAATGTTCAATTATGTTATACATACAGATTATTATTTTAAACTGTAGCAGCATCGACTCATCATTGTGATATTAAAATCTATATAGAACTAATGCTTAATTTATGCTAAGAACTTCTTAGAACTTATTGCTGATATGAAATGCAATTGAACCTCACTTATTACAATCGAAGCGTTATCTTAAAAAATAATTGTATCTTCAATTCGATAAAGTACACAGTTCAACGGGCAATTTCGACACACACAGACACCGACTCCAATTCCATGCAATGGTCCATATCAAATGTAATTAATGTCATAAACAGTAGATAGTAGTTTCTGAGGCAACATGTGTTTAAAGAGGGTTCAAGGCTCCACACTTGGCTGTCAATCCATTATCCATGAAAAGACTAATTAAGGCAGAATTTTTCGAGAAAATAAACTCCTCCGCAAATATAGCACTCACAATATACACACAACAAAGTGAAAAGGGATCGAGGATTTGTTATTTGATTGCCGCACCGAAATAATTCTCTCCCACGAAGTAACCGACGTTTCGGTTTTCGGTTTTTCTCACTGGCATGAGATCGACACACGTGCAGCGTAAGGACTCTCGCATCAGCTACCTGCTTGCTTTCTTTCCACTTAGGACTCACAAAAATGGAATGCGTGACTCGCAATCTCAACACAAACCGATCCCAGATACGAAATACGAAAGAAACACCTGCGTCTAGCGACGCTGTGATTGGTGGAAAATATCGCCAACAGAAAACAAGGGATGATTTTTAGAGGGCAACGTATAAATACCCATTAATTACAAAAAATGAACATCAAATCATATCTTGGCGCAGACAAGTTTAGTTCTCTTTTGTCATGACTTACGAATTGCTTTCGCATTCAACTGACCCTTGCCAGCAAATTGTCGTTAAAAAGAGATACTTCAGTCCTTTCCAAAGTATCAGGAAAGCCGTTAAAGTGGCCTGCCTACTGTACAAGCCAAATGGAAGGAGTCAACCGACAACAAACTTGCTCCAGCGTCCGATTTATGGCAACAACTACAAATGAGGTGTGTCAGCGATTTTGACTTTTCGCGATGCCTGAAGACTGAAGACCGAAAGCTTTAATTAACTCGCTTTTAAATTAATTATATTTAAATCATCCCCAATATCAAAAAGTAATAAAAACACTAACTTGATTTCACATTATTTTGTCAATACAAAAACCTCCTCTTGGGTCGTTGACTTTGAAATGCATTTCATTTGAAAGAGTAAAACTATCTGAAAGGAACTTTTCATTATTCATATCTGACGGTTAACCCATCATTATTTCATTGACAATTGAAATTTTCAAATTCTATCAAACTCATTGTTTATTGAGCCAGCGTGTTTGCTATAAGAAATCACAGAAAAAAACAACATTGAATTCCAGAATAACAAATAGAAGCGAACCCTTCCTTAGCTACCTGTTCCTGTGCCCCAGACTTCAAAACCTGTTGTCTTCGAAAAAAAACCTGTTACCTTAGGGCTTCTTTGGTTTTGTTTTCGTTGCTCGTTCTTATGGTGTTCAAAAATAAATCTCATATTGCATTGAAACAGGTAGGGACGAAGCAAACTCGTAAACAAGACAATAACCCTACATAATAATGAGCGTAAGGGTCGACTTGACTATAGATGCGGTTCAACGCAGTGTACAGTTTTCTTTTCATTTCGATTTTCTTCAATTTATGCAGTTTACAAAAAATATTCAAATTTTTTTTGGTGCATATCAATAAGATGCGTTTTTATGTACAGTCTTGCGAGCTTGAAGATACCGAGTGGCTTCTGAGTTTGTGCTCTTATATGTCTTCTTCGCTAAAACCAACTTTTATAAAACCAACTTTGAGAACTTACCAAATTATTGTGAAAATGGTTTATGCGAAACTTTCTTCTCAACATGAAAATCTACACTTTTACCTTTGCTTTCCAAGAAATACTCTGATTGCAATATAAATATGCATGTGAAAACATGAATATCTGCAATTCATGGTTGAATTCATTTCAAAAGTATTACAAATTTTGGTCAAGATACACAAATGTCTCAGCCTCTTATTGAATAGGGCTCAATAATCAATAGAAAAAAAAGGGAAAATGATGAAAATGCGAAAATTCAAAATACTTGGTTCCCACGTACAAAATAAAGGAGCCTGCAAGGATAATTGCTAAGATGCACGTAGCCATGGGTTTCCCACGCTTCAGACGTTATTTGATTCGGGACAAGTCGCCAGGACCTGAGACCCTAGCAAGGTCCTACCTGTAATCTTTCGGGTATTCCTGGCACTGTGTGCCGAACGTGAGAAATTTCTGTTCTACCACCTGCGCTGTTTTCGAGCCCTCTGATTGGCTGAGATGCTGCAGCATCTCTCTGAGAAAGAGCGACCTACTCCGCTCTGAGGGTGAGTGTATAAATAGGCCAAGCATTCTTGAGAGAGCATCAGAAACACTTCGACTGTCGCAGTGACAACACACAAGAAAAATATCTTCACAGTTTTTACACAACATTGAGAAACGCCGGAACGTCAAGATGTCGTCTTTGAACAAACAAATGAACTTCAATAAGTGCATCAGCAAGAAAATCTCGATGCCGTCATACAAATCGAAGGTGTCTCCCACTCGACGCCTTACCAACCTCCTCAAGCCGCTTTTGGGTCAAGTTTTTAACATGAAGACGAAGCAGCCAAAGCGCAGCTCCTACATTGCATCGGAGGAGAAGGAAGCCGAATTCGACTGGCTGAACAACGACATGGATAACATGGCCAACGAGCATCTGGAGAATCAGCTAATCGACGAGATTCGCCAATGCGCCAAGGAAGATGCAATCATCGTCTACAATGAGAATGGTTCTGGACAACTGCAGACCATGGATCAAGAGGATTACTATGTGCCTGTTCACTTTGCACGCACCAATGCTGGCACATTCTTCTGGACCTCATTGCAGCCCAAGGCCGCCGAACCCTACGCCATCGAATGGAACTTCCTTGATCGTTGGGCTCAGGCGTGAACAAAAGACTTCAATGAGCACATTGCTGGGTTTAAACTTCTTCAATTCGTGGTACGGGTTCAACAAGATGATGGGACTGTTAGGCCTGCGGTCTAACAAATCAAAGTTTGGGCACTTCGACTTTGATCTCGTCAGCCGGGTTCGCTGTATAGATGGGAAAAATCAACACGTGGCTTTGCATTAAAATGTCATCTTTTAATTGCTTAAGTCGCATGTGGGGAAACTTGATTGTAAACAATTTGTTCTTTTGCTTATAAAAGAAACAAAATTGTAAATGAGGTGGCAATTGATGCCAAATACTATAAACAGAAATAAAACAATATATATTAACTAAAATACCTTTGCGTTATTATTTTATTTTGACTTCAAATTTGAGAGAGTCAGTTCAAGATATTATATTTCTTTCTTTGTCGAACTGACTTAGATGCCTTTAAATGCAGGCCACGTTTACGACCCACGTGGCGAAGACTTGTTATATCATCGTCTTCTGTTTTTTATATGCTAAAATTCTAAAATGAATAAGTGCAATGTAAAGAACTCTTGGCACACTTTCAAATATTGGAAAACTTTTATGACTTAGTAATCTTTTTGTTATGTCATATATTTTATAAATATTTTTTTTAATTATGTTTTCAAACTATTGCTGACAAAAATACCTTCTAAATAATTGTTTGGAAACGGACACATAGTAGGGTGATCATAAAACACAAGAATATAAAAAACAACTGAACATATATGACATAAAAAGAAACGTGTTTTTATGTAATATTTTATAAATAGTTTTGGAAATATGTCTTTTAACTATTGCTGTGAAAAATACCTTCTAAAACATTTTATACTTGAAAACAAATGTAGTAGCGTCATCATGAAGAACAAGATGACACAGACCAATAAATTAAATATTTGATAATTTAATTTCATAGGCCACTAGTTGCTTACAACCTTTGCAGAAAAATAATTGAAAAACCAAAATATTTGTTTTCCTATAAGTAATTTATTTACATGTACATAGTAGATAAACAATAAAAACATACGAATCATACAAAAACATATGAAACATAAAATGGAAGACGTGAATTTTGTTGTCGTTTGATGAATAATGTAAAAATTGTAAAAATAAAAATAACTTAAGCATAGTTTAACTAACTTAAATTGTAGTCCAAATAGCTTCCACAACTTTAAAGAAGTTGCAAGCGTTTATACACTAGATCTTACTAAGTATATTGCACATGGAAGGGTCTTCGCTGCCACACTCAGCATTTTGTGGTGTGGTCAGCAAAGAGATTGCACTATTCTCATGCCCGGTTCTGATGTTTGTTGTCCTCAGCCAGATGTCCAGCGGAATGAACAAGCAACTAGATTAAAGCTTTGCACCAACCATAACTAAAGTGGGGATTTGCGCTTAGAGCGCCTTTAAAGCTCCATCCGCCATGCCAAGCCCTGGGGATGTTCGTCACAGTTCGTATCGCAATTGTGAACTGAGATGCATTTGGAATGCCTCAGCTATGCTTCAATTGCGAGTTTTGATTGCATCGAGATTTAATTCCGGATCTCGATCGAGCCATGTTGTCGTTAACGGTTTCCACTGAGAACTGACTTCTCTCTCGGAAGCACAGCACATTTTATACAGGTCGCGACGTCGACGCCGCGAAAAAGAAAAACTGGCCACCATAAATAGAGAGATAAGGGCGCTGTAACACAAATACAAACACAAATACATGTGCGTGTCGTATATACACAGCACACATACACACTTACACACACATGTGCGAGTGATACGAGTGTTGTTATCACATAACAACACTGCACATACTGCACACACATGTAATTTATGTCTGTCTGCCTATGTGTGTTGTAAACCGACAAGTTCACGCTGAGTCAGTCATGTCGTGTCATGGTCGTCTAAAAAAAAAAAAGAAAACACAAATACATAAGTAGATTCGACTGCACATGTGTTTTGGGCTCTGTGTAAATAGTTCTGTTCTTATCTAGAGACCTTTGACCCTCGCTTGTGTTTATCACATTTTTCCTCTCCATTGTTTACTGCCAGCGCATTCTTTGATTCTAACATTAGGGTCCAGCGAACCAACTCAAAACTCTTTCATCCACGAACGTTGTGATTTGTTGTTGTTTAATCTCACACAACAACACATATGCACACCATCCATACATCCAATCATATTCGAATGTATGTGAAGTAACTACACACACACACACACACACAAAGCGAGGGGCAAAAGGGACCCGCAGCATCCACGTCAATTATGGTAATCTGTCAGCTAGGGATTAGGGTTCACTTGCTCATTTGGAGTTGTTCTTTTGAAAATCGATAAATAATAGTATTAATATTATACACAGCGTAAATTAATCTTTAAATACCAACAGTAAGAATATCAAATCAACACTGAATTTTTATTATAGGAAGGAAGGTAGAAGGAAGATGATCGTTATTACTATTATTATTCTTTTCAGTGCGTTGGAATAAATATTTCCTTTCAATATTTTTTTGATTTTAATGACGTTTGCTTAGATAGATAAATAATGAGGATGTTTGCTATATATTTTAGCCTAATATCATTTTGATCAAAAATGTCAAGTTACTTTATATTTTACTTAGAAAGAAAAACATCTAGAAAATTTTCGATCGAAAAAACTAAATTTTGTGATTGATTTCAAAACCATATTTTTACCCTAAATTTGTATTTTAAGAATAAAAAATCTTATTTTAAGATTCAAACCAACACAAAGTATTTTTTAGTGCATTTAGTTATCGGTATTTCAAACAATGAGAGAATTTTCCCATTTAGTTGTAAAATAAATCGATTGCACATGGTCTTAATCAATTGGTTAGTCAGCTTTTAAAGAAATGGTGCTATTTAAATAAGAGCGACAACTTTGACGAAAGCAGTCAGTAGTTGAAGTGTACCATGGTAACTAAAAATATTCTTATTAAATCGTACACAATAATAATAATTATATATATGTAGGTTGGAAATAAAGTTCTGACTTTAATTGCAATCTTTGCTGCGACAAAAGAGATCATTGCTTACCATAGCTCTAACAAACTGAAATATCACCGAAAAATCAGCGTAAGATCGAGTTTGGAAAGTAAAAAGTATGAATACTGTGTGAAAATAATTAGTGTGTGCTATTTACTATGGGATGCACCACCTGACTACGAGGATGAAAATGAAGATCAGGATTTGGAGAATTTAGAGATAGATGAACAGATCCGAAGAGCGAAATGCGTTCCGCAGCATCAAAGTAGCCAAGACAATGCAATTTATTGGCAAAATGTCCGGCGTTGGCAACGGGAAGTCGAAAAACTTTTCTTAAGTACACATATGTTCGAGGTCATCGAAGAGTTGGACGGTGGAAACGCAATCAAAATTAACCTGTGGAGTTTATTCCATATCAAAATGATGGTTATCTGCAATAGAACTAGAATGATTAATAATGTCAACTCAGAGACCGATAATTGTGATGAGAATCAGGAAATCGGAATATGGATAAATGAACAAGTCAAATGCGATACAATTTTAGAAGATTTTACCAACAGAGTGCCAAACATTTTGAATACCCTAGAAACACATCTCTACAAAGATTGTTGTCCCTATAGCATTCTAAGAGATAGACTCGAAGTTATCAATGATAATATTGACACAATAATGCAACTAAATTCCCTAGAAGAAAACGGAGGATTTATATCAACTGGTAACGCTTCGATCGACATGCAAAATTTGGTAATACGACTAGAGTTTATAAATAGAAAATTGATTTCTGATAAAACAAGTACTCAATGTTGCAAGAATTGGGCAGAAAGTGAAAAATCTGCCAAGTACAGATATCAAACTGAAATGAATCAATTAATGGATATTTCATCAACAAGTGTTACGAGCAATCAATCTACTGAATTTTATAAAAATTTCAATACGAATGCAGAACACCTGGAGATCAAAATTTTAGCATCAGAAAATTATCACCCGCAGCCAAATTCTAATATGACTAAAAATAATTGCTGCAGCTCTAAGAATCAGTTCAAAAATATTCAAATGCTTGTAAATGAATACATAATTTCAACTAATTTTTCAAAGAACCCAAATGACGAATTGAGGAAAAGCATTGAAAACACAAAAAATATTATAAGAAATTCAGAAATATTACTTAATAATGAACTAAATCAATTGAACGACTTGAATTCAGTATGCTCAGACAAATGTTCAAAAGACCCCATAAGTAAAAGCACTTTCCAATCGAAGCTGCGATATTTAGAAGACGAGGTACAACAAATGATGTCAAGCAATATAAATAATTTAACGATTCCAAATGAAAATGATGAAATCGAACAAAAAGAGTACACCGCAGATGAAGATGAGCTTCAAAACTGCTTGGATTCTGTAGAGCGACAGAAAGCTGATATGCGACAATTAATTGCAGTGTATAATGCAAATATGGAATCTCATAGAGAAATTAAAAAAGATCGAGAAAATGTGATAAAAGACCTTCGCAATAAATTAAATAAACTACGGTTAGCGAATTCAAATCAATCAAATAAATTAGAGGACAATAATGCTAAGGAACGCCTGGAGAAACGATTAAAAGATATAAGACCTATCTTAGATGAAAAGACTCAGACCGTACATAGGCAATCAGAAATGTTGAATGAAATTCAATCTAAACTATCTGAAAATTATACCAATAGTAAACGATTGGTCGATAAAGTCAAGTCTACAAACTTTGAAATAAACAATAAAATTGAGGGTCAACTTAATGAACTGGAACATAAGCTTAATTCTACAAACTTACAGAAAATCAAAAACTCAAAAAAGTTAGACTATCTGGAAGCAAGATTGAAGAGTATGAAAAATCAAAGTCAGAATTCAATACAACGTTTGTTAGCTACCATCGATGCACTGGAGAATCGCTTGAAGGAAGTCAACAATGAAATCAAGGAATCTAAGGATAAGGCCAAAAAATGCTCCGAGTCCTGTGATTTAGGAAAATTGCCAAATATAGAACAGTTACAAAATAGATTAAATGTATTAGAAAAAACATTGAAATAATTAACTCTGCACTTATTTAAATACATAAAATGGAAGTTAAAAAATGTTGCATATTTTTAAGCGCTTTTTATATTTTGAAATTGGTATATTCCAAAGTGCGAGCATTGATTTTTAGTATATTCTAATTACAAACAAGTTGGCAGCACCGCAAGAACAATCAGCTGTGCAGCCCAACACGTGCATGTGTGTGGATGGCGTTTCGTGTCGTTTTGTTATAAAAATTGTCGAGTTAAAACGAAATAATTAACTACACACATTATGCGTGAGAATACACCGCCGCATCGTCCCGATTTCGAAGACGACGATGATGATATTGGTGAGGAAATCGATTTGGATGGTGACCCACCTCTGGACGATGATGAACTCGAAATGGAAGAGGTAACATTAGCCGAACTAGAAGCACGTTTGGGTCTGAATGGCTTCGATGACGAAATGGACAACGAGGGTGCCGAAGACGATGCAGAGGACAGAGAACGCATTGCAGCCATTCGCGATGATGCAGTCGTCACATTCCGCAAGCACACCGCACCCGTCTTTGGCTGCAATCTGCATCCCAGATTCGATTGGGCTGTGACAGGCAGTGAAGATGATCGCGCATATGTGTGGGACACAAAGAATGGCGATGTGCTATTCGAAATCGCAGAGCACAAGGACACCATAACCGAGGCGCATTTCAGCCACGATGGCAGCTACTTGGCTACCGGTGATTTATCCGGTGAGCTCTTCGTTTACAAAGTCTGCGAACAGCCGGACGAGCGACCCATTTTGAGCAAGGTTTGGGAGTACTCGATGAGCGACATGGCCTGGCTGTTCTGGCACCGTGGTGCCAACGTCTTGCTAGCAGGCAGCGACAGTGGCGAGGTTTATGTGTGGCGCATTCCCAGTGGAGAATGCAAAATATTGCCTGGCCAATCATCGCGTTGTGCAGCCGGCGAGCTGAGCCACGATGGTAAAAAACTCTTCACTGTGTACATGAATGGAGTGGTGAAGTTGTGGGATCTGAAGTCATGTCAAGTGCTCATGGAGGTGGGCGAGGAGCATCCATTGGGTCTGGGTGAAATTACCCATGCTGTGGTCGCTTGTGATACAGATTCGCCGCTTTATCTGTGCGCTGAAGGCAACGGTGCGTATACTTTACCATACCTATAATCAACTACTGACTAAATCTGTAATGTTTTGATAGGCAAGCTGCTCTTCTGCACTAACAACGGCCCAGTGAACGTGGTGAAGTCAGAGCACGGCATCGAGTGCATTGAGTTTGCACCCGCGACATCGGACCTCAAACTGGTGGCATGTGGCTCGCTGGACGGCCAAATCTCCATATGGGACTACGCCAAATATTCGCTCCGCTCAGTTTGCGAGAGTCCCGCGCCCAATGATGGCATACTGCGGTAAGTCATTTGCGAGCAAAACGAATGAGATTGAGATTAATTCATAAACCTTTGCAGTCTTAAATGGATTAGCGATTTTACTTTGCTGGCAGCCACTGTTCAGGGAAACATTAATGCCTATGACGCTCGTTCCGGCGCTCTAAAGTTTACGCTTACTGGACACCATTATCATGTATATGAATTTGTTTATAAACCTCAAGAGAACGTATTGTTGACTGTTTCAGAGGACAACACGGCGAAAATATTTAATATGCCACCTCTAGACGAGTAGATAATATTATTTTAATAGGGTACAAATGCGATATATATTGATATATATTCAATAAAAAAAATAAATAAAGCTATAGTAAGTATATATAAAATGTATATTACTCAACTAATTACTTTTGCAGTGTAGAAAAGATGTCATATCAACATAGTATGTGCAATTTGAAAATTCAAATATAATTCGTTTTACTGCTATTAAAGTCCGCAGATAAGATATAGCGATGTTTGTTGACATCATTTGAAGCAGATCAAAATGGTATTAGCTGCACTTTTAAGTAGCAAAGTAATTAAGGCACTTGAGCATATTAAAGTTTGTTTACTTTAGCGATGCGAAAAGAGTAAGAAGGGGCGAGTTTGAGGGAGTGATTAAAATCTACTTGACATGCTTAATTCATTTTTAAATAGTGAGCGCAACAAAATGCAAGCTGCAGTTTTAGGGTGAAATTCCCTCTTTCGGTTCGGGGCATGCGTGGAAAAGTAGTGAGAGAGTCTCGCTCACTTAGATAGAACTAGTATGAATTTTTGTAGTTAGGATATGGGAGATAAGTACAAGTCAGTATGTCGTTATAGTTCCTGGCACCCAAACATCATTTACTATTATACATATGTATATGTCTGTCTGTATATGCCGGCAAGCTTAAACTTACCCACACAATGCTAGGCAATTATCTGGAATTTGGTGGCACGGTCTGTTTTTATCATTTTTATTAAAGCTCTTTTCGTATTTTATTCTCCCGATGCAGTGTCTGTGCCATTGTGCATCACAACGAGAATCACAATCAGTTCCATTCGGGATTTCTAAGCGTGCGTTACGCTCTTGCTGAAAGCGACAATTTAGATGGTCTGTGTTGAGTTCATCAGACGGTTAAGCGCGAATCTTTATAAAGTGGGTTTATACTAGTCCCGAATGTACATATGTATAAAATAATACTACGAGTGCGGAATTAATTAGTTTAGTCTGCTGATAAGACGATTACAAATAGTAAAACTAAAGTTATATAGTATGGTTTATGTACACTTATGTGTATAAATCTACATAAATGGACTATAAAATTGATAGTTTAGTAAATAACTCGTGACATTAAGCGTCAACATGGAAATACGAGGATTAATGAAAATTGCATATGGAAGTGATCCATCATATTTTTTTTTGGGTATATGTTATGATATGAGAGTAGGGCGCATACCTAAAACCCAAAAGCACAAACACGAATAACAATAATAAAAGACAAAACCACAGTTAATCAACGACAAAAACAACCCTCAGAAAAAAAAAAAAACCATATTCTATATGTTTATGTAGATGCGTGTGTGTACATTAGCTATATATGTGTATGTGTGTGTGTGCTGTGGAGAGTGTGTGCTGTGTGTAACTCATGGTGTGGCATGCGTGTGTCTCTTTGGCGACTTTTACAATTAGATTATCAGTGCAGCAACAAACAGAAGTCAACACACAATATAGTGACAATCAAAATCTCAGGCCACTATAAAACCTAGGCGCTATTATAAGTACGCTACTCTCAGAGCGCACCACAATTTAGTAGCTTCATATATACAACACATACATAGGACTCAATGAGCACTAAAAGTTCACTGGGATTACGATCATCGCACAATTGAATTATCACAGTTTGAAATGTCACATACACGCGCCTAGTAATCCCCACGACAACAGCGTTTTAGTGCTCTCTATATACTGACGGACCTCTGAATTTACATACAATTCATGAACTTGCTTTGCGAATCATATACAAAGTGAATATTTTTTAGTTAATACGCTTAAGTGTTTCACAAAAGCCCCATAAAATTATATATAAATGTGCAGATGTGTGAGATAATGAGATAATAATAACATGTGACATTATTAAATAGGTCTTGAGTTTTCTAAAACTTTTATGAATCGAATTAGCAGAAAGTGAATGTTTAAATTAGGAACTCAAGCAACAATACAAATTAACCGTTTAGATATTAAGGATGTGATACCAAAGCATATAATACAATGACAAGATAATTCTTGCGACATTTTTGCTTCTGAACTATTGATATATTATACATTCCTACGATTTGATATTTTTATATCCTCATAAATTGTCAATTGCCTTTCAAAAGAGTTCATCATGATAATTATGGTGATAATAACTGATAACACTAAACACGAAAAACCTTTTTTTAGTTTGAGTAAATAACAAATAAACCAAGTCGTACTATAAAGTTTATTATAGAATTCCAAACATACCTAATAAACGAATCCAGTTAACATTAGTTTAAAAGTCGCACAGGCATAAAATCGGTAATTGGCACTTTATTTATTTTGCACTCAATTCGAAGTGAAAATGATATTGATAATGAAAGAATTATAAATGACAACAACTTCAATCGAATCCGAATAAAGATCTTAACAAGATTTAAGCTCTGAAAACAGGTGTCAATTTTGTCAACTCCATGATAATAGTTGTGCTGAATCAAATGAATAATGAATAATTTCTATGACGTTTGGAATTTGTGCGCTGTTAAACAGCATTTGCTTTAATGTCTAACAAATGCTACGGCCCACTTAATACTTATTTTATTTATAATTCAAATCGACAAACTTCCCATATTACGAATATCTACCAAAACCCATATAAGACGCTCGATAGGTCAATGACTATAAGCTTACGAACATACATATGGAAGCAACTTTTTTTTAGTTTGTTTGCACACACAATATTACGTTACTCGTGGACATGTTGACTGAAGAGCTTCAAGGTATTGTTAGAATTATGCTGGGCATAATAAAAGAGCTGAAGCTTTAGGCTACGCTCCCTTAAACCAAAATGAAAGAACAAACATAGAAAGAGTGACGCACGTGCTTGCCAAGTGATGATGTTTGGCAGCTGCTTTGCGTGAGCACACTTTAGAGTATCTGGTTTTTTTGTTAAGAATAATTTGATACTGAAGAAATTTGAGCAAATTCTTGCATCAGACAAAGTTCGCATAATGCGGGAGTTGTTTGCGATAAATGAAGAGAAAAGAGAAACCGGCGAGAGACGCAAACAAACTCTTAGTACTTCCGTCTAGCTCTAACAAACAATATGTTTATTGCAGGTTTGCAGGTAACGGTTTAACTAGGACGGCAGGTAAACTACAGCAATTCTGAATAGAGTTTTTATGTCAAGCATATGAAAGCAGACGAAAAGTAAAGAGCGAATGCGTAGCACACTTTTACATAAAGAGCGGGAGAGAGCAAACGAGAGAAAACAAAAACAGCAAACCCAAAGCTGGCGAACAGAAAAATCAACACGTTCACAGCACATAAAGGGAGGTACAAATTGTATTTCCAACTTAGTTTTGAATCGGAGCGTATGAAGCGTAGTTGAACGATCGAATAAGTCGCTATACGCATTTTCAAGTATTTCGAAAACGTGAAAACTCGACTAAAAAAAATTTTGTCTCTTTGATGTTTCCCCCCAAGCCAGCGAACAACTCTTTTTAACAACTGAGTCAACTTCCACGTGTGCAGCAAGTACATCCAGTAAAATACATAAAATGTACACGAATACGAATACAAGCATGTGTATTTAAAGAGCAATATATAGAAACTGAGTTCAAGTGCGTGAAAGCATGTGGTCGCCGCAAAGTAAAACCAAAATTGTATTTGAAACTTCGGAACAAGATCCACAACAACATCCACGCTGGCACTGAGCGAATGTCGCGACTCGCGAGTACTGGAACTGATAAAACTTGAAGAGCTTGTCGAAGTAGATATATATTAACTCATATTATACATCACATTGATGCATGAGTAATAAATGAACTTTTCGAAAAGCTAATAACCAAAGGATTGTGCTGTTAATTTCGAAATTCCTGTTTTGTTCACTCTAAGAGGGAAGAAAATCGAACTCCTTCAAAATGACGCGAATTCAAGCCAGCGATACCCTGATTCCTCGCCAGGTGTTCGATGTGCCAGCCGAGTCGAGCAACAAAGCACGTGGCCGCAGCAACTCCACCGCGGACACTTCTAGTGAAGGTTCGGGTGTTAAACTAAAGAAACAAATTGGTCTGCTCGATGGTGTTGCCATCATCGTTGGCGTCATCGTTGGGTCTGGCATTTTCGTTAGCCCTAAGGGGGTGCTTATGCATTCCGGTTCGATTGGACAATCGTTAATCATCTGGGTGCTATGCGGAGTACTGAGCATGGTGGGAGCTTTATGTTATGCTGAGTTAGGTAAGTTACAAATCTACTGCTGACAGCGCTTTTTCATAATTACATACATATATTTTTATTTTTAATTTAAAATATAATATAAGCATATGTTTGACATCTGTGTAAATAGTTCACGACCTCGTATTTTTTTGCATACTCAGCAGCATTGTCGACAAAGGGTGTAAAAAGTCTTGAGGTATTGAGGCCGCTCCGAGTACAGCATTTAATTGTCTTTGGTTAACCACCTCTTCATATTTATTTGTTACCTTGAACCATGTGCAGCTGCTCTCATCTCCAACTTTCCTTAAGAGTACTTTTCAAGCATAATTATCGCAATTTAAATACTCTCTTCAAGATTGAAATACAATGCTGGTCTTAGGTTTGACGCACGCTTACTTGCATTGAAATGTGTTTCATAATTATTATTGTAGTGATGATTGAAAAATTGTTATTATGCAAAAATTCTTAATATTTAATGATACTTTAAATAGAATATTCAAAAGATTATTCGAATTTAACAAAATTGTGTTAAATCTATTCAAAATAAGGTGTATTTTTCTTGGTCATTAGAATAATCGCTCTTAGGCTTTTCAATTTGGTTTAAGAAAATATTTTTTTTTTAATTTCAGTTAATGTTTTTTATCTTCAATTTGTTAGCCAGCCCTAAAACATTTTCAATTATTTTAAGATCTGAAGAACGTTCTGAAACGATTTTACTTCCGGAGCATAATGAATTGGAACATTGTTTTGTTGAAAAAGCCAAAAAATTGGTCTAAAGAGATTATTTAGTTTGGGGAATACGGTCTCCAGCAATGTTTTGGAATGATCGCCATTCATCATTTGATCGATGATAATCTTTACTCCAAACCATTCATCAACCTTCCCGGCTGTGATAGCGACATAAATATAGCAAAACTTTCCGCAAATCTTGAATAATATTGAAAGCCATCAGGGCCATCTATATTAAAACGCTTTTCATCAGTAAAGGCAACTGAACGCCAATAATTGAGTCGAGTTTCAAATTGCACAGTCATATCACGTATTCTTTAGAGAATTGAAGATGTCTTTATTTGCATATTTATTTTTTCTTAGTTTTTAGGTTCTTTAGGTGTTCTGCATTTCTGATTATACGTTTCCTTTTACTCTAACTAATTCCTTAATCTTTGCTGCAGACTTAATCGAATTTTCGAACTGCTTGTTTAGATAGTGCTTTAAGAATAATTTTCAAGCAGAATTATCACAGTTTAAATATTCTCGCGGTTCTTGAACAAAGAATTACCGCAATATTTACTTATTTATTTATAGAATTTGAAGATTTATTATACGGGGCCTTGCAGAGAATTTTATATACTTTGGACTTCTAAGAATTATTCTACTAAAAATCAAATCAATTTAATACTTAAAATATAATTTAATTTTCAATCATTTTAATAAATAATTTTTAAAGCAGAGAGAATCTTAGCTTTTCTAATTATTTGCGTGCCTTATCTTTCTGCTCATCATGTTTCATTATGCTCTTCTTAAAACACTCGTACCTAAGCGATCAGATAATGTGCACATCCCAACAACAATGCCCTGTCAAGGTCACAAATAACTGCACTAACCCGAAGTACGAGGGATGTAATAAAAATTATGAGACCTTTTCGTGAAAAAAGGAATATTTTTTTTTGGAATTGTCTTTTAGACAATTGTCTTAAGAATTGGCAAAGTCTAAGACCAAAAATCCCAATTCAGTCATTTAACTATATTATTCGTTTAAAAAGAACTATCATAAAAATTAGTTCTTAATCGCTAGAATTTGTTTGCTAGTTGGGCTCAAATTATGTTTTCTCAATCTTTCCCTATATAAAAATATTCCGACATTTATTTATTAAAAAATAGATCCGCCTTCGGCTCAACTAACAGAGCAACGGCCTTAATAGAATGCTACTGTGTAAAGCAATTCAAACAGAAGATAAGAAAACTAAATATTACCTTGGCGTCACCCAAGTAGTAGAGATAAGAGTTGTTCATCAAAATCAGCATTAGACAACGGTAGCATTAGCTGCTGTGTAAGTGATAATCCGCTTTAAAATAATTTCAAATTATACGATTTCAAATTTATGGGTGACCGTTTATTGAATTAAATGATTCTATATGATTTCGAAGTTACTATTAAAATACTAGACAAATCTTACAATTAAATGGTATAGATGTATGTTAACTAAATGTCGATTATAGTCTGCTAACATTAACTAAATGCACATTTCCTTACATTGATTACAATATAAATACCATCTTGTACCTTATAGGAACCATGATACCAAAGTCTGGCGGAGATTACGCCTATATAGGAGCCGCATTCGGACCGCTGCCCGCCTTTCTTTATCTCTGGGTGGCGTTGCTAATTTTGGTGCCGACAGGAAATGCGATTACGGCTCTGACATTTGCACAGTATCTGCTCAAGCCCTTTTGGCCATCTTGTGAGGCACCAATCGAGCCGGTTCAGCTGCTAGCTGCTGCGATGATATGTAAGTTAACCACGAGTCAAACAATGCATCACTTACCTAACTACTTGTCTTAGGTGTGCTGACGGTAATCAATTGTTACAACGTCAAGTGGGTGACTCGAGTGACGGACATCTTCACCGGCACCAAGGTTGTCGCCTTGCTGGTTATTGTTGGTGCTGGCGTTTATTATATTGCCGATGGCAATACCGAGCACTGGGAACAGCCGTTCAATGGTAGTTTCAAGAAGCCTGGCCTCATCGCATTGGCATTCTACAGTGGCCTCTTCTCCTACTCGGGCTGGAATTATTTAAATTTTGTGACCGAAGAGCTCAAAGATCCCTATCGCAATCTACCGCGTGCCATTTGTATCTCAATGCCCGTAGTCACGATTATTTATATGATTACGAATATAGCATACTTTTCGGTGCTTTCGACCGATGAGATACTTTCTTCGGATGCTGTGGCTGTGACTTTTGGAGACAAGATGCTGGGCTTTTTCTCCTGGATAATGCCTTTGGCAGTAGCTTGCTCGACTTTTGGATCGCTCAACGGTGCGATCTTTGCCTCCTCTCGCCTGTTCTTTGTGGGAGCACGAAATGGTCATTTGCCGGCTGCAATCTCGCTGATCAATATTAATTGCCTGACTCCGATTCCATCATTGATATTCCTGGTAAGTTTGCATTACTAAATGTCAACGAGTTCACCTGATGCTTATTAATCACTTTCCACTTTGCAGTGCATCATTACGATCATGCTGCTGTTCACCAAGAACATGTATGTGCTCATCAACTATGTCAGCTATGTGGAGGCGCTCTTCACTCTCATCTCCGTGGCTGGTCTACTCTGGTTGCGTTACAAGCAACCCAAGACGGAGCGTCCGATTCGCGTCAGTCTTGCACTTCCTATTATCTATCTAATTGTTTGCCTCTTCCTGGTGATCTTTTCGTGTTTCGAGTCGCCCACCGAAGTGGGCGTTGGCACCCTCATCATACTTTCCGGCATTCCCGTCTACTATCTGACGATACACAATCCGGTGCAGTGGCTGGCGAATGCATCGCAGGCAATCAATATGTGGTGCTCCAAGTTCTTCATTTGTATGCCAAATCAGGAGAAGTTCGATTAAGTTCTGGTTAACTCAGTAGTGCCTTCGATGTTCGATGTACGAATATTAGATATATATTCTAATTATAAGTCTCAATTATTTTGATATGCACAAAATGTCAAGTAAGTCAAGTCGCAACAACTAAGCTAAGACAACTAGAATTATGCAGTGTAAGAGAGTTATTTCAATCCGCATGAATTTAATTGTAAATACTTACAAGTAATTCCAATAGATTTACACCAACACCAATTAATGTATATTTAAATATCAGTTCCTCCCAAGCACACAAAAGACATTTACATTTACATTTAAATAGATCTACGTTTAAAGATGATTATCGTTTTCAGATATTAATTAACGTACAATAATAAGTACAAATAAGTAGATTAACGATCTATTTTTATACGTGTGTAAATCGAAATATTTTCTATAAAAAACGTTAATAAATAATATTGATATAAACAGTAAAGCTTCTCTACTATCTCCAACTAAGCTCAGTGTAAACAAACGAGCACTTGCGCGAGCTTTCGAAAGCTTCCCCAAATTAAGCTCAAGCGAGTGCAAACAATCAAATCTCCGGCGAGTAAACGTACAATGGAAGCGAGAAGACAACACAACGAGCGACTCGATGGGATCAGTATAAAAACGGCGCCTACGCGAAACGGTCGGTTAAAAGACCGTCAAACGGGATCGGTATCGGCGACAAATTAGCGGGAATGATCGTAGAGGCGTGAATTGCTTACGAAAAAATTGCAAGAAACCGAAACGTGTGTGGCTAGCTTGAGAGTGAAGAAAGTTTTTTGTTTATTTGTTCAAACTCATTTGGATTACCACTCGACATGGCGCTCAAAGAATTCGCAGTCTACCTGTTCTTCTGCTCAGTTTGGTTGAATACGGCTTATGCATCGACGGAATATAATCGTTATGTGACGCAGATATTTCAAAAGTACGGCAGTGGAGACACCATTAACTTTGAGGTATTGCCTTGCACCACGAATCGCAACCTAGTTTTTAATAGTGTTAAAACTTTTTGTCATTACTATTGATGACCATCACTGCGAATTCGGGTATTTAATTGACCACCAGACAGTTCAGCTCACTGAACCGCAATATTTGCACCTACAACAATATACTATAAATAGTTTTATTTTTTGCTTCATCAACACAGCTAATTATTTATTTATGTTATTATTTATTGGTATAACGTCAACTATAAACACACTTCTTGAAGGGGTTTTTTCAAATATTTACGGTGCACTTAAGGGTGTAAGTTAATTGTGAAACAGACAACTTTGTGTGCTGATTCTGGAAAAACAAATAGTCATTAGTTAGAAAAACTTACTTAAATACTACGATTAAATTTGTAAAAGTGTTTGTCCCCATAGTGAACGCAGTTAACAGCCGCAATAAGTACTTAGTAATCTTTATGTTCGTACACAGAGATACGCACAACATTTTATTATTGGCGGCGGGAGGCGGATGGACGGCAGACAACGGACGGAGGCACACCGTTATTTAGTCAGACGCAGCTGATGTGTCGTCTTAGCGTTAACTTTTGTCATAAATTTAATCAAAATCTTGACGTGCTTTTATCTCGCACATTGCAATACATTCTCAGACATCATCATACATCTGTTTGTAAATATGAATGGGGATTGCGATGGATGAGTCTGACAAGACTACATCTCGATTTCGAGGGAAAGATATTCTGTGAGCCTCACTATATAGCTACATACATTCGCTCTTGGTGTGAGATATGAGTTTTAATGAAAAGATTGCAGCACAAAATAGGTAAATGTATCGAGATAAGAGCGTTTTTAATCAGATCAAGCTGTAGTCAAATAGGCCCATCTTCTTTAGCAGCGTAGAGCTCATGAACTATTCTGTATACTTGCCTATATAGTACGTACTCTATTTTAATCCTAATATTAGCATTGCAATGCATTATTTACATATACCCGGCATACATACACTCCTACTGGGTTTGCTGAAGAGGCGTCAGATACAACTATGTATCGGAATATCGACATAAACTCTTTATTAGTTATTGCTCATAAATTAGAAATCATTAATTTTGCTGATGAATTTCACAAAATGTTATCGTTAACTTTTTCGAAAACTTGATATGATAATATTTATTTTAGTCTAGTGTTTTAATATCAGCTGCACACGTTTTGTAAATATTGAATTAATCCATTGGTATAACAATTTATTATAGAGTTGATTTCTCGCGGATTACACATTAATCTTTAACTGTTATAAAAATCACAACATGTGAAGTGCACACTTGACTCAAGAATACTTAATGAAATTAATTAATTTTCCATGTTTTTCACGCGATAAATACAATTTATAATGCAGTAATAAACTTTATTTATTTAACATGTAATTTCATTTATTTAGACTCAAATCTTTACAGCAGTTTTTCATCTGCCAAATTTATTTTGTTGAATTTTAATTGGTTGGAAAATAAATTTGTCACCATCAAAATAATTACATTTAAATTGCAATCTAAGAGATTTTTCCATGTAGCTGCGAGCAATAAAAATGAAATAAGAGAAATCACTTGAGTAGGTTCGGGTTAATTTGAAATGCGAATTTGATGCCCGCTTTTTGATGTGTAATCACGGTCACATTTCATAAACAAAACTCAACTTTGTATTAGCGCATAGCACGTGTGAGTGTGTGTGATATAAGGTATGCATGTGTGTGTGCCAACAAGTGAGGCAACAGTCGTTGACCATATTATTCAGCATATAATATAGTATGTTTTTATGTGCCTGAATGCTTTATGGGAATGCAAACACCCGTCGTATACGCGATGTCTCCTATGCAGACTAGTTCGATTTGCATTACTCATGCGTAGACGTCGACGGCAACGGCGACACTACGCAATACGGCTATACATCTAAATGAAATATTTTTGAGCTCGGCACGCATACGGCATACTAACTAAGCATCCAGTATGGTAGTTTGGCTAAATCAGCGATCCCATTCCCTATACGAGAGACCGACGCGTGTCCCGATAACTGCAGATGGAGGTGGAACAATGAATATATATTCGATTTCAATGGCAAGAGCCGCGAGTTCTTGACATGCGAGTAGAGTTTTTTTGCTGAATGAAAGTAAAACCTTGGCAACTTTGTTGGAAACGTTCTCAGAGCGGTTAGCTCTGAACCGTATCATTATTACCCCTCTGTTGAATCCGATATTGTTTTGTTTTGTTTGCATTGTTGTTGTTTTTTATGGAGTGAGCGCGTGTTTGGATAATTTTGTTCAAGTGACACAACCACGTAGAGGTGTTTTATACAAAATTAAATGAGATGATAAACGAATTTCGTAATTTAGTTTGCGGCCCAAGACCAAACAAAATTCCTCGACACTTGAGAGGTCCGTCATTTATTGACTGACGGAGCACACGCCCACACGCCCTCAATGAGCAGCAGACAGCAGGCTGTCAAGACAATTAGATTTGTTCCCAACCCCAATCCAATTGTCATCATTAATATGTAGTACGTGGAGGCACGCATACATGCATATATGTAAATATAATTGTTTTGCTCGGTGACAAGTAAATCAAGTAATTATCTGTGGGATTTTCGCCCGACTACGTTTAACACGTGACCAATGTGGCCAACGACACAGAGCGCCAGGTAAAATACACCTGTGGCACAGGCAGCGGCAACAAATGTGCCAAATATTGGCAGGTGTAAATTGAATTGGTTGCCAAAGAACTTAGAGCTCTAAATAGGGGTAATTCTAGGAAGTTACTCAAACATCGCGTGTACTCATTGATGCTAATCGCATATTTAAAACTATTTGCTGGGTAAATTTTGGAACTAATAATAACTATAATTGCTTGGGTTTATTTATTCTATTTGTTGTCTAAATATAATTATGAGTAATTCTAATTGCTGCGTTTAATTGCCATTTCTCAGGGTCTTGAGCACCTGATGTACAGCCTAGGACTGGGACACATTCAGTTCGAGTCCACGCACACCATAGACGAGCACCGACCTCAGGGCTATGAATACGCCATGGAAACCAAAGTCGATGTACAGCCCAGCACTAATGAGAGCCAAATCGACATCCAGCTGACCGATCAGCACTCGAAAAAGAATCAAACACAAGCGAGTAATGTTACAAAAATCCTAGAGTTCAGAGAAATGCACGATCCGAAGCACAGACATCCAAGGGAGAGCACAGGTGAGTAAGAACAAGTCGCAATAACAACGAAAATCCCTGAACTTCAAATATGACAACAGGAGTGTTATTCCAAGAACTCTGGACAAATAGACAAAACAGACAAATACAATTGACTTAATGCTGTTTCCTTAATGATAACGAACGTATTTTGCTAAGATAAGCTACTACGTCTAGTTATTATTATTTATGCCATCTTAGTCAACATAAGTAGTATTATTCCCATAGCAATTTAAGAGATGAGTGCAAAAACCCAAACAACCATACAAAGACAACAATTATAAACTGACCTCTACTTCCACTCTATGCTTATTACGGATCCATTGTACTATTGTGCGAATATTGTCATGGTGTTTACCTTTTTTTTACTACGTTTTGCGCTGTACTTCGGAGCGCTTTCTACATAAACCAATTAAGTAGTATGTTGTTCCTTTGGCATTCAACTCGTGGGTGTTTGAGGTCTTATATATAAACGGGAAACTGGGGACACCGGGCTATGCTTATAATGTGTCTGATGACGATATTGTTCTCAATTGGCTACTTCAAGTGCAAGGCAAATGCGACAAAAAAAAAGCAGCGGCTTATCAATTCAATTTGGTTGTCATTCCCCATTATATAACGCTAGATTATGTCAACCAAATGGGGGATTATCGCATACCTCCGTTTATATGGATAAACATATGCAAATTATTTACCAATACCTCACAGAGACAGCTGCTATTTCTAGGAAATTTTGTAATAAGTGTGCATTAGCGAGTTAAAGTAGTAAACAAGTGAAATTTACTACTTAGACTAGTTATTTACAAGCTTATCTGTAATTTTGCATTAATAGATCAACACTTAACAGGAATTAGAACTACGTGAATGCAAATACGGAAAATGTGATTTGTGCATTGAGCTGGAGCGATAAGTGTCACATTATTATGGATACGGAAATGTAAATCTGTCCAAAATAGTGAGATACACACGCAGTAGTTGTTATCCATATATTGCTAGCTTTACAGTTAACTCGACAGTAAACAAGTCATAAAGATTGTTTTTCGCAACTTAAGCCAACTCAGAACTTGTTGATTCGTTATGGGTGCGTTACGAGTGGACGTGTTGATGAGCAGAGATTATTGAAGTATTGACGATTCCCTTCAGTGGTTCATCAACCCGAGACTGACGCATAATTCTCTTGCAGTTGCCCTCGATGGCCAACGATTGCCAGCAGCCGCCTGTCTGTCGCCAAAATCGCTGCTGGCTCTGATCGTGGATCACGATGATCTGCATCGGAATTCAATCTACAATCGGATCGTGAAGAATGAGAAGCACAATTCAGAGGAGGAGTACAATGAGTTCATCAACAGTGTCCTCATCACACCCAATGCATTCCTTAAGCTTTGCCCGGCGCTGCTCTCTCAGATTGATAATGGAGTCTGCATGCAGCCGGCAAAGCGACAAGCACACAATGATCAGGAAAAGAAAGACAAAATTTGGCGCGGTAAGTGCAAGCAGCAAGTATTCAAATAATTCAATTAATTGAAGCTTTTCCTCAACCACAGCTTGGATATACGCCAGCATCTCCATGTTTGTGCTGTCAGGTAAGATTCATTAAAAATCTAGTCTTGTCAGCCAAGTATTCATGCAATCTATTTGCAGCCTGCGGTCTGCTTGGCATTCTGCTGGTGCCACTCATGAAGACGGTTGCCTATCAGGAGATCCTCAAGTTCCTTGTCGCCATTGCAGTGGGCACGCTGGCTGGCGATGCGTTGATGCATCTACTGCCACATGCACTTTTCAAAGAGGAGAAGCACGAACATGCCGTTGACACGCTTAGGTTGACAGCTCAAGACGAGAGCCACAAACACAGCAGTGAGGCGGCCTTGCTTTGTGGCTGTTCATTTCTAGCCGCACTCTTTATGTTCATGCTGGAGAATCTGATACCGCTGCTCAAGGGCGATCAGCAAGGACATGGTCATGGTCATAGTCACACACACGGACACAGTCACAGTCATGCAGAGAAGCCACAAGCCCCAGCACAGGAGGCGCCTGCGCCACGTGAACTGAATGTCATGCTAAATGAAACTAAGTTAGACAAGAAGGCGCCTAGTGCTCCATTAACTCCCATCGCATTCATGGTCATCATTGGTGATGGATTGCATAATCTCACCGACGGGCTAGCGATTGGAGCTGCCTTTGCCAGTGATCCCGTCACAGGTCTGGCCACTGCCTTTGCCGTCTTGTGCCACGAACTGCCTCATGAGCTGGGTGACTTTGCCTTGCTGCTCCAAACAGGAGTCTCCATACGTCGAGCTGTTTACATGAATATTGTGAGCTCGGTGCTGAGCTTTGTTGGCATGTCGATTGGCCTGCTGCTGGTCGGCATCGGTGACGGCGTGACTCAGTGGATCTACGCAGCGACAGCAGGTTCTTTCCTATACATTGCCTTTGCGGATTTGGTGCCCACAATGAGTGTGGCTCACAATCCGGAACTAGTGCGTGATCCGAAGGGTATAATAATTCAGATTTTGGGTATTTTCTTGGGCGGTGTAATAATGCTGGTGATTGCTTTGAATGAGCATGATTTGGAAGGTCTATTTAAGGGTGAATAGATGTAGTGAGTGCCGCAGTGGCATTGTGTATGGAATCTCAATGAAAAATACAAGGCAAGTCACATCTAAATGCAAAATTCAAACAGCAAATAATTCAACTTGGTTGTTTCCCTTCCAATCTATAGGGTTGTATAGTTAGTTTACCGCTTGTATAGTCAAAAATACCAAATCAAATGCACAATTGTTGGCAGCAAAGAACTAGTTAATATTGTTCGTATGAAAACTATGATTTTATGCTCGAGAAAAGTATGTAAATAAGATTCTAAATCCAAATATAAGCGTGCGACTTTTGTAGTTTAAGAACTCGATCTTTAATGATTTATATGTGTGTTGTAACATTTACTAGATACTAGCTTTAAATATTAAAGAACCTCGTGTTACTTTTAAATCTAAGATAATTGCATTTGTTGTTGCTCCTCGAAGGGTTCGTTGGGTAGTCGGGCGGAGTTCTGCAAAGAACAATAAATTACGTAAGTTAATACTTTAATTTCTTAATATAAATCATGTTAATTTTACCAGTTTCTGTGCGCGCTTCTCCAGTAGACCATAAGCAATGTGGTTCAATGAAAATCCAGTGGGCAGAGCAACGCCTTGCAAGCGATAAAATGCATCAGTTGAACCTTCGTTGGCAACCTTGTGCGCCGCCAGAATAGTGCACTTTCCTAGGAATCGCGTAGATGCCACCATGGGACCACGAGAGATGTCGATGTGATCACCGAGACGATAAAGCGTCACACGGCTTTGATTCTGTTGCGCAATGCTAGGCAATTGCTCGCTCTTATAGCGGGAATCCTTGAACATTTCCTTTGCCAACTCCTTATCCACCTCCAGGCGCTCAATGCGTAAGTCTTGTGCCGCCAACTTGACCATTTCAGCAGAGATGGCACGCATCTCAGCCTTGGTAGGCTCCCAGTTCTGTGCGCCCAGCACAATGTCGTGCACAAAGCTACCAGATTTAACTAAAATATAATAAAAAAAAATTAGTTACAACTCAATTGGGATAATTTATGCATGTCTGTAACTTACTGTTGGGTCCGGGAAAACTGTGTAATTGTAGCCTGGCTTCGTCCTTGAAGGCTCTTTGTAAGGCGGCACCCAGCATAAAACTGCAGGTGCGCCAAAACGCCCTGATTGAAGAAACGTAAAATAAATTAATAAATAAATCTATGGATTCGTCGAAGCAAATTAGATTCGATGGGTCGCCATGGATTAGGAAAGAAAGCTCGCCAATAATAACAATAAATATATTATTAACAACTTACTTGTTGACAACGTGTGGCTCCGAGACATTAAAATTCAGAAGTTGTAACGTGCAGGACTCTTGGAGAGGTCTATGAATATCCCAGGGAACACTGCCATCTACCAACGCCAGTGCAGACCTTTTGCAATGACCTTCGCTCAAATGCTGGGCACAATTGTACGGCGTGGAGATGTGATTATTCATCACCAAGGTGACATCTTCGGGTAAACCCAAATACCGCACTTCAATCTTCTCGACACGGCCAACAGCGTCTCGCTGACGTTTCTGCTCTTGGTTAAACAATTCATTGCGGGATTTGATTGAAGCACAGGCATTGCCGCTAGCTGTTAAGAAAATTTATTAGTATTGCAATACTTTTCTCTTATGATTTATTTATCATTCTCAACTGAAACAATTGGCTGCTCGCAGCCCGGCATTACATAAATCCGCCGCATGTTGAATGAAGCATAAATCCGCAAGTATTCACTTACCAATGGTTCTGTATTGTTGTAGTTGCCTCAGCGCATGCCAGGACTGTTTATACAATTTTATTGCTGTCGCCATCCTGCTTTTATCACAAGTTTCTGTGTTCCTCCGAAATTAACAAGGAATATATTTACAGCTGTTGTGCACACACAGGCATGAAGCAGTGCTGCATTCGATATTTTTAAAACATTATTGATATCGATTGTTGCGACATCGATATGAAGCCGAAGCTTTTCTTCATTTCACAGTTGAATTTGTAAAGTGGCTGTTGGTTGTGCTGCAATAATTTGAAAACTAATTATTATATTGTGTGTTTTATCTTGTAGACGTGTGGAGTTAGTTTGGTTGTGTGTGATTGAGTAAACGAGAGAAAGAAAGATGGATAAATTCCAGCAAGTTTCAGTTTCTGGTGAGTCTTTTTTTATGAGACATTTCTAATTGTACATATGTATGTATATATGTTAGTACATATATTACATTTTAGTTGCAGAAGTGAGTTTTTTTATTAGAACCAAGATATGATATTCAAAATTTATAGGAATAACAATATTCAATCTTCGTTATACAATGAAATCTCGAACACACCTTCATCAGGTGCTCGACAAGTGTCCGGTCACAGTATTACGTATATTTATATTACAACAAACAATTCAAACTTAAATACGTAAGCAATTTTGCATCAGTAGCTTAAGTAAATTAAATATTGCATACGATAATATTCCAAGAATAGTTGTTTTCTTGATAGATGATTAATCAGTGTGGTGCATTCAGACCACAGCTCAAGTGGTAGGACCATATTATTTCATTCACAAACACTTTTAGATATTTCCGTAATTTCCTGGTTTTTTTTTATAATTACATTACTATTATTAATTTTTATATTATTATTAATTTATTAATTTAATTTATTATATTTTATTTTCTGTGTTTTGTAAATACGTACATATGATACATATGTAGATAGTGAAAGTGATTCCAATAGTATTTGTGAGCTTGATGAGCAAAAAAAAGTTGAAAGTTCGGATATTTGGGATCATTTTGAACGAGTTAATGAAGTACTAGCGAAATGTAAGACATGTCGCCAATATTATAAAATAATTGGAACCACCAGGAATCTGTTTAGTCATGTGAGACGGGCGCATCCAACATTATTGAGAGCACCCGATTTAATCGCTAAAGTCCAATCATTTATTGTTGCTAAAAGACCATTTGAGAGTTACACACAGAATGAACAACGTAAAATTAAGTTGGATAGTGCCCTAATTCGAATGATCGCCACGGACCTGAAGCCGTTCCGTATTGTTGAAGATCTTGGGTTTCAATATTTTGTGCATTGCTTAGATCCGCAGTACATTCTGCCATCTGGATATACATTAAAAAATGTACTACTTAAAAATATATTTGAAGAGATAGGTCTAAAGTTAAGAATGATTCTTAAAAAGATTACTTACTGCGCTGTTTCAATTGATCGCTGGACATCTCTTGTCAATGACCAATACTTGACCATCACTTGTCACTTCGTTACTTCAAACCTTGAGATAAAGTCAGTGGTGCTGTCCACTTGCAATCTTTTAAAGGACACTAGAGACACAAGTGTCAATATTCAAATAACATTGCTTGAAGTTTTAACTTATTGGGATATTTTGGGAAAAACGGTATGTTTTGTGACTAAAAATGATGATTCGATGATAAGGGCTTGCGAGTCACTAAAGAAACCGCACTTGCTCTGTTTCGATGATACTTTAAGTTTGATTGTCCAAGACGCTTTGTCGGAAGATCGTATAAAGGATATTTTGGCAAAAAGCAATCGAATTGTAACTTTTTTCAAAAACAGTTCCACTGCTTATGCCAAATTGAAACTTGCGCAAGGAACTGAACCCATCAATCTTAAAAAAGAAATGCCTACTCGTTGGAATAGTTGTTTTCAAATGATATCTCGGATACTTGAAATCAAAAATGTGGTACCTGAAACTCTTCTCTCTATAAAAGGAGCACCATCTCCTCTCGGTGAAGAAGAAGTTTCTACTCTAATGGACTTAAAGGAATTGCTTGAGCCCTTCGATTCAGCAACAAACCTAGCATCAGCAAATAATATGGTTACTATATCACATATAATTCCTGCAACGCAAGATATATATCGCCGCTTAGCGAATATGAATACTAGCTTGCGCACAAAGGAAGGTCAAAATATTTGCTTGCGACTCATAAGTGAAGTATCTCATCGACTCTTTCCCTACGAAGGACATACCGCTGCTAGAATTGCAACTTTGTTGGACCCACGATTCAAAAAGGAGGGATTTCGAAACAACTACGCTGCAGAGCAAGCTGTTTTAGCTTTGGAGAATCAAGTCGCTACAACTTTGCATACTTGTAAGCAATACTCCGATGAGAAGACTCACGACCAGAGGTATACAATGTATTCATTTATGAAAGAAAAACACACTAAAGAAGTTGAACGTTCAAAAAATGGATGCTGTAGTTCCTATTCAACAGTATTTCGAAGCAGAACATGCTCAAGAAAATCTCTGCCCTTTGGAGTTCTGGAAGGTCTGCTGGTGTCTTATCTAGTTATCCATTATTTATACATTTATTTTCGTTTTATTTTAGGCACAGACTAGTCAGTGGGAGCCAATGCTGAAGTGTACATTCAAATATTTTTGCATCCCAGCAAGCTCAACGGATTCTGAAAGAATGTTCTGCAAAATGGGCGACATCAATTCCGACAGACGGGCGATCTTAAAACCACAAAGTATTGATATGCTGTTGTTTGTACGCAAAAATCAATGGGTGTTAGACACATAAAGTACAAAAATATCACAAATTAATGCAAATACAAACTATGTAATTTTCTGTAAACCAAGAATATGTTAATGATTTCGCAAAGCTAAAAATAATATATATTTTAATCCATTATTATATAATAACTAAATATATTATTTGCATGTATTAGTATTGTTTTTTTTTTTTATTTCCATTATATTATTTTTAAATTTAATAAAATAAAGATGTAAATCATTAGTTTCATAACGCCCTTAACAACACTAAATTTTCCCAATGTCATTCACACACTACACTAACACACTCGATATACGATTATCGAAACACAAACACAAGTCGGCATTGCCTGATGTTATCGATAAAGATTCAACAATTTCTGCCCGTCATTCGCATTGTCATTCCGCTAAAGTTTTTTGCTGCAGCATTTTTTAAATAAATAATAATGTATTTGGATAGTGCTCGTGACGTGCCCCCAGCAGGCTTCAACTTCGACAATTGTCGCCGGTAAGAATGTATATGCTCCAATAATTTGCGCGTATTAATGTTTATTTTTAATTTGCAGCAACGCCGCCTTGTTGCAGGGAGGCTTCAAGCCGCCGACAACCACAAAAACTGGTACAACTATTGTTGGTATTGTTTATAAGGATGGTGTTATCCTAGGTGCGGATACCCGTGCCACCGAGGGACCCATTGTATCCGACAAAAACTGCGCCAAGATTCATTATCTGGCCGACAATATTTAGTGAGTGCAAAATGTCAAGAGCTCAATTCATGTTAATTAATTATTCGTATTATTGCCTACTGCTCCCATTAGCTGTTGTGGTGCTGGCACTGCTGCTGATACTGAAACGACCACGGATTTAATTTCATCGCAGCTGGAGCTGCATCGCCTCAACACAGAGCGCCAAGTGCCCGTTGTGGCCGCCAACAACATGCTGAAGCAAATGTTGTTCCGCTATCAGGGACACATTAGCGCTGCTCTAGTCTTGGGCGGAGTTGACAAGTTTGGCGCACACATTTATTGCATTCATCCCCATGGCAGTGCTGACAAATTGCCATACGCCACCATGGGCTCAGGCTCTTTGGCTGCTATGGCTGTGTTTGAAAGTCGCTGGAAACCCGATCTAACCGAGGAGGAGGGCAAATTGCTGGTGCGTGATGCTATTGCATCGGGTATTTTCAACGATTTGGGCTCTGGTTCCAATGTGGATTTGTGCGTCATACGCAAGGATAGCACCGAATATCTGCGCAACTATGAATTGGCCAACAAGAAGGGCGAACGTCAGCTCAATTACAGTTTCAAGAAGGGCAGCACACCGTTGTTGCACACCACCATCAAGGACTTGCAGATCACCGAGCGTGTGCACGCTGTGCCTATGGAGATCTCTTAACTTGGGCTGGCTTAGATTTAAAATATACACAAATGGAAATGCATCGTCATAGATTATGCTGAGGTTCAATAAACAATAAAACACACGATTCAATGAATGTTTCTGATTAATTACGACAACCAGAGGTTGTTGTTGCATATAACAAGTTAACTTTAGTATTAAGAGAGATTACATTAGACTAGCTGTAAAGATATGGAGACGCTGCTTTGGTTGGTACAATTCAAACTTATCTGGATTTACACACTAACTAATTTTGCTGTTTAACTTAGTGCTTAGTTTACCTTAGCTAATATCACATCTTACAAAGGGTCAATCCCGACCTGTTGAAGGCACACAGGAGTTGCTTCCACTAAACCACTAATTATTTGGCACCAAGAATTCACTTGATCTCTAAAAGCCGCACTCACATCCAGCCGGCCTAAGCTACAAATCTTAAATAATACATGCTCTTTTCAAAGAGAAGAAGGCCAACACGAGCAGTCCAAAGAGTAAAGGAGCGTAACCATGAGCTGGGACTGTTGCTGCAGCATTTGGCGTAGATTCTAGCATGTGGGATACTATCAAGCTGGACAGCGCCAAATTGGTTGTAATACGCGGCGACTGCGAACTGATCAATGTGGAAATTTTTTCCGCTTCCGCCTCACACGCTTTCACCTGCAGTCCAGTTGGCTGTCCCCGTGGCACGAGCGCCACAAAGATGCCCACCTCCATGCTGAGGAAGCCGGTCAACTGGCACTCGCTGACCTGCACCAGATGATCCAGCTGCTGGAGGATGCCACGCAAAGTCAACAGCGAAGTGCGCTCTCCGCGCAGCGCATAGTAAGCTCTGTCCAACTGCTTGCGGGAGTAGATGATGCGAAAGGCGCCGCCGCCACAAATGGGACAACAGGCACCTGGTGGCACAATATTACGACAATATGGTGAGACTGGTAACGGGCATTTGACAGTCTTGCACCGACTTCCCATGTCACTGGCCAGCAGTCCAACCTCGCGACAACGTCCAATGTAGTCCACAAGCACATAGTCTGCCCAGGCAGCGTGGCGACTGCGATAGGTGACCCCATTGATGCCACAGACTGGTGTTGACTCAGCCTCCAGATCATGTCCAGGTCGACAGGCGCCCCAATACGCCAGCTGAGCATTGTTGCGCAGCAGTGAGCAGGCATTTGGATGAGTCTTGCCCTGCTTATCGCACACCTCATCCGCCAGATCTGTGCCACAGTGGGGCGACGACACATTCACTGCAATCGAGAGAAGAGCAGTTTAATAACATAATGAAGATTTTTCTAGGGGTTGGTACAAAATATACCCAAAATCATTATTTCTTATTGTAGCTTAAAGTTCATGACTTTATATTTTTTTCTTCAAATCACTCAATATTCATATTTTAGAGTCTTAAGGTTCAACCATATTTATGAGTAAAACCGAAAATTCTCAAAAATAGTAATTAAATTTAAAGCTGCATGCTTTTGTACTTATTTCTTCAATAACTACAGATAACAAAACCGAATTTAATATATTTTAGAAGAAAATTAAAAAAAAATAAATAATATTTTTATTAAAAATAAAAAATCTTTGCACTGCAATAAAATAATAAAATGTCTAGTGATACCATAAGTAATAAATATTTCTAAGCATACAAAAAAAAATCATAATATTAAACTTTTTTAATATAAGCATTTAAAAAGAAAATATGATCATTGATCCAGAATTTAAACACAACAACTTATAGTAATAACCTAAGCTAATCAACTACTTACCACAGATGTACTGCGCACAGGGTCGCTGCATGCTGGAGAGGCACACCTGACGCCGCTCCAAGCACTGACTGCCCGCTGGACAGCTGTGAGCGCCAGTGCTGCAGGCATTACGTGCATTGCAGGCGCCATAGACAAAACTGGAGTCCTGCAAGCCCAAACACTTGGCCACGCAGGCCGATGGATAAGTGTTGCCATTGGCGCCACAAACGGGCACAAAGTGTGCGGCACAGTTGCAAGGAAGACTGGTGTAGCCAGCATCTACGTAGTCGGGCAGCCGACACTGCTGCTTGGTGCAAGTGATCTCGCCAGCAAAGCAGCTGCACTGATTACACTCCAGATAGAACGAGGAGCCATGTCGGAAGCTGCGCTCCCGCGGCAGATTGCAGTGAGCATGCATGTAGCTGGGCAGCGGCTGGCACTGAGCAATGCTGCCATGCAGACCACAGCGACACACCTCATGCTCGGCTGTAAGCAGCTGATCGCTGGCCAGCACTAAGCCCCGACTGACACTCGTCTTGCCCACCCGCACAAAGGCGCCAAAAGGCACGAGTAGAGTGGAAGCTTGGCCTAGACTGCAGCCAGGTATGCAGGCATAGCCTTGGCTGCCACTGCGCTGGAGCACACACACCTCGCTGGCATTGCAAGGCTTGGCAGCACAGGGCGACGTCAGGCCATCACCTTGGGGATCCAGCTCCTTGCTGACTTCGCTGGGCTTTAGAAATTCACCCAGCGAGATGCAGGGCGTGTGTTCATCGGCTTCTGTTCTGCCCGGCGGCTGCAGACGATCACAGATGGCCTGTGGCCGTTGCGGTTGCCGCGTCCAGTCCAGGCACTCGTCCAGCAGCTCGGCGCAATCCTCGCGACAGATGCCATTGTACATGCCAACTCTGGTGCAGGGCTGAATCTGCAGCGCACAGACTAGAGCCTGCCACTTGTCTGGCGCACAACGTGTGGTGTTCTTGATGTACAGCTCCTGGCCGAGAACGCGCACAAAGCCACGCTGCTGCAGCATCAGGAAATCCTCGCGAGCCGCCGCATCATGGGCAGCCGAACAGCTGCGAAACAATTCTGTGGGACGATTGTTGAAGTTGGTGCAGAAACTGAGTCCCTTGCAGCCCAGCTCACAGGGCGCATCAACACTCTCAATGCAACGCTTCAGATCTAACTCAGTAGGTTGCTCCAAGCATTCCGTCTCGAAGCTCACGCGCGTCTCCCACCAATTATTTGTGAAGATCTCGATGCACAGGCGTCGACACTTGTGACTGCTGGCTTGTTCGCAGCACTGACGCTTCGCCGCATCGAACCCCAGTTTATTGGGCTCCACAGCACCATCGCCATTGGATGCCAATTCGTTACGTCGCTGGGATTTCCCACCAGCTGGCACATACAATTTTCCCGTGACGGTGAGAAAACACTGCCAGAAGCGAACATGGGGCAACGGTGTGCCGCAGCCTGCCTCGAGACGTCCAATGATCACATCGCTGCGCTCTGCTTTTTGATGCAACTTGGAAGCCTGCAGCACATCCTTGCAGGTGCGATGACAGCTCTCGTCCTCGCTGTAATCGCAGCAAGGCAAATCTGTGAAAATAATGAGCAAATAATTATAAAAAGTCGACTCATTTAATTACTCGTTTATTAGCTCACATTTCTCAGCATCAAGCGGTGGCGTCATGTCAGTGTGGTTGTGTATGCATTGCACCACATCAGAGTTGCGTTCGCCACAAACCACATCCACCAGGTTGCCGCCTGCACTGCTGCTGCCGCTCACTGCGGTCTCATTAGGTGGCTCAAACACTTCACGGCAGGCCTTCAAGTAGAAATCGTTTGATGTGAGTTAAAATCAGCGAATGCATTTCAAATGCAATTTTATTTGGCTTGCTCAAGTGGCATAAGATAAAAGAAAGATTTCTTGGAAGATGCTCTATTCTTGAAAATAAATTCATTAGTTTATTTTTTTGGTTTTTTTTTTATCTAAAATTAATATTACTTCAATTATTAGAATCAACTAAAATGTGAAGCTGAATATTTTAAAAAACTATAGATTAATAATCTTTTCTAATAATCTTTTCTAATAAAAGATAAGCAAACGAAATAATATATTTTAATTAATTAAATAAATAAATTATATTTTCCTCTGCGAATCTTCCAGGAGAGTCCCCTGTTACTCTTCTAAAAGACTTCTAAAAGATACCTCCGCGACTCTTTTAATCTTCTTAAAGTCTACTAGGTCTATAACAGCCTACTAAAGCAATTTGTGATATTATTAAATACGATAGCCACATTAATGTATTCTAATATAGCACAATATAATTTAAAATTTTAAATAAATAAGCTCAAAACTTTTAAATTAACTGTGTTCTTTCGAAAAATTTAAAAAAAAATCTCTTTTTTTTAAATAGTACAGGGTCAATAGCAGTCCGCTAATTCAATTTATTTTACTCTAAAATACAATAGCCAGAATACTATATTGTAGTTAAATATAATTTGTATTCTGTACAACTGGTTCACAACTATTTCATCTAGGACTTCTTTTGAATAATTTTCTACTACTACAATTGCAAAGGGTCTCTCGCAGTCGATTAAAATGACTTGTTTTCTTTTTCTAGCATTTACCTGCAAACACTCAGATGTACGCGCCTTTCCACAGCAACTGTCTGCCGCATTGTGATGCTCGAAGCAGTCATAGAGCACCTGCTCATCGCTTCTTCTGCAAACATCGCTGACCTCATGACTCGCTGCTGCGGTTGCGCAGGCATTTTTGCATTGCGGCAACACGGCTGTTTGACAGCATCGACGTCCTGACCAGGACTTTCCCCTATTGACCGCTAAACATGCACATTATTTGAATGCTCTTTATATCATTTATGATTGTAACTTACCTTCCAGTGTAATATTCACGCAACTCCAGAAATCCAGTTGATGCAGAGGACAAGACTTTCTCAGTTCAGTGCGTGGTTCGTCACGCCCATTGTTGCCATCTAATTGCACGAGGGATAACTGTGGGGGAGGGACATGATAATGAGAGTGGTCAAGTTTAATGAGTGTTTAGTATTTGATGACAATGTCGATGACATTTTGTTCTAATTGTTGCTCTAATTATGATTAACCTAGTTATTTATCTTCCCTTTTATTAGTTTATTTTCTATAAGCATACAATTAGAGGAACGAAGAGTGAACCCTTTCAATTTCTACTTAAATTTATTTATATAACTGTATTTATGACTCGATCATGATTAAATTTTGAGAATGGAAAGTTGAAGCAAATACAAATATTGTGAAAGTTAAGTTAAAGGGATAATTTTCCATTAAAAAAATTAAAATAAAATTTGTAGTGTGTACATCTGTTCGTCAAGAAGTCTACTATCCATATAACTCAAATAATAATATTTATTTTTACTATTAATAGCATGATTTGATGGCCAATAAAAATGTTGAGCTACAAAACTAGCAACTTGAAATATTCGGTGATTATTAATAGATAACATTTATGGGGAACGTTACTACTTCGAGTTTGTTGTTACTCGTAGGTGCATTGTTCAATTCGGCAGTAAAAATATCGTATTTTTTATTGAATTTGAAAGTGCCATTGTCAAAAGATATTCGTCTTGCCGCTGGCAACTCGGTAGCCAAAAAGACGGTTTCAGCAGTTGCAAGTTGCAGACTTGAGATACCCTGCAGCCATTGTGACTGGTTGTGCATTGTGTGCATCAAGGCACTTGGTAGGAGTATTATGTTACATTCGAGAGTTGAGCAGGGGAGAGGGGTGAGAGGTGAGAGGTTCACGAGTGATACGGTGATAGGAACCCGCGTGGATGATCGTAAATAAGCCAAAGAATACTTCAATAACGAAGCAACAAATTGTTCGAGTCGTTTTATCTGCCACAGTAATCTGAGTATGTGTAAGAGTAAGACGGCGAGTTTTGAGTTTGAGGTCGAGTTAAACGATGTCTATTCAAGATTTCGATCCGTGTTCTTTGCGTTATTCGTTTTTATTTTGTTTCGGGGATCGCAGAGAATTTACATGCAGACACTGGCCAACTTCCTGCAGCGTGTTTTGCTTTTGGTAATGAAGTGTCATGGCACACCCACACAGCAGACACAAAAGACAAGACACAAGACGCAAGACGACGCACTGCCCACCATGCAGCAAGCAGCGATGCAACATGCGGCGACGAGGCAGCATCTGCAAACTGCTTGCTTGCCACTTGTGCGTTGCATCGACTCAACTGCAATCAAGATAGGCGCACTCTAAGCAATTATTGCCGGGCAACGCCTTCTGGCATCTGGGCCACAACACAACACAACGACATAGGCATTTTGTCAATAAAAATAATGAAAATGTGCGGAAATTCCGTTTATCAACTCGCTGCAATCGCGGCTCGACTTTTCACACGTTTTGGGGAGGATTTGTGCGGTGTCGTTGGTGTCTCTCGTTTCAATTGGATCTCAAGTTTATCTCTCGGATTTCCAGTTAGAGGAGAATAGAGAGACAGAGAGAGATGTGATAAAATAACTGGTTCAGAGAACTGGTATTATCCTGTAGCTGTCATTTTGTCAGTTTCAATTTGAGGCAAGATTTAATGCCTTCATTTGCATTCATAAATGAAAAACTCAGCCCACTTTCTGAAACGAGAAACTGAGCGAACTGTTGTGCTGTGTGGCTGCAACTAATTGGTTTTCGAAATTGTTATGATTACAA